>NC_135722.1:73224585-74519586 GCF_964656455.1 Halichoerus grypus
GAAACTAAAAGAGCAGGGACACGAGTCTTCTACAGTCCAGAGAATATGTCCCTCAACTGTACCTAGGAGACAGCAGCACGGGCTGGGTAAGGCAGGATGGTGAGTGACTGGAACACCTACCCATCTCCAGATGGTTTCTTAATGCCAACTGATAGGTCAAATCAGAGAAATCACATGTAATAAAACCAAGGGCAGGTGGTTTAAAGCTGACTTTTTATTTCTTTCCCTCCATGGAAAATATGGGTGATAGTACAGGTTAATTTTAGCTCAATGATTTTACCTTTCAGAAGGTTTATCTTTAAGAGCTGTTCCTCCTTCGAGACCTACCCTTTAATTTAGTGTTTGTACATAGTTTTCTTTCCAGAAATGGCAGGAAGCACTTGTCTTCCCAGCAGTGCAGTCATCTGAGCCCACGAGCAGACAGGTCTGAATTCCAGCCCCCACGTTAATATCAGCCCCAGAGTATACTTGGAGAAGGTCATTTCTCCCTGTTTCTCTATTTGTGGGGAGGAGATAAAGTTGTTTTCAACTTCTTGGCTATCTTGAGAGGATTCAGTTTTTAATGTTTGTGAAACATTTTTGAAGATAAAAAGTAAACAGAGCATCTACTCTGAACACATTTCTTCTTTTTTAAGCGTGCAGCATTCTGAAAAATACCAAAATTAAAACCTCCACAATATTGAAATCACACAGCTGAGAAGTTATGAACACGAGGCGTCATTTGAAGCTCAAAAGGCAGCTTGGAATTCTGGAGCCAATGTCTTGGAAAGATTAAGGTTATTGCCAGTAATATGATGTTGGTCTAAGAAGCTCATCTGTCTAGACCTGTTTCCTCATCTGTAAAGCAGGGGGAATGAACCAGAATGATGTCTAAATTCCCACTTACTCGTGAGTTCTCTTAATGTCTAGTGACTCTGTGCTTTGCTGAGTCTAAGGGTAGAGAAAGGCAGTTTTCCTTTACTCTGAGGTTCTTCAGTGCGTATGAGAATGTCATAGAGAAAAATAAATACCCAATAGTGGGTGCCCTTCATCTGTTTGCCTACCCGTGCAGTGACCAAGAATAGAGACAAAGGGTAAGAGCATTGCTATCCACAACTGGGCTTGTGAGAAAAAGAGTGAAAATAGATAGGTATCTTCACTTGAATTAATTGTCAACATCCATAGCATCTATAATCCTACACATGAAGAGTGTCCTATGCATGGAGATTTCAATATTGCAGAGTTTTTAATTTTGGTATTGTTCAGAATGCTTTGGATCCAGTAACCTCCCTAGGCATATTGTTTAAAATGTAATCAGAGCCTAGACAAGGGTAACATTATTAGTGATTGATTACAGGCTTCATAACCTTTGTCCCATTATGGTGCACACAGAAGACGATAATATTTGTACAGTACTGTCAGGTAAAGAGAAAGGCTAACCCCAGCCAGAGATGACCAGCCCTGGGGGTCCAGCTATATGAGGTCACACTCATCTACCCAAGAGTTAGGAGGTTCAATCTCACAGCATATCTGAAACCTACTTGTCACCTATGGTTGGAAGCTCTGCCTTAGTTTAAAAGGCTTTATCTTTAGAATTCTTCCTCACACAAATCTATTAGCTAGTTCCTGAGACTTTTGATAATGAGATGGAGGAGGGAAACATAAATCTCCTTTGAGCTTTGTCTTCTGCCTTAGAAGAGCTTCAGGTGCAAAAATAGCTCCTAGAGATCAGGAGACTCAGAATAAGGCCACCAAGTACTCGAGAAGAAGAAGGGACATTGCCAGGACAGGGAGAAAGTACGTGGCAGCCATGTGTGAATACAGAGATACATGGTATTTGAGGTGTGATCAGCCTAGACTGTGACTGATGGACTGGTAGTAAAAGCACTCCATCTCGGAAGTGCTGAGGCCATTGAAATGGTACGTTTGAATGGTGTTCAGAGGAAGGAGAATGTGGCCACACCCACGAGTTGGGGCACAAGTTGGGGCAAGCATTTAGGGGACCGGCAGCAGAGGGTCGTGACTGGGGACACGGACCCTGGTCCAGGTGGACTCCACTGTACTTCACCTTTCCCTGCCTGTTTCTTTTTTTTTTTTTTTTAACAATGACTTTTTTTTTTTTTTTAAAGATTTTATGTATTTATTTGACAGAGACACAGCGAGAGAGGGATCACAAGCAGGGGGAGAGGGAGAGGGAGAAGCAGGCTTCCCGCCGAGCAGGGAGCCCGATGCAGGGCTCGATCCCAGGACCCTGGAACCATGACCTGAGCCGAAGGCAGACGCTTAACGACTGAGCCACCCAGGCGCCCCTTTCCCTGCCTGTTTCTAACCTGTAGTAAGGGGATCATCCCCCCTCCTTCCTTCTCCCAGGACTGATGTGAGGAAAAAGGGGTTAGTTATCTGTTAAGTACTTGGAAGAGTGCCTGCACAGAGTTAAAATCACTGAGCGCCCGATAAATAAGAGATAACAGGAAAGCTGAAGCCCTCCCCCCCGCCGCCCCACCTCTCAGCTCCTTTATCACAGAAGAGGGGAGAGCAGATTTTGAGCGGGAACTGACGACCTAGAAGTGTAAGAAAATAGCAGGAGATAGAGTTGCGCTAAAGAAGGTTGGGTCTCAAGTCAGAGAGCTGAAAGAAGTCGCAGCTGCCGCCCAAGTCCTGGTGGCAGTTTTTCAGCAATTGAGGAGAACAGGAAAGGTGCCAAAAGACTGGAGCCCAATTTTTCAAAGATGGTCCCAATTTTCAAAGGAGGGAAAAGCTTGATTCTAGAAGCACCGCTCTGAGCTCGATGTTGATCCGGAGCCACGTTTGGGGAGGGAGTTTGAAACAGATGGTTAACAGATGCTTCTACATAGGCTGTGCAGGGTGGGGAAAAGAGCATGAGCTGTGACGCCAAATTGACTTGGGTGTGAACCTGTGTTTTGTCACTTACTGGCTGAGTGGCCTTGCAAAAATTCCTTCCTTAACTACTGAGCCCCACTGTCTGTCTCTCTAGCTGTAGAATCGAAGTGGCAATGTCTACCAGGTTCCTGTGAAAAATAGTGACAATGTAAATCACCATGCAAAGGACCAAGCAAAGCAGGCGTGCAGTAAGTGAGGTCAGCTGATTTTTTATGTAGAGAGCCAAATAGTAAGTATTTTAGGCTTTTGACCCATATGGTCTCTACCTCCACCACTCCACTCTGTCTTTATAACGGGAGAGCAGCTCTAGGTAATATGTTAATGAGTGGGCGTGGCTTCATCTCAAGCGGCCAGGTTTGGCCCATGGGCTATAGTTTTTTTTTTTTTAAGATTTTATTTATTTATTTGAGAGAGAGAATGAGATAGAGAGGGAGAGAGCATGAGAGTGGGGAGGGTCAGAGGGAGAAGCAGACTCCCTGCTGAGCAGGGAGCCCGATGCGGGACTCGATCCTGGGACTCCAGGATCCTGACCTGAGTCGAACGCAGTTGCTTAACCAACTGAGCCACCCAGGCGCCCCCATGGGCTATAGTTTGCCAATCCCTGGTTTAGAACCAAACTGCCAGGGTTAAAACAAGCTCTTCCACTTAGGAGCACTGTGACCTAGGACAAGTTCTTAAATTCAATTTCTTTATCAAATAGGTGCAATCATAGTGCCTATCTCATGAGACTGTTTTAACAATTAAAGGAATTAAAGGAAATAATGAAAGGAACCCAGCCACCATGCTGCAAGGAAGCATAGGTTCAGCCCCAGCGATGGTCCCAGCCAGTGGCTACTACCAACCGACAGACATGTCCAGTGACTGCAGACCCAGCTCCCTGGGACTGCAATTGCATGAGAGACCCCAAGTAAGAACTTTCCCCATTCAGCCTCTGAAGCTGGGAGAGATAATAAAAGCATTATGGGTTATTTAAGCCACTTAGTTTTGGGTTACACAGCAGTAGATAACTGAGACAAGGTGCAAGAGAAATTTGACTTTTTCTGTATAGTTACAAAAAGTAAAACCAGTCTCTGGGAAGCGACAGGCAGTCTGAGCTAATGACAGGCAGGTAGATGCAGGTGCAGTATTAAAAAGAGCGTTGAGAACATCGAACCCGTCAACCACTGGGCTGCTTCCTAAGGCAGTGAGTGTGTCTTACTGAAAGTATCTAAACTGAGGCGAAATGGATTGCAAGTCAGGAATATTACAGAAGATTTGGGGCATGGGGGAAGGGTGAATTTAGTATGAATCCAGATTTTTTTGGGGTGGTTTGTTGGTTGGTGTATCACCTAATTTGCTTCGAAAAGAGTTTTGTAACTACAGGCACTTGAATATTTCATTTATTTAACAGGTATTTGTTGAATGCTTACTGCATCTGCTGTCGTAGGTTCCAGGAATACATTGGTGAACAAAATAGACGAAAGCCGATGCTCTATGGAGCTCATATTCTAAAGAGGAAGACAGGCAATAAATAAGATTATGAGTTAAATATATGTCTGATAATGGTAAAATGTCAAGGATAAATATAAAGTATAGGAAGGGGGATATGTAATCCCTGAAGAGAGGTTTACAACGCTAAGTGTAATGGCCTGGAAATAGCCATCTACGATGAATTAATGGTTAAGGAGAATGCCAGAATTGAACTCTCCATTCTAGAAATATTTAATATATTTTCAGATACTCTCAATAATCCGTGGGGACAAGGCCGTGGACAAGACACAAGGTCTCCACTCTCAGGCAGCTTCCATTCTTCTATTCTACTACAGGGAAAGAGACCACAAATATAAATACATCAGAAAATTTCAGTGAGTAAGAAGTGTGGCCTCCACCAGCTGCCATAACTCCAGAATTCTCCATGCCCATCCATTTTTGGTCTTATAAAGCTTTTGCATCTTCCAGGGATAGACGTATAAACATGTTCCTCTTTGTTGTTTTATCGTTATAATCCACTGGGTCGTGTTGATTTCCTCTGGTTCTGCCCGATAGTCACAGACCCCAAGGACACCATGGAAAAATGAAATGGGCTCTACTGTATTTTCAGTGGTTGTGGTTCTAGTTGTGGTTCCTTTTGTCAGGCGCTAGCCATAAGCACCTAAAGAAATGAATCTTTCAGGCTTTGATTAATTGCCGAACCACTGATTATTGATCATTGATGACAGAAAATCCAGGTTAGGATGGCTCGGTATTCCCTTGTCACATTGTGGTGGGACAAGAAGGGATAGTTTCTAAACAACAGCTAGTTCATCGTTAATGAGAAATGATGCGGAGGAGGAGATGGTAGGGATTCATCTCAGTTAGTTTTGCTTCGATCCCCAGCGCTGCTCCTTTTCCATAGAGACTAATTTCAGCTGGTGGGTTGAGGCCTAAGGCAACATGAAGAATGAAGTCTAAAAATCTGATGGAATCATTAATGATTGATATTCCAGGTACAAACATAGCTGAACACATGAGTGGGTCTAGAGAAATAAAAATGGAAATGAAGACTCTGAGGTCAGAAATGACGTAGTTCAGTTCAGCAAGCATTTATTGAGAGTACAGGAGGTTCCAGCGAAGATGAAAAAGTCAAGATCCCTGCCTCTGAGTAGCTCACAGCCTGTTGAAAGAGCCAAACACATGAATAGATTACTTCAGTAGATTGTAGATAAGTGTCCGCAATGGCCAGCACAGTTTGGGAAGTGGCTAGAAATCATTATGAGTAATCATGGGATTGGTAATGTTCTCCATGATGTCAGGGGGGTATGAACCCCATAGTTCAGGGTTAAAGTTGTACTAGCTCTGTCTAACCCCCATTCATAGATTCATAAAGCAAGAAGCACTTAGGGATTGTATGTTATCAGTCTCTTAATTTCTTATAGATGAAGAAACAGATTCTTCAGTGTCTGAATGTTCCCTCCACTTATTATCATAGGGAAGAATTTTGGGTAAATTAAGTCTTAATTTCATTTAACAACATTTATTTGACACTTAGGGCTGTACCGGGTACCAGACATAACAATGAGTAAGAGACAATCCCTGATTTGGGTTGTTCTGGAAAGTTTGATTGGAGACCAACAAGCATAGACACTGAAAAATGCAGATGATAATTAGTGTCCTGGAGTTATGCACACAGTGGAGGGGGAACGTGGTGAGGGCGCCTCCATCTGCCTGCAGGAGGCAGGATTGACTTTCGAGAAGGAGTGTTTGAATTGAAGCTTCTAGAATGAGTCAGGTGTATTTCCAAGAGAAGGCATTCCATGGAGACAAACAGCTGTACAGTGGAATGAGGGTGTAAGAACATAACATACTCAGAACCTCCCAGGCTCACAGTGTAACTGGGCATGGAGGCTGGAAAGGGGTGGATAAGGCGCAGTGATAAATAAGTCTGGCCAGATCCTTGTCCTCAAGGAGCCCTGGAAGGGTGTTATACAAGGTCAGTGACATGATCCAATTTTTAAGGAAGAAATAACTTTACAACAAAGATGAAGGTTGGAGGCAGGGAGACCAGGAGGCTACCGTAGCAATCCAAACAAGATGCAGAGGAGGCCTGTCCTGGGGCAGTGTGACTAGAGAAGGTGCACCTGCTGGCCTCCGAGTTTGGTTGGATGTAGATAGTGAGAACAGGGGCTCTAGGTAGATGCCCAGGGTTCTGGGACAGACCAGTGTGGCAGTAGGTGGGGGTGTCCTTCATAGAGAATCAAAACAGGAGAAGGGGGAGGTTTGAAGGTAATGTTTTCCAGTCTGTGACATGAGAGGTCCAGAGAATAGATTCCTGGTACATAGTTGGACATACTGGTTTGGTATGGAGAGCGAGCTTCGGGCACGAGAGTACACGTTGGGGAATGATCAGCTGTAGGTGGTATTGGAAACCATGGATAAGATGGAGGAGTCACAGGCCAGAAGGCAGGAAAGGCAGCTGGGGGCTCTGTTGTAAAAAGGGCCTCTAATGGTCTGAGCAGGTTTTATAAGGTAAGACTGCTTTGGCTCAAGAGGTTGCCCAAGTAAGACCTGTGTCAGAGGCTAATTCAGTAAATAAGCATTTGTGGTGCGTGCTCTACCTGCGTAGCTTGACACAGGAGTGAGAGCAGCGAACAGACCAGGCAAAGTCTGTTTTTGCCCTTACACAGCTTATCAGCTCAGATGAAGAGTCATGTATTTAGTTACTTTCCACAAGAGTAAGTGCTACAAAAGAAAAGTATCGGGTAATGTAAAGCGTGTGCTACAGGAGGGGCATGAGGTGTGGGGGCTGGCGCTTGGTCTGTGGGCTCAGAGAAGGCACCCCTGAAGAAAAGACATTTCAGCTGGAGCTCAAGGATGAGGAGGCAAGACCCAGGGGAAGGGATGGGGAGAGCCCTCCAGGGAGAGAGGGCAGGGTGTGCAAAAGCCCTGGAGGGAAGAGTTGTTGCTCACTCTCGAGGACCCAAGGATGCCTATGTAGCCTGAGAGAGCAAGACCAAGCTGGGTGCTTGAGGTGAGGTGGGGCCAGGAGGGACCCAGCTCCCCATAGCACACCTGGGAGTGGCTGTGCGACTGCCACCTTTCCCTGCGAAGCAGACACCTGAAGGACCTGGGTGTGTAAATCCAGCTCTACTCCAAAAGAAAGCATTTTTTAAAAAATATTTAATTTTTTATTTGAGAGAGAGAGTGAGAGACAGAGAGCACGAGAGGGGTGAGGGGCAGAGGGAGAAGCAGACTTGATCCAGGGCTCGATCCCGGGACCCCGAGATCATGACCCGAGCCAAAGGCAGACGCCTAACTGGCTGAGCCACCCAGGCGACCCCAAAAGAAAGCACTTTACAGCAGCAGGATCCTCGAGTGAGTGGTGAACCGCAGCCCAGAGTCCTTTCCTTGGCAGCCACGTGGCCCTGAGCAGCCCCGGGACCCCATCTCTGAGCCCACCGAGGGGCATTTATTGAGAAGAGATGAGGAGGTGATTTTTTGTGCATGGTGAAGACAGCGAGAGTTGCCTGGATTCAGAAAGAGGCTGTTCAAGGAGAAAAGAGAGGCAGGGAATAGAGCAGCCAAGAAATCAATGTGTTTTGGTCAACACAACTCACCTGGGAGTATAACATTTTACTTCGGCAGCAACAGCAGAATGTGCCTCTTCAGAGCTCAGCATGTCCGGGAAAATCTCAGGAGTCAAAATCCAGCCCTGGCACATACTGGTCCCGACGTGTTTCTTTTGTGAAACATAACAAACCAATTGGGAAAATAACTTTAGAAGGAAACTTGATTGATTTCTCAAAGAAAGCAAGGACTCCCATGAAAATTTATCTTAAGTCTATTAAAGCCATTCTCCTAGGCGGCTTGTAAGAGAAACTAAACTACATTGCATTTCCATTTTGCAAAAAGCCTTTAATTTGTTTTCCCACATTTTTGGCCTTTGTTTCCATTATTCCTGTCAGATTGCTTTATTAGGTGAAAAACTGAATGACCAGGTGTTGTAATTCACTGTTGTTTTTCTCCTATTGGTGCCGAGTATGTCTTTATGTTCCTTCTAGCCCCCAAATATATATTTTGGAGGAATAAGCTGTCTTATTCCAGGTAATGATTTAAAGATGAAATACATGTTCTTCCAGGTTTGTGGTCACACAGAACATTAAGAATTGCCAAAAACTTAATAATACCTGGCTTTAGCACTTGGTAACAAGGGGACCTCTGTGCCTCTGTTTACTCCTCTGTATAATGGGAACAAATAAGCCTCCACTTAGTGAAAAGGGTCTTTTGGAAAGTGAAGGATACAATGCATGGAAGAGTGCTTTATAAACGGTGAAACCATCCTCATGTACAAGTATTTCTATGATAGTAATTATTATCACTATGACCAAGAAGATTACCCATACTGAGTCTCCTCTTCATTTCTCTCCTCTCTCTCAGTTTTCCCAGACACTCATAAGAATAGCACCTCAGAGATGCAGGAAGAAGTGTCCATCCCCTCTCGAGTTTCCCAGAGGGGGGAGAATTATTTTGTTACTGTTAAAAATGTATTAAAACTGTCAAATGTACTTACAATGAGTCATCAAAATTCTGAAGCATATATCTCAGTTTTCCTTTTGTACAGTAATAATGTAAAACTCACAAGTTTTACAGAATGGAAAGGAAAAGAAAATGAATACTGAAAGAATTTAAATGGTGATATCATTGTCCAAGAATTAGAAGAAATGCCCATTGTTTAACATATAATAATGATTATATTGTTTTTTGTGTCTGTTGAGGGGTATACTTTATGTCCACTAAGTTTACATAAGCTAATACATTTTGTAAAGTCGATCCTCTTTTTCTCTCCCTCTCCACTCCACAGCACAACAAGAGCTCTGCTTCCCTCCTAACCTTTGCAGTGATTTCCATTACTGGATATAGGGCATTCCCTGCCTTTACAGATGAACGATGAAGAGTTATGCATTGACCATGAACTACAGGAATAAGAAAAGTTGAGATGCCCTAAGGCACAGAATAGGCCTTTTGTGGGGCAGGCAAAGGGAGGAGTGGCAAGAGAAGTTTTTCTCCATTCTGATTGCAAAATGCTTTCTCTTTCAAAACTCAGGTGACTGTGACAGATGGCGGTTCCTCTCCAAAACAGTCCACCATTTGGGTGGTGGTTCAGGTTTTGGATGAAAATGACAATAAACCCCAGTTCCCAGAGAAGGTCTACCAGATCAAGCTGCCAGAACGTGACCGAAAAAAGAGGGGAGAACCCATTTATAGGGCTTTTGCGTTTGACAGAGATGAAGGCCCCAATGCAGAAATCTCCTACAGTATTGTGGATGGGAATGATGATGGAAAGTTTTTTATTGACCCTAAAACTGGCATGGTTTCTTCCAGAAAGCAGTTTACAGCAGGAAGTTATGACATCCTAACGGTAAGATTTTTCTGAACCTCATTAACATTCATGGGGGTGGTGGTGGAAGTTACTTTCTTACTCATGTATATTCATTTGCGTAATATATCTTTAGAGTAATAAGTACAGCCACACAGCTGTGGAAGGCTACTTTCTGCTTCAGTGATATTTTTAAATAATGAGACCATTTCCTTTGGTTGTGTCCTATCAGCAAACCTCCTCTGTTCCCAGTACACGGCCTGTTCCATCACATACTCAACCACACTTTCTGCAGCCTTAAGAAAGGTATATTCATTTCGAGGTACTCAGCATAGATGAAAACTGAAGGTAGGAGAATACCAGAGTGACATATTACACCCACCACCCAATATATCATTCACTATTTCCCCAAGACTTCCCAAAGAAAACAACTCTTGTAATTGTTGACAGTGTGATAACACAATCCCAAAGAAAACAACTCTTGTAATTGTTGACAGTGTGATAAGACAGCTGTGAAAATTGAGACACAAATCTCAACTATGCTTATTCTGCATAAGCTGCAAAAGTGAAAAAACTTAAGTAAAAAATGACTACATTTTTCATTGTTAGAGAATTAAAAGAAAAAAAAATGAGCACTATCTCAAATAGAGACTTAAAATTCCCATACCTAAGGTGCCGTCTGCTCCCACCATCCCCAACCACTTTAGAAAGGTAGCACCTATGCCAGAAAGGGGATTGGTCATCCTTACAAGTGATGGGCATTTGCCAGGGTCCCAACAACTGTCAAGAGTCAGCTCCATCTGCTGTCCTTCTCTTAGTTTGCAACCTTCTCTGCTGTATACAGTCAGTCCTGTATTATTTTAAAGGATGGTCTGAGTCCCTTGATTTGTCTTTTCATTCTTATGGTCTGGACTTGGGCTTCTTTCCCTACTCAATAACATATCCAGAACAGTGGGCAGAGAAAAGAAGATAATAAAAAACTGGCCCTTTTTCTGCCATTAGCAGCTCTGATGTAATATGTGCTACTATAGTTGTGTGACAATGGGAGTCTTTGAGGACTGGATGGACAGACTATAGTGGATATTGTTTGTGCTCCACCCAGATCCCCTTTACCAGGCTGATGCAGCTATGCCCCAACAACTATGAGTGTTGGCTGCTAAGAGCTCACATCTGCCCCCTTCTGGAGAGAATCATCCTTGGCTGAACTTCTTGACCCGGGAGGTTCCACACTCCCACCCCAGGCCAGCAGCCCATAGCCGACGACTAATTGACACAAAAGGCCAACCCCTTGCCTCTAGGTGGATCCAACCCAGCAGTGCAATTGAGGATTCAGAACCACCCCCCCATTGGATCAGGCTGAGATTAAACTTCAGCTGAGACCACACCCTTGCTTACTATCTTTCTCCTGTTCATCCTGCTTCATTCAGTCCCTTTCTCCTGAGAATACTTACCCCACCCCCAAAATGATTTGTACTCAAATCCCTGTCTCAGACTCTGCTCCTAGGAAACCTGACCTAAGACATGTATCTTCAAGGGTCTTCCATCTCACAGGAATTTTCTGGAGCAAAGTGGTCATTCATGATCACATAGCATTTGGGTGCTGTGAGTTGTCACTGTTTTTAAAGGCTATAACAATTAGCCTTGCACCTATACATGTTATTTTTAAGATGTGGTATTTTAAAAATCCTTTTTTTTAATTGATTTTTGAAATTTTTCTGTCCGTGGTTTTTGCTTGTTGAACTTGAACCATCATTGAAGTCCAGGACAACATAGCAGTTCACCCTGCACAGCTGAGTGAGGAAACATGCTTTCTTCAGTTCTTAAATAAGACCATAGAGGAGAGTCATTAGTACCCTCCTCCCTATCCTGCTGTCACCAGGAGCCCACGCTTTCACCAAGAGAGTTCTTTGCCCCTTCAGAGTTGGCATAACTGAGGGGCTTCTGAGGCAGTTCGAGCAAGGCTACTGCCTTTCCCACACCTATCCCATCACCTTCCTGGGATTCTGAGTGAACACAGTGCTTTCCCCAGAATAAAGCAGAAGGAAGGAGCTGCACAACATGACCACACACATGCTCTCATCATTCACACTTAAGGATTCACAGTGTACTTTATTCCCTTTAAGCATCACCACTAGAGGTACAAGGAATCAAATTAGCTATTCCTATTTATGTAGCTATCAGTCATGCCCATAAAACACTAAAAATGGGTAAGTGCATCTTTTGTTTTTCAAGTTTTCCACATCTGTAAAGTTGGTGGTGGTTCAGATCACCTTCCAGTGAATGCTATATGGGACCCCCCACATGACTCAGTTGTGTCCCCCGATTCCTGAGTACATTCTACCCAGATCTCCACTCTCCCTTCCCTTGGCTGGCACTGTGATGAGGATGGATCCTTGGGCCAACAACGGATGAGTGACAGACCCAAATTTCCACAGGGATCTGAGCTCTAAGACTTCTTTCTATGTTCTCTCCATGTGTGAGTAGATAAAGGCAGTGGACAATGGGCGCCCACAGAAATCCTCCACGGCCCGCCTCCACATTGAATGGATTAAGAAACCACCCCCCTCACCTATACCGCTGACTTTTGATGAGCCGTTTTATAACTTCACAGTCATGGAAAGCGATAGAGTCACCGAGATTGTGGGGGTGGTGTCTGTGCAACCAGCCAACACCCCTCTGTGGTTTGACATAGTTGGTAAGTTTGAGTCCTCCAGAGCAGTACTGGGCAATGTAATCATTGACTGGAATAACTAGCAAAAAAATAAATAAATACAAAATACAAAAAAAGAAAATACAAAAAATACCAAAAAAATAAAAATTAAAAAACAACCCACTAACGATTAGTGCTAAGATGAAAAGATGTATAGTGCTGGAATGCAAAAGAGCCAGTAAAATGAATAATCGACCTGTGCTTTCGTTCCAACTCTGTAGCTAAGCTGAACAGAAAGTGCTCTCTGGCTGGATTTTCCATAGTATGTTATTTACTGCAATCTTAATGTCTTTCTGTGTGTCATTTAAATTCTATTGTCACACTTGGCTAATCTCATTTCTAAATGTATTGATGGTACTAGACTTGCTGTCCTTCATTTCTCTCTTTTTCTTCACCTTTTTTCTGCATTCTGTTCTTTTTTTTTCTGCTCCCGACTGCCCTGCTTCAAGGTGGCAAGCATGCTCGAGAGATGTTCTATATTCTACAGACAGCTTGTGGGCAGAACTGTTCAACAGAAGGTACCCTTAGTGCAAACACATTTGCTAAAATACAGCTATCCAATCTGCCTTTTACGGGTTTTTTTTTTTTTAAGCAAATTAAATTACATCTTTCATAACTGCCTGTGACAGGCTCAAGTGCAGCCCACAGATTTCATACAATGCCTCTAACAACTATTGCATTACTCGAATCCACTGACTCCTTTGTTTGAAGTTTGATGGGGTTTGGATTTGGGGGAGGGGTTGTTTTGATTTACTTAATTTTTTTTTTTCTCTGCTTTTGAGGTATATGGGCTTTTGGTTGTTCTGTTTTTATCATTCTGTAGGTTGGGTTATGTGACGGGGCCTTTTCCAATTGAGAAATAAATTAAAATTTATCCCAACACCTCTATTTTGCAGCAGTAGTGCCATTCATAGACCAGAAAGCTCCACCAAGAGGGTCCCTGGCTGCCTTCCACAAAAGGAAAGGCAGGAAATGGAACCTAGATATATAGCCAGTGAGAGCTTTCTACAAGAACGGAATAGAGAAAGCAGATGGAAGCATGCAGGACAGACCTTGGGAGCCAACCTTTACATTCCTTGAAAGCAAGCAAGCAAGCATGGCAGGCTGCAAAAGGAGAGGGCAAAACAGCACCCCTGCCCCCCCCCCACACACACAGGCAGGGAGAGGTGGGGCAGGGCAAGTAAGTGCTGACGACCAGGAAACAAAACAGGCTGTAGCTCAGAGAGGAGAGCGGGGAGAGTGTGCCAGCCCCCGGACCTGACACTGGGTTGAGCTGGAGCTGACTTCCCACCGCTCTTTGTGGGAGGCCGGGAATCCAGAGACCTGGTCTGCAGGAATCATTTCCTACCATATGTCCCTGCCTGGATCGGATGGGCAAGAACCCACCCCTCTTCCCAGGAATGGCTGGATCTGGAGAAAGCATTTAGAACATTCCACATCTGTTTTAATGAGGCACAGAAAAAGAATGCCCCCTGGCCTCCAGTCAAACCTCTGTAGAAGGTCCTCTGAACTTCCCCAAAATGGGCGTGTTTTCTGCATATTTCATTTGCTGGAATGCCGGTAGAACATCTTTGTTTTACTTAGTTGGCATTAATCATACCATCCCTGTACATGGCCATCCTCATTCCGAGCTTTCAACTCCTTCTTCATCTCTACTTAAGGCATTTGAAATGGAAGCTCTTCTGATCCGTGAAAGATGTCTTTGAGTCTGTATCTTCTCAGTAGTTTTCAGCCCATTAAGTTTTTATCTGGTGCAGCTTCTTTCTTAGCGAAACAAAGGTGGCACGCGTGCATCACCTCTTTGTCTGTGCTATGGCCTTGGTGGTTCCTTCACTGTCACTCCCGATCGGAGCCATAGAAAATGCATCTCACTTTCTACATATGTCCCTGGTGCCAGGCCTCCAGGGGCATGTGCAATAGTGATTTCTCCTAAATAGCCCAGGGGCGCCTGGGTGGCTCAGTTGGTCAAGTGTCCGACTCTTGGTTTTAGCTCAGGTTGTAATCTCAGGCTTGTGGGATCAAGCCCCACATTGGGCTCCGTGCACAGCGAAGAGTCTGCTTAAGATTCTCTTCTCTCTCTGCCCCTCCCCCCATTCTCTTTCACTGTTTCTCTCTCTCTGAAATAAATAAATCTTTTAAACAATAAATAAATAAATAAATAAATAGCCCAGAGAAGAGTACAGTCAAAACCCAGCAGGCAGCAGGGCGCCTGGCGTGCTGTCCTGAGCTATGGGAGGACTTGCTGTCTCTCATCAGCCACCCGTTTATCTCCCTCCTCCCCTGACACTCCAGTTTGCAAGCTCCTCTACACCCAACAGCACTGCTTCTCGCCCTTGTGTGATCCATGCATGCAGCCTCCTGCCCCATGGCACGGCCCACTACCATCCCCACCTGCCACAGGAAGCCCTCATTTGTACCCCACTTCAAAAATCCTCCAAGCACACTTTTCTCTGACATTCAGTCCAACCAGCCATTTGACCCCAGATATCCAAGCCAGTTTGCAATTCCTCAGCATTCCTGCATGCATGTGTGTGCGTGTGTGTGTGTGTGTGTGTGATTGTGTGTAGATAAGCATGCCTGGTAATGCTGCATGTAACCTTACCTGCATGTTTTCATGTTAGCATTATTAGTGCTATTGTGTATTTTCATTTGTGTTGATCCAACCTCCATTCTTAATCTTTAAGGTCAAGGCCTTTGTCCCCTCATTCCTTCCTCCTGCCCATGCTTCTGTTGATTGCTTCAGGGTGAGTGGAATAAACAGTGGCAACCAATGGAGATGCTCCAGGCAGCCAATGCATTAACCCCACTAATGCCTCTTGAGACCAGCCCAGAGTCAGCACGACCTTCCAGTGTATTCCCAGCCATAGCAACGATGGCACCTTTGACAAAATGAGAACTAGTCCAAGAAGAGGGGGGCAGTTTACAGATGACAACCCTCCCTGGATGGAATCCCTTCGGGCTGCTCCAAATATGTATCCAGGAATCATTATCAAAAACATAGCGCCAGTTACCATGTTTCTCCACCTTCATGTTTCTAAGTGCTGCACTCTTCCTAATCCTCTCGGTGTCAGCACATGGAGTAGTTCTCTTAAAGAAGACCTACAGGGGCACCTGGGTGGCTCAGTCGTTAAGCGTCTGCCTTCGGCTCGGGTCATGATCCCAGGGTCCTGGGATCGAGCCCCGCATCGGGCTTCCCGCTCGGCGGGAGGCCTGCTTCTCCCTCTCCCACTCCCCCTGCTTGTTTCTCTCTCTCGCTGTGTCTCTCTCTGTCAAATAAATAAAATCTTAAAAAAAAAAAAAAAAAAAAGAAGACCTACAGCATTGTCCCCCTAGTCTAGATGCTTCCATCACAGAGATTTCACTGTAGATCTGGTAACATCTTGCTGAGCTTCTCCTACAAATTGAACTTACTGGGCCCGATGCCCAAACAGAACGTGATTTTATTTCCATCCCCACATCTAGCCAACAACATCTTGAAACACCAACTCTGTTTCACCGCAGATGTTAAATCTTTTCCCCAGGTGCTGGGGTTGCTCTCGGCATCAATATGGTCCCCCTTCCACCAAATCCCCCTTTTGAGAATCCTTTCTAATTGAACAGTCATTTTTTTTTCAATCTGCTGACAGTGTCTTTCCCCTTCTCTAAAAATCTATTGTTTTCTTTATCATATTCAGATGTTTTGTTCCCACTTTCAAGATTTCTTGCTTAGTTATCCTTGGCCATCCAGACTCTCCTCTCTCTTCCCTTTGGTAACTGAGCATCTTCCCTGGCCAAGCTAACTCAGAGGGAAAAGATAGGGAAACAGTGCTTCCCAATGCTTAAGAAACTTGGCAGTATATTATAGTCGAATGCTGGTGTATACCGTCGGCACGTATCTGAAATGAGATCTCAGGTTCAAGTTGCGGTCTTGCTTAGGTAAATACTCTGCGACTCTTCCAAGGGAATCAAGATTTTGTTGCATTATAGACCTAGGGCATTTAGACACCTTTACAGACATTCCAGGTTGCAGAGCGTATAGCATCCTGGCCTAGCACTTACAGTTTACAGATGCCATAACAAATGAATTCTCATTAAGTAAGCGGAAATAGTGTTTCTGCATGCTTTTTCCCCCAGGAGTATAGTCTCCTCATTTCCATATTTCCAGATCTACCCGATTCTTGTTTAACTGCGTTCCTTTTCCTCTCACCGTAATATAAATTCACAAAAACTGTGGCAAGCAAGATCTTGTTCCCAAGTCTGGACCCCTGTACCATGGATCTGCCAGTCACTTTCCTGTTCCTCCAAAGAACCACTGCTTACAATATTGTGTAGCGAGACCCTCTTCAAGCTTCTAGAAACAGAAGCCCAACTAGTAACCCAGTTAAGAAAGCTGTAATTAAAAGGAAACATAATAAAGTTCAGCTGTTCTGTGTTTAAACAGCCCAATGCACAGCATGTTCCTTCTCTGTGTTGAAAGGGAAAGAAAACGAAGGGAACAAAAATAACCCATAATCCTTTGTGGCTTTATCACATATCTTCACACTTCTCAGGAGACTATGGTTCAACCCAGCAGCTCCTTGATTTACATTCTTTTTAATGTGCACGCAATCTGGTTCGCAGCTCATTCCCCGTATCTTTAGCCCAATGGCAAATATTTGTATTGTAAAGACCACCATTTATTACACACTTTAAACAATTCCTCTTTACCCAGGGTTTGATGGCGGACGCTGCCACCCACTTTTCTAGCTTTTTACCTGATACTTCGGTTACAAAAATGGTTTTTCTTGTAGATAGTAAGTACTTACAATATCTTTGCTTATTTTCCTTGAAAACAATTCTCTGATGGTGCAAGCTAGCACATAGGTCCAGCTCTAGCCGAAAGACCTGTCCATGTTGCAGGTATATAAAGATCACCTTGGCTTTTAGGTGCTCATAGGCTCCTACAGACTTTGGGGTCTGGGCTGCTTCTGTCGCATAAGCCTACACCTGTCCTTCTCGAGCCTTGTCCCCAAGTGGAGCCATTCCTTAGGGTTGGATCAAGTGGGCAAGTGAAACTCTTTGGTAGCACTAGCAGCAGGCCTGGTCTCTGACTATAGATTGAGTCTTTTCTAATCAAGTGATCATATTTCCTTATCACAAAACTCTTACCCACCCTTCCTGAGAGAAGCCATGTCTGTGTACCATTTCTAACACACTTGCTTAACCATTAGAGTGGCATTTGCTCAAGGACATTCAACTGACATCAAATACTTAATTTCTCCTACTCTGCACTCTGTCACTAATTTGATCCCCCAAAGCCCTCCCTTTTCTCCATAGCGACAATACAGACCATAGAAGCACATCTGAAGAGGTTTCAGGGAAATAATAAAAAGCCTAAAAAGTACCTTGTACATCATTTTAAGAAAATGAATTTTTAACCAGATTCTAGAAGGGATTTTCCTTCCTACCACTGTTTCCTGACCTCTACCCAGCATCTCCTGCCTTCCATGTAAATATCCTTTTCAGCCCCATGTTGTGCTTGCTTCATTCCAAGACAGAAAATTATTCATGATCAAACCATAATCGGTGTTTAGCATTTTTCCTTAAGTTCGATGTACATGCTGAACTTGAATGAATAGCTTGTGAACGACTCCCTTAATTCATTGAGATTCAGCAGCTCAGTGTTTTGGAAGCTTCTCACATAACACTTCCCCCTTGGTGACTACTAGATTTTGGGTGGTGTTTTTATAATTACACACAGAGTAGAACAGAATCATATGCTAGGGGAGGGGCCTGGAAGCTTCTCTAAAGGGGAAGCAGTGGGATACTCATCATTGGATCTCATTATGGAGACATGGTGACACTCTGTACCCTTCTTTAAAGAAAGACTTGACCAGATCATGATCCAGTGCCCTGCTGCCCAGCATATTCAATCAGTAGCTGCTGGCTTCAAGTATTTTCACTCTTGTCCCATCTTTGAAGCTTTTTAGGACATTCTGACTTGTTACGTTTAACTTGAGAATCTGATAGAAACCCAACCCTCCTCTTCTGCTCTTTGTTTACTCTATTACACCCATCTTGACCAAAAATGGTCACAGAGCAATGTCCCTGACATGAACTATCTGTTATGTGGGCTGTTCACAACCTTGCTTTTAACCATCTCTGCCGCACACCCCCGCAGCAACGCTCAGGCTGTGACTTTTCTAATTTCCCACTTTGTTGAAACTCCGACCAGCTCGGCGGTGTCCTCCCCTGTCCCCACCTTTTGTTTAGCCTAACGCTGTTGCCCTAGCACACTCTGGCTTTGCATGTTGTGTTACTGGCTCTGAGGAAGCACATCTTGTTTAAATGGAATGCTGCTAGCCAAAATGGACTCCTTCCATTTGATAGTCTCACCCCAGATGAATTGGACGTGGTTTCCTATGAAATGAACTCACATTTCAGGCTAAAAGGGAGCCTGAGAAATGAGCCCTGGGGGAGAGATATGGAGTCGTTTATGAAATGGGATGCCTAAGTGGTAGGTTATTAAATTGCATGAGGGTTGATGGTGAACTGCTGGTCTGGGTTCTGTGTCCCTTGTCAGAAATTCATTTTAAAACCGAGGGAGGATTTTGGGAACCTTGTTTCACATGAAATCTTGGTTTAACTAGGAGCACATGCCCTGGAAGCAACTATCAGAGGCTGCTCACCATACTGACGGACTGAGAGACACTTCACAGACTCTGTCTCTCAAGCTCCTCTTGACCTGCTTTCCATTTGTCTATCTCCCCACCCCTAGTCCAGAGTATTGGAAACAGCAACAGTGGATGAGGGAGATACACACACACACACACACACACACACACAGGCAAGAAGAGAGAGCGCTCTAAAAAATCACAACCATAAAAGTAGCCAAAAAATGTTTTTTCATATGAGAAATGACTAATAAGAAAACACAACCTATATGCCATTTGTAAAATATGTAAATTTTATGCCACTCGGTCCTTGAAATGATTATGTATTTCAGCACAGGGCCCCGAGGAAAATGTGAGTCTCAGGCAGTGAGAGAGAGCACATAGGATTGCCCCATTTAAACAGGAACTGAAACTGGAAATCTTTGCTTGCACATTCTCTACATTTCATTTTCATTCATCTTTAAACAGGAGCAAACCAAAGTTTTATAATTTGCATAATTTCTATTTTGCCTTGACCTACAAATTTCCACCTTCTGAAATAATTGACATTGAAAGAGGACGTTTTCCTATATCCTAAACCTGCCCGCACCCAAAAAAAAATAGTGTTCTCATATTTAAGAAAGTGAATAACGCTTAAATGTGTTCTCATATTTAAGAAAGTGAATGCACAGGAAAGCATTCGAAAAGTGATTTTAAATGTGATTTAAAATATGAAGTAACACCCAAAACAGCAAGGAAATGGCATTCTACCCTTCCACACAGGTCTGACGTCTTTTATGTTCTTTCTTTGAAACTTTCCGTGGAAAAGTTTCTTTTCAGAATGTACCAGTTGATAGCAAATGATTTTTCTTTGCTTATTAGGATGGTGATTCAAGGTGCTTGAATCAGCCTAACATTTTATTTCATGTAGTTATCAACCAGAAGCACTCCCTTTGAAAGAGACATGGTGACCTGAGGTTTGCTTCCCTATTCAGCCCGATTTCCTCTCCTTTCTCCTTCTCCTCTTCTTCAAAAGATTTTTTTTTTTTTTTTGGAGTTAACATTTGTGCTCCACAGTAAATCAATTAAAGATATTAATTGGAAGATGAGTCTCTTTTTAGATCAAAATTTTGAAAAATATATCATCTCCAAGTAATTCTGTGGTCCCCCCATATCTCCATAACTTTAATTAAATGTCAGGGGCAATTATGTTCTCTCTAGCAATTTAATAATCGTAAGTGTATATGACAGCTGCAAGCAATAAGTATTTGAAATATATATGACCAGGTTGTTTTTTTTTTTAAGTAAACCATATGATTTATTTTGTGTCGCTGTACATCACATTCTACTAATTAAGGTAAAATTCTCCTTTCCCTTAAGTCATTCACTCATTTGTAATTGTAATATCATAGAAATTGTATATGGTATTGTTCACTGATCAGCAAAATGAAATGCAGAGTATGGTGAATGTAAGAGAAGCCAAGATTTCTTTTCTAAAATATGAAATTCAATAAACGCATTGCCCTATGTGCTGTGGCTAAATAAAATTACTATCCAAGAACAAAATTAATTGACATCATGGAATTTCAGACTAAAATAAATAGAGCTTGTGAACATGTACTGATATTTAATTAAAATCAGTCCAGCGTTTGTACCATTATCTTCTCTCCCCCTTAAAAAGAAAAAAAAAAAAAAGCTTTCATTTTGGGAAAGATCATAAACCACATTTTAGTTCACAGAGATGGAAAGAGCTACAGTAATTTCAAAATAGCCTGTGTTGTCCTGGCACATTATTCACAGACTGTGGGCTATACTTGGTCCAACAGAGGGGGAGGAAAGTTTTTTAAACTTTCATACTTATTGCTTTATGAGTGATGACACATAAACTGATGTGTTCTTCTACTTCTTTCCAGATTTCATTTTGTAACTCTCCCATAAACTTGCTACCTTTTTGGGAGAAAAATAATTCACACTGTCAAGATGGCAAAAAAGAATTTTTTTTTCTATAAACATCCCAACTTGCAGATACAGAATTTTTGATATGAAACTCAATTTTTTTTTGCTTTTTCTTATTTTCTAGTATTTATGCTTTTATTTCTGACATCTATTAGAGGGAATCTGAACTTTACCAACCAAATGTTTACCATCAATCCTAGATTTAAGAGTGTCTACACATTTTTGTTAATTGGACTATTTGTTTACTTAGAATTTAATCTATTTTAGAAAAGCAGAAAGGTCTACAAATTATTAGCAGAAAAACCACAAGGGGTTGGAGGCCCTTAAGCTTTCTAAATATTTTACTGAGTCAGTTTATGCTTTACTCCTTTAACATTAGTGCTGAGATTTTTCTTTGCAATACATTCTTTTTTGTGACATTTGTTATGCATTGTAGAAGCTATGTTTGGAAATATAAATCAAGTTGGAAATAAAGAGGTCCCATTTAAGATGTACAAAATTGAGCCATAGGGATGCCTGTCAAAAAAGTATTTCTATATAAGAGCTCCCTTTAAAGCTATATGCTTCAATAGATGTAATAACTTCTCAGATATGCTAATTTCATGTTGTTTTTGTGAAATCATCAGGGGGGAATTTTGACAGCTCTTTTGACGCAGAGAAGGGTGTTGGGACCATTGTCATTGCAAAACCTTTGGATGCAGAACAGAGGTCCATCTATAATATGAGTGTGGAAGTCACCGATGGAACAAATGTTGCTGTCACTCAGGTAAGATGTCAAATTACTAAATGGTGAGAATGCCCAATGATCTGCTAATGTCAGTGGTGCAAGTGATTAAAGAATGTGTTGGAAGTAGTAAATGATGTCCATGGATTTCTACTGTTTTGTTTTTTTTTTTTTAAGCATTTGAGAGAACAACCTAGGAAAAGGATTCTATCAATGATACTGTATAACTTAGCAGTGACTATTCATGCATGGAAGAGTGATATGTATTTGCTTCCTGATCATTGACTGTAGATTTATCTCTTTGACAACAAAGTCACCTTTCCTTGAATTTACATAGAAGAGGACGTGTATATTGTCTGAGTCAACACAACATTATATTCTTCACCTTTTCACTTGTCAGTCTCAGAGTTAGAGCTAGACACACCCAGGAGTCCAAGTTCATTTCTCAGACTCAGATGAATGATATGTTCAAGGTCACACAGCCTTCATTAAGAACAGGGACTGAGATTTAGGTGCCCTGCATCCCGTCTCTCGTTCTAGCCTCTATGCCAGTGCTTCTTCATCCTGGCTGCGCTGTGGAATCCCCTGGTCATGGGGCCTGCGGTGTTAAAACCACTGAAGCCTGGGCCCCACCAGCAGAGATCCTCCATGACTCTAACAAGCAGCCAGGGGTAAGGACCATTGCTTGGACTCTGGCATGTGAGTGTTGATGAAAGGGCACTGAGAGCAAGGACGAGGAGAAAATCTCTGGGTGAGACCAACAGGATTTACCCCAAATATGAGAAAATTTTTTTTGTTTTCTATTTTAGGACAGGCATACATGCCTGCCCTATACCTCTTTCATTCTCCCTACTTCTCTCTCCTGTCCTCACGACCCCAGAAGCCATCACTCATCAACCATGGTCTTTTTTCCTGCTCAGCCCAAATGTGCCCTGAGACTCCTCAACACAGTGGTTCAGGACGTGAAGATGAAATTGTTGCCAACCCCAGAGTTAGCAAGTGTCGATTTGTTTAAAATGTGATGTAAGCTCTTATAACTATGTAGGCTTAAAAAGGAAAGAAGAGGATCGTTTCATGTGCTGCCTCTTAGTTTGAAGTGGTTTCAAAAATACGATGAGATTTTCTCCTTTGAGGCTGTGCATAATCATAAAATGGTGGAATTTTAAAGAAACAGTAGGGTTTGTTTCTACTTTTACTTCTTTTCTTTTTGCCTTTGTTTACTTTACCTTTTCCTTTTCGTTCAAATAAACTGAATCCCAGAAGGGGGACATCATGTGCACGAGACACGGCAGCCAGTGGTGTGATGACTCCTGATCCTTCAACCCGTGTCCTCTCCTAGGATGACTATACAGCCGTGACTACCTGTGAGAGGCCCATTTACACCTGTTGCGCCCGTGTAACTATTAGTAGTTGTCCCATTCACTCTTAAAATTGCCCCAGTTGGGACAATACATTATTTGGCCTACTTAAATCTGTACTGCTTCAGGGGACTTTCAAGACTAAAATACAGACGGCTGGAAAGGACACCATGGTTGAGATCCTATGGGACTCGCACGATCTAAAAGCAAGCCCCAAAGACTAATATAAAACAACCCACTTGCTGTATTGCTAAGTCTCTATTGCTCTTTCACTTTTGGAGTTGGCCAGTTCTTAGCATAGCCAACCTCAACTTTTTGGCATCACTTAAAAACACGAGATGTAGTTGAGTAAAATACAAATAAAGCATATTCATTTCCATACTTTTCTCCAGGGTTTTATAACAATTGAATGAAATGGTAAGTCAGTGTGCCCAGAATGTTATAGATACACATGAAATATGTTTGCAGTGAGTGGATGAATAGTAGGTGGGACGTAGTCAGCAGGGCTTATGTGGCAGATATGCTGGATCTTCAAAGCACACGACTGATTTGTGTTAACCAAAAAAAAAAATTATCAATGAAACTTTTCTTTTAGACTTTCATTAGGACCAGATGAGAAATCATTTAACAGCATGTATTCCACAAGTATTTCTTGGGTTCATACCATGTGCTAGGAGCTATGCTAGATGCCTGAGGTCACAGGGATCCAGAGTTTTAAAACCAGATGACTGATACACACACACCCTTTAAAAGTTCACTTGGAAGCATATATTATAAGACTTTGAATGTACACATTGTTCAAGTCCTATTTTGGTTGATTTTATTTTGGACTAATGTACAGTTAGACTTATCTCCAGAGCAGATGGGAAGAGTGGGAGAATCGGGGTGAACTTGGAGGTTTCCTTTGGCAAGGCCAAGCTAAGTAAGTTGATGAAGGGTAGCAAGAGATTTTCTTGTCAAAAGCTTCCAAGTCGCTCTGTGT
This sequence comes from Halichoerus grypus, assembly GCF_964656455.1. Classification (NCBI taxonomy): domain Eukaryota; kingdom Metazoa; phylum Chordata; class Mammalia; order Carnivora; family Phocidae; genus Halichoerus; species Halichoerus grypus. The sequence goes on from NC_135722.1 coordinate 73,248,639, forward strand.
ATCCAGAGCCATGAGCTTCTCAAGAAGCGAGAACTAACCATTTCCAAAGTATAAACGCGTGTGTCATTATTACCACCAGAACACCATCAGGCTGTGTTTGGGCCTGAATACCCAGCCCCTGCCCCCAGCCCCTGTCAATCCAGGCCTCTGCTCACATTTGCCACAGCTCCGCTGACAACAAAGACAGAAGCAGTTCTCTCATTTAGTCAAAGCCCTCAGTATCAAGGACATTATTACAAAAAGATGTTTTGGTAAAGAAAAGGCATTCTAGGTTTCTTTTAGAAATCACTAAAGCATGCTCCAACCCATGACCCTAGGCAACTTAATGATTCTACCATCAAACAGATACCCTTCACCATATAACTAAATAAATGTTTTGTAGCCCAAAAACACCTGTTCAGTTTTCCTTTGGGAACTTTTCTCTACTTTGTTCCTTTGAAATCATAAAACATCTATGACAAGGGCTTCAAATCAGCCAGAAACAACATGTTGAATTTCACTTCACAAATGTCAAATATATCAGAGCCTCAGGGATCTCAGTGTCTACATGAAAACCCTTCCTTCATCTTCATTTTTGTTCTATTGTCCCAACTTGTAGGATTCTTGTGCCTCAGAGCTACAATATCTGGTGGCAAATAAACATCCTTTTCCTTACTGAGATTCCCTAGCATGAGTACAGAGTATAAAAAGGTTCTGCGGATTTCACGTTCTAAAGATGCAGATGTACTGAATGAGCATGTAAGCAGATGCCTTTCTCCAGCTGGCGTAGGAAGAGAGGCAACAAAAAGGGATGTCAGAGAGTCCAAATGTGAGATGATTTGAAACCTTATTGCTAGTTCAGGTACAGCGGGGACAACATGGCAAGGAATGCAGGTAGCCTTGAGATGCTGAAAGGGGCTCCAGTTGACAGCCCGCAAGGAAATGGGGACCTCAGCCCTCTCACCTCAAGGAACTAAATTTGGTTAACAACCTGAATGGGCCTGGAGCTGACTCACCCCCAGAACTCCCAGAAGGGAACACATCCCCGCTAACCGCTTGATTTTGGCTTTGTGAGACTCTTAAGCAGAGAACACAAGTGAGCCGCACTGTACTCAAACTTCTGACTTACGGAGTTAGGCGATAACAAACGGGTGTTGTTTTAAACCAAGTTAGTGGTCATTTGTTATGTTAGAAATAGGAAACTGTTGTCCTCTTCATTTTACAGAAAAGGAAATTGAAACAAAGCGAGGTTATGTAACTTGAGTAGATCAGGGTTCAGAGGTAGTAAGCTGGATTCCAGAGCCTGCTCTCTCAGCCACTGTGCTGTGCCGCCCTCAAAAGCAAGGGTAAATCTAAGGCAGGAAGAGAACCCCACCTGGCTCTACTCGTTATGAAGGGGACACTTTTTAAGAGTGTTCCTGGGGAACATAGCATTACCTGTGGCTGTTAGAATGTCTCAGAGCCAGCTATACGTGCTGGGGAGGAGCAAAATACCCCAGTCTCCTCAGAGCCTCTGCTCAGCCAGATGAGTTTATGCGCCACAAGGACACACATTACCAAGGATGAGAAATTACTGGTTTTAACAACTTTCCCCACACATCTATCAAACCCATATGAGCTACTGTGTCTTCATAGCAAATTTAAATAAATCTAGAGCATGGCTCTTCCAAAGGACCAATGGATGGAAATATAGAGTAATATATAATGCCTGATAGTTGCATAATGAGACTTAACCAAGCTTCTTTCTTGTTTTATTTTCCTGTCTTACTGAGAATAGCTAAATCAAGTATTATCACTACACTCACTTTTCTAGTGAGAAATTGGCACACAGATGGGTTGGGTGGCCATCCTGGGTATACGCAGGTAAAGAGGTCCAAACCCACTTTTTCCTTCTCAAAATCAGATAGATTTCAGAAACTTTCCCCTATACATCTATATATATATATATATAGAATATATGATTCATTAGGGGAAGCATTTGGTATAAAGGAAGGAGGATTGACCTTGAATCACGTGACCCTAATTCAAGTCAGCACTTAACCGGTTCCTGTCTATGTTACCATGAAAGGTAGCTCTGTCTCTGTAAGACTCAACTTCTTCTGTAGAATGGGGATAACACCTTCCATACTTCCTGGGTTATTATAAGAATAAAATAAGATCTTTTGAGATATCTTGAGATCTGTGATGTGCTAGACACATGCAGCTTTTATTATTAGTCTCATCCTCAACTTAAAATTGGAATAATATACCTGATAACTATAAAATACTGTGTGTGTGCCTTTCATTGTTATTCATGAAAGACAGCAGAGATATTCATGCCCAAATAAAAATCTAAAAATTACATTGATTTGATTCAGGGACTCGTGATATGTGCTTTTGCGATTTCAGTATGCCTTTCTTATTCAGGTCTTGCTTTGATTTATAAAGATATGAAAATCAGCTTGCAGCCAAACCTGAGATTAAAAATCTCTTTCAGATAATCTCCAAAATTCTTCAGCCCCACGAAAGCAGTTAATTGAGTTAATGAGCCACAGAGGTTTTCTGCCAAAGCATGGGTATGCATGGGGGCTGAGAGGTCTGAGACCTGAATTCCTCAGGTTTGCTTTGCCCTCCCCAGCCATGAGGATTCCATTCTTTTGTCTCTAAGGGATGTGTTGGGAGTTCCTAACTGGCCTCCTTCCTCAAAGAGCAGACTTTGTCTTGAAGATTTGGATTCCGTCTTATCCTTTCCCTCCACCTTGCACCTGCTTAAAGGCAGGTGAGGGTAAGAACGAATAACTTTAGCCAAAGTTGCTCCATGATCCCCCAGATGAAGGAATTCCCAAGGTATACATCCTTTGTCAAGGGTTTTCGCTTATCTTCTTTAGCATCATCTACCTCTTAGTAGGTGAAAAACGAAGAAGCCACAAGCCCCCTTGTACATTTACGTTAGGAAAATGCTGGAACTAGTACAATTATATAGAGATAAAATAAGGGAGCAAGCCAACTCTAGGTGGGACTTTCTGTTAAAAAAATAATGATGATAAAACTTCACTGTATGTCATAGATTTGTGCCTAACAACTTATAAGTAAATCAATTTTGGAAAATGGATTCCAATTTTAAAGGTAGCAGGGAACTTTCTATTTAGAATAATCCTATGATTAATGTTCCTGAAATGACAATGGTCATGTCAATTATCTCTTGTGCCAATTAGGATTTCTGGATAGCGAGGCATATAATATTTGCACACTTAATTGTTCACATACATGTTAGGTACGTTTGTAATTAATGTGTGTATAATTTAAGTGCATATAGAAATAGTATAATGGAATGAGTATAGAATTTGTCTCCATATGACCTAGTTTAAGTCTGGCCTTGCCATTGGTACCTTGGGCACACCCCTTAACTTCTCTGATTCTCATTTTTCCCATTGATACACTGGAGACCATAAAGCTTAAGAAACGTATATGATATGGATTTACACATTGTTAAATAAACACAAACCGACATGATTTTTTTCTACTTATATGTTCAAAAACAAAACTTGTAAGCCTGGGGAAAATACAAGGGGCATTACCCTTGACATCACAGTCATAGAATATTTTAAGAATGGTTTTGAAATGCCAGCAGAGGCAGAACAGAGTTTCAGTAATTTAGGGCTTAATTGGTTCTAATAAAAGACGGAGGCCTTACCCTCTAACACGCTCCATGGACACTTCATTCCATGAGCCTTTGTAAAGCCAGGCTTGGCACCTACCCAGACTTAGCTTCGATGAGCCTGCAAAACCCAAAGTGTTTGTGGTGGGCAGCACTGAATCCAGCTCTGAAGAGACTTCCTACATTCAGGTTCCCTCCCGCTTTGATTCCATTGTACTTCCTTAGGCCTTTCAATTACCATTTGGAGCACAACATCTTTGAGAGTTACTTTGCTTTGTTTGTTAGTTCAGGAGCTCACAAATGGCCCCAACTGTGGGAAATAAAAAGCAAATGAGGAAAAGGAAGTCTTTGACAGAGAAACACTTGTTCTGACTGTAGATTAGGCTCAAGACAAAGCAAGCAGAAAGAGGCAAGCTTTTCAGGAGCACATCAACTTAGAAACTTCATGAAGGTCAGGGCAGCCTTGCTGGCTGGAAAGGCTTTTTTATCCTGTTAATATAACTGCTTCTGTGAACACAAATATTTTAGCATCTTGACTAAGTTAACTTGAACTTTTTAAAAGGAAGAATTGGCAATCAAAGAATCTAGTATGACCTTCCAGATACAGTGAAGATTCAAAACAATGCCTAAAACTCACAGGCACGCTTCTCAGCCCTTTTTCTGTTACCATAAACTCCAGGCCAATCTTGTTCCCATGTCAGACTCACTCTTTGGGCAAGTCTTCCTGGCACAGACGTCAGTCATAGCACTGCCCTTTTCTGTTCCTCAGAAAAGTTCATCTGCACCAAAGTGAATGACCGTGCAGCTATTTATAAGAAGAGCCGTGGTCTGACTACATTTATTTTAAAAAGTAAATAATTTTCTAGAATGCAGCCAAATGCCTGCATATTACTTAAAGGAGAATTGGTAAAAGCTTTCCCATTAGTCAGTAATAAGAAGGTCACCATCTTCACTACTATTTAACATTGTGCTGTAAGTATTAGCCAGTGCAAATAGATGAGATAAAGCAATTTGTGTTATAAAATTTATAAAGAAAAAGGCAAAACAAATGTAATTCTTCAACATGGACTCCCTCGGGTTTGTGCATTTTGGATATATGAGTTTGGGTGGGGTTTTTTTTTTTTTTTTTTTTGAGAGAGAGAGAGAGAGTGCTTGCAGGCCCATGCAAGAGCTGGAGGCAGGGGAGGGCCAGAGGGAGAGAGGGAGAGAGAGAATCCCAAGCAGGCTCCATGCCCAGCGCAGAGCCAGACACGGGACTGGGTCCCACAACCAGCCAAAATCAAGGGTCAGACACTTAACCAACTGAGCCACCTAGGCACACCTAGGTGCTTTTAATAATTAAGATGGTCCCCACATTCAAGAAAATTCAAGAAAAATAAAGGAGCTTTTTTTAAGTACTATAAAAATATAAGGAATATGTCATCATTGATCTAGTTGCTGCTACTATTATTATTACTACAATGTCTAATAGTTTTATTGTCATCATCGTATTGTTAAATTATACTGTTAATATTATGATCATCATCATCTTCTTTATAATCATCATTTTGCCTGGATCATGGCGTAAGAGAATAAAATCTGTGGTATCACAGATGTCTAAACTCCGTGTACCAAGATACTAAATATTTAACTATGACATATATTGAGTGCCTGCAAAGTGTCCAGCCCTGAGCTAGATGCTGGGTATACATTGATGATCTCTGAAATTTATCTATAATCCCAAAATCAGTGTTCTCAGCACCTTGTGTTCAATCCCTGACATGCACAGAGCAGCAAAATATTGTCCCTGCTACTGTTGAACAAGGTGATGCTCCACCTTCTTGTCTCAGCTCTCATACTATATACAAGTGTCCAGTTTGCAATCTATTTAGTACTACTTTTTTTTTTTTTGCATTTTTGTGTTCTTTGTTGGTAATCTCATGGTTTGAAAGACCCCAAAATGTAGTACTGAAGTGCAATCTAGTGTTCTCAAGTGCAAGAAGAATGTGATGTGCCTTACAGAGAAAATATGTGTTCGATGAGCTTCATTCAGGCATGACTTATAGTACTGTTGGCTAGAGATTCTCTCCCTCTTCTCCCTCTGCCCCTTCCCCTGCACGCACATACACGCACATTCTCTCTCTCAAATAAATAAATAAATAAAGCTTTAAAAAAAAAACCTATTTGAGGAAAACTAAAACATCCCTGAAAAATGTAACCATAGATCTGAACAAATGAAGAAACACAAACTATGTCCTTGGATAGGAAGATTCCATCATAAAGGATCAGTTCTCCTAACTTCTATTTTTGCCATAACGCAATTTAAAACACTATCAATTTTTTGTCAGGTGCTATACCAGTTGATTATAAAATTCATTTTGAAGAACAACAAGCAAGCCTGGCCTGGAAAACTCTTAAAAGGAACACAGAAAGGCCTAACTTTTCCAATTAAGACATACTGTAAAGCCTTTGTAATTGAAACAGTTTTATATTGACATATGAAAAGACAAATAAACCGATGGAACACAATAGAAAATCCAGAAATAAACTTTCGCATACAAGAAAAGCCTTTCAAATCAGTGGAGAATTGATGGTCTTGTAAAAAAAAAAAAAAGAAAGAAAAAAGTGGCATTAAAATAAAGGCAAAGCCATGTGGAAAAAAATAGAACTGGATCCATTCCTCACATAATACAGGAAAAATTCCAAATGGAGTAGAGATGTAAATGTAAGAAAAGGAAACATGTAAATGCTATTTTTAAAAAATGAGTGTATTCACCTATAACCTGGAAGTGTAGAAAATGTTCTAAACTATGACTCAGAGTCCAGAAACAATAAGGGAAAAATTGATGTATTCAATTTCCTGAAAATAAAAATAAAAGCTTTTGCATGGCCAAAAAAAAAAAAGCAAAATAAAGTTAAATGACAAAATTGAAAACATATTTGCAATTTATATCACCATGCTTCCAAAAATAAAGAAGGAAAAGGCCATCTAACCCATAAAAGAATGAGCTGATATAAATAATTTTCACAGGAAAAGAAATGCAAATGACTCTTAAACATATGAAAAGATGCTCATCCTCGCTCATAATAAGCAAAAGGCAAATTACAAGTACACTGAAATGCTATTTTTTATCTATCAGATTGGCAAAAATTACAAAAGTTTGAGTACATATTCTGTTGGCAAAGCTGTGGAAGACAGCCATTCTTATATATTGCTATGGGAATACAAATTAATAAAACTTTTGGGAAGAGGAATAGGGAAATAACTAACAAAACTATATAAGCACTATCCTTTGATGCACCACTCACAATATAATATAAAAAAGACCTGGGCACAAGGCTCATCTGTGCTCATTCTTTCTAAGAGTGAAAATTGGAAACATCTTACATGAACATTAATAGAGGAATGGTTGAATTAACTGTGATCCACCTACCCACTGCAAGAGTATCTCTATACTGTTGTGGGTTGGTCTTCAGAATATGAGAATGCAGAGTTTCTCAACAGTGACACTATTGATGTTTTAGGTCAGATAGTTCTTTGTTGCAAGGGACAATCCTGTGCATTGTAGGATGTTTAGCAGCATCCCTGCCCCTTACACATTAGATTCTAGGAACACCCCAACTCCCAGTTGTGACAACGAAAACTATCTCCAGATATTGCCAAATATCCCCTTAGGGACAGTTACCCTCAATTGAGAATCATTGATATGATGTTAAATGAGATGGCATGTCGGAGGGCGGGGCGGGGTGTGTGTCAGGGGTTGAGGAAATGTATATGGTATGTTTATATTAACTAAAGAGATGGATAAAATGTAACATTAATCTTCAAAATATCATTACTTGGGGGCACCTGGGTGGCCAGTCAATTAAGCAACCGACTTGGTTTTGGCTCAGGGTCATGAGATCGAGCCCCCTAGGGGGCTCTATGCTCAATGCAATCTGCTTGAGATTCTCTCTCCCTCTGCCCCTGCCCCCCTCCCACCCTTCTATCTCTCAAATAAATAAATAAATCTTAAAAAAAAAAAAAAAAAAGTTCCCTGTAAGAAAAGAAGGAATAGGATGAAGGGGAAAGAGATAGAAGCTAAACTACTTTAATTATACCGTTTTTGTAAATTTGACATCAGTACTTTTACATATAATATAAAACAAAATTAAATATTAAAACAAGTTTGAAATTTGAAAGTAAATGGAAGCAAATGAACTTATATGTGTTGGTGGCATAGCTACACAGAGAAGAACTCTCTATGACTTTAAACATACTAATGTGACTGTATATCCCTAGTGGGATAAATCTCAAGGACCAAAAGAAATAAAAATAATTGCTGTTGAATGATCATAGTTGTAATATAATTGCAATACCAATATTGTATTGTAATTCTGAGACTCACGTGCGTGTATTTCATATAAAACAGTGAATAATTGTGATGATGTCATTGAGCACGAGAAATTTCAGCATGGGGTTTCAGCACAGGATACAGATATAAAAAAGAATGAGATTAAGTAAAAAACATGATGCCCTAATTTTGAATTGGAAGTGTCAGTACAAACTCATGAAATGATTATTAACAACAAAAAACCTTTGCTGACCATCCACTGAAAAAAAGCTAAACACAATAGCAAATCCAATAGCAATGATCATTCCTAGCACCAATTTCTAACTAAAAAGAAATCAATGCTTTTTGGAGAGAGAAATGGATAATATAAGACTGGGTCAGAAAATGTACAAGGTGACCCAGGAAAAAATCACCAGTAGCAATTATTAGAAAGCAAAGAAGCTATCAAAGACTATAAGAATTGTGTCAAAAGATCTCAAGAGCTGACTTGAAGAGTCTCGCACTGGCCAAGGAAGGGCCGTTTGTGCACCAGTCAGTATAGTACCTGCAACGGACAGAAATATAGCATCTGTGATTAAATTCACGAGCTCATACTGGTGCTTGAAAAAAAATACTTCATTGGTCACTTTAGGAGGAGCTGGAGAACCGTTATTTGAAATAGTAAATAAAGGGAAAGAATGAAATATTAATTATGACTTTACTGCATAAATTGTCTTTCAGAGTAACCACACAATTGGAGACAAGTTTCTTTTTAGGACTACTCTATCTAACAAATGTGAAATAAATCATAGAATTAAAACATTACCATTTCATATTTTTAATGAATAAATGTTATCTATGTAATGATCATCAGTGGTTGCTAATACCACATAACAAGGGTGAGAACTAGATTTATATATATCCAGATGGAAATATACTGTCTCACCCATTAGAGATATTTTTTGTCAAAAAAAAAAAGGAAGAAAAAGGAAATCTTATCAAGTCTCCTAGATCAAACTACCAGTTTATAAGAAATACAGGAAACAGAGGGACATGGAGAACAAAACCAAGGGGAAGCAATGAGCAAAATTTGGGTTGTGGCACCTAAAGAGAAAATGGTGCAGTTCGTTTACCACCACCAGCAACGACATAAAAATTGCAAGGAAATAAAAGGAGACAGAAGGAGAACCTATAAATTAAAACATAATTAAAGGACATATGAACCAAATGTAATGGTTGGACCTTATTTGCATGTCCTGATTTTTTAAAATATGTTTCTTTTTATAAACATACATAACACCCTAAAAAATTATAGGAATATGAACACCCTGAATACTTAATATTAAGGAATTGTTGTTTTCTTTGTTTAGGTGCAGTAATGATAGTGTGTGTGTGTGTGTGTGTGTGTGTGTGTTTGTGTGTTTATTGTAAGGGTCCCTATCTTTTAGAGATACATACTGAAATGATGGGATTTGCTTCAAACTAAAATGGGGAGCAGATGTTGGATGAATGGCTACATATATAAAACAAGATTAGCCATAAATTGGTCACTGTCAAAGCTGAGCTATGAATATGTGAGGGTTCATTAAACTATGAGTTGGTTATTTTATTACACTTATTTATATCTGCCTGAAATGTTTTATAAGAAAATGCCTTATAAAAGAAAACAACTTGGGCGCCTGGGGGGCTCAGTCGGTTAAGCATCTGCCTTCGGCTCAGGTCATGATCCCAGAGTCCTGGGATTGAGCCTGATTCTCCCTCTCCCTCTCCCCCTGCTTGTGCTCACTCTGTCTCTCTCTGTCAAATAAATAAATAAAATCTTAAAAAAAAAAAAAAGAAAGAAAGAAGACAACTTGGGAACATCGTATTTTCGCCATCATCAGTACCATGTTCTTCATTAGACATATGCCATCTGAAGGAAAGCTTCTGTGTGGGGCCCCTGCAGCTGAGCTCTGATTGCTCACACCTGAGTTCATGTGTCCCGTTTCTCTGCCTCTTTTTTACTCTTCCCATCCCATCACAGCTTCCACATTGCCTCCACTCAAAGGAGCTCATAACAGAACTTAAGTTAATAGAAATGTACCAAACTAAGGTCACCTTGGGATCTCTTATATTATGCCTCAGATAGTCTGTGCCATTATCACCCTTAGGGGGTTGTCTCAGCTGTTCAATTAATAGTGAGAATATTGATTAGCTCATAGTTTATGTTCCTGCTAACGTGAACTACTGGTTTATTGTCAGCCTCTAATTGCAGTGTGTTTTCATACGAGATCTTTCTACATATTGAGATAACTCCTGGAAGCTGGGCTCCAAGGACGCAGAGGGAGGAGAGAGAGGGGGGGCCTTTTTATTAGCAATGAGTGAATTGGCATTCGTCATCACTCTTGTCTTCTTTTAACTATAGGTATTTATCAAAGTGCTGGATAATAATGATAATGGCCCAGAATTCTCTCAGCCAAATTACGATGTCACAATCTCTGAGGACGTGCTTCCAGATACAGAGATCTTGCAGATTGAAGCCACAGATAGAGATGAGAAGCACAAGCTGAGCTACACTGTCCACAGTAGCATTGACTCGGCCAGCATGAGGAAGTTCCGGATTGACCCCAGCACGGGCGTGCTCTACACTGCCGAGAGGCTGGACCATGAGGCCCAGGACAAGCACATCCTCAACGTCATGGTAGGACCACACTGCTAATGTGCTCTCCTAACACAGTCTGTGACCATTCAAGACACACTCCTTGGTCTTCAGAAGTACGGGGCCCTTAAATGTTGTGAGTAGGAGTAAATTTGGTTTTCTCACAGCAGGGTCACCTTCGTTTCTGCCTTTTTATTTCCGTGAGGAAAACTGCTGTTGTTCCAGAGTGACCCGATATTTTTGCCAGACTGAAGTAGTAGGTGAGTTCTGCAGACAGTGGCTGCTGCCAGGCTGACTTGGGAAGGAAGGAACAGGCCGTGTTTCAGTAAATCTCCCAGGCTATGATATTGGTTCGCATCCAGAAGATTCTGTAGAAAAGTTTAAGAGAAGTTCCTTGAGAAGTTAATCACAAGGGCAATCATTTATTCAAAATATGCAGTGCTCAGTCCTTGGAAGCATTTAGAGGACTGATTTGTTACTTACTGCACTGGCATTGGACCTAGTAGTAAATACTGCCACCCAAAACAGATCTCAAAACACACCGAAGCCTGCAGAGTGTCCGTTAGGTCTGAACTGGGTTCATGGGAGGTCATGGGACCTCCAAATTATGTGGAAGTTGCTTTAATTTTAAAGTGGAGTTTTCCTAGTTCACATCATTGGGAAGTAGGGATTAATAAGAAACATCCTTGATTAGTTTATGGCCTAAAATCTGGCCCTTTGACCATCCAAGAACCCTGGGGGCAATTGCATAGCCCCTGCCTCACAGACCCCCTGAGTTCCTTAAGACACATACTAAATCTTGGGTACTGACTGCCTTTAAAACACATTAAGATGCTACCAGTTTCCTAGCAGCTGAATGTGATGTTCCGCTAGGTGCTACTCTTCCTTCTTCCCAAGTCTGGAAACCCTCCTGGGCCAGAAGAAGCTCCAGGGCCATGTCCTTGGCAGTTTCCAGCTGAGACCCCATCCCCCAGTGGGGGGAGGAAGAGGGACTCTTAGGGACCGTCAGATCCACCCTCATTCATTCAACAGATATTTCTTCAGCACCTACTGTGTACCAAGCCCCATTCTAGGTACTGAGCACGCAAAAGAGACAAAGCTCCTCCACCCTTGGACATTCCACTGGAACAGCCCTAGGTCTCAATAACCCCGAAATACAGAGTTCAGCTTGGTCCCGGGGTGTGGCAGGCCAGTCTACGGGTGGGAAGATGGAGCACGTTCACCTGGTTGCTTTTGCATGCGTTTTATTCAGCGGCAGAAACCTTATGCCAAGAACTAACTCCATTCTCATGACTCAAGTCATTCCTGTTCATTCTTTCCTTAACAAACTCAAAATTCAGTTTGGTCACCCTGTATCATTCATCATTGCTGTAATTGATTATTTAGAGCAAACATGTCCTTTATGCTGCCTTTCTCCAAGCTAAGCCATTTTAGTCCTTTTGCTCATTCCTTGCAGGTACCATTTTTGAAAAGCCCTTTCCCTTTGATGGCTCTCCTCGGTCTATTTTCTAACTTCTCCACATCTCTCTGAAGTTACGGAGTCTAAAATTGAACAAACGCAAAGCACACATTTGATTAGCGCTACATAAAATTATAGCGAAATCATGCGGTGAGGGTTAAAGAATTGATTATTTGCGAGCTTCTGGCATATGCAAATCAGGGGAAACTTTAAAGCAGGTTGCTCGGTGAAGTCACAAGGAGGGCTCTGGCGTTTTAAAGACGAAGGTTTGGTTTATCTTCCTGGGAATCAGGGTTCTCTCTCAGTCCTGGGCCTTTGCCTCGGGTGGCTCTCTTTGCCTGAAACATGCAGCCCACACCACCCTTGGACCATTTCTACTTATTTTTGTTACCTCTTCCAAGAAGCTGGGGGCCGGGTTAGCTCCTTCTTATGACTCACTCACATTCTGGCACTCATCACCAGGCTTCCTACCTATTTGCTTGTTTCCGTCCCCCACTCACCTGTTAGCATCTGGAGGGGAAGGACCAGATCTGAGTCACTGCTAAACCCCCAGAGCAAAGGCAGGACTTGACAGATAATAGGTGACAACAAATGTTTGTTGAATGAATGAATAGAAGGCATTGCATGCTTTGCATTTATGAATTCTTTTCACTGAACGTTTTAGTTTCCCCTTCAGAAGAGCATCCATCCACCGTCCCATTACCAGCTGTATATACAAATGAGGGGGAAGCGGCTGTGGGCAGTGATGCAGAGGAAAGATACTTAGGCAGGGAACATCACGAACACAGGCTGAACACAGACCATAGGCCAGTCATCATGCTGAGCAGTAAAATGGATGTGGCCCCGACTCTCAGTCTGTTCACCATTAATGTCCTCACTCGATAGCACCATCACTTACCGAGCCCCTCCCCTGGGCCTGGGACAGCATCGAGCACCTTGTGTGAGTTACCTCATTTTCTCTTTGCCACAGACATAGCCGTGTGAGAGTTCCTTGCAACTTCAGATCTTAGTCCTACCGCTTCTTGTATTTTGCCTAAAGGTCAGAGATCAGGAGTTTCCTTATCGAAGAAACTTGGCCCGAGTCATTGTGAATGTGGAAGATGCTAATGATCACAGTCCTTATTTTACCAACCCATTGTATGAAGCATCTGTGTTTGAATCGGCTGCTCTGGGATCAGCTGTTCTGCAAGTGACGGCTCTGGACAAAGACAAAGGGGAAAATGCAGAACTCATATATACCATAGAAGCAGGTGAGAGCTGTTGCACAGATCGCAATATAATGCATGGCCTTTGACCCTTAGCAGCATTTATCACCATGTGAAATTCACACAGTTACCCCTGGAATGGCTCCAAAAGCGTGGTTTGGCCAAACAACTGCCCTATTTGCGTGATGATGCTCTATCAAGTTCTTGGCATTTTTGGTAATACATTTTCCATCACTGACAGTGAGGAAGGAGTTCCCTTTATTGTGGTGTTCTCGGATTGTTCTGGAATGGAGGAGAGAGAAGAAGTGTGTGGTAAACTCAATGGCTTTTCCTAATGGGTCAACAAGCCATGGCCTCAGACTAAAATAACCAAAGTCTCCCTTCTCTTGAGGGCTGCCAGTCTGTTCTGTGAATTGAATCGTACGTGTCTTTGTTTATCTGTCAGTGGGTGAGCTGTGGGCTTCGAAAATATCTATACCCCCACGGTTAGCAGAAATGCACTTCCGTGGAGGTGATAGAAAGTTGCAGAGTGGGTAGGAGATACTGAACTGCCTGCTCAACCAGACAGATAAATACATACAGCCTCACATTCTGTTAAATTTGAGATTTTTAAAATCAATTTTGACATCTATAAGGCCAGACCATATTTCACTGATGATTTGAGGACCGAAAGGAAGAAAATATTCATGGCAGAAGAGATGATTGTCCAAGCAAGGGATAGGACTGTGAACCTAACGATTACAAATATCCCTTATCTGCTGTATTTTCCCTTCCCCTCTTCTGTCTTTTTTTTTTTTTTTTGAATATTCAAGCCACATATTTCCAAAATGTTCTGCAACATTATGTCTGTCGTGCATAATGCCAAATGCTGTCTCCTTTTATGCCAGCACTGGAAAGACTTCTTTCCCGTGATTTAAATGTGGAGCGTTTTTGTGAGTGGTTGAATTAAAATATGAATGCTAGAATGACAGTTTTGGACTAAAAAATATTAGAGAAAGAAAAGCCAACAATCTTCTTTATACAAAAGCCACTGCAACGAATGATACTCTAAAACTATTTCCCGTATTAGGTGCCCACATTTTATAGGAGTCGAAGCTAAGCTCTATACAAAAAAAATAATAAGATAAAGAAATAAAAGACATTAGTTTCATAAGAGCGAGGGGCCCCGAGAAACTTCACCTGTTTCTTTTCTAGATATTTATGGAATTTTCTTCTAACCTAAAGCCTGACCAGTATTTTTTTTAAGTGCTGTTTTGCATCTGTTGTTTACCACAGGAAATTTTAAGTATTTAATTATATAATCCTTGTTCTTCTAGTTCCACAAATAACATAGGGAAGCTTCTTTTTTTCAAAACACAAATATTTAAATAACATCACAGAAAGTGTTGCCTGATCCAACAACTCTTCAAACTCTTTCTACAGTTTTTTCCTAATCTTACATATATTTTTCTTTTCCCAGTATTCATCCATGAACATACACTGTTCCATATATCTGTGATCATCTAGGTGGGGAGTTTTATTTCTGTTTTTTTTACTTAACATTTTCTCAGCATTGTCTATGGTGTCTACCTCCTTTTTGTGTTTGTCGTTACAGCTACTACTTATACTCTCTTAGCTAGGCCGATAACTTCTAAGCCAATTTGGAGGTTCTGAGGAGTCAGACAAGAGCCATTTCCCATCCTGCTGACAAGACCACTTTCCTTATCTTTCAACAGCCACACACTGTAGGCCGGTGCTATGGGTAGACCAGGGATTCCGTCGTGCCTTTAACCACTGACTAAAAACAGAGAGAAAAGTTATTTTCTTAAAACATCTTTCATATGAAAACTTGAATTTCCAGAAACCCGGAAATTTCCAGAAACCCAGAAATGACCTGATATCTAAAAAAAACGACCTCTGATTGTCTGTGTGAGAAGCTAATGAGGATTTTGGTGTGTGCCCAGTAATTCACAAGTGGTCATGGGGCTCCTTTGTGGACAGACAGACCTCCACAAGCCCTGGACTGCTCTTGGCCAAGCCAGTTCCTTCCCGGATCCTGGTAGGAGAGAGGGAGGACCCAGATGCTGCAACATTGTGAAGCAAATGACAGGTGGTTGTGTAGAGTGGACATTTTACGTAGATTCTTTTCCAAACTTCAGATAAGCAAGGTTTTCCTCTGCTTACTGGTGGCCGTACACTTCTTAGCCCCTGCCTGGCCTCTGAAGTAACTACGGAAGCTTTTATCTGGGCCCAAAGCACTGAGGTGATATTTGAGTGTGGAGCTTCAGTTCCTATATTTGGTTCAGATTTCTGTTTGGTGCCACAACGGCTCATGAGTGGCTCCGAAACAGGAGAGACAAGGACTAAGAATTGAGTTACAATGGGGGGGGGGTCTCTTGGATCCCAAGGGGCATATACAGATAGAGAACTAAAAATCTTTTTTTAGATCTACCTCTCCTCTCAATCATTTAATACATATATACTGAACACCTTCTTTGTGCCAGGCTGTGCTATGTTCTAGAAAAAGCATGATATGTAAGATAAGCACAGCTTTTCTCAGTTGCCAAAAGTCTACAGGAAGCTGTAGATTCCAAGGAAATAAGCAGAGGTTAGTTTCCGGGGATTCAAGGATAGCCAGAGAGAAAAAGCAGGAGGTGGATTCTAAGAAAATGGGCAGGGAGTATGCTGAAGAGGGAAAGAGGCCAAGAGCCCACTTTCGACCTGCTATGCAAGCGCAGCATCCCAGAGTGGTGTGACAAGCAGGTGAGCGGCTGTGGGACAGCAGGGTTATGAAGTTCTATCGAGACCAGAAGCTGGCTCCCCTTTGTCCCTTCCATTATATCCTGCTGGGCATGAAGGAATGTGCTGGGTCTGCAGCAAGGGAGGACTTCGCTGGAGACTCCACCGTGGGACTCCACATCAAGGAACACAGAGACACTTGACTCTCTTGCAATCATCATTTGGGGTTGCCGGTTGGCCCCCATTATCTCTACAATCTCTACATTTTCCTCCTCAGAGATGCTGATGTAAAATGATTCCTGACTCCTTTCTAGGGCCTATGAATCAAACGTTAAACTCACGCTCAATTGCATTATTTATTGAAAATTTGTAATCTTGCTCATGAGATCATTGAACTTCATATTGACCTCACAAAGTGCTCATCATGGCAAGGAAAAAAAAAATCATGCTGACACCAAAGATGACATTGTTCAGTACTCACATTTGGGGGTTTGAATCAAATTCTTTACTTCTTTATTTAATTAATTCTTGGGGATGCCTGGGTGGCTCAGTTGGTTAAGCAGCCGACTCTCAATTTCAGCTCAGATCATGATCTCAGGGTCCTGCAATTGAGCCCTGAGTTGGACTCCACACTCATCGGGAAGTCTGCTTGAGGATTCAATCTCTCTCTCTCTCTCTCTCTCTCTCTCTCTCTCCCTCCGCCCCGCCCCCTGCTCATGCTGTCACTCTCTAAAATAAATAAATCTTTTTAAAAAATAAAATTGTTTAAAAATAAGCAGATTTTATAGGAACATGAATTTTTTATTCTCTTACATGGAAAAGTTTAATGAGTAAGTATGTAGTAAGAAATAGTATGTATACGGTTACAGCTGTATTTGCTGCACATTTCAGGAGACACATGGAAGTGCCTGTCGGTGTGGGAGCCTGTCTCAACAATAATGACATTTAAACTGTTTCTATGTCTGCCATTCTGCAATACTTCAAGCAGAAAGAAAAATGCAGATATAATTGAATAACCAAGATCTTTAACTTTGCTTTCGAAGAATCTAGACAGGCAAGCATGTGTGCTCTTTGAGAAGTATCTGAAAGCCTGATGAGAGAAGCAAAAAGCAACTTGGTGAAGGATTCTGCTTCACACTGTCCACTAGTTTTCAGCCAGATTCTTGTACATTCTTCAAGCCTTGTGTTCCCCATTCTTTATTCCTCTTTTATTATCCTCGTCCTCAGTAATCTCAGATTTCACACCACTGCATGTTTCAGAGGCAAGGCTCTAAACTTCTGGGGTGTTGCGGTTCCCAGCCCTTCCCGTTCCAGATACATCCAGGTGGGGTGCCAGTTCCTCAGTTTCAGAAGGGTGATGCCTCTGGTTTTTGGTTTTAAGGCTGGTTCAGATGATCAGCAGTTCACTACTTCACCAGAAACCTCTCCAGTACTTAGGGAATGGGATGGTTTCAGATTGGAGGGACTGCCTCATAATTTTTATGCCTAGTTTTAAGTCTGTGTATGCACATGTCTCTTTTGGAGTAAGAAGGGATGAACAACAGAAGAGTGGTCAGAAGGTATCCTCACAACTTACAGAACAAACGGTGACTTGGGAAGAATTCTTCAGGCCTGAAGACCGCCCTTCACCAAAGTAGTGTTTAGAGTGAAGTCAGTTTTGATAGGGTGAAATGTAAAGCCTACCTTTGGGATAATCTGTGGTATAATGTTATGAAACAGCTCCTACAACCATCTTTCTCATAACACAGAACACAGACTATGGCACTGGTTTAGGTAAAAATCCCTTTTTTTTTTTTTTTGGCATTGTACACAATCTTGTGGTGGTGGTAGTGGTGGTATTAACGTGGATTAAAAGGATACTGACCTGAAATTCACAATTTTACTGAAAAACTCACTTCCGTTGCTTTTGAATACCCCTAAAAGAGAAGTCTTTCATTCTATTTCAGAATGAGATGGAACGAATACAAATAATTGCTTTCGACTTGCCATGTTGCAGCAAAGTAGCCTTTAGATGAAGAATTAATCTTCAAAACATGACGTGTAACTCATTTCTCCATTTATCTCTATATTGTAGGGAACACTGGGAACACATTTAAGATTGAACCAGTCCTGGGCATCATTACCGTTTCCAAAGAACCAGACATGATGACAACGGGTCAGTTTGTCCTGTCAGTCAAAGTCACGGATCAGGGTTCCCCGCCAATGTCCGCCACTGCAATTGTGCGCATTTCTGTTACCATGTCTGATAATTCTCACCCCAAGTTCACTCACAAGGACTACCAAGCAGAAGTAAATGAAAATGTTGATGTTGGAACATCAGTCATTCTAATCTCTGCCATCAGTCAATCTACCCTCATTTACGAAGTCAAGGATGGAAACATTGATGGGATATTTACCATAAATCCGTATTCTGGTGTTGTCACCACCCGGAAGGCACTGGATTACGAGCGTACTTCCTCCTATCAGCTCATCGTTCAGGCCACTAACATGGCAGGTATGGCTTCCAATGCCACAGTCAACATTCAGATTGTTGATGAAAACGATAATGCCCCAGTTTTTCTCTTTTCTCAATATTCGGGCAGCCTGAGTGAGGCTGCCCCAGTCAATAGCATCGTCAGGAGCTTGGATAACAGCCCACTGGTGATTCGAGCCACTGATGCCGACAGCAACCGGAATGCTCTGCTGGTGTATCAGATTGTGGAGTCTACGGCCAAGAAGTTCTTCACAGTGGACTCCAGTACCGGTGCAATCAGAACAATTGCCAACCTGGACCATGAAACTATTGCCCATTTCCATTTCCACGTCCATGTGAGAGACAGCGGCATCCCCCAGCTGACGGCAGAGAGTCCTGTTGAAGTCAACATAGAGGTGATGGATGTTAATGATAACCCGCCTGTTTTCACCCAGGCCGTGTTTGAGACTGTCTTACTTCTACCCACCTATGTTGGAGTGGAGGTTCTGAGAGTTAGTGCCACAGATCCTGACTCCGAGGTGCCCCCGGAACTGACATATAGCCTAATGGAAGGCAGCTTGGATCATTTCTTAATTGACTCAAATAGTGGAGTGCTTACCATAAAAAACAATAACCTCTCCAAAGATCACTACATGTTGATAGCTAAAGTGTCCGATGGAAAGTTCTACAGTACGTCCATGGTCACCATCCTGGTTAAAGAAGCTATGGATAGCGGCCTCCACTTTACCCAAAGCTTTTACTCGACCTCGATCTCAGAGAACAACACTAACATAACCAAAGTTGCTATTGTCAATGCCATTGGAAATCGCCTTAATGAGCCCTTAAAATACAGCATCTTAAACCCAGGAAATAAGTTCAAGATAAAATCTACCTCAGGGGTCATTCAGACCACTGGAGTCCCCTTTGACCGTGAAGAACAAGAGTTATACGAGCTGGTGGTGGAAGCCAGCCGCGAGCTGGACCATCTGCGTGTGGCTAGAGTGGTGGTCAGAGTTAACATTGAAGACATAAATGACAATTCTCCAGTCTTTGTGGGCCTCCCTTACTATGCTGCTGTGCAAGTTGATGCTGAACCCGGGACGCTGATTTACCAGGTGACAGCCATTGACAAAGATAAAGGTGCAAATGGAGAAGTGACCTACGTCCTACAGGATGACTATGGCCATTTTGAGATTAACCCTAATTCAGGGAATGTTATTTTAAAAGAAACATTCAACTCTGACTTGTCCAACATTGAGTATGGAGTCACCGTCCTAGCCAAAGATGGTGGAAAACCCTCTCTATCCACATCTGTAGAACTTCCCATCACAATTGTCAACAAAGCAATGCCCGTGTTTGATAAGCCCTTTTATACAGCATCGGTCAATGAAGACATCAGAATGGATACCCCCATTCTAAGCATCAATGCCACCAGTCCAGAAGGCCAAGGCATCATATATATCATTATTGATGGGGATCTTTATAAACAGTTTAACATTGACTTTGACACTGGGGTCCTGAAAGTCGTTAGCCCTTTGGATTATGAAATTACCTCTGTTTACAAGTTGACAGTAAGAGCCAGTGATGCCCTTACTGGTGCCAGGGCTGAAGTCACCGTTGACTTACTAGTTAATGATGTAAATGACAACCCTCCTATTTTCGATCAACCCACATACAATACAACATTATCAGAAGCATCTCTCATTGGGACTCCTGTTTTGCAAGTTGTCTCTACTGATGCAGACTCAGAAAACAGTAAATTGGTGCATTATCAGATTGTCCAGGATACTTACAACAGCACAGATTATTTTCACATAGACAGTGCAAGTGGCTTGATCCTGACGGCACGGATGCTGGACCACGAGTTAGTGCAACACTGCATTTTGAAAGTCAGAGCAACAGATAATGGCTTCCCATCGCTGAGCAGTGAGGTCCTGGTTCATATCTATATCTCGGACATAAATGACAACCCTCCCGTTTTTAATCAGCTCATTTATGAATCATATGTGAGTGAATTAGCCCCCCGGGGTCATTTTGTAACCTGCGTTCAAGCCTCTGATGCAGACAGCTCTGATTTTGACCGCTTGGAATATAGCATTTTATCTGGGAATGACCGGACAAGCTTTCTGATGGACAGCAAGAGCGGTGTCATCACCCTGTCCAACCACCGGAAGCAGCGGATGGAGCCTCTGTACAGTCTCAATGTGTCAGTCTCTGATGGGTTGTTCACTAGCACCGCACAGGTGCATATCAGGGTACTCGGGGCTAACCTGTACAGCCCTGCCTTTTCCCAAAGCACCTATGTAGCTGAGGTGAGAGAGAACGCAGCCGCTGGGACAAAGGTCATTCACGTTCGAGCCACGGATGGGGATCCCGGGACATATGGACAGATCAGCTATGCCATCATCAATGACTTTGCCAAGGATCGATTCCTCATAGACAGCAATGGACAAGTCATCACAATGGAAAGGCTTGACCGGGAAAACCCTCTGGAGGGAGACATTAGTATTTTTTTGAGGGCCCTTGATGGCGGAGGGAGAACGACTTTTTGCACCGTGAGAGTGATTGTTGTGGATGAAAATGACAATGCTCCCCAGTTCATGACAGTGGAATACAGAGCCAGTGTCAGGGCAGACGTTGGAAGGGGCCACTTGGTAACTCAGGTTCAAGCCATGGATCCAGATGATGGAGCAAACTCAAGGATTACTTATTCTCTGTATAGCGAGGCCTCGGTCTCAGTGGCTGACCTCCTAGAAATCGATCCTGACAATGGCTGGATGGTCACTAAGGGCAATTTTAACCAACTGAAAAACACAGTGCTGTCATTCTTTGTCAAAGCAGTGGATGGGGGCATTCCAGTAAAGCACTCCCTCATTCCTGTCTATATTCATGTCCTGCCCCCTGAAACATTCTTGCCTTCATTCACCCAGTCTCAGTATTCTTTCACTGTTTCAGAAGATACAGCCATTGGGAGCACAGTGGACACCCTGAGGATTTTGCCCAGTCAGAATGTCAGGTTCAGCACAGTTAATGGGGACCGGCCAGAAAATAACAAAGGGGGTGTCTTCATCATAGAGCAGGAAACAGGCACAATCAAGCTTGACAAACGCCTCGATCATGAAGTCAGCCCAGCATTCCACTTTAAAGTAGCAGCCACTATACCCCTGGACAAGGTAGACATTGTGTTTACCGTGGATGTAGATATCAAGGTACTGGACTTGAATGACAACAAGCCAGTCTTTGAAACTTCCAGCTATGAGACGATCATAATGGAAGGGATGCCTGTGGGCACCAAACTCACACAGGTGAGAGCCATCGACATGGATTGGGGAGCGAATGGGCAGGTCACTTACTCCCTGCACTCGGATTCCCAGCCTGAAAAGGTAATGGAAGCCTTCAACATTGACAGCAATACAGGCTGGATCAGTACCTTGAAGGACCTGGATCATGAGACAGATCCCACCTTCACCTTCTCTGTGGTGGCCTCCGACCTCGGAGAGGCTTTCTCTCTTTCGTCCACGGCTTTGGTCTCTGTCAGGGTGACAGATATAAACGACAATGCACCAGTCTTTGCCCACGAGGTGTACCGAGGGAATGTGAAAGAGAGTGACCCTCCTGGCGAGGTGGTAGCTGTCCTCAGCACATGGGACAGAGACACGTCCGACATTAATCGCCAAGTGAGCTACCACATTACAGGTAAGTCAGCCACACTTGGCTTTCACTCCGTGTGCTCTGCTTTCTCAAGAAAGGTGGGAAGTGGCAGGAGGTAAGAGTTGGAGAAAAGAAGGGAGATGAGATGGGGGTTGAGAGTAATAAAAGCTCTCTAGGGCTGGGTAGAAGATCTCTGAGTAGGCACGGTTTTTCAGTTGTTGGTTGTTGCTAACTCAACCTTAGTTTGGAATTCATTCCTTTGCCTGTGACAGATTACACAGATTTGTACCCAGTCCTTGAGCCACTGTATCATTTTAAAAAGGAGTCCAGCCAGGGTGCCTGGGTGGCTCAGTCAGTTAAGCAGCTGCCTTCAGCTCAGGTCATGATCTTGGAGTCCTGGGATCGAGACCTACATAGAGCTCCCGGCTCAGTGGGGAGTCTGCATCTCCCTCTTCCTCTGCCCTCACCCCAACCATGCTCTTTCACACTCTCTCTCTCTCTCAAATAAATAACATCTTCAAAAAAAATTTTTTAAATAAATAAATAAATAACTAGCCGAGCCCAGTAAGCTTGACTTACAAGTTTTGCCTGGTAGTGAAAATTCCTATGCATGCACACGTACACACCTGTACCAATTAAAGGGCATGGTTTGACCTTTTGCTAAAAATCTTAAGATATAACTCTAAACAAAAGGGTATTTCTCCCAACAACTCAGTTTACTTGGATCCCTTTTTGGTCTTTCCCAATAGTAAGTAGCGGTTCAGTGGAAAAGCCAAAATAGACCAAGGAAGTCACCCAGAGTGGACCAAAAAAAAAAAAAAAAAAAGTCACTATTTCTGAGGGGCAGAGGATTCCATGTCGGTGTCACTCATCAGGGGTAGCTTCCTGGGGGGTGACTGGCTTTAAACTGCAAGGGGGAAGGTTGGTGGGACAGGAGCAGTCTTCCTAAAAATGATTTAAGCGTTTTAAAGCTAATATTTTGGTGTTGCGACATTCAAAGGCAGAACATAAGCAAAGTGCCAAAAGATTTTAAAGAATCCATCAATACTTGCAGTCAGGTGGCTTCCCTTTAGAAAAACTACATTATTCAAAGTGAAAAATGAATTAATTAGAATGCCCTCAGGACACAGAATCTGCTTAAGTACGTTAGTGGGAAAGTTAATTAATCACTGCAGAATAGGATCCACAGGAGAGCATATGTGTCAGTGGTTGGGAGCGCCACTCTTCCGCATTACTCCTGTCCTGTTTCTTCCTGGAACTGTTTTCCTGATGGTGTTTTCTGTTTAAACTCTGTATGCATTTGCGCGTTATCTGATACCTTCCCTTTTTTTCATTAAAATGTATATTTCTGCAGAAAAGACATGAGCGATAGTGGCAAGGGAAGAAACGTGAGTAAAGCCTATCTTACATTTATTTGCATTCAGTTTCAGACAAAAAGCTTTTTAAAGATTCTGAGGGATACTTTCTATTGAAAAGGCTTGCTGAATATTCAGCTTTAATTATTTATACTTTGTCTCTGAATTGTCAATGGATGATTTAAAGGGACCCTCCCATCAACTTTACCAGAGTAATGAGAACAGAGTAGCTTAAAGCTACCATTACTATTAGCAGTGCCAACCACCAACTGATTTTAATTAGATTTAACTTTTGCTCTTGATGTAACACAACTCGGCTGTGCTACCGCAGTTTAACAGAGGACCATTAATCATTTTATTTAACAAAAGATGTGGGCCTGCACTGAAAGCATTTAATAGAGAGGTTAAATTTGTGCATGCTAAAGTAATATTCAACTGAAGCATAATTGAATCCTAGCCGGTGGTGGAGGAAAGCGATATCCCAGGGAGGACCCAGAGCCTAGCCAGAGCAGGGTTCTCAACCTCCACACTATTGACATTTGGGACTGGATGAGTCTTTGTTATAGGTGGCCATTCCGTGCATTGTAGGACGGATGACTGGCAGCATCTCTGGCCACTACCCAAGAGACTCCAGTAGCACCACCCCCACCCCCGATGTGACATTCAAAAATATCTCCAGATGTTGACAAATGTCCTGGTTGGAGGTTGGCGGAGTTACACAGCCACTCCCAGCTGAGAACCACTGCCCTAGAGGAATATGCCGCCCTCATCATTTCTGCACCGTCTGCCCCCAGTATGGTCCATTTATCTCATGGCTGTCCCCTATGGCTGAGGCCCCTGGACTGACCCCGCCCCCACACTTTAGAAGTGAAGGTGCAGCCTGGCCACAAAAATTCCCCTACTTCACCCTCAGTCCCTCTGGTCGGACCCAAGTCTTTGCCTTCTGCTCTTTGAGAGATTCACTGTAAGAAGCTGAGATGGCTCTATCTTTTTGGCGGAACAGAAGTCAGGATGCAGTATGCTTTCCTGATTTATTTGTTTAAGGTTGGTCTTCCCCCACTAGAATGTGCACTCCACCCCGGGAGTGGGGATGTGTGTCAGTTTTGACTGCTGCTTCAGCCCTACTGCCTGGAACAGTGCCTGGTCCGGAGCAGGGGGTAGATACTTACTGAATGCCCAATGAAATGGCAATGATCTAACCGGATCCCGGGCTTCCTGCCAGTTGTCTTGTCCAGTCTTCCTCCATGTTGCAAGAGACACTGTTTCCCTCTTCAGGATTAGAAGGTCAAGGCAGCTCTCTTCTCCCCTCCTCTTCTTGTCTTGTCCACGCAGCTTTTGTCTCCAGGTAATGTAATGACGTGGGGGAGTAATATTGCTGGGACCACTGTCGGTGGTTTCCTATAAGAAGCTTTCTACTTCATCTCTTCTCCTTTTCTTCTGCTACCACCAGCTTCACTCGTTCCGTGACCCCTCGTTAGGGCCGTTTAATGCTGATGGGTCTTCCTCTGTCGCACAAACTTTTCTCCCCCAAACCCCCGTGCTTGTAAGACACACGCAGCTGTATGAGAGAACCTTCATTAAACGAGTCCTTAATAGAACTCACTGCCTTCCCTTGATTGCATAATCAACAGCTAATGGAATTGTCTTGGTAACGAGAGCTGTAGTGTATTACATCCTCTCTTGAGACAAAGTGGAAAGACAATTGTATCATCCCGGGAAGAGAATTGATTGTTCGCAGTTTGAATTTGATTGTCCTTCAGGGGGACTAAACAAGAGATCATCTCCAGCTTCTCTAAGTGCATTCTGTTCTCTTGGAAAGTTACTGTTTTATGTTCCTCACAAGCCAAGCATATAAATATCATGCTTTGTTGCAAGAGAATCAGAAGGAAGTGACTGCCAATTTTTTTTTCAGTTTTGTAAATGATACAGTCGGAGGACCAGCTGGATGACCCCACACAGGCCTCTCACTGGAGGTGTAGATCAAAGCTTTTCATTGCACATCTTCAAAAACGCTTTTTTCACTACAGGAGGGAACCCCCGAGGAAGGTTTGCCCTGGGCCTTGTGCAGAGTGAATGGAAGGTCTATGTGAAGAGACCTTTAGATAGAGAAGAACAAGACATTTACTTCCTCAATATCACTGCCACCGATGGGCTTTTTGTCACACAGGCCATGGTGGAAGTGACCGTCAGTGATGTGAATGACAATAGCCCAGTGTGTGACCAGGTGAGATTTGCGCATATATCTCCTATATATGGATGCTTTTTACTCTGCCCCTCTAAAGTTAAATCAAAACCCATTTCATTTTTCTCCTTAGGGCCAGGCTCCTTTCTGCTCTTCTCTCCTTAATTTAGTGAACTCCATTTGGATGCAAGAGGGTAGGAAAAGGCATAGGTAGCAAGTTCAGGTACCTAATTTTGCCCACCCCCAAAAAAACAAAAACAAAACCATAAGTCTTAAAATTAAATAATGTTTAAGGAATCATAAAGGACCTTAGAACTTATTCTGTCTAAATCACTGATTTCATAGAAAGAAAAATGGACCACTCAAAAGCATAAATTGTTGTTTTTCATAAGTTTACACAGCTGGTTAGTGGCAATGTTCGTAATGAACCCAGTCTCCAGGCAACTCACAAAGTAGCTTGTCCATCACAATACAAAACATGACAGCCAGTGCAAGGTGCCAAGAGCAAATTTTATTTTCTTCCTTAATGAAATTAAATCACTGTTAATTTACCTTTTCCTTACTATGTGGACCAAGAGACAATATTGGTATTCGGTAGCTTAGAAAAGTATTGCAAATAGATTGAACCTATCATACGAATGGCAGATGTGAGTAGGGGCTCTTCAAAGAGTGAAAGGGCCCCAAGGACTCACCGCTGCTTAACAGAAAAGAGGATCATGATCAACCCGTAACACGTGTCATGGTTCCACAGAAGCGGGACCTTTGTTTGTTTTCTTCACATTGTACTCCTGGCATCTAAATCATACCTAGCACATAGAGGGACTCAATCAGTATTTGTTGAATGAATGAGATTGGCCAGGGGGGAGGGGGAGCAGGGCAAGAGACATACCACGTTTCATCATATATTGTAAGATGGTTCTGTGGTGAAGGGAAAAATAGCCAGAGCTAAATTACATGAATGCATTTTTAAAGAAATCATTTATAATGTGAAATATGGCAATCCCCTCGCAAATACTAATGACTTCATTACCTTTCTTTACCTTTGCCAGGTTGCATATGCAGCATTATTTCCCGAAGACATTCCATCAAATAAAATCATCTTGAAAGTCAGTGCCAAGGATGCCGACATTGGATCCAATGGAGATATACGATACTCACTCTACGGATCTGGAAACGATGAATTTTTTCTAGATCCAGAAAGTGGTAAGGTGAAATGTATTCTTTGGGTAAATGCCATTGTTAATCCATGAGAGAAGTTAAACTCTCATGTGGTCTCATCACTAGTGGGTAGTTAGTGTACAAGATCCTCGGTATGATGCCCTGCTCTCTAGGACTCTAAGAAATACTAGTTACACATGGTGTCTGAAGATGGGTGCTCTGGAGCACACAAACTGTATCTGGCCTATAGAATTTGCCTTGACTTTACTTACATTTATTAGCATCAATAATCAGATGTGTCTATTTGGTTCTCCTGTTTTTCATATCTGTGATTTAAGCATCTGCTCTGTAAAGAATATAGAGTTACATCATAAATGTAAGTTGCAAACCAGACAGCAGGGCATAGGAAGGAGAGTTTTTCTCTCTTGAAATCCCTTTTGGGTCCCTTCCCGATGCTTATTAATACACTTGTCTGGTTTTTATTAAATATTCCTGCCTAGTTTCCCCAAAGCTATGAGCCCTCAGATTAGCCTTTATATTCAGGCAAAATTTATAAGGTCAAAGGCTAGGTATGCTAAAGGCAGATGCCCACATTGAAGGCCAGAGCTAATGGAAAAGACATTTCTTATGGAGGTACATTACTTCAGTGTTGTGTACTGGATGGTTCATCTAATGGCAATTTTTAAATGAAGTGTAAAGATCGAATAATTTGCATGTCTCCAATGTTGTGTTTGGTCCTAATGAATAATAACTAACTCTTGAAGTCTCCAAAGATGATGGCTCCTCCCTGTCCCTCTCCCATGTCAGCTGGGTCCTACTGGGAAGCACTTAGCTACACAGAAATATACTACTTGGCTACATAGACCTAGCAATTATTTATTCAATAGCTAACATTCATTGAGTAACTAGTAGACATAAAAGCACTTTATGGGATATTTGTGGTAGGCTGCAAGATGAATAAAACAAGCCATGCCCATGGGATATTGTAAGCCAGCGGAGAAGACAGACCAGTAAGCTAACAATAATAATAATAACAATAATAATAATAGTAATAAAAGGCAGAATGAAATGAGTGCCCAAGAAGGACATCAGGGGAGTTATATCTGGGCACAAGGGAAAAAGGAGGAATATGGAGATCAAGCAGAAATCCAGTAGCTGGTCTGACAAAGGGGAAGAGGAAACTTTTAAAGAAGAGCTAGCATCTGAACAGAGGCAGGATCCTAGTAGCTAAAGCAGGTTCCTGCAGGCTGTGGGGGCAGCAGAAGCAGAGAGCCCAGCACAGCATAGCCGAGGAGGGCCACGTACGATATTGTCACTGGTGAGAAGAGCTGGGGAATGGCTGGTGAGAAACATGGCGGGAGAAAGGACTGCAGGCTGGTCATGGAGGGTCTCAGAGGCCCCACTGAAAAACCCCTGGAGGTTTCAGAGCAGGAGAAAGAAATAGTCAAAGCTGTGTTTGACAACTGGTGGCAGCAAGGAGGCCATAGAAGGAAATGCTTTATAAAACATAGATGGCTTGGTCTGAAGAATGTCTACTAATTGCATTTAAGAAGAATAATATTTCATGAGTCATACTTTTCACCAAATCGCATTTATTCAGGTCTGTCACTGCTGGTTGCCATTGTCTGTTGAAATTTAAACAACCACCGCCAATCTCCACAGGGGCTGATGCCCAGGGGTTAAAATACAGACATGACTTACCGCCTCACCTTGCTAAATTCCTGCTGACCCAAACTCCTCAAATATTTCCCCACCAGGATCCTCCCCCAGCAACCATAGGCCCTTCTATAGCCAGGCAAGTCGGGTTTACCTTGGCACAACAGGATTCCTTCGAGACCTTTTTCTGCCAAAGCCCAGCCTCTGCTTTGATTGTTTTCCTCTAAATGATGGAGTAAAAAGATGTTGAGTCTCTGGAAGCAGAGAGACTGCCCCTTCTGGGTCTGTGGATTATTGACATGACTGACCATCAGAGAACTTAAGGTACTTGTCCATTCTCTAGGCTTTTTCTGGAGATCTAGCAGAAATCCAGAGACATACATACCTGCTCTGGAGACCAGGTACTGGATTTCTGCTCGATCTCCAGAAAAAGCCTAGAGAATGGACAAGTACCCTTAGTTCTTGAGGTCTTGAAAGGTTGGAAGGGGCATGGAGCTTTCTGAGGTAGCCAAAAGAAGGAAATCCTGAAACCAGAGGTTTCACAGTGGGATTAATTAATTTGAAGGCCACACAGTTGATTTGTTGTTGCATCGAGAATCCTGTAAATTTTTCCCTGACGCTTGACATTGAATTTGTTCTGTTTTTTAAAGTATGAGGCACTTGAACCAAATGTCATTGGTCCTTCCTGTGTTGGGGATTCTTTATATATTTGATTCTCTGCTCTTCAAAGAAAGAGGGTTTTTTGAAAATCCAGGCTATTTATTTTCACAGGTGAGTTAAAAACTTTGGCTCTTTTGGACCGGGAAAGGGTCCCTATGTACAGCCTGATTGCCAGGGCCACTGACGGAGGTGGCAAGTTCTGCCAATCCGACATCCACCTGATCCTGGAGGACGTGAACGATAACCCGCCTGTGTTTTCTTCTGACCACTACAATGCCTGTGTCTATGAGAACACAGCCACCAAGGCTCTGTTGACCAGAGTTCAAGCTGTGGATCCTGATGTTGGTAAGTCAGTTGCATTGATGGGATGCTGCCATGTTTCATGCGCTTGACATATCTTCACCTTTCCTTTGGTGTCACCAGCCCACCTGGTTTCCTTAGCATGAGAGCATGTGCATTCAATCAATGACCACGTGTCAGCTCTTCTGCTAATACACTTCACATGCGTGAGAGAATTCTGCAAGATGTCCTCCCCCCCTCTTTCTAGGGTTTAAAGAAGTGATAAGACGAATTTCCTTGCCTTTTAACAAAGAGTTTGGGGTTTATTTGTTCTTTTTTAACCTTTAGAATAAAAATAATAGCTTTCTTACTTGCCCATTCCTCCTGAACATAGTTAAAATGCTGTGTTGTGTGACAGGGAGAATTCATTTCCATTTCTATAAAGAATTACATCACATGCTTCAGCTGAAATACGACAATCTCAATTTATGGGAGTGCCCCATAGTGCAAAGAACAATTACTAAATGGGCTGCCAGTCCAATGTCAATTTTTCTTAACTGCCATTTTCCATAGTCTTTTGGTCACATAGCTCCTGATGTTACTAGGCAGAATGAGGGTGGTGGAAATAAGAAGGAATTCAAACTAAAAGTTGCTAATAAAGTTTGTGTTCAAATCCACTTTGCATAATGAGATGGTGAGTTAGAAAAGACTGGAGTTAATTGCTAGGTAGTCCTTTTGAGAATGCATAAGTTATCGAGGTGACTGCATGATGGAATGTAAATACAAAAGGACATATAGACAGCCTCTTGGTTGTGCATTTTAAGAGCTGTAAATCAGAGGACTAGAGAATGATGGGGTGTGTCTGCTATGCTAAACAGGCCTTTATATAATTCAGTGTCTTATTGCTTAATTCTGAATTGAAAGAAAAATTATTGGACTAATGGAAAAGTAAATACATGATAATTAGTTGAAAACAAACGTAGAGCCCGGGGTCTCTGCATATTTCCCCTTCAAGAAATTAGTGGCTACTTTAAATTATTGCTCTTATCTCATTAGCATAATTTTCCAGGCTGAGAACCAACGCTTTAAAAGTCTGCATATTATGTAAAGCTTGGTAAAAAAAAAAAAAAAAAATGGTGAGCAGGAGAAGAGTCATTTATTGATTTATAATTATGGAATACCTACAGATACTCTTTTTTTTTCTTTGTAACTGTATTTCAAGTTCCCTCCAAAACAGGCCCCAGGATCACCCAGGTTCATGTGTGTCCCTGAGCTTGGTCCACCGCTGTCTTGTACAAATATTCTTTTTTAAAAGAGCATTAGAAAACATTCTCTGGGGATGTGTGGGTGGCTCAGTCAGTTAAACGTCTGCCTTCAGCTCAGGTCATAATCCTGGGATCCTGTGATCGAGCCCCGTGTCAGGCTCCCTGCTCAATGGGGAGCTTGCTTCTCCCTCTCCCTCTGCTGCTCCCCCTGCTTGTGCTCTCTCCCTCTCTCTCTCTCAAGTAAAATAAATAAAATCTTAAAGAAAGAAAGAAGAAAGAAAGAAAGAAAGAAAGAAAGAAAGAAAGAAAGAAAGAAAGAAAAAAAGAAAGAAAGAAAGAAGGAAAGAAAGAAAGGAAGAAAGAAAGAAAGAAGGAAGGAAGGAAAACATTCTCTGGACTCTTATTAGCAGACTTTTGGGGTGGGAAAGAGAAATTATGCAGATAAATTTGTTAATAATTTAAATTTGAGAATGTATAATCGAGCCATAGATGAAATTTAAAGATTAATTTTTTTTATTTAAATTAAATTAAAATCCTAATTGTAAAAAATTGAAATTTTTTTTTCTTTTTTTTAAAGATTTTATTTATTTATTTATATGAGAGAGAGAGAGAGAAACAGCATGAGAGGAGATAGGGTCAGAGGGAGAAGCAGGCTCCCCGCTGAGCTGGGAGCCCTATGTGGGGCTCGATCCCAGGACTCCGGAATCATGACCTGAGCCGAAGGCAGTCGCTTAACCAACTGAGCCGCCCGGGCCCCCAAAAATTGAAATTTTTCTACTCACTTCCTTCATGAAGGAGTTGGGTCTCCCAGAGATTGAAGACAGAAAGAGCCTGATTAGTGCACATGGTGTTGTGGCCAGTGGAGGAGAGGGAGATGTTACTGGCTCAAAGATGTGGCTTGTGGTGAAGAACATGCAGTTAGCTCCATCGTCCTTTTCACTTCTTCTGAGTCAGCTGTCCAGGTTGGGATTTGGGGAAGAAGGGATGACTAGACTCTGGGCCTTTAGCTGAGCAGAGATGATAAAGCCTTGAAAGGACCAAAACCAAAATAATGATCTCATCAGCACCTGCCTCTGCTTATTTGCACTCATTAGCCAAAGGCTTACGTTCAGAGCTTCAAGTAGACACAGAGGTTGTGAGTGCTGCTCATATAAAGTGCATTCCCCAGGCCATTGTATCTGCCTCAGAAAATTCTAGCATAGGATATCAGATCCTGGTTCCTTTTCTAGGTTTTTATACAACTCATATAGCTTTAAAAAAATAAAAGAACTGGGGCGCCTGGGTGGCTCAGTTGGTTGGGCGACTGCCTTCAGTTCAGATCATGATCCTGGAGTCCCGGGATCGAGTCCCGCATCGGGCTCCCTGCTCAGCGGGGAGTCTGCTTCTCCCTCTGACCCTCACCCCCGTCATGCTCTCTCTCTGTCTCATTCTTTCTCTCTCAAATAAATAAATAAAATCTTTAAAAAAAAATTAAAGAACTAAGACAGCTAGGAAGAACAAATGAACCCACAAAAATGCAAACTAGACGCCCCCCCCCCAACCATTTCCCAGGCACCATGCTGAGGAAGTGGGTGGGCCGGTCCTGGCCAGAGCTTTCCGGGGGATTCCAACAACAGAGGCATCAGTCTCAGCTGTCATCAAACCAACATCCTCCAGAGTCCCCGGGTGTCAGTGACTGGTGGCCTACACTATTTTCATTAGCAGCCCAATCAGAACACTTCCCTTCTCTGTCTTTCATAAGGGACCACAGAGGAGCATGAGGCTGCGTACTGAGATTACCAGCTCATTAAGTGGGCAGTTCCTCTCGGGGCCAAATTGAACCTCTGGCCTGAAGCTGAGTTTGCACACGCATCATTAGACTGACTCCGGCGCTCTCGTATCTTTAGTTTGGCTTACATAGTGTTCCAAAAGTTTGATTTAGTCATCAATAAAAGTCAGGAGATTTTTATTCAAAATTTCAAATTCTGACATTTTAAAAAACAGCAACAACCCTCAGAAGACTCAGCAATTTCAGGTACACAGTCCCACAGTGGCAGGAGCTGAAAGAGCGGCAGGTGCCTTTTTGATAACTACCAGCGCTCACCCACCCTATTTCCAGCCACTTCGCTTATTTATGTTACTGCCTGACCCCCTGGGCCCCTTTGGGACAAGAAAATAGCTGATTTTTAAAAAACTTTTATTTTCAAATAATAATAGATTCACAGGTAGTTGCAAAAAAAAAAGAATGTGCAGAAAGTCACATGTATCTTTCACCCAGCACTTTCCCCCAGTGAGGATATCTTGCATAACTGTAGTACATTATCTGATTTGGTGTGTGTGTGTGTGTGTGCATTCACGTGTATGTAGTTCTATACAATTTTATCACTTGTGCGGCTTCATGTAACCACCATCACAGAGCTCCCTCCTGCCACCCCATCATAGCCACACCAACCTCCTCCTGGCACTTCCTTCCCAATCTCTAACCCCCAGCAACCACTAATCTCCATATCTATAGTTTTATTATTTCAAAAACATTATTTAAAAGGAATTATATAGTTTATCATTTTTTGAGGTTGGCTTTTTTCACTGAACAAAGATCCATCCCAGTTGTCCATTCCCTTGAGATTCACCCCAATTGGTTTTTGTTCCTAGTGAAGAACATTGGCTCCATTTGTGTAAATAACAGGGCTGTTTGGTTCATGAAACTTCTTTTGTTAAGCATATTCCCTTACCTGAAATTATAAATTATTTCATCACCATTTAGCTACAGCATATACTAAGTCATTATAAATTACAGAGAAAAGACAAGGCTATATTCCTCCGAAATCTGATTCCATAACTTCATGAATTCAAAGCTCTTATAAGGATTTGCTAAACTTACATATCCTGATTTTCTCATTTGAAAAACCATTACTGCTTTTAGCCAAACAACTCTTTCCTATGCTGGATTCATTATTCATAATAAAACCGCACTAATCTTAGAGTAACTGCCTAAGTTAGGAACAAAATCAAAACAGAAGAGGACAAGATAAATTCAACACCCATTTTATGAGCTCTAAGAAATAGCATGGCAACTGTCTAGATTTTAGCAATTAAGTCTTAGTCTTCCTGTAAAATAGAAATATCCTCAATCCCATAAACTAATGACATGACTTTATGACCTAACATGCTTAAAAAGGTAATCCTTTGAGTAAAGATTAAGGGACCTTTTGTTGTACTACCTCTTTGAGTTTAATATCTTACTATTTAGTCTACCTCTTATAGGTAGGATTTGTGTCCAGCTTCCTAATTTTGAGGGTTTTCTAAGCTAGCAAAGGAAATATGCAGTGATGAAGATCAGAGCTAAAGTCTGTGACCATTTTAGGCAAAGTTATATGAAAATAAAATGTAAACATGCTCTGCAAAATATGCTATAGCTCATGATTTATTGAGAGGACAATTTCCAGATATTTGAGATGCAAGAGGACATATTTTTCCTCTTATGGACCAGGGACATAAAGCAAGGAAATGTTCTAATAAGCAACTCACTTACTTCTTGCCTATAAAATATTTCCTGCAAGGTTTGGAACTTCTTTCAGGGATTTCAGAAAAACTTGGGGGCTCGTAACACACATTACAATTATTTTCCATTCAATTTAACAGAAATTTAGTGAGTAGCTAAGTAGAAGACACTACAGAAGGTACTGCAAGATTCTCAAACATGAGGAATGTGCAATGACAGACCTCAGGTCATATGCAGGAGTGAAGAACATGAAGCAGGAACACACATACCTATAAAAAAGGCAGAGCTCCCAGAATGAATAGGATTTCAATAGGCAGAGGTAAGAAAGCATTCAGGAAGACAGGAACCATGAGGATAAAGTTATAATGCTGTAACATGTGGACCCAACTCAATAACTGGGAGAGTATCATGTCATCTGGGATGGAGAGAAGTAAATGAGATGAGAAGAGTCTTCTGGGCCTGACTGTGGTGGTTCACACAGGCCAGGGATTATGTACTTAAACCAATAAGTGGAAAAGAGCCACTGAGCACTTTTGAGAAAAGAACTCATCAATTCTGGGTTTGGGAAATGCTAATCTGATAGAAGCCTCTAAAATGAGGGTGAGGGAAGCTCCCAGGAGGGTATTGAAAAAGACCACAAGGGCCAAAATTAGAGTGGTGGCTTTGGGATTTAAAAGGAAGGAGCATGGCCATCACCCAAAGCAGCTCCCATGGGATGGGGTGAAAGGGGGAGGGGTGAAAGGAAAGCAGCCCTGCCTACCAGCACACCAGCAGAAGCCACGGCTGGACCTCTCAGCCAGCCACACCAGTGCACCCACAGCTGTCATGGCCCAGCCACACAGCCCACACAGGGGACACCCCTGGAGTGCCTTGCTCTAGGCACCAGTCCTTCAAGACTGGGAGACACAGCTGAGCCACCTAACATAAGAACAAACACAGAGAGGGGTGCATGGGTGGCTCAGTTGGTTAAGTGGCTGCCTTTTGCTCATGTCATGATCCTGGCATCCTGGGATTGAGCCCCACCTCAGTCTCCCTGCTCAGCGGGGAGTCTGCTTCTCCCTCTCTCTCTGCCCCTCCCCCCCCCACTCATGCTCTTTCTCTCTCTCAAATAAATAAATAAAATCTTAAAAAAAAAAAAAAAAAACAGAGATCCAGACAAAATGAGATGTCAGGGAATATGTTCCAAATGAAAGAATAAAACAAAACCTCAAAATTAAAAGAAACAGAGATAAGCAATTACCTGATAAAGAGTTCAAAGTAATGGTTGAAAAGATCCTCACTGGACTGAAGAGTGGATGAACAGAGTGAGAACTTTAACAAGAAATATAAAATATAAAAAAGAACCAATCAGAGTTGAAGACTACAATAACTGAAATGAAAAATACTCTAGAGGGAATCAACAGCAAATTAGATGATGCAGAGAAATGGATTGGTGAGCTACAAGACAGGGTAATGAAAAGCACCCAAGCTGAACAGCCAAAAAGAAAAAAGAATTTTAAAGAATGCGGGCAGTTTAAGCAACCTCTGGGACAACATCAAGCATGTTGCATATAACATTTGCATTATAGGAGACTCAGAAAGAGAAGAGACAGAGAAAGGGGTAGAAAACTGATTTGAAGACATAATAGCTAAAAATTTCTCTAACCTAGGGAAGGAAACAGACATCCAAGTCCAGGAGGCACAGAAAGCCCCCAACAAGATGAACCCAAAGAGGTCTACACCATGACGCATAATAATTGAAATGTGCAGGGAGTTTGCTTCAAGGGCTAGAAGAAACGTGAGAGGAAGTCACCAAGAAATGAGGAGGAGAAATGCCTCATTCACTGAGGGCTCTGTAAGTAGTGCATTACATTAATGAGTGGGTGCAACTGGTAGAGTGAATTGATAGAAAATACAGAAATTCTCTCTCAGAGTCTTCTGGAATGATGCCTTTCCCTCAAAAGTGAATAGTTAGGGCCTCATATTAACAGAGAACAGGAAAGAGACAGAGAAAAGTGATCTTGTGGCAGAACTTTCCCATTTTTACCCAAATGTTTGTATTGACACAGCCCTTAGAATTCTTAATTTTGCACTGTCATTCACTGTAATAATGTAAACTTGCTGTCCATGTTGGAGGTTCATTTTCTGAGTATTTAATGAGGGAGTTGGTATCATGACTCCTGTGCTGTGCTCTCGTGGAGCAGATGCTGGAATGAACTTGATTTTCCAAATACCAGTCTTGTCAGAGGAAATGAATGGCTGGCCCAGTATCTTGGAGCATTATTTGCTCTGAGAGGGTAGCTCCTTATGAATGAGCAAGAGATTATTTACCTGAGAGTAATGTTCATAAAAATAACCCGTGAGTGTTGTTAAACAGAGATCTTTCTGACGAAACCACATTAAATGAATCTCTCCAGTTGTTTTTTATCTCTTCTGACTCATCCTAGCCTTGTGTATGTGCCACTTACTGAGAGCCATGAAAAGGGACTTGGGAAGAAAAGCAAAGAGAGGAGATAAGTTCTCAGCGAAGTGTTGTGGATTAGATGCTGGAACTATGACAGAAAAGCACGCTGAGAGCTCCGGGCTAGTGGGTTCCTGCATCTTTATGGGACAAACTCTGAGAGAGTGTCATTCACACCAATCTATAAGGACCTCACTGAGTGCTCACATGGCCTTTCCTTGGTGTGTGCAGTAGAGAGAGAAAGAGTTCTCTCTGTCTTCCTCTTCTTATAGACCATGAATCTTATTAGATTAGGACCCCATCTTTATGACCTCATTTAACTTAATATCTCCTAAAAGCCCCATCTCCAGATACAGTCACCTCAGGTTTAGGGCATCAACATATGAATGGGGCGGGGACACAATTCAGTGCATAGCACTCTGTCACTCTCCTTTGGATCACTCATCTTGGGGAAGAGAGCCATGATATTGTGAGGCAGGCTTATGAGAGGCCCACATGACGAGGGACTGAGTATTAACAACTAGACGAGGGAGCTTGAAAGTGGATCCCCACCTCCATTTGAGCCTTCAGATGAAGCTGCAGCCCCGCTCAACAGGGAGATGAGAAACCTTGGGCCAGAGCCAGCCAGCTAGGCCATGCCTGGATTCCTGCCCCCCAGAACCCATGAAATACTAAATATTTGTTTTTTCATGCTAAGTTATGAGGTAATTTGGCATGGAGCAATAGAGAACTAGCACAGTAACGCAAGTGTACAGGCCTTCTGAATTCTGTCCACATATCCTTAAGAATTCCCTGCCATAGCTGTTACCCTCCTACAGGCTCCACTCTGTGAGGAAGAAGGGCTCTCGTGCAGAGCGGTGACAATTAAAACAGGGCCCTCCCTCAAGGAAAAGTGGTTCAGCCAAGCTGGGAACATGCTGCTTTGATGTGGTGGGGTGAGTGGTAATGCCAGAGCATTGACTGCTTCTTGTTGGTGTTCTCATGGCTTCCTGGATTCTCCCTGGGGCAGTAGGCCCACTGCTGTGCATCATACCCTAGCAAATCTTGGGATATTACACTGGAAAGGCCCTGAAACAAAATCCAGTCAAGACATTTCTTTTCCCGAGGAAGAAACTGAGGCCCCTAGTTAAAGAGACTTCTCCAAGATGACTTTCTTAGAGGCAGAGTGAGATCTAAAAGGAGGATATCCTGACATCTCAGTCCAAGGCTCTTTTCTGTATTCTAGTAATTTCTACCAGAAGATGATTCAAGAGGGATTCAATCTGTCTGCTCTTAAGTACCATTTTTCTATGTCTTTCCTAATGCTTTAGAACTTGTCACCTCTAAGCTGTTTAGGTCAGTGATTTAATGTGTTTTTTTTTTTCTTCCCCAAAGCTCTGTTGTTCTCTAAAGTATTGAATCTTTGAAGGTGGCTGAGGGACTATTAAAATTTTCGTAAAAATTAAATAATCCCCCTAAAGACTTCGAGACATAAGCCATTTCTGGAGCATGTTGTGGCTGAAACCCTTTATCTCTTGAGGATATCAAAAAATATAATGTTATGTTTGAAGCCTCTCTCCAGATAGCCCCAAACACTGACACGTGTAATCTTATTATGGCAGAAGAGCTATTGATAGTCTCACCTCAGACAGAGAAATGAGGTTCAAAAAGGTTAGGTTGCTCTCTCAAGCCATCTGGTACATGGAGGGTGGTCCTGAGCAAAGGTTTCGTGGTCCCATAAACCCCTGAATTCTTGCCCTCCCACCAGCATCAAGACACCTTCTGCAGTACCTGTGGCTCAATGGTGGACTGTGGCACCCCATGCCCTCCTTGTCACATTTGCCTGTCACTTTGGGAAGCAACATCCTACACTAGTTTGGGGAGGAGACCGGATTAAGTATTCCAGTTCTGGCCTCTACTAACTGTCTCACCTTAAATAAGTTACCCGGCCCTTTTGAACTCCACTTCCTCCCTGGAAAAATGGAGATACGAAGTCCACCAGACCATGAGCCCTTGGAGGGCTGGGGCACCAGCCTTCTGTGTCGCCAGCACTGGTGTGGACCAGCCACCCAATACATGTGCCATACCTGTCTGCTGAACTGCCAAGTTGTTGGGAGAGCAACGTGAGACATTCCATGTTAACTCCTAAGGTCGTGTCTCGTGCGTATGTGGGCTTTCACTCACAGAGCCTGGACTCCCCCGTGGAGGAAGGTTCAGACGCTGGAAATTACTCTCTCCATGTCCACTGGGGAGAATGTGAATGCTTTCTGTCACACAGGGCTTAATTTGGGAACATGAAATGACCCTCTATGCCTAAGAAATTGAGATGCCTTCAGTTGATTAGAGCCCTACGAACTACCCCCTCCCAAATTCCAGGATCCAACGCCAGAGGAAAAATAATGCACAAGAATCAGACAAACTGGTTATCAGCCCTGGCTGTGCATTAGAATCCCTTTGGGAGCTTTTAAAAATAAACAGACAAAAATAGATAAGACAGGCGAGTGCTCCATCCCCAAAATCTGATTCAGAAAGACTGGGGTAGGGCTCGATAAACATTTTTTCCCCTCATTTTGAATGTGATGCCTTGCCTGGGTTAGAAGCCTTTGCATTTGCCACGTATAAGTTGTTATCATTATTATGCTTCTTAAAAATCCCGTTTCTTTCAGGGGTGCCTGGGTGGTTCAGTCAGTTAAGCATCCAACTCTTGATTTCAGCTCAGGATCATGGGAACATGAGATCGGATTGTGTCAGGAGCCTGTGCAGGGAGCCTGCTTAAGATTCTCTCTCTCTCCTTCTCCCTCTGCCCCTCCACCTACCCCCACTCACAGACACTCTCTCTCTAAAAAAATAAATGAATAAATAATAAAATAAAATCCAGTTTCTTCCAAGTAGGGGGTCAAAACAAACAAAACAGCTAATTCCTTCCAAAAAAGAGTATCTTAGTGAAGGATTTTAGCACCACCCCCTACGGGCAAGGAATTCTGATTTCTAACAGTTGATAGTAGTGATTCATTCCCACTCACTCACCCATTCACACACTGCTTCACTCCTGGGTGCCACGAGGTTGGTTTACAGCTTCTGAGCTCCTCCGTGGGTCAGTCCTGATCCAACATGCAGCAACTCGGAGGACAGGTTTACGGGAGTGCTGGTGTCCTGGGGAATTTCCACCTATGACTGGGCATTTTGTGCAGACACCATGGACCCCCTGCTTTGGCTTCTTGCCTCTGCAGGGTATGTTGAGGCTCAGTGGAGTGTGCTCATCAGCTTTGCCACAGGATACTCACTATCATTTCACCTTGTGAAGCCTCCTCAACAGGTGCAATTATGTTGTCCATCATCTGTGGGGCGCTCTTTAAATAACTTCTCACATATTACAAAATGCTTCCCATTCGGACAGCCTCTTCATCCCACTCCTCCAGTCTTCCTTCTTCTCTCTCTGCTAATTCGTCCATTCACTTATGCCCAGCTTTTCATTTACTCTAGCACTAACTGTACAGCTTTGGTAATTTGCTAGTGGTCCTGAAAATAGACAGCTTCAGCTCCTGCCCTTCTAAACTTGTTTAGCAATACTGAACCCTTTGCCCTTCTCCAAGTACCCAATATCATCATTCTTTACTTCACTTGTGTTCGCGTCACAGAAATGCCCCTTCTTCTCATCACTTTTCCACTTTGGTACCCGTGACAACTCCCACCTTTCCTTCTTGACTCAGCTGAGTTGTTTCCTTCCCTGGGAAATGTCCTTTGGCCATCCCTGTCCAATAATCAACTAGATCCATGTTTGTCTCCTGAGGGATGGGGGACATTGAAGGACTGTGATTCTTCTGTGCATCCCCAGTGTCTGTGATGTGGTGGGAGTCCTGTGAGGATTTATTGGATGGAAGTGAATATTGGATAGATGAATGATTGATCCAGTGGTCATACATAACGACCCACTTAGGAAATGTTTTTAGTATTATTGCTGGGTAGTCCAGCACAGAAGTTCTATGCACCAAAAAGGTGGAGTTTTGAGTACTTTGATGAATTCTACCTACACTTGACTCTCCCGGGCTTAGCAAACTGC
This sequence comes from Halichoerus grypus, assembly GCF_964656455.1. Lineage (NCBI taxonomy): Eukaryota > Metazoa > Chordata > Mammalia > Carnivora > Phocidae > Halichoerus > Halichoerus grypus. Next base: position 73,289,185 of record NC_135722.1, read on the forward strand.
CAAACCGTAGATGGTTGGGAGGGTTTATGTCCAGATGAGTTGCAGTCTTTGAGGTATCATGGAAGGTGGTGTCACTCACCGGCAGGGCTGGCTATAGGGGAGTGCAGCCTTTGCAGGTGTATAGACCTCTTGCTTAGAAGGGCGCCATGTTGGTTTAACTCTCTGCTGGGACTATGCTGAACTTCACAACTTTTTTTAAAACAAGAGGCCCTGCATTTTTATCTGTCATAGAACCTCATAATCATATAGCCAGTGCTGCCCAGCAGAGCATCTCCCTAACTCTGTGACTGGGGCTGCCTTCTGTCCTTTTTGAGAAATCAAAAACTCCGGGATTCCTGACCCCAGAGTTGGTATTTTGCCTGGGGAGATGTGCCAGGGTTAGTCATCACCCAATGAAAAACTTGTAAAAGGCACTTAAAACGGAAATAATCAGAGTCTAAAGTTCAACTTGAAAAGTAATTGCAATTCTATGAACCTCCTAATGGCAACTTTTATTTTCTATTACCTGAAGGCCTTAATTTTAAAGATAGAAAAAAGCGGTCAGTTTGAGCTCTTTCGCTGTAATGGGACTTTACTTGCCTCCCATAGACCATGAGAGGAGATTTGAGGCTAACCATTTTCTTCCACAGCTTAATTTAAGGATACAAAATAGTTCAAAACAATGTATCACTGGAAATAACGTTATATGAAATCTTGACAAAAAAAAAATATTTTCTAAGTAAAGTCAGTATCTTTAGGAGCACAAGAAAAAAATGAGAAATGGAAATATCCAGAAAAAGAATTCACATACAATATATAAATATCCTTTTCTACAATTACTTCAGATGGCATGTATGTTGAGAATTAAACTGGCCTGGAAAATAACTCGGAAATTTGACTGCTCCCCAAATTCGTAATAAATTTTCCATTACATGATGTCTATAATAGTCCTTTCACTTGCTAGAAACATGATCTGTGTCAACTATATAAAACCTAGAAAGATATGCAAAAGGAAAAACAAGTCAATTCTAACCACTGTTGCTATTTGGATGAAGTCCCTTCCACCTTTTTTCTTTACAAAAATGGACTCAAAAACTAGATATTGTTTTGTAACCTCCTTTTTTCACTGGCTCACAAGCATATTTCTGTGTCGCTATATATTCTTTTACACTTTTACATGGTGACATATATAGTATTCTGTGATATGAATGTACTGTAACTTATTCAACCAGTCCTCATTCTTGGAAAATTGGGCAGTTACCAATTTTATTCATAAATACAAATATCCATTTAGCAACAGTTTTTTTTTTTTTTAATTTTATTTATTTTTGACAGAGAGAGAGTGTGTGTGTACAAGCAGGGGAAGCAGCAGGCAGAGGGAGAGGAAGAAGCAGGCTTCCCGGGAGCAAGGAGCCCGATGCGGGGCTCGATCCCAGGACCCTGGGATCATGACCTGAGCCGAAGGCAGATGCTTAACCATCTGAGCCACCCAGGCGCCCCACAGTTTTTTATATATCTGTGAATGTTTCATGTACATTTTTAAAGATTTTATTTATTTATTTATTTATTTTAGAGAGAGAAAGGGTGTGTGTGTACACGCGCATGAGAACAAGCACAGGGGAGGGGCAGAGGGAGAGAGAGAGAATCTCAAGCAGATTCAACCCCCCACTGAGTGTGGAGCCCAACACAGGGCTCTATCTCATGACCCTGAGATCATAACTTGAGCTGAAATCAAGAGTTGGACGCTTAACTGACTGAGCCACCCAGTACATTTTTAATATTAAATCTTCCCGACTTCTCCATGTTGTACCCTTTTGGGGTTCTTCAGTTCTTTAACACATGCATTTGCAGTGGGCATGTACGTGCAGTGTGCATATCACCTACATGTGTTGTGTTAGCTCATACTCTTGCTTTGGTCCCCTGGTTGCTCCTTCTGCAGTTCAGTGTTCATTGCTTTCTGACTGTGTGCGGGGCCCTGGACTCAGCATTGAGCTACAGAAATCACAAGACACAATCCCTCTGCCTAAAACCTACATTAATCAAGTGGGAGAGAGGACGTAACTAATGATACTATAAAAACCCTGTTAAGGGAGCACAGAGAAAGGAGTAACTGGGGAAATGAAGGAAGCTGTCCAGAGGAGACCCTACAAAGACTATGTAGGATTTTGACAAGAGAAGGAGGGGAAGAGAACGTTCTGAGTACAAGGACAGGCATGAGCAGAGGCCTGGAGAGGTAAGTGTGCGTGGAGTCTTCAGGGGTAGCCGGGGTAGACAGCACACGATGGAAGGAGCAGGAGATGACACTCAAAGGGTGGGCTGAGACTAGAAGGCAAAGGATTGGAAAGCCATCCTCAAACATCTCTACCTCTGACTATAAGACGTGAGCAGTCAAGGCGACTGGGTGGCTCAGTCGGTTGAGCATCGGCCTTCGGCTCAGGTCATGATCCCAGGGTCCTGGGATCGAGTCCCACATTGGGCTCCCTGTTAGCGGGTAGCCTGCTTCTCCATCTCCTCTCTGCTCGTGCTCTCTCTCACTATTTCTGTCTGTCTCTCTTTCTCTCAAATAAATATAAATCTTTAAATAAAAAAAATTCTCTTAAAAAGAAGTGAGCTCTCAGTGACTATCTTGAGCAGCTGAGGCAAAACTGGATCAAGCGTTTTAGGAGCTGACCTCTGGTTGGGTTTGGCCAGGAGGGGAAAGCGTCTGAGGCAGTTTGCCATCAGGAGTCTCTTGCAACAGTCTAGGTGAGAGTGGGGGGAGCCTCACCTGGCAGTGAGACCTGGCCACAAGACATCAAGAGATGTCTCCAAGGCAGAATCAAAAGAACCCACCATTCTGATTCAGATGGGAGACAGAAACTGAGGGAAGACATGCAGGAAACTCTAAATGGTCTAGTTTAAATAATTCCTCATCAAGTTGTTACACTCCTAAGTTTAGAGATGGTGTCTTTTGGGGTCCCCTTCCCCTCAGAGCAGTGCCCAGATTAGTCAAACAGGTGGCACTTGGCAAAACCTGATGAAATGGAAGGGTCATGTCCAGTGTCTCCTGTGAGAAACTTCTCAGAAGTAACTACTGTCTTTTAAGGATAAGGCCGTCACAAAAGAATGCAATGACGTACTCAAGAACCAAAACTTTGTTTATCATTTTTCTTCAAAGGATAATCCTTCTAGCTTAAATAAGAGCATGCCTTAGTCACTAAGTCTGGGCCATAAAGACTGTGAAAACTAAATATACTTGTGGGATTTCTGGCACTGATGAATAGGCATTAACAAAATCAGGAAAAGTGTTGGTTCAAAACCAAGTTATTAGATTGCCTGGGGTGTGGGATTTGGGGACTGACCGAAATGGGACATGAAGGAACTTTCAGGGGTGATGGAACTGTTCTAGATGCCAACGAGGGCCATGGTTCCATGGGGGTATACATTTGTCAGAATTTATGAGCTGGACACTTAAAATGTGTTCCTGTGATGATACATAAATTATGACACCTCAGGATAGCAGTAAAGTTGATGAAAAAAGTAAGTGATGAGAACCAAAATTAAGAGGGTTACTAGAGTCTGATTGTTGAGATTGTTTCAGATCATTTCTTCCCCAGATATCTATTCCATAGGAATTCAAATCCCTTTATAAAAGCCAGTTTATAGGAATTGAGCAGAGCCCCCATTTTTACTGGGCCACCTAGAGGCCAGATGCTGTGCATTTGCTGGGGGGGGGGGGTATGAGTGTGAATGTCACCGACAAGGCCCTGACAGAGTCATAGCAGTCGCCAACCTAAAACCCCAAAGCAGACATAACAAAGCTCTTGCAGTTTCCTTAAGCTTAGAGAGCTTGGTGTTAGGAGGAGGGCAGAAAACATTTTTTCCAGGTTACAAAAATCTCAGTGTACTTGCTGCGTTTGACTGTTCTTGCCATTCAGTTTTGGGGCTGATTCTAACACCTTTAACAATCTCAAACATAAAGCTGAGTTCTTCTGACATTGGGTTAGATCCCTGGGAATGATCCTACAGTGAGTTATTTCTTACTGAGGTAAAGCCTTGCTCTAAGCCGTATACGTGAACTCTGAACACTTAACTGAATGGTATGAATGGCTGCGCTAAGTTTTCTTCCCATCCAGAAGATTCTAGTAGCTCATCATGATGAGGCTTACTTTGGACTTTGGTGATGAAGCCCACATATGCCCAAGCCTGGCAACTTAATGAGCATTTTGAGGGTGGGGGATGATCTTTTGGAAATATAAATGAAACTAGCTCTCTTGGTTTAATTTGGACATGAAGCACAGTCTGGAAGATCATCTTGGGCCTCAGCTGACCTGGGTTCTGTCATTTTTAAAATGAAGAGACCTGAGACCCAGGGAAGAAGTTAAGTGACCTGTCCAAATACACTTGTATAGTTTGGGCAAACCATGGGCCAGAGGCAAGATCTCCTTCCAGAACTGGACCCCATTGCCTTTATTTGAAAGCTTTCACCACTTTGACTTTTATGTGCTGTCCCATGCCCAAAAGGTCTGTCTTTCCATTTGGCTGAATTCGGAGGAAACTAACCTCCATTTAGAAACCTTCCAAGGAAGGGAACATAGATACCCTTGGCCACCCCCCGCCCATAGTTTCACAGCATTCTCAGACTGGGAATTTTTTTTTTTTTAAAGATTTTATTTATTTATTCATGAGAGATAGAGAGAGAGAGAGGCAGAGGGAGAGGCAGAGGGAGAAGCAGGCTCCCCGCAGAGCAGGGAGCCCGACGCGGGACTCAATCCCAGGACCCTGGGATCATGACCTGAGCCGAAGGCAGACGCTTAACTGACTGAGCCACCCAGGCGTCCCTCAGACTGGGAATTTTTATGTGCTATTTCTTCCCTCCAACCCCACCCCACAAAATGCCACTACCTCTTACTTACTTTGAGCAAATCAGGATTTTAATCATTCCCTTTTTCCTTGATTTTTATCCTCTGAAGACCTGCCTGCTGCATTTGCCACAGTTAACACACAGAAACTTCACTTGCAATGAAAGTCATACTTCTCTTGGTAGCCTGTCATTTCAGCATTTTGAGAAGCTAAGTAGCTCTGTCCTCATTAAATTAGGCTCAAATTGGAGAAGAGAATTACGAACTTGAAAACACAGACACAAAATGATAGATTAATGTTATACCTTAATATAACACATGGTGACATGCAGTAAGAGCATTAGACCAATTAGCAAGCAAGTTTTCTACTCGGGTTCATCTTTTCTGCTGGGGAATGTAGCAAAGGGATGGTGATGTGAAGGATGGCATTTATCATACGCCCTTGGGTAGAAAGTTACCTCTTTAGTGACATGACCTGCATTCATTTAACAAAGATAGCACCCATCACCTGGTAACACAGCGAAGATCCAAGTGCTACACCAGAAGTTCTGCCTCCAAACTGACATTTACCCGTCGGACTTTATTTCTAGAAATCATTGAAATCCGTTGCAACTGGGTCTAAATGGGAATTTTAATATATTCCAAAAATATATTCTGCTCTTTTCTTGAGAGCTACCAAATCATAAGTGATGCCATTTAGCAGGTTTGTTGGTTTGAGGTTGTTTTTTTTTTTTTTTCCCCTCCCCCTTTTCTGGTCTTGCTTCCATATCAGCCTGATTGGTAACAGAAGGGAGAAGGAAACAATAAATCTCCCGGTTCCTCCTGGTGTGAATGCCCAATATACTATCAGAAGCAAAATGTATGGGAAGTGGGGGGGGAGTTTGGGTCAGCAACTTGGTGGCAGGGGCGGTGGGGCAGGGGAGGGGATGGTTTTCTGCTGTGGTAAAGCAGAAAAACCCTGTCACCGAATTTAAATTAACAGACTCTGCCCAGAGGGGAGCCGTGGTCTTTGTGTGGCTGATTAACGTCAGCCTTGTAAACGCAGTGCTCCAACCACAGGGCTAGCCAGCTGAGCAGGAAGCTCAGAGAACACAGCATCTCCTGCCTGGGGATGGGAGCAAAGCCCGGTGCCTCCGAATAGGGCTGGAAGAGAAAGCGGCAGACCGGGAACATAGGTGATAGTTTTAATTAGATTCCAGCTGTCTATCCCAGTGAAGGAGACACAAGGCAGCCTGAGAGGCACCTTCCCTTCAGGCCTTGCTGCCACAGAGAGCAAGTGTGCGGCTCCAACCCCTTCCTCCCCTCACTCGGCTCGTCCCGAGCGCCACCGCCGTCAGAACAGTGAGTTACAAATCCTAAATGATCTCCGGTTCTGAAGAAGCAGCACGTCCGGGAGCACATCTCTGGAAATCCTGAAGGGGCTTTGCCTGGGGAGCCCAGGACTTTGTCCCTCGTGCTTGCCTGAAAATGCTAGTGGCAGCAGGCAAATCCATCCGTCCTGGGTTTCCACCTCAGCGAAGTGGGTCTTGTAGTTGTCAGCAGAGGCTCAGATGAGAGACCCTGCAGGAATTTCCTGCCCCGTCTTATCGTTGGTGAGAGTGGTTGGTGTTCCAGACGCTGGGCGTGGAGGTCAAATCCGCAGGCAATGTGTGGGATTTGAAAACCTGTGTGGTGCATTTATGTCAGTCGCCGATGTGTTTCCATAAACCTGTGTTTGTGACTTTGAGAGGTGTCCTGAGAGCAGCTAAGCAGGCAAGGCAGCTTCTGGGGCAACACAACCAGCTCGGACACCCAGCCAGGGTTCATGCAACCCTATGTCTATTCACCCCTGGAATTGTTGAAGAATTTAATCTTGGAGCCACCCTGCAAAGAGCCAGAAAGCATCCCTGAAACCTCTCCTCTGGGCCTTATGTCAAGGGGCAGCAAGGGAAGAGGAAAGCCTTGTTTTTAATCCCCACACCAATAAAATCAGAAGCTGATGTTTATATATCACAGGGTAGTTGTTTTGAAAGAGAAATAAAAGTAAATGATGACACTTTGGAAAAATGGACTCTCTGGAATGGAACCAAGAACAAGCTCTCAGTGTTGACCTTTTGGTTAAAGCCACATAATACAATTTATGTCATTCCCTCCAGATATATGATTTTATTGGTTTGCTGGGAATTTTGGCTTAAGGGAAATTACACATTGGGGGAATAAAGTGTTTAACTCTTATTACTGCCAAATGCAGTAGTGAGGTGTTATAGTGGAAAACAACACAGACTGAGGCCCTCCCCTCTAAGAGTTTACATTCTAGGTGTCCATGATTCCCAAGAGGCATTTTCACATGGTGGTCCTAGCTAAAGACCCTTGATTCATGGCTGTCTTCATTAAGAGCATTTAGGATCAAAATAATGCTTTTTCAGCCTACAAAGTTGTTACCTTTTGCCTCTTATAAATCTTAACACCTGCTGAATTTGGGGTGCATAAACCATATTGAAGTGCTAAGATACTCTGATGAAAAGAGTTAAATCGATCTCCAGAACCAGAAGTCCATCTGATCATCATTCACTAATTTGTTGGTTGTTGGTAGACATTTCCTGGCTGATATGTTTTAGCTTTTGTGTATATCAAGGTAAAATGGTCTTTTGGTAAGTAAGTGCATTTTTTTAAATCACAGAGCTAGAGGTCACCTTCTGAGCAGATCTTCTCCCTTCTTTTCGATGGAGTGCTCCAGGCTCACTGGCCACTGGATTTCCTTTCTCTCTGTACATTCCCTTACGGCCTTTCCCCTTCTCTCAGCGCTGCGAGGCACCTGAGCGCCGGCCGCCCTCACATTCATAGCTCAGTGTGGACCTCTCCTCTGATCTCCAGCCTCCTGCGCTAGCTCCCTCCGTGAACCTCCACTCACATGTAAAAATGCCCATCTGGAATTTAATCTGTCCAAAATGGGGCTCCTGGCCTGTCATCCTCGTCCTCCTGTATCCCACCTGATCGCAGCTCCCTCTTTTCAGCCGCTCAGGCCCAAACCTGAGTCATCCCGGGATCCTCTCTCTCTCTCACGCCCGGTGTCCTGCCAGCCCCACCATCAGCAAACAGTCTTTTCTCACCACGTCCGTGTTCAGAACAGGCCGGCACCGACCACGTCTCACGGCTTCGGAGGCCAGCGCCTGAGCCAGCCGCCGCTGTCCCACGCCTACGCTCCCGCGGGAGTCCACCAGCTGTCTCGGCTTCCGCGCCCGCGGCTCGTCCGGCTCTTCGCAACCAGCAGCCCAAGTGATCCTGCTCAAATCCGAGTCCCGTGTCCTGACTGCCCGCCCCAGAGCCCTCGGCTGCCTTCCCACCTCAGCACCACAACCCCACTCGGTCTGCTCCCCAGTCTGCTGTCACCTGGAGACCACCTTCCACTTCTTTCTTCCTGACTGTGGTCACGCGGGCCCTCTCGACGGTGCCCTCCAACACACCAGAGGGGCTTCCACCTCTGCCCTTGTGGGTCCTTCTGCCGGCCCTGTTCTCCCCCCAGATATCTGCGTTGTTCACTCCCTCCCCTCCTTTGGGTTTTTATGCAAATATCAAGGCCTTCCCTGACCACCTTATTTAAAGTTACCACCCTTCCCTCCACCTCCCACACTCTCTCTCCCCCCCACCCCAGTACTCCCATCCCCCCCCCCACGGCTTTATTTTTCTTCCTTTTTACCCCCTAACATGCCATTTATTTAACTGACTCTTTATTGTTTGTTAATGTCTTATTTACTCCCACTAAGTGTAATAATTTCCTCAAGAAATGTTTGACTCTTGGCCATTGCTAAAATCTCTAGCACCTAGAATACTGCTTCATCGATTCCAGATACACATTTGTTGAAGGAATGGATTAATATGTATTTCTTTTTCTGTGGCACATCTTTACCCACATATCTATCAGCATCTTAGAGTTTTTCTTAAAAGATGTGTGGGGTTCTTTAATATGTGAAGAATACCCAACTGTTTATGATATTTCTTGCCAATATTTCACATTTCCTTCCCATTTAATTTAGTTGTACATTTTTTAAACTTTTGTAGGAGCAAAGCTGTTGGTTTCTGTCACCACTGGTCTTCTGTGTGCGGCCCCCTAAGTCAGCAGAGCCGTACTATTCTAGTACGCTCTCGTCGCTCACCTTCTCGCATCTCCCACAGGCATCAACAGGAAGGTGGTATACTCCCTGGCTGACTCTGCCGACGGGTTCTTCTCCATCGACAGCACATCGGGCATCATCAGCCTGGAGCAGCCGCTGGACCGAGAACAGCGGCCCTCCTACAATATCAGCGTCCAGGCCACCGACCAGAGCCCTGGCCAGGCTCTGTCCTCTCTTGCCACGGTCACCATCACCGTCCTGGACATTAACGACAACCCCCCTGTGTTCGAGAGGAGGGACTACCTGGTGACCGTGCCTGAGGACACCTCCCCGGGCACCCAAGTGCTCGCTGTTTTTGCCACCAGCAAAGATATCGGCACGAACGCTGAGATTACGTATCTCATCCGGTCTGGGAATGAACAAGGGCGATTTAGAATCAACCCAAAGACAGGTGCGTACACGGCAACCCACTTAGAACTCACGGCTTCAGTATATCCTGCTTCTCTTAACCATCTAACTGCCCTCTGGGTGGGCTCTTTTTCCTCCTCCTCCCTCCCTCCCACCGGAAGCACATCTTCTTATGGCTGGGCCTGCGTGCCGACCCGAGGGGCCCTTCTGGCACCTGCTTCTGTGGATGCCTCCCTGCCAAGTGTTAAAGCCCCTAGCTGTGGGCTCACTCAGCAAACACTTGACCTCCAGGTGGGCTCCAGGATGTCTCGGAGGAAGGCTCGGGAGCAGCAAGGTGGCTCATAGATGGGGACAGGAAGTAGTATTTGCATACCGAGCATAAGGGTCTCTTTCTTTCCCTGTCTTTTCCATTTTTGCTTGGTTTCATTTTGTTGTTTTATCTGGATCATGTGTTTATGTATGTGGAAGTGCTCCTAGACATTAGCATGCACCTGTCCCTGCCCACGCTCAGGCTGCCACTCTCTGGTCACCTACCAAAGCAGACACTGAGAAGTGGTGTGCATGGTGCCATGTAGGTCTCGTCAACTCAGCACCCCGGTCGGCTGGAACTGGCACTGTGTTTGGGTCCTGTCCACTACTCCCCATCAGAACACTGCCGTATCTCACCACGCCCTCTGCAAAACTCAGGGACGGTGTGGCGTCACCTAGGGAAAACACGTCTAGAAAGAAATCAAGAGAACAGAAAGAGAACCCTAGGGCTTTCTTTTCATTAGGGAGTTAACTATCAGGGGCACTTTGGGTCATAAAGATGGTGATAAAATAAAGATAGTAATTCAAGAAACAAATTTGGATATTCTTTGAAGAGTAAATATACCTTTCCACTATGTATTTATAGTGTTTGTATTAATGTGTTCAAAGCACTTTCATGGATATTCTCCTTCGTTTACCTATTCCCCTATAAATAGTCATAGTCAAAGGCAGGCCCATTTTTCAGATAAGAAAGGTAAGTCTCTCCCACTTCCTGTCCATTGGACATAATTCCCTCATCACACAAGGAAAATGCACTTGTTGAGCAAGGTGGCAAAACGAGGTGCATTCTCCTTTGGACAGTTCAGTTAACATGAACAGGAAACTATCATAATTAGCAACATTTACTTGACATGGTGAATACACCAGATTCCTATTAAATTGTTAGTTATTTCTCTCCTTTTCCATATGAGAAAAACAGAGGTTCGTTAAGTAAGTTCTCCAGTGCCCACTGAGAGTCAGTGGGGGATCCAGGATTTGAGCCCAGATCTTCCTGATTCTGGAATACACACTCTCACTTCGTAGAGCATTGCTCTGCTGGGTGGGGGGATGTGCAAAAAAGGGAAGGAGATACAGTCCCCGCCCTTAGGTTTAGGAAGGTGGAAATATTGATGGAAGAATTGCATTAGCAGCTTCTCCCAGCAGTAACTCCATTTATTAAGGTCGTTACTTCGAATTAAAATGTATGGGGTTTCCCTCATTTAAATACATGTTAGACTTGGTCTGTCTAGTTACAGCCATTGTATATGAACACCATGGGGAAATGGTTAAGTGCTGTTTAAATTTGGCACTGGATAACAAGACTGGAATACAAAACAAAGCACTAAGGGTGGTAATTGCTAAGAAAACTTAATTATGGGGAGAAAGAGGCTATGGTCATAGGTATGACTTCAGTTTCTCACCTTAAATAGAAGGGCAGCTTTAGCAGCTAGGGAAGGTGCCTGTCTGGAGATGGGAATGGATGTGACATACTGACCTTGGTCCTAATGATTGTTTTCCAGTGGGGAGAGAGGTAAATGCCCTTGAGAACTGCACTGCAGGCAGGACGATGACCAGCTTCCAATTGCAGGGTGCAGGACTGGGTCACCTCGCCAGAAAGGGATCGAGTGGGAGGGAGAAGCACTCACAGAGCCCCTCCTGGGGTGGCACCCAGCCAGGGGCTTTCAACTCTTCTACTTGCTTAACTTAAATCACGTTGTGACATGGACACCACGTCCTGTAGTTGGGGACACTCAACTCACACGTTCTATTTGACCACTAATCCCAGGTATTTCCTTTTCATTAGGTCACTGTACCTTGAGCTGTCTGAGCTCTTTGCGTTCTTTGTGCTGTAATAGCTTTAGATAAGCACATTATAACTTGGCAAGGCATCTAAGTGGTTAATTGAAATCAGCGAAGTCTGCAGGTATTGACTTGCCGATGGGGAGGTGGGGTCATGCAATCACATCCCCACATCTCAGCTCATTCTCTGTCTGCCTGGGTCCAATTAAGGGATCATCGGGAGACACTTATCATGGAAGCTTGTTTCTGTCCCTTCTCCCTAGCAGCATATGGGCGAATGATGCCAGAGAGTTTCGGGTTGCTTGAGAGAAGTTCAGAAACTGTTGTAGAAACAGTCAAAGACTTTATTTCTTCAGTGTTGCTGTGTTTTAACTGACAGCATTAATCAGACTCTGAGATGCTTCTGCAGGGCATTAAATAAACAGATTCCTAAATATCTACAATTCTTGGCTGGAGATGATGTTATAAATATTTCCATGATTATGGAACTGCTGACCAGTGTTTTTTTTCCTAATCAAATCTAAAACTTCCCACTTTTCTTCAAAGGGGGTATTTCTGTCTCTGAGGTCCTGGACTATGAATTATGCAAAACGTTTTTCCTGGTGGTGGAAGCCAAAGATGGGGGCACACCCACTCTCAGTGCCGTGGCTACCGTCAGCATCAACCTCACCGACGTGAACGACAACCCTCCCAGGTTCAGCCAGGACGTCTACAGTGCTGTCATCAGTGAAGACGCCTTGGTCGGAGACTCTGTCATCTTGGTAGGTGCCAGTGGGAGGTCCAGATGTCTGGGACTCATAATCCTAAATAGAGTGAAAAAGTGAGCAAAATCTATCCTGGATTCTCGTCACACTTTCTCTTTTCAGGGTCTTTTTGTCCCCAAGAACGCTAGTCAGTCACCAATCTTTCAACTGTTCCTTCTTTTGTACATTGGAAGCGTCTGATAAATTCATTTATTGCAAGGTATAAGTGACCAATAATTACTTTCTTCCTTGGAGTGTATGTTTTTCAAGAAAACAAAACAGACCATGGAATACATTTCTAATGATAGCTCTCACCAGTTTCTGACCTTAGATAATAAGTTACTAGGTGGCTAAGGGTAAAATAAATCCGCCCCACCCACCCTCTGCACGTGCACACACACATACACACACACACACACACACATGCACGCACGCACGCACGCACAGAGAATAGGACAGCTATGCCCATTTGTAAGACCTGGGACCCTAAGAATAAACCTTTTCTCTGTCTCTTATGTCATGTCTCTCTCTTTTTTTTTTTTTTTTTTTTTTGCTTGTGTCCCATGAAGCTAGTAGCAGAAGATGCAGATAGCCAGCCCAATGGACAGATTCGTTTTTCCATTGTGAATGGAGATCGGGACAATGAATTTGCTGTGGAGCCTGTCCTAGGACTTGTAAAGGTTAAGAAGAAGTTAGACCGGGAACGGGTAAGCTAGTTTGGGCCAGTTCCCCTGCTGTCGACACCAGTCCCTTCACTGGAATTGAGCACAGGCTCCCTGAGTAAAAGTAGGAAGATTCTCCATTCCAAATAACGACAGTAAATAGGATGGGCTGAAATACAGCATGACATATTTGGGTTAAGCCTTAGAAAGAATTTTCTGCCAATAGATACTGGCAGTTTCTTATTTATGGGTGTTTTAAAGAAAGAGCAAAGATGTGTCTGGATGCTTTGAATTTCAGTCCTTCCTAAAGCGAGGAGGCAGGAAAGTACCTTCAGCATTGGCATCCTGTGGTCCTGGTCTCATTGGCAGCTTTAGGCCTAGATGTGCAGATACAAAAGGATCATTTGAAGGTATTTAGGTCAGAAAGAATGATCCAGAAAACTCCTCCTCTGCCAAGGTTAAACTAAGTTTCTAAACATTGTGTGTTTTGACTAAAAATATATGTCTTCAGAGTGAAATTCAATATGGGAAAAAATGTCACAGTAGTGGTGCTGAAAAGCAGAAACACCTCCCCAGGTGGTATATCCCCGTACCTCCTGAAGGATCAGAACAGAGAAATAAGATCAGGGTGACAGCTGCTGTGTTTGAACAAAGGCCGAGAGCTGTGGTTCTAACCAGGGGTGGTTTTGCCCCTCCAGGGGACCCTTGGCAATGTTTGGGGACAATTTTGGTTGTCCCAAATGGGCAGAAAATGACATTGGCTTCTAGTGGGTAGAGACCAGGCATGCCGCCAAACATCCTACAGGGCACAAGTCAGCCCCGGCAGCCAAGAATTACCTCAGGCCCACATGTCAGGGGTGCCGAGGTTGGGAAACCCCAGTCTAGAGAACCAAGAGTGAAGGTGGCTGATCTTCAGCAGAGCACAGCCAAGCTTGCAGCACCTCTGAATGTGGGTAGCGGCAGGGAAAGGCTGTCCTTCGTTACTGTCAGCCCTCTGTGCTTTGGCAGGTGTCTGGATACTCCCTGCTGGTCCAGGCAGTAGACAGCGGCATTCCTGCGATGTCGTCGACGGCCACTGTCAACATTGACATTTCGGACGTGAACGACAACAGCCCAGTCTTTACGCCTGCTAACTATACCGCTGTGATCCAGGTGAGCAAAACTCGCCCGCCAGGCACTGGGCCTTACGCACTCAGCCTTCTTCCTCTGCTATGGTTTACTCATCACTTTTTCATTTTTTTTTTTTCCTATCAACTCATCCCGTCATGAGGCTGGGATGACAAGAGCCTGACTCTTCCACAGCAGCAGCTGACTGATAACCACTGATGAGCGCTGTTGCCAGTGGGGTTCTTTCAAGCGCCGGGCACTTTGCATGCACCGCCTGTCCCCACCACAGCCCAGTGAAGTGGGAGGGTGAGGCAGCCCCCACTTTACAGTGAGGGAGCCAAGGGCCTGAGGGGTTCAGTAGCTCACCCACGATCCTGCAGCTGGTAAGTGGCAGAGTGAGGATTTGAACTCAGGTCAGTCTTCTGCAGAAACCACCCTCTTTTTACCCCAGCGGCAGGCTGCCTTTCTGCCACTCCGTGCTGCCCCGGCATCGGTGGGGGGGATTGTTCCAAATCGTCTCCTCTGTCCAAGACAGATTGGGCATCAGGAAAGGGCTGTTACACATTAAAATCAATCTTCCAGAAGCAATTTGTTTAGCACTTTAAATCCACCTGCAGGATGGAGTAGCTTACGGCTGATAGTCGGCTCTTGGTGGGGCATGACTCTTCTTCCCATCCATTTTTTATTCAAAAGATGTTTCATGAGCTCGGTGCTAGCGGGGGAGCTACCTCTTCTTCCCAACTCCGGGAAGGTCAGGGAATCCAGTCCAGGAATGCTGTGGGCATGGAAGAGCTAGAGGCAACAGGGATTGATACATGTGTTGTGAGGGGCCTCAGAGAGTCCCGAGCACCAGCTCTTGCCTGATCCGGTTTGGCCTCAGAATCGCCTCCCACGGGGTCTTTGTGGGTAGAAGGAGAGATGAGAGTGAGCCGGGGCTTGAGGGACTTCTTTGGAATAACATCAGGACTGTGAGTCTGGCCATCCACAGCCGGCTCCGTGCCTCCACCGCTGAGGTGTCCAGGAGTCAGGCCGAGAGAGGAGGCATGCTCCGAGAGCAGGCAGCCCCTCTGCTTCTCGCCTCCCACTTAGTCAGCGAAATCGGATTCCTTCCCCAGTGGTATTTCGGTCTTCTTCTCCTCTCTGATGCTCTTTCCAGCAGTCCTGCCTTCTTCTCCCTCTCTGGCTTCCACCAAGCTTACCCCCACCCCCCAACCCCCGCCCCCGCCCCGGGGTCTGCCCCTTCCTGCATTTTCCTTTCTCAAAGATCGCTGTCCTCCTGGTCCGCCTCCCACGGTGGCACTGTCCGCCTTGCCCAGCCTCTGCACGCTCGCCCCAAAACAAAACGGGCTTTGCCTACTCAACATTCGGGTTTATGACACACATCGATCAGCTTGACAGACTGTTTCACATGCACCCCAGGAAGTCAGCAGTGAAAGAAACAATTGCAGCCATGAGCAGTGACCGTGGCTCGTATCAGCGCCGGGGCCTGTCTACGCTGTCTCTCTCTCGCGCTTCCTTCTCGGATGCTGACCCCTGGGGCACACATTCTCTCTCTCCCTCTCTCTCTCTCCAGTGCAGGAAATGGCCTTTATAAAGTGAGCAAACAAATCAATAAATCTTCTATTTTGTGTGGTGCTGAGTTTGTTGTCACCGTGAAATAGTAAATCTGCGCTGGGCTGAGGGGCTGCTGCGGCTGACAGCAGGGGGAAACAGCGTCTGGTCCTTGATGACCAAAAGGCCAGTTGAGAGAAGGAGCAAAATCCCAGGTCTTTGAGGTCCTTTTCTCTTTCTCCTTCAAGGAGCGTTCCTCCCTTTTTCCAACCCAGGATGATTTCCTTATTCCAACACATGGTTTTCATAAGACGAATTCAGCACTTAGAACTTGAGTGTGCCTGCCCCGTGCGTGACTCCCGTCCACACGGCACTGTATCGTGGTCTCCATCTCTGTGACCGTAACTTATTTAATGCCGAATCGATGTCATCAGCAGGCCTGACTAATGAAACTGACTTCAGGCCCAAGCTGTGGTCTTGCTGAAGTCTAAACAGAGGGGGGCAAGAAAACCAATTTGCCTGAGCTAGAGAGAAATTTAATTTGGCGTTATCAGAGTGAGGAGAACCTTCGACCCAAGGAGGAGTGACAAAGAGCCTTTGTGTTTCTATTTTGGGGAAAAGGCAGAGAGGTTCTGCAAAATAATGCTTGAATGATAACATCAGGGTTTCCAAAAATTCTGATGACTTTAAGGATTTTCGTTCTCTCCATTCTCAGTTTGGGAAACAGTCCACCCCCTTTCCCTTTCCTCCAGAAACACGGCAAAACTGTGTTCTGAGGGGTGAGGTGTAAAGGCCCATTTTCCACCTGGCATATGCCTTTGTGTACTTCCTGGGAAGTTGCCAGGATGTCTCCCCACCCTCACCCCAGAAAGTTCCATGTTGTGACACTGTGTCACAGCGTTGGGCCTCAGCGTGGTCGTGGTGTGACGGGTGTGACGAAGTGCCTTCCCATCCCGAAAGGGTGATGTTTTCTTGGCCGGAGAGGGTTTCCGACCTACTCACAAAAGGCTGGTGAGAGCCATTTAGGTGAACTCAGGGCCTTTCCATCCTGTGAAGGACAAGGTGGAGCCGGCGCCGCCTGGGAGGCCCTCCTGTGCTCACCTGCAGCTCACGGTCTCACGGGGCGCTTGTGGGGAGGCCGCCAAGGACGCAGAGCATGACGCCTGTGGACGCCAGCATACTGTCAGAAGACAAGATAATACCACAGGGAACCCCTTCTGCTGAATGCCCTGTTTTCTAGCCGTAATGATGGGGTTTTTTTCAATGTGAAGAGAGGTGTAATTTTATCTTCCGTTTTAATATCCTCTTGCATGCAGGAAAACAAGCCAGTAGGCACCAGCATCTTGCAGCTGGTGGTGACAGACAGAGACTCCTTCCACAATGGGCCTCCTTTCTCCTTCTCAATTTTGTCGGGAAACGAAGAGGAGGAGTTCGTCTTGGACCTGCACGGGATCCTGCGGTCCGCCGTGGTCTTCAGGCACACGGAGTCCCCGGAGTACGTGCTGTGTGTCCAGGTACGGCCCCGTCCTCTGGCCGCGTCAGGCCGCCTTTCCCTTGTGCTGGTTTCTGCGCCCGTTGGATGGGTTTTCTTTGGTGAGCGAGTCAACATAATTCATTACCGTGCAGGCATGTTCCCCTTTTAATCTCAATTTCAATTTCACACCAATAAAAGCGGCCTCTTTGTGTGAAATTGAACAGGAAGGAAGGGAAGCGTCATTGTTCAGAAGGGACATTCCCGTAGTGTGTCAGGCAGACACTCGCTGGGCCGAAATCTGCATTCTCCGAATTCCTGGGCTTCTACCTGACCCTCAGAGACAGCTCATTGGTCAAGGCTTGCTGCACTATACCGAAAAGAAGTTGCCACATTTCTCTACCTATCAGAGCTACCGATCTTTGTCCTAATGTGATTGAGGCATATCGTGGGCTCTGCTTCTGAAGAGACCTTAGTTTGGTGAGTTGTCCCAGGGAGGCAGGAGGGGGCCAAGCCCTCGGATGGCCATGGCCTCCCAACATCTCAGCTTCCCCAAGAGCGGTGGCCTGTGTAAAATGAAATAGGACAAAGAGGCAAAAGTGGCAGCTATGGGAAGAGTGTGGCTAGGAGCAAGAAGTGAGTCCCCAGGAATTAATTTGGCCCGTCCAAGATTTGGTTCCCATCTGTGAAACCAAGTGACTTTTTTTACTCACAGTTGCCACAGAGGGCAACCCAAGTCATTATTAATGGTAGCAATAATAACAATAATAATTATTTATATTTGGGTAGCATTTCACTGGGTTCATTACTTCTTTGGGTAAGTTATGGCTTACTCTGCTCTAAGAAACCTTCCAGATTAATGACTTTTTGCTCTGAGCATGTCAGTGAACGCTCCAGTTGCCTCCCACTCCTCCAACAATACTATGTAAATAATTTTATATCACAGTATAGGTACAAAGAGCAAGGAGAGATGTTTAGTGCTTTCCCACAGAAACTAGTATGGTTCCTTGCCTGCCCCCTCGTCCCTCCATCCTCAGACACCTCCCCTGGGGACCCAGTCCATGGGAATCTGCCCATCTCAGAAGCTCTACAGCACGGCCTACCACCGTGTGGCCCATGGAGTAGAGAGTAGGTTCTGCGTCTCAGACTTTGGGAACACCACAGAGAGCTTTCTCGTCCTCGTCCCTAAAGTTAAACTACCACCAAGTGCTGAGTTTCTGCCTTCATAAGGTCCCCGCGTGCATCAGTTACATTTCCTTTGTCCTTTCCCCACTTTACCCTGTACCGCCCCGTATGCTCACTGTTGCAGGAGCCCCTAGGTGACTCCTCTGGCCTCAGCCTCATTCTTTTCTGATACATCCCTCCGCCCCTCCCAGGTTAATCATTCCGCTTTGGTTATGTCAGTCCCCTAAACCAGGGGTCGATCAGCTACAGCCCCAGGACCACATCTTGGCCTCAGCTTGTTTTTATACATGAAATTTTACTGGAATGTGGCCTTACCCATTTGTTTACATATGCTCTGGCTGCTTCCACACTGGAAACATAGTTGATTAGTTGATAGAGATCATATAACCCCAAAGCCTGAAACGATTTCTTATCTAGCCCTTTACAGAATAGATGTGCCAACTCCTGCCCTGAGCTAAAGCCTCTGTGGCTCCCCAGTGCCTGAAAACTTGTGGTCTGCAGGCTGAACTCCAGGCCCATACTCTCCGATTTTGAATCTCAGAGTCCTTCGGCAGACATGGTTCTCCAGTCCCGCTCAGTCCACAGGCCCACTAATCTGTCACCTCACACCCAGCAGCTTCACACCTTTCTGTCACCTCTCTGCTCTCTGACGTTTGAGTGAGCAACCTCTGGCCTATGAAGTCCACACTCATCACTGTCCTTCGAGGCCCTCCACAGTTTGACTTCAAGGTCAACCTCATTTGCTAAACTTCGCTCCTCCTACATGGCTTTTCCCTGTCAGCATCTCTGGCTCCCATAGTTGATCACATTAACTCTGATGTACTAAGTACTTCCGGGGTCAGACCTGTGCCAAGCACTTTGCCATCACCGTGTCTTTTAATCCCCACAATACCAGAATCCTGTGAAGGAGGTACTACTCGCATACGCAGATGAAAGGTACAAAAATCGAAGTTCCGAAATGTTAAGTCACTTCCTCAAGGCCAGAGTTGAGATTCAAACTCAGGTCTGTGTGATGCCCAGGTCCCTGCTTTTACACTGGCTTCCACCTACGAGGACATATCTCCTCCGCCCCCATCTGACCTGCAGAGTCCACCTCGTCCCTCCATCCTCAGACACCTCCCCTGGGGACCCAGTCCGTGGGAATCTGAATCTGCCCATCTCGGAAGCTCTACAGCACGGCCTACCACCGTGTTGCCCATGGCAGGTGTTCAGCAAACATCTGCTGTCAGAGTGGTTCTTCTATCAATTCTTTTTTTTTTTTTTTTAAGATTTTATTTATTTATTTGAGAGAGAGAGCAGAGCAACAGAATGAGCACATGAGCAGGGAGGAAGGGCAGAGAGAGAGGGAGAAGCAGGCTCCCGCTTGAGCAGGGAACCTGACACGGGGCTCGATCCCAGGACCCTGGGATCATGACCTGAGCGGAAGGCAGACGCTTAACTGACTGAGCCACCCAGGCGCCCCTATCAATTCTTATATATAGAAGGAAGACAAAGTTTTTCTCAGGCTACCTATTTTTCCCTTTTCTGCCTCCCATTTTTTTAATTCTAAACCTTCATATTGTATAATTCACAGCTCATGGTATTTCTTGAATGTACAGAAAGGTGTTCCCTGGCCCAATCCAAAGGAAAGAATGCAAAGAGGGCAAAGATTACTCCTCCGAGTGAGAACGCCACTTTATGTGTGACGTTCCCCGGTGGCTTCTGTTCAAGAAGAAAACCAGGCCAGCATGTTGCAGGCCTATCAGATCTCACAGCACCCTCTGTCCCCCTTCCTGTTCACCCCCAACGGCTAGATTGTGCGGACACGTTTTATCGTCCATAACCGAGTGTACACGTGGGGACCGCAGGTGATAAATCACTCCTCTGCCTGCATCTCACATCTTCGGCATTTCGCCGAACAGGAGCAGGGGATGGAGGAAGAAGCAAATGCGGGTAAAGGAATAAACGTCTCCTCTCTGAGTTTTGTTGGTTTTTAAATGATTCTGCTTTTTCTGAGTTCCTTGCTTTTCTCCCTCTTGGTTGTTTTAGGCAAAAGACTCGGGCAAACCCCAGCAGGTCTCTCACTCCTACATCCACGTGCGGGTCATCGAGGAAAGTATCCACAAGCCCACGGCCATCCCCCTGGAGATTTACATTGTCACCATGGAGGACGATTTTCCCGGGGGGGTCATTGGGAAGATCCATGCCACAGATCAAGACATGTATGACGTGCTCACGTTTGCCCTGAAATCGGAGCAGAAAAGCTTGTTCAAAGTGAACAGTCACGACGGGAAGATCATCGCCCTGGGGGGCCTGGACAGCGGCAAGTACGTGCTGAACGTGTCCGTGAGCGATGGCCGCTTCCAGGTGCCCATCGATGTGGTCGTGCACGTGGAGCAGCTGGTGCATGAGATGCTGCAGAACACCGTCACCATCCGCTTTGAGAACGTGTCCCCCGAGGACTTCGTGGGGCTGCACATGCATGGCTTCCGGCGCACCCTGCGCAACGCTGTGCTCACCCAGAAGCAGGACACCCTGCGCATCATCAGCATCCAGCCCGTGGCGGGGACCAACCAGCTGGACATGCTGTTTGCCGTGGAAATGCACAGCAGCGAGTTCTACAAGCCAGCCTACCTGATCCAGAAGCTGTCCAATGCCAGGAGACATCTGGAGAACGTCATGCGCATCTCAGCCATCCTGGAGAAAAACTGCTCGGGGCTGGACTGTCAGGAGCAGCACTGCGAGCAGGGCTTGTCCCTGGATTCCCACGCACTCCTGACCTACAGCACGGCGCGCATCAGCTTCGTGTGCCCGCGTTTCTACAGGAACGTGCGCTGCACCTGTAACGGTGAGTCTGGGTTTATTATGCACAACCCAAATAGGAATGTGAATCCCCACTGCTGGGGGTCCAAAATATACTGCGTTTGGACCACTCAAAAACAAGTTTTATAGGAATGAATAATCACTCAGAAGTTCTCCAGACAGACAGTAGCTGACACATTGTTTTGTCACTTTTCATGGTTATCAGTCATTCCAAAAAAAAAGACATATAACTACATTAGAAATAGGGAAGGTGAAGAGATATACAAAGTATGTTTCCAGTGATGTGTGTGGCAAATAAAAATAATTTTGAAGAAACATGATTAAAAAATGCTTTTTGGAATTTCAGAATCCTTTCTTCCTGTACTGCATCCTTTCCTTCTGCTTAATCCACTTCAATTTATGGTTTTCTGAGGGTAGATGGGTAGACTGCAGGGGCTGTGGCACGAATCTTGCCCCAAGACTAGCTGTAAGTTAAGAAAACCAACTGAGCTGGAGTCAGAATGCTCAGTTATAATCCTGCAGGGTTTATACTTAAACAGCTTTGTGGGGACCTGGGTGGCTCAGTCGTTAAGTGTCTGCCTTCGGCTCAGGTCATGGTGGGTCCTGGGATCCTGTAACGGTGAGTCTGGTTTGGAGTTCCCTCGCGCCGCCCATGATCTGAGTAGACCAGGCCGCCGTTCCTGATAAGCATGCATTTGTTCATTCGCTCATTCAGCAAAATGTTTACTGACCACCCAGGACGGGTCAAGCTACCATGAGAGATGCCGGGCCAGGGGTAAGCAAAACAAGGTGAGCCCCTCTTCCCATGGAGCGTACAGCTCACTGAGCCGCACAGACCAGCAGGCTAGCAGGAGCCCATGCATTAAGTATTGCTAGGGGAAGTACAAAATCCCACAGGAGGACCCATCAAGAGGGAAGGTCTCCTGACGGGTTGGGATAAAGGATAAGTAGGAATCAGACGCATGGGAACAGGTAGGGGAGGAAGAACATTCCAGGCCAGAGGGCAGCTTGTATGAGGAAGGTCCAGAGTAGGAGAGAAGCCCACACCTGGGGAGTGGCAGAGATGTTCTGTCACTGGAAGGGGGGGGCAGGTGCATGATGACAGATGAGACCTGTGAGTGGGCCCAGGGTTCACACAAGGGCCATTAGCCAGGATGAAAATCATAGAAATTGTCCCAAGGCAGGAGGAGCCGTGGTGGGCTGATGTGAAGTGAAGAAGTGACAGAATCAGCTCTGTCTTTCACAAAGAGTGTGTGCTGGCTGCAGAAGGGAACGGATTAGCAGGGGCCAGGCCAGAGGCAGGCCAACAAGTTAGGAAGCTACTGCTGAGGGTAAGGGCAGCTCGATTTGCTTCAGTGAAAAACGGGCCACTCGGAGGGATTCAGCCCTCAGAGCAGAGGAGATGGAATGGCTCAAGTCTGTTGATGTAACAAGAGTCCCTGAACCTTGACCTTTCCCGGTCAGAGGCCATAGCTGTCCAGAGTCCCATGCCCACGGTGGTCAGTGAGAAGTATTGCTCTCTGCCTTTTTTCCTCTCTGACACGTGGAGCCATAAATTCACTGCCCTCTTCCAAGAAAATTGCTCCCGGAGTTTTTCTAACCAGCGTGAACTTGGCCCAAAGGGACTGTGGCCAGAAGAGAGGCCATTTGTAAAACATCCCTTTAGGTAATTGGGGACAGGAAGGGCCCCTGACCTCTTTCCCTTACAGAAAGTTCTTGGTTGCGGCTTGGAAAATAAGCTCATCAGAGCAGGGCTCCTGAGATCACAGCTGCCCCCCGCCCAGGGACCTTTTGACCTCCCTTGAGAAGCCTAGGAAGTGATGGCCCCTCACCCTGCTGT
The DNA here is from genome assembly GCF_964656455.1 of Halichoerus grypus. Lineage (NCBI taxonomy): Eukaryota > Metazoa > Chordata > Mammalia > Carnivora > Phocidae > Halichoerus > Halichoerus grypus. The sequence continues at coordinate 73,311,953 of NC_135722.1, forward strand.
ACCAGTGAATTCTGTGTCTCCATCAGGTAGATGCAGTGGTGTCTGGCCTGCTGAATATGTAAATTGGCTCCAAAGTAACTCAAAGCATGCAAGCTGGATGCGATGCTTTTCTGGCAGATGCCACCAGCATGCAGGATTTATGAGTGCCTGCTGTCTGAGCTTTACCTAGATCTCCTTTGTGGGCAAACTGATTTATGCACCAAAGCTCAGCTAGAGCCTTCCTGCAGTGACTCACAGCGGGGTTCAAAAGAGGTTCACTGCAGGACAGGGCAGACCCTGCAGGAGAAACTAAACCAGCTAATTAATCCCTGTGCTCTGAGAACTCATTCCAGTCAGCAGACCTCTGTGGTAGCAGCAATGTGCTAGGCGCCAAAGCTTCAACGTGGAAAAGACACCGCCCGCCCCTGCCCTTAGGAGCTGGTTATTATGAGGTCAGCTTGTAAGTGCCTATTTGCAATAACAAGGTTATAATAAATGTTAGGGAGGAGAAAGGACAGGATCCCTGATATGGCCAGAGGGAGGCTTTCTGTGACATTTCTATACCACAGACCATCTGTGTCCTGGGTCTTGAGGGATGAGTACGAGTTCATCAGGAAGAGTCAGAGGAGGGCTGACTTGACAGAATTTCTCAAAAGAAGGAAATCAGAGAGGTGATTTTTGTTGGAGAGAGGGAGGTGTTTCATGAGACACTAATATTTTAAATGCAGTGAGTTTCGAGTTGGGGTCCCTGCCCAGGACTCCTGTTCTCTGGTCCCCATAAACCTTTTTATTCCCAGTAAACCCAGGATGCTGAAAGCTTTTATTTATTTATTTATTTATTTATTTATTTATTTATTTATTTGAGAGAGAGAGAGCACAAGCAGGGAGAGCGGCAGAGGGAGAAGCAGACTCCCTGCTGAGCAAGGAGCCCGATGTGGGACTCGATCCCAGGACCCTGGGATCATGACCTGAGCCGAAGGGAGACGCTTGACCGACTGAGCCACCCAGGCGCCCCTGCCAGAAGCTTTTATGATTCAACCCCCAGACATCCCACAAAGAGGCCTTCTTGGTTTGAAAAGTGAACAATTCCTCAAAGAAGGCTGTATGTGTAGATTCAGGCTCATCTTGGAGCTTCTTCTCACCTTCAAGTCACTCTTATTATTAAGCTGTAAAACAAAATACTGGATTTTAGTAGTAGAAAGACTTGGAAAGGTCATCTGGCCCAGTCCCATCTTCAGCAGGTGATGTACGACCATCTCCATTTGATGAATGTGGTAGCTCCGTGCCCTGCCCAGGGCTGTGTGGCTGGTGAGGGTGGCACGTGGATTCAATTCAGGCTCTTCTTGGGCCCCTCTTTTATTATCTGCATCTTAAGAATAGGGGCTTTTCCATTTCTTATGTGAATCACGACTCCAGTGCTATATGTAGGAATACTCAGATAGCCCCGTTTTCCCCGGCAGACTGCTGACCAGCATCACAGTACCATCACAGGACAGCCGAGGGGCTCCCAGACGCCAGCATGCATGCATGGGGCTTACCAGAAATGCCCACAACCAGCCCCACATGCAAATATAACGGTAAGATTCAGGTGAAGCTTAGGAGTCTATATACGTAGCCCTGGGTGATTCTAATGCTGGTGGTCAAGGAAAACAAACTTGGAGAAATCCCACAGCAAGATAAAATAGGAAAGATTTCCTGCAAGTTCAGGGGCAAACTCTTAGTTAGAAATAGAAATAGTTCTCACTTCTTTTCAAGCGTCCTCTAATGAAAATACAGTGAGGAACTGTTAAGGAAAGGAGTAGGCATTTTAGGCATTTTCTCATTTATTGGACAGAGAGGTAATTGAATTCAGTAATTGCCCCCCTTAAAACACACGCACACGTGTGTGTGCACACACATGCACAACTAGTATTGACTGCGCCTCGGTTTGCCCTGGGAGCTTGGCAGATACAATAAATGGACTTTTCCACCACTTGGTGGAATAATTACGATGATAAATAGAGGTAGCTGCCTATTCTGGACTGTGTAGCAATATTTATACAGATCTGGCCTTGATATGCTCCTCCCCACTTCCAACTCCTCTTTCTCTCCTGCACAGTTTTTTGGGTCCAATTAACAAAATTAGCATCTTGAACCAAAATGCTGACTTGCTTTGACAAAATGGAAGCAGACTTGAATTTTAGTGCCAAATAGGCTCATTAAATTCCAGCCACCATCGAGCATCATGTTTGAACTGAACTTCAAGAGATACAAAGTTCTGATGTCACGACATGACTCCTGGTAAACTTCACAAGTTTAGTGAACTTCAGCACTTCAGAAGAAAGCCTCACGCCAATTTAAATGAACAGGGAATGAAGGGTGCCCTGTGGGCTGTCCTTGATGCTCTGTCCTCTTGCTGTCCCACTGGGCTGTGCTGATTATCCCTTTTGTAAAAATGTCATTGACTTTTCAAAAGTCCAATATAGGGGCGCCTGGGGGGCTCAGTCGTTAAGCGTCTGCCTTCAGCTCAGGTCATGATCCCGGGGTCCTGGGATCGAGTCCCGCATCGGGCTCCTTGCTCAGCGGGAAGCCTGCTTCTCCCTCTGCCGGCCACTCCCTCTGCTTGTGTTCCCTCTCGCCCTCTCTCTCTCTGACAAAAAATTAAAGTATTTAAAAAAGCAAAAACAAAAAACCAAAGTCTGTCATAAAAATCTATCAAAAAAAGAGCCCGTTGTCCAGGAGAATGGACTCCCTAGGAGGCCATCAGAGGTTAAGCCCAGGGTGTTGATGGTGGTGACAGCCAGAGCTGAAGGGAGCATCGGCCATGGGGGGCGCAGTGTGGGGCCAGGCAGAGTGTGAGCAACAGCTGCCCCACCCTCAACCATGGCCTACGGCGCTGTCACCAGAGTTCACTCGGGGAAGGGAGAGCAACACTGCAGCACATCACTGAGGGCGATGCCCACTGAGCTAGCTCTGAAAGGGTGCCTAGAATCCGGCACGTGCTCTAGGCCGAGGAGCACGAGAGCCAAGGCCTGCAGGGGAGAAGCAGGGACAGGCTTAACAATGAACATTTACTGAGCGGTGACCAGTGACTGCGCTGTTTGTCCAACATACATAATTGCATTTAACCCTTCTAATAACCATAGAGACAGGGTATCATTAACTTTCCTCAGAAGTTAAGGAGACTAAGACTTGGGAAGCTCAGCGGACTTGCTCAAAGTCGCAGAGCTACGCAAATGGCCAGCGCCATGATTCCCAGCGGGCAGCCTCAAGCATGGCGCCCTACTACTTCCGCACCCACGTGAAAGCACCTTCAAAGTTTCCAATCCAACCCCCACCCACGACAGACATCCCGTTAACTACATTCCTGGCACAGTAACTCAGCCGGCCTGACAACCTCCCAAGATGGACCGAGACAACCTTCTCCCTTCTAGTGCCCCAAAATCCACCTCCTTGTAACGTCACCCAGCTCGTCCATTAGAGCCACCCAGAACCTGACCCAACTCCTCCTCTACAAGCTGCCCTCCAGATATTAAAGGGCAGTTGTTGTGACCCCTTGAATCCTCTTTCCCCACGCAAACTGCAGAAGTTCCTCTGCTCCGTGGCTGCAAACAGAAGCTATAAACAGTTGTAGGTGGTGTAGTTGGGGCACAGAGGAGGCCCAAGGAGGGAGTCCTCAGTCCTGTTGGAGGAGTCCATGAGAAGCACTGCAAGCGGGGAGGCTTGTCCTCCTGGGTCTTTGCCAGGCAGGGGATGCACTGTCAGCGGAGAGAGCAGTGAAGAGAAACGCCCAGAGATCTGGGGCATCTGTTCATCTGCTCATTCACTCAGCAGTGATGTGGATACTTTGCCAGGCCCTGGGCAGGGTGCTGGAGGTATCGGGGTAGGTGAGGCTGCCATCGTCCCCGTCCTCAGGGAGCACGACGAGCCAGCATCATGCACTGACAAATGACAAGGATGCTGAGGAGTCAGGATAGTCCTGGGGAGGATTACCAGGGGACAGGTAAATGGAGTCTGTGATAGGCAGCCATGGTAATGCACTTTTTTTTTTAAGATTTTATTTATTTATTTGAGAGAGAGAGCATGAGAGAAAGAGATCAGGAGCAGGGGCAGAGGGTAGAGGAAGAAGCAGGCTCCCCGCTGAGCAGGGAGCCCGATGCGCGGCTCGATTCCAGGACCCTGGGATCATGACCTGAGGCGAAAGGCAGACTTAACCGACTGAATGACCCAGGCACCCCGGAAAACACTTCTAATAAACACCATAAAATAAAATGACGAAGGCTTCTGTGAATCAGTAAGACACTTAAAACTTAGCCTTGATGAGTTTTTAAAAAGCAGAGAAAAATCTGAGATTGGGTTTGCCTTGGGCTGGGGTTTGTTAAGGCTAACGCTCAGAGAAGAAAGCCAATAGTCCTCACCTCAAATAACCTTCAGTGTAGTCTCTGAATCCTGACCTGCAAACTGGAAAGTTTCCATTTTGCATTCATAACAGCTATGGCTCTGCAGATCTTCATCTCCAGTACACAAGTCCCAAAATGTCAGGAGAGGTTTAGAGGTGTCGACCCTGGCCATGACAGCAGCTTCTCAACGTGTGGATCTTCCCTTACATATTCCACCCACACACAACTGCCCCAGAGAGGATGTCTTAAATGAAATTTAAGCTAAATCATCCAGAAAACATGGCTGAGCCAAGCAAACACCATTCCAGATGATTCTGTGCTTGTGGGAGAACCATAAAAGACCACTTCAAACCAAAAAGACCTCTGGAGAATATGTTTTAAAACTTCATGCAGGGGGCGCCTGGGTGGCTCAGTTGGTTAAGCGACTGCCTTCGGCTCAGGTCATGATCCCGGAGTCCCTGGATCGAGTCCCGCATCGGGCTCCCTGCTCGGCAGGGAGTCTGCTTCTCCCTCTGACCCTCCCCCCTCTCATGTACTCGCTCTCTCTCTCATTCTCTCTCAAATAAATAAATAAAATCTTTAAAAAAAAATAAAATAAAAAAAAAAAAATAAAACTTCATGCAGGCCAAGAATTAAGAGGAAAGCTTATTGACTTGTGCAGCATTTGCTAAGACATGGCATCCTGGCAAAGTGTGTGAATTCAGGGTGTAGGATATTTACCATTAGTTATCAGATCCACAGTATAATGAGGCAGAAATGTACATGAAGAGGTTGAATCAGCTCCAAGTGATGGTGATAATAATGACAGGTAGATACTGATGTATTCGCTCAAGGCACAGACTTAATCCCGGGGGCTGCGGGAATGGCAGCGAGACCCTCCAAGACCCCAAGAGGATCACCGTTCCCCTCTGTGCAGGTTCCAAAGCTCTGAAGCTGCTGCTCCAGTGAAATGTACGTTGTCAGCTCTGTAGAAAGTGGCCTAAATTTCCACCTGAGCAACGCTTCAGAATGTGGAAACCTTCTTTCGGAGAATAGCCACATCCTGTGCACCTTTCTCCCATGCGAGGCTGCATACAGGGCTGTCTAGAAAGACCACCTCCGCCCGAGACAAGGTGGCCAAGGGGCTGACCCCACAGGGGCCTGGGATGCTGACGAATAAAATGCCCCAGGCTTTAGCTTGTACCTCCCAGGCACACAGTATTTCATATCATCTATCAGTTTACAAATCACGAATTTGACCCAAAAAAAAACAGCAAGGAAAAGATTACAATTGAGTTCAGGTTTCTGCCATGGGACTGAGTCAAACTAGTGTCTCCAGTTTTGAGACCTTGTAATAATTTGTTTTTACTTTGTTTTTCCCTTTAAAAATTGCTTCCACGGGACGCCTGGGTGGCTCACTTGGTTAATCGTCTGCCTTCGGCTCAGGTCATGATCCCAGCGTCCTGGGATTGAGTCCCAGTGAGGTTCCCTGCTCAGCAGGGAGCCTGCTTCTCCCTCTGCCCCTCCCCCTGCTTGTGTGCTCTCTCTCTTTCTCTCACACACACACACAAATAATAAATAAAATCTTTTTTTTTTTTTTTTTTTTTTTTTTTTTAAAGATTTTATTTATTTATTTGAGAGAGAGAGAATGAGAGAGACAGCACATGAGAGGGGGGAGGGTCAGAGGGAGAAGCAGACTCCCTGCCGAGCAGGGAGCCCGATGTGGGACTCGATCCAGGGACTCCAGGATCATGACCTGAGCCGAAGGCAGTCGCTTAACCAACTGAGCCACCCAGGCGCCCAATAAATAAAATCTTTAAAAAATAAAATAAAAATTGCTTTCACATACATTAGCCCATTTAATCCTCACAACTCTATGAACAGTTATTGTCCTCATTTTTCAGAAAAGGAAATCAAGACTCAGAGAAGTCAAGTGACCTGTTCAGAGCCACACAGTAAATAAGTGGAATAACTGATCAGAGCCAAGATCTAGGCCTGCAGCTTGTCACTGCAGATCCTTTCCTGTTATGATACATTAGCTTCTTGAGGGGACCTGGGCGTGGGGCACAGACTTTCTCTGCCTGCTCCGTGTTCTCGGAGTTGCTAAAAACATCCGATTCTTCTATCCTGCCACAACAAATGGCATTGGTCAGTTTGATAAAGTGGGCCCCCTCTGTCTTCATGCTAACTCTGGCACCAAACTAATGGATGCCTGGATATCAGAACATGTAGGTCTAGACCCTCCACCCCCCCAGTTGTCACTGATCACAGTGCAAGTTAATCAAACCTGGGTTATTTAATGATAGTTAATAAGATAAACTTCCTCCCAGAGGCCAATGGGACCTGACACTGTTTTCTCTTAACTATTACTATGATAAGGCACCGTCTGCCATCAGAAATATGAGCATTAACACATGCAAGCAGCCGAGCCACTCGCTACGTCTGGCTCATTCCCATTCCCATGAAACACAGGGTCTTTCAGACTCACAATAGTAGGTGTCTATACTTCCATGAGAGGGGGATGATATAAACGTGGGATTTCTAAAAACAAATTAACCTCTCAGCATCCATTTAAAGCACACTGGGTTTCATGTTGCTAGAGAATGTAGGGCTTTGGCTGGAAAGAGGCTTATTATTCCCAGGAAAGTGTCCCCAGGACCCAAACGTCTAGGTGTATCTGAGGTCAAAGGGCACACAACATTGTTCAGCGTTGGCATACAAAGGTCAAGTCCCTCTGACAACATATATGTCAGAAAGGACCTAATATCTTATCCTAATTAATAGGGAAGGAAAAACTACAGTATTGTACATGGGGAATATTTAGTTTGGGGAAACCTGTTTTTCGTAGCCAGAAGTCTTTCTCTGTTTGGAATAGACCGCATTTTGCGCACATGCTCACATCTGTCCCCAGCTAAGGACGACATTACATTTTACCCTGACCTCTGGATTCTAATCTGCCTTCCGGCTCTCTTGAGCCATGGGAGAGTGGACCGACCATGAGCGGAGTGAGCTGACAGAAGCAGCTGGAGTCTGAATGTTTACGACTGATTCCAGCCCGGGCTGAGACCTGGTGGGGGAGGCCCCGGAGGATTTTTAACGCATCAAGAGACAGATCACTTGCCAAGAACTGTTCCCTTTGCCTTAAAAAGCCTATTAAAAATAAAAAGAAAGAGAAATAAACCTATCAAAGTCAATGGCTGCTAGAATGACTAAAAATATAGTTATTATATATCTAATATGTATATTAATATTACTACTTTTTAAGTGCACATATTATAATACTTATACTAATGTATTTTTTTTTTACATATCCTCCAGCTAGAGTTTTTATAATGGGCACTGGATCTAACATAATCCATTAATTTAGTGGATGTAATTGTATGGGTTCTATGGTTATGACATGAGGAAAAAAGAAAAAGCTTTGAGTTTGAATCCCAGCTGCTGGTCTGAGTGGCTTTGGCTTTACCCCAAGATAAGAGAGATGGTGACAGAATAAGAAGCCTGTGCCAGCTACCAGGGCAGGGCTGATGGTAAGAGAAATGGTAAAAAAATGTGGATAAAAGGGAGAAGTACTCAAATGCTATTTGTGTGTGTGTGTGTGTGTGTGTGTGTGTGTGTGTGTGTTTAGTGTTCCATGATTCATTGTTTGCATATAACACCCAGTGCTCCATGTAGAACATGCCCTCTTTAATACCCATCACCGGGCTAACCCATCCCCCCACTCCCTTCCCCTCTAGAACCCTCGGTTTGTTTCTCAGAGTCCATAGTCTCTCATGGTTCTTCTCCCCCTCCGATTTCCCCCCCTTTGAATCACAGATCTGTACCTCTGAAACAAATGATACATTATATGTTAAAAAAAAAAGAAGAAGAAGAAGATAGCAGGAAGTCAAACACTGTTTTAATATGAAATACTGTGTTTAGTTTTTATTATATACGCTTACAGCTGTTTTTTTTTTAATCTTACCATTATTCCTCTAGGAGAAAATAGCTTTACTGTCATGAGTCTGAAATTATCTAGCCCTCTTTTCCCTATTTTGAAATAGTGGCTTTTAAACTGGACTTTTAATAATGCACGGTTTCTTAACAATGGAGCCTTACACTATAGCAGAAATGAGGTCTATGCCGCTGTGTCTCAGAAACATAGAAATGCAGAGAAAGATATCCTTCAGCTGGCGAAAGCAGGACACAGAAAAAGTCATGTCCATGTAATGGGAAGAAATAGATTTCTTAACTATGTAAATTACTGTTTCTGTGTCTAATTGGAAGGTGATGCCCAGGTAATTCAAAACTACATCTGTTGGATAGAATGCATTTTGTGATTCATCTATGCACATGGCCACCTTCATGTGGCCAAGTTTAGTGTTGGGCTGAGTTGGGATCTTTGAGCATATACTAATGAGTCCACATTTAGGAGCAACCTGGAAGTGTGCAAGGCCATCCGAAACTGACACGAAGCCATGCATGGAGACAGCGAAGAGTCAGTTGGTAGAGTTGTGAACTTTTCATGAATGAACATTAACACACGCAACAGTCGAGCCACTCACTAAGGCTGGCTCATTCCCATGAAACACAGCCCCTTGTTCCTAAAAGGATCTCATCCTTCAAGCCTGAATTTAAAATGCTCCCTTCTTTGGTGAGGGCTTCTGACATTCTCCCAGGAAACACAATTGCCCCTTCTCTGGGACCTCTATCAAGGCGCTTACCTTATTGTCTAGTCCTCATGTGTTTGCTGGTTGTTTCCCGGAGGGAGGAAGAGGTGGCCTTGTTTCCTTTCATCTTTGTATGTCCAGGCTTGGGGCGTCTGGGTGGCTCAGTCAGTTAAGCGTCTGCCTTCAGCTCAGGTCATGATCCCAGCGTCCTGGGATCGAGCCCTGCATTGGGCTCCCTGCTCAGCGAAGAGTCTGCTTCTCCCTCTCTCCCTTTCTCTCTTTTACTTTCTTTCAAATAAATAAACAAATAATCTGTATGTCCAGGCTTCTCACTTCTTTGGCCCTAAAAAAAATTATTTGCTGAATGAATGCACCAAAAATTATCTTAAAACTGGTTATCAAAAGCACTTCGAAGCAGATCATAAGGTGGTAGAACAGCTGTTTTAAGTTGCATAAATATTGAGAAATACATGGCAGGAGTAAAAATTTCTTGGGATGAAAATAGGAAGATGTATTTTGGGGTACTTACGTCTTTTAGAACCATTTGTAGAGATCATTCCAAGTTTTCAGTTGAAAATCCCTTCATCTTCTAAGACTTTGTAAGCTGGATCATTGCCAAGAGTATCTTTCATGGCTGAGCTCTAAAGTGGTGGAAAATAGGATTTATGAATTCTGAGTGTGCTGAGGCCACTTATATTGCTCTTCTCAAGGATTACAGTTTTTAAATGTTTACATGTAGTTAGCATTAAATGTCTGCTTTCCCCTGGGCAAAGAGATGACTGTATAATGGGACAATATGCTTAATGATGAGGAAAGAGTTAGGACGGACGAGAGTTTGGTAATGGGTCAGATCCTCCTGAGGAAGGAAGCTGCTGATGTCTGCACATTCTTGGTTCGCAGAGGAGGTGCTCCTCTAGGCCACCGCTAACCCATTTGTGGGCAATTTTTCATTTGTGTCTCTTTTCCTATCATCCTTACCGCTTAAACTCTCACTACGTGGAAAGTGGCCTACTCACATTTGAAATATCCAGGACTTCTGAAACGTGCACTTCCTTGGGTGGACCCCCATTTGCCCTCAGCACGGTTCAGAAATGACTCACTTGGGTCCTGAATTTTGCCTTAATCAGTTAATCTGCTTTCCAGGATTTTTCTTTCCGAGGCATTAACCTTTCATCTCACTGTGCTGCGAGCATCGAACAGGTAGCAAGAAAACCTGCCTTTCCCAGCGATAGTTCAACTGTTTTTGATAGGCAGTAGGACAGTTTTATAGCTAATCGATACAAGAGCAGGTAGCAGAAGGGATTAGGAAACAATGGGAATTGTGCTTGCGTGACTTAGAATTAGTCATACTTTTCTTTAGAAACGTCTTTTTCTTTCCCCTCTGAAAACAATAGCTAACATCTTCCGAAGTCTACCCCCGAAGTTTTTCAGGGCAGGAAAGAAAAAGAGTGTAAGACAAATGGAAACTCCAGCAATGCATTCACGTAGGCACCCATGTGCAGAACCTACTCCAGTAAATACGACCAGAGCCCGCGCAGTGTGATCTTTTTTCAGCTAACGTTGGTCCAGTTACAACCTTAGCATATCTGAACCTAAAAGGAAGAGCTCCGTTTATTCTTTTAAGCCAACCTACTTCAGGCTGCCGGTGGCTTTTGGCCGATGCAGGGACATTTGATGGGCACTCACACCAGGTAAAACCCATTCGGGCGCTCCTGCTTCTGGGTGGCCCTTTTGTCTCTCAGCCCAGAGCCTGTCGAGCCCAGCTCTGGAACTATTCCAGCGTCCCCTAGAATGTAAGGTGATTCTCTGCATACTGATCATGTGTGTTCCCTTTTGTCACAGGAGGACTGTGCCCGGGGTCCAACGATCCTTGCATGGAGAAGCCATGTCCAGGGGACATGCAGTGTGTCGGTTATGAAGCCAGCAGGAGACCCTACCTCTGCCAGTGTCCACCAGGGAAGCTTGGAGAGTGCTCAGGTGCAGAGGGGGTGGAATTATGTGGGTCTAAATTCATATTCCTGAAGCACTTGCCCTTGGGTAAATGACTGTGCCCTAGCTCTTCTGAAAGGCATTTCTGTCTGCATGCCACATTTACCTTCAGGATGGACCACAGCTAACATCTGCCCTCACATGTACTTGGGATTCATTACAGCTTCAGCCTGTGCTCAGGAAACCCATAATGACCGTGGACTCCTTATATAACAGGAAGACCACAACATGTGTTTTCAGTGGTGTCGCACGGATGTTAAGAGTGTAAAATGGAAAATAGAAGGCCATTGGTTAGGCAGAGGAGTCACGAGTATCCGTGGCATGGCCTTTGATGGTCGGGGGCGGCACAACCCGGAGCCACAAAACAGAGCTCACCAGAAGGTACAGCTGAGCCAGTCCAGTTGACCTTCCATAGGGTAAACCCAAGCCTAGAGCACCAAGCGAGCAGACTCTCCGCTGGAGATGGATACGTGCTGCATGTCTCACCTCTGTGTCCTAAAGGGAAAAAAAAAGAGAAAGAAACCCATTTATGTTATTTCGATCCAAATGATCCTGTTTCTGATCTCCCTCAATTGCAGAATATGATTCACATATTCCCTATCACATCTAAACTCTAGAAGGAGTATTCATTTTTGGTACCAATAGACCTCTCTTTTTGGTAAAGGATGTATTTAAAATACAGGTACACTGATACCCTTCTTGGAATCCAAGAAATATTTATGAAGTGGTGATTATAACAGCAATTATAGGGAGAACACAAAACAATGAGGTCTGCTATATGCAAGGCACTTTGCTAAGCATTGGGTTCTAGAAATTCAGCCTCTGTGAAGAGAAGCACTGTTCTCAAACATGGAAGCCAAAGCTCTTTCATAGGTGATTTTAAGAACAGAGCTACCCGTGAAGTGAAGAGATCCCCGGCGTACTTGCCTTTGCAGTCATCTAGGGCTTAGAGTTGAGAGATACTTAGGCTGGCCCTCCCCCTACACACACCCTGTGCACACGGCAGCTGGGTCTGTGGGGGTGACAACAAAGCCAGCAAGTCTCCTGACTTCAGATGTCACTTTCTGCCCATCTCCCTTCTCTTTTCTATGTAGAAAACTTGTGGTTGTCCATGAGTTTCATCCACTGGATGTATTTTCACACTAGCCACCTGTTGCCCCAGCAAGACAGCTTTTCAGCATCATTTTGCTCGTTAGAACATAAAGTTGGAGTCAGTACAAAAGATGGTGAACTCAAAATGGGGTGATGTGGGTAGGACTGTGGATGCTGGAAAGGCAAGCCTTGAAATTCATGGTCAAAAAGTAGAATTGCGACAACACATGAGCAAGACATGAACTTACTTCTTTCAACATTAGTGCAAATGACATCAGTTGGCTATTTGGCATGAAGAGACTCGGGGAAGGTGGCTACTCTTTGCAAATGGCTTTCTCTCTCCTTTGTTTCATGGAGTGGCAAGGGTTTGAGTGTCTAAGTGACTGGTGGTGGGCAGGAAGGGTGTATCCGTTAACAGTGCTCATTTTAGAAAGTGGGCATTGAGACTCTAAGAAAATTCAGGTTATAGAATTTACCAAGTTTCCCTTGGCATGAGACCACTGAGATTTTTTGGTATCTGATGAATTAATATTCCTTTCACTTCGGAATTAGAGTGTGGCCTGAAGTGGAGAGAACCCGTTTTTAATCAAAAGCGGCTTCTCCTCAATGCCTTCATTAACTTCCCACGGTCTTTCATCAACTGGCTTGGTGGGTTGTTGGGTGATGTCATGTGTCCCTGACCATTTCTGGATGTTCCTAGTATATCTGTCTTCTCCTAATGGCCTTTTCAGGGCACACTTCTCTCAGCTTTGCTGGAAACAGTTACATCAAATACCGCCTGTCTGAAAATAGCAAAGAAGAGGACTTCCGGCTAGCTCTGCGTCTGCGAACCCTGCAAAGCAACGGGATTGTAATGTACACCAGAGCAAATCCCTGCATAATTCTGAAGGTAATTAAAATGGGTTATCTTTTCCTGCAGTCAGTTTTCATGTTAATATTTTGGCTCTCAGACTGGGGCCTGAAGCCTTTTTTGTCTTTTAAGTTCAGAAGACCGGAAACTGGCTTGAGGGCAAAGACGAGCGGCCACATTTCCTTTTATACGTTCCGCTTCAGAATGGGCTCTTCGGATACTGGGACATCTCTCTCTAGAGTGGGTTCAAGGGCTGCCCTCCTTGGAGCTGTAATCATGCAACAGTTCATTAGAATGCACTTCCTAATGAATTCCACGGCAGGGGTGGTCCTTTAAAAAGATTGGCTGTGTCCTCTTCTCCCACACGGGCCTAGCCCCACTGACCCCTGAAGGTGACTTCTGTTCTTACTCGGGGAGGAAGTTGGAGATCTAGGGTAGAGGAGACTCCATATGTCCTGTCGTGGCCCCTAGTCGCCCACTTGTGCAATCGCTGCCAGCCTCAGAAAGGCTCCAATGCAGCCGGATCTCCTGGAGTGCAAGTCTATTTGTATGCGCCTCAGAGCTCCTGGCGCCTTCGTGAAACCAACAACACGAATACTAATGGCTTTATGCACCTCATTTGTTTTTTCTTATAAAATTAATATGATACATTTATTATATACGATCAGCGCCATCTGATCAAGGAGAGAACAGAGATTCAGAAAGGTCAAGTTCGTTACCCGGGGTGGGCCAGCTCACAAGCGCCCAGGCCTGGATCTGCATTCCAGTCTCTCTGGCTGCATTCTGCTGTTCTTCATGCTCTCGCCCGGCTCTCAGTCTTGCTGCTACCATCATTTCATCAAAAGTCACATTCTGGGCATCTGTCGACCCAAGGAAGCCTTCCAGCACAGGAGGACAAAGAGGGAGATGTTTAATCTGATTCTGTTCTCCCATTCCCGCAAGATTCCTGTACCAGCCCGTTGTAAGTGCGTTCAGAGGCAGATGCAGTCTGACCCATAGGAAGTGCCCATACGAGTGGAAATGGCTGGCAATTTTTTCCTTCCTAGGGTTCCATCACTGGGCTTAATGGGGATCATGGTGGGCCTTTAGAGCTTCTGTCCTTTGATTGTTTGATAGGTCACATCCAAGTTGATGAGGTGCTCCAGGCTTTCATCCTGGAGGGAGAAAAGGATGTAGGACATTAAATGCCCGTGGCTTCTATCACACAGACTTTTACGCACCTGCTTCTGGAATTGCCAGGCACCACATGGTGGCCAGAGGGAGCGAGCAGGCAGTTGGGGTTTAAAACTTTCGTGGGGACTCGCCTGCTACCTCCGCTCATTCAACTCAGAGAATCATTTCAGCTCTGGGAAAGAAAACAGGAGAAGCTCTGGAGGCAGTTTTAGCAAACAGCAAATTCAAATTAGATATTCGTGGTAGAAGAAGACACAGGCAAAGACCTAAGTCCTGTCTTTCTAACCTCCTGGCCCCTGAAGCCACCTGCCTTGGGTGGCTTCTTTCTAAATAGCCGTGAGAGGTGGGGTTTTGTATACTCGCTGGGGAAGGGCTCTGGCCCTTCCGAGCTGCCAGCTCCCAGGGCTCAGCTGAAATGTCACCGACCTCCCTCTCCTCCTTCAAGCTCTAACAGGACCGCTGGTTTGCAGACCTTCCTTATGAGGCAAACACTTTCTACTAGCAAATCTCTTCTTTAGCATTAAATCTGAGAGAGAACAAAACTACTGGGCCTGAATGGCCAGATCCTAAAACCGGAGCTTGTCATTTGACACTTTCCTGGCAAAGGTCTAAAACGCGCAGGTCCCTGGGGATGGGAAGGAAGAATAATTAAACCTTTTAGGCGGCTCTGGCTCCTAAGGTATATTGTATTTCATGAAACAAGCGTGTTTCTGAAAGTTGTGTAAATTGAATCTCTGTAAATGGAATTCTAATAAACGGTGGACGGTCCCTATTTGAAGGAACCCTTCCATTAATCCCTTTGTGATGTGGATAATCACCCCCAGTCTGTCTGTTTGGTACGTTTGCTGTTCGTATGTTGAGTTTGCCTAAAGCAGACCACAGCTGTACGGAACTATAGCGGATATTCTCCTACGGTCGCCAGGAATATCCACTTAGGGGATTTGAATCTGTTTGCTTAACATTCCCAGCCTCGTGCAAGACTTTTCACTGGCTTTAGGTACAGTATGTGCCTTGTACTCAGGTTCAACGACTAGACTGAAATGCTTTGTTTAAGTTGCACCTCCTGGTTGTTTAGATTTTCCCAGTTAGAGCACATTCTCTAAAAAGTATTGAGAAAATCAATAGGGGTGAAGGGCACCCCTTGAAGACAGTTGAAGAATTGCTTGGGACCTCAAGGATTGCAAATGCTCAGGGACAAGGAGCACCACTGTTTCTTAGCAGCAGTGAAGGTGCTCATTCTCCTGCTGACCACTGACACCCTGTCTTCTTCCAGAAGAGATTCCAGGCTTACCATAAACACCAAAATGCAGTAAGATCAGAATACCAGTAAGATGAAAATAGAAGGTTAAGACCCAACCAATGAAGTGGGGAGAGGAAGAAGAGCATCATTAAAAAGTCTAGACCAAGGGTTGCTGTATCAGTTGAACACAAACCATGACTGAATTTTCAGGCAGCCAAAACAAGAATAAAAATGGTGGGATAGGTTCTCTGGCTCTTCTCAAACCTGTAAAAGAAACCTGTCAGATCACCAGGAGAGATTTATAACTTTTTCCCTCTGTCCGTCTTTCGGGTCCAATATTATGGTGAAAGCACAAGAAGTCCTTGCTTGTTAATCTAGAAATGTCATTATTTCATGTTGGGGGGAAGTTATAGATGACACATGGCTTCATTTCGATGATTCTGAGACACAGCTAACTTAAAACCCCAGGAATAAAAGGAAGATGGTCAGGGAAAGCCCATTTGGTTTATAAAACAGCCCACTTGGAGTAGCCGGGTCGTTCCAACATAGAAAAGCAACAAGGAAGCCCCCACAGGATTCCAGAGTTTCAAGGATCTGTGTAAGAGTACCACTGAGAAGTGAGTTAACCGATAATAATTGTAGGATGATAATAATAAGATACCTAAGAGTTTACAAAGTACTTTACAAAATACACGCATGTATTTTTATACTCTCCTGTGCCTAGATAGGAGTGCATCCTTTTTTGCCTGTGAGGAAACAGGTTCAGAGAGAATGGGTGGGTTTGCCCAAACATAACTAGTAAGTAGTGGATCTGGCCCTCTGACCAGGGCAAGCAGGTCAGGAGTACTATAGGTGTTATAAAAAGAAGAGTTTTAGAGGGCTGGGATGATCAGTTATTTATTTATTTATATAAGGTGTTTTGTGTTTTTTTGGTTTTTTTTTTATGTTCAATTAGCCAGCATATAGTACATCATTAGTTTTTGAGGTCGTGTTCAACGATTCATTAGTTGCATATAACACCCAGTGCTCATCACCACACGTGCCCTCCTTAATACCCATCACCCCGTTACCCCATCCCCCCACCCCCCTCCCTTCTGTAACCCTCAGTTTGTTTCCCAGGGTCCAGAGTCTCTCATGGTTTGTCTCCCTCTCCGATTTCTTCCCATTCAGTTTTCCCTCCCTTCCCCTGTGGTCCTCCACACTATTCCTTAAGTTCCACATATGAGTGAAACCATATGATAAGGTATCTTTTTTAAGATTTTAGAGAGCAAGAGAACACGAGTGAGGGTAGGGGCAGAGGGAGAGGGAGAAGCAGGCTCCCCACTGAGCAGGGAGCCTGACGCGGAACTGGATCCCAGGACCCTGGGATCATGACCTGAGCCGAAGGCAGACCCTTAACCAACTGAGCCAGCCGGGCGCCCTTAAGGCATATTTTTTGAGCCAGATAACCATTGACGGCAGCCTTGAAAACAGGTTTTCAAAAAGTTCCTTTACACAGAATAGTTCATAACCCTCTTACAAGTTTTGGGGCGTTGGTGCATTTGCTAAAGCCACACACCAAGGATCTGAAGCAGTAAGACTTTGTGCCATCATTTCTACTTTTTCACTCAAAATCCTACTTTCCTACAAGATGACTTCTTACAGCTCTGATATCTTGTCTTCCAAGCCCCAAGCCACTCAAGATCCGGGTTAAAGCCCATCACTGATTTAAGACAAAACTGAGGACTTAAATACCTCGTGATGTTAGAGCCCTGCTCTCAGAATTATGCATTTCATTGAACAAATTGCCTACCTGCCTCCCCCAACCCAGCACGTAATTTCAGATCATTGCTGCAGACTTTTTCTTTTTTTTTTTTTTTTTACAGTTTGATGCACAGCAGAATTTCTATTAAAATAGTTTGCCTCTGACTTGAGAAAGCATTGTCCTCTTAAAAGAGAGATCCTTTCAAACTGGGTCTACCCTATTCTGGAGACAGAGAAAAACTAAATATGATCAGAACATGAGTTTCCAGTGTGAACAGACTCAGGCATGGAACTATTCTCTTCTCTCCCCAGCATAATATGCTTGTGACATAGGAAAAGATTAACTTTTGCAAAGTTGCCTCTGACAGCAGCACTCTGGTGTGTCACCTAAACAAGGCTCATCATTCCAAACTCCTAGAATTTTGAGGGCACAAATCACTTTTGTTTTCCAAAGGCACCGGGCTTCCTACTCATTCAGCAGGTTGCTGCTCTTACTTTTCTCAACAGAAAAGCAAACTGAACTGTACTCGCTGTTACTGTGGGATCATTTTATGTCCCTTAGTTACAGAACTTTGATGTACCTGAGTACATTAGAGCTACATCGGTTCTCCCGATGAATTTGCAATTTGGTTATTAGCCCAAGAGGTAGGGAGTGGGCTTGGAGAAGGAAATGGACCGAGGAATCTATTAATTGACTACATCCTTTTATAAAACCTTCGATGAGTCACACCCTCACCGCCAGATCTTCCTTGCTAGTCTGGGGACACCGCTTTGTAGCCACAGAGCATAACAGCAGATGGACTGTGCTGGAGGAAGGAAGTCCCCAAAGTCGCATTTGATCATTTTATTACTTACACTGAAATAAAAATATGGATATTACCCAGGAGTTTTTCCTGAACAAGTCTGCTGGTATGATTTATAATATCCATTCAGTCCATTTTGTGGAACCAAGACACTGACCAAGGCAGTAGCATAGATCATATAAGAAAGCTCTCTGAAAAAAACATAAATATTTGCCTCCTGTCTCTTTACATGTATACACTTGCATTTCAGAGTGGAGTATGTATGTACCGCGTACAAGGTAGCTAACCATTCTGCAGTGGACATAGGCTCCTCGGAAAATGAGCCATAGCAATGATCTCTGCTCGCCATGTAAGGGGTCCCAAGCCCAGAGAGGTCAGCCAGTTCTCTCCAGGTCGCCTGGGTGGGACACAACAAAGCCTGAGTTAAAGTTCTCTTTCGTATGTTCCCAGGGCTCTGCCTGGTTCACACAGCCCCCTGCCTTCCATGTACGCATGCTCCCATGGCATAACTTTATATGCAGGAAGAGAAGGTGCTAGAGAATCCACAGAGGCAGAAATGAGAGTCCCTAAGAATTAGTTGTCTGTGGAACATACTGAAGCATAGGGAGAGAAATGCATCATTCGTGAGAATGAGTGATACTGTGAAAAATCCCTATCAGGCTGTCCTAAAGCAAACGCATGTTGGAAAGAGTGGGTCTGTCTGTTTCTGTGAATTCGTTTGGCATGTATACCCCCTTCGTTCTTAGAGTTCTAGAAGGTCTGCCTTCCTTCCCTTCCCCTTCCCTCTCTCCACAAGTTTGTGTTCTCTGCCCAGGTTCTGGTACAGGACTACCAATGTCAGCAGATCCTAAATGAAGGCCTGCTGCCCTTGCATGACTCAGATGCCGGCCCCCACAAGACCCCTTTGCTGGGTCATACAAAAAGGCCAGCAGAGTACCTTTTGTTTCACAGTCTCTGGCTGCCAATCCTTTCATGGCCCAGTATCGGTTTGTTGGCAGGACCGGGGTCCAGCATCATTCCCTGGATCCTCAAGCCACCTTGCGTTTCTGAGAAATGCAGAGGAGGGTGGACCCCAGGGGATTCAAAGGCCAGCCTGTCTCCTCAGCAAGAGTTGAACCTGGGTCTCTGTGAAGCACCAGTCCCTGGCCAACAGATCCTGGCTAGCCACTCACTCAACAGCACACACTTTCTGAGTTTAGTGTCCCCCTGTGGTTCATTAGCCTCTCGGAATGGACTTGGATGCCCTCCCCTCGGATGCCCTGCTCAGTGCAATCAAAGCAGACAGGTCTCTGTTGTAGCTGATCCTAGACGGGGGGCTGGGAGCATCTACAAGGCGGGAACAGTTACCCAGAAAATCCCAGATGTCATTAAAGATACATAACTATATTCTAAGCAAATGGCCAAGCCCTGAGCGCTTTGTGGGATGATCGTAACCTAAATGATGAGCAGCCATCCTAAAGAACCACTTTAGGAATATGCTAGTGTTTAATATAGAAGGGTTTTAAAACCTTACCTATATATGAAGCTGGAAGTAAAAGATCTTTTATTTCTACCTGGTCTCTTTCTCTCCCTTTTAGCACACTCACAGACTTACTTGTGGGGTACATATGTATTTCTGTGCTTGTCTGATTTATGGCCATCTCCACTTACCCCCCCCCCCCCGCCAAAACACAAGACCCCTGAGGTCAGAGATAGTAACTTTTTGCTCACAGTGGTTTCCGTAGCACCTAGAACACTGCTTAGCACATAGTAGATGTTCAATAAATATTTGTAAATAAATACTGAGTTCACAGAAATCATTCCTGTGGTAGTAATAATGAAGAAGGGTGCAGAGAATGAACAGACCCCTAAACAAGATATTGCTGTGACCTTTCAAAGGGCGAAGATCCAAGGAATAGGAACATTCTTAAATATAATTGTGGATCTGTACAGCTGTGCTGGTGTTACTAATTACAAGATTTGGGACATTTCAGGCATGCATTTGCAGGGCACATAATGGGGAGAGATCAAACCACCCCAGACTTAGGACTGGCTCAAAAGCAACCTCCATCCTAGAGGCTTCCCGTGCACAGGGTGGGAACAGGGAGTCCGGGTGTATGTTGCCACATGCATACTGAAAAGCGCTCCGGTGCTGGTTCCCCACACAGATCGTGGACGGCAAGCTGTGGTTCCAGCTGGACTGCGGCAATGGCCCGGGGATCTTGGGCATCTCCGGCCGCGCCGTCAACGATGGGAGCTGGCACTCGGTCTTCCTGGAGCTCAACCGCAATTTCACGAGCCTGTCCCTGGACGACAGCTACGTGGAGCGGCGCCGGGCACCCCTCTACTTCCAGACGCTGAGCACGGAGAGCACCATCTACTTCGGGGCGCTGGTGCAGGCGGATAACATCCGCAGCCTAACGGACACGCAGGTCACGCAGGTGCTGAGCGGCTTCCAGGGCTGCCTGGACTCGGTGGTGCTGAACAACAACGAGCTCCCGCTGCAGAACAAGCGCAGCAGCTTCGCCGAGGTGGTGGGCCTGACCGAGCTGAAGCTGGGCTGCGTGCTCTACCCCGACGCCTGCGAGCGCAGCCCATGTCAGCACGGGGGCAGCTGCGCCAGCCTGCCCTCCGGGGGTGAGTGCACCGCGCCCAGGCACCTGCCGGGCAGGGGTGGGAGGTGGAGGGGCTGGATCAACCTGTGAGGGACTGGCTTTTACAAGCCTCACCCACTCAAGTGCTCTCGCTGGGAGGCGTAGTTGCCCCAGATGCTAGCCGGGCTTCCTACTCCCCTTTAGGAAGGTCTGGTAGCTTGAGGAGTGTCCAGTTTCACCAGTCCTTTCACAGCAAGCCACCGGCGCAGGGCGGTGACCTCAGGAGTCCAGAGATGCTGTCACAGTGGCCCCCTCCCCTGTCCGCCCCCACACCCTTCCAGGCCTGGGGAGGAATAGGACCCCCTTTTAGGTATCTGCCCTCTTGAGCCACCTGTGTGTCACCGCAGAATTGGCGGCAGTCTGAATCATGACTTCCCCACACAATCCTTTGTCACACATCATGTAACTTCACTAGAAGCTAAAGGGAGGGGAGAGTTGAACCCACCACTCCAGAAATGGAAATACAGTGGAGATGCTTTGCAGCATGCTTTTAAAATGTACGCATTAAGAATAAATCTAGTGACAATTCTATAAAGGGGTAGAGGGTCAGGAATAAAGAGAGGGCAATTTACATGAAATCTCAGGACAGATGAATGGTCAATGAGGGCACGATGCTCTATGCGAATAAATCTTTTCCCCAAGCATATATCATGAAGAAAGAAAGGAAGGAAGGAAGGAAGGAAGGAAGGAAGGAAGGAAGGGAGGAAGGAAGGAAGGGAGGAAGGAAAGAGAAAGAAAGAAAGAAAGAAAGAAAGAAAGAAAGAAAGAAAGAAAGAAAGAAAGAAAGAAAGAAAGAAAGAAAGAAAAGAAAGAAGAAAAAGAAAACAGGGTAGGTGAAAAAGGTGGGGAAAGGGAATAGAGGGCTTCTATTGTTTGAGGGCAAAGCCAGGATCATCTGAGTCCTTGGAGTCTGGAAATAAAAGAATCCCTGACTTCCCCCAGATGCGGTCTCTGTGCTCACATAAACTAGGTCAGGCACTCCGCT
Organism: Halichoerus grypus; assembly: GCF_964656455.1. Lineage (NCBI taxonomy): Eukaryota > Metazoa > Chordata > Mammalia > Carnivora > Phocidae > Halichoerus > Halichoerus grypus. The sequence goes on from NC_135722.1 coordinate 73,333,447, forward strand.
AGTGCAAGGCCCTGCTGCCTTCCAACAGCCCAGCCACTGGTCACACTTGAGCCCCTTTGCAGAGTCTCTCAGCAGTAGTGTGATTAGCAAATTTAAACCTTCCTCACAAATCACTTAGGGATTCTGCTGTGCACATTACCATCTAATGTTCGTGAAGCCCAACTCCAAATTTAGAGTCCATTTTATTATTAGAATGTTACAAACTGTCCATGCAATGATGCACTGCCGAAATACAGACACCAAAGTTATTTAGACTTGCATATGTTACTGCCACAATGAGGGCCAAGTGCCCTGGGGGGACATTTCTGCCATCTCGATTTAAGAAATCTATTTGCTGTTTTTACTGTCTCAGCAGTATATGTAAATAAAGGGTTGTTATGGTGCCATAATTCCCGAATGATGGGCAGTAACTATACTTCAGTGGTTCTATAAACCAGCCCATTATGACAAGTCATAGCCAGTTTTTCAGCAGGCAAAACAATTCTGCTAGTGTGAGCCATCCACGATATATAAAAGGAGCATATAATTAAATTGGGTTGAAATAGAACACCACTCCATGTCAAATGCTGGGTACATAGCCACAAATTGTAACATACTTTTAACGATGGCAGGACATTGTTTTTGCTGGCAAAGCTATGGGCTTCCACGATGGGTTATCTTTAAAATAATAATAACAATAATAATCACCGTATTAAGGAAAAAGACAGGGAATCTTGCTCCTCAGCGTGCATTTTAATGTTTTTTAATTGCCTGAAATCCGTGAGCAAAGTATTCAGTGCAGGTATGTTCATTAGGTGAGTGTGACTCATGTCAGCACAGCAATTTTCCTCTACTTTTTTTTTTTAAATCTCATTTGGTTTAACCAGATTTCAGCACTGAGGACCCACCTGCTGTCTACTTTTCACATGGCCTCAGGAACTTGCTTTCCTCTCCCCAGAGGCCCAACCTGGCCTACAGGTTGCATTCTCTCTCATATTCTTCTTTGTCCCCTGCTCCCCACTTCCCCTTCTGATTGGGTTTGGGACTGGGATTCCTCAACAGATGCTCTTTCTTCCAAGGCGATAGAGCCTTCCATCAGTTCAAATGTCTCCTTTGTGCCTGAAGGCTCATGTTTTCCTAAAACAAAGTATCTCTCCTCATCTCCACCTATACAACTCTTTTTTCTCAAGCCTACTGTTTCTCTTGAGTTGAGGAGGCCCAGTGGTTCTTAGCGACCCCCAGGGCATGATCCCCATGGGGCAATCTGAGGGTCTCATGCACAGCAGTACTGAACATAGGGCAAGTGAACTCCTCACCACCTGCCAGGAAATCCAAGAACTGGGTTTCTATTGCTTCCCTAGGGAATGAAAGGCACAGAATTCCTCCTCTGATGTATGAAAAGGTATCTACCTACTCCAGGCTATCAGGATTGAGACATGGGCTTCTAAAAAAGAGGAGAGGGAATCCATTTTCTTGCCACCATTATCTGTTAATATAAGAGGAATTTTTGCCAGGCCCCTGTATCCTCTCTGTGAATGCCCGAAATTGGGGGATAAAAGCAAGGAAAGAAACAACCAATAATTTGGCCTTTAACTCCTATCTGTGAAACTCTGCAGCTAATTATAAGAGTATTTAAAAGAAAGGAAAAATCATTCTAGTTGTGAGTGATGGTTTAAAAAGAACAATAAGACTCAGTCATTAATGAAAGAATATTCATGCCTTGAAGAATGCCCTCTGGCTGCAGGGCTGTCTAATCACAGAGAGAGAGTCGTGCTTTCCCAGATCAAAGGCTGGGAGGCAGGCAGTATTCAAAGAGAGGAATAGGGCTAGAGAAAGTGGAGTGAGGTGCTTCCGGTGTGACTCCATGCAAAGGAGAATGCTGGTGACAAAAGTTAATTGACTGAACATCTTGCTGCCATTTGAATCCTGTGCTGTGTGTTGCTTTAAAATTCCAGACACTTTACTTGAGTATAATCACCCCCTTGACCACGGAAGAATGCTGGAGTTTTGGTCATCGGCTCTCCTGGGGACAGGCTTCACTCTCAGACTGTGGCTGTCCTAGCTCATTGTTCCAGAGCATTTGGAGTGTTTTAAGCAGACAACCCCCAGCAAGAGGCATTCTATTTCAAAGAGGCAGGATTCTGCTCTAACCACCTCCAAACCCAGTCAAACCCTTGGCACAAAACAGCAAGCAAGCCGTGTCTGCTAGCTGGGAATGACATGGTCAGCGGGTTTGACCAGTGTTATAACTCTGGCTGTCCCGAGAACGAGCCACGGAAACCCCACGGAGTTCAAGCCCAGAATGTTAACTTGTAATAAGAGTGTAAATATGACTCTGTAAATCAACCACAGAGGGAAGGCTCTCTCTTGTTAAAGCCTTGAAATTATATATATTTCATAAACATGAGCTGGAAATAGCAGCCACCATGGAGAAGAAACAGCTTCGTCCCATTCTGACCCCTGCATTTCCAGGCCCCGTGGGGCAGGGAGCAGCCCGCTGAGCACCCACAATCTGGATAAGGAGTCCTCAGTCCTCCCTGCCTTATCCTGCTCAGATCAAGCCCATTACTGGAAAAACCTAGCTGAAGCTAAGCTATAATTTGGCAAAGCAATGCAGCAAGCCAACAGTCACCAGGCCAGAAATAGCCATTCTGTCAGCTCTGCATGAGACTAGAAGCCTAACTCTTAAAGTGAAAACTTGGTAAATTTGTAAATGGGTAAGCGTTACCATTTATTAGATTCTTACCTTGTGCTTGGTACTGAGGTAAGTGCTGACCTTGTAGGTGCTTAAGCACTGTGACCATTCTCACAATACACTGGGGTCAGTCCGAGTCTTCCCTTCCCTCACCCCATTTGACGGATTAAAAACACAGGCCAGAGAGGTTAAGTAACTAGCCCAGTGTCACACAGCTAGTACAGTGGGGAAGCCAAGATTTGATCCAGGTTTGGGGAACGGCCCCTCCGGCCTGTGCTCTTGAAACCGTTGTTACGTAAAGTGTGTTCCAGGAGCCAACCGTATGGGCATTGCTGCAAATGTTAGGAATGTAGCATCTTAGATCCCACCCCAAAGCCACTGAATCCAAGTCTGTATTTTAACAAGATCTCTAGGTGATATACTGGTATCTTTCTCTGTCTCTGAACTGCCCTGAAACCTAAGGAAACTAGTTCTTTTTTTGTTTTCATATATATATATGTATCTCTGTATATATATAGTGGTTCTCGATCTCTGAGAGGCATCTGCATCACCTGAGGACCTTATTAAAATGAAACCCTTGTTACAGAAGAGTCTCTCAATTGTTAAAGGGAAAAGGAGAATCTCTCTACTTGCCTCCATCATTCACTGCCCATGTCAACGAACCTTCTGCTAGATCACTGAGTCATAGTCACAAATTGCTCAACTTACTACCAAGAAAAATTTCTCGGTGAAAGTTTGGAGCGGGGGAAACCACCCAAACCTACAAATTGGAATCTCAGAATCTGCAAGGGGGCACTTCAGACATCTCTGTTTTTAACAAGCCTCCAAGGTAGTTCTATGCACATCTGAGTTTGCGAACCACCGGAGTTTGGGAATGCCAATAAACTCTGTTTCCCGGAATGTGAGTCAGTGATGTCCAGGAAAGGTAAGCAGACATGGGATGTTCAGGAAGTGAACGTCAGGTGCGCGGCTTGCTTTTGTTGTCACTGTTTTAGTGTAAAGCTTGAACTTTGTTCCCCAGACAGCCAGGAGTTTGAGGTCCCCCTGAGCTCCCCTCCGAAGAGAAAAGTGATAGTGTCTACCTACTTCCTCTAAGTAAGTTGTGTGCAACAACAAGGTCTTGGATGTTGCCAATAGTTGGGCAGAGAAGTGTTTTCAGCAACAAAGCTGCCCGAGATACTTTGGGTGATGTTTTACTGAGTCTTTTGCATCCCTAACTGGTAAGGGTTTAGATAAAATCAGGCCTTCAAACTTTAAGTAAATTCTGGGGTCCCATTGCTGTCTCTGTGACCAGCTGATTCCACTCTGTGGCCTCCCTCCCCTCACAGCTGGCTTATGGGAATTGAACAGGGTTCCTGTATGAGCTCAGCCCACTGGCCCACTGAGCAAAGTGGGACAGAGAAGGGAGGAGCCAGACACCCAGTGGATATACTGAGGACATCATTTTTAAAAAATATTTTATTTTTAAGTAATTTCTTCACCCAACGTGGACCTCCAACTCACAGCTTTGAGATCAAGGCTCACGTGCTCTACTGACTGAGCCAGCCAGGCACCCTTACTGTGGACATAATTCCCCTGAGCTTTGCAGCTTATGGGGAAACTTTTTTTTTCTGGGTGACTTTCTTCTAAATACTGAGGTACCTTGTTTTTGGTACTTTGGAAAAAGCCTCATGGTAACAGCATTAATCATACAGATACTGCTAAAAAACAAAACAAAACAAAAAACCCTCCAAACTCTAAAGCAGTCAGGTTACTTGCAAACACAAAAGAACATGCTAGAAGGTGAGAATTTACTGTGTGCCTAATGTTGTTAACACATTCCATATTTCCAGATCCTCAAAGAAAATGCTAGAGGCTCAGCCCAATATACAATGTATGAAATGTGAGCAAGCTGTCCTAGGGAAAGTTACAGGTCTCACCTTCAAAGGTCATTCTGCACCCTGCTCGGTGAAAGATGGGAAGTAAGGACAGAAGCCATGCTCTACAGCCGAGCTTCCCCTACTTGTGATCAGCATCTCGTGCGATAATGGGCCCACCAGCTTTCTCATACTTATTGAGATTCACACAGACACTAGACGTTTCAGGATTTCCCAAGATTCAGCCTAAAAGTCAGAGTAAGAAACTCCCATGGCTTTCAGTCGTTTGGTTGATGGGCAACATAGAAAGGAAGCTGATTTCAGAATCCATAATAATTACAATAATTACAACAATAAAGCACCTAATGTTTGTGTGCTACATTGTGGCTGATGAATCCAAAAGCCTTAGTATCCTCTATGAAGTGGGTATTAGTGAGGTTCAATTACCAGATAAAAATAGGGAGGTTCCTGGAGGCCAGGCAGCTCGGCTGTGATCGTACCCGGCTGGTGGGTAACAGCCAGAACATAAAAGGACCCAGGACCTCCCTAAACAACCTCACAGCTGCCTCCCCAGATCATGTGAGCTCTTGGAGTCTCTAAATGAAATCCATAATCCAGCAAGTGTAGTGGTTGATGCTGACTTCAGATCCCAAATGCCAGTTCACATTTGTCATTACTTCCACCTTTGTGCACAAGGCAGATGTTGCCTTATCAGCAGCCAAACCTGATCAGAATCGTGTCACCTACACTGGGGAGCAGGGCCGAGGGGTTGAGGCCATGACCTGGATGAATTAGCTTCGAAAACGACTAGTAAGTCAAAAGAGTCAGATAGAAATGATCTTGATAATTTGCTTACCCAGCCCACATTCACTCTATAATTGCTTAAACCGTTTCTATTTTTTGCATTTAATAGGTTTTGCAGTGTTCTTTGAATGAGGAAAGGAGGGGGCATTTTAAGTTGGTCCGGGTGCAGATTTCAAAGCCATCTGCATCTGCTATAACTAGAAGGATTGTAAACAAGAGCACAGCTTTGAGGCAAGGCTTAAAAATACACTTCTCGCTTTGACAGGATTCCAGGGGAGAGAAGCTATAACAGTATTATTTTTTGTAACATGTATCTCAATGCTAAGAATAGGATTGTCTTTTTTCAACCTGGGAACTACTTTAAGCGGTGTCTGTCACTTATTGACTATGTAACTTTAGGCAAACCATCTTATTTAAGCCTCAGTTCCCTTATTTCTAAAATAACTATAATAATAGTACTCGCAACATAGGGTCATTGTCAAGAAATAAATGAGATAATGCATAGAACGTTCTTCGCATTTTTCCTAGTGCATAATAAGCTGTTGTTCTTTTTAAAAATTTCTTAAAAGATTTATTTATTTTAAAGGGAGAGAGCACAAGCAGGAGGAGCAGGATGAGAGGGAGAGAGAATGTGAAGCAGATTCCACGCTAAGCGCGGAACCCGACACCTGAGATCAGGTCCTGAGCTGAAACCAAGAGTCAATTGCTTAACCAACCGACTGTGCCACCCAGGCACCCCTAAGCTGTTGTTCTTGCTAGTAATTTCCTTATTTGACCTTCACCCCTAACCCCGAAAAAGAAAAACCTACTCTTTTTAATAACACTTGGGTATTATCCATGGCGTTTTATTTTTCTTTCACATTTACAAACTGTTAAAATATTATTTGTGGTCAGATAATGCCTGTATAGCTCTTGAAATTCTGTTTCCTTGATTAGTGGGTTTTTTAAAAAGATTTTATTTATTTATTTGAGAGAGAGCATGCGCACACAAGCGGAGGGGGGAGGGGCAGAGGGAGAAGCCGACTCCCCGCTGAGCAGGAAGCCGGACATGGGGCTCCATCCCAGGACTCCAGGATCATGACCTGAGCCAAAGGCAGATGCTTAACCAAATGAGCCACCCAGGTGCCCCCCTTGATTTGTGTTTTAGACCAACATATGGTAATGCTTGGGAAGAGCAGAAACTTTATGATGCCAGTATCTTACTATTTAATGATTAGTTGGCTCCCAGAGGGGTGTCTGATGTTGTCCATCTTCCTTATCTCCATAACCCCCTGGAGCGTTGATTAAGTACAATCCCCTCCTCATTCCTAGCAAGTGATAAGTTCCCACTCACTGATGAGTTTCAATGCCAATACCGTCTTGTAGAAATCTTTGAGAATCTGAAAGCCTGGATTCAAGCTCAAAGTCAATCACTTACCGGTTATATGTACTTGAACAAGCCACTGATGTCTCCAACCCCCATGGAGTTGAGATGTTAATGGGGCTTTTCATTTTTCCTCCATAGGGTTATTGTGGTCCTTCATAAAGTGATTCAGGGTGACTTTAAACCAGTACAGCAGTAGATCCCTCATATCACTGTGGCAGACTGGCTGATATTCTAAAGTTATTAATAATAGGGCCCAGGCCAGGAGAATGGGATCATAAAGAAAACTTGGTGATAACAGGTTACTCTTAATCAACAAACCTCTTTCACAATAGATATCACTCTTCTTTCATTTAAAGAAAAATCTGACCATTTCAAAATAAGATCCAGTCGCTTTTCCCTCTCATCGTGTTAACATAAAAACTCCAAATTTAAAGTTCTACAAGCAGTATTTTTTCCAAACATTCTCTACCTCCTTTGCCCCATGGGCTTGAGATCATGAGAACAGATATTAGACAGCTTCCTTCTGTCTCTGGATAAGCAGAGAATCCAGAAAGAGAGTGTAATGAAGTATAGTTGTTAAAGGATATTGAATAGTTTCAGGACTCTGGAGCCAGATCCACATTAGCTTCATGACCTTGAATAAGTAATCAACTTCTCTGTACCCTAGTTTCCTTGTCTAGAAAATGGGAATAACAATAGTACCTCTGACATAGGCTTGTTTTCAGAATTAGATGAGTTAGTACATGTGAAGTGCTGCGAACTGCTTTTGGCACAGAATAAATAAATAAAACATACAAGTGTCAGCTGCCATCACCGTCATCTACATCATCATCTTCCAATGATGTAGAGCAGAGCTCCTCGGTCAGGCTTGGTTTGCTCTAGCCTAGATCGAACGTGCCCCCCAACGAGCTCCGAGCTCCCTCCTGCCACGCCCGTGCCTGCCATCATGGTGGTCTTGTGGCTGTCTCTGCATTTGTAGGCGGTGTGTTTTTGTCTTAGTCCCTCTTCCAGGGTGTACTGCGAACCAGCTCTCTAAAAATCAAAGCCCCAGGGGCGCCTGGGTGGCTCAGTCAGTTCAGCGGCTGCCTTCAGCTCAGGTCATGATCCCAGGGTCCCGGGATCGAGCCCCACGTCGGGCTCCTTCCTCAGCGGGGAGCCTGCTTCTCCCTCTCCCTCTGCCCGCCACTCCACCTGCTTGTGCTCTCCCTCTCTCTATCTCTATCAAATAAATAAATAAAATCTTAAAAAAATAAAAATAAAAATAAAAGCCCCAATTTGTAGTGTTTGTTGATTTCTGTGATGTAAATACTCCCACCGTGGCTCGTGTCAGGCTACCGGTGGTTTTAAAACTGGCCTGCCAAAGTCCGTTCCCACTGCCCTGTGAGCTGGCTCCAGCCCACCACTGCCTATGGCTTAGGCACTAAGTCAGGGACAAGGTGAATCAGTCAGGCAGGCGGCCGCATCAACACTAGAGAGCCCACAAAAGATAATGAAAATGACAAAACGCAGAAGGAAATGTGTGAGAGTAAAATAGTGCACTAGAGGTATTGCCTCATTTTAAATTCTGATTTTCCAAGGCACCGAGACATCAAATCAAAGAAATCAAACCCATGACCTTAGTTAGAATCCAGTTTCCATGATAGTAATTCAAATGTCCCTTATTTCCAGACAGGCCTTCCTTGTGCTTCCCCTCCCCCCAACGTCTTCTACTATGGCATTATTTGGGAAATTGTCAGAAGCTTGCCAAATAGGAGCTGGAGAGTGAGATTTTTACCTGCCCTGACCCACCTTGCCTTAGATTCCCCCTTCCTGGCTTCCCTCCCACCTCATCATTGATGTGCCTTCAAGTCCCCTCCTGTGATTGTATCACCCCTCCCTTTAGTCAAGAAGGGAATCTAATTCATCCTCACAAGTTACTCTACCTCTAACTGACATGGTTTTCTGGCCAACGACTAGCCAGGTGACACAAAGATGCATTTTTCCCAGTTCTAACTGCTTTCATCAATCCCATTCGAATCCATTAAGGCGAGCAGCTTCCCAAATTGGAAAAAAACAACTCCAAGTCAGCAGAATTTAAAGCAAGCATACCTCAGACTCCTGCATCCTGTCCACAGACATCAGGCTGGCCGCCTTTGGACACAGTTTGCATCAACAACAGTCTTTCCTTAAGAGTTAGTTCCCTGGTGTTTCAATGTTATTGCATTCGAGAGCACCGTGTCTTTCTCGGAGCCTCAATCTCTGGCCTTTTGTGTTTCCTGGTGCTGGGGAGGTTGGCACCCCACGCCCCCCTCCTTTTGTGAATGTAAAGAGTTCTCTCTTGCCTCCTGCACCTGCCTCCCAAAGGTGAGTCTTTCTTTCTCTGAACCTATGAACAACCCAGATAGTCATAATGTCCCCTTAGACGTCAGAGATCTCTGTAGTTCGGGTTGAGTACACATAAATGAGCACATACGCTATTTCAATCTAGAGATTTTTAACTATGTTATGCCTGTAGAAATCAGTCTATAGGAGCACCTGGGTGGCTCAATAGGAAGAGCATGTGACTCTTGATCTCCAAGGTCATGAGTTCAAGCCCCATGTGAGCTGTAGAGATTACTAAAATAATAAATAAATAAACTTAAAAAAATCAATCTATAAAATCCCAACATCAGTCACTGGGGAGCAGAGATTAGCCCAAGAACCCTTCGACTAAGAGTGAAAGTGGTCATTTACAGCATTTACAAAAGATCTTAGAAATGAGGAAAGTCTCATTGGTCACTTCCGGGTAATGGTGGCAGCTCGCTGTCACGATCCTACTACCGCATGAGTAAAGGCATTTTCATAAGCCATAAGCCCCGAGGAGTGAGGGGACTTGAGAGGGAGACAACACCAACCAAGGTTGGAGGTGGGAGGCCAACGGACTGGTGGTAAGGAAGAGAGAAGTGAAGCTTCGAGAGGCTGAAATGTTGACCAGGAGAAGGGAATCTGGGAACTGATCCCCAAAAGCCTCAGAAACTGGAGGCCTTAGTCACCTCTAAAAGGGGAAGCGATGGGGAGAAGGGCTTAAAATAAGAATTGGTCAAACATCTGTTTGAGAGGCAGTCAGAACCCTAGATTGCCCCCTTCTCTCTGCACGGCCAGGCAACCACGCCCCCGAGGCCCTGGCAGAGCCTGCAGGTGATGGTGGATTGCAGGGGTGAGAGGACAGGGAGCGCCGGCACTGCCCTGCACTTGGTCAGCGCTGGGGTGGGTAGAAGTGAATCTCATGTCTTCATTGGATGCTGAGACCCACAACCATCGCTCCTCTACCAGAACCCCGTCTCTCGAATGGTAGAAAGCAGGCTTTCACTGTCCCTCTGGGCAGGTGATAAGGGCCATTAGTGGGGAAATTTACCAACCCCGTGGAAGTGAAACAGTATCCCAGTATCACAGTTGACAAACCCCACTCGTGTGCTCAGAGCTTCCCATCAGATTTCTAATTTCCTATCGCCCCACTCTGCAATCTGAGTTGATAAGGAAGGACTGCCAGACAAGGTAGGAAATCCTCTAATTTGGAAGATAAAGAATGTATTAAGCTTCTTCAGAGAAACAGAACCAATAGTATGGATAGATAGATGATAAATAGATACACAGACAGATGGATAGGTTTTAAGGAGTTGACTCATATAATTGTGGGGCTGGCAAGTCGGCTATTTATGGGGCAGGCCAGGAGGCTGGAAATTCAGGTAAGAATTGATTTTGTAGTCTTGAATTTGAAATTGCAGAGCAGGCCAGCAGGCTGGAAACTCAGGCAAAATTTCTATGTTGCTGCAGAATTCCTCCTTCTTAAGGCCAGCAAACGAATAAATAAGGTCCATCTATATCATGGAGGGTAATCTGCTTTGCTTCAAGTCAGCTGATTGTAAGCGTTAATCACATCCACAGATACCCTCACAGCATCATCTGGACTGGTGTTTGTCCAACAGTTGGACACCATGGCCTGAAAATTGACACATAAAATTCACCATCGCAGAGACCAAAGCAAAGTAACAGAGCCAAAACTACCTGGAGAAGACTATGCAGGGAGAAAACTTCATAAAAATATTAATATCCTCAGAGAGATAAGAGAAGATATTGTAACCACAAAACATGAGCAGGGTGCTATTGTTTAAACACACACAAACATGAAAACTTAGTGAATAAAAAAGAGCCCTTGGAAAATGACAACATAAATGAAAACCTCAATAAAAGTTTCAGAAGATGAGAATCTCAGAAAGTACAGAAAAAATACCCATGGAGATGTAATATAAGAAAAATAATTAGAGGAAGGTCCAGGAGATCTGAGACCAAATCATAAAACTTCCATAAAGACAGAACAGGGAAAACAAAGGAATGGAAATCATCAATGAAATAATTAAATTTCCCGAGAAAGTAAAAGGACAAGAATTTGCAGAGTGCCCAGTCCTGGCTGAAATAAGCCCACACTAAAGCATATCATGATGAAATCTCAGAAAACTGGGGGCCAAAAGAAGATCCTCCACATTGTTGGAGAGGAAAAGAAACCAGGTCAAGTACAAATTTGAACTAAAAGGCCTTGGATTTCTCAAAGGCCACATGGAAGGTACTGCTCAGAATTCTGGACACAGCCTACCAAAGAGGGGGTAAGGGTGAAGTAAAGACACATCCAGCTATGCAGGGTCTCACAACATTGACCTGCAAACCCTTTCTCAGAAAGCTACTGTAGAATGGATCCTAAGGAAATAGAGAGTAGGCCAAGAAATTAGGAAGATAGGGGATACCAAAAACACTAGATCCAGCCCAGGAGAGCAGAGAGGGCAATCCCAGGGACAGTAGCCCCACAGCAGGACGAGAGTGCACTACTCAGGGTAGATCCAGTCAGAAAGCCTTAGAGGAAAGATTTCTCCCGGGTATGAAAATATAGAACACCAGGCAAAACAGCAACACCCAGAGAGACCTAGTCCATGAAGAGTTCGGTGCTTAATCAATAATATGTACAGTTGACCCTTGAAGAATGTGGGGGTTAGGGATGCCGACCCCCTGCACAGTCGAAAATCTGTGTATACCTTTTGACTCCCCAAAACTTAACACCCGAATATAGCCCAGTATTGACCAGAGGCATTACTGATAACATAAACAGTCGATTAACACATGTTCTGTATGTTCTATGTATTATATACTATATTCTTACAATAAAGCTAGAGAAAAGAAAATGTTATTAAGAAAATCATAGGGAAGAGAAAATACATTTACAGTATCGAACTGTAATAGGAATTCCTTTAATAGGAAAAGGAATTTAAAATTTTTTTAAAGTAGGGCAAAAGAGGGGCGCCTGGGTGGCTCAGTCGTTAAGCGTCTGCCTTCGGCTCAGGTCATGATCCCGGGGTGCTGGGATCGAGCCCCGCATCGGGCTCCCTGCTCGGCGGGAAGCCTGCTTCTCCCTCTCCCACTCCCCCTGCCTGTGTTCCCTCTCTCGCTGTGTGTCTCTCTGTCAAATAAATAAATAAAATCTTTAATAAAATAAAAATAAAAATAAAAAATAAAGTAGGGCAAAAGAAAACCCTTACTCCTTATTCATCCCTTCCATCTCTGAGAGGTAAATAATGCCATTGTCCTCTTACCTACTCCGATACTTAACCCTACCTACTCCGATACTTAATATTCTTTGCAGTAAGGATGCTACTACCTGGTTCCTCACGATGGGTTCATGAGTAGAGAAAGTTGACAAAAATGTGAAAATCAGGATCCAAATACAGGAGCTGGGTGAAGGCTGGGATTCTTCCATTTCCCTGTGCATCTGTCAAACTGAGGCTCATTTGAGTTGATATATATCCGCATTTTACCTGTCCTCCCCTTGCTTCCTCTCCAGGTGGGAATTGAGGTTCTCAGCTAAGGAGAGAAAGGGCATGGGGGTGAGAGGGGGTTCAGAAAAGGAACTAACGTGGTACCTATGGTAAACTGCTCCTCCCTGGGACCATCCTGCCTTTTAAGTAGGAATGTGCTGGGGAAAGCATCTTCTCCCCATCTTGGCCTCTGCTCTTGGAGTCTGTTCCTTGGGTGTCTCTTACCAGTCTCACTTGCATTTAGGCAGGTGGTTAATTAGGTGCATTTTGGTGGACTAGCAGGGGATCCAAACCGTTACTTGGCATCTTTGTGGCAAATGTGTCCCAAGTTCAAAATAACCAATTTGATAATCATCTTTGGAATCTGGGCCCTGCCAAAGATTTGGTTTAGGAGGAATCAGGAGGGCACGTGATGGCCAAGTCCCTGAACTCCGAGCATTGCCAATGGCACTGTGGCTCATGAGGACCTCTGTCTCCCTAGGCTATCAGTGTACCTGTCTCTCACAGTTTACCGGGAGAAACTGTGAGTCGGAGATCACAGCTTGCTTCCCAAACCCCTGCCAGAACGGAGGCTCCTGCGACCCGATAGGGAACACTTTCATCTGCAATTGCAAAGCTGGGCTCACTGGAGTCACGTAAGTGAGATTGTGCAACCAAGTCTTTCTCTCCTCTGCTTCTTGTTGCTAAGAAAGCGAAACAGTAAACAATTAATGGGGATAAAAGATTTACCACTAGTGGAACAGGAAAAGGGTTAATATCTTTACAAAAAGAAGGCTTACAAATGACTTAAATGTTAACGGGGATCATCTCTGGGTAATGGGGTTATTGGTTATTTATACTTTTTTACTTTATTCTTCTCTATCTTTGCAAATTTTTACATAATTACTATGTGTTCTGTAGTTAGGAAAACAGTTCTTTTAAAGAAAATCATCTATGACCCCTAATATTTTCCGTATAATTTTGAGGCAGACATACTACCCGTTTCCCCAGAACTCGTTAACTGGACTCTACCGCCTAACGTTTTATGATCATTCTGAGAAACTAAAACCTACCTTTCCTTTGCAAACCCTTTTTCCCCCAAGAAATGAGGGAAATTAAAGTGTTAGCCAAATGGAAAGGGAATGTTTTAAGCTCTTAGTAAAATGCCACTTCCAACCATCCTTGATCATTTGAAAAGTATATATATGTAATCTCAAGCAAGTGATATTCTAATTACAGATCAGTCTTATGTATTCATTAAAGCAAATCTCCCGAGGACTTTACCAGGAAATACTTAGCGGACTTTGAATCGTTGGATGTAATTTAAAGTAATAAAGCTGCATTTTTTTAAAAATACTCTGTGATTCTAATTTCCGAATGACCTGGCCTCAATCTGTTCAAATTAGGGACATTTGACTACATTTTAAAAGCTGCATTACCAAAGATATAAGTGATCGCGCCTTTTAAATGAACACATCAGAGCAATTGCTGAAGTAGAGAAAAGTGGAGAAAGAAGGTCTATGTTCTCACGTAATGTTAAACTAAGAAAGAATAAGACTTAAATGTTTGCCTTATAATTATACTCAACGTGAGTCATGGATTGCTTTAAAGAGAATAAAATTGATTTAATTATTTTTCATTAGAATGCTTTAATCATTCTTTCCTGATAGTCTGCATTAATATTAACCTTTATGATAAGCACAGAATCTGTAAAATATATATATCTTTAGCCCTCCACCTATCTGCTTACTCTGTTACTCTGCCCTGCACACATGCGCGTGCGCGTGTGCATGTGCGTGCGTGCGCGCGTGCACACACACACACACACACACAATTCCCAGAGAGACCAAAAATTACAGTCACTGTTGGAGGAAAATGTCAGAACCAAAGATTTCCTCCTCTCGGGAAAGCCTATATAAGGTATATAGGTTCACTGCTTTTTCTCTGCAATTCTCTAATCCCAGAAGCTCAGAGAACTAAAGGGGTTAAGAATAACTTAGTGGCAAACTAATTCGGTGGCAAAACCAGCCAAAACTGCTCTGAGACTATTTCTAGTCTTTATTTATCTTATTTAGTGTGAATATCCATGTGTTTTATTGTAGAAGCACTGATGTATAGTTTGATTCTGGGGTCCTATGGCAGCTCCAGCTTGAGCGGTAGGGCGGGTATGTTCCAGAAAAGGAAAGACGTGTACTGTATGATGTTTCTAAAATTGCAAAAATTTAAACCCTGAAATGCCTCCGGCCCCGAGGATTTGGAGACCAGTTCCTCTCCAACAGCATCTGCTCTTTCTCTTCCTGCTCCTTCTCTTCCCTCCCGCCAGTCTTTGCCTTACTCCCATCTGGAGGGGGTCAGACTATCTGGGAGCGATCCTGTTGGTTGCGAGAAGTACCTTAACTCACCGTGACAACTCGGGCCACCTGCCGGGGTGCCCACCCACCTCCTCCCACCCCCAACACACACACACGCACTCACACACGCCGTCACTCTATCTTTGTCATGCTTCACATGCCCTTGGGGCGCTGTGTCTCCTCTTCAAGAAGGCCACCGTGAATGGCGCTGCGGGGCCTGCTGTCTGAGAGGGGCTTTGTGTTTTGTCATGAAGGTGCGAGGAGGACGTCAACGAGTGCGAGCAGGAGGAGTGTGAGAACGGGGGCTCCTGCGTCAACGTGTTTGGCTCCTTCGTGTGCAACTGCACGCCAGGCTACGTGGGCCAGTACTGCGGGCTGCGCCCCGTGGTCGTGCCCAACATCCAGGCCGGCCACTCGTACGTGGGCAAGGAGGAGCTCATCGGCATCGCGGTGGTCCTCTTCGTCATCTTCATCCTGGTCATCCTCTTCATCGTCTTCCGCAAGAAGGTCTTCCGCAAGAACTACTCGCGCAACAACATCACGCTGGTGCAGGACCCCGCCACGGCCGCCCTGCTCAACAAGAGCAACGGCATCCCATTCCGGAACCTGCGCGGCGGCGGGGACGGCCGCAATGTCTACCAGGAGGTGGGGCCCCCGCAGGTGCCCGTGCGCCCCATGGCCTATACGCCGTGCTTCCAGAGTGACTCCAGGAGCAACCTGGATAAGATCGTGGATGGGCTGGGGGGCGAGCACCAGGAGATGACCACGTTCCACCCCGAGTCCCCGCGCATCCTGACGGCCAGGCGCGGTGTGGTCGTGTGCAGCGTGGCTCCCAACCTGCCCGCCGTGTCGCCCTGCCGCTCGGACTGCGATTCCATCCGGAAGAATGGCTGGGACGCAGGAACCGACAGTGAGTAGGAGGCCACAGTGTGTCTGCTTGTGCCTTTAGTGTTGCTGGGGAGCTGTGGTGTGCCTGGCACTGGGGAAGGAAATCGGGGAGAGGAGAGAGAAACCGCCTGGGCGGGGCACTCCTTGTGAAGTGTTCTGGCATTGAATGTCCAGAAAAATTGCTCTGGTTCTTATCCCCATTTACAGATGGGGAAAATGAGGCTCAGAGAGCATGCATCAGGTGTCCAAGGTCACAGAGCTAGGAAGAGGCAGCAGAGCAGGTGGGCCAATCCAGAGCTGCCAGCTCTAAAAACACATGCTCTACTCACAACAGCACACCACTGGTTGCAATAAAAGCAGTGTGGCGACAGAAGTGATATACAGAAAGCTTGTTCCGGAAAGTCAGAAGAAGAGAGTATTTCTAGACCTAAGATGAAGACTTGAGAAGAGCAGAGGGACATTTGAGTTGGACCATGGTGGATTAAAGGTCTGGGGAAAGGCGGAGGGACCCACACAATTGGAAGACAAGCAAGCCATTCTGTTTGGCTGGAATGCAGGGTCCATGAAACAAGAGGGTGAAACTTAAGGCAGGAAAAGTCCAGTCCAGATAGTGGTATTTCCCTCTCCTTCAGGCCTCATGGGGCAGCATTCTAGCCAAAGAGCCACAGGTGCAAAGGCCCTGTGGTGGGAAAGACCTTGACATGTTGAAGAACAGAAAGGAGGTCAAGGTAGTTGGAGATTGGTGAGCAACAAGGGAAAGTGAATGCATTTTAATGGCAACATGAGTGCAGGTTTTGAAGCAGGAGAGTAGCATGATCAAATTTATATTTTCAAAAGATGGCTCTGACTGATCCATGGAGAACAGACTAAAAAGGACCAAAGAGGAAAAAAAGCAGAGCCCAGTTAGCTAGCTTCCATGAACATCTAATTGAGCAATGGTGATTGCTTTCCCTGTCCTAACGTGGGTCAGGATGAAACTAAGGCAAGCTCTGTGGTAACCTGTGACTTTCCATCAGGCCAAATGGCTTTATATTTCAGCAGCAGAGATGCCCTGGTAGCAGGAGTTTCCAAAGGCCGGAGCTTTAGTACTGATACGTGTTGGGGTAGAAGATCCGGGGGAAGCTTCTTTCAAATGGAGCTGGAAAGCATATGAGCAGAGGAGGTGAAGGGCATCTTTGTGGAGAAAGGGGGAATTCCTGCTGTGTCTTCAAGCATAAGTACAATTTTGGTAGGAAACTGTTGGAGAGGGCCTTCCAGAAGCAGGAAGCAGCTTGATGAGGGTAGGGGGCACATGAGGGTTACCTGACAGGTTCTCTTGTTCAGGAGAAAGGGGAGGCTAGAGATGAAAGTTTGGACATCATCTGGATGCACAATGGTTGAATCTTGAGGGGCCGGGGTGGGGGGTGGGGGCAGGGATGAGCTTACTGAGGAGCAAGAATAAAGAGAGGATGGCCAGACTGGACCTCCAAAAGAACTGGGAGATGCATACATATGGGAGGTGGGCAGAAGGGAGAGGCCAGGAATGGAAGCAAACAGTTGCCAACAAAAAGAGCAGGGACAGAGGACAGGGCAGCTATGCAGAAGCCAAGACTATTGATAAGGTTAGCAGGTCTGAGTACTGTAAAACTGTCTGGAAGAATACAGGCTTAAAAAAAAAAAAAACAACAGTACTGTACTTGACACCTAGAAGATTTTTGGTCATCTAGAGAGTGTTTCAGTGAGTCGTCAAGACAGAATCCAGAATGCAAACATTAAGGACAAAGAGATTTGGGGAGACAACTGAAGCAGCAGATGAACGTTTGCTGTATGTTGGATCTTCTTAAATCCTCCCGGCTGCCTACGTGAGCACCAAGTGGAGGAGCAGATGGGTGAGGTAGCAGCTTAAGAACAAGCAGCTAGTAGAAGGAGGGGTGAGGACTAGAACCTGGCCCGTCAGGGTCCACAGCCTGTGCTCTTACCAACACTGCTCTTGGGGGTTTTAGCAAGATGGAGGGAGAGGGAACCCTGATGACAGAGGAGGGTCTCTGCTCTTCTCTGGGGCCACCTCCACCATGCTCTGCCGAGCTTTCTGTAGACACTCCTGTAAGTCGTCGCCCTTGGATTTTCATCATAAATGCATTCCCTGTCCAATGACTTTACCAAAGCCTTGCCAATCCACCAGCTCTTAGAAAGGCTCTTTTTTTATTTAGCAATGATAAAAGAGAGGGCCTAATAAATGAAATGGAGAAAGGAGTTTTATGCACGGCTTTCACCGGGGTGGATCATTTGTTGTTTCCTTCCTAGTGTTCAGGGCTCAGCCTGGCCCTCACCTGGTGCTTTTCTGAGACACATCTTCGTATTTGGGGCAGCGTGGCCATTGGGAGGTGAACTCCTCTCAGGCGTCTCTCTCTACCTAGATCAGTTGTTTATCCAGCTCATGGTCCCACTGTAGCTTCGGCATCTGACAGCAGATGTAGAGCCACGGTGCCCGGTACTGACCTCACCCTTTGTGGAGGAAACAGTGATTTCCACCGTCACAAAGAGGAACACCTGTCCCCTTAATCACAAGTCCCCGTCTCTTCTCCCCATCATGTTACGCGATGATTTGAAGCTTTTCCCAGTGATCCTTTTCCTCCACTTGCTTCATAATGTGACAGCTTAATTTCCAGAATCTACCTCAGGCCAAAACTCACATTTCCCCCCAAAGTATTGTTGTGTTTTTATTGAGTAGATTTCCTTCTTTGTTAAGCAAGGCAGAGTTAGCTGGCGAGACAATCTCTAGGCGACTCATTCATTTTTTTACTTGACAACTTCGAGATACGGCTTGTTTTTATTGCTTCCTTTAGTCCATCAAATAAGAAAATAGCCCTGGAGAGTGTGTGTGTGTGTGTGTGTGTGTGTGTGTGTGTGTGTGTGTGTGTGTTGTTCAGGCTGTCTTTGCATAGTCAAAAGGAGGAAGTGGGGAGACAAGAGCATGACCACACCGCCGACTGCCCTCCTACCACACAGAGCTCTGAACACTGTCATTCCCAAAAATGGTGTGACGCTGCCCTCTAGGAGGCAAGGCGGAGAACTCCACTCGCTCCCCAGAGATGGAAGTTGGGATGAATGTAATGGCATTCTTGCCTATAAAATATTTATACCCCTATTTTATAAGTAATCTCATTTAACCTGGTGTTGACACCACGTCGGTTCATGTAAATGATTTAAATTAACTCTGAATGGCAAAGAGCAACCCAGCCACTTCATCCTGCCTTCACTCTTCACTTCGTCGCCTCACTTTGAGGAGGGAACAGCTCCTTTTGGCTGTCAGCTATCTGGAAGCTCATTTACCACGGGTTAAGGGTTTCAAATCCATAATGTAAATCACTTGATTGACAGACCTTTGCCCCCAGTGGTACAATCAATTTTCTATTGTGGAGCTAAATTATTTTCTTGAAGCAAATGAAAGAGCTCTGAGAAGTGAACTCTGGGGGTGGGAGGGCTAGGCATATGCACAAAGTAACCGGTGTCGTTTCTGCTTTCTCTCTGGCTGTCCGCAAAGACAAAGGGATTGATGATCCCGGAGAAGTGACCTGCTTTGCAGGCAGTAATAAAGGCAGCAACTCTGAGGTTCAGTCCCTGAGCTCCTTCCAGTCGGATTCTGGTGATGACAATGGTAAGTACTCGGTAGCTGCATTCCCCTGTGTGGGTTTTGCCTCCTGTGCTGGAAGTCCGTGGGTAGGGAGGAGGGTGATGTGACCAGTTCTGTTTCTGGGCCTGACCGTGGACTTTGGAGCATGTTCACTGGCTTTTTGGCTGGCCCCGCTGTTGGCTGTCATCGCTGCGGAAGCACCTGCTGAGCTGCCGCTGTGGGCAGGCCAGGGGTCCGTGTCAGAGGTGGGCCAAGTTCCCTGACCTCCAGTAATGAATCCTCTTCTCCTATGGGAACCACCTCATCCCAAATGATACTCTAGAAAACTGTGGTTTCTTTCTTTTTTTTATTTTACGACTGGTGATCTCTTCACTCTTCACTGTATATCCAGCCTCCCCATCGTCAGAAATTCATTTAGGGGTAAGACCTCCTTGCCATAGAACCTCCTTCCCCTAGAAGTGGCATCGTCATTCAGCTGAAGTCTCCTTATAAGCATCTGGGGTCATAGGCCTTTGGAGAATCTATGAATACTGTGACTATGGATCCATTCCTTAGAAAAATGCCATATACCCAAAATGTGGCATGCGATTCCATATGGTTCCTGGACTTCATTGACACTCCAAAGCTGCTACCACCAACTTTTGTGAACTTATCTTTATGGAGAGGGTACTAAATGCTGGACTGGGTTTTCTGAGCTGAGTAACCAGCTCTGGAGGATGGATTGGTCTCCCCAGGGCAGGAGGTGGAGCAGAAATGGTCACAAAACAGTGAGAGTTTATTACATAGTGGTGAATCAAGAATCATTTCCAATAGTCATCCACAGAGACAGTTAGCATTCCCTTAGTCAATACTTTATTTCATTTCCCCATATATAAGCCATTGGCAAAAATTGAATATGTATCAATTAATGTAATCATACAACCCATAAATACATGCCGAGTTTCTCCTACATGCTGAACCCTGTGCTGAGTATTTTGTACCCAGAAGTACAAAATGAAAATGATACAGTCTTTGCCCCCCAGGTAAATAGAGGAACAGGTGAGCTCCAAGGCCATAGAAGCAATCACGGAAGTAAAATAGTCTCCCTTCGGCACCCTCATCCCCAAATCTCTTCCACCCCAGTACCTGGCATTCCAGAGAGGTGCAGAAGCCTACTTGTATCTGACTGCTGGGGTAACAAACCATATAACAGTGGCTTTCTTCTGACCATTCTCAGAAAGTCAGGGACATACCTCCAGATCTGTTTGCCGTGATGCTTACTCCTTCCCTCATCCCCAGCCAGAAGAAAAGCTGTTGCTGCTTGGCATTTTATATAGAAACACCCGAGAACACGTAGTTTCCACTCCAGGCAGAGGTCTGGCAATGCTACCCAGCTGACTCTTCTCACGGGCTCTGCTATGTGTGCCCTTAAGCTCACACATTTGGCCTTTCATGCTTAACCTTTCTGGGTCAGTCCTGACGAAAGTGGGTAGTGTTAGGAATTTTCAACAAATGAATTTTAAGCCTGATCACCTCTCCACAAGCTGCTGGAATCGGGTGCTAAATCAGCCCCATATAGAGCACAGAATTCTCCTTCCCAGATTTCAGAGGCCGGATGCTGACTTTTGTCTGTGCTTTACTGGTCGAAGCTGGGCCTTGGGTTTGTTCTAGGCTAAATGGCATCATGGGAGTGTGAAGCCGTCAGCCCTGCAAGGTGATCCTCCATCTCTGACATTTGGTTTGGAACAGCATGGCTGACCGACAAATAATTATCCGTGGGAATAGTGAGGTCTTCCCCTGGGAGCCTTTGGGAGTTATTAACGAGAAATTAGCCTGAGCTTGATGAGCCACTGCCTTCCTAGATTGATTTCACTGGGCCATGAGGTGTGAATTTATGAGCCAGACTCCCTGCCGATCATGCCTGGTCCTGGGTTTGCTGCCCTGGCCCTTCTGTTCCAAGGATCCCCAAGACCCCCAGATAAAAGCGTTCACCGGAGTGCTGCCTCACGGGCAGACTGGGGAGGCTTTGGGTGTTTGCATGCTGCACCTTTGATGCCATTGTTGTGAAGAGAAGTTCTCTTATATCTGAACTACGTGACTAACCACAAACTCTCCTTCCCTTCTCCTCTGTCTTCCTTTCCTGGCCACAAGCGTCCATTGTGACTGTCATTCAGCTTGTCAACAATGTAGTTGACACTATAGAGAATGAAGGTATTTACTTTTTTCTTCCATAGCATTTCTTGTGTAAAGAGTTATCCTTTTGGAAATATGGCTTCTGTGTTACTTGATCTGGGGTTGCTTTTAATCAGCTAGCAACCTAGGGGACACCAGCTGTTTCTCTAGGGGTTGGAGTGAATTTTACAATTTTAAAGGAAAAAAAAACCTACTTCATAAGTTGTTAAATAGATGGGGTACTCTTTTTTATAAAAGCCCTTCTAAGACAAGAGTTCCCAATCAGTTGGAATCCAGATTACTACTAAATTTGTTCTTATATTCAACATACTTAAGAAAGCATTCAAGGCTATACTCTTATGGGGATTGATTTTAATCAGGTAACTTTTATTAGTGTCTCAATACAATTAGGACCAGGTATAGATGGGATTTATCTTTTTATTTCCCAAAGAACAAGGAGGAGAAACAGGAGCAGGTGTTTTTAAGTTATCTAAAATATTCTGTTTTACCCTCTTCGCATGGCTTAGATTATCAGGTTTACCTCTCACTTTGTATTTAAACAGTGTCTATCATGGACCAAGGACAGAACTACAACCGAGGTGACTCTGCCATAACCCCAGGATAACATTTTTCTTCCACGTTTTGAATTGCTGAGTTCGTTCTTACCCTGTCCCTCTCCCTCCATCCTTTCTGGGTTTCTTTGATCTGCATTCTGCATGTTCCAGGTGTCTTGTGTGCTTGGCATTGGAAGCGAAAGTCCCCCCAGCATCCCTCCCCCAGCCTCCCCACCACGTGTGTCGGTCATCCATTTGCAGCGCGTCCTCCTACCTTCCGGGGACCACAGTACAGCCCATACCCCGCCCTCTCTCCGGGAGCATGTTGCCAGCCTGGCTCTGCATTTAGCGTATAGAAAGGAAGAAGGACTGGCGGGGAGGGGCTGCTGGAACTGGGTTTACTCCGCATGCCCTGGCTAGCCATCCCTTGTGGCATGGCTGAGTGTGAGGCTCTGCAGCAACCGGGCACCCTCTCTCAGAGTCGCCATCGCCTCATTCTCCCGGGGGCCAGAGCATGGCTGGTCCCTGAGGGAGCCCTGTAAGGAGCATGCACATGACCCCAGCATCTTAGGGTCTCTTGGATGTTAATTGCATGTCAGGTCGCCCCCCCCCCCCCCCGCCCCAGTCCGCTCCTTTTCCAAGCCCTGCCCCAGCTCCAGTCTGGAGGAAATTGACTGTCACGGCTTTTCTCCCACAGCCTATCACTGGGACACCTCCGACTGGATGCCTGGGGCCCGGCTGTCGGACATAGAGGAAGTGCCCAACTATGAGAACCAGGAGGGAGGGTCTGCACACCAGGGCAGCACACGGGAGCTGGAGAGCGATTACTACCTGGGCGGCTATGACATCGACAGCGAGTACCCACCCCCCCATGAAGAGGAGTTCCTGAACCAGGACCAGCTGCCCCCTCCCCTGCCAGAGGACTTCCCAGACCAGTACGAGGCCCTGCCGCCCTCCCAGCCTGTGTCACTGGCCGGCACGCTGAGCCCCGACTGCAGGAGAAGGCCCCAGTTCCACCCCAGCCAGTACCTTCCTCCCCACCCATTCCCCAACGACACGGATTTGGCGGGCCCGCCTGCCGCCTGTGAATTTAGTACTTTTGCCGTGAGCATGAACCAGGGCGCAGAGACGGCAGGCCCCGCCGACGGCGTGTCTCTCTCCTTGCACAATTCCAGAGGCACCTCGTCCTCGGATGTGTCCGCCAGCTGCGGCTTTGACGATTCCGAAGCAGCCGTGAGTGACTACGAGAGCGTGGGAGAGCTCAGCCTCGCCAGCCTGCACATTCCCTTCATCGAGACTCAGCACCAAACCCAGGTGTAGACGGCGCGTCTGCCTGGGCCCTTGGCGCTGTCCGTGGCTGAACCACGGGAAGGAGGCTGGCGGGGTTCGTGCGTCTGCACGGCCAATGGCCCGAAGGAAACATGGACTTGCCCCCCGGGAACTTCTTCACAAGTCCTGGGGTCACGGGCAAGCTCCTGTCGCGCTGGGTGCAAAGGAAAGGCTCCGACTGTTTCTTCGCGGTGACGGGCCCATAGCCCTGCAGTAGGTACCTGCGTTCACGACCAAGCAGGGCACCGACTTTCTACAGGGAGAATAAACTCCACCTGCTAGGTTATACAGCCCTCCTGTATGGCTTTGTGCAGTGTCGGGACCCGGGAAGGGTTACAGCGGCCAAGGCGGCAGTATTAATAACTGGCAACGAGCCAAGGGGCACTGTTGCATGTCATTTTGAGCCAAGGAGCGGGGAGGGGATGAAAACAGTAGTTACGATGGTTGGAAAAGTTAGTCTCTTAGGCAAAAGAAAAGAGAAACAAATATTATTAAAAAAAAACAAACAAACAAGAAAATGGGCTGAAGCCTTCAAAATCAACTCTATTTTTCTTTAATAAGCTGTCCAGTTTTCAGCTATAAAATTAGGTTTGGGTAACATGGTTTGTATGCTTAGTTATTTTTGTTTGTTTGTGTTAAGCATCCAATATAATATAGCTAGGCTTTATGATCTTTGAGAAAGGTATCAATGGAGAGGAATGTGAGGATATTTGGGCTCGCTTTTGGGGGTTGGGGAGAAGGTTAACGTTATTCAAACATTAGAAAGAATGTGATTATCTGTTTTTGTGTTTTCCAGTAAATATTCCTGGCCGTAGCTACAATTTTAATATTACTGCAGAAATTGGCTTTTGTTCTGAGAATTAGGGAAGAAAAAGAAAAAAAAAGTTGTATTTTGGCACATTGTTCTCTACAATGAGAGGAATTTAGAGGTTTAAGCAGAATTCAAATTCAGGGAGAAAAAAGGGAAATATACTTTCAAAGTTTTCAGCTGGATAATCACAATTCTTGATAATGCAGATAAAATTTAAGTGTTATTTTAAGTTGGTAGCATCATCACTATAAATGCAATTATGTTTGAAAAAAGAAGAAAGTAGAGTAGTTCTCGTGTATAAATTATAATAGCGTGTGTGTCTGGGCCTATGTACAAATATGTGCTTGCACTCAATAAGGCTGCTCTTGAGGAAAGCTAACGTGAGGGTTTTAGGATATGGACTGTGCTGAAAAATCCTGCCAGCGAGGCAGACTTTCCAATTTCTCTGATCTCTACAATGTTAGAGAAACACCAAATGCCATATTTTGCTCTGGTTCACTTAACTTTATTTTGGTACTGCCATTTATAGTGACTTAAAACAAAACTGTGCTTTTGAAAAAATGATATTTTGTTATAGTTTTCCAGAACTAAACTCTTATTTGAAAGATGTGTAATGTTTAATTACACCCCGGGGTTTTCCTCTCTCCTGACGTGTGGGCTTTGGCCCAGAGTGTCACAAATTGACAGGAGAATCACTTCACCGGAAATACGATAACCCAGTCCTTGAAGCTGAAAGTTATCAAGTTGAGTGACTCCCCTCTTTTGCTTCAATCAGATCATGGCTGCGTGCACAGTGGCCATGGTAAATAAATGCATATTTGCACTATCTGCCTCATGAGCAAATCTCTGTGTCCACGGTTTCTGGTGACATATGGCATTGGTGTATCGACTATTCTGTCCTGATTCTGTGTATCATCCCACTCAGACATATTTTTAGTTGCTTCCATTGTGTTTAGTCCACTGCTTTGTAGGAGTCAGTGTTTCTGAAGCTCGTTGTAACAAGAAAAAAAAAAATTCCTTTTCATTCCCAAGCTTCCTGAGTTCAGGATACACTTCACAGATTTTCCAGCTTTTCTCCTCTCCCCGTCTCTTGGTCGGACCTCCTCGTGGAAGCATCATCCGCACTGTGGTCTTGAAATAAATGAAATTTCACTGAGGCTGCTTTTGAAAATAGAGTCTCTGGTATTTTTCTTATGTAAGAAGCACATTTGCAAGAATCACGGAGAAAATGATGAACTAATGGTCTAGAATAGAATCACTGCTACACTTTTAATAATGCAATGACATAAAAACCATCAAAGTAAAACAACAATTCATTTCTTGCCCCCAGGAAATATTAGAACGAGATTAATGCCGATGAGTCACCAGTGCTTACACAGCATCTCCTCGAGGGAGGATGCCCGACTGCCACGGTAATGAAGGAATAAATAGATCCCTAATGCAGTTGTGAAGTCGCCCGAGAAAACTGTGCTCACTCTCTTTGCTCTGACCTATATAAAATACCTCTTTCTTCAGCATATCTTCCCCTGAGTTTCTGCAGAAGAGCTCTGCAGCTAAATGTATACCAGACAAGCGTGTGTTATGTTTTGATTCATTACCTTTAAACACAGTATATCTTTTCACTTTGGGGATAGCTGGGTTTCCCTGTAGGTTACAAAACGATTGCAGTCAGGCCAGGGTGGAACTGAGTGGGGTCACTGATGAGCCAAAGAGCTGGAAGGGTCCTTAAGATCTGCTTATCTAATCCCCTTTTTTTAATAAAAGAGGAAACATGGCCAGAGAAGGGAAGGGACTTGCCCAAGCTCACGCAGGAAGTGAAGTAGCTAAACAGGGACTAGAACCCATCATTTAGCCGATATTCTTTCTGTATAACATTGTTCCACTAACCTTCCGGGGACATGGTATCTGCCTGTATCTGCTGGACCTTCTGACCTCCCACATTCCTGCTCTGGAAAATGCTAGAAAAGAGAATTCATGGAGATTATTTCTCTGGAAGCCTTAGGATCTCAAGTTTCTTTGCAGCCACCCCTAGGAAGGAGGCAGTTTCAGAATTCACACATTTCTTTGGACACTTACCAAAATGCTGCTTTTACCAAATGAATGTTTTCTAAAATGAGGATGGAATGATAATTACAGAACGGAACTCAGACCAGGCATCAATTATAGTGAAACTTTGATTATAATGTTACCTACTGGATGCAGTTTTGTTTTTCTTTTTTTTTTTCCTCCCTCCCGGTCCTGGTGTTTGTTCTTCTCCCCTCTGCCATGATGAACCACATGGAAAATATGGAAGCCAATAAGTGTCTTGCCCTTTTTTCGATCACGTATGTGCTACCTCTTGGGAGCCATTTTCCGTAGCCTGTTGTGGACATTTTACCTCTATGACACACATTCTTGTAAGGCTGAGAGTAGCTGCACTGGACCGTTGATGTGTGTCACGTCGCGAGCAGAAGCTACAGGGCTGTCAAAGATGAATAAAGCAGGTGTTCATTTGCTTTCTTCTGCAAGCATTTTGCTGCTGAGCTCCATTCCACACCAGCTTTCCATTTACTCATGTCCTGCCCATTCATGAAATGCCATTGTAGAAGACAGTGGGAAGAGCAGGTCAAGTCTATGCATTTGAGGTTTACCCTAGCAGACAATCAGTCGGAAGGCCTGGAAAGGGCATTTAGGGTACATTCTTGGGACTTATCTGGAACTGCCCTTGGGAATCATGAGCAGAGCCTGAAAAAGAAGCAAGTAAAAGATATACACCACTGGCCAATGCCTACTTACTTCCCATCCCGCCCCCCACCCCCACCCACTGCCCCCACTAACGCTGTGTCTACGTAATCAAAGTCAGGGGAATTGAGAAAAGAGATTACCACAAGGAATCACGTGAGACCCAGAAAACACTTCCCTGTGAACGAGTTCAGGAAGATCTGGTGTTCATTTTGCATGGGCTGCCCAGATACTGGTCTGGTTTCTTCACACTTCTGCCCTCCCCGGTGCACAGATATCGCTAAAAGTAGTGAGGCTTGCATGTTTTATGTTTTTCGTTTCAAACCATGAGAAATGGAGATTTGAAGAGGAGCTGCTTCGGAGTTCTCATTTTGTGTGGTCTGTGAGAAGGCGGTTACATGTTTATGCTGGTGTTTGTCCCACGACATTCAACTGCACATTTTTCTGGTGGAAATCCACAACGGCTTTAAGCTTCTGGTTGCATAATTCTAGGGTTTAAAGTCACTATTTGTGGGTTTGGCATCAGTTAATACTTAGCCAGCTGGCTAAGAGGTAGGAAACGAGTAAGATTTTCTTTCCTTATGTAATAATGAAAAGCAATAATTACAAGTATGTAATATTACACAAAGGCCATAATTAGTCTCTTCCAGTGTTGAAGATGCACTAGAGAATCGTACAGTCCATTCGAAGTGTGTTTGGACCCATTGGTATGGACCGTAGCACCCTTCCGGCAAACAAATACCACAATTGCTACTACTTAACAACTTTCTGAGCCCATACTACTGCATTTCAGGAGGTGACAAATGTGTTCAGGAAATGGAAGCACTGTATCAGAGAGATTGTCTTGTAAATTTACCTGTTACAAACAGGCTGGTTTGTAAAAGATGTATGTTTTGGTGTTTAAAATGTTTATAAAATTGTATATAATGGTTTCAATTTTCCAGGCTTTTTGTAGATACTGTATTTGATGCCTATCAGGATGCTTTAATTTGGGGGGTCAAGTATAATTCTAAGTCACCCATGCTGTTGGTCTGCAAACTTTTGAGGTAACTCCACGCGTGTGCACACACACACACACACACACACACACAGGATCTTAGATTTGAAAAGGATGTTTTTTAATAATTTCAAAATGTACTGTAATCTTTTTTGGGTTCTACTGTTTTCATTTAATTTTCTCTGTTTCCAAGAAAATGTTTGTATTGACATTTTTTAAAACAAGTGTGTTTTGCCCAGTTACTAAGTACCTGATTTTTATGCCATTTCAGATTCAGATAAAGTATGTTGTTTCTTTACACACACCCACCCCCCACACACACACCCGTGAACTCCCCTAAACTTGCACACACACCGCACACCAAACCTTATGCAAAGGGGAAAGCTAACACTTCAGTGAATCTTGTCCCTTACAGACATGGATTGTTTCTGCATATATTGCTGTTGGCAGTATTCAGTCTTGTGTTCTTTTTCTAAAAAAAAAAAAAAAGAAAGAAAGAAAAACAACAACAACAAAAGGACGGCCAAAAAACCCAAAAAACAAAAAAACCAATAGTGTACAGGTTTGTAATTGCCAAAATTTGATGGTTAAAACAAGTTTTCAAGTAAAAAGAAAAAAAATGAAACTAGCGATTGTGTTGACCCTTTTTAAGTGTTTTCTTTTATTCGCCTTCAGTTAATCGCTCCTGTGGAACTTGGGCGGTCCTATCTTTGCGGGGGATGGTGGTTTCTCCAGAGACTTCCTACCTCCAGAAAGAGTTCTATTGGTTCTGGTGCACATGTGTTGGAATCCTAGGTAGCTTCTTACTGGGCACATACCCTGTAGTGATTTGCCCTGATGAGAATGAACACAGTCCTGGAGGCTTGGAAAAACAGGGGCCGTGGAGCCCCCCACCTCTGCAGAAATGTCCCCTAAACACCTCCCCACGCCTTCTAGGCAGTTTCTCCAGTACTGGGCTCCCCAAACAAAAACAAAAACAAAAACAAACAAACAAAAAATCCTAGAGTTCAGAACACAATTAGCACTTGAGTTTTCCTCCAGAAAGCTCTAGAAAATTTTCCATACCGAGCGAAAGTCAAAATATACACAGAATTTGGGGGTGGGGGACAAATTGATATTTTGAAGAGGAAGTGACCTTAGGAGAAGTTAGCTTGAGACCAGGAAGGACTCCAGAAGGGCACCCTCTCCTCTGGGGCCTGTTGGCAGATCAGCCCCGTCTGAGCCCCAGCAGCAACAAGGCCCCTCCCCTCCGCGGTCCATGGGACTGGAGTCGACCCTGCCCGCCTGCCTGCTCCTGCAGCTGAACTGCCTACCCCACCCTCACCAGGCCCCTGGAGCCGTTTGTAGAATGGGCCCTGGTTAGGCATTCAGTTTCTCCTCAGTGCGCTGGCAGAGCTAGGTGTCCTGTGATCCTCTGGTTACTAGTCCACCCCCACCAGGGGTAAATAACAACTGGATAAGAGAAAAGGAGCACCAATTTAGTGCATTAGGCCACTTCCATGGTATAAATACTCCTATCATGGCTGATTTCAACCTACTCAGGTAATGTAAAGGTGCTCACAAGTTCCTGAAAGTCTAGCCAACCATGGCTCTTGCAAGCCAGTCTGAGCCAATCCAGCATACCTCTGACCCTGCAACTAGACCATGAGCTACTTGAGAGCCAAGTCATGTCTTCATTGTCCTTGGTTCCCAAGTTCCCAGGGTAGTACCGGCCCTCTGCTGAATGTTCTTGATTGAAAATTTCATTGATGATGTCTCCCGCTAAATCCCCTGAACCTCATCAATCCTCCCTCATTTTGCTGAATTTGGTAACTGCAATGAGAAGGATTTCCAGAGAGGCGGGTGTTGCAAATGCTCCAAGTCTCCTGCCTTTTAACCCAATGGCACAGTGATAGGGTCATGAATTGAGCACCAGGAAAATATTCATGTCTGTGCCTTTCATGTGGCCGCCCTTAGGAGAAAGAGAATTTGTTTACGTCTCCATCCGTGCCTCAAAAATGACAGAGCAATACAGAGATGTCACTTAAGAAATAGCACTGGTCTGTTGGGGAAACAGGAAAAGAAAAAGGCTTTTCCTGTCTATCTTTATTCTCTGCTGGTTCTTTGAGGTAAAGGGGTCAGTTCCTAAGCTTGGACATAGGTCTCTGTGGAAAGGTCACTTCTTTTTCTGTGCCCAGGTCAGGAGTCCCCAGCACCACTACCAGTTTTGATGATCCCCTAGAACCCAGGACTCAGCACATAGTTGTACTCATGGCTATGAAATATTGCCAACCGGGAGCGCTCATTAGATACTCAGCATCCAGGGTTTTATTGGAGGCTGGTGTCACCTGCAGCCTCTGCCTGGGATGTACCAAAATTCCAGACTCCCAGAAGGAATGCAGGTGTTCGGCATAAATGATACCAAAGTGGTGAGAGCCCCTCCCAAAGTTCCAATTCCAGACACGAGCCAAGGGCCCACCTGATAAGAAGGGCTTTCAGAGGATAGCATCAGACCTGTCAGTCCCTGCAGAATCCCTCTGAAATTTCTTTTTTTCTTAATTTAATTTAATTTAATTTATTTATTTGAGAGAGAAAGAGTGAGAGAGAGAGAGCACAAGAGAAGGGAAGGTCAGAGGGAAAAGCAGACTCCCCACTGAGCAGGGAGCCCAATGCGGGACTCGATCCTGGGACTCCAGGATCATGACCTGAGCCGAAGGCAGTCGCTTAACCAACTGAGCCACCCAGGCGCCCCTGAAATTTCTACCAAATGGACACTCCTCTGTTTCTCCAAACTCATAGCAATTAATAATTTTCATTTTTCATGGGACCCTCCATGTGGTCTGCATGGTACTGTTCTTCAAATCTTTATCCAGCCTTCTCCTTGGACACAAAGGATTGAACCAACATAAATTCTGCCAACATAAATACTCCTATCATGGCTGATTTCAACCTACTCAGGTAATGTAAAGGTGCTCACAAGTTCCTGAAAGTCTAGCCAACCATGGCTCTTGCAAGCCAGTCTGAGCCAATCCAGCATACCTCTGACCCTGCAACTAGACCATGAGCTGGTGAATGCAAGCTGGTCATTAGAATGATGCTGTTCAACGATTTGAGCAAAAATTATCATCACCACTCACTAGCTTTGAATAACTGCTAGTTTGGATGCACAGCAGGGCAGTTTTCCCACCTACATCTTTATCTTAAAGCATTTTGGCCCATTTCTCAAAATTCTTCCATTTTTGTCTCCATTCTTTTTTTTTTTTTTTTAAGTAGGCTCCACTGGCAATATGGGGCTTGAACACTTGACCCTGAGATCAAGAGTCACATGCTCTGCTAAGCCAGCCAGGCATCCCTTGTGTCCGTTCTTTTATTTGTTAAATTCTAATGAATTTTTAGCCAATTGTGCCTATTTCATACTGTCTTAAATAAGAAGATTTGGAACAGGCTAAATACCTAACAATAAATAATAATTTGAATAAACTGGCACAAAAACTAAAACAGCCTACAAGCTAAGCAGGTACAAGTGGCTTAAAAATAGAAAATTCTAGAACATTTTTTTAGTGTTCCTTTAATCATTTGTACTGCCCTCCCTTCCTTCCTTCCTCCCTTCCTTCCTTGTTTTCTCTTACTCCAAACCAGTGCAAGTTCATTACAAACAAGAAAATGAAGACAGGGAAAAGAAGGTCATAAAGAATCCCTACATATGTCTCCAAAAACAATGGAAGTATTCTATCAGAGTATATTCTTTCAGGCCATTCTATGTAGATACCCATTAACATGTTTTTTAAAAGGGAAATCTTTATGAATAAACTTTTGGGAATTTTTTTAAAATATCACTCCAAGTAATAGATGACTACTTTCTCATGAAAATACAGAAACAATACAAAGGCATCCAAAGCAAGGCATGAAAGGTCCCTTCACTTCACAACTGACATTCCCATCTCTTCTACCTTCAAAATATCATTTCCTTAAATGTGTAGGGGGCATTTTTTTAGCCCCTTATAGGCTAATTATCCTCTATTGAGTGCCCTTTTGTGATCTTCCCTGATGATTTCTTTTTTATGTTTTCTGATTTGGCAACCCTCTGTTGGCCCATGGGATTCTACAAGATTAAGCACCTTTCCCGTCACCTTCTCAGGCTTCAGGAAATCCTGCACTGTTTGCCAAAATGCGCCCTTTCGTTTTATGCCCTTCCTGCCTGACACTGAATTCACAGTAAGTTTAGGGGACCCACAATCAGCTCGAGCCAGAGCAGCACAGATTTTAACTCTAGTGCCAAGCAGGAAGAGACATTAGAAGAGAGAATTTATAGTTCATTGGTGAATATATTCTTAGCATGAATACCTTTTCTTCCCCGCTCAACCTCCTCATGGTAAAAGATACAGATGATGAAGATTCCCTGTATATGTACAAATACATATATGTAGATGGGAGGAAGTGACATAATGGGATCCAATTGTCCCGAAACTTGCTATGTTTGCCTAACAATCTTAGACATCTTCCTCGTTACTGTTATGTTCTTAATGGCTGCATTGTTTTCCATACGATGGTCATTCCATAATTTATTTAATCATGACCTTATTGATGGACTGTTTTGCTGTTTGGATACTACAGATAATGCTCCCATGTACACCCTTGTTGCAATGTGCCCATGTGTTAGTATTTCTGAAGGATAGATTTCTGGAAGCAGAATTTTAAAGTCAAACAGTATGTCCCTTTTTAAGTCTGAGCATTTCTCCTATTTTAATTGCCTTCAAAATGGTTTCACCAAATGATAATCCTATCAGTAGTTACACATCGTATGTAGCAAACAATATAACTCACTCTCTCCACCAAGTCCATGGGGCTGGCTCCATGTTCCAGAAGCCATACTGCTGCTCTAGATTCTCTGGAGATCCTAGGTTGAAGACTGCTATGGCAGGTTGCCACCACCATGAGAACTGACCTTGTAAGTCTCTACTTCCATAGACACTGTCATGTGTGCTACTCATCTGCAGGGAAGGGCTCACAGAGGAGAACTAGACAACTGGCTGGTAGAACCACCAAGAACTCATTTCTCTGAGATACTAAATGTCCAGCTCTCAGGCCCTACATTTGGACAAGATTGTCCAGGAAAGATAGACGTTACCAAGAAAAACATAAGCAGGTTCTATAGAGATTGAATGCTGAGGGTCTTGTAACAACATGTCATGTCTGAACGATCATTATTCCACAACTGTTGAAATTTGTGTATCTTGAAACTTGAAATTGTTTACCTCTGTGCTGTAGAAAAACTCAAAGGAATCCTTCCATATGAGCTTTCATCAGTCGAAAACAAAGAAGGACCACTGAGGGGAACCGTAATGTATCGCTTTGGATGCTGTGGAGTTAGGGTCTACCTCCTTGCTCCTTAAATTGTGGTCCACAGGCCAGCAGCATCGATCTCACCAGAGAGTGTGCTAGAAATACAGAATCCCAGACCCACTGAGTCAGGATCACATATTAATAAGTTCTCTGGGCAATTCATATGCATGCACATTAATGTCTGAGAAGCGCAGCTGGATTCTTGACTTGGACTCTGATACATACTAGTCGTGTGAACTTGACTGAGTTACTTAAACACTCTGTACTTCAGTTGCATAATCTAGAAGATAGGTAGGTTACAAGAAAACAGTGCGGCAGTGCATGCAAAGAGCTTCGTACAGTGTCTGACAAATAGTAAGCACTCAAAGGGTAGCCACATAATTATTTTTCCTAATTTTCATCCAGGTTCCACTGTGCAGAAGGGGCTATAATCATTTCCAGGGGTCCCATCTCGCCTGGCTACTGGAGAAACAGTTCAGTTCATAATGATTAAAACTATTAATAAAAAGAAAAATCCTTTGAGTTCAAGCTCAGGTGTTCTCTGGAGTCATGCTTTCTGAGAACACTCTTCAGCGCATGATCAAACATCTTGTTTAAATAAATGTGTTTTGCACGGATAGGAGAGACGGGGCTTTGATGCGGCCGCCTATCAGTACCAAGGTTCATCATCCCTCTCGTCCTGGCATTTCCTAATGAAGCTGAGTCCCTGATCAATGCCAGGTCCTACTTCTTGAGGCACAGATTCTAAGGCTGTATCATTCCTGTGACCCAGAAAGAAATGGCATTTAACTGGGCCTCAAAGGAATTCAGTGATAGGTGACGAGATCTTGGTGTGCGGGAAGGCTAAGGGTGGGCATGCTTGTTCTAAATGGTAAGAAATTGACTCTGTGAAGAATGAGATTAAAATGACCAAAAGGGCAGCAACTTCAGGGACAAAAATGAAAGGCCATAATAAGATTTACCATGTAAATAATTCACCTAGCACAGGAAAAGGCTCAGGCTCTGAGCACAAAGGGACTTTTTCACATCCCAGAATATAATTAATTAAGAATTCAGGATACAAGGTAATTAGAGGAACCGTAACCTGGAGGCATGCTGCTGAATTATTCTGATCATTTTTAACAACGAGAAAATTTAATTTTCCCATCATGTGGCATAGATTTTAAATTTGGGTAATGTGAAGAGGAGTGTTCATACAGTGCAGTCAGCAAATTAAACTATTTCTTTTGATTTTGATTTTCCAGCAAAAATCAGGATCACGTGATTGAATCTAAAACATGGAAATGATTGTCAGAGCTGGAAGATACTTGAGAGAAAAATGTACAAATTCCAGTTGAGTCTTGCGTCTTAACACTAAGCTGCCCATGTTGCTCCTTTTGTAATTAGTGTGTGTGTGTGTGTGTGTGTGTGTGTGTGTGTGTGTGAATCTATTGCATTATTTCATGTTATGTTCTGGGGCAAGGGGGATGAATATATTATTCCTATACATAATGGAGGTGATGTCAAGCTACCAACAAATTACATTCACTTTCTTTGACAGGAAGAAACTGTCAACACTTTTTAGTCACCAATTAGTACTCATAGAGTTAAAAGTGAAGAGCTGAATTTACTTTTTGATGAACCCAGCCTTCATAGAAGATGTGCTGCAATCTATTGCTCTTGAATTATCCATTTTTCACATTATTTCAGGCATTCCTTATTTAAATATTTCCAAGTGCACTTGTGATGCTTTTTATTAATGCATCAATTATCCAATGTGCATTTTCAGGCTATTACAGTGATTTCCCAAATATCTATTGCCTCATTTTTTACCTATAAAGTCCCTACTTTAATTGTGCTATTAAGATTTCTGAAGGCCTCACCCAAAGCTTAGTTTTGGTTTCAGAGAGACTGGGTTTGACTCCCTCTCTTGTGGGTTCAATTGTGTTCCCTAAAAAGATATGTTAGAGTCCTAGCTTTGGGGTGCCTGGGTGGCGCAGTCAGTTCAGTGTCTGACTCTTGATTTCAACTCAGGTCATGATCTCATCGTCCTGGGATCAAGCCCTGCATCAGGCTCTGCGCTCAGTGGGGAGTCTGCTTGAGATTCTCTCTCTCCATCTTCCTCTGCCCCTCCCTGCCTGCTAGCTGCCCTCTCTCTAATAGATAAATAAATATTAAAAAAAAAAAGTCCTAGCCTTGGGAGCCTATGAAAGTGACCTTATTTGGAAATAGGGTCATTGCAGATATAAGCAGGTTAAAACAAAGTGACACTGGATTAGGGTGGCCCCTAATCCAAAATAACTATTGTCCTTATAAGAGGAAGAAGAAGACACACACACACACACACACACACACACACACACACACGAGGGAGAATGCCCTATGAAGGTGGAGACAGATTGAAGGGACGGGTCTCAGGCCAAGGAACCCCAGGGATTGTTGTAATCATCAGAAACTAGGAGAGAGGGTCAGGACAGATCTTCCCTCAGAAACTCCAGGAGAAACCAACCCTGCTGACACTTGGATTTTGAAAACTGGCTTTAACAAACCGAATCTACTTTACAGAGCTGGGTGGCTGTTGTGCGAGACGCCTCCAACAGGTGCAAATAGTCCTAAGTGTTGCTGCATGCTTCTTCTGGCATCAGTTCAAGGAGGCCTAGACGTACGAAGCCTAGTAGAGATAAACAACCCTGTCCTCCTCAGAAAAAAAAGCCTTCATCCATTTTTCCATTTTGACTGACACTTTTTGACTCACAAGCAACAAAAGCAATACTAAATAAGCTCTAAATAAGAGGGGATAATACTAAATAAGAGGAGACTTCACCATC
Organism: Halichoerus grypus; assembly: GCF_964656455.1. Taxonomy (NCBI): domain Eukaryota; kingdom Metazoa; phylum Chordata; class Mammalia; order Carnivora; family Phocidae; genus Halichoerus; species Halichoerus grypus. The sequence goes on from NC_135722.1 coordinate 73,369,489, forward strand.
CTTCTACCACCCTAGTGATTTCTGTTTTTATTTTCCATTTATTTTATTTTCCATTATTACTTTACAGGAATACAGTCATTCATTTGCATAATTTTTCACAGCTGTAATCACAGTATTGACATCATTTTTATATTCCAATCTTATTCTTTCACTCTGTGTATTTAGGTATTTTTCTTGCTTTTATAAGTCATCATATTTAAGTTGGAATGATTTGCTTTCTTTATATTTGAGGGCTGTGGATGCATTCAAGGCAGATGGAGCTTCTTCTAAGCTTGGAGAACTGATGGGGGAGAAGATGGGAATCCTTCACCTGCTGAGGCTGGCATCAAGGAAGAGCCCTTAGCCCCGGACATCCCCAGATGGTGGGCCTGTCCACCAGGAGAGGGGGGTCTTGTGTTAGAGAATGAAAGGCCTTGGAAGACTTGGAGGCCAGGGCCCGGTCCCCTGCTGGTCACAAGGAATGGGTGCTTTCCAAAACATCATGCCTTGTTCTCCAGAGGCAATCACTGTCCTATGAGGACTTTCTTGAAGCTGCTTTTGCTGAGAAAGCACAGCACAATCTTAGGTTTTCGGTTTATTGGGGGTGGCAGAAGGAAGTTATGGAGCTCCAAAACACCCCCTAAGTCACCCCTTGGTGTGCCCACCAATCACCTGTGTAGCCTCAGGGTCTGGCTGGAGGAACCACCCCTTTCCTGGGAGTGTCACTAGACCACAAACCCACATGCTCCTTCTATTAGTCAGGGTTATCCAGAGAAAACCAACAGAATGTGTATATATATATATATATATAGAGAGAGAGAGAGAGAGAGAGAGAGATTTATTTTAAGGAATTGGCTCATGTGGCTGTGGAGGTTTAGTGGATCCAAAGTCTTATGAGGTGGGGTAGGATAGGCCAGGAGTCTGGAGACTCAGGGAAGAGTTTCTGTTCAAGTCCAAATGCAGTGTGCTGGCAGAATTCCTTCTTGCTCTGGGGAGATCAGTCTTTGTTCTATTAAGGCCTTCAACTGGTTAGATGAGGCCCACCCATATTATGGAGGGCAATCTGTTTTACTCCAAGTCCACTGATTTAAATGTTAACCTCATCCAAAAACACCTTCAGAACATAATATTTGAGGAACACCTGGCTGTCTTAGTTGGTAGAGCATGCAACTCTTGATCTCGGGGTTGTGAGTTTGAGCCCCACAGTGGGTGTAGAGATTACTTAAAAATAAATTTTTTTAAAAAGAAAATAGTATTTGACTAAAATAATGTTTGACCAAATATATTTTTATTTTAATGGTAAAAGTAATCTATACATGTTTTAAATCAGAAGACAAAGAAGAAAGCTAAAATCTTTCCTATCCCCAACATATTTCCCAGATATATATTAATATATAATAATAATCCCAAATATAATAATTTGATGCATATCCTTCCAGCCTTTTTTCTATAATGAAATGTAAATGTGTGAAATTTGTAATACAAATATGGGATCCAACTGTACACATTCTTCTGAAACTTGCCTTTTCCATTTCATGGGAGTCCCTGGACATCTTCCCATAATCAGCACATTCTTTTAGCAGTTGCATACTATCTTGCTATATGGAAGCACCCTAATTTACTTAGTAGTCCTCTTATTGATGGATATTTTGCATTATTTGCAGTTTGGGACCATCACAAACAACAATGCAGTGTATATTGTTGAACATATCTTAGCAATCCTGTGCAAGCATATTGTACAATAAAGATCTAATAGTGAAAACATTATATCAAAGGATATACCCATTTGAGATATTGCTGGATATTGTCAAATTAATGGATGCTTAAGAAGTGCTCATTGAGTTGATTTGAAAAGACTCAGTTCTAAAGCAAAGAAGAAAAGGAAAGAGAAAAGGAAGGAGAAGGAAAGAAGAGAGATTAAGAAAGACAGTAGACAATGTTTTGATACCAATTGCATTTGGCTGAGCTGGTGCTGTAGACAATACATTGTATCCATGAGGTAAGCTCCGAGAAGACAGGGTTGTTTTGTCCTTGATACAACTCAGCTGAGCCTAATAAAAAGAAGATGCCAGATAGATAAATATTTGTTGGATAATGGTACAAAGAAAACCAAGACCCACTGAGTTTAAGGGAAATAAGATATGAAAAGTATATTGCATGTCTTAGGCACTCAGTACATGGTACCTGCTTTTGTAATAGCAGATACTAAATTATGCTGTCACTAAGTATCAGAATAGTGAGTAAACCCCAGTTTGCTGCCAGCAGAGCAAGTGACCTCCCATTGCTTCGTATGGGGTGTCCTTGGCTGACAGACATCATCCAGAAAAAGTGGGATTCAGCCTCTATGCTTGGATTGAAATTCACACAAGGACAGGGTCAAGTACCTGAGAACAGCACATTTTGGAGCAAGCCAGGCAAGGGATCCCAAAAGACTTGAGTGTGGCCTCGGGCTCCATTTTTGTTACTGAGGCTCTGGTTGCTAGCTTTATGTGGCATAGAGGGAAGAACACAAATGTTTTCTTCTGTACAATTTCCTCTTACAATGAACACACCAGTTTTCATCATGGTGTTAAAGGAAAGTGGCACAGACGCTGTGTAGGTTCTCCCACCCACCCTGTGGCTGCGGCAATTACACCATTTGGGATAATTGCCTTGTAATTGCTGCTGTGATTTAAAATCTAATGCTATCCTCCAATTGTTCTCATGTCTTTTCATGAATAATGCAATCGTCCCGGGAGCCCTCTGCCAGTTTCTCGTTTAGATTGGCCCTGTGTTTGAGTTATGCACCATTGTCTTACATACCATTTTCTCACAAAGCTAATGTGGCAGAGACAATACAGGGAATAATTAGGACTTGGCTAATTATGGGAAATGGGAATGTGAGTAAGGTATGAAGTTTTTCCTCTGAAAATATTTCCAACCCCCAGTTGGCCTATAGGTAAAAAGGAGGAAGGCGGATTTTTCTTGCAGGGTCTGAGTCTACCGCTTTCTCTGAATGCTGGACATGCTTGTTCTGTCTGATGGGGTAAGATCTTTCTTTTCAGAACAGAAGGCAAGCAGATTTTTCCAGGGGGTGACTTCTCTCAGTTGCATTGTGTTGTCATCATCAAATGCAAACAGCTCTGTAAACATGAGCTGGTGCCTCTCCTTACAAGGCCAAAATACCAATTGTTTAAATGAATGGGCAATGACAGCTTGGATTTCTGTTTCTGGAATCTGGCCCTTGGTTTAATAGAACCAGAAGAAATCGATTCTGTGTTCAGACAAATGACAATAGAGTCATTTTAGAATTTCAATTTAGCTTCTACCTAGGGAAGGGACCATCTCAGTCTGGTGGAGTCTTGATCATTTATTTCCATGTCAGTGACGTGATGCCCTCACTGCTAGGCCCTCTGAGCTCTAATGAAAGTGGCGGAGTACCCTGACCACCTAGCAGCAAATGGCAGTATCAGCTCACGTCCAGCCACTGACGGGTTTGCATTAGGGCCCAACTTAAGTTTCTGAGTCAGCTCAAAGCCTACATTTCTCATTTAGAGGAAAGGCATTCACACAGGCCCATTACGGCCCCCGCTGCCCTCATCACATCAAGGCCTGCCGTCTTGGCATTCCCCATCTGCATGCCTGCCATACTGTCCTCCTGTCTCCTGCTCCCATCTGGGCCTTTGCACATGCTTTTCTCTAGAGCTTTGTATTTCCAAGAAGTGTTTTTGACCCCTCAAGCTCTGTTGTTGCCCCCTTGCATTCTTCCATAGCCTCCTGAGTTAGCCATATCACAGATTTCTCACATGATATTATAGTGTTCTATTTACTTATCTTCCTTGCTAGACCCTGAGATCTGGGTGAGCAGGACTAACTGTTTCATCCAGCTCAACCACGTCTGTCATCATTGAACATCTGGTAAAAGACAAGAGGAATAAATAAACAGGTGACTCCCTGTCCTCCCGGCCTTAGTAGGTGAGGTAAGCAGGGATTCTGCAGGATCCAGAGCGACCAGCTACAGCCCAGGCTGCTGAGTGGCCAGGCCCAGTGAGCTCCCTGTGTCAGCCCAGAAGCAGCCCCCCTCAAGCACCCACAGACCTCCTAGTGAGTAGGACAGGAGTGGCAGAGCCTCCCCGAATGGGCCTGGGGAGATGGGCTTTCAGACTCCCAGACGGGCAGAGTCTGACGGAGAAACAGACTGAAATCTGGGAGCCAGGGTGCCTCGTGTGACTGAGACCTTGTGTCAGCTCTGCGGCGGGGGCTGCCGGGAACAGAGACAGGTGTGAGGTGCAGCCGGCGTCCACCTGAGAGGGTGATCTAGGGACAGCAAGGAAACTTCCCCGGCACAGATCTACCCCTAGAGGGAAAGCTGCTGCCAGCAAAGTGAGTCAGGATTTCCCCGGAAGTGGGTGGGGACGCTGAATCAGGCAGCATCACCTCCCAAGAGAGAGCGGGCCCAAGGACTTCACGGCGTGTTCTGCTGTGGTCTGTGGTCTGTAGGATAGTTTTAGTCTACACAATGGAAGGGGTTGTTTGATAGCTGAAGTCCCTTAATTGGGACGACGCCCTCTAGAGGTGGTTATTTAATGTCTGGAAGAGTACTCAGAAGCCCCCACAGGGGTGGAGGGGGTGTGGGTGGGGGGTGGGATGGCTGTCACCAGGAGCCTAGGGCCGGCCTCAACCCTATTTATCTCCAGTTAGCACCAGAGAGTTTGTCGTAAGGGATTTTAGTAAAGATTTCTCTGTGAAATGAGTCGAGCTGACGCCTGTAACGTATATGAGCTATTACCTAAGCACCTTCCTGGTTGAACAGGGGAGCCCAGAAGTCTCTACGCTTTGAAGTGGCAGCCAGGGCCTCAGGAATCCATCGTACGTGGAGTCATTTTCAGGGGATCCTGTCCCCCACTAGAAGCCTTGCCCACCACCAGATGCTATCATCTTCCCGCGTGCAAGCTGCTTGTCAGAGATTGCAAGGACAGAGTGCTGAGACTCCAAACCGCACAGGGGTCATGCCTGCTCTAGGCCTGCCAACGGAAGTATGTGGGGAAGAATTCCGCCTGAGGCTTGCCTCACTGTGCCCACCTGTCTCAGGGGTGGGCGCGGGGAGAGCTAACAAGGGGACGCCTGCCGCACCTGCCAACAAAGAACCTCCTCGTTGTGCCTCAGATCCCTTTGCAACATTGTGTTAAGGACTAAAGGAGGGGGCCCGAGACCAGCAGGAATATTTCTCAGGTCAAATGCCAGAGCTCTTACATACTGATCTGAACTGCTACAGCCAGGCTTAGGTGCAAAACCTCAGCTAATTCTGGCAGCTCTTGGCAGTGCGGCACAGAAATGTTCTCGGAGTTTCTAATGAGATGACATTCCCTCTCCTACCAGCCACGTTTCCTCCCACCCCGGTGAGGAATTACTGAGTAGAGAACACAACACTTGGGAGGGTTAATTATGATATTTTTAGTTTTCTTTCCAAATTGAATTTTTCAAATTGAATTTTTCAAGGCATTCTTAAGAAACTACCTTCAGAACCATGATTATTCTTGAGAATGAAGAGTAAATTGGCACTCACAGTCATTCACTGACTTCGACAAACATGTTGACGCTCATTCATTCACTCTTCAACAAATATTTATTGAGTACATATCAGGGACCCAGACACTGCAAAGTTACAACCTCAGTCCCCTGATCACTTTAAGCAAAGTGGTGGTTGCGATTTATAGAATTCTTAAGAAAGAGTTCTGAGGACAACAGCGACTAGTCATTTTGCAAGATCGCAGGAGGGGGTGGGGAATGACAGGCAGGCAGATCTGCGTTCTCTCCCCACCACAGCTTCGGAAGATGCCTGCCTCCCCAAGCCAGGCAGGGTGGCCTTTGATGACACTGACAGGCTTGAGGTGCTCCAGAGCTTGGTCCAGGTCCCGTGCTGACAACAGCTAGAACTTGACAGCTCCCCCAGCCTTGCAGACAAGTGAGTTTCTTGAGGCCCAATGTGGTGACAGCTCTGATATGCCATCCTGCTATTATTTCTAGGTTTGTGCAGGGTCTGGGGTTTCCCTGGATATTCACACTTGAGAGGAAGCCAACTCGACAGGCATGGACAGGCGATGTTATTGGTCAGGGAGAAGAGGCCACTGCACTCCTAGTCTAAATCTTGGACATCCAAGTCTCAGGAAAGAGACTTTAGCTCCCAACCTGGCTTCAGAAAGGACTGCACGGGAAGAAGTAAAACTTTCACTGTTTGCAGATGACACGATATATAGAAAACCCTCAAGACTCCACCAAACTACTGGAACTGATCAATGAATTCAGTAAGGTCACAGGATACAAAATCAGTACATAGAAATCCATTGCATCTCTATACACTAATAATGAAGCAGCAGAAAAATAAATCAACAATTCCATTTATAACTACAACAAAAATAATAAAATACTTCGGAATAAACTTAACCAAGGAGGTGAAACACCTGTACTCCAAGAACTATAAAACATTAATGAAAGAAATTGGATGACACAAACAAATGGAAAGATATTCCATGCTCATGGATTAGAAGAGCAAATGCTGTTAAAATGTCCATACTACCCAAAGCCATCTACAGATTTAATGCAATCCCTATCAAAGTACCAACAGCATCTTTCACAGAACTAGAACAAAGAAGAACAAAGAATCCTAAAATTTGCATGGAACAAAAGACCTGGAACAGCCAAAGCAATCTTGAAAAAGAACACTGGAGGTATCACAATCCCAGATTTTCAGATACACTACAAAAAAAACAGTATGGTACTGACACAAAAAGACACATAGAACAGAGCAGAATAGAAAGCCCAGAAATAAACCCATGCTTCTGTGGTCAATTAATCTTCCACAAAGGAAGCAAGAATATGCAAGAGGAAAAAGATAGTCTCCTCAACAAATGGTGTTGGGAAAACTGGACAGCAACATGCAGAAGAATAAAACTGAACCACTTTCTTATACTGTACACAAAAATAAACTCAAAATGGGTTAAAGACCTGAATGTGAGACCTAAAACCATAGAAGAGAGCATCGCAGTAACTTCTCTGACATTGACAGTAGCAACTTCTTTCTAGATATGTCTCCTGAGGCAAGGGAAACAAATGTAAAAATGAGCTATTGAGACTCAAAATAAGCTTCTGCACAGCAAAGGAAACAATCAACAAAACTAAAAGACAACCTACAGAATGGGAGAAGATATTTGCAAATGACATATCTGATAAAGAGTTAATATCCAAAATATGTAAAGAACTTATATAACTCAACACCAAAAAACAAATAATGCAATTAAAAAATGGGCAGAAGACACGAACAGACATTTATTCAAAGACAACCAGATGGCCAACAGACACATGAAAAGATGCTCAACATCACTCACCAGGGAAATGCAAATCAAAGCCACAATGAGATCACCTCACATCTGACAGAATGGCTAAAATAAAAAACTCAAGAAACAATTGTGGGTCAGGATGGAAGTAGGAACACTTGTGCACTGTTGGTGGGAATGCAAACTGGTGCAGCCCCTGTGGAAAAACAGTATGGACATTTCTCAAAAAAATTAAAAAATAGAACTACCATATAATCCAGTAATTCCAGTACTGGATATTTACCCAGAGAAGATACCTGCACCCCTATGTTTATTGCAGCATTATTTATAATAGCCAAACTATGGAAGCAGCCCAAGTGTCCATCAATTGATGAATGGATAAAGATGTGGCATATATACATACACACTTATACACAATGGAATATTATTTAGCCATAAAAAATAATGAAATCTTGCCACATGCAACAACATGGATGGATCTAGAGTTTAATGCTAAGTGAAGTAAGTCCATCAGAGAAGGTAAACATCATATGATTTCACTCATATGTGGAATTTAAGAAACAAAACAAACCAAGAGACAAACCAAGAAACAGATTCTAAACTATAGAGAACAAACTGATGGTTACCAGAGGGGAAGGGGGTGAGGAATGGGGGAAATAGCTGAAGGGGATTAATAGTAATTTACTGTGATGACCACTGAGTAATGTATACAAGTGTTGAATCACATTGTACACCTAAAATATAGCACAGTATATTAACTATACTGGAATTAAAATAGGACTCCACAGTACTCTCAAGCCTTGACACATTTTAAGTGTAAGACTAATGGTTTTTCCAATAGAGAATTGATTGCAGTCACGTAGTTGATTACTTCCCTCCAGCAGGCAAGGTCCATATATTTGTCCTAGCTCCTCCCAGTAGACGCTTATGGGCAAGGGATTCTGCTTCCATGTTTTAAGGACTCCTCTGATTACTTGAGCCTCTCCCTTCTCTCCACAATAGCATCTTAGTTGGCAATCCACCCCCACCTCTCACAGAAGCTCTACCATTCCAACTCCTCAGGCCCCAAACCCAGATATCAGCTTTGACTTCTACATACCTCTCATACAGTCTTTAGAAATGCCATGTTTGTAAAGATTTTTGGAACTTCTACAAAATATTCAGAACTTCTCACCACTTAACTACCCCCCTGGTCCAAGTCACCACCTTGCTTGGATTGTTGGAATAGCCTCTACTGCATTGTGTCTTTCATGGTCTCCTCCCCACCTCTACCATTCTCTTGGCTCACTTTATGCATTTACCACTTGATGTTTGCCTGTATCTCTAACAAGGTTGAGTCCATGGGGTGAGAAGAGCATCCAACATGTGCTAAGTGCTCGTATTTCATAAATGGACAAGGAACACATCACCAGCAGACCTTGGGGACCTGACTCCCAGTGTATGTTGAATGAGCATATAATTTAGCTTAGGGTCCATGAGGTGTTTTCCTGTTCCACGTAAAAGTTAGGGAACAAAGGCCGCAGTTCTATCTGTTCACTCCTCACCCTCCAGGCATATTATTAATCAGACCTAGACTACCATGCTGGGCAATAGTTTGAGCCCAAGCTTCCAAGTGAGCTGCTTGGAGTTCCCACCCCACTCTTGGCTGAGTGATCTTGACCTGTACTGTCCTATCAGGGTCTGGGTAATAGAGCACCTAGCAGCATGAGCCACACAGTCATGTTGGGGGACGAACCCACTGGCACTACTGAGATCCTGTCCTACGCCATTGTAGGTGTACTTATCATGTCCCAGAACAGTTCAGCTTCCCCAGAGGAAGGACAGGCTGGAAGTGACTAAAGTTTAAGGGAAATGAGAAAGGATGGGATAGAGCCGTGGCTGAGAATGAGGTAGGAGACCCTGAATCATCTTCACAGCTCAGGGCATAAATGCTTTGAAGCCAATGGGCCTTAAATTATAGTTCATTAGCATACCTAGAGGTTCCCTGTTCACCTCTTTGGAAGAAATAAGTAACCAGGACAGCGACGTTAGTTTATTAATCTTATTCAGTAAATACATAAAATTTTATTTTTCTAGTGGAAGATTGCGGTAGAAACTGCATGCTTACTTCTTGCTGGCCTTTACCGCTGACTTGATGACCTTGCCGGCCCTAGGTGACTTCTTATCCACCGCCTTAATAACTCCCACGGCCACTGTTTGTCTCATGTCCCGCACAGCAAAGCCGCCTAGAAGAGGGAGAAAGGAGGTTTCTGGCAAGTGGTACAGAAGGAAATGCTCCTTAGCCCGTGCTTCGCCCAAAGGAGCTAATGCTTTCTTCCTGTGACTCAGTAGCTACCCCTGGCTCACCTAGAGGTGGGTACTCTGAGAAGGTCTCTACACACATGGCCTTGCCGGGGACCATCTGCACAATGGCTGTGTCACCGGACTTCAGGGCCTTGGGGTTGTCCTCTAGCTTCTTGCCTGAGCGCTGGTCCATCTTTTCCCTCAGCTCAGTGAACTTGCAGGCGATGTGAGCTGTATGGCAGTCCAGCACGGGGCTATAGCCAGCGTGGATCTGCCCGGGGTGATTTAAGACAATCACCTGTGCTAGAAAGCTGGCAGCCTCCATGGGGGGTGGGGGGTCGTTCTTGGCTGTCTCCCATCACGAATCCACAGCGAATGTCCTTTATGGACACGTTCTTCACATTGAAGCCCACGTTGTCACCGGGCAGGGCCTCGTGATGCATCTCCACAGACTTGACCTCTGTGGTAAGGGTCATGGGGGCAAAGGTACCACCATCCCAGGCTTCAGGAAGCCTGTCGCCACACCGCCCACAGGCACAGTGCCAATGCCTGTTGGAGAGAAGTCAGAGTTGTTCCCCCCTCCCCCCAGAACTGACTTCTCGGGAGGTCCCTTGGTTCTGCATTTAAGGACAAAGGGCCACCTACAGAACCGGTATGAAGCACCGAATGGATCGGGAGCTATCTAATAAACGACCTATTGCATAAGTTGGAAATGCTGGGTGCTTTTGCACTTTGAATCCTAGCTCAGAAGCTGTGGATTCCAAGTCAGGATTCGAACCCTGGCCGTCACACACCAGAGCTCCTTCCTAACTTTTCCTCATTCCGGAGTGAACAGTCTCCCCTCCCCTCCCCCCCCCACCCCCAGCCCTGTCACCTCCAATCTTGTACACATCCTGCACAGGGAGCCTCTCAGGGGCTTGTTGATTGGGCGAGCTGGCGGAGGATGGCATCCAGACCTTCCAGCAGAGTCACCCCGGTGGCGTTTTCCTCCTTGCACTCCACCTTCCAGCCCATGAACCAGGGCATCTGCCGGGATGCAGAGCACAGGTGAGTCTGGGGCACGGCTCATGGCGTGCCCCCTCCAGGACCCAGGGCACCCGCCCACCCGGCCCGCACTCGTTGCTGCTGGGCTCCCGCATGTTGTTGCCATGTCAGCCCAAGATGGGCACGAAGGCCACGTAGGCCGGGTTGTAGCCGATCTTGATGTAGGCGCTCACTTCCTTGGTGATCTCCTGGAAGCGCGCGGCGCTGTGGGCGGGCTCGGTGGAGTCCATCTTGTTGACCGCCACGATGAGCGGCTTCACGCCCAGCGTGTGGGCCAGCAGCGTGTGCTCGCGGGTCTGCCCGTTCTTGGAGATGCCGACTTCGAACTCGCCCACGCTGCCCGCCACCAGGAGCACGGCGCAGTCGGCCTGCGGGCGGGACGAGCGGCTGGGCCGAGGCCCTCCAGCCGGCCAGCGCTTGGAGCAGACCCAGATCCCCTGGTAAAGCTGAGGAGCCCGCCCCGGAAACTTACAAAGACCGCCCACGGGGACTCACGGAGGCCCCACCGCCCCGCCCCACCGGTCCTGCCTCCCAGTGAAACTCTCCTCTAGTCCCACAAATGAGCTTCTAGTCCTTCCTGGAGCCCAAGGAGGCCCCTGGGGGCAGACTGCTTTACCTGGGATGTGCCAGTGATCATGTTCTTGATGAAGTCCCTGTGGCCTGGGACATCGATGGTACAGTATTTGCCAGTCTCAAACTTCCACAGGGAGATGTCGATGGTGATGCCATGCTCTCTCTCCGGCTTCAGCTTGTCCAGCACCCAGGCATATTTGAAGGAGCCCTTGCCCACCTGGGGAGGGGCTGAGGGGTAGAGTGCACGGATGGCAAGTAGACAAATTATAGCCAACTTCAGGGGACTTTGACCTGCAGCGTGCACCCTGCTTTCTGCACTCTGCAACTAGACCCACCCCGAAACGGGATGGACCCCAACCCCTGCCACTCCTAGCCGCAGTGGGTGCCTTACCTCAGTTGCCTCCTTCTCGAACTTCAATTGTTCTCTTATTGATACCCCCACACTTGTAGATGAGGTGCCTGGTGGTGGTAGACTTGCTGGAGTCCACATGGCCGATGACAATATTGATATGGGTCTTCTCTTTGCCCCTGGCTGAAGCTTCACAAGTCACTGCTGGACAGACAGTGGGAGTGGGTGAGGCCAAAGCATTCCAAGCCTGCCTCCTTCCTTTATTTCCCTCCAACACTGCTTGGGTAGAGCACCCCTTTCCACCTCAGTGCCTAGCCCAGAGTCCAGGACATGGCAGGCATAAGCTGACAAGTAACACTGACCCACCTAGGCTCACACACTGAGACTGGTGGGTATTCTGCAAAAATGGGGAAAGGGAAGATTTCAATGTGGGTATGCTCACTGTCTTAAGACCTGGTGGATATTTCCAAGCAATCCTAGGATTGCTCATCCTTCCTCCTAGGTGGGCCTTCCCCAGAATACCAAGTCTCAGCCAATCTCTACCCTTCCAATCCCCCCTCCCTCTGGCTCACTTCTAGTGCAAGAGACCCTGATGCTCCGTAGTTTGCAGCCAGTCCCCTTAAAGCCTCACCTTAAAGAAAAAGAGGCAAGCTTTATCCAAGGACCAGCGAGAACTACAGCAGCTATTAAGACAGAGAACTTCTTGCCTCTTGCTTTTATAAAGCTAGCTCTGGACCCTCCTTCTGGTTCCCACCAAATCTGAAACCAGAGCTAACTGGTTAGAAAATGCCACTCCCTAACCCCAGGCCCAATTTGGGAGACTTCTATCTTGATTGATTGGGTGTTTGGATGAAGAGAGGGTGGGTGAGGCTCACTAATCCTTTTTTAAATAGACTTGCTGGACGTGTGGAGTGGGAGGAGGGAGGGACTGGATATGAAAAAAAAGAAAATATAGAATACATATGCATAGTACCAGACTTTGTGCAGGTGCTCCCTCAAGACTAAGGTGCAGAGTGGTCACGACCATTCATTCATTCATTCATTCAGCATTTATTGAGGAGTATAGCACCCAACACTGTGCAGGAGGATGAGGACCCCCAAATTAGGAAGCAGTCATGGCCTCTCTTTTGAGAAGTTCTCGGGCCCCTGGAGAATGGCAATCCCTTCTGGGTCTCCTCCAAGTCCAGAATCACTTAAAGAGAGAGCTGCTTGGATTGAGTTGAGACTGGCTGTGGCTATTTGGAGGCTTCTCTGAGGCCAAGTATGCCCTCATCCTTCCCCTGGGAAGTCCTTGGCAGAGATCAGTCACACACAGTAAATGCTCACTCCTTTCTCCAGCCCCTTGCCTCAGCTCCTGCTTGGGCCCAGGAGGACAGGAGGCCTATGGGGAGTCTGGACTTCCAGGGTTCCTGGTCCCACTGAAGCCCACCTCCCTGAGTACTGCCCACTTCTCATTTTTTAAGTCACCATTTTCCACCTTTCCTCCTAAAGAACCAAGCAACTAGAATGTCAGAGAAGTGAGGTCCCTAGGAAATATCGAAATCTTCCCTTTCCCCATTTTGCAGAAGCATCTAAGGTCTAAAGTGATAAAATGCTTCTTCAAAGATTCATCAACTCCTTGTTCAGCACTCTCAGTATATTTTCCTCATCCATTCACCTTCTAGAAGAAAAGAAGCAGAGCTTTAGAGCCCATTTATCCATTCCACTAACATCTAGGAGTAACCACTGCTTGGCTTTGCCCCGAGAGCTACAGATGCAAATATGAATGATACGTCCCCTGTCTTTGAGCGTTTGAGGGGCTCACACTCTGGTAAGGGAGACAGACCATGAGAAGCTCTTTTGATGTAAAGATACAGGACAAGGAGTGCCGTCAGTGGGGCTGGCTGGTTTAGGAGAGTTCCAGGCATGTGGGGAGGTGAGGACTGCTTCATAGAGGAGAGACTTTATCGGGTTTTAGACAGTGAGTGTGTCGGAGCCCATGGCAGGGGTTGGGGTGGGAGGGGAGAGTAGTGGGGAGGGTGACTCGCCAAGCAGAGGAATCCGCTGAGCACAGGTGCCTAGAGGGCAGGGAATGGATTGGAGAAAATGGTAGCTAAAGAGATGAAGAGGGAATGATCATTATGCATTAACTCCTCAGCATTTAATTTTCCTAAACTGTAAATCTAATTATGTAATCCCCCTGCTTAAATCTCTTGATTACTCTTTATTGCCCTTAGGGGGAAAATTACCCGTTCATTACATGAGACTGAGACTGAAGGCAGGGGGCCCCTTAGGAGGCTAATGCAGGAGTCCTGGAGGGAGGTGGTGGGGCCCTAGCCATGCCAAGCAGTGGATGTGCATTTGATGTAAGTGGAAAGGGGATCAGAAGGGAGGGAGGGAGACCAGGAATGCTCCTGGGAGCACTTGCCATCAGGATGGGGAGCACAACATGGTCGGTGTCTTTTCCCTCCTCCCAGAGTTAGGCTCACACCCTCGAAGCAGCTCCCGGAGGACTGTGCCATGAGCTCTAAGGAGTTGGAGTCTAGGCCGCTCCCTGACGCGGCAGCCCGTGCACAGGTGCGACAGAAGTGATCCCTCCCTACGTGAAATTCCCCAGCTTTAACGGGAAACCGTAATGACGTCTCATTTCAGCCTCCTCGCAGTAGCACAGAGGCAAATTCAACATATAAGACAAGTCCACTTCAGAGTCAGGCCTGAGTCTAAATCCTGCCTCCCCGACTCATATGAGCTATGTGAACTAGCTTTTCTGACTTCAGTTTCCTTATCTTTAAAGTGGGGAACATACCTACCTCCTGCTTCTTGAGAGGATTACGTGAGATCATCTTGCAGAGTGCCTGGCTCACAGCAAGTGATAAATGATGGGTACTTACTAGCGTCCTGTCTTCCTCTCCCTCTCTTGGGTGGCCAGACTCCTTGGACTGAGAGGGGAAGCACTCCTATATAGACAAAATGATTTGCCCAAAGTCACAGAATACATTAATGAAGAAACAGGATGATACCTCTCAGTCTCTGGGCTTCCAGGCTTCTGAGCCAGACTGTCTCCTCATTAAGAATTATTGTTACCCTTCTTCCATTTGAACCACTTACATAGTATCTCTGTGGTGTTGGCTGACTCAGAAGTGGAGGAATAATTAGAATTAAGAGGTTTTCTGACTTTAAAATAAGCTGAAGGGTAAGTGTTCCTGATAGAATGACTTTTCCTGCCTCGTGTAATTGGCCGTTGCTAGGGGAACTATCCCCCTTATTTACAAATTTGAAGGGACCCGGCAATTCATTATCAGTTTATTGGAAATAGTATTTACAATTCATTAGCACAAAGTCATCAGAGTTTCTGGAATGGGATGGTTACAAATTAGAATTGAATCTATAGTGACTATCATGCAGGCTTCAGATGGGATGAAATAAAATCACTTAGATTGACAAGCACAATGCAGTGAGGAGCTGCTGAGATAAATGAAGTTCTATGGTCAAGATGTGCTTGCTGGTCAACTGCATAAACACAGAGAGAGGTGACTTTGGGGAACACCACGCCGAAGGGGTGAATTCCTAAAGGACTAGAAGATGTCTCCAATTTCGGCATGTGAAGTAAATACATTTATCAAGTAATTTATCTATCTAGATAACTATTAACCAAATCCCCTTGGTCTCTATAGCTAGTGAGCAGAGGTATAGCTATCAGATTGCCCTACTTTGGGCGCCTGGGTGGCTCAGTGGGTTGAGTGTCTGCCTTTGGCTCTGGTCATGATCCCGGAGTCCTGGGATCGATTCCCACGTCAGGCTCTCTGCTCAGTGCAGAGCCTGCTTCTCCCTCTCCCTCTGCCTAATGCTCCCCCTGCTTGTGCTCTCTCTCTCTCTCTGTCAAATAAATAAATAAAATCTTAAAAACAAAAACAAAAAAGATTCCTCTACTTTGTCCAAATTTCTAGACACAGAATGCATTGCAAATACAGACCAAGTCTGCACGTGGCACCAGTATATTGACAAATGAAATGAACCAGAGTTAGCGATGGGGAGCTTTGAAGATAAAAGTTTAACACCTAATACCGACAAGTCAGAAGAACCACCAGCCGTTTGGTTTTGGTGGGCCACGGAATTAGATCTAATTTGAACGAAATGGATTCACTGCATCATAGATCTATCTTCTGTGTCCCTGGTAGGTATAAAGCCATTCTCTTTGGGGGAAGTTTTAGTGAGATTATGGGTGTCTTCTATGAGGGGTTAACTTGAGGCAGATACGGGGAAGACTCCTGTTCTGATTCCTTCTACTGACCGGGCTCCTGGTATTCTAATTTATAAAATGGAATTTTCCCAACTTCACAATTGTTTTGACTTAGTTCAGCCGAGTTTTCAAGTGTGTGAACAGGTAGATAAAGCCAACTTGTTCCCAGGGTCTGATCATCTGAACAAAGAGATATCTAGTTTTTAGACCTGCAGAAATAGGAAATCAAATCCTAACTAGGAAGGAGTTACTTCTTTGCAATGAATATTTATAAAATGCCTTTTCTGTGGCGGCCTTGAAATAGGAGATGGACCTTGATTATCTGCTCCCACTGAGTCAACAGGCTCGGTCCCCACCATACCCGGGAGCTGAAGTCAAAGCCCTAGAGGAAACAAAGCACTCAATGTTGTAGTGACTCTAATTTGGTGATCTTTCTGCTCAAATAACTCTTGCTCAGGTCTGGAACAAAGGAAGAGGGTCTTTCCTTTATGTCCCAGAGCTTGACAGCTTCAGGGGAACATGGCAGTATGGGAAGTTCTGGCCAAGCCCCAGTAAAGTAGAAAGCTTTTCCTGTGAACTATCCAAGCATCATTCATTAAACAAAAATTTCTTGAGCACTTTGTGCTATTGAACTCCCACCCCAGTGCTGTGGATGGGTATTTTTGCCGAACCTTCCTTTTACAGATGGTTCAGAGAAGTAAAACAAATTGTCCAAACCACATAACTAGTATGTAGATGGGAGTGTGGGGGTGTGGGGGTATGACTTTTAAACCAACATGTGCTCCCTCTTAACAACCCCATCCGGGACACACTGCCTCTTTAGAAGTCCCCTAGGCATTATTCTAGTACAGCAGCTCCATCTTAGTTGTGGAAACTGAGGCTCAGGGCAAGGGTAATTCAATCTGATTTGAGACCATAAACATTTATGTGCCAGGCACCGAGCAAGGAGGATCCATGCTTCTAGAAAATCCCAGGCCAGCGAAGGTGATGCACTCGCACCCATACTCCATATGTTCTTGCGGTACAGAGGTCTGTCCATGGGAAGGGGTAGCACAAGCCTTCAGGGGACCCTGCCTAGTCACTTAACCACAGGTGCCTCAACTGAGCCAGAATCCATCCAACAAAGGGAGCCCCTGGTAATACTTACATGATTATTTTCCTCCTCTGGTGCTCTAGAGTTAACATCTCTTTCTGCCAAGACTGCAGTTAGTTTTAAGGCTCCCAATCTCTATTCACATTGGATCACAGGCCAGATAGGAGTATAAATCCAAAAGTGAGTGGATTTTTGAACTTCAGCCCAGAGGCAGGGCAGGGCCCAGGATAAAACTGTCAAGACTGCCCCTCCTCCAGCTGCAGAGTCCGCTCAGAGAAGCATCTGTCAGGGGAAGACCTGGGGCAAAGGACAGCCCCCTTTCCTCTGCGTTTCAACCGGACAGAGAAGGAAGTAGGATGAGGCGAGGGTGGTAGTGGGTGGTGGTAAGAAGAGGATGCTAAGGACACAGTTAAAGTTAAATGTCCCAGGGGTTTTCCTTTTGAAAACAGCAAGTGTCTGGAAGTCAGGAGAGGGAAGTCAGCATAGAATTGCCCATTCATTCATTCATTCATTCATGCATGTAGCAATGGGAAAATACATATTTCCAGTTCTACCTTTTTTCACTGTAAAGCATATGATATGGGGAAAATCAGTTTGTAGATATCTCATATTTTTCTGCACCCTTCCCTCCTTTGATTCTAGAAATTTCAGTTCAGTTTCTGCCTTTCATTTATCACTGTGTGACTTTCCATACGCCACTGATACTCTGAATCGCGGGCTCTTCACCTGTAGAACAGGACTGATAACTGTTCCTGCCCCGTCCCTCTACCAGTCCTTAGTAGAATCAGATAAGGGGTCGGAAGTGAATCCATGGGCTCCATGAGGGACCCACAGAGCAACTATAATCAAAGTGAGTAGAGACCGAGAGCTTTGAAATTAACTCTGCTGTGCTGGCAAGAATAGACATTACACCCAGAGCACTGGAGGAGAAAAGTGATTATGTAAATAGGACCAGGGACTTCCTTTATTTGATGGATGCTCAGGGATCATGACAGACTTAGCCATGGCTGTTTCCAAGTCGCCATTCACAGTGATTTGTGCAAAGTCCATTCATGAAAGATCAATGAAGTGCTCAGAATGTGTATTCAGTGTCCATACATTGGTTAATATTTAAAGCACCTATATATCTGAACTCATTGTTGTTAGCCCATGAACACATGCATGTGTTATGAATACTTAGGTTTGCTTTTGAGATAACTTTTATTTGGTCTATTGAGAGAGAGTAAGATACAGGGGAAAAAATTATAAGGCGAAACACGGTTCTCCTTCCTCTGGGATGCTTTTAAGGCAAGTACACTGCTCATGCTCACCTCTCCCCCACACACGTATGTATCCTAATCCAGATGTCCCTGCTCCAGGGTTGAAAATACATCGGGAGAACAATTAAAATATTATCCCGAAAAATGTCAGTTTCCACTGCGCAGTGTTTGATAATTTAACTGTTATTTAGCACTTATGGATAACACACATACTTGCAAATTGTTTTACAATCATTTTATGGTTACTCTGTGAGAGATAATGAGAGCAAAACAAGTTTAAATGAAGCCACTCAAAGGCACAGAGTTGTTGTGCCAATAATGTGCTATATAAATGCAAATTATCAGGATTTATAGCATAGTGAAAACTGCTTATATCATTTTTCATGGGACCAGCATGTAAATACTAGAGTAGTTCCCTGATTTATAGATCACTTTTCTCCCCAAAAGATAAGCATACCTAGCCTTGTACTGTTTAACAGACCATCCCAACTCCCAGGGACAAGTAAATCCATTCATTCACTAATCCCTTCAATCAGATCCTGCAACAATGCCTAGCTCATGAAGGGTCTTCAATGTTTAACAACCAAATGAATGAATGATGTGGCATTTTAACAAGGCCCATAAATGTTTTGTAGCCTTTATCCAGAGAATGAGGGTAGGGAGACGGTCATGAAGTAGAAAAGGTCAAGGTCACAACATTTGTCGAAGCACTGAAGAAGTCACAAGACTTGGCAAGGGCTAAGGTTAGGGAGATGAGTTGAGGCTACCATCAGCGCATGGCGAAAAATCTATTTTTCTAACCCTCAGAAAGTGAAACTGGAAGAGATGAAAGGATGAGAAAATTCACTAGTAATTGGTGAGGTTAATGTTCTGGAGAAGTAACCCCAACTGAGCAATAATCTGTACATTTTAAGTGCCTGAGAAGCCAATAAAAATGTAATCTTGGGAGAATCGTGTCTTCATTAGCATGGAGAGGGCAGCAGGCTCGTCAGCGGTGTGAAGAGAGCAATCTACTCTTTAGTTCTGCAGGAATCCGGTTTTATAGAAAGAAAACTCATCTTGGAGTTCATCACATACATTTGGTTGGGGAGCCCATTTTTAGAAGCACACTATTAACCACTCATGGAACCAATGTGCTGAGGAATGTGTTTTGGAAAATACTGGTTTAGGGCATAGAAAAATAGGAAAGAAGAATGGTCCCACAGTGGTCATATTTCTCATAAGAAACAAATCACTCCGTGCCCATGCTTGCTCTCTCTCTCTCTCAAATAAATACATAAAATCTTACAAAAGAAAGAAAAGAAACAAATCATGCTCCTGTTTATCTTTGGCACTTAATCGCAAGAGATGTCCCCGGGGGCACCTGGGCAGCTCAGTCGTTAAGCGTCTGCCTTTGGCTCAGGTCATGATCCCAGGGTCCTGGGATCGAGCCCCGCGTCGGGCTCCCTGCTCCGCGGGAAGCCTGCTTCTCCCTCTCCCACTCCCCCTGCTTGCGTTCCCTCTCTCGCTGTGTCTCTCTCTGTCAAATAAATAAATAAATAAAATCTTAAAAAAAAAAAAAAAAGAACATGTGAGATCATGTCTCTCCTTGGCTCAAACCCCCCCAACAGTCCTGAGCTCACTCAGAGGGAAAGCCAAAGTCCTTGTGGTGGACCACAGGGTCCTTCCTCCCTCCGCCCCATTACCACTCTCACCCGATGGTCAACTGCTCACCCTCTTATTTGGCATCAGAGCATTTGCACTGCATGATTCTTCTGTCTGAAATGCTTTGCTCTCAGATATCGCATGGCTTGCCTCCTCAGATCCATGTCACCTTCTCCGTGAAGCAACTCTAGCTCACATCTAGCACTCTCCACGTAACTGACTACTAGACTGTAAGCTCTGTGAGGGCAGAGATTTTTATCTTTTTATTTAGTACTGTGGTTTCCCAGCACCTAAAAGAGTCCCTGGCACATACTTGGTCTTCAGTACAATTTGTTGAATGAAAAAAAATGAAGGAAAATAATTAAAACATCAAAGGAAGCTAAGATGTATCAGGCATTTAAGAACAATGATGCCCAGTACAAGATATTTCAAAAGTGAGTGAGTGATCTGCTTCCACCGAAGCTGAAATAAAGTGAAGACTGAAACGTGATCTTTACATTCCTACATGACCTCAATTTCCTGATCGATTTGGAGAAAACGATCCATGATCTTTTTCTGCTTTTACATTCTATAACTCTTGGGCCCGTGCAGGTATCAGAACAATGACGTGGGCTCTTTATAGCATCTTAAGATAACTGAGAGATCTGTTTAGTTCCAGAGAGAAATTCCATTAGACACAGGGCTTTTGTCTTTTTTCCCCAACCTCTCTAGGAAACAACAACGCATTATTTTATGAACTGGAAAAAATCAGCCTGAGAATCTTTGCTGTTTACATTTGGGAATAGTGTGTGGGCATTGGCCTCCATGGGTGGCCTCAGGGATTCGAGCCTTCCAGTGGAGGATACATCGCTGTGAGGTGCACAGCCCCTATTCCCAAGAGACGCTGCTGGAGCACAGTGAAAAAATGACCAGGTCTGGAGTTATAATCTGGGTCCAAATCCTAGATCTGCCACTTGGGGAAGAGAAGTCATGCTGATGGAGGGGAACTTTTCTGAGCCTCTGCTTCCCTAACTGAGGAGGACAATAATATGGCCAGTCAACTACACACGGATACTTACTGGGATCCTTAATATTCTATGAGTCAGTCACTACAGAGAGCGTATCATATACTAAGTCATCTTACCTTCACAACCCTCTGAGAGGGTTCTATTTTCATCCTTCTTTGGCAGTTGAGGAAACTGAGGCACAAAGATATTAAACAACTTGCCCAAGGTCACCCAGCTAGTAAGAGCTGAGCCAGTCTGCCAAACTATGGGGAGAGCCCAAATGTCCATCGACTGATGAACGGATAAAGAAGAGGTGATACACACACACACACACACACACACACACACACACACACACACACTATGGAATATTACTCAGTCATCAAAAAGAATGAAATCTTGCCATTTGCAATGACACGGATGCAGCTAGACTGTATTATGCTAAGCAAAATAAGTCAGAGAAAGACAAATACCATATGATCTCACTCATATGTGGAATTTAGGAAACAAAACAGATGAACATATGAGAAGGAAAAAAAAGAAAGAGGCTGGGGCAACCATAAGAGACTCAATGATAGAGAACAAACTAAGGATTGCTGGAGGGAGGTGGGTGGGGGGTGGGCTAGATGGGTGGTGGGTATTAAGGAGGGTACTTGTTAGGGGGCGCCTGGGTGGCTCAGTTGCTTAAGCATCCGACCCTTGATTTCAGTTCAGGTCATGATCTCAGGGTTGTGAGATCCAGCCCCATGTCAGGCTCTGCTGGGCGTGAAACCTGCTTAAGATTTTCTCTCTTCCTCTCCCTCTGCCCCTCCCTTCACTCACATGCTTGCTCTCTCTCTCTCAAATAAATAAATAAATAAATCTTTAAAAAAATAAAAGGAGGGCACTTGTTAGGATGAGCACTGGGTGTTATATGTAAATGATGAATCACTAAATTCTCCTCCTAAAACCAATATTACGCTATATGTTAACTAACTAGGAATTAAATAAAAATTTTAAAAGAAAACAAAAAGAGCTGAGTCTCTGAGTGCTCACCCACCCCCCGCAGCAGCTTCCAGCCACCAGGGAGATTTACCACATATTGTGGACTGCCCACCTTATAATCATTATACTTAATTATCCCAATGACCTGCAACATCATTATCACATCTCTTTCTTGCGTGAGCCTGCGGACGCTCTCGAAAGTTCAGTCACTGCATAAGAGCACGGAGCCGCTCTGTGGCCGAGCTGGGTGGACGCTGAGCTTTATGGCTTCCAAAGCTTGCTCTCTCTTCCTTCCACACCAAAGTGCCCTGTCAAAATAAGGTAGCACAAGGAAATGCTTGACAACTTGCAAAACTCTCCACCGATAATGACAAGGGTGTTACCTTTCTCAGAAGTTCTGGCCCTCTCCAGAGCTCGCAGGCTACCATGGCCTTACCGGTCGGAAAACCGTTTCAGAGCAGTGAGTTCATTTGCCAAGGTCACACCGGGAACAGGAGAGCTGGGATTGGAAGCAGTGAGTCCCACCCCGTGGTGCTGACCACGGTCTCCGTGTCCCTCACACGGGGGACCCGTAGGTTCAGGGGTACTGGCTAAGGTGCTCTGCATAAAAATGGTGTATCCTTCTACAGAGTTGACTGTATTCAGAGATGTGGGTAATATGTCATGTTTATGTTAAACGTGGTGATATTAGCGCGCTGGCATGTAGCATTCACGTAAGTGTTTATAATAAAACACGAAAACTTCAACAAGACAATTTGCCTTTGCTACTGCAGCTTAGGACCACCCCCAGGCCCCCAGGGACATAGATTAGCCCTCTCAGCCCGGAGGGGTACTTAAGAAGCTTGAGAAGCTCCTCCGTCCTGCACCAGGATCCCAGGGACAAAATGCAGAGACAGCAAGGGGCATTTGTATCTTCCGGTCGTTTTTGTACTGGTGGAGGTGCTGATTGCTTAGATGTGAATAAAACTGCTCGGGACGCGAGGTGAGATGCAGAGGTGTCTTATCACTGTATGCTGTGTGTTGTTTTAGCCCCCCGTAGACACTGTTTCGCATAGAGTGTAAGCGGTGACTCCCGGCTTTGGTTAGAGCCTCTTCGTTCCCGCCTCGCAGACCTCACCGCATGTATTTCCCTTCTGTACCACCGGGGGGCACAAGTCCCCACAATAATGCTCCCTCTCTTTTCAAGAAAGCAGAGAAGTTACCTTTTGGCTGAAGCAAGGTCCTTCTGCCTCTTTGTTAGTGGAAGGGGTAAGGGCCCTGCCAGGTCGGGTGGGTGGGGATGGGGGTGGGGGTGGGGGTGGGGAGGGGAAATAACAAGGAGGCGGAGCTTGAAGCCACAGGGCTGGAGCTTGGGGAACAAAACAGATGAACATATGAGAAGGAAAAAACAAAGAGAGAGGGAGGGGCAAACCATAAGAGACTTTGTTTCCTCCCTGGGAAACTGCCACCTACCACCTGATGATCACTTGGGAATATTGAAAAAGCACCTGTAGGCCAGTGGAAAGAACTGCACGGAGGACGTTAACCCCATCTCCTTCCCCTGCAGGCTAAATAGCTCTCCCTATGCGCTGCTAATGGGCAGCCAGGGTTAAGAACTGCTTTAGGGTGAAGTCATATTTTAGAGGCAAATAGACTTAAAAACATGGAGTAAGAAAAGGTTTAGGAAATCCGTGTCTATGGCCAAAGTGTAAGTGACTGAACCGTGGGAAACCTTTATTTTATTGGACCTTTCTCCTCCACTAGGCTGGGACCTCAGTGTTCTGGGGCTCTGTATGCCCAGTGCCTGTGTAGCTCCTGGACCCTTGTAGACTCACAGAGAGCGCTAGAAAGAAGTAGGGAGGGAATGGAGGAAGGACAGGAGACAGAAAAGAAGGAAAGTATGTGTGGTAAGACGGTGTTTGTGGAAGATGGCCCCCAGTGAGTTGCATCTTCTACTGTCCATGACTTTGTGTAACCCCCACCCCCTTGAGTGTGGGCTAGTCCTAGTGACTCACTTCTAATAAACAGAATATGGAAAACGGGGTGCCTAGGTGGCTCAGTCGCTTAAGCCTCCAACTCTTGATTTCAGCTAGGTCATGATCTCAGGGGTCATGAGATCGAGCCCCATGTCAGGCTCCAAGCTCAACATGGAGTCTGCTTGAGATTCTCTCTCTCCCTCTGCCCCCTCCCCCCTAAAATAAATAAATAAACCTTTTAAAAAATGAATATGGAAAAAGTGATGGGGAGTCACTTCCAAGATTAGGTACCAAAAGGCTGTCGTGTCTGTCTTGAGTACCCTTTCTTGCTCTCTGACTCTTTTGCTTTGAGGGAAGCAAGGTGCCAGGTTGTGGGCTGCTCCACAGGGAGGACCTGGCGGCAAGGAGCCGCTGCCTCTGGCCACAGCTGAAGAACTGAGTCTGTCAACAAGCCTGCACGTGAGCTTGGGAGCAGGTCTTCCCACGGGCGCCTTGCCAGGACTACAGCCTCGGCCAGCATCTCTGCCGCAGCCTTCTGAGAAACCCCAAGTCGGAGACACCCAGCTTACCACGCTGGACTCCTGCCCCACAGAAACGGTGACATAATCCATGTTTGTTATTGTAAGATGTTGATTTGATGATAAAATCGTTAGGCAGCAACAGGTAGCTAACAGAGGTGTGGGTGCCCAAAAAATGGGGTGTGACTGTAACAAATTCCTGGGGAAGTAGGAATGTAGACAGTGCATGAAGCCTGGAAGGATTTGAGAGAAATTGTAGATTGCCTCGAGCAGGCTTTTCGTGGAAATCTGGGCTTCGAGGTCACTGCTCTTAATTACTGTACTTTCCATGCCTCCCAGGAAATGCAGAGGCTCTGCACATATGGGAGAATCTTTATGCAAATATTTGTGTTCGTCTTCCACAACTCTGGAGAAGTTAATTGCTGCTTATGTTTTTAAACACGTGCATGCTATCATTGTAATTATCCTACAGATACTTAAGCTCCTTCTACAGGCCATGCACCATGCCGGGCACTGGCAAGATGTAGGTGAATAAAGTCATTTTGCTCTTGAGAACATAGTCTAGTCACTTGTTTCTGTTTTCATTTTTGTTTTAAAACAGGGCCCCAGGTTGAGAAGTCCTTGCATCTGAGGGCTACATGGATTCCTTGCACTGATAGCAATGATCATTCCAGAGGCTCTGTGCCCTTTGAGATGTGATAGATTTGAGTCAAGTGCACACACAGAAGCTATTTTCTTAGTAACCATTTTCTCCTTTTAAGAGCCCTAACATAAGGTCAGCATGATCAGCTCCCAGCGATGTGTCGAAGGCGTCTTGTTGGGACAGATTCACTGAAAAGTGTCTGATGGGCTCCTGTGGACCCCATTTGACTCAAGGTCACTTTACTATCCGTGCAAACCCCGCAAACCCCATTTGACTTAAGGTCACTTTACTATCTGTGCAAACCCCGCAAGAATCAGGCTGAGAGCCAGAAGTAGGGGGCTGAATCTTGTCTTTACCTTTGACTGAGTGATGTTGGGCTAATCACTTGGATTTTTTTGTACCTCAGAGAATCAGTAATAATGGAGAAACATGCCAACAGAGTTCTTGTGAATATGACAACAATATAGGTGGAAATGCTGACAAATGTTTTGTTCCTCACGTATGTGTTGATAATCTTGCAATATAATGGAGATCAAATTATAATTTCCCTTCTTTTTTTCCTGGCAACAATTTCCTGTGTTCCAACAAGCTTCCCACAAGTATTTCAGAGAAAAGCACCATTAGCCCCCAAAATGTTTTAGATTTAGCATTAACCTTATAAAATTTATAAAAGCAAATGAAATGCCTCTTGCCCATTTTCCCTTGGAGGACCCAACCAGGCACGTCTTCACTTCCTTCACGTGCTGCTTTCCTTTCCTCTTTTCCCACCTTCTTTCTGTCTGTCCTCCCTTTCTTCCCCTGAAAAAGAGCAGGGCTAAGATCCATTTGGCCAAGTAAGACATATAAATAGTTTTTAGGGTTAGCAAGGCAAAAGAGAAAAAGATGCTTTCATACTCTGGTGTTGGAACTACAAATTGTTACAGTCTTTTAAGAGGACTGGGTGGTTATATTTCAAAATTTTAAAAATATGTGTCATTTGACCCAATAAAGTCCACTTCCAGGAATTATTTCTACAAGAATTACAAGCATAAATATGTATTTTATATAAACGGAGATGATCATTATGATGCTGTTTAAAATATGAAAAATCAGAAAGACTATAAATGCCATAGGGTGTTGATTATGGTCCACTGATACCATCGACTGCTAAGTGACCATTCAAAAGGATCTCATAGATCTATAAGTGTACTGGCATGGAAAGATCTCTAAGACATTATAAGCAAGAAAACCAATTTACTGATTCATTTTACTCATAGAACAAATATTTACTGAGCACTTGTATTTCAAACTCTGATATCAATGCAAGAAATATGGCAGTGAGCAATTCAGGCAAAATTCCTGCCCTCATGGGGTTCACATTATAGTTGAAGATTAATGTTTAAAATGTGACCCCAGGGGCGCCTGGGTAGCTCAGTCATGAGCATCTGACTCTTGGTTTCGGCTCAGGTCATGATCTCAGTGTCACAGGATCGAGCCCCGTGTTGGGCTCCATGCTGGGTGTGGAGCCCGCTTAAGATTCTCTCTCTCCCTCTGCCCCTCCCCCCTCACACTCTTGCATGCTCTCTCTCTCTCTCAAAAATAAAATAAGATAAAATAAAATAAAATGTGACCCCATTTAGGTTAGAAAGAACCATATATGGGAATGAGGGGGCGGAGCAAGATGGCGGAGGAGTAGGAGACCTGGATTTCGTCTCCTCTCAGGAATTCAGCTGGATAGGGATCAAACCATTCTGAACACCTACAAACTCAACAGGAGATCAAAGAAAAGAAGAGCAACAACTCTCTGAACAGAAAAGCGACCACTTTCTGGAAGGTAGGACGTGCGGAGAAGTGAATCCGAGGCGATATTCGGGAGGATAGACGGCGGGGGAGGGGCCTCCATCGGCGGCTTCTGGCAAGTGATAGAGCCACGGAGCACAAAGTCGGAACTTTTAGAAGTCTGCTCCGCTGAGGGACGGCACTCTGGTGGCGAAGTGGGGGGTGGAACCCTCGCGGGACAGTGTGGTCTCAGGACCCTCGGGGTCACAGAAAGACCGGGGGTGCCTGAGTGCGGCAGAGCTCCCAGGTATCGGAGCAGGGAAGCCGGCTGCAGAGACGGAGCCCAGGCGCGGGCTCTCAGCTCGGGGTTGCCATAAACCGTGATCCGCGGCACAGTCGGGCCACTGCTCCTCCAGCAGGGACCCAACAAGCGGCAGATCCGGGGAGACTCACCTTCTTCCCCCGGGAGGAGAGGTGCGGGAGCGCACCGCGGGGATCTGCTGGGCTTGGAGACTCCACCCGGGGTCGGGTGCCAGATAGAAAGGCGCGGTCACAGGCCGGATGAGCGCGGAGTGCGGCGGGAGACCGGGGAGACGGGAGTGACTGACGGCTTTTCTCTGGGGGCTCGCTGAGGAGCGGGACCCCGAGTTCTCGGCTCCGCAGGGGCGGAGACTGGGAGGCCACCATTTTCACTCTCCGCCTCCAAACCTGTACGGAGAGCTTGCAGGGAACAAAAGCTCCGGAGAGCAAACCCGAGCAGATTACTTAGCCCGGACCGGCAAGGGCGGGGCAATTTTGCCTCCGGCAAAGACATTTGGGAACCACGGCAACAGGCCCCTCCCCCAGAAGGTCAGCGAGAACCGCCAGCCAAGACCAAGTTTACCGATCAATGAGAACGGCGGAACTCCAGCGCTAGGGGAACACTGCACATAGAATTCATGGCTTTTTTACCATGATTCTTTAGTCTTTCAAAGTTAATTATTTTTTTTAACTGTCTTTTTTTCTTTTTTCCTTTTTTCTTTTTTTTTGAATTTTTCTTTTTCCCTTTTTCAACCAACATCTTATCAATCCCTTTTTTAAAAAAAAAACATTTTTATTTTTCATTTTTAAACTCATATTCTATCCCTTCATAGTAGTTACCCGTATTTTTGGCATATATATATAAGTTGTTCTCTCTTTAAAATCTTGAGATAGTTTCTTCTAACAGATCAAAATATACTCTAAATCTCTAGTGTATGGTTTTTTTCTACTCCCCTGCCTGATCACATTCTCTCCCTTTTTTCTTTCTTTTTTTTTTTTTTAATCCTCTTCTTTCTTTTTTCAAACAACTTATCAAATCCTTTTTAAAAATTTTTTATAATTTCATTCTTTACAGTCATATTCCATCCCTTCATCATATCAACCCTTATTTTTGTACATATATAACTTTTTCTTTCTTTAAAATTTTGGGAGGGACTTTCTTTTAACAGACCAAAATACACCCAAAATCTAGTGTGTGGCACTGATCTATAATCCAGCCTGATCATATTTGATCACATTCTGTTTTTGTTTTGTTTTGTTTTGTTCTGCTTTTGTTTGTTTTTATCTTTATCTTTTTCTTTTTTCTTTTTTTCTTTCCTTTTCTTTTTTCTCTCTTTCCCTTTCTTTTCCCACTGCTTCAGGTCTTTTCTGATTTGTTTAGAGTATATTTTCTGGGGACGTTGTTACCCTGCTAGCATTTTGTTCTCTCATTAATCTATTCTCCTCTGCACAAAATGACAAGACGGAAAAAATCACCTCAACAAAAAGAACAAGAGGTAGTACCGACTGCCAGGGACCTACTCAATACGGACATTAGTACGATGTCAGATCTAGAGTTCAGAATCATCACTTTAAAGATACTAGCTGGGCTTGAAAAAAACATGGAAGTTATTAGAGAAACCCTTTCTGGAGAAGTAAAAGAACTAAAATCGAACCAAGTAGAAATCAAAAAGGCTATTAATGAGGTGCAATCAAATATGGGGGCACTAACTGCTAGGATAAATGAGGCAGAAGAAAGAATCAGTGAGATAGAAGACCAAATGATGGAAAATAAAGAAGCTGAGAAAAAGAGAGATAAACAACTACTGGATCACGAGGGCAGAATTCGAGAGATAAACGATACCATAAGACGAAACAACATTAGAATAATTGGGATCCCAGAAGAAGAAGAAAGAGAGAGAGGTGCAGAAGGTATAATGGAGCAAATTATAGCAGAGAACTTCCCTAATTTGGGGAAGGAAACAGGCATCAAAATCCAGGAAGCACAGAGAACCCCTCTCAAAATCAATAAAAATAGGTCAACACCCCGACATCTAATAGTAAAACTTATGAGTCTCAGAGACAAAGAGAAAATCCTGAAAGCAGCTCGGGAGAAGAGATATGTAACCTACAATGGTAGAAACATTAGATTGGCAACAGACTTATCCACAGAGACCTGGCAGGCCAGAAAGGACTGGCAGGACATATTCAGAGCACTAAATGAGAAAAATATGCAGCCAAGAATACTATATCCAGCTAGGCTGTCACTGAAAATAGAAGGAGAGATAAAAAGCTTCCAGGACAAACAAAAACTAAAGGAATTTGCAAACACGAAACCAGCCCTACAACAAATATTGAAAGGGGTCCTCTAAGCAAAGAGAGAGCCTAAAAGCAACATAGACCAGAAAGGAACACAAACAATATACAGTAACAGTCACTTTACAGGCAATACAATGGCACTGAACTCCTATCTTTCAATAGTTACCCTGAATGTAAATGGGCTAAATGCCCCAATCAAAAGACACAGGCTATCAGATTGGATTAAAAAACAAGACCCATCGATATGCTGTCTGCAAGAGACTCATTTTAGACCCAAAGACACCCCCAGATTGAAAGTGAGGGGGTGGAAAACTATTTACCATGCTAATGGACACCAAAAGAAAGCTGGGGTGGCAATCCTTATATCAGACAAATTAGATTTTAAACCAAAGACTGTAATAAGAGATGAGGAAGGACACTATATCCTACTTAAAGGGTCTATCCAACAAGAAGATCTAACAATTGTAAATATCTATGCCCCTAACATGGGAGCAGCCAATTATATAAGGCAATTAATAACAAAAGCAAAGAAACACATCGACAACAATACAATAATAGTGGGGGACTTTAACACCCCCCTCACTGAAATGGACAAATCGTCTAAGCAAAAGATCAACAAGGAAATAAAGACTTTAAATGACACACTGGACCAAATGGACTTCACAGACATATTCAGAACATTCCATCCCAAAGCAACGGAATACACATTCTTCTCTAGTGCCCATGGAACATTCTCCAGAATAGATCACATCCTAGGTCATAAATCAGGTCTCAACCGGTACCAGAAGATTGGGATCATCCCCTGCCTATTTTCAGACCACAATGCTTTGAAACTAGAACTCAATCACAAGAGGAAAGTCAGAAAGAACTCAAATACATGGAGGCTAAAGAGCATCCTACTGAAGAATGAATGGGTCAACCAGGAAATTAAAGAAGAATTAAAAAAATTCATGGAAACCAATGAAAATGAAAACACAACTATTCAAAATCTTTGGGATACAGCAAAGGCAGTCCTAAGAGGAAAGTATGTAGCAATACAAGCCTTTCTCAAGAAACAAGAAAGGTCTCAAGTACACAACCTAACTCTACACCTAAAGGAGCTGGAGAAAGAACAGCAAATAAAGCCTAAACCCAGCAGGAGAAGAGAAATAATAAAGATCAGAGCAGAAATCAATGAAATAGAAACCAAAAGAACAGTAGAACAGATCAACGAAACTAGGAGCTGGTTCTTTGAAAGAATTAACAAGATTGATAAGCCCCTGGCCAGACTTATCAAAAAGAAAAGAGAAATGACCCAAATCAACAAAATCATGAATGAAAGAGGAGAAATCACAACCAACACCAAAGAAATACAAACAATTATAAGAACATATTATGAGCAACTCTATGCCAACAAATTAGATAACCTGGAAGTAATGGATGCATTCCTAGAGACGTATCAACTACCAAAACTGAACCAGGAAGAAATAGAACACCTGAACAGACCTATAACCACTAAGGAAATAGAAGCAGTCATCAAAAATCTCCCAAAACACAAAAGCCCAGGGCCAGATGGCTTCCCAGGGGAATTCTACCAAACATTTCAAGAAGAATTAATACCTATCCTTCTGAAACTGTTCCAAAAAATAGAAATGGAAGGAAAACTTCCAAACTCATTTTATGAGGCCAGCATTACCTTGATCCCAAAACCAGACAAAGACCCCATCAAAAAGGAGAATTACAGACCAATATCCCTGATGAACATGGATGCAAAAATTCTCACCAAAATACTAGCCAATAGGATCCAACAGTACATTAAAAGGATTATTCACCACGACCAAGTGGGATTTATCCCTGGGCTGCAAGGTTGGTTCAACATCCGCAAATCAATCAACGTGATACAATACATTAACAAAAGAAAAAACAAGAATCACATGATCCTCTCAATAGATGCAGAAAAAGCATTTGACAAAGTACAGCATCCTTTCTTGATCAAAACTCTTCAGAGTGTAGGGATAGAGGGTACATACCTCAGTATCATAAAAGCCATCTATGAAAAACCTACAGCGAATATCATTCTCAATGGGGAAAAACTGAGAGCTTTCCCCCTAAGGTCAGGAACGCGGCAGGGATGTCCACTATCACCACTGCTATTCAACATAGTATTGGAAGTCCTAGCCACAGCAATCAGACAACAAAAAGAAATCAAAGGCATCCAAATTGGCAAAGAAGAAGTCAAACTCTCACTCTTTGCAGATGATATGATACTTTATGTGGAAAATCCCAAAGACTCCACCCCAAAACTGCTAGAACTCATACAGGAATTCAGTCAAGTGGCAGGATATAAAATCAATGCACAGAAGTCAGTGGCATTCCTATACACCAACAACAAGTCAGAAGAAAGAGAAATTAAGGAGTCGATCCCATTTACAATTGCACCCAAAACCATAAGATACCTAGGAATAAATCTAACCAAAGAGGCAAAGGATCTGTACTCAGAAAACTATAAAATACTCATGAAAGAAATTGAGGAAGACACAAAGAAATGGAAAAACGTTCCATGCTCATGGATTGGAAGAACAAATATTGTGAAGATGTCAATCCTACCTAGAGCAATCTACACATTCAATGCAATCCCCATCAAAATACCATCCACTTTCTTCAAAGAAATGGAACAAATAATCCTAAAATTTGTATGGAACCAGAAAAGACCCCGCATAGCCAGAGGAATGTTGAAAAAGAAAAGCAAAGCTGGCGGCATCACAATTCCAGACTTCCAGCTCTACTACAAAGCTGTCATCATCAAGACAGTATGGTACTGGCACAAAAACAGACACATAGATCAATGGAACAGAATAGAGAGCCCAGAAATGGACCCTCAACTCTATGGTCAACTAATCTTTGACAAAGCAGGAAAGAATGTCCAATGGAAAAAAGACAGTCTCTTCAACAAATGGTGTTGGGAAAATTGGACAGCCACATGCAGAAGAATGAAACTGGACCATTTCCTTACACCACACACAAAAATAGACTCCAAATGGTTGAAAGACCTCAATGTGAGACAGGAGTCCATCAAAATCCTAAAGGAGAACACAGGCAGCAACCTCTTCGACCTCAGCCGCAGCAACTTCTTCCTAGAAACATCGCCAAAGGCAAGGGAAGCAAGGGCAAAAATGAACTATTGGGACTTCATCAAGATCAAAAGCTTTTGCAAAGCAAAGGAAACAGTCAACAAAACCAAAAGACAACTGACAGAATGGGAGAAGATATTTGCAAATGACATATCAGATAAAGGGCTAGTATCCAAAATCTATAAAGAACTCATCAAACTCAACACCCAAAGAACAAAGAATCCAATCAAGAAATGGGCAGAAGACATGAACAGACATTTTTCCAAAGAAGACATCCAAATGGCCAACAGACACATGAAAAAGTGTTCAATATCGCTCGGCATCAGGGAAATCCAAATCAAAACCTCAATGAGATACCACCTCACACCAGTCAGAATGGCTAAAATTAACAAGTCAGGAAATGACAGATGTTGGCGGGGATGCGGAGAAAGGGGAACCCTCCTCCACTGTTGGTGGGAATGCAAGCTGGTGCAGCCACTCTGGAAAACAGTATGGAGGTTCCTCAAAAAGTTGAAAATAGAGCTACCATATGATGCAGCAATTGCACTACTGGGTATTTACCCCAAAGATACAAAAGTAGGGACCCGAAAGGCTACGTGCACCCCGATGTTTATAGCAGCAATGTCCACAATAGCCAAACTGTGGAAAGAGCCAAGATGTCCATCAACAGATGAATGGATAAAGAAGATGTGGTATATATATACAATGGAATATTATGCAGCCATCAAAAGGAATAAGATCTTGCCATTTGCAACGACGTGGATGGAACTGGAGGGTATTATGCTGAGCGAAATAAGTCAAACAGAGAAAGACATGTATCATATGACCTCACTGATATGAGGAATTCTTAATCTCAGGAAACAAACTGAGGGTTGCTGGAGTGGGGGGTGGGGTGGGAGGGATGGGGTGACTGGGTGATGGACACTGGGGAG
The DNA here is from genome assembly GCF_964656455.1 of Halichoerus grypus. Lineage (NCBI taxonomy): Eukaryota > Metazoa > Chordata > Mammalia > Carnivora > Phocidae > Halichoerus > Halichoerus grypus. Next base: position 73,402,729 of record NC_135722.1, read on the forward strand.
GGTATGTGTTCTGGTAAGCGCTGTGAACTGTGCAAGACTGTTGAATCTCAGATCTGTACCTCTGAAACAAATAATGCAATATATGTTAAGAAAGAAAAAAAGAAGAAGAAGAATGTAGCAGGAGGGGAAGAATGAAGGGGGGGAAATCGGAGGGGGAGAAGAACCATGAGAGACGATGGACTCTGAAAAACAAACTGAGGGTTCTAGAGGGGAGGGGGTTGGGAGGATGGGTTAGCCTGGTGATGGGTATTGAGGAGGGCACATTCTGCATGGAGCACTGGGTGTTATGCACAAACAATGAATCATGGAACACTATATCTAAAACTAATGATGTAATGTAGGGGGATTAACATAACAATAAAAAAATTAAAAAAAAAAAAAAAAAAGAAAGAACCATATATGGATGTGTTTCTAAATGAGTTGGAAATGACACAAAGGATATAAAGATGAATCTGACTTCGTCCCTACTCTTGTGGCTTTCAGTGGGTAGGAAGGATGTTCTTAACTCAGAGACAGGGACATGGGGAGAGGATGGGCCCAGCCCGTGTGCCTGAGTCCAGAGAGGTGTGCTGGGACATAAGGTAGAAGAGCAGTCAGACATTACTGGACTGGCAGAAAGAGTACTAGATGATTCTTTTTCTCTTTTACACATGCATTTTACAAACAGAGAATATACAATCATTAATGATATACTATCGTACTATCAACAACCCAAAGAGTTCTGCAACCACATGGCTCCATGAGAATTCAGCAATTATACATTCCTCAGTGCTCATCTTGATAAGTGTGCTCTTAATCCCCTTCACCTGTTTCACCCATCCCCCCAACCACCACCCCTCTGGTAACCATCTGTTTGTTCTCTATAGTTAAGAGTCTGTGTTTTGGTTTGTCTCTTTTTTTATCTTTGCTCATTTGTCTTGTTTCTTAAATTCCACATATGAGTGAAATCATATGGTATTTGTCCTTCTCTGACAACTTATTTTGCTTAGCATTATACTCTCTAGATCCATTCATATTTTTGCAAATGGCAAGATCTCCTCCCTTTTTACGACTGAATAATATTCCATTGTTTCTCTTTCTCTCTCTCTCTCTCTCTCACTTCTTCTTTATCCATTCATCAATTGGTGGACACTTGGGCTGCTTCCATACCTTGGCTATTGTAAATAGTGCTGCAATAAACACAGGGGTGCATATATCTTTTTGAATTAATGCTTTCATATTCTTTGGGTGAGTAGTGCAATTACTGGATTATATGGTAGTTCTATTTTTAATTTTTTGAGGAATCTCCACACTGCCTTCCACAGTGGCTGCACCAGTTTGCATTCCCACCAACAGCACATGAGAGTTCCTTTTTCTCCACATCCTCACCAACACCTGTTGTTTCTTGTGTTTTTTATTTCAGCCATTCTGACAAGTGTGAGGTGCTATCTCACTGTGGTTTTGACTTGCATTTCCCTGATGATATGCATCATCTGTTGAGAATCTGTTCATATGTCCATTGGCCATCTGGATGTCTTCTGCCCATTTTTAAATTGCATTATTTGTTTTTTGGGTGTTGAGTTGTATAAGTTCTTTATATATTTTGGATACTACCTTTTATCAGCTATGTCATTTGCAAATATATTCTTCCATTTGGGAGGTTGTCTTTTAGTTTTGTTGATTGTTTCCTTTGTTGTGCAGAAGCTTTTTTTTTTTTTAATGTAGTCCCAATAATTTATTTTCACTTTTGTTTCCCTTGTCTCAGGAGACATATCTAGAAAAATGTTGTTATGGTCAATGTCAGAGAAATTACTGCCTGTGTTCCCCTCTAGGATTTTTATGGTCTCAGGTCTCACAGTTAGGTCCTTAGTCCATTTTGAGTTTATTTTTGTGTGTGGTATAAGATAGTGGTCCAGTTTCATTCTTCTGCATGTTGCTGTCCAGTTTTCCCAACACCATTTGTTGAAGAGATTGTCTTTTCCCACTGCATATTCTTGCCACCTTTGTGGAAGATTAATTAACCATATAAGTGTGGGTTTATTTCTGGACTTTCTATTCTGTTCCATTGGTCTATGTGTCTATTTTTTTTTTTTTTTTTTTGCCAGTACCATACTGTTTTGATTACTACAGCTTTGTAGCATATCTTGAAATCTGGGATTGTGGTTGCTCTAGCTATTCAGGGTCTTTTGTGGTGTCATACAGATTTTATGATTCTTTGTTTTAGTTCTGTGAAAAACGGTATTTTGATAGGGATTGCATTAAATTAGATCGCTTCCTTCCCCTTATCTCTTTATTCTGCAGAGCACTGAATGCTTGTTCAAGCTGTCACTTACTAGCTCTTTAACTTCTGGTCTTTGAGTTTCAGTTTCTTCATCTGTAAAATGAAGAGAAAAATTTCTGCCTCAAAGGGCCATGAGGATCAAATCAAAAGACACAGAAGAGAGCTTTGCCATCTATAAAACATTGTGAAAATACAAAATAAGCTTATTACTAATAAGGGGCCAGATTGAGGAACCAAGTTTTCAAGTAAAATTTTCAACATGCTTTAGAAAGAGCTCTCTGGTAGGGTATAAAACATGCTCTAGAGAGGGGAGGCTAGAATAAAGAGACCCGTCTGGGTTGTTGCAGGGGCAGAGGTAAGGGGTGATGAAGGGCATTGGCAGTGGGGATGGACAGAAGGGACCCCCACGTGCGAGGGGGTTAGAGAAGAAGGCGGCAGTGATGACCCTGAACTTGTAGTCTGAGTGACTGGGAAGAAAGGATGACGTGAACCACAATGAGTAATTTGTTTATGTGTTTTTCAGTATTTATTGAGTACATGTTTTTCCCCAGGCATTGGTCCGGGGGCCTGGAGCACATCCATGAGCCCTACACTTAAGTTCCCTGCTCTCATGTGCGTACATTCTGGAGGGGGGTCCTGCATCTTTGCCAGCGGCTAAAATGAGGTGTCCATAGCCCAGTCCAAGGATGAGCTTGAGTTGACATGATCTGAAATGCAGACAGTGTGTGTCTGTCTACAGGAAAGAGAATTTACGTCTAGGACAGGTCTCTGAAAATGTTGTAAGAATTTTTTTTCTTTCGTACTTTTCATTATGGAAAATTTCAAACCTGTATAGGTGTAGAAGGACTGGTGTAATGAACTCCCTTGTATTACTCAACACACAAAGCAGGGTGAAGGGAGGTCCTGGATGCCAGAGGATCCTGTGGGTAGGAACGGAGGCGGGCATGGATGGGCCACAGGCATGTTGGATGAAACGGCATGCAGCGAATCCTCAGTGACTTCAGCAAGTGCTCATCTACTGCTGTGATGTCCCGGGGCCTGGATGAAGAGGCCAGTCTCCTCTGAGGATGGACCATTTTGCACATCTAACCATCCATACCTTCAAGGACGGATTTGAGGCAGTCAACCAACCAATGGGTGGGTGGCGATGCTCTGCCTCCTGGCGGATGGTGTAGGTGATGACAGGCCCTTACGGACCAGCTGGCTTTCCGTGTTCAATCCACACCTTCTTCAGTGACTCACAGAGCTCGTCTGGGATAGGTGGCTTTGGGGCCAAAGATACAGACATTCCCATCAAGCATTATTAAGAACGGCTCCTCCAAGCAGAGCAACAGACTCAAATCTACAATAAAGAAGCTTCAGCATGGATGTGGACATTAGTGTGGGGACCGGGCCAAGCTAGGTTCTAGCAAATTAACTTGGCTAGAAAAAAAATTAGCTCTAGTTAAGCAACCACAAGGAGAACCTAGAATGAATCACTCATGTTTAAAATTCTGCCCTAGGGGCGCCTGGGTGGCTCCGACGGTTAAGCATCCGACTCTTCATTTTGGCTCAGGTCATGATCTCAGGGCGGTGAGATCGAGCCCTGCAATGGGCTCTGTGCTGGGCATGGAGCCTGCTTACGATTCTCTCTCTCCCTCTCCCTCCGCCCCTCCCCCACTCCCTCTCTTAAAAAATTAAATAATTAAATAAATGAAATTCTGCCCTAGGCTAAGGTTATTATTCATTGGCCTTAAAGACAAAAGTGCAACATTATTGACTGAGGCCCTTGTGGGCTGATAACAGCCAGTCTCCGGGGAAGAGGCCTGCACTGCTACCAGCATCTCTGCAAGACACTGGGTATTCTTTGGTAATGAACGTGCTCCCTCAACGCAGGAGGCTGGTCACACATCCAATCCAGCTGAGGCTCCAGGACCGTATGGTTGTACCCTCTACTCTGGGGGACAGAGTTCTCATTGGCCCCTGGACCAGACTGTTCTGGCCAGAGCCTCCCTTCCCAAACAGCTTGTCTTTGGACTGATTTCCCTATGACGGGGTCCCCTCGTCCCCAGGTTTTAAAAACAAGCACTAAGATTCCAAAACAAATTTCCTTCTGTAAAAGTTAAAACCATCACAACGTTGGTGTAGCTCTTACCCTCGAATCTTTCTGCTTATGATCTGCAGCTTATAATTACATATCTTTGCTAAGAAAGTATACTGTTCTGGTAAACTGTAAACCATGAACAAAGAACTTCTAATAAAGCAAAAATATTAAACAATTTTAAGTGTCTCTCTATATAAATATAGATATATATAATTTTTCCCCTAAATAATCTATTCTGGACAGTGTACGATAATAAAAAAGCACTGAACTAGTGTTCAGCAGATTCTGAGGGAAGGGTCAGCCCCTTGTGCTTGAACATTGAACTGTTAGATTAGATTCACATCTGAAATAACCAGGGCACCAACTCTCACTCTGAGGTTTCCCCTGAAGGGAATGAAAAAGTCAGAAAAGGTAAAGATCATGCGACCAGCAGTAGAGAAAATTTGAGGCTCTGACCCTGCCCCGCCCTGCGAGGTCACTGGGTCCCCAACTGGTTTCTGCATGCTGGGTAACAGAAGGAAGACTGCCCAGAAGATTGTTTATTTTATACTCTTTTCTTGCACAATATCCATCTTTCCAGACTATTCTTCACTTCAGGAAAAGATTAGGGCAGCCTCCCGATGCTGCGTGGTGGTATATCTTCTAAGTGATCTATGTAAAACCCATCTTTTTCAAAACTGACAGAACCATTCTCTCCCAAGGTTCAACCTGCCCAACGTCATCAAGCTTCCCCATCCTTCTCTTGACACTGAGAAGAGTCCAGAGGTTTTAATATTCACTGATGCCGTAGCAAGACTGCACCCGGTGTTGGAATCAGCCTCGATCCTAATTTTAGCTCCTAGATCCACTAGCTGGGCAACCTGAGGCAGATTTCTTAACCTCTCTGAGTCTCAGTTCCTTCACGGTGCACAGCGATAGTCTCCATCTCATAGAGATGTGAGGGTTAAGTGAGAAATCCATGTCTCATGTGTCGAGCACACAGAAAACACTCCCTATTAGCTGTGGCTGCTATCATTAGCGTGTATAGTATTATTAAAAGGGCAAGTGGTTGCTTTAGTCATGTGGCAAACTGATGACCTGCACAAAATTTTGATTACATTCTTTGTATACTTCATACTGAGGGAGTAAGAGCCGTTATACATTCAATAAAAGAAATGGATTCTGTTAGACAGCTGGTTTACAGACTCATCTTGGCCACTTATCAGCCACCAACCTTGGCAAGTGACTTTCTCTGAGAGCCTGTTCGTCTCTTTTCCAGCTGGACCGATCATACCTGCCTCCCGGGTCTCACTGAGCTGTTGAAAGGGGACACAAGATGGCCCGTGTAAAGTGGTTTGGAAAAGGTTTCAATACTATCCAGATTGAAAGGTATTATTGTTGGTCTGTGGGAAGCTGAGCTTCTGTGAGCGTATTTTGATTTGCATTTGGACTTGGGGCCAGGTGTAAGAGACACCAGTCTGCTCATTCTTGTAACACTGGAACTTTCCGTAGGTGTTCAATATGTTGATTTATTTTGTTGAGAAACCAGCTAGGAATCTTGAACCTCTCTCCTTTGTCTCTCTCCCTTCCTCCTCCAGGGTTTGATTTTTCCTCCCACATAATTTCATTTCACTGTTGGCAGCCACTGTGGATTTCGCCTATTGTGAGAAGAATCTGCTCATGTTAAGAGGCCATCAGCCCGGAACACTGAAGCAATCACCACTCTTCTGTACTTGGAGGAGTCAGCATGGGAACTGCTTTCTGTGGCAGACATCGCTCTGCATTGGAAGGGCAGCCTGCAAAGGAGCGCAGAGCACAGATGTCTGACCCTTCAACAGACTTCACCACAAGGGGACAAGTCCAGAGTCCTCGATTCCTGGCTTTGGGGCCTCCCTGGACCAGTTCCTGCCCACTTCTCCAGCCCCGTCTAGCCTCTCTGCCCTGAGTTCACTTCTTCTGGGATGTCTTCTCAGTTTCTCCAGTGTGCTGCCCTCTCTCTCAAATCAGGGCACCCCCTTCCGTCACCGTGGGTATCCTAGCTCCAACCCCTTCACCATCGGGATTTTTCTTTCTAGGTTCGCTTATTGGTCTTGTTGCTGGTAAGTGGCGTAGATTCTGTGTTGGCTGAGCTTGTATGAGTCCCTGGGGCATTTTCACCTCCCCTGGCAACAATGCTCCTTCTTTCCCTTCCCTCCCCCTTTTAAGTAGACTATTTTTTAGAGCAGTTTTAGGTTCACAGCGAAATTGAGGGGAAAGTACAAAGAGTTCCCACACATTGCCATATGCATGACCTCCCCCATTATCAATATCCGCCCCCTCCCCCGAGTGGTACATTTGTTGCAGTTGATGAACTTACACTGATACATTGTCATCACCCAAAGCCCATGGTTTACATTAGCGTTCACTCTTGGTGTTGTATGAGTTTGAACAAATGTATAATGACACCAGTTCACCACTATGGTATCATATAGAGTCGTTTCACTGCCCTAAACATCCTTTGTGCTCTGCCTATTCATCCCTCTCTCTCTATCTCCCCTAATCTCCAGCAACCACTGATCTTTTTTACTGTCTCCATAGTTTTGCCTTTTCCAGAATATTATATAATCGGAATCAATCATATCATATGTAGCCTTTTTAGATTGACTTCTTTCACTTAGGAATATGTAGTTAAGGTTCTTCCATGTCTTTTTGTGGCTTGATGGTGCATTTCTTTTTAGTGAGGAATAATATTCCATTGTCTGGATTACCCACAGTTTATTTATCCATTAACCTACTGAAGGATATCTTGGTTGCTTCCAGTTTTTGGAAATTATGAATAAAGCTGCTATAAACATCCATGCATAGGTTTTAGTATGGAGATAACTTCAACTCCTTTGAGTAAATACCAAGGAGTGTGATCGCCGTATCAGATGGCAATAGTATGCTTAGTTTTGTAAGAAACCATCAAAGTGTCTTCCAAAGTCGCAGTACCATTCCCCTGCCCTTTTAAGTCACAGCCTAGTCCACTGTGCCAGGATATAATGCTGACTGCTTAGGCAGAGAGCAGCCCAATTCCTCGTGCCCAAAGGTCTGAGATACACTGTTGTGGATGTGTGCATGATCACCTTCCAGGGCTGCTTCCTCTGGTTCGTACTCAGTTAACCAAATGTGTGTTATTGGTGTGCTGAATGGGGGCAATTTATCTTGCACCCAACTCACCTGCTGTTATGAGGGCCATTGAAAGCCACAGAAGTGCCGCTATATGTTTGCTACACGTGTGTATGTAAGAACAGGAAAGGTTATCTCTTCTTTGAAAACAGCCCGTGACATTTTCACACCATCCCACTGTCTCTCCTTCCCCTCTTTCCTGCATCCCTCTTACCAACTGGCTGGTCATTCTTCTCTATTCACTGGAATTTGCCCCCTGACTCAGTTTCCCTTTTCTCTCACCACCACAAGACCCACACTTGGGCTTCTCAGGTCCTTGACCTTCTCGTTTCTAATGAACTTTCCCTCACTTTCCTCCGGCCACTCATTCCCATCAGCCCACTCAGAGCCCCCACTTCAACAGAATCTGCAGTCCTAAGAAATCTCAAACAAGTTTCAAACAAGTCACTCTCTCAATATCAAAGCCTATTTGTTCAAATACACCACAATCCTTTGAATTCAGCCCCTCTGATCCCTTGATCCCATCTTTATCTCATGGTCCATCAGCCCCCTCCTGTTTCCTCAGCATGCCTCATTTAATGTAGATCCTAGGGTCCATCTTCCCATCATGCCTTGCATTTCCTCCTGTTACTTACTCCTCCCTGGCAAACCCCAATCCTGGCTGAAGATCCTCCTGCCTCGTCAGTGCCTGTCCTGAGCAGACCCAAGTTGCTGATTGACAACCACACCATGAGGCTGACTGGCTTCACTTAGAGCCACGATCTGAAACTGTTCAGGGGTACTCGCTCTCCTGACAAATCTGCCACGGATCCTAGTTACTGTACCTATTTTCTGAAATGACGTTTCATACCTTCTCCTGTCTTCAAACCTCCCACATTCTTTCCCCCAGTCCCAGCTAATGAGGTAGCCTCAAGCTCCTTGAGATTAGAGCAGCCAGAAGGCAGCTCCCTCATTTGCTCACACCAATCTAGAAACACTTTGAATTTGTCCCGGGCTTCTGCTTCTCTTCTACCATAGGGGTGAGGCCTCTCCTTGCTAACAATAATATTCCTTCCCTGGGCTCGGGATAAGCTCATTTCTTCAGGGGTTTGTTCTCCAACTATCACATCCTTCTCCAGAATCATCACTCCTCTCCACTGCATTCTTCCTTTTTGTTTTTGTTTCTTGGGGCCTGGGATAGGACCGAAGTGGGAGAGTATAATTTACATGAAATATACATATCATATTTACATAAAATAACATGAAATAACACCCCAGAAATTTATTTTGTGCTCTGTCCTGGTCCATCCTCACCCCCACAGGCAACCATTGTTCTAATTTTCTATCACCGTAGATTAATTTTTCCTATTTTTTGACTTCATATAAATGAATTGTATAGTATGTACTCTTTTGTGTCTGGCTTCGTTTGTTCAATATAATATTTTTTTAGATTAATCCATGTTGTGTAGATCAGTAGTTTTTATTGTTGAGTGGTATTCCATGTGGGATTATACCACAATTTGTTTACCCACTCGTGGATATTTGGGCTGTTTCCAGGATTGGGCTATCAATAAGGCTGTTCTGGACATTCCAGCACAAGTCTTTTTTGTGGACATATGTTTCATTTTTATCTCATTTCTGGTTGTAGGATGATGTATGTTTAACTCCATAAGAAGCTACCGAACAGCTCTTTAAAGTGGCTGTACCATTTTGCATTCTCATGAAAGCAATGTATCCAGGTGCTTCACCTCCTCCTCAAATTTAAAATTGTCTGTCATTTTGATTTCAGTGGTTCTAGTGATGTGAAAGGTGCTAGGACAGTGCTTGGCATAAAATTCACCCTCAGAAGAGGTTAGCTGTTGCTCTTATCAGAGCAAGTGCTCAAACCTTTTAAATAAAGGGCATCTAAATTCCTTCTTTCCAGTAGTCATATTTCACTCTTCTTTTTGTTCAAAAGCCCTCCAAAACCACATTATAATAACACCCAGTATTGACCACACATCTATTTAAGTATTGTCATATTTAAATAGATGTTCATACATCAATAGATGTCTTGGTTTCATGAAGAGGACAAGGCAGAGACATCATCAGTGTCTCCCAGGGTAAACAACAAGTGCTCAATAAATAGCAGGGGTTTGCTTTTCTCCTGCAGCTGCCAGGAGAAAAGCTCCCTCTACCGGACTTTGCCCTGGGATCTGTCCCCATACCCTGGGGACTACTTTCTCTCTGGAGCTGGGCAGCCCCCATGGGGGCCTCAAACCTTGCCCTTCTGACAACAGGTCTGCAGGTCTCCACGAACAACACCTTCTCCAGTCCGCAAATCTGGGTGTCCCTTCCTGGGCACAGCTTCTTTCGGGGGTGGGGGAGGAGGGAATCTGGGATCTGGGCGTGGAAGTGAGCTCAGGAATTGAGGCCTGAGCTGGGCCAGGCAGTTTTGGGCTCTGGGTCTCAGATGCTCCTGAGCCCGCCCCCCAGGGAGGGATGCACTCCTTTTGGCAACGTCTGCACCCCAAGTCCTCCTCCCATTCTTACGTTTTTCTCCGCCCCCTGACCACGCTTAATTACTTCCTCTAGGTCCTTCCCTACTGGCCCGGGCACAGGTGTCGGCAGCAAGAACTCTGGGCGCGACAGCGCGCTCCCTGTGGCGACAGCACTTGGCGCGGTGGCTGGCGCGCGGCGCGGGACGGTCCACGATGCTGGAGAACGGCTCCTTCTCCAACTGCTGCGAGGCGGGCGAGCGGGCTGTGCGCCCGGGCTGGCCGGGGGCGGGCAGCGCGCGGCCCTCCGGGACCGCCCGTCCTCCCTGGGTAGCGCCCGCGCTGTCTGCCGTGCTCATCGTCACCACCGCGGTGGACGTCGTGGGCAACCTCCCGGTCATCCTGTCGGTGCTCAGGAACCGCAAGCTCCGGGACGCGGGTGAGCGCTACGCCCGCTGCTGGGGCGGACCCTTCCCTGGCGTCCGGTCCGATCCTGACCTCGCCATCGGTCCCGGGCGCCCCTTTCCCTTTTCGCGAACCTCGTCCCCAAGTTGGGTCCTGTGCTCAAAAGTTTGGCAGAGCTGCTGCCTTTCCCCGACGTGCGGCTCTGGCGCCCGCGTCTCGCCGCTGCCCGGGGCGCACTGGGTGCGTCTGTGCCGCGTGAATTGAGCAAAGTTTTTCTGCGCACTTTTTGGCAGGGCGCCCGCTCTGTGGGAACCCACGCGGCTGGAAGCTTCGGTCATCCAAGGCGCTCCAGTTTGTGCGGGTCCAGACGGTGCCCCCTATCGGGCCACAGGAATCTCAGGATCTTTAACACCTCTCTCCCTCCCTCTGCAGTGGGTGCTGAGACAATGAAGCCCCCGGGGGAGTTTGTCAGAAACTTACCTCCAGGTGATCTGAAGACCCATTTCCAACCAAGAGAGTGCAGATGCAGAAATCTGCAGGCTCTGCTCGGGTGGAACTACATTGCTTTGGGATGACGTGGTCTTTTCTGAAGATAGGGAATTCGTGGGATTAAATGAAGATTAAAATAATGATTTGGCAAAATAGTGTTGCAATCGGGAAAAGTATTTTTCCCCTTTCTGTGCACTCTCCTTTCAATGTTTCCATTCCTTAGGTCCGCAAGGGAACAAAACCAGAGGGAGGGAGTCTCTGAACTCTGACCCTGAGAGGTCACTGGAGCATGCTGACCATTTCAGTGTGGGAGGCTCAATGGCCTGTTTTCCAATCTGTAATTTTCTAATTTGGGTGTTAGGGGCAACTCAAATATTAGAGTGAATTACAATAAAAAGACAACAGCAGAAAGCCAGGCTTGTCTTGTGTTTAACCATGCTTTTCTAAGGAGCCCCAGACCATTCAGAAAGGCCAATTGTAGTAAATGGGCATGTGTATACTTTGTGTGGCTCTCTGACTCCAGTGTATTTATCTACGGAACAACAAAAAATAAAAATATGAGCTTCTGTTTATAATATGGGAAACAACACTATCAAGTAGAAACAAGCTTTCTAACTCAGTCATTTCAGGAGTGGTGGTTAGTATCATCTGGAATACCTTTTTCAAGATATTGTCATGTCCTTTGACTAAAAGCTTATATATTAGGGAAGAGCAGGTTACGGAGAGGGGAAAGTTGTAGTTGATATTTTCGATTGAATTGCCCCTTTGCAGCGGCCACAAACAGGAATCTCCTGCACAGAGGCAGGAAGGAGGCAGGGCTGGGCCCCCCAGATTCTGACACCCAGCCGCTTCTCTCCCTGACTAACCAGGTGGGGTAGGCTATGGTTCCCTGGTCAGTAAAATTTGAGCTGCCTGAGGTTGGAGGTGGTTGAGGGGGGTGAGTACAGCTTCCTTTTACCTGAGGCAGATAAGCAGCTTCTCCCCTCCTCCATCCGAGGAGGGCTGGCCTCTTCTGTGCTCCTAGTGGGGCGCACAGAAACTCTACTGATTTGGGAGCGTGGCCCGGGTGGGTACTGAGCTTTCAATTGCTGGCCCATCCCCTGTTCTATCCTTCCTGCCTCCTGTTGAGTCGGCTACAGCCCAGCACCAGAAACAAATGCTAACACTAGAGCTAAATGACATTAATTCCTGACACATTGGTGGCCGCTCCAGTCATGCAATTTAACCAGCTTTTATTTGACTGCTGGCTTTATTGATAACATTCATGAAAAATCTACTGTTGACTTCCGTTAAACCTTGGCAGAGTGAGATTTCAAAAGATGCTTAAAAACTGAGAGCCCTCGGAATTTGCACTCATTCCGCTAGGAATCAAGGCGCTCTACGGAGAGTTTAGAGTGACTTTAAGAAACCCTCATCTGAGACCTTTCTGTAATTAAGTCTGGTTCCTTAATTCATTGCTAATAAGAAGATAAGACTATGGCGAAGGACACATAACCAAGGCACACAGCCCATATTAAGATCATAGACCTTTCTTAGCAGACATCAGTATCCTTCACTTGACTATGACAAATGCACTTCCTCTTGTCATCCATGACAGGGGTGATCCTAATAGCTGGGTGAGTGGTTAGATGAATCGTCCTTTTTCCCAGGACTACCCCTGTCTGTAGCTTCTGTTGCTGCATGTGTTGGGTTGACTTTTTCAGAGATGACACTACAGAAAGAGAGGGAGGGATGGAGGGAAGGTGGGAGACAGATTCAGGGCATTGACCCAACTTGGAAGGTAAGACCAGGTGTGCGTTTCACTCTTTAGTGTGTGCTTCCTGGGGACCTGTCGTATTTAGGGCTCTCCTGACAGGGTCTGAGGACATTTCCTGTGCCTGCCATGGCCACGCTTGCCCTGGTCTAGACTTAGCCAATAATAATCTCTGTGTTTTTGGTTTTTCTCTCTTCCTTTCCCCACTTTTCTGGAACCTTCCCCCATCAAGTTCTTTCTCTCTCTTCTGTGTTTTCACTGTTTGTCTCTTTCCCTTTAGCCCACACATGTACACCCACACACAGGCACACACACACAAGGGTCTCTGGTGTTAAAAAAAAATCTTTCCTTGATTTTATGTCTTTTTTTTTTAAGATTTTATTTATTTGAGAGAGAGAGAGCTCTAGCTAGGGAGCTCAGGGCAGCAGGGTAGAAGGGGAGATGGGAGGGAAAAGCAGACTCCACACTGAGCAGGGAGCCCAACTCAGGCTGAATCAATGGACCCCAAGATCACGACGGGAGCGGAAGGCAGACGCTCAACCGAATGAGCCTCCCAGACGCCCAGATTTTAGGTCTGTTTCTGAGTTCATCGCTACTCTCTCCTTCCCTTCACAGCCAGACATCAATTTCCATGCACTGACTACCTCCTTGCTTCCCATTTCCTCTTCAGCGCTCTGGAGACTGGCCTCCAAAATGCCCCTCTGTGCAGTGTGTGAGCCTCAGGCCCAAACCCGCCTCGAAAACTTCCATTCCTTTGGCTTACCTGATGCTAGTTTTTGGGTCTCCTTCTTTTCCTCTCCTAGACACCTGACCCCTGGGCGTCATTCCTGGTTCCTTCATTCCCCAAGTTCCCATGATGTTTGCAGTCTGATATTTCTCAATATTCCCCTTTCCTGCCCTCTCTCCTCTCACTGCCCCATTTTACACGCTCACCATCTCTCTTAAAAAAAAAAAAAAAAAGATTATGTGACAGAGAGAACGAGAGAGAGCACAAGCCAGGGGAGGAGCAGAGGGAGAAGCAGGCTCCCCACTGAGCAGGGAGCGGATGCGGGACTTGATCCCAGGACGCCGGGATCATGACCTGAGCCCAAGGCAGACGCTTCACCGACTGAGCCACCCAGGCGCCCCATGCTCACCATCTCTGGGACAAACTCTGTCCGTAGTGTCCAGACGGCTTTCCCTGCTTCCTCCTCCAGCAGCGGACGCCATCCCATCCGTGGCTGCCCTCTGTGTGTACAGCATGGGACTCTGAGCACTGCCCACACAGCCCTGCTCACACAGCCCTGCCCCGGCGCACCCGCCCAGCGCCACAGCCTCGTCTCCCTCCTGTCATCCTGCTCGTGAGCTGCTGCCGCTGCCACACCGTCCAGCCTCCTATGCCCTGCCTCATCTTGGGGAGCTCCCTGCCTCTTTTCTGCCAGTGAACCTCCTCCAGACCCCTTCCTCAACTCCCCTCTGTGGCTGTTGACATCGCTTAGTAATGGCAAGCAGGGCGTGGGGACCGTCTCCCGCCTCCAGCTTCCATGTGCCCTCCCCAGACAGCACCCGCCTCACCAGGCTTGTCCAGTTCCCTCTCTGCCCACCGCACCGTGAGTCTGCTGAGACCCGAGGCTTTGATTCCCTTTCGGTCCACAGAGCCGAGTACATAGTAAGAAATAAATACCGGTCTGTTGAGACAAACTGAAAACGGACAAGGCACCAGGAGAGCAGCGGGACAGAAGGAATGAATCGTGCGTCACGAGGTGGGGCGGAGTCAGTTACAGCACTCAGCACTGCTCATGCCACCAGCAGAGTCCTCACGGAACTGAATGGCTTCCAGCACGAAAAGCCCATGGCACACCTCACCCTTGTCCTTGCACAGAGGTGTGCCTGCTCCCGTTGCTCCTGTGGGGCTAGCTGTCTCCAGCTCTGCCTGGCCTCCCCCAAATTGTGCCTCCCCGCCTCCTTAGGGTGTTTGCCCCCTGCTGGTCTGGTCTGAGATTGCCTTCCGTTTGGGCTGCCTGTAGAATGTGAGCCTCCCGCCATTACCTTCGCCATCCAGACAGTTGGCTACACAGAAGAGAGCTGAGAGAAACATGTCCTTACTGAAAGGTCGAGGTAATCTCTGTTAGCAGAGGGGAAAGTCCAAAGAGTATCAGGTATTCCTGGCCCTTGGGCACAGTGCCCGATTTCCCAGGCTGTCAGGGAGGTGTTTTGAGTGAGTGGATGCAAAGCCATACCTAGGACAGTTGGGTGATATGTAAAGAGAAAGGATATGAAATACTTGACATTGGGATTGCCCAGAAAAACACGGAGGATTTGGTTGCTGAACACACAGGTCCTCGTCCAGAGTCTGCCCGGTCCTCTGGGCAACCCAGTGATGCTCGGTCTGCACCATCTTTTGCCTGGAAGCAGCGACTGCATTGCAGGCTTCCTGATGGGAATTTTCAGCCCAGCAGGTGTTTTGCATCCCCGGTCAGATTGGAGCAGAGCCCACCTTCTCCCCTTGCTTGCTGATTGAGGGTGTAAATGATGAATGAATAGATAGACTCTTTCCGGATAAAGGCTCTTGGAAGGCTTGGAGGAAATACTTAATAGACCCACAGTACCAGTGCTCCAGGCGTTGTAGGGTAAGGTGGAACTCACTTCGTCCGAGTTTTATCCTACCACTGACCACTCATGGAGACGCCACTTGGTGACCGGTGTCTTTTGACCCTCTCAGCCGGCGGGGTTTGGAGTGCTTGTTATCAGCTGAAGACCAAACTGGGCTAACTTGGATTCCCTCCCTGATGTGGCTTGAGCTCTCCACTTCAGGTTTCTGCCCTGAATACTTCCTTATCTCTTCACCAAGCAAAATGAACACATTTTAAGTCCCATAATTATGTCTTTAGCTGAACAATCAGGAAAGCTCATAATCCTCTTTAATTCTTCCCCTGTAGCTCTCAGTAGCCCGGGGGTATGAAGACTTTCGTGTTTGACTGCCTTTTTTTTTTTTTTTTTTTCAGAAATTGGGGCTCTGTATTTAGCATGATATATCACAAAACTCTGAAGATACCAATGCCACAATTAGGTCTTACGATTTAAAATACTTCTTGTTGAAAGAGTAGAATTTAGGGAGTTGAGAAGTAGAGTCCCCAGTACTCAGGGAGTTTCCACCCTAGAGGCAACATCCTACCTTCTTCATGGTCCTCCCTGCACTGTGACTTCTCCTATCTTATCTCCCAGGGATTGTAGTCCAATGTTCGGAGTCTCTTTCTTGTTCTTTCGACACAACTAGTAATATAAAAGCAGCAGTAATAAATAATAGCTAATATTACTGTGTGCTTATTACGTGCCGGATAAAATCTCTCCCATTTAGAAGAAAGAGAAAAGAAAAAAGACTCTGTACAACCGCCCCCCCCCCCCCACCACCAAAGGGATATCCCTTTGCAAGTACCACTCCATTTCTTTCCTTCTCTTGAAGCCAAAGCCGATTGGGAGAGCAACCTACAGTACAAAAGTTTATCCTCCAACATTGGGCAGAACCGTGCCCTTGCTAATACCACTCCTGACCTTCTAACTGCCAGGTTTAATGGGCGCGCTTTCCTCTTCTTTCTCGCTTTGGGGGATGACTAAGAAACTCTACACCCTTGCCCTTGACACTTCTTTTTCCTGATTTCCTCCTGTTTCTCTTCTTTCTCTGTTATGGCCATAGGCAATTCACATAATCTGAGTGTCAGTTTCTTGAAATGGAAATCACCCGATCAACCCTAAACCCTAAAGAATTCTCGTGAGAAACAATTCAGTCAATTTATGTAAAGGCACATTATAAACTTTAAGGTGATATACCAATTGTGGTTTTGTTGTTAGTGTTAAGTGTAATTGAAGTAATAAAATGCTACTGTAAGAGTCTCCAAATGATCTCTGGTGATGATTATGGAAAGATATTTTGTAATAGGCATCTCAGTTAGTCGTAAAAAAAATAGATGCTTATGCTCTTAAATACCTTCTCCTCTTTTAAGTGGTTGAAATACCCCCATCCTGTTTTTGTTTACATGATTAGCTTGCTTTGCAGGCTTTTTTGTTTTAATTAAAGCAAAGTTACATTTCAACTCGGCCCTTACATGATTCATCCGCACTCTCTAAGATTTTCACAAATAATGTAATTTTAGTGGAAAACAATCTCTGCCCTCAAGGAATTTGGGAATCAAATTAGGAGCTTACTTTAATATAAAAGTGCCTTGTTTTTAGTATTTGTAAGGAAATCAAGTTCTTAACAAATAATCTGCCTACTGATTTCCAATGCTTATCTCCAGAAAGTAACTGATAAAAATATTTCACTTTCATTTGGAGATTACTAGTATTTCCTATGCCCTTCCTTTCCCATATGAATCCCTTTTGAGAAAAACAGCATTCTAAGAAGGAAGCAGGCCAGTGGCAAGGGTCTTTGTGATTTTGTCCTGCCCCTTGGTGAACTTTCCTGCCTGGCCAGCCCCATCCCCAGGCCGTCTAAGCTCTTCCCCACTGTTCCCTTGTCCTGGCCTCTCTCCTGGCTCAGCACACTGAAGGGCTGGCTAGCTGCTGATTCTCTTGTCTGTTGACCCAACAGCCTTGTTGGCATCTCGCCAGTGGGGGCCATGTCTTTGACCCATTCCTGTGCCTTGCCCAGACAGGGTAGGCACTCAGTATGTTTGAGCAGGTAAAGGATGGAAGAAGACCCCAAGGCACAGGAAGTTTACCCCTGTTAGAAATGATAGCTTATCTGTTGAATTCCCGTTTTTAACCTTTGCCATATCTTATTTTTATTTGTTTAATTGACTCCTCTGAGACCAGGAGCTTTGTAAGGGGAGGGGGTATGCCTCTTGCTCACCATGTTTCCTTCGGCCTTGGCAGAGGCAGATCTAGTCCCTAGTAGATACTCAGAAATATTTGTTGAAGAAATGACTCCTTGACTATTTATTTCTACATTGGCTTTTAGCTCAGTGACCAAGGACAATTTAAATTCAACACACTCTTTTTCTGGGCCTGCTGGGTGGGCACAGGGAGGAGGGGCAAGGGTGGCTTGAACTTCTGGAATTCTCCTATCTGATGAAGACTAGATCACTCAAGGCTTGTTGGCTTCCCCCCCCCCCCCCCAGGGTTACCAGATCCTTCTCAAGAAATAGATTTCCTGGAAAAAAAGGAAAGAGGAAGCAAGGAGGGAGTGGATTGTGGAGCGATGTGCTTTGTGTAAGAATGTTAAAAGGGAATTCCATATTAGTGAACAAAGGCCTTTTGTTGAAGGCTGTCTCCACTAATACACCCTGTCTGGTGGAGGCAGATGGAAATAAGTCACGCCAGGACGTGTGACATGAATATTCATTAGACGCCTGTGCATAGCGGGATGAGCAGTGCTGTGCGCATCCGGATGGGTTTCTCACCTGTCTGGGGAAGAAATGGATAGAGAACTAGATCTCCCTTGACTACCATCCAGACAGGACCTGGCTTCTTACAGATGGGAGACAAACAAGAATTTTATTTGCCTAATTTGGACTGGTGTCAAGAAATCTGGGAGACGGTACGATGTCTAGGCAGATGAACCTACAGCAGGAACTGCTTGATTTCAGCCTTCTAGAAACAGCCGGGGTAATAGGGGAGGGTAATTGAATCACTCTCGACGTGGAGTTGAATGTGTTCTTCCCACTATTTACAAGCTGCTTGCCAGCCTCTGGGGCATTATCAGAGATGAGCCACATTAACACGCGGAGCTGGACTGGCTTTCGGGGGAAACGGCTGGCTGATCTAGCACCCGCTCCCAGCAGCCCTTGACTGTCTCTGCACGTGCCTGCCAGTGCCAGCAGCTTCTTTGCTGCTCAACCAGGAGCCCAGAGGGCCCTGCAGGGACCAATATTCCCGTGTCCGAAAGAAGTGATTTTCTTCCCAGAAACAACCAAGTGGAATGCATGTAAACAAAAGGAAGGAGGGCCCCCAAAGAACAGGAGGGAAGCATTAAGGAACAGTCATGGAGAAAGAAGTTTCAGGAACTAGCCCAACTTCGAAGTGGCAGAACTGAGATTACCCGGGTCATCCCACCTTCAAGCACCACGTCCCAATGTCAAAAAGACACATACAATTCTGGGAAGAGGCAAGGGCTCCTGATCCAGCTGAGAACAAGAACTTTGAGAGAGGAAACACCCCCCATCTTGAGACCAGGTGAGGTCTGCGTAGGAGAGTCAGAGACTGACATCCACCAGTGGAGATAGTAAACAAGACTGGGAATTCAACGGAAAAGCGGGAGACCCCCTCCGTACCTGGAGCGGGTCCTCAGATGTGCGTTTCTTGCCTGGCTGTACCGGACAGAAGGAATGTGAGGGGGCTTTACCCCACTCATAAATAGATCCCTAACATAGTTGAAGGGGAAGGAATCCAGCATTTCAACCTGAAGCCAGACTCCTTCACACCCCATCTCTATATGAATGTCTTGAGAGACAGGAGAGCTCACCACCTTGTAAACACTTTAATTGTCCAAACCAAGGCTGCCTGGGGGGTCTTCCACGTTCCCACCCCCACATGGAGTGCATCCTGTGGAATGTTCTTTGAGGTGTGGTGAATGAATGTGTGTGCGAACAGGGGAGGGCTGGAAGCAGCCATTTCTCTGCCTTGTGGGTTTATAACTGTAATCGTGGAGTCTACCTCACCTGAAGGCCTGACTCGGGGGGGCCCCCAGCAGGGTGGCTCTGAGCCTCCCTTTTTCTCTACCCCCTTGAAGCCAGACCGCAGCCTGGCCTCTCCGATTGCTGCGTCTTTTGGACCCTTTCCATCTGCCTGCTGCTTTTGTACCCCTGAGGTGGGTCACATCAGCCAATGCAGTATGCAGAGCACACGCAGAGCCTGGTGATGGTGGAGCCAATGTCCTTAGCTCCACGAGAAGTCCCTCCTGCAAATCATTCCATCTGCCCTCTGGGTCCAGCCACTGTAGGGCTGGCAGCTCGTACCTCACCATGCAGCAAGAGGCCAGAAGACTTGAAAGACGATGGCTGGTGCCTCCTGCGTGCCTGGGGGCCTCTGCTGGCCAGAAAGGATAGCAGCCCTTGGGCATGTAGTAGGCGCTCAAAGCAGACACTTGGTGAATGGAACGAGTAGCATCAGGGATGGAGCTTCTCATGCTCTGAGCTCTATTTTGGCCACACTTTCAGATTCTTGGTGCCTTCTTCATGAGTCAGCGTTTGTTTTAGAATCCAAATGCTTTAGAAATAGAAATACTGGATTTCTAAATTTGGCTTTAGTCCGGCTCTTCCCTAGGATTCTGGCCCAGAACATGCTGGAAGCATATTAATCAATGGATGTTGCAGTTTCCAGAGGCTCTCTCTCTGGCTCCTGAAGCGCTCTCGGGCTAGAGGACACTCCATTCAGAGGAGGGAGGCAGTTCAGAAAGCTGGAGAAGGTGCAGGCAACCCAGGAGGCTGTGAGGCCCCACAGGACCAGACTCTCTGCCAACATGGCAGCCTGGCTGTGAGCGTAGGCCCTAGACGAGGGAGGCTGGGGAATGTCAGAACGCATGGTTCCTACTCCCAAACCTTTCTTCCATCCCACCTGCAAAATGCAATTCACATTTAGAAAACTGAAGTAAAGACACTTAGAAAGTAGCCTGTTGGGGTGCCTGGGTAGCTTGGATGGTTAAGCGTCTGCCTTCAGCTCAGGTCATGAGCCCAGGGTCCTGGGATCGAGTCCCATGTCAGGCTCCCTGCTCAGTGGGGAGCCTGCTTCTCCCTCCTTCTGCTGTTCTCCCTGATTGTGCTCTCTCGCTCTCTCTGTCAAATAAATAAATAAGATCTTAAAAAAAAAAAGAAAGTAGCATGTTGACCAGCGTGGGAGAAGGTTTGCATCTTCTGTCAGAGAGATTTGTAGGAAGGTGGAAGTATGGGCGGGGAGGGATGCTAGTGAAGCCACTTGCCTGATTTTCAAATGCTTCTCCCTTAGAATCCTTGCTGGAGTGTAAATGATGCAAAAGTCCTGAGCATCTGTGCTTATGGTGAAAACAGTTATCATTCGTGAGCACCCACGATGCCCCCAGGACTTTGCCCCATTATTTGATCCTCACAGCTGTAGTATAAAGTACGAGGCATTATTCCCATTCCACAAATGAGAAAAATGAGGCTTGGAGTGTTGGAGCGCTTGGGTAACTTGCCTGAGCCACACAGTGAGTAGCAGAAATGCAGTCTGAGTCCTGAACTCCGCGTCTCGAAAAGCCACTAGGTCTCCAACCCCAATGCTGACAGTAACGTGGTTACTTTTACGTGACTGGATAAAGGTAACTGGATAAAGGGTAGAATATTCTACCAGCTAGGAATTGTGGGGTCTCTTGTTGACTCTTGCCCCCTCTTTCCTGCTCCAGGCACTTTGCTCTTGGTGAGTCTGGCATCGGCTGACCTGGCGGCGGCCTCGTACCCATCCCCACTGATCTTCGCGGCCATCTCCCATGACGGCTGGGCCCTGGGCGAGGCGCACTGCGAGGCCAGTGCCTTCGTGATGGGCCTGAGTGTCACTGCTCCGTCTTCAACATCACTGCCTTTGCCATTAACCGCTGTTGCTACGTCTGCCACAGCGTGGTCTACCAGCAGATCTCCCGGCCCTGGCACAGGCCCCTCTACATCTGCCTCGTCTGGCTCCTCACTGTGGGGGCCTTGGTGCCCAACTTTTTCACGGGGTCCCTGGAGTACGACCCGCGCATCTACTCCTGCACCTTCATCTAGACGGCCAGCACCCGGTACGCGATGGCAGTGGTGGTCATTCACTTCTTCCTCCCCATCGCTGTCGTGTCCTTCTGTTACCTGTGCATCTGGGTGCAGGTGCTTCAGGCCCGCAGGAGGGCCAAGTCCGAGACCAAACTGCGCCCGAAGCCCAGCGACGTCCAGAGCTTTCTGACCATGTTCGTGGTGTTTTCGATCTTCGCTATCTGCTGGGCCCCACTGAACGGCATTGGCCTCACTGTGGCCATCGACCCAGAAGAAATAACTCCCCAGGTCCCGGAGGGGCTCTTTGTGGCTAGCTACCTCCTGGCTTATTTCAACAGCTGCCTTAATGCCATAGTCTATGGGCTCCTGAACCAGAACTTCCGCAGGGAATACAAGAAGATTGTCTCAGCCCTCTGGAACCCTCGGTGCTGTGTTCAGAATGCTTCCAAGGGCAGCCAAGCTCCACCTGTGGGGAATGCCCAGCACCCTGTCCAGTTAGACACTCTCTAGCCTGGGTCACCGGCGGGGAACCAGATTCATGAAATGGTAGGGGGAGATCTGCTCCAAGGGTGAGATCGGGCAGCCCGCTGAGCTACGCGGTCCTGTTGATGTGACAGCCCACAGTTTGTGGAACTTCATAGTGTGGACAAGAAGCCCGTCAGCACCATGGCTTCAAGCTGGTCAGGGGAGGCCTACAGGTAAGCACAGCCCCGGCCCTGGCAGACACTCTCTCGGTGCGCTGGGGGGCTTGGCGCATACTCAGCCAAGGAAGGGACAGAATGAGGACAGGCTTGGGGCAGAAGAAGCCAATGACTTCCTATGAGCTGCTCTCTCCTCCTGCTTGGGCCTCCTTGCTGCTTTTTCTCTCTTCCCCAAAGGGCAGCCGGAATGGATAGCTTCCTGTTGGCAAGTGTGAAAGAACGAGGTCTGTCGTGCTGGGAACCAGGTAGCTCTGCGGGGGCCGCAGGAGGCTGGTGTGGTGCAGAGGGCACGTGTTATATTGACTCTCCCTACACTAGCATACACACACACACACACACACACACGTGCATGCGCGCCTCAGGTATCTGGAGCACGAAGTCGGCCTGGCTTCTCCACCATGTTCAAGCTGTGTGACTTGGGGCAGGCCCCTGACCTGTGTCTCCCTCGGCTGACTCACCTTACAATGGACATCATGCCAGTGCTGCCTCCCAGGGCTGTTGTGGGGATTCGCTGGGATGATAAGCTGCAGAGCTGCTGAGGACAGTGCCGGACCCATGGCCAGCCCTCAGTAATCACTAACTGTGTTCTTATTCCTACTACACAGAATGAAAGATAATCTTGAAGGAGAGAAGGGGTGATGCACAGACAGGAAGTGGAGGGAAGCGAGTGGGGAAGGTGTGTATGGAGATGGGGGAAGGGCACGTATACCTACACGCTTTGTATTTGCGGATGCCTCAGGTCTTCATTCAGCCCCGAGAGATTTAGCTTCCTTCTTCAGCTCCACAAACGTGACTGACTAGTCTGTAACCAGGTCCAGCAGGAGAAACAAAAGGCAGGTTGCCTGTCCTCTTGGAGGTCACAGTCTGTTAATGAATAGTATCGGCTGACGCTCACTGGGTGTTTGCTTTGTACCAGGCACTGTGGTAAATGCTTGATAGGCATTATCTCATGTAATCCTTACAAAACTCTTTGAAAAGGGATCTTCATCTCTATTTGTAGTAAGAAATTAAAACTCAAAGAAGTGAAACGATTTCCTGAGTTCACGGAGCCCAAGTCTGTCTGACGGCAGCACCCCATTTCTGCCTCACAACCCACACCCTAGAATGTGTGGCAGGAACAAAATGGGGTAGAGTGAGTACCCCAAGTACATAGGGTGCCTGGGGGGTTCCAAGAAGAGAGAAAAGTTACCTTAGCCAGCCGGCCCGGAATACTGACCTCTTAGCGTTATTCCGGATGCTCTCCCTCCCCTGTCATTTGAGGAGTTAGGTTGGGCGCTGTGCCTAGTCACCTGGTCACGTGGGAACTTGTTAAACATGCAAGTGCTCTTGGGTTCCACCGAGAACATTCTGAGTGTGGAGATCCAGGGAAGGGCCTGGGAGTCTGATTCTGACCCTGGAGGTCCTTTACCAAACTGTTAGGAATGCAGGGGTTCCAGCCCTGGTCGCCTGCCTATTGGGATCCCGTTGCTGGGTGTGGAGAGTCCCGTCCAGGGAGGCCTCCCAGTTCAGACCTCAGTCTGAGAGGGAAACACAAGAGACGTAAGGCTTCTCCCTGAGCTTCAGCCACTTTTCTTGGCTCTGCGTGGAGCCTGAGCTCATCAGGTCAGGCATGTGTTTGCTTTCTGTTCTCTCTGCCTCCTCTCCCCAGACACCAACAATAGGGATTTGCCTTTCATTCTTGACTCAGAAGCAACGGGGTGTCCCCCACTGCTCCCTTTATTTCTATCTGTTAACTCTGAACTGAGTGCATGGTAAAGGCTCAGTCAATATGGATTGAAGAAACAAAAGCTCTCTTCAGTGTGCTGGACCACAGACGTTACCTGATTTGCCCATTCTGACAGTTCGCTAACTGGGACATTTTCTTGTTTCCATAGGTTTGGGTGATGATCCAGGAAGCAACAGAATGAAAGGGCATAGGGAGAACTCTAGACATTAGGCCATGTATATACTCATATGGAGTGGCCTCAAGCTACATGCCTCGATTTTAAATAAAAACAATTTTGCTGCAATATTGCGGGAACTCTATCCATCCTCTACCTCCCCCCCTCTATATCTATTAAAGAACTTGAATTTGTAATGACAAATCTTCCCACAAAGATAACCACATAATTTAACTTGTGAATTTTATCAAACATTTAAGAAAGAAATAATACTGACTTTACACACACTCAGAAAATAGAGGAAGAAAAAACACTTCTTAATGTATTTTGTGAAATCAGCATAACCTTTCCTTACAGCATTGCAATGTCATTTAAACGAAAGAAAAATCACACATAAAAAAGAGAAAAATTATGTTCCTCACAAACAAAGATGCAAAAATCTGTAATGATATATTAGCAAATTGATTCCAAAAATATACAAAAAGGATTCTGCATCATGACCAAGGTGGGGGAGGGGGTTCCCTGGGAATATAAGGTTAATTTGACATTTGAAAATTCGATCAGTGTTTTTATTTATTTATTTATTTATTTATTTATTTATTTATTTAGAGAGCATGAGCTGGGGTGGGGAGGTGCACAGAGAGGAAGGAGAGAATCCCAAGCAGGCTCTGTGCTAAGCTTGGGGCTCAATCTCACAACCCTGAGATCATGTCTGGAGCCGAAATCAGGAGTCAGACACTTAACCAACTGAACCACCCAGGTGCCCCTGTAATTTAAAGTTTTAACAGAATAAGAGAGAAAAATTATTTCAATATTTGCAAAAAAAATCATTTTACACCATTCAACATTCATTCATGATACAAAAATTTGGGGGGAAACTAGGAATAGGAGGAAATTTCCTCAATCTGGTAAAGAGTATCTTTGAAAAACCTACAAATGATAGCATATTTAATGGTGAAATCATGACTGGTTTTTTTTCCCTGAGATGAAAAAAAGATGTTTGCTCTCACCATTTCTTTCAATATTTTACTGGAAGTCCTAGCATTATAATAGTTAAGAAAAAGAAACAAAGGGAGGCCTGGAGCAGGACATCAGTTAGGTGCATGAGATCTCAGCTCAGTTGCCTGGACTTGGGCCGGGGTTGAAGGTCTTCCACTGGACTCTTTATGAGAAGACCCATTATGAAAGAGAGTCCATTTTCCCAAGTCTAGCTTCTTAAAGGGTTGAAAAGGGTGTTGGGTTTTTATTTGTAAGTAATCTCTACACTCAACATGGGGCTTGGACTAACAACCTGGAGGTCAAGAGTTGCATGCTCCACCGACTAAGCCAGCCAAGCACTCCAAGAATACTTACATGTCTTAAATTTTTTTTGAGTATAGTTGACACATAATGTTACATTAGTTTCAGATGTGCAACATAATGATTCAACTCATCTTTATACCTTATGCTGGGTTCACCACAAGTGTAGTTATCATCTGTCATCATACAACACTATTGCAGTATCAATGCTTGTATTTCTTGATCCTAAGATTTGCCAGAAAGTGAAGCAACTGAAATTATAAGTGATGAGAGAATGTGTTATAACCTATGATCTCTTAGGCTAATAGAATAAACAAATCATCTCTTAAAAGTACAATAAGATAATATAGTTTCAGAGAGGTAATTAATGCTACTTACTTGAAAAATGTATATGCCTTTCACTCTATTGTAATCAATGTTCTTGCTGTCTCTTTTATAAAAGTAAGTCTCCAATAAAATAATTGTTGAAAAAAAAAAGAAGGGGCGCCTGGGTGGCTCAGTCGTTAAGCGTCTGCCTTCGGCTCAGGTCATGATCCCAGGGTCCTGGGATCGAGCCCCGCATCGGGCTCCCTGCTCGGCGGGAGGCCTGCTTCTCCCTCTCCTCCTCCCCCTGCTTGTGTTCCCTCTCTCGCTATGTCTCTCTCTGTCAAATAAATAAATAAAATCTTTAAAAAAAAAAAAAAGAAAAAAAAAGAAAAAGAAACAAAGGACACATACTGTAAAAAAAAAAAGTAAAACTCTCTTTATTCTCAGATTATATGATTCTGTATGTAGAAAACCTTATAAAATCTTAAACAATAACAACAACAAAAAAGCTACCAGAATTAGTAAGTGAATTTAGTAAGGTCACAGGATGCAGGGTAAATTTTTAAAAATCTATAGTTTTTCTGTAACACTAGTAATAATAAATTTAAAATAAAATTTAAAAACAATACCAATACCACAAAAATAACCAAATATAGGATTAATCAACCAAAAGATGTACAAAGCCTCTCTACTGAACATTACAAAAGATGGCAGAGAGAAATTAAAGACCAAAATCAACAAAGAGAAATACCATGTCACGGATTAGAAAAATATTATTGAAATACCTATTTTCCTAAATTCATCTATGGAGTCAATGAAATGTCAATCAAAATTCTAGAAAGATTTTTTTGAAGATACTGGCTATCTGTTTATAAAACTTATATATAAATGCAGATGATATGGAATAACCAAAATAATCTTGAAAACGAACTAAGTTGGAGAACTAACAAGATCTATTTCAAGATGTATTATAAAGCTACATTAATAGAGGCAGTGTTGTTTTGGCATAAGGATAAGCAAATAAACCAATAGAACAGACTAGAATCAAGAAATAAACCTATACATATACGGTCAATTGATTTTTAACCAAACCACCAAGTCAGTTCAATAGGAAAGTAGACTAGTTTGGGGCATCTGGGTGGCTCACTAGGTTAAGTGTCCAACTCTTTGGTTTGGCTTGTGTCATGATCTCAGGGCTGTGAGACTGAGCCCTGCGTCAGGCTCCACATTCAGCAGGAGGTCTGCTTGAGATTCTCTCCCTCTCCCTCTGCCTCTCCCCTGCTCTCTCTCTCTTTCTAAAATAAATAAATAAATCTTTAAAAAATAATTTAGGAAAGTAGACTAGTTTTAACAAATGGTGCTGGAAAAACTGGATATCAAAAGGAGGGGAAAACCCTCTTCAATCCCTCCCTTACTCCATACTCAAAAATAATTCAAAATAGATTATAGCCTTAAATATAAAAGCTATAATGATAAATATTCTAGAAGACTGCATAAGAGAATGTCTTCATGCTCTTGTAGTAAGCTAAGATTTCTTAGCTGAGATATAAACTAACCATAGTCTTCATCATGGTACATCAGACCTTATCGAAATTAAAATTTTCTGTTCATCAAAAGATACTGTTAAAAAAATAGATTGGGGGGGCGCCTGGGTGGCTCAGTCGTTAAGCGTCTGCCTTCTGCTCAGTTCATGATCCCAGGGTCCTGGGATCGAGCCCCACATCGGGCTCCCTGCTCAGTGGGAAGCCTGCTTCTCCCTCTCCCACTCCCCCTGCTTGTGTTCCCTCTCTCGCTGTGTCTCTCTCTGTCAAAGAAATAAATAAAATCTTTAAAAAAAAATAGATTGGAAATTATATCCACAATACATATATCTAACAGAGGAGTTGTATCCAGAATACCTAAAGAGCACATACAATTCAACAACAAAAAAATGAACAACTCAATAAAAAACGGACAAAAGAAAATAATGAATCTTGACTTAAACTTCATTACTTACATAAAAATTAAGTCAATTGATCACAGATTTAAATATATAATGTTAAACTATTTTTAGGAAAAGATAGGAAATATTTGAGATGTAGGGCTAAGTAAAGAGTTCTTAGACTTGACAATAAAAGCACAATCCATAAAAGAAAAAAATGGGTTAATTGGATCTCATCGAAGTGAAAAAGTTTTGCTCTGTAACAGACCCTGCTAAGAGGACAAAAAGACAAACTATAGACTGGGAGAAAATATCTGTAAATCACACATCTGACAAAGAACTGGTATCTAGAACATATATAAAGAATTTTCCAAACTCAACAGCAAAAGCCTAAACATTTCCATTAAAACGAATAGTTAAAATAAAAAATGGTTAACACCAAATGTCGGTGAATGTGCAGAGAAACTGCATTGCTAGTGGGAATGTAAAATGATACCACCACTCTGGGAAACAGTTTATTGTTCTTTATAAGCTAGCCATGCGATGACCATATGACCCGGCAAAAAACCTGTACATGAATGATCATCCATTCAGCTTTGTTCAGAATAGTGAAAAACCATAAACAACCCACATATCTTTCAGTGGGTAAATGGTTAATCAAACTGTGGTACATCCACGTCATGGGTGCCACTTACCAAAAAAAAAAAAAAAAGGAACAAACTATCAATACAAGCAAAAATTTTTTTTAAAAAGATTTTATTTATTTATTTGTCAGAGAGAGAGTGTGTGCGCAAACACAAATGGGGAAGTGGCAGGCAGAGGGAGAAGCAGCCTCCCGGATGAGCAAGGAGCCCGATGCGGGGCTCGATCCCAGGACCCTGGGCACATGACCTGAGCTGAAGGCAGAGGCTTAACTGACTGAGCCACCCAGGCATCCCTACAAGCAACAATCTGGATGAATCTTTAGGGAATTTTGCTGAGTGAAAAAAAAAAAAAATCATCCCCAAAGGTTATATTCTGTACGATTCCATTTCTGTGACATTTTTTAAATGACAAATTTTATAAATGGAGACTAATTCATGGTTGCAGAGTTTAGGGATGGGTGGATATGGTTATGAGGGATCCTCATGATGATGGAACTGTTCTGGGTCTTGACTGTGACACCGGATACAGGAACCTATGTGTGTTATAAAATCATGTATAGCTAATACAGACACACAAAGGAATGTGATGGGAGGACTGTAGCAATGTTGGTAGCTGCCTGTGATATTGTACTATATTTTTACAAGATGTTACTGTGGGGTGCACTAGGTAAAAGGTACATGCGGTGTCTGTATTCTTTCTTACAACTGCACGTGAATCCACAATTATCTCAAAATAAAAAGTTTACCTAAAAAACGAGCAAAAGATTTGGTCACTTTGCAAAGGAAGATACATGAATGGCTTATAAAAACAAGAAAAAATGTTCAGTATCATTAATCATCATGGAAATGTAAATTTAAACCATAATCACATCAAATTTTATACTTTTAAGAGTGGCTAAAATCAAAAAGCCTAGAAGTATCTAATGTCGACAAGGAAGTAGAGCTCCTGAAACTCTCATACACTGCAGGACGGAGAGTAAAATTAAATTTTGGAGAACCATTTGACAGTTTCTTGTAATCATACATTAATACACATAGCTTTTATTTTTTATTATAATTGGTCTTATGACTCAGCTATTCTCCTCCTAGGTATTCATGCAAATAAATGAAAACATATGTCTGTACAAAGACTTGCACACAAATGTTTATAGCAGCTTTATTTACAATTACCAAAAACTTAACAACTCAAATGCTCATTAATGGAAGAATGAATGAGCAAGTGACAGGTTTTGTATTTTTCTAAATGGTCCCCTAAGAAGGTACATGTTTATTCTAATAAGATCCCATGGTTCCAAACAATTTGGGAGTTGCTTTCGGAAACTATAGCACTTTTTTTTTTTTTTTTTGGTGTGCATTTTCAAAGGTATACATTTCTGTCTTTTGGTGATAGATTTAAATTTTGGAAGTGCGAAAAATAATTCAAAGAGAAACTGGGTGTATTTGTTTGTTAAAAGAAGCTGGTGTAATTTTCAATCCTTGCTGCACATTAACGTCACCTGAGAAGTTAGAAACTAAGTTGTGAATGCCCAGCCATGCTTACTTAATTGCTTTGCAGTGAGATAGTCATTGGCTTTGTTTCGTTTTGTTTTTTAAATAGTTAATCTTTTTTTTAAGACTTTATTTATTTATTTGAGAAAGGGAGAACACGAGTGGAGGTAGGGTAGAGGCAGAGGGAGAAGCAGACTCCCCGCTGAGTCGGGAGGCAGATGCAGGGCTTGATCCCAGGACCCCAAGATCATTACCTGAGCCGAAGGCAAATCCTTAACTGACTGAGCCACCAGGCACCCCTGGTTTGGGTTTTAAAGCTCCCCAGTAGATCTGAACTGCAGACAGAGCTGAAAACTAAGGCTAGAATTGAGGTTGATTTTCTTGTGCAATTTATAGACTGACTTCTAAAGGTAGATCCCAAAAAAGGAATTCCCACACATCCCTGGGACCACAGGGTTGAAGGAACCAGTGTCCGTGTCTCAAGAGGACTATCGTGAAGAATAATGTACATTTGAATGTCTGCATTTTAGAGCATTTCCTGACAAATGTTTGCCTATTTATTTATAGACACAGCAGAGGGCCAATGTAAATGTAAAGGATCTACTGACTGGCCTAATTTCCATAGCAGATAAGTTCAAGTGGTTAAATATAAAATTTTCAAAAATGCATTTCTGTTTTTCTAAGGTAGGCTAAGTAATAACAATTCTTTGTTTTTCCGGTTTGGGGCAATGAAAAAGACTCTAACTAATAATACAGTTCTCTGTTTCTTCTCTTTGGGAAATCTCATGGTGACAAGTTGTAACCTGAAATCTGAAAAATGTTCTGAAATGTACCCATAGAGCATCAGTGTAATTTCTTTTGTAGTAATAAGGTATAAGGTTGGAGATCAACAAGCCATTTGAAATGCTCTTGGATGAGGCCGAAATGTGAGTGATGGCTGACCCCACCCCGAAACGAGGTCAACAGAGAACCTGGCTAAATGAAGGAGTCTGCCCTTGACCGACTTTGGGTGGCCAGTGCGCACAGCCAAACAACAGGCCAGGCCAGAGGAAGGGATGGTGGCATTGATCTGCCACATAACAAGTCAGCTGCACTCAGCGATTCTTTCTGCCTTACCTGGGCTTGGAGAAGGACATGCAGATGGGGGTCACTTCCCTCTGAGCAGCTCACCATCCTGGGGGAGGGACTTCAAAGCCAGGAGAAAACTCTTCTTTTCTAGGCTTTCCTGCTAGACCCAGCATAATTTTGCTCTCTACCACAGAAGGTCAGTGATGGTGAAGGAGAGGAGGGGGAGGACCACAGCGATAGTTACAAAGTCTGTGTCGTGGGAAGCCCCGTTGTGTAAATGCCTCATAATATACCTATTTGTTTGACAGGCACACAGCAATACTAGTATCCATTTAGATCGCCTCCAAGCAAGCATTTTTTTCCTCAAAATATTTTTGACTTTGCTTTATTATCCAATCAGAGCATCTCTAAGGGAGCCCTTTCTTCCCCAGAACCCCTAATCAGGGAGTAATTTCTCTTCAATAGCACAATAACACATTTTTCTAACTGCATATGGAAGTTTAAAAAACAGAACCTTCTTAATGTTTGCCCAAACTGCAATTTCCAAATCAAGTCCTGTATCTCCATCACCCCACAGAAGGAGCTGCACACTGCTGTTGATGAATGCATTCTAAGGAAGGCTTTACTTCAGCAGGGAAATCCATCTTGATCTGGGGCATGAAAACTCCCATGCTTCTTTGGCTATTTGTCTTGCTTAATATGGATTGCAAATCACATCATTTTCTTCTTCATCCTGCAAAGAGAAATTGTAGCCCACTCTTATCCTGGGCTGGCGTGACCCACTAGGAGTGGAGATAGCCACTCAACATACACAGCCAACATCACTCCTAGGAACAAAGCCCCACCTGGGCCAGGAGAAGAAAGCAAGCGGGATGTACCTGCAGGCTGCAGAGGTGCCCTCTGGGCAAAGTTTTCTGAGAGCAGCGTTGTCTTACCACCTTGCAAAACATGTGCTCTTTCTCCTGAGCTGCAATGGCCAGTTTAGGTAGGATGACCCAATGCTTTTGGAAATGAAAGAAGGAACCGTTCATGATTGTGCAAAGATCATGTCCAAATCAGGCTCTCCAAGGTAAAGTGGGCCTGTGGTTTCCCTAGGGTTAGGGAAAATCCACTGATACAAGGGAAAGCAGCAAGAAAACTTTGAGATGCAAGATCTGTCAGAACCAGAAGCAGTACCCTTAGCTTCTGTGCACATGAAGTCAAATGCTTGCAGGACAAATGGAAGAATTCAACCCATTAATGGCTTAAACGGAAATACGTCTCTAAATGCCTCACCAGTGCCACGCGTGCAAGGCTTGCTGAGAACATGCAATGTCGCCATGTTTGTTGAGCGCTTTGCTGAGCCTGACCCGGAGAAGGTGTTCATCACTGGGGCCAAGGTGGTGGTGGCAGTGACAGAAGAGAGAGGGACCGTCTCAGTAGTGTGTCGGAGTGGATAGCGGTCTGACAGCGATACTGCTGTGCTGGGGGAGAAGAGCTATGAATGCAGGGCCTCTCCAAGGCGCCATAGCCGGTCGACACGAGCAAGCTGGTCCGCCGAGGAAGGCGCAGGAACAAGAGGATGGGGGCAAGCTGCTATGGTGAGCAACTTGAGGTGGAGGTGCCATGTGGAGGTGGAGTGAGTGAGGTGGAGGTGCCATGAGACCCTCTATAGTTTGGGTTTGCCAGTGTAGCTTCCCAAAGGCAGCAGGGCATGGGGATCCAATACCTGAAATTAAATACTCACCTGCCACTTGCTGGCAGGGAGAACTTAGCCTCATTGTCTAAATTCTCATACTCCCGGGCTCCCTATCTGTGACATGCAGAGGGTAATAGACACCCATACTGGTCCCAGGGGCCACTGAATGACTGCACGTAGTCAAGTGGCTGGCATAAAGTCCTTGTTCAGCAAAGTAGTTGTCGCACCCCTAGAATTTCATATATACTGAGGGAGAAACTGAGGTAGGCAAGATCGAAAGCAAATTCATGCGCTTCACACTCTTTCTCGAAACCAGGTTGTTGTTTTAAATACATTGAGCCCACATGGCTTAGAAAACCACTTTTAAAGAAAACAAAATCTGGCGCGCCTGGGTGGCTCAGTCAGTTAAGCATCTGCCTTCGGCTCAGGGCATGATCTTGGGGTCCTGGGATCCAGTCCCATGTTGGGCTCCCTGCTCAGCAGGGAGTCTGCTTCTCCCTCTCCCTCTGGCCCTCCCCTGCTCCCACTCCCCCCCCCCCCGCTTGTGTGTGCATGCTCTCTCTCAAATAAATAAAATAAAAAAAAAAAGAAAACAAAATCTAAAGTCCACTAAACCCTAAGCATCATGCCCTGATTTCTATTTTAGACTCTTTCACAGACTTTGGTAGAATGTGCCTTTGTAAATTACACCCTTCCTCTTAACTTGGAGGCCAGGCCCTGTCTACAGTATCCTCCAGCTCTGAGGCTTCACCGAGTCTGAAGGCCGGGGGTCAGACCTCAGGGTGAGATCCGAAGGCATGACAGGTGCCTGTGGACACATAGGGCAGTGCAGGAGCTGGGGAGGGTCAGGACTTAGCAAAGGCTACTTACTGGAGTTCAATAGCTGTGTTAAGCTGGGGGGTCGGGGGTTGATGTGGCCCAAGTTATATGTTGACACAATTAATCTGGGTGTTCTAGTAGGACATGAGGAAGAGAAAGCCCGGAGGGCAGGGGGCCATTTGAAAGACTTTAATTCCAGGAAAAGCACAGAGAAAACTCTACTTGGGGTGGTAGCAGTGTAAATAGAGAGCAAGTGGTCAAAGCTAGCAACATGGCAGGGATCAAATCTACAGATTTCAAATAGGTTATAACTAGTTCATTCTGCCACCCGGAAGTTACGTCATCATGCCTTGGAACAACCCACCTTCAGGCTTCAGGTCCCATTATCTTCCACCCCATCCCAAAGCGCCAGCCAAGGAACTGACATCCCTGCCTCCTCTTGGCTCACCTGTGAAGCACAGAGCTGAGTCCACCTGCATCCACACAACTCATCATTTGTTCTGTGAAAATGCTTGCTTGGGAAGGTTAGGTTTATGCCAATATCTCATTTCGCTGTGTGTTTCAGGAAATCCTTATACACTGATCAACTGATTGGTTTAAGACAAAGAGTGTGTTTATCCAGGCAAACAGCTCTGCTATGAGAAGGAGAGATTTTGCTCATCTCGGCAAACGGCTTCTTACTAGCCAAGTTTACTTCTCAAGAATTGCTAATTCTAAACCACTATGTCACAAAACGTATTACCCAAAATTAGTTATCCATCATAAAAGACTACCTTAAATCACTTAAAACCAGACCCCCACACCTTGCCGATACCCTCCCTGACCTCTCGTCTGAGATACTACCAAGACTCAGTAGGAATTCTCCCTTCCTGCAGCCAGCCTGATGAACCAACTTGGGCCAAGAGGCTTTCTGGGGACCTTCTGCAGAGCTGACAAGCATCAAGCCAAACCCACCAACTGAGGTCCACAGTCACATACGAGTCCTCCTGTTTTGCCGGCACGGCCTGCTTGAGCCCTGCTGTTCTCGGAGACCATGGTCATGCATGCTCATATCTGTTGCCCTCGAGCTGAAACCGCTCCCTTCTCTGACCACCCACCCCCCCCCCCGCCCCCACGCTCTTGGTGTTACTTTCCTTTGCCTCAGACTAGAGCTGTATTACATATTTGTTTTATTGCTGCTTGTGGGACCCTCTATACTTCAGGTAAAGATGCCAGTACTGTGCCTTGCACGTGACTGGGACACACCAAGCTCATTCTAAAAGTGTTTTACAGATTTCCAAAGGATTTAAGGAGAACAAGTCAAAAGAAATGCAAAATCTGAACTTTTTTCCCTTAAGGCAAAATTCTAAAAGCAAGATCTCAGGTATAATTTAGAGTTGTGTTTGGCTTTGCAAAATAGGCTCCTTCTAGTTTTTTTCGGAGTGCTTGATGGTTATTTTTTGGTCTCTTTTGTACTGCTTACACACATCCGTGCATATGAGTATACACACACACGCACACACACACACACATCAAAGCGTACGAGCTTAGGTGTACTGGGACTGTCCTTCCCTGTTGGTACAGCTGTCTTCTTTCTCTCTTTTGTCTTCTGTATCTTCGGTTTGGTGTTTTGAGACATTTATCTACTTCTCTGCCTTATCCTAGATCCTACTAGAAACGTGCCCCAGGTGCTGTGCTGGGCGCTCTGTGCACATCGTGGGGATCCTGTGTGGGTGGAGCGCAGGTTTGGACGTGCTGCTGGGGAAGACCAGAGGACAGGACATCACCAGTATCCAGACGGATTCCTTATTTTGCACAGACACCCTGTTTCTAATTAGGGTTTAGGCATAAACAGACAAAGATTGATGGATTGTTTCATGATGGAAGCGAGATAGCATCACGGGATGACAGACCTTGAGAGAAAAACCATCAAAAGTGAGTACAATGAGTCAGACAGCATGGTACAGGCTCAGCAAGAATGCCTGAGAGCCGGGGACAGGGAGGACAGGAGCCAGCACTAGATCTCGGCCTAGTGGTGGCAGCAGGCTATGCTCGTCTTAAGACTTGAGCAAGATAAATAAGCACAAACAAACATGCCCAGAGCTCTCTTACCTGGCATTTCACTCTGTTGTCACAGTTCCCCTCCTCCTCCACGCTGTCACCATAACAGCCACATCCTATGACAAGGGACAGAGCCATCTTCAGGAAAGACAGAAGAACCAGACGTACCCAATGACTCTCCAGTTCATTTTAGCCTGGAATTTCCAGTCTCAGTCTATTTCTGTGAGCTTCTGTATCTTGAGATAGATGACACCTGCCCATGGACCACTGAAAACTTTCCAGCAGGATCTGGGCTTTCTTCTACATGTTACGACCAGATGATCAGGGGTGTTTCTTTGATCCTCTCCAAATATTAATTGATCAACTTGATATTAAATGAGTATACAATAAAAATTTGGATAAAGACAAAGATGAAAATTTCTAAGAGAACAGGAAATGCACGTGTTCTTTTTCAGCCCATAAGGAAATGCAGAGGGACAGTGAGTTGTGTCCCGGGAGAAATAGGGACGAACTCTTTCTAAGCATCTTGGCCTCCAGACCTCTGCTGTGTAAGTGGGAAACACTCCTTACCCCCTATCTGATTGGAGTTCCTTTCAAGAGCACTTGAAGAGTACTGTTTACCTCACCAGTTACCCCATACCACAGTTAGAGCCATCGCTTGGAACTGGTTAGACCTAAATCATGTTTTAGGCCTCAAAAGGATAGATGGCCTCTCTCAAAATTTTAGTCAGGGAGAAGATTAAGTTGGATGGACTTTAAAATGTAGCCCAAGATTAAGTCTCCCTTATTTTAATAACTCAGAAAAATCTTTCTTGGAATTTATTTGTAAGCCAATTTTATTGCCCAACTTTCTGTTTAATGTACATACTCCGTTGGCTGGTTTCTCCCATTATCAATAAAAATGTCTTAATAGGTTATCAGAGTATGTATGGATTATTTTGCCTTTTTAATTAATGAATCATTATTAAGGTGGCTTGAAGGGAAAACAACATGGCTATTTAACCCATTACATGATGTGTAAACAACTCTCTATCTACAGATACATGTATAGATATACTGTATATATAGATACATCACTTTACATATAGATCTATCACTATATCTATCTATCTATCTATCTGTCTATCTATCTATCTACCTATCTATCATCTATCTATCTATTTCACAATAGCCCGGATGTTGCGACGACCTCTTGAATGTCTCCATGGTTCTAAACTCACTCTCGTTTAATCTATTGTCCGTACTTCAACCAAAGTGATTTTTTCAAAATGTAAAAATGGTACTTTCATCTTCCTGTGAAAATAATTCTTGTGTCTCTTTACATTGTTGAGGTTCAAAAGCCCTTCATGATTTTGATCTTTGCTTTTCTCTCCAGCAGCATCATCCGCTGCTCCATCCCACTCTTCCTCTCTCCTCCAGCCCCTGGGAGCCCTTGGCATTACCTCAGGGCTCCAGTGGCCTGTCCCTGTGTCCATGCTGGCTCTGCTGGATCACCTGGCTTGCCTTCGGCCACCAGGTGAGCTCATGTTCCCGCTTTAGGACCCAGCTATGTATCCACTCCCCTCCCCTGGGCTCATCCACTCTCACTTTGGGTCACCACTCTATCTTGTATTTACCTTCATCATACCTTTTAAACCAACACTTATTTGTATTTCTGAGTCCCCTAATGAGGCTGTAAATTGTTTGGGGGCAGGGTCTATGTCTAGTTTTGTCTCTCCTGTGCTTAATACAGTATACATGGTATATAGTAAATGTGCAATATATGTAAACTGAATGCATAAATGAACGGAACTCTTGAGGATCTTTTTTTTTTTATGTTATGTTAATCACCATACATTACATCATTAGTTTTGATGTAGTGTTCCATGATTCATTGTTTGCATATAACATCCAGTGCTCCATACAGAACGTGCCCTCTTTAATACCCATCACCAGGCTAACCCATCCTCCCACCCCCCTCCCCTCTAGAACCCTCAGTTTGTTTTTCAGAGTCCATAGTCTCTCATGGTTCGTCTCCGCCTCCGATTTCCCCTCTTCATTCTTCCTCTCCTGCTATCTTCTTCTTCTTCTTCTTTTTTTTTAACATATAATGTATTATTTGTTTCCGAGGTACAGATCTGTGATTCAACAGTCTTGCACAATTCACAGCACTCACCATAGCACATTCCCTCCCCAGTGTCTATCACCCAGCCACCCCCTCCCTCCCACTCCTCACCACTCCAGCAACCCTCAGTTTGTTTCCTGAGATTAAGAATTCCTCATATCAGTG
This sequence comes from Halichoerus grypus, assembly GCF_964656455.1. Lineage (NCBI taxonomy): Eukaryota > Metazoa > Chordata > Mammalia > Carnivora > Phocidae > Halichoerus > Halichoerus grypus. The sequence goes on from NC_135722.1 coordinate 73,440,086, forward strand.
AGGTCATATGATACATGTCTTGAGGATCTTTTGATAAACTCTAGGGCATCTGGAGAATAAATCTTTTAAATTGTCCTCAAATTTTAGATTCACAAAACTTATTTTCTTTATGCTCTACTGAAGTTAATATAGATCCCAAAGGACCAGTGTTAAGGAAAGCCGCTTTCAAACCCTCTTTTAAAAATTTTTGCAGAGTACTAAACTTGTATTCATTAGTATGATACAAATATAAATGAAGGGCAACCTTAATATCTCTTAATACAGCATGAACTATTTAATCTTGGGTTCAACTAAAGCACACTGTAGTAATATGTAAGTAGATCCATGGACCAGAAACAAGTCCAAAGACAGAGTCATATATATTTAGAATTTAGAATACAAAATCTGTTATTACAAATTAGGAAGGAAACAGTGTATTTAGTAAATTGTACTTGGATAGCGATCTCTTCATTTTGGAGGAAGTAAAGTAAGATCCCTTACTCACACCATATACAAATATGAATTATAGCACAAAACATATAACAAAACTGTGAGGTCTAGAGGAAATAAAGAACATTTTTATAATTTGGGGCAGGAACAGTTTTTCTAAAGAATGGTATGAAATCCAGAAGCCTCAAATGAAGATTAACAGATTTAACTACGTAAAAATTTAAAGCCACTACTTGGCAAAATATATTCTGAATAAAGTTTTAAAAAGCAAACAACAATTAGGAGAAAATATTTGTAATATTTTAAAAAGTAATAATATCTAAATTATGGTTTATAAAAAACTTACAATATAAAAATGTAAAAATAAAGGTCAAATAGACATAATGCACAGAGGAAGAAATAGAAAAGACTTAAACATTTGAAAAAATATTCACCCCCAAATTTAAAAAAATGCCAATGTGATATCATTTTTCACTCACTAGATTGGTGAACTGATAAAAGATTGAAGGTATTCAGTATTGGGGAGGGTATGAACATTGCCATTCACTATTGTAGAAATGCAAGGTTGTTTTTTTTTTAAAGATTTAATTTATTTATTTAATTTATTTATTTTACACACACACACACACACAAACAAGCAGGGGGAGCAGCAGAGGTAGAGGGATAAGCAGGCTCCCCGCTGAGCAGGGAGCCCGATGCAGGGCTCCATCCCAAGACCCTGAGATCATGACCTCAGCTGAAGGCAGACGCTTAACCAATTGAGCCACTCAGGAGCCCCGAAATGCAAGTTTTCATAAAATATTTGTAAAATAATTTTTTCAGTGCTTATCAAAATTTTAAATGTGTATACCTAACAATTTAACTTGTGGAAATATCTGTACCATTTGACATAATAATATATAACACCTCCTTATTTGTAGTGCTGAAAAATTAGATTCGGTTTAAATATATCAACAGAATCATGGTTACATAGAAAGCAGTATATAGATTTTATGGGATACTGTGCTGGTGTTCATGGATTGTTACATAGGTTTAAGTGAGAAACAACAGATTGAAGATCCCCCCATATTATATCTTCTATGTATGTATGTTCATCTATTTATATTCTGTATATACATAATACAAGGTCTGCAGATACGTTTACCTAATTTTTACCTTTGGGGAAACGGATGGACTGTTACTGTAGGGAGAGACCCTCCATGTTTTACTTTATCTACCCCTTTATTGTTTTTTGTTTCCAAATTGAACATGTCTTATTTGGGGGAATAACAGTTAAAGATAAAAAATTTTAGTAAGTATACCACTAGCTAGGACTCTTGTCATCTATCACAATATCACTGAACAAAGATGGCTTAACCACAGCAAAAGAAGATGAGCAGAACAGGGTCTGGATGAACGCTGAGGCTATTGATGCTAAGGAGGGGCAGAGAGAGGCAGACATTGTTGCATTAAGATTGGGAAGAAGTACACCCAACACCTAGAACCAGGTGTTCAGGGACAATGGTGAGAGATACAGGTCAGGGCTAACAGCCAGTGTCCACGGTCTCAGAGATTTACAGGATATCCTCTCCCCAGGTGGCAGATTAGGAAAGGAAACTGGAATGTGGCTGGCAGCAGAAATCAGAGGCCTAGCCAAAAGCCTGGAGTACAGGGGGTGGGCCTCAGACCCTAGGGTGGAACCATGGCAGATCGCAAGAGCGAAGGAGAACCTTCCGAGTACACATCAACCTGAATCAGACGGGGTGACAAAGCCAAAGCTATGGACCCATAAAAAGAAAGTAAAGAGAAAGGCAGACTCCAGTATTAGAACATTGGTAAGTTATCCGTTCACATAAAACATGACCACTGAGCCACACGTTCTGAACTCTGGGTGAGAAGACTGTGGAGAAGGCAAACAGGCCGGTGTTGGTGCCATTCCAAGTAACTGAGAAAATGCTGCGGACCCTGGCCCCTTAGCTGACTCTCCAAAGCTGTACAATCAGAATGTGTTGGTATAGATTGGGGGTCAAAAACAGGACCCCACAACACAATCAGAAGGAATATTAGAACTAGTGCTGACTCAAACGGAAGATTTCTAGAATTTCTGATAAATACTCCTCAGAAGAGGCTTCTTATTTTGAGGGTCATTAGGCATTGAGAGACTGGTCACACATCTCCACGTTAGGTCTAAGCCCATCAATCCTGATGGTTGTCTCTCCTGAACTTTCCGGAAGCCAGTATCTACCTGTAATTGATGGAGTAGCAAGCAAAAGAGACACCAGTGCTGTTTTAGATTTATGACCTCTTTTTTCACTCAAGGTAAGAACTCCAGAATTCAGAATACCATATTCTTATCTGATGCACGGGACTAGATTAAATGTTGAACTACATGATCGATGAAGCTGAATTAATTAATGTCAGTCCTCATATAAATTGCTTATGATGAGAAACAATGAAATTAAGGAAAGTAGATGTGATACATCATCATTCCTCTTCATTTAATCCAGCTGAGAGGTGGGCCAGAGGAAGGCACATCGCATAAATGAGAAAAATGGGCAGAGTTGGTGATACATTTACATTCATTTCCTTTTCAGAGTTGTCAGGAGTTGTTTTCATGAACCTAAAATTCGTATTTAGTGTACAAACAAGCTCCACACTTTCATTTAAAAGCAATCTGGCTTGTTCTATCTGGCAATAATATAACCCTTTATTTTAGCAACACAAATTTGCATGGAAGATCAGGGGAAGTTTTCAATGGCTGAGATATTAAAGCTTTAACACCTTTCTAGTTAAGTCCTGGATGGAATGAGCTCCCTTGAAGCTTGGAACATATGACAGGAGGTGATTTGGTATTTTTCCATCTTGGCTCACGTGCATGTTGAAGTCAAAGCCAAACCATCCCTAGGAAGTACAGAGTCCGGTCTGATGATCAAGTCCACAGTTGTTTCCTAGTCACCATCTCCCTGTTCTCTGCAAGGAATGGGTGTTCGGTGGCACAGCAGAGAAGCGTCCTGACTTAGAGAGATTTCAGAGTGCAGGGCATCACCCACGTATGTCAGAGAGGAGAAATTCCTTCAGACTGCAAAAATCTAGTTTGCTAATTTTGTTACCAATGGATATGCAACAGAAATATTTTTCGAATTCATTAAACAAGTACATAGTTGCCAACCCTAGTAGGTGCTGAGGACACCAAGGTGAGCAAGTCAAGATTCTGGTCCTGGAGAGATTCATGGTCAGGAAGATAGACACCTGAACAGAGAATGTGGAAGGTACAGTAACAGATCAAGAACAAAGTGCTGTGGGAGCGTTTCGCAAGCTTGTGGGAACTGTAGATGTCCCCCCAGAAACAACGCCTTCGGGCAGTGCTCAGATGAGATAGAAGGTCACCGATCAGAGGGAGAAGGGCGAGTGAGACAGATGGAAATGCAAAGGAAAGGAGTAGAGGCCTGGAATGCATAGTCTGATTCTTTGCCTATCAGATTGTCAACGATTAAAAGATGTACAAGATACTGTGTGGGTAACAGTGTTGGAGTGTTGGTTGGAGTGGAGGCTGGTCCGAGCCTTGTTGAGGACAATTGGGCAGATCGCTCATGATCACAAATGCACCTGTGCGTAACCTAGCAATTCCTCTTTTAGGAAGTTGTCTTAGAGATATACTCATCCTCGTGCAAACTGTCATAGGTCAATCATTGTAGCATAGTTTGCGCTAGCCAACTATTGGAAAGAGTTGAAGTGTATGTCACAGGGGACCAGGCAAATAAACTTGAGCAGAGTCTCACACTGCAACACTGTGGTAGCAGGAAAGAACGAGAAGGCTCTTTATAATCTGAGTTGGAATGATCTCCAACATGTATTACTAAGGAAAAGCACAAGCTACAGAGCAGCAGGTATGGAAGACTACTGTAAATAAAGTGGACAACATAGAATAAAGAATAAATATAAACCTTCAGTAATGTATGCAAAAAAAAGTCTCTGAAAAGGCACAAGAAAGTTACACATGGGTTGCCTCAGCGCAGAGAAACTGGGAGGTGGGTTCCTTCTTTTTTTCCTTTTTTTTTTTTCCTTTTTGTTGTGAGAACCGTTAAGATCTACCCTCTCAGTGAATTTCATGTGTGTAAAACAGGACTGGTAATTAGAGTCTCATTTTCTATATGTTAGATCTGCAGAACTTACTCACTGTGCATAACTGAAACTCTGTACCCTGCGGCCAACACGTTCCCATTTCCCTCTCCCCTTAAACCCTGGCAACCACCGTTCTACTCTATTTCTGTGAGTTTGACGATTTTATGTTCCTCAGAAAAGTGAGATCATGCAGTATTTGTATCTGTACCTAGCTTATTTCACCTAGCTTTAGAATCCCACCCAACACTTCCTGGCTGCCTGTGGGACAGTGCTTGGCCCATTTCTGGCCACAGTGGGCTCTCAATAAATCCCTCTCCCTCCCACCCTCCTTTTCCTTTCCTCTTTCTACTCTGTCCAGGCTTAGCTGGATAATAGGGTATTCACTGAGGCAGGCTTGAAGAGGGGGGCATTTACCTCCATGGTGCCCAGCGCTTTTCCAAGCCCTTTTGCTATATTAGAAAAGGCAGTTAAAAAATGAGACCCATTGTTTTAATTATTTGTTCACCAGGGGACACATTACCACAGTTTTATGCATCTCAGAGGGAGGGCTCATGAATCAATATGGCAGAGAGAAAACAAAGTGAAGATGGAATTGAATGTGAGAGGCTACACAGAAGTGCACTCAGATTAGCTCAGGCAATTCCATTTAGCACGGCCCTCGCCATCAGCAAAATATCATTCCTCCGGACTTCACTTCCTTCCTAGAATGACGAAGTGGATGAGCAAGGCTCAAGTAGTCATGCAAGCAGTTTATCATCATGGTAAGAAAGAGGAAAATTTGGTTTAGAATGTAGCATGCTTTCTAAGGAACCAAGGAGACTGGAGATTTTGACTGTCAGGAGCCTTGTGGCAACAGGACCTGAGGACAACAGGACCAGAAGCCCCCAAGGCCACCCCGAGAGGTGACTGGGAGGGCAGGAGATTCCCAGGGACTTACACATTTGTTCTGGCAGAAAGTAGTATTTTGGTTTCTACATTTTTATAAATTAGAAAGTGCCCCTCTACTCTTCTGGCTTTCTTCCCTTTTTGGTTTGTTCTTTCATTTTATCCAACACCTATTTGTTAAATGCCTATTATTTGTTCCACATTGTGTAAGGCAATCAGAACGCATAGAAGAATAAAACAGTTTCTGTCCTCAAGGAGTTCATCCTTTTGCATGCCGTTTCCCTCCTCCCTATTGAATTTGCGTTCTGCAGTTCAGAATGTCTATCAGTATTGACATCAAATGTGCATACACACGCAGACACACACACACACACACACACACACACACACATAGCTGTTGTCGCTAAAAGACTGGTAGTGTAAAACTACAATAAAACCTTCCATTTCTCTCTGGAGAAATCATCCCAGGCCACTATTATCATCCCAGTAATAATAGTGAATCCAAGACTTGGTATGCGAACCAGACTACCTGAACTAAGTGGTCAAACTTAGCATGATCAATAACGGACCAAACTGACAAGAAGTACCTCTTGGCATAATTCAATGGAAAATACACATTATCTGCATCTAGTTAGTAGGAAACAATCAGATGAACCTGGAACCTGGGCATCCTACAAGACAACTGGCCTGGCCTTTTCAAAAATGTCAATGGCAAGTGTGGTATCTACCTTCCAAGATGGCTCCACAATGATCCTAACCTCCTGGTACTCACACCCTCGTATAGTGCCTTCCCACATTGACTAGGGTATTGCAGAATAAACTGTGTATGGCTTCTGAGGCTAGGTGATAAAGGATATTGTGGCTTCTGCCTTGTACCTTCTTGGATCAGTTGCTCTGGAAGAAGCTAATCATCATGACCTGAGAAGGGCACATGCATAAATATTCCTATGGAGAGGTCTGTTGGTGAGGAACTCTCCTGCCAGCAGCTAGAACCATCTGGTCAGCCATATGAGTAAGCCACCTTGGAAGTGATTCCCCAGCCTCAAACAAGCCTTCAGGTAACTGAATTCTCAGGTGAACTATTGACTACCTCATGATGTACCCCAAATCAGAACTGCACAACTGAGCCTTTCTCAAATTCCCAACCCACAGCAACTATGAGGTAATAAATGTTTAGAGTTGTTTTCAACCACTAAGTTTTGTGGTTATACAGCAATTTATTATTTGATTAGATAGCAATAGATGGCTAATACATCATGAAAGAAAATAAAAGGCAAAAGGATGATTCTAGATGAAAGGAGAACTAGAGGAACATGACGACCAAGGGTAAGGTATTGCTTTCCATTGAATCCTGGAAGTGGGGGCACCACTAACAAGATAGGTATTTGGAAGATGGTTGGGGAAATTTGGATAACATTTTTGAATCAATGTTAAAGTTTTTGGGTGTGATAATGGCTTTGTGGTTAAGGGGGTTAATGACTTTGTTCTTAGGAGATGCAAGCTGGAGTAGTCAGGCGAAATGTCATGATGTTTGTACTATTTAATATTTTTCAACATAAATTTATGGAAAGAGATAAAGCAAATGTGATGAAATGAATGTTCGTGAAGGTTAAGTGTTTGTTTTATTCCTTTGATTTTTTTTTATACATTTGAGTATTTTTAAAATAAAAATTTGGGAGGAAATGTGCATGCAACTTGAGCCAGCAATTACCTTCCAAGGATTTATCCTAGGTCTGACTGAACCCAGGTCTGGGTTCAACTGGCCTCTAGTAACCAGAGATAAGCACAAAGATATAACTACAAAAAAAAAAAATTTAAGATTTATTTATTTTGGAGAGAAAGAGAGCACAGAGGGGAGGGACAGAGGGAGAGAGAGAGAGTGTTAAGCAGACTCTGTGCTGAGTGTGGAGCCAGATGTGGGGCTCAGTCTCAGACCCTGAGATCATGGCCTGAGCTGAAACCAAGGGTTGGAGGCTTAACCAACTGCACCACCCAAGCGCCCCATTTTTTTTAAAGAACTACAAAAATTTTTATTATCTTTTATATAGTAGTCAAAATGCAATTTTTACATGGATATTTTTGTGCTATTCTTTATATTTTTAGATCTATTTTAAACATGCCCCCCAAATTATAGAATTCAATTGTCAACTATCTAAATATTCAACCAATAGAAGAATCTTTAAGTTACATCAATACTATGGAATACTATTTCACCATCAAAAATTATGTTGGAAATGGATATTATCAGTAGTTTTTAAAAACCTGGCCAAGTGAATAAAAAGCACATAATAAATCAGCAGGAGTAGACTGATCTTATTTTTAGAAAACATGTGTAGAAAAATATGTGGAAGGATAATTCCACAAGAAATTCCACCATGGGGCTATTTCTGGGTCATCGAATAGTAGATATTTTTTCCTTCTTTTTACTTGTCTGCATTTCCTAATTTTCTTCAATGAATATGCACTGGCTTTGTTTTTGGTGCAAAAAGGTGGTTTATTAAAACACGGGGACAGGACCCATGGGCAGAAAGAGCTACACTGGGGTTGTGAGGAACAATTGATTATATACTATGGGGTTGGGAGAGGTAAGGAAAATGGGAGTTCTTTTCAAAAGAACTTTCATATGCTAAAGAGGACCTACAAGATACCGGAGGCCTTACCATTGTCAAGTTAAGGTTGTTTTTCCCTCTAGCAAAGCAATAACATTAAGACAGTTGGGAGCTTCCTGGAAGAATATCATACATATCCCACCCAGGACTGGGGAGAGTGGGGGAGGCTGCAGGGTGTCAGCTTATGCTTTGTCTTCAGCTAGCCTTTAGCTCCCTCATCATTTCCCTCCTGAAAAATTTTGACCCTTAAATCCTTAAGGTTGTTGAAGGTGGAAGGTTTAATCTTCTGTAATGTCTTCGTGTGGAATAGGGGTGTAGAGATGTCCCTACCTATGGGTCAATATTGGTCAGTTGGGGAATATATAGGGGAGTTATGAAAGGGACAGGCAGCTGAATCCAACACAGACAACATATATGAACCTTCTAGAGTAAAAAGGAGCATCCGTCAGCTGGAAGTTATGTCATCGAAGGAGTCTTGGTATCAGTCAGGGAGACACAGGAAAAGACAACAAAATAAGGTTAATAAGAGAAAAAAAAAGGGGCACCTGGGTGGCTTAGTCGGTTAAGCATCTGCCTTCGGCTCAGGTCCTGATTCTAGGGTCCTGGGATTGAGCCCCACATGGGGGTCCCTGCTCAGTGGGGAGTCTGCTTCTCCCTCAGCCTTCCCCTGCTAGTGCTTGCTCTCTCAAATAAATAAAATCTAAAAAAAAAAAAAAAAAGAGAGAGAGAGAGAGAAAAAAATCCTGATAACAACGCCCATTGATAGTTGACCATAATTTTCCTCCAGTCCAGGAATTTTAACCAATCTTTAAAGGAAAGAGAGGGGTTGTTTAAAGCGCAAATTTGAACATTATGTCAGGTAGAAACCCAGAAGTATTTTGGGGTAATCTGGAATGTATACACAGCATTCTGTTTTCATGCTAGCACAAGGTTATTGTTTTGAAAAGATGGAGGTGCCGTTTCATTTTGGTGTCCTATACTTGTATGCAAACTGGTGGCTACCCTCACAAGCTCGTTCATGTCCAGGTTGACCTCGTTCATGTCCAGGACATGAAGTGTAGACATAAAGTGAACCTTGGTGCTGTTAAAAAGAAAAGTCCAGTTTCCCCAACAAATTAACCTACAGGTGAGTCCTAACCAACCTTAATGAGTAGAATTTCTTCTGCATAGTTAAGCTGGACAGTCCAACCCAAAGGTGACCCTTCAGTCCTTCCTGTGCCCTTGCCCCAGACACTGCGGGTTCTCAATGGGCCCCTTTTGGGAGTCCCTAGCAGAGTTCCTATGTTTCCCCCTATTTTCACTTCTTCCGCAGCTGCTCCTGGAAGGCCCTCATGCCGCTGTCCGCTCTCCTGGACCACCATGATTCCTGGCTCCCGCGGGCAAGAGGCTCCTTCTGGTTTTGCCCACCGCCCTTGTCAGTGCCATTGGCCTTTACTGCTGCCACTGCCCTCTCCCGAAGATTACAGGGCCCTCTCTCCCCCTTTCTCAGAAAGGAAAAAAATCACTGTCCCTAAGGCTCATCCTCAGACCTCAGTCACATCAGCTATTTCTCAGCTGCTTAGCCCAGGAGCTGAGGCAAGAAGGACTCTGAGTCACAGACTCCAGTCCTCACGCTGAGATACACCCACAGCAGGTGGGAAGAAAGCATGGAAGCTTCTCACACTGTCCCTCACTGTGCCCATTCTGTGGGGAACTTGCCTTTTATTCTTTTTAAAGATTTTATTTACTTATTTGAGAGAGACAGAGCACAAGCAGGGGGAGTGGGAGAGGAAGAAGCAGACTCCCCGCTGAGCAGGGAGCCCGATGTGGGGCTCGATCCCAGGACCCTGAGATCATGACCCAAGCTGAAGGCAGACACTTAACTGACTGAGCCACCCAGGTGCCCAGAAACTTGCCTTTCAATTCTAAATTGTGGCCCACTTTCCAGCCCCTGAAGGCACATGCAGATTCCTTGGTGCTAACCTCCTTGACCTCACGTGTGTAGTTCAGGCCCAGTGCCTTTAGGGTTGTCAAAATGCCTTCACATCCACTTCCACATTTGATCATCATGTCTACCGTGAGGTCAGGTACTCCCATTTGAGAGAGGAGGCTCTGGGCTCAGCAAGTGACCACAATGGGCCCCTGCTCCCATGAGGCTGCTGGTATAGGAGGTGCATGGGTTTTCCAGACGGACCTGGGTGCGAATCCTGATTTTGCCATTTATTCACCACTGGGCATGGGGTAAGTTATTTAATTTTTTGAGTTTCCTAAGCTGTGAAATGAAGATAAAATTATTTAGCTAATTGGGTTTGATGAAGATCAGCAGAAAAGACTAAATGCTCAGCAAATTTTTGTTTTCACCCCTCAGTTCAGAGATCTTGTGGCCACACTCTGCTGTTTCTCTTAACAGAAACATCCCAGCCCCTTCCAGCCCGGGGAATAACACTCTCATTTTTGACGAGCTATGTTGATGACAGAACGGTTCCTGGCTGGGAAATGCAGGCACAGTTGGAGCTCCTATGAAGGGCTCCTCAGTTCTAGCAGGAGCATATGCAGCTGCGGCTCGCTCACAGCCGAAGTCACCTGGAAGCCGGGGGCCCAGCTGTGTGGACCATTAGTTAGCCGAGCTGCCAAGCTGTGGGACGTCAAGAGCAGAGGCGAGGCTGACTTTGAAGGCGGCAGGGCACAGACTTGTCATCCATCAGACAGCAGTTGAAGACAAGCGGGGATCCAACAGGTTCTCTGTGTCACTCAGGTCCCGGAATACTGTTCACCCCACCATTACATGACTGTGCATTTGCATAGATTATTTCCCCAGGGGAGTTCAGAGAGACCACCCGCTCTGCACGTGGGGGTCCTGGGAGGTGTGCGAGGAGGCCCTCACGTGGTGCTGGCTGTGGGATGGGCGGGGGCTGGGAGGGCCTGGCAAGTGGACAGATCCCCCAAGGTTTGCCCCCTCTCCCTTCCAGGGTGGTAACGGGGTGGGGAGGCTGCTGGCTGGGCCTGCAGTGACCTAGGTCTGGCTTCAGCTAACCTGTGGAACAGCATGCGGGATGGAGAAGCAACCACTAGATGCAGCCTTCTGTGGGCTTCCGGCTCGGAGCCTAGGTAGCAGTCTGGGCCTAAGCCATAAATCAGATGAGAATGGGTGAGGGGTTAAAAAGCAAGCAGGTGGGGAATTTCAGAGAACCAGCATGCGGTAGCACAGTGGATGGAGGGAAGAGGAACTTGGAGACTTGCAGCCAGAATTCAGGGATGAGCAGTAACTTTTTAAGGGATGTCTGTGGCCTCTGGCAAGACTAAGCCATGACCAGCTGAGGAACCAAAAAGAGAGAGTGTTATTTATTTTTACGTTTCCGATGTGATGCCTGATACATGGTGGCTGCTCACCAAATTCTGTTGAGTGAATGGATTAGTCTAGTGAGCCAAAGAATCAACTTGATGTTTCTCCTGAGAACTGGTGGGAAGCTGTTGTCCCTCCTAGCTGCTGCAGGCATAAAGAAAGACATTCAAGAGATTATTTTTATTCTTTTCTTTATGCACTGGGGGCTGTCGTTAATCTTCCAAGGTACAAGAAGAATCTAAAATATCTCTGGTCCTCACGAAGAATAAGTTCTACTTCTTTAAAGAGGGCCAGAATTTTCCTCAGATATGCTCAAAGCAGTCAAGAGACGGATTTAAGAAAAATGGAATACTTCCTATTTGTTGGCTGGGGGGGGCTGTAAATTACTGGGTAGGATCGTGGGCTCAACCATGCAGTGTTGCCATGCAGTGACTACTAGAGCAGAAAAACCACCAGCTCATGTTGTTGGGGACAGTGCAAGGTCACACAATGACACATGGGGGTTGCTTTTGCCTAAAATCCCCCAGTATCCTCATAGGATCTGCTTTGGCTAAAAGGTGTGTACAATATGAACCGTCAGAGTCTGGTGCAGACAGGTTTGTGGAGAGAGCTATTCCCACAGCTTCTCCTCCCTGGACTCTTGCAATTTATTTTTGTTCATTTATTCTTTATTTGTTCAAACCAAATTCAAAATTATAAAATAAAACCGTCTAGTGTTATTTTAGTAGCTCCAATTCATCTCCAGCCTGCCAAATCTTTTCTGATCCTAATTATGCAATAAAATAATCAACGTTTACTGAGTGTCTACTCCATGCCAGGCACTTTGTGGATCGCCTTTAATTTCATAACAAACCCAAAGGTAAGTATTATTTACATCTTCATTTTATAGGCTATGAAACTAAGGCTCATCAATGGCTCACCCAAGATGACATACTAGAGGTAGAGTTTGACACAAGTATATTTCACTCCCAGCCCATACCTTGTCCACATTATAATACACTGCATTAGCCACTTTGATGAGGATACCGTTGAGGTCTCCACTCAAGCCACTAATGGAGATACTGAGCCTGGGGCCAGGGCCTGAGACTGAGCATAAGCCCTGCTATTCGGAAGCTTCCTCTGGGTCGCGTTCTTGGCCTAGCGGTTCTGAACCTCCCTGGTACTTTGCTCTTCCTACAGATTTCTCCATGTTGAGTAGAAAGGTGTCATGGCATTTCATGTAGGGTCTTGCCCAAACAGAGGTACCTCTAACCCCTACCCTCCTTATCTTTTGGTTCAACCTAACTCCTTTGCTAAAGAAGGGCATTAGATTTGTCCACCATGTCTTGTTACTTAAAGAAAAACCATGCTGAAACTTATCATCAGGTTTTCTCTTCCAAGTTTATATTCCCTGCCTCCCTCTCTCTTCCTTGTCTTGTTTTACTCAGGATTTGAGGTGTCTTATAGGGAAAACCTACAACATAATGGTAAGGCACAAATAAGCACTATTCAGAAGGACAGAGGAGTTTTAAGTCAGAATAGGAAGACCGACCGGGGCAGAAAATAAAATCCAACTATGCAGACTGTAAAGGTTTTCATAGTTGATAAGGTTGAGCCCAAAGCTGTTTGAGACATGACAAAATTCTTATCACAATGGGGAAAAAAGTTCATGCTGGGTACTCAGGAGGAAAAAAGCCTTGTTTAGTATTTAGTTTTATAAGAAAATATTCACATCCTGTTTTGTTAAGAGTACTAAAAGCAAATATGCTCACCTTCAACTCTTTCCCAGAATCTTGCTTGGGATTCACCTCATACCTGTCGGAGGCCTGCATAATCCACTTTCTTCCTCTGCATAAAAAGTGGAATTAATTCATCTGGTTTCTAGTACTTTCAACAACTTTTACAAGTCCGCAAAGAGGCTTCAGGTGCTACTTAAAATCACAGGGGAAATTTCTAGAAGAAAAAAAAAACACTAACTCTTCTTACTGAAAAGGATTATATGCATGGGCTATGATATAGGAAAGATGTTAGGGTTTGAAGCCGATGACCAAGAAAGAATTCTTGAGACATGTTTGGTGCAAAAAGGTGATTTTATTAAAGCACAGGGACAGGACCCGTGGGTAGAAAGAGTTGCACCACGGTCATGAGGATCGGCCCATTATATACTTTCAAGTTGGGAGGGGTTTAGGGATAGAATTAAGTCTCTCCAAGAAATTTTGGAAGCAGGGTTTCCAGGACCTCGAGAGGGCTAGCTATTGTTGGGAAGCAAGGTTTCCAGGACCTTGAGAGGGCTAGCTATTGTTGGGAAAAGGTCATTTATTACTGTCTAATAAAACCTTAGTCATGAGAACCTTCAGATGTATATCAGTGGACCATATGCTTGGGGGGTGATTGCCAACATGTATCTTGGGGGGTTTAGAGATAAAGGAAGTTTCTAAAGGAATTTTTATACATTAAAGTAGACTTACAGGATCCTGGGGGTGGGGGGTGTTCAGGCTAGGTGGGCCTTTTGCCCTTAGCAAGGTGTCGACATCGACATCCAAGCAGCTGAGTCCCTAGAGGAATGTCCCTCTGCCTGTTTCAAGGACCTGTCAATGGGCTGTAGGTAGTAAGGAAATTTAATAATTTTTCTTCTGCCTTTGTTTCCCACATCAGGCTATGTATCCGTTCCACAAATCTGAGCACTTACTATATGTGGAATTAAATGATAAGCCTAGACTTTGAATCAGTCTTTAAAAATATGAAAGGAAATTATGTTACCATGATATTTTATAGAGAAAATAATTTATTGCTTAAATTGAAAACATTGCAAGCCCTGCTCCTCTTTCAGTTGTGAAACGTAACACAGCCCAAGCAGTGCATAAAGTATACATGCGTGACTGAGCTATAATTATACGGCAAATACCCATGTAACTGCCGCTCTAGTCAAGAAAAAAAATCTTGTCAACACTCTAGAAGCTCTCCTCGTGCCCATTCTCCGTCACAAACGTCTCCACCCAAGGAGTTAACTACTACATTAAATTGTGTAATAATCATGTGTTTACTTTTATCATTTTATGACCAATGTGTATAACCTAAATACCATTATTTAGTTTTGCCTATTTTGAATCTACTATGAAGGCATCATACTGTGTGTCGTTTTTTATGCCATGATCATCCATGTACCCTGGTTTACATGTGTGCATATTTTGCTAGAGAATACAGCTAAGAGTAGAGCTGTGGCGTCTTAGATTTATGTGCAACTTCAAATTCACTGAAAAGTATCCAGTTGTTTTTCAGAGTGGTGGTGCCAATTTATACTCCCTGATCTGGCCACCGTTTGGTAGCGTAAGATATTTTAATTTTGCCAATCAGGAGGATATGCAATGTTACCTCCTTAATTTGCATTTCCCTAATGACTAATATGTTGAAGGATAAGCATTTATTCTGCATTTGGATCTTCTCTTTTGCAAAGTACCTATTGAGGATTTTTATCTCGTCTTCTACTAGGTTGTTGTTTATCTAGTCTTATTGATTTGTAGGAGTTTACCATATATTCTGCATTTTAGTGTTATTGGTTTTATGTGACACAAATATCTTTTTCCTCTCTGTGCCTTGCCTTTTTATTCTCTTTACGGTGTTTTGTTGTTATTTTGTGGGTTTTTTGTCTGTTTCTTTTTGTTGTTTTCTGGGTTTTTTTTTAAGTTCTTCATTTAATATGGTCCAATTTATCAAACTCTTCCTTTATTATTACTTTATCACCTCTTGAAAGAATCATCCTATATTCTTTAGAATCTTGCCTTCCCCACAGAATTGACTTTGTGTATGGTATAAGGTAGGAATGCAACTCCATTTTTATCCATATACAATACCTTGTTGTTGTCTGAGCACCATTTACTCTAAAGACTGGCCTTGCTCCATGAATCCACAGTACCTTTTCTGCAGATGTTTCTCTGCTCATATATTAATAGATTTATTTCAGAGCTCTCTACTCTGTTTTACTGATCTAGTTATCTCTCCCTGCACTAAACCACATTTTCTTAACCATTGTAGCTTTAAAGTGAGCCTTGATTTCTGGCAGACCAAATTCTCTACACTATTCTTAACCATTTGGGGCTCGTAGCAATTTCCACAAAAATCTTAGAATCATTTTGTTGAATCCTACAAAAATCTTGTTAGGACTTTAGAATTACAAAAATGTCTAGATAAGTTTGTGGAAGAATTTACTATGTAACAATACTGAGTCTTTGCATGTATGATTTTTCAATTTATCTAGGTTTGTTTTCATTTCTTTCAGTAACATTCATTCTTTTCTCTGTAAATTCTTGAACACAGTTTATTTGTTGTTTTTTTTTCCAAGATACTTCATATTTCTGAAGGAGGAAAACCCAGAAAATTCTGCTCCATGGTGTCCTTTGCCCCTGGGACTGGCATAGGTGACCCAGGCCACCCACCATATTCACTTACATGAGATTTTAATTTAGAAGTGAAAAACTTGAGCTTTTTTTCCCCTCCAGTTCCCCTCTCCTCTCATTGCCATTTGGGCTGCACCACGCTTGCTCAGAGCTCCCGGCTCCTGCTAAAATAGTATCACCTCTCTCTCCAGCCATCGCCATGATCATCTACCGGGACCTCATCAGCCAGGATGAGATGTTCTCTGACATCTACAAGACCCGGGAGATGGCGGACGGGCTGTGCCTGGAAGTGGAGAGGAAAGATGGTCAGTAGGACAGAGGGTAACACTGAGGACTCACTTCAGCTCCCGCTGAAGGCCAGGAGGGCGAAGATACCGAAAACAGTCATCACTGGTGTTGATATTTTCAAAAACCATCACTTGCAGGAAACCAGCTTCACAAAAGAAGCCTACAGGAAATACATCAAAGATTACATGAAAGCAATCAAAGGCAAACTTGAAGAACAGAGGCCAGAAAGACTAAAACCTTTTATGACAAGGGCTGCAGAACACATCAAGCACATCTTTGCTAATTTCAAAAACTACCAGTTCTTCATTGGTGAAAACATGAATCCAGATGGCAGGGTTGTCCTGCTGGACTCCCGTGAGGATGGTGTGGCCCTGTAGGTGATTTTCTTTAAGGATGGTTTAGAAATGGAAAAATGTTGACGAATTGTTTTGACCTTGATTTATTTGGAGCAGAGCCATTGTTTTAAAGAAAAAACATGCCATGTAGATTGTCTAAAATAAAATG
Source organism: Halichoerus grypus (assembly GCF_964656455.1). NCBI lineage: Eukaryota > Metazoa > Chordata > Mammalia > Carnivora > Phocidae > Halichoerus > Halichoerus grypus. The sequence continues at coordinate 73,456,597 of NC_135722.1, forward strand.
CCTCTTAGTTTAACACATATTTAAATCCATCCTGCGTAGTGTCCTGGAGAAGCTAGAGCCTGGTTGGAGATTACTGCTAGGAAGCAGAAGGCTGCCTACAGATAACTTTTACAGTGAAAATTTCTGGAACTGGAATATAAAAAAAACAAGAACCACAAGTCTTCATTCTGAGTTCAACTAAAGAGAAAGACCATGCTCATAGCTGGGCCAACATGTGAAGTGGATTCCTCATACAATTCATCACCTACAACCGGAAGTAGTTAACTCTGGAAGAGATTACGAAAAGAATAAAAAGAGACTAATACAGTTGCGGGGTGGGTGGGGGGAAGGAAGTGAACAACTGGAGGCAAGGGTCCCCATGTGGGAAATGACTGGCTGGTGGGGGCTGGGGCAGAATCACTGAGTGTCAGAGGGCGGTGTGTGGTTGAGTTTCAGAGCAGAACTGTCATCAGTGGGACAGTAGTGGTTGAATTCCTTTCTCTCTCAGGGCAGTCTGCTGCTTGTTTCTAGAAACTTAGCGTCAGCATGAGCCTCCCCCAACCCCCCCAGTCTCTGCAGTCAGTTCTGTTGTTTTCAACTAACACCCTGATCATATGGTAAATTGAGTATTTTTTAAAATGTCATTTTCTAAAGTTTTCTTGCTAACATGTAGAAATGTAGCTCACTCTTCTATATTGATTTTTTTTTAAATTTGGCAACCTTTCTAAATTCTTTCATCAATGTCAGTAGATTTCATTGAGATTTTTAATAAATATATTATCTTCAAATAACAACCATTTTATTTCTTTCCAATCTTTATACTCTCTCCTTCCTTCTCTTCTTCCTTCTCCTCTTCTTCCTTTTTCTTTCCTCCCCCTCCCTTCTCTCTTTTTTCTTTAAATATTATGTAGAATTTGCACCTGGAATCATCTAGGCTTGAGTTTTTTGTGTGGGAAATTTTTGCTACCTGATTCAATTTGTTAAATTATTTTCACTTCACCCAAATGTCTTACTTCTTGTCAGTTTTGATAAATTGCATTTCTCTAGAAATTTGTCTATTTCATATAAAATTTACTGTCCTAAAATTATTCATAGTATTTTCTTATTATATGTTAGTATCTGCAGCATCTGTAGTAATATCTCTTTCTATTACTATTATTTATTTGTACCTTCTCTCTTTTTTAAATTGAGATATAATTGACATACAACATTATATTAGTTTAAGTGTACAACATAATGATTCCGTATTTGTGTATATTGTGAAATGATCACCACAATTAGTTTAGTTAACACCCACTATCACACATAGTCACAAATTTTTTTCTTGTGATGAGAACTTGTGATAAGATCTACTTTCTTAGTAACTTTCAAATCTACAATACAGTATTATTAACTACAGTCACCATGTTGTACATTACAACCCCATGATTCATTTTATAACTGGAAGTTTGTACTTTTTGCCCCCCTTTAGCCATTTTGCCTACCCCCAGCCCCTGTCTCTGGCAACCATCAATCTATTCTTTGTTATCTATGAGTTTGGGGTTTTTGTTTGTTTTTAGATTTTACAGATAAGTGAAGATCATATGCTATTTGTCTTTCTCTGTCTGACTCACTTCACTTAGCCTAACACCCTTACAGTCCATCCATGTTGTTGCAAATGGCAAGATTTCCTTCTTTTGTACCTTCTCTTTTTGACTTTATGAATCTTATTAGGACTTTGTCAATTCTATTAGTTTTACAAAGAATCTTTCTGTTATATCTGTGCTTTCTATTTTATTAGAATTTTGACTGTCTCCTTTTAAAATTTCTTTGGGTTTATTTTGCTGTTTGAATGCTTAGATATTTAATTTTTCATCTTCTGTTCTTTTCTTATATACGTAGGAAAAGGATAAATTTTCCTTTGAGTCTTTTTTTAGCTGCATCTCAAGTTCAATATGTTGTATTCTGTTAATTTTCGGTGTAAAATATTTTCTAATTTCTGTTATGATTTCTTCTTTGACTCATGACTTATATGAAATATTTACAATTAGAAGGAAAGTTGGCCTACATAATCCTTTGTCCATATTATGTGCCCTTTTTAATGCCTTCTGATATCCAACAAGTATTAGTTATCTCTCTCTTGATTAAAATCTTTCTCTCTCTCTTACCAATAGTCCCAGGGTGTTGAAAAGCAAATTGTTGGCTCTCCAAGATATTTAGTTATTTAACTACAAAAATTTCATTTACTTTCATAGAACTAAAAACCTTAACCATGTATTAATTATAACTACAAAATGTGTTTAGCATTTATTTTAGGGGAACATCATTTGTTTATTTAGATTGTTGAATATATTTGTTAAAGACAGTTGATTTTGCTCACAAGCCTTAAATGCACTCACCAAGTCTACTATTAATTAACTCACTATTTTACATATACTGACTGGTTTCTTCCATTAGCAAGAAAACATCAGATTCCAGTGAAGATTTTTCTTTTTGCATTCTGCTTGAAATAAAGAGCACCTCTAGCAGATTTCAGTTCAAACACAATATGAAGATTCTCTCTTCCCCGGGAAGGTCAGTACGTTTGAATACAGGAGATATAGAGTGAACAAGACAGGGAAGGCTCCTGATCTTATAGAGCTGACATTCTCAAGCGAGGGTCGGCAAACTATCGGCTACAGGCCACATCTACTCTCTGTGCCCTTGCTGGCTGCCCGGACATTTATGAACAGAGTGACCTTGGAAGCACCACATGTGAAAATGGCATCTCTCTGCTTGGGCCCTTGAATGAAAAGAAAAATTTTATTGAATTAAGCTGTTCACATTTTAGTATGTGGACACACACTGTGAGTTCCAGATGGCAGACGATATAATGATACACTGGGTGGGACGGATGCAGGGGAGGGGGGCAGCACCAAGCAACAGGTTTTGGGGACAGTGTAATGAACATGTGTGAGACATTGGAGCTGGTCGACAACAGACGGACCTGTCTCGAGCTCAGGTGAGAGTTCCCGGCTGGGGAGGCTAGATCTGGAGTTGTCATTATTCTAAAGGTCATTAAAGCTGTTGGTGAATGGGAAGGCCCACAAAGCAGGTGGACGTTTCTCTTCCCTCTAGATACAGAGCTGATGGGCAGAGTCCTAGTGTGGTGTCCTGGACCTTTAATTCTGAGAGTGTTATCGATTCTGAAAAATGCTTTTTGCTGCCCTATTAACTGTACTAGAAGGTACATATTTCCTTTGGAAATATAGAGTGCCTCTTCTCTTTCATTACCAGCGTCTGAGCGCTCAGGGGACCTGTGGCCTCTGACTCACATCACAGCTAGTAAGTCCTAATGAGAACAGCTGTCTTCAAACACCAGGAGATGCAGAAACCAGCACTTAGCTGTGCGGCCTGGCAGGGAGAGGGAATCAGGCCAGGAGCCAGACAAACTTCTGAAGATGTTCTTCCTCCCAGTGGGGCCAGGGGAGTGGGGGAGTTCCGCCATTAGGCTTTTGGAATGAGTGACACTGTCAGGGAAACACATTTTTTCTGGCTGATGCAAGGTTAACCTGCAAATGGATTTATACCATACTGTTAGTACTGAAGTATTTTAAAATAAATTACCATATAGAAAACATACTGGATTTTTTCGAAGTATAACATGTTCACAAAGTGAAACTCGAAGTTCTCACGTCAGACCTTTGATGATTCTGGCCACAGCTGTCCATGCAAGCATGTACCTCCCTGTTCCCATAGCACTAAAAGATTAAAATGTTCCAAAAAAGGAAGAATGAGACAACCCAACAAAACATTCCATCAGCATACACATCAGTCATTTTAGACATGGTTTTGGAATCTATAGATCCTGACATAGAAATCCACCAACTCCCTCAACAAGATTAATCCATCATTAACTCCATCAACAGGATTAATCACTCCCAAGAGTCTCATTTCTGCTACCCTAAGTACTGTTTTTCTCAACTTTTGGGGGGAAGGAGTAGTAATTTTTATTAGTATATTTTATCAACAGTATGTAGGGGTAACTTGTCAGCGTGTGAGGATAGATAGCGTCCTTTGACTCAAAAAATAATGGATTAAGGTTTGCCAGCACTCTCATGGATAGAGTAGTTCCAAAAGTACGTCCTATTAACCACTTACTAAGGGAATGACCTTGTTATCAGGACCATAAGTTGTATTAACAGTCAGATAGTGTAATATTGGTCTCCCCTGCAGTATTTAAGAAAGCATCTTTCTGAGTGGGCTCTATCTCTGGACCTTACAGTGCAACTCCAATAGGATTCAAGTCTTCAGAAAGAAAATGGAAGCCAAAGAGATCCCTGGGAATGGGAGTGGTGATCTTATATGGGGATATTAGAATGAGGGGCACGTTGCTGGCTTGAAACTGCTCAGATGCTTCCTTATTCCTCAGGCCATGGTACGAGAGTCCTTTCCTCCGGATGACAACCTAGCCAAGACTCACAAAGATATAGTAACTAACCCAGTTTTTAGAAAAAAAGATATGCCTCTCAATTTTTTAAAAGATTTATTTATTTATTTATTTATTTATTTATTTATTTATTTATTTATGGGTGAGGGGTAAGAGGGGCAGTGGGAGAGGGAGAGAGACAATCTAAAGCAGACTCTGCACTGAACACAGAGCCTGATGCAGGGTTTGATTTCATAACCCTGAGATCATGACCTGAGCCAAAATCAAGAATTGGATGCCCAACCAGCTGAGTTACCCAGGTGTCCCTGTGTCTCTCAACTTACGTTTCATTTTTGCCTTCATGGGGCCAACTTGAGCCCAATCCTTTTCTCCACTTTAGAGGCAGTGTGCTACCTCATAATCCCACCACATCATCCCAATTAATTCCTGAATCTCACCAGCCAGCAATCGGAACCAAACTTTTTTTTTTAAGATTTTATTTATTTATTTATTTATTTTTATTTATTATTTTTTAAGATTTTAGTTTATTTACTTATCAGAGAAGAGAGAGAGCACAAGCAGGGGGAGTGACAGGCAGAGGGAGAAGCAGGCTCCCCACTGAGCAGGGAGCCCGATGGGGGATTCAATCCCAGGACCCTGGGATCATGACCTGAGCCGAAGGCAGATGCTTAACCAACGGAGCCATGCAGGAGCCCATGAAGCAAACATTTGGGAAGGAATATGGGACAGTTCTTATATGTTTGAATAATGTATGGTGGGAAATGGTGGGAGGTTGGTTTGTTATACTTTTTCACCCATCTGATTATACCTACCACACAAGGTACATCAAAATATTTTATTTTTGAGGGTCAGTAGGAAAATATGTTTAAAATCCATTATGTATACTTTTTTTTAAGAAACCATGTTTTTTGACATATATTCCTGTCTTCAATATAATGGTGATGATTAATGTATGAATATAACATATGAGAAGCTGTAATAAAGATGGGGAAAAAGTTACCAATACCACCTCTAACCCTCCCCGAGGTGCCACATTTTTGTAGCCTGTTAAGAGTTTGAAATTGTGACACAGGCATGCATTATTGGAAATTTTAATATTACAAATATGTATATATAACATCTGTACACATATAATGTATGTATGTAGACTGTAATGTTGGTGTACTATGGCTGAAAGTAAAACAAAAAACAAAGAACCAAAAAAACCCAGACACTGTACTGTTAGCATAGCATGGCTATCATCCATCGTGAAGGAAGTGCTTAGATGCTTACAACAACAGAACTGAAGTTAGAAACACAGATTTTTAAGAATATGGCATGGGCGCCTGGGTGGCTCAGTCAGTTAAGCATCTGCTTTTGGCTCAAGTCATGATCCCGGGGTCCCAGGATCAAGCCTGCATTAGGCTCCTTGCTCAGCAGGGAGTCTGCTTCTCCCTCTGCCCCTCCCCCCTCTCGTGCTCTCTCTCTCTCTCTCTCTCTCACTCTCTCTCTCAAATAAATAAATAACATCTTAAAAAAAAAAAAGAATATGGCAGTGTCTGGGAAATGTGTGTCCAAGAGCCCCGAAGATTTGGTTGGGGCACAGCTGCTGACTATTTTATTTTATTTTTTGATCCCCTAGAGCCTTGAGCTCCCAGAACAAAGAGGGTGTCTCTGAATCACACAGATCGTTCCTCAGACAGATACAGGCTGTATGTAGCAGCACCAGCTGCCCAGGGGCTGGCCAGCTTTCCTAAGGTGCTCTGGGGACCTGCTCTGTGCAGAGAAAGCATCTGAAGTACAGGGACCTGAGAACATGTCAGGAGTCCAAAGCAGCCGAGAGTAATGACGGGGAGCTTTAAAAGATTTTCATTCTTAAAGAAACGGAGAATTCCTATGTGACATTTTCATAGTGTTAAGTATAATCACTAATTCCTTTCTCCAAACAGCACACTATTTTTTACAGAGCCCATGGGGAATTTACAGACTCGTCAGCAGAACTGAGCCTGGAGGTTTAGACCCAGCTCCAACTGCTAAAAGAAGTTCAACAGCCACCGTCCTCATGTAAGCCAGAATGCTGTGAGTCTCCTTGTTGCAGACTAACAGGACCTCACTGGTTTTAGATTGTGAAGATATCATGATGGTGGTAAAGAGCAAGAGGGGAAGGGTGCAGAGAAATTTTCAATCTGTTCTTTGTCCTCAAACGATCAGTACCTGGTGATTTTCATCACTTGGAGGCTCACATGTACTTTTGGTGCTGCTCTAACGCAACTCCCAGAGAAAAGGAAGATGCTGCCTGGGTCCCAGCAGGGGCATGTCACAAGGTCCGGGGGGTCTTCCTTCCAGAGAGTGACACAGCAGAGAGGTGGAGAGTTATTTGATGTACATTTGGGTATGGCTTCCACGTGATCATGGTGAATGGGAACACCTCATTTCTGGGGGTGTCAGCTATGCCCCAAATTGTTTTGATACTTTTATGCTCTGATCATTATAACAGAATGACAAATATGGGGATGTTTCTGGGTTGACTCAGATCTGTTGTCAATGCCGTGTAATTTATAAGAATAAACACCAGGGGCTCAGTCGGTGAAGCATCCAACTCTTGGTTTTGGCTCAGTTTGTGATCTCAGGGTGGTGAGATCTGGCCCCACATCAAGCCCCATGTTGGGGTCTGCACTCAGTGTGGTGTCTGTTTGAGATTCTCTCTCCCTCTCCTCTTGCCCCTTGCGCTCATGCTCTCCAAATAAATAAATAAATATTTAAAAAAAAATTTTTTTAAAAAGAATAAACATCAATGTGATTGTAAACATATTCTTCTAGCAGCTGTCTATCATTACAGCGTGAGGAGTGACTTACCCTGCTCCCCTCCCTGGGCTCTTTCAGAAAGGCACATTGAAAGACAACACCCCACAGATTAGCTTTCAAGAAAAGACACGGAGTGGTCAGTGCCTCTGATGTGTTTCCTCAAAGAAATATGAATGTGAGGCTTTGCTATGGAATCATGGAAGGCTGTTTTGAAGGGTAAGGAAAGCATATCCATGAGAGTGACTATTTTATTTTATTTTTTGATCCCCTAGAGCCTTGAGCTCCCAGAACAAAGAGGGTGTCTCTGAATAGTCCCTCAAAATAGAATGTACACAAGAACCCAGGCTACATGTTTCATATTAAATTAGGCAGCACACGTGTTCAAAATCAAGGGAGAACTTGGGGACCGATTTTAATAATACTTAAACAAATTTATCACTGCTGATTTTCAAGACTACTTATGACCCACAGCTCAAGGCTTAGGGTCAGTACATTACTGCGCATGGCCGCTCGGTGAGAAAGCCTCTAAGCTCGGGGCTTCCCAAGAATATGGGACAAGTCCCCCATTCTAAGAAGATGTTTCAGAAGCAGAAAGATACAGGTCCATGACAGCTATGAAATAGTAGAGCTCAAGCAGACGGTGTCAGCTGACAGAGCAGAATTTTTGCAGTGAAATGAAGAGAATAAATTGTTTGATCCATGGACAGAGTTACGGCATCTCTGTAAGGACACCCAGCTTCGGAAGAGGGCTGGCGTTCTGTGTTGTAAAGGCAACTCTGACAACTCGCATCTATCTTTTCAAATACAGACGCAGTGAGCACGACCCTCTCGGGAGGCACATTGTCATCTCTCTGTTCCACCTGGCTTCTGTGTGTGCCACAGAGCCGTTTCCACTGTTAAGACATACACACCGAGGGGCACCTGGGTGGCTCACTCATTAGGCGTCTGCCTTCAGCTCAGGTCATGATCCCAGGGTCCTGGGATCGAGCCCCGCATCAGGCTCCCTGCTCCGCGGGAAGCCTGCTTCTCCCTCTCCCACTCCCCCTGCTTGTGTTCCCTCTCTCGCTGTGTCTCTCTCTGTCAAAGAAATAAATAAAATCTTTAAAAAAAAAAAAGATATACACACCGACTCTGAGACCCCTGGATGGCCACCTCTGGCGGAAGCATCATTCCATGATGATCAAGCACTGAGGTTTGTGCACTCCAGTAGGACATTTCAATGTGTCCCTCTGCTGCTGTGGGAGCTGCGATCACAGGAGCCCGGGTGGCCTGTGAATATAATGGATATTCTCTTGCATGCCTGCCTCACCGGCTTCAGGGGTGAGCACAGTGCTGTGGTTGGAGGAACCTGTGGGATGACTTACACCAGGATGGTGGTCAATAATTACATTCTCTAGTGGGGTTCCCTTCAGCATGGGCCTTCTGGAGCAGCATGACTTCTGGAGCCCAAGGGTTCCTCTTTGGGGAGCGAGGTCAGGAGGTTGAATGAATGCTACCTGCGGACACCACGGTTCAAAGCCTGGAGAGATCGTGTCCATTCCAACAGCACTCATTTATACTACTTACAGGAAGAAGGTGAAATACACACGGGGATTAATTATGATCATTGTGCAGATACTGAAAAACATAGTTTGATCTGAAAAAGGTGAAACTGTATTCACTCTCATGGATATGCTTTCCTGCCCTGCTCTTGGGGAAGGGTGGAAGGTTAACAGGTGTGCTCTACCCCTCTATGTATATAAAGCCATAGAAGGTTCTTGGTGTACTGTAGGATACTGTCAGAGAAAATGCAGTGCTGGGAGGGACAGATGAAGCTCCTGAAATTTGTGAAGTTTGGCATTTTAAAGGCATTCCCACCGAGCTTTGTGATGATTGCGTGCACCACCTCTGCCAGTGAGATTATCGGCCGGTAGATACAACATGTTAAGGACTGTCACTTTAGAGAGTATTTGTGTTGAACCCCCAGCATATTCATAAGATTGCTGCTGGAGAGGCAGATTTGAACCATAGTCCCAGCCCTCCAATATCACTTGAGTGAGAAGCCTGGGGGCTCGCCGCGATCAGTTTTCACCTCCTTAGAAGATGTCCTCTTGAAAATTCAGAGGTGTCCGAAGGATGCTAAACCCCCCACACAGACGAGAGCAAACATCGTCAGTGCCTGCTGTCCGGGGTGTAATTCCAGAGCAGGCATCTTTGGCAGGTGTGGCCCTGAGATCTTCAGCATCTTAGAGGAGGACCCGTCTCCAGGTAATAACTCAGAAGAACACCGTAGGGAATTGCCGCCTGGGCATCACACTCCAAGATGATTTCTGCAGGCCCCGAGTTTTACAGCTCGAAGACATGACAGTGCTCGAAACGGTGGCATCACACAGGGCCCCGGGAAGAGCAGCGAAGTTGATTTTGACAGGTGAAAGGACCCCAGGTTTAATTATTGCCAAAGGGGAAAATGAGCCCTCGAGTTTGCTGTGCAGCATGAGGCCATCATTTGCGCTGACGACTGTGTGGGATGAGGGAAAAAAGTGGAAAAGAAACGGCAAAGTGGCCCCATGTGTGTGATCACTGATGACTTCAAAGCCTGTCTTTGTGGCTGCTAAGTCCTTTGATAGGCAGTGATACACTAGCTAGGCCCTTTAAATCTGGGAAAAGCTCTGTGTGTGTGAGAGAAAACTACTGGAACGGAGAGTCAAGGTGTTATCAGAAGTTTCTTAAAACTTGCTTGGAGCTGGCTGTCTTCATACAGTGAGTGGCCCACTCTTTCCCACTCATCTGATCTATGGAGGCCTTCCCTTAATGTTAAAGGAAGAGAGGCAGGGCCTCTGGGAGCAGGTTGGTAGGACAATAGTGAAGGTCAAAAAAGGTCTCACCAAATATGTCATGCTAGCTATCGTCATGGTCCTTAAACTTACTCCAAATGTATTCTGACCAGGGCAAGAAAAATTACACTGTCAATGTAATCATAAGATACATAGTTCTGTCATCTGCCTAAGATGAATTACAGATACCTAAAGAAGCCAGATAGATGTATTCCATCCATATGTGTTTCCTTCTGGAAGCTTCCACGGTGCTGCCTAGTTGTCTCTGCAGAGGCCTCTGGGTGAAGTAGATGCAACTGAGTCTCCTCGACATATGTATAGCTTAACAAAGTCCCACTGAAAGCAGGTGTCTGCACCCACTTGGCTGCTTCTGAGCATCTCAAGGAAGTGCTTGCTCGGGAAAGCTGCACGGAGGGTAATCCTGCAGCAATCTGTGGCCACACATGTCCACACTGTGCAGCCTCGCCCATGCCCAGTGGCATGCTATGAGATCCAAACCCATGGAAGTTTACTGACGTGGGCTTCCCCCAAACAAAGCAAAACCACAAATAATCCAGTTCCCATCATCTTGGGGATTACCCTGGATACCCTGAAGGAGAAAATACTTCTATCAACCCAAACCAGATCTGCATTTTATTTTTTTAAAGATTTCATCTATTTATTTGATAGAGAGAGCAAAGCAGGGGGAGGAGCAGACGCAGAGGGGGAAGCAGACTCCCCACTGAGCAGGAAGCCCCATGTGGGACTCGATCCTGGGACCCAGAGGCAGACACTTAACTGACTGAGCCACCCAGGCGCCCCCAAGGTCAACATTTTAGACAAAGGCAGATGCTGACTAAAATTATAATAAATAAGATTCCTTATATGTTAGCATGTTCTGTTATTTCTCTGGTTCTGAGAATTCTGACCAGTTGTGAGTGGGCTATAACAAGAAGTTGTATCCGAACTGCCATCATATGGAACAAATGAAGAATATACCTCTACTTCCTCTTCAGAGGAAAACCTTGTGGTTATTTTTGCCTACTGTCTAGATATGCGCTGGTCCATGCCGTAACCCCTCAGCACATGGGGCCACTGGGTCCTTGAAATGTGGCTGGTCCAAAGTGACATGAGATAGAGGTGCAAAATGCACATGAGATTCCAAAAATAAAGCTTTTTAAAAGTATAAAATACCCCACTAATGAATTTTTATATTTATTATATGCTCAACTACTATTTTTGGTATATTTATTAATTAAACCATATCATTACACCCAATCGCCTGTTCCTTTTTGCTTTTTAAGAATCTTTTTCCTTCTTTTTGCTTTTTTTTAAAATTTTTTTTATTGTTATGTTAATCCCCATACATTACATCATTAGTTTTAGATATAGTGTTCCATGATTCATTGTTTGTGCATAACACCCAGTGCTCCATGCAGAACGTGCCCTCCTCAATACCCATCACCAGGCTAACCCATCCTCCCACCCCCCTCCCCTCTAGAACCCTCAGTTTGTTTTTCAGAGTCCATCGTCTCTCATGGTTCTTCTCCCCCTCCGATTTCTCCCCCTTCATTCTTCCCCTCCTGCTACATTCTTCTTCTTCTTTTTTTCTTTCTTAACATATATTGCATTATTTGTTTCAGAGGTACAGATCTGAGATTCAACAGTCTTGCACAATTCACAGTGCTTACCAGAACACATACCCTCCCCAGTGTCCATCACCCAGTCACCCCATCCCTCCCACCCCACCCCCCACTCCAGCACCTTCTTTTTGCTTTTAAAATATGACTCTCAGCAAACTTTAAATTCCATCTATTACTTGCATTTGTATCTCGTATTAAATTTTCCTGCACAGCACCAGTGAAGAAATTTCATCCTGCTCTGATAAAACAGCCAGGGGAAACTCTCAAACCTTATCGGCTCTAGCAGCATGGTCAAAAAGAAGAGATGCTTCAGCTCGTCCTTTCCAGGGGCCAGAGGACCTCCTGCCCAGCTGGGCATGGTAGAAGAACCACACTGGGACGGCATGCTCAGAAACGTCGGACAATGTGAACTAAGGCTGCAGAGAAACCCCCGTGCTCCTGCTGAATTAGATGCAGCACCATAAGCAACGTGAGCAAAGTAAGCTGTGAGGTCGGGGGGTGGAGGGGGTTCTGGGAGTGCATCGGGGACGTTATTACTGACCTGGATTGCTTTGCCATGCAACCTGGCACAGGCAGGCAGGCACCTGCCCAAGGTGCGGACATTTCCATCACGGCTTTATTATCCAACACATTCTATTGTTTATCCTGAGGAAACACGGAGGCATGGAGGAGATGTGCAGCTTCCCAAATATGCTCGTCTGATGAATCTGGAGAATTAAAAATGATTCTGATGTGGGAAGAGTATAGCTGCTAATATAAGAAAAGCCTGACATTTTATCAGAGGAAGGAGAGAATTTTTATTCATCCTGGTTTTCTTTTTTTTTAAAACAAAGTGAAATACACTTCTTAGTTTATTAACATGGGGGAATGCATGAGCTTGAGAAGAGGGTGAAAAATCACCCATATGGAAACACAAACGAAATGCCACGAGTCAGTTTATAATGGATTATAATCTCCTTTATTACCACGGTTGATGGAACTCCTCTCTGGAGATCTATATCTGTAGAGAGGGGAAGATTGGCAGTCATATTCTACTCTTGCACCAAAACCACTTGTTTGATTTATAAATGAATAACCATCCTGCTATCTAGACAGAGGAAGATGGAATATATTTTTACATTTTGGATAAGAGATAATCCCTGCCAATGTTAGTATGAGAAATCAACATTTTTGGGAGCGCCTGGGTGGCTCAGTCATTAAGCGTCTGCCTTCCACTCAAGTCATGGTCCCAGGGTCCTGGGATTGAGCCCCACATTGGGCTCCCTACTCGGCAGGAAGCTTGCTTCTCCCTCTCCCACCCCCCCGCTTGTGTTCCCTCTCTCTCTATGTCTCTGTCAAGTGAATAAATAAAATCTTTCAAAAATTTTTTTAAGAACAACTGTGATGTGGCCACATGTTACAGATTGTGAAATATTCCTATTCTGAAATGTTAATGGTATTTTACTTGAACACAGATTATGAAATCTTTTGGGAAGCTATTATTTAGGTAAGCGTCTAAAGAAGTGAAAAAACAAATTCACCGGTTGTTTTATAGAAATGAGCTTGCAGGCCCAAAATCTGCAATAATTTTAATATAAAAAACCAATTAATCATAACACATCAGGTAAAAAAAAAAATCCATAAACACTAATGACCCTCAGAAAAGGAGGGAGGGGGAAGATAAAACTCTCCTAACAGATACAAGTTAATGAATATGAAAGGAACAATGGAATTAGAATCAGTAGTTTCCAGCCTCCATTATAATAACTGGCTCAGGCAAGCATCAGCAACGGTTGTGAAAATTAATAGGTGAAATTTGGTTGGGGAACAGGATATTTGCATGGTGCCGAAGTATCAGCCCACAGATTCCTCGCTAACGTAAAGATGAAAACATGCCTTTGTAATGAAGGAATCTGCCCCCTTCATCAAATGATAAAGCTTACATCATCAATCATGGGATGCCATGACATCCCGGGCATGCAACATGAAAGTATAAAATATGAAGAATACAATACAGTCTATGAAGTATTCTGGCCAAAAATATTTATATCCAATCAAGTTTAGAACTATACTCTCCAACACTCACCACATGTGGCTGATGAACAATTGAGATGAGGCTAATCTGAATTCAGATGTGCTGTAAATGTAAAATACTGGATTTTGAAGACTTTATATGAGATAAGAGTATAAACTATCTCATATTGGGGCACCTGGGCTGCTTAGTTGGTTAAGCATCTGCCTTTGGCTCAGGTCATGATCTCAGGGTCCTGGGATGGAGTTCTGCATTGGGGCTCCCTGCTCATTAGGGAGTCTGCTTCTCCCTCTACCCTTCCCCCTGCTCACGATCGCTCCCTCTCTCACTCTCTCTCTCAAATAAATAAATAAAATCTTTTAAAAAATAAAGTATCTCATATTGATTACATGTTAAAATGATAACATTTTGAATACACCAGGTTAAATGAAACATGTTATTAAAATTAATTTCCCCTGTTTTATTTTGTTTTTTAAAGGAGTAGCCTTAAACTTTTCACTGTTGTACCAAATTTCAATACTTCAAGAGTCTTACCAACTTAAAAATTGGCATTTGCGTCACTCTCAACAGACCTGGGCATAGATGATCCCTGGAATTAAGTGACAGCTCAGTAAAGGTCCCTTAAGGGTGGTAACTGTTGCTTTGGCTGATAGGTCAGGCTCACATTTAATTAAGAGATGGAGTTATTGATCAGGCCCACAGAACCTCCTCCATTAAAATCTTCGTCATTTTACAAGACAGGAAGAACAGATCCATATTGCAATAAACATTTATCATTGCCAGTTACATACAGTTCAAGAGGGGAGGGTCAGATCTCCCTGGAGGTCGTACTTTGTCCCAGATCCTTTCCTCAATGCATATATGTGTGCACTCTCTCCAAGAGGTCCCTCTGACTTGGTTCATTTGTTGAGCTGTAATGCATTTAAAAACCAGCATCACTATTTGTGATGTGTGTGCATGTGTGTGCAAAGCATCCTGAGAAAAATCCATGGCGTGATGGTGTGGCCCTCCATGAGAATTCTCTACAGCTTACTGTCACCTTCTTCTTTTGCTGATGCATTGTTTGAGTTTTTTTTTTCTTTTTATAAGGTTCCCTTTCACATCCTGTAGAAGTCCCTCCCCCCCCTTTTTTTTAAAGATTTTATTTATTTGACAGAGAGAGACACAGCAAGAGAGGGAACACAAGCAGGGGGAGTGGGAGAGGGAGAGGCAGGCCTCCCGCGGAGCAGGGAGCCCGATGCGGGGCCCAATCCCAAGACCCTGGGACCACGACGTGAGCCGAAGGCAGACACTTAACGACTGAGCCACCCAGGCGCCCCGAAGTCCCTCCCCTTTTGATCAATTTCTTGACGGACACAGTCTTTTAACATTCCTCAGTCCCACACCCATAGCCATAATTTCTAACTGTCCTCATGTGAGGCCTAAAAATAACATGCCTTTCAAAAGAGATACAGCCTTTCAAAATAAGCCTCAGAAGTTTCTTCCCCATCTTTGCCCCAGTCACCCCTGAGGTTCCATGAAGTTGTATTCAGTCGAAACCAACATGAGTCCTCTCTCACCTTGCTACAGTTTTCAATTCCTGTCCTCTTTTTAGAAAACCATCTGTTTCTCTGAAATATTCCCATCTCTCAGGAGTCACAGGGGCATCTTCACAATGAGAATGAGAAAAAGACACTTTGTCTATTCCGCATCGACCTGGGGCTCCTAGCCAGTGCAGTATGGCAATGGAGTATATACACAGTGTAAAGATCATGAAGGAAGAGGAAAGCTTTCATTATCACGGATGAAATAATCCTTCATAAAAATCCAAAATAAATATATAATTAGACACGTTATCAGAATTAAGTAGGGATTTTAGCATAGTCATTGAACGCAGGAGAGTATATAAAATTAATTGTTTTTCTATATACCAGCAATGAATGATTGGAAAATGAAAATACCATTTATAATAGCATTGAAACCCACCAAATAATTAGGAATAAAACTAATGAAAGATATGCAATACCACTGGACTGGAAACTATTGACCAATACTGAAAGAAATTTCCATATCTAACTCAGTGGAGAGATTCCCTCAAAAAGGGGAGTAGGGATAAGATAAGGCTCTTCTTTACAGATATAAAGTTAATGAATGTAGAAAAAATAATGGAATTGAGGCACCTGGGTGACTCGGTTGATTAAGCATCTGACTCTTGATTTCAGTTCGGGTCATGATCTTGGGGCTCTGTGCTGGGCGTGGAGCCTGCTTAAGATTCTCTCTCTCCCTCTCACTCTCCCTCTGCCCCTCCCGCCCCTGCTCTCTCTCTCTACCTCTCTAATAAAAAGAAATGGAATTAGAGCCAGTAATTTCCAACCTCCATTATGATAACTGATATAGGCAAGCATCAGCAGTGGTTGTTAAAATCAGTAGGTGAACTTTGGTTGGGGAACAGGATATTTGCATGGTGCCAAAGTATCAGCAGTGGGAGGATTCAATATTGTTAAAATGTTAATTACCTTCAAATTGATCTATAGATTCAGTACAACCTCGTCAAAATCTCAGCAGGTATTTTATTGAAAATTTAAAAGTTGATTCTAAAGTATTTACGGAGGGGCGCCCAGCTGGCTCAGTTGGTAGAGCATGCAACTCTTGATCTCGGGGTCCTGAGTTCAACCCCACATTGGTTGCAGATGCTATTTAAAAAAAATAGAATAAAGTATTTATGGAAATGCAGAGATCCAGAATTGCGAAGAATTCTTTGGAAGAAAAAAAAGAACAAAGAAACCTAAAGGACTTGCCTACTAACTTCCAAAGCTCATTATAAAGCTATCATAATTAACACAGTATGTACTGGTGCGAGGACAGACAAATAGACAAATAGAATAGAAGAGAGAGTTCAGAAACAAAACTATCCTTATATAGTCACTTTATAATAAAGGTACTACAGCAATTGAGGAGAAAAATATGGTCCTTAAAAGAAATGTTCTGGATCTCTGATCTATTCTTTACACTGTACACAAACATTAATTTCATATGGTTCATAGTCCTAAATTCTAAAGGTAAAACAATAAAAATTTTAGAAGAAAATAATTTCATGACCTTGGGGTAGAAAAAAAATTCTTAAATAATACATAAGAGTACTAACCATAGAAGAAAAGATTTATTAATGGAACGTCATTAAAATTAGGAACTTCTGTTTCTTAAAAAACCCTATTAAAGTGAAAAGGCATGATGAGGGATAGAAGCAGAAGAGTGTTCACCTTTAGTCCAGAAGGCTGATCTATAGCCTGCATAGTTTCCAGAAGGATCAAATAGGGGCTGGTTGCTACACTCCTGAAGGGTCTCATGGCTGCCTGCACATCTCACCCAGAGTTAATATCAAGCTGAATGATAAGCACCAGAAAAATCTTGAGAAAGTAATTTTACGAGTAGAAATTCAAAGGCATTTATGATCCAATATATAGCCACCAGCCTCACACAGCAGAAGTGCAGCTATTTCTGCCCACAGGTCCTGTCCCTGTGCTACTTAAATAAACTTATTCAGTTGCACCATAAAACATCTCAAGAATTCTTTCTTGACTGTCACACTTAATGGTCCTGCAGTAGGCAAGCCATTTACTTGGATCGTGATATCCAACCAAAGGCTTATATTCAGAATACATAAAGAACAAGTTGATAAGGAAAAGACACACCTCCATATAAAAAATGGGCAAAAACTTCAGCTCTTCACAGAACAGGTATCCAAATGGCCCATAAACATGAAAAGAGACTCAGCTTCATGACTTTTTAGAGAAATGCATCATAACAAGATACAACTACATACCCACCACAATAACTAAAACTAAAAAAACAAAAAACAACAACAAAAAAAACCCAAAACCAAAAACCTGAGCATTTCAATTGTTGATGAAGATGTAGAGCAACAAGAACATTCATATTTCCCCAAACTGGAAACAATACAAATGTCCATCATCAGGAAAAAGGATAATTGTGTATATTCATCGTATGGAATACTACATAGTGAGGAAAAAACAAAGAGGGACTACACACAAGTTGGCTGAATCTCACAAACACTACGTTGAATGAAACAAGCCAAACAAAAAAGAACACACAGTAAGATTCCATTATATGAGGTTCAAGAACAGATGAAATTAATAAAAGCTTATAGCAGTCCGAACAATGGTACTGCTTGCAAGAGTGGGAGCATTGACTAGGAAAAGAACAATGGAATTTTATAGAGTGCTGAACATGTTTTATATCTTGATCTAGATGGTGGTTACATGGCATTTACACATGGAATAATTTAATAAGCTATACACCTAAGATTAGGGCATTTTACTGTATTATTTGTACCTGTGATACAAAATAGTTTTTTTAAAAAGCAATAAAAATCTACATAGTGGAGTTGGTGCCTACTAAAGGAGATGTTTGCAAATGTAGAAACGTTTTAAAGATTGCCTTCATTTTGCTGGAGTTCTCCAGAAACACAATTCTCCTCAGTCAGAACAAGCTCTTTCGTTTTTAAAACAATCTTGAGCCTCATGGCCATCTAATTGGGGTGTTTCCCGAAGAGAAGGAGATTGGAGATTGTTTACACAAACAGCTTCTGTCTTAAAGATCCTGTTTTATTGTGGCCTCAATGCTATGTCGAATACCACCCGTAGCTTTCTGGCATTTTCCCTTTACTTCTTGCTAGCAGAACCTCAATTTCATTTACTGTCTACTAGTTCTCAACCTGACTTTGGGGAAGAGGATTCCATTACTGGCTCCAAGGTACATCCTGATCCTGCGAATTATGACAATTTCCATTCCCTTGGCGGGGTCCCGTGTAGGGGTGAGCACGTGACCCAGTTCGGGTCCATTATGTGCAAGGAGATTTCTTGTTTCTAAGAGGAGACTCCAGAAGGGAGGAAGTCCATTTCTGCCTCTGGATGCTGTTTCTGGGAGTGAGTGCAGCTTGGAGCTGTTACTAGCAAACTTGGTGAGGAGCAGTCCCGAAAGAAAGCTGATGTGGATGATGTCGATGAAAGGTCTCTGGGCCCGTTATGACCTTAAAGTTTGCGTCATGCCTCCTGTTCTACCTCCAGACTTCTGCTAAAGTGACTGAGGGTCTTTTGTCACTTGCAGCCAAAGATGCTCTAGCAGACTCTGAGACCTATCTGCCCTTCAAGATTAGTCACTCTAGATGTTCGTCATTAGATTCCAGCCAAACTAGCCATTTGAAGTGCCTAGAACTTATCTTTATTCTCTCTTTCACCTCAGGACCTTTGCCTGTGCTTTGGCCTTTGCTTGGAATATTCTCCACCCTCCCTTTTACTACTCAGCACCTACTCATCCTTCAGATATCAGCTCAAGCGTCATCTCCTCAGAGAAAGATCCCTGATTCCTCAGACTAGGTCAGGCTCCCTGTTCTCCTCTTTCCTCCCACCCTGTATAGTCCTTCATAACCCCTATCACTGGTCTAAATTTTGAGACCAGAGATTTCATTTCAAAAACATATGAGCCTTGTTCAGGCTGTAGTTGTGCATATAAAATACTGTGTCCTATGGGTGAGCCATGAGGTATCCAGCAACATACTCTTTTCATATTCGACCTGTTTCCTCACCCTAAAATTGTTCCAAGTATTACTCAAGGGCTGGAATAAGTTTGGTCAGAGGCCTCACAGACACTAAGCCAATTACCTCGAGTGCACTCGATACCATCACAGGAATCACGATGTGGTGAAGTGTGTGTTTTGACCGTGGGCCAACATGACTTCTTCATGGCCTTGAGTCCTTGTGTCAAGATTCCGCAGACTTGTGCATCTTCCTGGCACCTCACGCCAGACCTCTGCCAAAAGGACGGCTGAGGCACCACTTGGTGGGATTAGCAACCTGAGCGTCATTTGCTGATTACAGGCCATAGGCCAATGGATGGAACTGGCACTTTGACAAAGCCTTGAGGCTGGTCCCCAGGAGGGGCTCATCTATACAGCTAGGAGGACAGCTCTGCGAGTCCCCCAAAACAGGCAGTACAGCATTTTTCTATCTTTTTGGCTTGCTACGTGACTTCCTCCATTCTGTAACTGTCACCTCTGTTCTACTTCAGCTACCTCCTCTCAGGCCACAGCTCCATTTTCTTCTGAAATTGTCCCTCTCTATTATCTCGAACTGCATATCCCTCCTAATTAAACACAGACTTCTGCCCTGCCCATACTCTTGCTCTCTTCCTCACTCAAAACACTTGGAGGCCTCCCAGGGAACTGGTCTGCCTTCCCCCTCATCTGGCAGCTCCCCTCGGACAGGACAGACTTCTCCTTCCCCTCTCTTCCTGCAGGTATGTGGATCATTATGTGGACTGCTGATGTCTGACTTGTTGATTGAAAGACTCATTTGCTGATTGAAAAGAATATAAAAATACATATAAATCCACACATGTAGATGGTGGTGATGGTTGCAGGATAATATGAATATACATGATACCACGCAACTGTACACTTAAAAATGGTTAAGAGAGTAAATTTCATGTTATGTGTATTTTGCAACAATAAAAAAATTGAAAAAAAAAGAATCGCATGTTACAGAAGTACATAATAGACGGGAAGGGAGAACATGTTTACAAATTATGTTTGTTTTTAAGATACTTTTGACGACAAGTAAATAAAACCAAACTTTGGATGGCCTTAAAAAATAAATAAAAATAAAAACTGCATCAAAAATGCAAATGCACTTTCAGTTCTTTCTTAAAATGGTCACACCAGTTTCGTGGGCAGTTTCGCACCGTGGCTTCTGGGTGGCTGGGTTGTCCTCCCCGTGGAACAGAATACAGAGGCTCGGAGGGCTGGATTCGGAAGCCCAAGGGGCCCTGGTGAGTCCACCCGCTGAGCAGGAGTTTCATTCTGTGAGCAGATGAAGATGAAAAAGGAACCTGTGAGGAAACCTGCTCTCCAGGTCAGCCAGCCTTCAGCCTTCGGAGTGTCGGGAGAGGCTGCGGGTCAGGAGCAATGTCAGAGTATGTATTCTAGGCTTGTCCTTGGAGAACAAGACTGTATGAGCAAATTATATTCATTCCTTGTTGGTGCCCAAAGTCAGTGGTTCAGTCCTTTTTAGAAGAAAGGAAATGTTGCTGTGTTTACAAATGTGGAAAGTGTTCTTGCCTCTGGAATCCCAGAGGCTATTATTAAAATGATAAATTCCCAGCCTGGTAAAGTAAAATGACATTCTGGGTCAGGATAAGGGATGTCTTTTCTGAATAATGCATTACACAAACTTGTTTACTTCCGACTCTGGGACCAAGACTGTCTTTTTCTTCCTGGGTTTAAGCGTTGTCTGTTCTCTGGGGAAGTCTTTGCCCTACAACTGGGAAGATACTTTTAGTTCGATACTTTCTTGGGTCCTGTGGTTCCCTTGAGCAATTGGCCTTTGTACCAAGAACTCCCCAGGAGCCCGAACAGGCAAGGGGACAAGGAGGCCCAAGGTCAGTCTCCGCCCTGCACGTGACCGGGCCTTCACGCGGCTCTCTGCGCCTCTCGGGGCTTGCTTGCTGTGCTTGCTGCAGAATGGGAGTGATGATCCTTACTTACTGCGCCTGCCTCACGGGCTGTTCGCCGGGGCGAAGGGTAGTGAGTGTGGAATGCAGACGAAAGGTACTCCAGTATTCCTACAACACCAGCTCACTGCCCAGGGGATGATATGAATACCTAGGAGCTGCTTTGTATGGACCCAAGATACGGTGTTCTCAGCTCCTTTTGGGCTTTAGATAAATGGCTCCAGGCCCCCTTCTGCTGCCATCGGGCCCAATTAAACCCCTGCAAGGACAACCATGGTAGGCCACGACTGTGCGACAGAAGCTGGGGGGATATACATGGTTCGGGCACTCAAGGAGCACAGAGTTCCGCTGAGGAACGAAGATACACGTATATGAAAAGTTCACCGCAGGTGGAACCTGGTTAATGTCTTTGCCTGGTGTATTCGTTTGCTAGGGCTGCTAAGTGACTAAGTACCACAGACTGGGGGATTTAAACAGGAGAAAGTTACTTTCTCACAACTCATTTTGTGACCTCGTTTTAACTGCATCACGTCTTTAAAGACCCTGCCTCCAAATACAGTCACGTTCTGTAGTACTGGAGGTGGGACTTCAACATAACAATTCTGGGGGGAGGGGGGCTTACAGGATTCATCTTATAACTCCCGGCTTCTAAATGGTATAGAATCTATAACGAAATGGTCTAATCGCATCTCTTCTTTGAATGTCTAACAGGCATCTGCACCTAATTTATCCAAAACTGGGCCTCGGCCCCTCTGCCCCACCTCCCGATTTCTGCTCATCCGTCTCACTTCCCTGTAAATGGTACCACTCACCCCCAGTCACTGTCCTCTTGGTGGAACTGATTACACCTGAAATTGTGTTTTTATTTTCTTCTGTGCTTTTTGCCTGAATCCCTGAACTGGAATGTCTGATGCATAGTAGGGCCCTCAACACACACTTGCTTGAATGAATTGTCAGAATAGTTATGTAGCTACTACCTGCACAGAGAGGAGGTTTCTGTAGGCTAGGGAAGTAACGGTAGGGTCTGGGCAGGGGTGTGCTGGGTGGAGCTGGCTTAAGCCAGCCCACAGCAGACAGTTGTCTAATTTTCAGTTGTTAAATGCAGCCATTATTAAAAATTAAGTTGAAGAAAGTTACAGCTCAACTATACTGAAAATAAAGGTAATAAATACAGGACTCATCATTTCACTTTCTTTTACTATTATCTATGCTCTTGAGGTTGCCTAATTTTATTGTATCTGATGATAGGAATAATTTATAGCTATGTGCTACTACTTGTCTCTTCCTACTCTTCATTTGGTGACGTCACACTGATAGACTGAAATTGGCCATAGTGGGAATATTTACTCTATGGAAATCAGTAAAGGTCACAAATCAGTTTGCCTGCTTGCTTGTGTGTGTGTGTGTGGTCCTGGGAAGCTGGTTGTGAAATATTTACCAGCACACTACAGCTTCCTTGTGATAGGTGTCTCTGAAAGATAGTGAAGATTCATACACAGGATATACAGGGATTCGAGGGGGACCCTACGTAGTAGCTCGAGGATAAGCAAAGATCCTAAAGAAGCAATGGTATTCATGTTTGGAGTGTGCGTGCGTGCGTGTGTGTGTGTGTGTGTTGGTAGGAATTGAGGGAAGATGAGGAATGGAACCACCCTGGCAGGGCCTACAATACTAGACTCAGGGGTCTGGATTTGGATTCTCTAAGCAATGAAACACCACCAAGAAATTTTTGGTAGGCATGTGATGTGATAAAGCAAATAGTAAATGTGGAGGGAATAGCCAAAGAATGGAGTGAAAGGGGGTACTTTTAGTAAAGAAAACACTATTCATAGCTCCTTCTGTGCTTTATCAAGTCTGTAAAGAATCTACACAATCATTCAGAAAGTGTGAGCTGGAGGTGCTCACCAGGGAGGAGAATTATTCTTTCAGCTAAAACTTCTCCAGATCTTTGTGAACGGAATGAAGTCAAACTGAGGCTGCATTTCAGCTATAGATTGAGACCTCTTTCTCCATGAATAGAGGAAACTCATGGAAAACCAGAGCCAAAAGGTGGAGCGATCAGTTTGATAAAAAGTTCAACGTGATTAACTGTATCCACAAGGGAAAAGTCACCATGACTTCTACTGCCAATAAACCTGCTAATATACCGCCTACACTGACCTGAAGAGGTGAGCAATTGTAGTTTTCATTATGTTTACTGGGGGCAGGGAGGTGTGTGTGTGTTTCTTTCCACAGTTGAAGCTCATTAGCAGCAGCTGGAAGTAATTGGAGGGCTAATTAAAACAGAGTAATGAGGCAACCAAACACAAATGGTATGGTCCTCATTGTTATCCATTCAATGGTGCTCTTCGTGTCTCATCTGTGATCAGGGAAGAGCATGTACTCTAAATACAAAGGGATTCTACCATTTTTATTATAAAAACATCAGAATTATGCACCCAGAAAGAAAATGTTGAAAGAAGAAGGTAAACTTGCTGCCTCTTCATTTCCATAAACTGAATAAATCCAACAATGGGAGTGGTATTTGGGCCCTAATGGCCAATTTTCCCTTTTTGATATGAAGACAGGTGTATATGGAAAGATAACAAACAAGTCAAATGGGAATGGGAGAACACAAAGACCTTGAAAATGACATGAGTGTATTTGGGAAAGGAAAAAGAAAACATAAAGCTTTAATAAGCAACATGAAAGCCTCTGTCCAGAAGGACATGTCCAGTCTCAGAATAAAGAGAAAACTAAGAAACTTTTCTTCATTATTTTTCACTTGAGCCCATTTGGTAATATCGATATTGTCTGGTAAAAAGTGATTATATTGCAAATATTGCTTTTCTGAAAATGATGAGAGTAGCAGAGAAAATTACCCCATCAGTTCGAATTTCAAAATAAGTGTTCCCATATACACTTCTATAAAAACCTACCTGACAATTTGATGGTGGTGATGAACAGGATGTCCCTACTGAAATTTCCAAGGAAATGTATAGAAAATAACCTAAATACAGAAACCCACCTGTTGTAAGACTCCTTCAAAACCAGGGAACACATTACAAATAGGGAACTCTGAGTGATGGAGATACCAACTAATAATCTCACATGAATTTAGCAGAATATGCCCAATAATTAATCTAACCACAGGGTGTTTTGAGTCTCGAACATTTTAAGAACTGCATATATTGTCTTGACAAGCAGAGAAATCCCTGGTGAATGATTAGTTTGATCTACCTAACCTAGTTCAGATGATCTGATAGATTAGAAAGATCGTCATATGCTCTCCACTCTCAGTCTCTCAGCCACAGGCAGACATTGTGCCTCATCACACTCCCTACCTCTTGTTCGGCCCCCATTGTCTTCCCCTTGGCTGTCAGTAAAAGCTTTGTCACATCTCAGTCTGGTCATCATGACACAACTCTTTGGTTCCTTCCCATTCTTTGTCAATGGTCAGCCAGTAGGCACACAAGGCTCTCTCTTGCTTGGCCCCTCTCTCAGATTATCTTCTGATGTCTGCCCTCCTGTATCTTTGGCCCAGCCAGAGCTAAACTACAGCAAGGTGCAGTTTTTGAAAAAACTTTGTTCTTTCATGCTTTTGCATACCTAATACTCTGTTCAGAAATGTTTCTCCCTTGCTTTGTCCCCTGTAAACTCCTACTCGTGCTGTAAGACTCGGGTCAAGTAACATCTTTTTAAGCTTTTCCTTGTTTTACCCTCTCTCTGGTCTGAATCCTCAAACACCTAATTCTCTCCTTGTTTTGTCTGTCTTTACCCCAAGACTATCAGAGACTTGAGATCTTTGAACATTCAACAAATATTTATTGAGTGCCTACCATCAGCCAGGAATTACTCTAGGTGCTGAGGATACAATCGTGAACAAATAAATCCCTGTCCTCATGGAGTCTCCATTTTAGCTGGGAAAGGCAGGTTAAAACAAACAAACAAACAAACAAACAAGCAAGCAAGCAAACAACTGTATAATGTTTCCTAACATTAGTGAAAAAGATCTGGGAATTTTAGATTCTGAAAAGAGACAAGATAAAACTTTCAAAATTTGCAACCTGAATTAATCCGAGGACACCTTTTCTCATGACCTTATTTTCATTGCAAGGAAACCGAAGGCAAAGAGATGTGTATGGAATGGTTCAAGGAAAGTCACATGGTTTATTGGGAGCAGAGCTGGATCCTCAACCCCATTCCTGACTCCTGGTTGAGTGTTGTCTCAATTCTTCTAAAACATGACAACTCTCAGGCAATTCATTTATGGTATAGCCTTGACTGTGATCAGGATCTTTTTTTTTTTTTCTTTTCAGAAAAATTGACATATAACATTGTGTGTGTTTAAGACATACAACATGTTGATTTGGTACTTATGTGTTGCAAAATGATGACCACTGTGGCAGTAACTAACACGTTTATCATGTCACATTATTAACATTTCTTTTTTGTGGTGACAACATTGCTTATCTACTCTTTTAGGAACTTTCAAGTATATGATACAGGATTATGAACTACAAGGAGCATGCTCTACATGAGTTCAGCAGGACTTATTCATCATAGAGCTGGAAGTTCGTATTTTTTAACCAAAATCTCCCTATTCCCCCCACTCCCCAGGCTTTGGTGACCACCATTCTAATCTCTATTTCTGTGAGTTCAGCTTTTTTAGATTCTACATATAATTCATATCATGGTATTTGTCTTTGTCTGTCTGACTTGTTTCAGTTAGCATAATGCCCTTAACTTTTATCCATGTTGTTGCAAATGGCATGATTACCTTCTTTCTTGTGGCTGAATAGTATTCCATTGTATATATATATACGATGGAATATATATATTGCATCCTCTTTATCCATTCATCCATTGTTGGACACTTAGGTTGTTTCCATATCTTGGCTATTGTGAATAACACTGCCCTGAACATGGGGGTGCAGATAAAATCAACTCAAAGTGGATTAAAGACTTGAACAGAAGACCTGACACAATAAAACTCCTAGAAGAAAACATAGGGAATAATCTCTTTGACATTGGACTTGGCAATGATTTTTTGGATGTGACACCAAAAGCAAAGGCAATGAAAGCAAAAATAGACAAGTGAGACTAAATCTTTTTAATACTGACTGTGTAAGGGTACTTGCATGAGTTCAAGCATGGAGTCCAAAGCCCAGCTGATTTGCCAAGCTGTGGTTTAAGCAGAATGACTGGCTTCCTGTTAAGGTCAATGCTCTAGAAGATCACCTAGTTTCTGGAGGAGAAATGAACCTAGAAGGTAGCACTCTGAAAGGTAGCTGCATCTGCTGTGGAGCTCATCAGCCTCATCATCTGAGATTTTTCTGACTGCAGTGTAGGTTGTGTGAAACGCTGAGTGACATGACAGGTAAGTCTGGGCTATATCCCTCAGGGACATCTTCTTCCTCATAATCATGACAGGATGTTGTGCGAGATTTTTGTTAGAAAAGCAACCTGAATGGAGACTCATACTTGGCATTCTCTCTCTGAGTCACTGATTTACACCATCTCTGTGAGGGTTTGGATGTGCACCTTAGTGATAAAGGTAGAGAAGAAGACAAGGTCCTGGGGTGCCTGGCTGGCTCAGTCGGTGGAGTGTGTGATTCTTGATCTCAGGATTGTGAGTTTGAGCCCTCTGCTGGGTTGTAGAGATTACTTAAAAAAAATAAAATAAAATCTTTTAAAGAAAAAGAAGAAGGTCTCACTGTCAAGCATTTTCTTATGTGATTCCTCTGCTTGGAATGCCCTCCTTCCTCTACTCATTGACCTAAATTTATTCATTGTCCCAGGGTCTCTTTCTCCACAGTGTGTCATACTACTCTGGTCTTCGCTGAGCATTCCTCCCTCTGAATTACTGTTCCTTCATAGTTCTTGGAACATAGCTTTTTTTTTTTTTTTTTTATTAAAACAAGGTTTCTTAACCTCAGCACTGTTCACTATTTGGGCCACATACTTCTTTGCTGTCCTGTGCATTATAGGATAGCCAGCAGCATTCTTGGCCTCTCTCCACTAGATGCCTGAGCACTGCTTCCAAGTCATGACAATCAAAAATATTTCCAGGCATTGCTGAATGTCCCTTGGGAAACAAAATCACCCTGGATTGAGAAGCACTGATTTAAACTCTCGTACAGGGATGCCTGGGTGACTCAGTCGTTAAGCGTCTGCCTTCCGCTCAGGTCATGATCCTAGGGTCTTGGGATCGAGCCCCGCATCAGGCTCCCTGCTCAGTGGGAAGCCTGCTTCTCCCTCTCCCACTCCCCCTGCTTGTGTTCCCTCTCTCGCTGTGTCTCTCTCTGTCAAATAAATAAATAAAATATTAAAAAAAAAAAAAGTAAACTCTCGTACATTGGGGCACCTGGTTGGCTCCGTCAATAGAGTGTGCGACTCTTCATCTCAGTGTTGTGAGTTCGAGGCCTGTGTTGTGTGTAGAGATTCCTTAAAATAAAATCTTTTAAAATAACTAAAGAAAATAAAATAAACACTCATTCATAGCAATAGCAGCAATAGTGCATTGGGAGTTTATGTACTAGGTACTTTGCCAAGCACTTTACATAGATGGTCACTCTTGATCCTCAGATAGGGAATACCAGATAAAAAATACTAGCCCCATTTTACGTATGGGAACATTGAGGCTAACTTGCCCAAGGTCACAGAGCTAAAAAGTGGTGGAGCAGGGATGCAAAAGCCGTCATTCTGACTTTAGGGCAGTTACTCGTAATCGCCATTCTACGCAGCCTGGTCTCCCCTCCTGCCAGTGTCCCCTTAGCCACGTGTCTTCTTGTCCCTGGCAGGGGCAGTTTTTTCCAGAAGCAGCAGCTTTTCCAACACTCCCAAAGCCACCTTATTGTACCACCTCAGCTTCTAGCACCAGTCTGCCAGTGCCCGCTCCTCCGAGGTGTGGGCCTCAGATCCGTGGGGTCCCTCTGCTACGTTCAGAAATGCCAGGATCAGCTGAGTGGTGTACCCTCCTCAGGGGGGTCACAGAGCTCTTCCTTAAGCTTCTAAATTTTAAGAAGCCCAACCTCTTCCCTTTGTTCCCCCCGCCAAGGTAGTAGCTGCTTCCTGCATTTGCTACCTCTGGGATACCTTATGGCTCTCTTTCTGACTTTTTAGTTAACAATTTTTGATGCCTAGGGACGTCTGGGTGGCTCAGTCGTTAAGCATCTGTCTTCTGCTCAGGTCATGATCCCAGGGCCCTGGGATAGAGTCCTGCGTCAGGCGGGGAGCCTACTTCTCCCTCTGCCTCTCTCTCTCTCTAACAAATAAATAAATAAATAAAATCTTAAAAAAAAAAAAAACAATTCTTGATGCCTAGCTAACAATCCTTTATATAAAATTCTATTATAAGATGTAACTGGTGCGGTTTCTGTGTCTCCACTAGACCCTGATCAATACAGATGCTCCCAGTACTTAACAAAGTTCATCGCTAAATACCCCTAAAGGAAAAGGCAGAACAGAGCATATTTATTCTACATAACTCAGATGATTATCACATACATTCAGAGCTTTGAAAGTGCCTCCTGGAATTGTAACATTTATCAAGAATGTTAACATATCTGATTTTTTTGTGTATGGTGAAATCACGGAGGGAAATGAAATAGAGACTATGATACAAGCAATGATGGAAATGATTTATCATCTAATTTTATCCCACTTTTCATGTGGGGTCTCTGAAGATGCAGGTAACAGGCAAACACAGCACACTGAGGAGGGCAGCTGAATCTGTATGAAATGAACTTTTTAAAAAAATGAAAGGTATATTAAGGATAGCAATAAACGACTGGCAGGAAATTAAATTGAAATAGGAGAATGAGAGTTCCTTGGGGGAACTCTGGATCAGCACACTGGGGAATTTCTTTAAGAAAAGAAATCAATGGGGAAAGTCTAGGATGATAAATCCCACCAGTCCATTTTGATTAACAAATGCTTTCTCCCCCCAGTGATAGGATGTGAACATTAATGAGTTTTAGTCATGGAAAGAGCACACTTCACACTTATATCCCCAGTGTGGCAGTTCTAATATCTTTTCCAGGTACTGGGTTGTGCCCCCCAAAGTTCTGAGGGCTTAAATTACACAGTTTTTTGTAATAATTCCCATCTTGATTCAAAAGGCTAAACTTATGCCCCAAACATCCTAAATTTTCTTGAGCCATTTTTATGTTAGCCGCTCTCAAGGGTTTCCAGAAGCTCCCTGTAGGACTAAGAATCCTGTATAGGAGGACCCGCAGCTGACACTGAGAGCCAGCTTCCTGAGGGGTGACCCCAGCCCCTCTGACTTGAGTCTCAGGATCCCGGCAGCCCACAGAGATTGCCTTCCCATCAGGGGCCCTTTGCGGCTTCAACAACTACTCAGACGCCCACAGAGACCCTGTTTCTTTGAAAAAGGACAGCTCGGTGGATTAGGCAAGGTTTTCCCCCACATCTTCTCAATATTCCCACAATATTTCTTCTTTTCCTTTAGAGCGTGCCATTCACTAGGTTTCAATGTTTACAACTTGACAATTCTCTGGGGTTCTATACTAAGGACCAAAGTCTGTGGAAATCTGTGCTTACTTGAAATTTCTGCAGAGATTCTAATAAGATTTATTAAATAAATGGATAAAAATCATGGTCTAGAGGAAAGGGCCTGGGGTTCTTTTACTAATACTATTACCAGTTAGTTCTGGAAACTTCAGTGAGCTACCTAATCTGCCTCAATTACCTCCGTTGTAAAGTGGGAGAAATATCTTAAAAGTCCTGCCCTCCTTCCTTGGAGAAATGGCTGACTCTAAGCCTGGAGCAGGAAATAAAATGAGCTTGTAACGTTTTGTAGTATCAGAAAATAAGAAAGTACTCAAAACAAACCAACCGACCAGCAAACAACTGCATTGTTGGGATATGTGAAAGGGACATAGGAGCCAACCGGAAGAAGTCCCAATGAGTTTAGGCAACAAAATAAATATTGGATTATAAGCCCAAAGTATAACATAAATATCCATGAGTCCATAATGATACAAATGAATGATTGAATGAATAAAGAAGGGAGAAGAGACTAATCTTCCTTGAATAAGAATTCCAAATAATGTATGTAGATACTCCACCCTCAGGATGGAGGGCATAACTCCCTCCTTCTTAAGTGTGGGTTGCAGAGTACCATCAGGAAAGGGAGAGGAAAAAAAAAAGTAACTTTGTAGTGGAAAACCTGACAAACTCCACCTCAGGCAATGTCAAAGTCAGTATCAACAGTGATAAATCATGTTGATAGTTATGTACCCTTGATATTATATGATGGAAATGGCAATTTACCTCTATCATCTTCCTCCCAAGAATGAGTAACCCCAGTCTAATCATGAGGGAAATACCAGACAAATTCTGATAGAAGGGCATTCTAAAAAGTACTTGAGTAGCAGTACTCCCCAAAACTGTCAAGATCATCAAAAACAAGCAAAGTCTAAGAAACTCACAGCCAAGAGGAACCTAAGGAGACATGACAAATAAATGTATTGTGGTGTCCTGGGTGGGATCCTAGAGCAGAAAAGACATTAAGTAAAACTAAGAAAATATGAATAAACTATGCACTGTAGTTAGCAATACAGTATCAACATTATTTCATTAATTGTGACAAATGTGTCACATTTGTCATGTTAGGGAAAATTGGATAAGGGAGTATATAGGAACTCTCTGTGCTCTCTTCTCAATTTTTCCATAAATCTAAAACTGTGCTTTAAAAAAAAAGCCTATTTAAATAGTATGAAAGATTCAGAAACCACCCACACACACACACAAATCCTACCATCCTGAAAGATGTAAGGTGTGAGAATAAGGAAATCGATGTGCCTTTTTTTTTTTGTATTAAGTTAAAGAGGTCAAAGCTGTATGGCTTTAATTAACAATTGTTAATTATGCACCCAGTATCCTTTCTTCCTTCCTTCTTTACCAACAAACACATGGTTTTGTTCGGGATGTCAGATACCCAGTTAGAAATACTCATTTCTCCAGGCTCCCTTGCCTCTAGGAGTAGCCAGTGACCAAGTTCTGGCTGCTGAGACACAGGGGAATGTAAGGCTCTTGGAAAGCTTGTTACAAAGTTCATGCATCTTTTGCCTTTTATCCTTAACCCTTTGTCTGCTCCACTTCTTTCTGCCTGGAACATAGACACATACCTAGAGGTGAAGTATCCATCTTTCAAAGATGAGGAAACAAGCCACACAGTAAGGTTGGTGGAACCGGAAGGTGTAAAGAGCCAATTCATGTTGTCATGAAGCTGCCCAACTCATGCTCTCCCCAGCTCCAAGTTCCTTTTCATGCAAAAACAAACAAAACTTCTTTTTCCTTATTTTATTTTATTTTATTTTATTTTATTTTATTTTATTTTATAGAGAGGGGATAAGACTAGTTGGTTAAGTTGTGTTCCTGTTACACGCAAGCAGATGTATCAGCAAAAATGAGAATACAGTTCTGACCATATTAAATGAATTGGTCAATTTCAGCCCAAAAAAGCCCCCTCAACTAAATGGACAAAACAAATTTGTTGTGTGAACACTTCATTGAGCAGCTATACACACCTTTTTATTTCAGTCTTTGGCCATGTTGTGTGGGGTTGGTTGTGAGTGGGCACCCAGGGATTGTATTTGACCTTCCAGGATTGATGAGCAGATGAGAGGGTCCAGCCCAGAGCACCGTGCAATCATCAGTGGCTTCTGTTTTTTCCATTCTTCGATTCTAACAGCCTTGCAATGGTGTTTTCTTTCTGAAATAAGGCTCCCTTTTTGTCCTGGCTTCCAAGAAATTTAGAACAAAATTTTATGCTTATTACAGTAACGATGCTATTTCCTGAGAATTGGCAATAGTTTTTTCCCTATATCATTATTTTTTTCCTATTCTCATTTTATTATTCTTTTTGAAAGTCCTCTACTATGAGCTACTTTAAAATCCTTCGAAGAAATAGGTGGAGTATAACCACATTTTTTTCATACAGAGTTTGGTTACAATTACATAATAATTTGAGGTGGCTGCAGTCCTTTTTGAGGGGCTGCTTCAAAATAATAGGAACTGTTCTTATTACTCTGTGAAACTTCCTTTTTACGCCACCTGTTCTTTCACGTTTGTCATTCAGGAGACAGCGTCGCAAACTTCCCCAGAAGTGATGAGCTGAGATGGTGGGGTGGCTCCCTGCAGAGTTGAGCTCCGAGATTTTTATGTGATTTTTCTAGCAAACAAGTCTATACTAACATCAATAAATGGCATTTATTTTCCCAACTCAGAAATGAATCAAACACATTGCTATTTTTGATGATCAAACTGTCAAATACTGTTTCAAATATCTTTCAGCCTTCTTCTATGTTTTTTTTTTATTCCCTGTTTTATATTTGAAAATAAGACTATGAAAATTCAAGCTTTGAAAATCTCTAAGGACCTTGTCATAGCCATAAAAAAAAAAAGCTTTAAAGCTCATAGTCAGAAAGGGAGAGAAATGGAAGGACACATTTGCCCAAAAAACCACTGGCTGCTAATACAGAATCATGTCTGTGTTCCTTCTCATAGAAAGTCGATAGTTTGGTTTCCAGAGAAGTATAATGATTATGAGAGTTATTGTTTTTTCATTGCCAGCCATGTGCTAAGAACTTTGCAAACACTTATCTCATTTAATCCTTATAACAAGTCCATAAAGCGTAAGAGAGTAAAATAAGACCTCTTTTTGAGGAAGGAAAATGTGCAATCTGAAATAGCAATGTTCCTTTATGAAAGGAATCGCTTTAAATAAAGGAAAACTAGGGGTAGCCAGCTGGCTCAGTTGGTTTAGCATCTGCCTTTAGCCTGGGTCATGATCCCCAGGTCCTGGGATCGAGCCCCACGTCGGGTTCCCTACTCAGTGGCGACTCTGCTTCTCTCTCTCCCCCTGCTTGTGTTCTCTCTCAAATAAATAAAATCTTTATACAAACAAATAAATAAATAAAGGAAAACGATAGAGGAAAATAATTCCTGAAAGTACTTAGCTCATACAGATTCCGTCGGTTCTCTAACGGCCTTACCAAGTGTGGACAAGCCGCTGAATCAAAGCTGGAGATCCAGAACCCATTTGCTGATCCCAAGTAGGACTGAACTGGCTACACCATTCCTTCTATCAATGGGACATTTGACCCTCATGCTGTCCTCCTGGTCAACGCAAAGCTTGAAATGGTTTTATTAAAAAATCTGCCCTTATCCATGTTTGACTAGATGTCAAGAATTGTAGAACACTTTTTAATCATTGTAGGAAGTCATTAATGAGTTGTATATATTATCAATCCCTTTAGATGTAACTGAACTTAAACTGAATTTATTGGGCTCTCTTTTCTCTGTATCTTTGTCTCTGTCTCTCTACTTCTCCCTTCCCTTTCCTGCCTAAAGCTGAACTAAACTGAGGGTTCTAGAGGGGAGGGGGTCAGAGGATGGGTTAGCCTGGTGATGGGTATTAAAGAGGGCATGTACTGAATGGAGCACTGGGTGTTATACGCAACAGTGAATCATGGAACACTACATCAAAAACTAATGATGTAATGTATGGTGATTAACATAACATAATAAAATAAAGAAAAAAAGAAAAAAAAACCATAAGGAACTCAAAATAATTCTGGTATTTTAGATAACAGCCATTTGGTTATCTCTGCTCTGGAAATCTGCAAATATTTAAGGCAGCACAAAATTTTGTTTCTTCTTAAACAGAGTTAAAATTACACAGTCGAAGAAACCAAGACGTGGAGAAAAATTTTGACAAAGTCGCATAATAGGTGAGATTTGCAGTTTAAACCCAGGTCAGCCTCACTTGAAAACCTATGTTTCAGGCCAAAAAAGCAAAGCCTACATTTTACAGAATTTATGGAATGTAACAATAAATAACAGGGGCACCTGGGTGGCTCAGTTGGTTAAGTGTCTGCTTTCGGCTCAGGTCATGATCCCAGGGTCCTGGGATCGAGCCCCGCATTGGGCTCCTTGCTCTGTGGGGAGCTCGCTCCTCCCTCTCCTCCCCACTTGTACTTTCTCACTGTCTCTCCTTCTCTCTCTCTCATATAAATAATAAAAAAATAAAAAATAATAAAAAATCTAAAAAAAATAACAATAAGTAACAATGCTGAGAGCTAATACTTATTATAATTAGACCTGTTTTAATGATCTAAATATATTAATATTAATAAATATATTAGTTCATTGAATTCTCACACCAACCCCATGAGGTAGGTGCTATTATTACCCCCATTATACAGATAAAGCGGCTACTGCACAAAGCTGAGACTCAATACCTTGCCCAAGGTCATGGAGCAAGGGGTAAACTGGAGATAGTGTAGATTTAGAGCCCAGACTCTAACCATGTGTTATGTAACTTACAACAATTCATTTCTACCAGTAATCACCAACTGGAAAATGTTAGTAACAGTAACATAGCTATCAGTTAATCCAAAAAAGAATTAAAAGCTAACTATGGAGAAAAGTTCTTGAAGATAATTCTGTTTTTTAAAAACCTTAAAGATGACTAAAATGAGAAACAGTTCACGTTCATGGGTGCTACCTTGCAGGGTTATTGTGAAGACTGAATGAGTTAGTGGTGCCTGGGTGGCTCAGTCGGTTAAGCGTCTGCCTTCGGCTCAGGTCATGCATGGTCCCAGGGTCCAGGGATCCAGCCCCTCATTGGGCTCCCTGCTCAGCAGGGAGCCTGCTTCTTCCTCTCCCTCTGTCATTCTCCCTGCTTGTTCTCTCTCTCTCTGTGTATCAAATAAATAAATAAAATCCTTAAAAAAAAAAAAGATTGAATGAGTTAATATGTGTGAAGCCTTTATAGCAGCTCTGGACATAGGAAGTACTCATAATATTAGCTATCATAATTTTTGGGAATCAGACTCGCCACTTAGTACGATCTTGGACAAGGTCAAATGATTCTCTCTGAACTTTAATTTCCTCATCCATACGTGGATCAATATCCAATGTCTTAGTCCTGCAGTGAGAATTAGATGAGCTAATGGGTCAAACCAAACTTGCCCAGTGCCTGGTACCTGGCAGGGACTCCACTGAGGTTGATCATCTTCCTTCTCTGGGGAAAATACAGGGTCTTATTTTTCTTCTGAATCTGCTTCTCCAGTATTCCTTGGACTCAGAGATTTCAGGCATCAATAGTTTCTCCTTTATTTGTGTATTACTTTCCCAGGGCTGCCACAGCAAGGTGTCACAGACTGCGTGACTTATACCGGGCATCCCTTGTCTCATGGTTTCGGAGGCAGGAAGTCTGGATTCAAGGCATTGGCAGGTTGGTATCTTCAGAGGGCTTGGAGGGAAGTCTGGAGCAAGCCACTCTCCTAGGCTCAGGCACTCCTTGCTTGCAGATGTCCTTTTTATAAGGACAGTCATATTGGATTAGTACCCATCCTAATAATCTCATTTTAATTTGATTACCTCCCTGAAGGCCCTATTTCCAAATAAGGTCACATTCTGAGGTCCTAGAAGTTAAGACTTCAGCATCTTTGAGGGGGGGTGAGTGGGGAATGTACAACTCAACCCATAACAATTTGATAGGTTTTGTTTTGCCTGGTTTTAATTTGAGAAACTGATGTCAAGTTGCCAGTTTTTGTTTTGATTTTTGCCAAGCCAAGTCTTAAATAAAAAATAACAGTTGTCCATTAATTCCATCATTTTATTTAAAACATATTTGATGCTTAAAAATTGTCTTGCTCTGAGTGGCATCAGTTTCGGCAATATGCTTTACAAAAGGCATCCCGGGATGGAAGCGAGTAAGGCAGAGCCGTATGGGTTCTGGGCCACTGTCTTCACTAAGACCAGATAGGGACTGCATTTCTTCATTGCACATACAGGGTGGGTTCTGGGAAAGATTGAAAGATTTTGTTAGAAAATCTGGATGTTTGCTACTAAAACGACAGCAAAACATCCCTTGACCGCCACTGGCCACTGCTCTAGGATACTTGCACGAAACTCACTAAATTCGTCTTGAGTAATTTTGACATGGGAAACAAAGGCAGAAGGAAATGTAGATAAAATTAAATGTCCTTATAACCTGCAGCCCATTGACAAATACTTTAGGCTGGCAGAGTAGAACTTTCCTCCAGGAAACTCCCAACTGTCCTTCATGCTTTGCTAGAGGGAAAAACGACCTTGGCTTGACATTATAGCAAGGCCTCTGGGATCCTGGGAGTCTTCTTTAGCATATGAAAGTCCTTTTGGAACTTCCCTTATCTTTAATTCCTTCAAAGCCAAGGTACATAATCAGTTGCTCCTCACAATCCTGGGGCGGCAGGCAGCATGGGAAGCAGCCGCTCTTTCTGCCCATGGGTCCTGTCCCTGTGCTTTAATAAAACCACCTTTTTGCACCAAAGACGTCTCAAGAATTATTGGGCATCAGCTCCGGACCCCAACAATACTACTCCAAAATCTACATCAATTTGTCCTATGTGTCTCCTTATATTATGTTGTTCATGTAGTAGTAAGTGCTATAAACTGAAGGTTAGTGTCTCCCCCAGATTCTTATGTTAAAGCCCTAATCCCTAGTGTGATGGTATTTGGAGATGGGGCCTTTGGGAGGCCATCGGGTCCTGTAGGTGGAGGCCTCTTGAATGGAATTAGTGCGCTGAAAAGAAGAGACACCAGAGAGGTGAAATCTCTCCCCCCTGTGAAGACACAGCAAGAAGACACCGGCTCTGCAAACCAGGAAGAGAAGCTCTGACCAGGAACCAAGCCTGCTGTTACCTTCATCTTGGACTCTGCAGCCTTCAGAAGAGTGAGAAATAAATGCTTGTTGTTTAAGCCCCCAGCCTCTGGTATTTTGTTAAAATAGCCTGAACTAAGACAGTAATCCCAAAGCAGAGTTCTCCCGTCGCGTCCTTGCTAATGCACTTGGCATGTCGACACACCCTGCCCGGCGCGTTTCTCCCATCCCTGCCAATTTCTCATTCTAGTTAATCTCTTGGGAGAGCCCTAAGAGGCCTGAGTTACGGGCCACCTCTAAATCAGGGAACAAGGATTTAGCAGTTGAATTTTCTATACCAAGGAAAACAGTCATCCCTTATGAACTTTTCTGTCTCTCTCTTTCTCAGTACTTTGTACTGACCTTTTAAACATATTTTATTATGGGGGCACCTGGGTGGCTCAGTCGGTTAAGCGTCTGCCTTGGCTTCAGGTCACAATCCCAGAGGTCCTGAGATCGAGCCCCACATCAGGCTCCTTGCTCAGTGGGGAGCCTGCTTCTCCCTCTCCTCTTGCTGCTCCCCCTGCTCATGCTCTCTCGAGCACTTTCTCTCTCTCAAATAAAGAAATAAAATCTTTTTAAAAATTTTATTATGTTTAATTCCAATATAGTTAACAAATCCTGTTATGTTAGTTTCAGGAGTACACTATAGTGATTCAATACTTCCATACATCAGCCTGTGCACTCCTTAATCCCCTTCATCAGTTTCACTCATCCTCCTACCTACCTCCCCTCTGGTAACCATCAGCTTGTTCTCTATAGTTGAGAGTCTGTTTCTTGATTTGTCTATTTTTTTACTCTTTGTTCATTTGTTTTGTTTCTTAATTCCACATGAATGACATCAGATGATAATTGTCTTTTTCTGACTGACTTATTTCGATTAGCATGATACACTCTAGTTCCATCCATGTTGTTCCAAATGGCAAGATTTCATTCTTTTTTAGGGCTCAATAGTATTCCATTGTGTATATCTATATCTGTATCTATCTATCTATATATCTATATCTATATTCCACCTCTTCTTCATCCATTCATCAATTGATGGGGACTTGGGCTGCTTCCATAGTTTGGTTATTGTAAACAATGCTGCTATAAGCATAGGCGTTCATATATCTCTTTGAATTAGTGTTTTTTATTTTTCAAGTAAATACCCAGATGTATGATTGCTGGATCATAGCATAGTCCTACCTTTAATTTTCTCAGGACCCTCCATATTGTTTTCCACGGTGACTGCCCCACTTTGCATTCCCACCAACAGCGCATGAGAGTTCCTTTTTCTCCACATCTTTGCCAACACCTGTTGTTTCTTGTGTTTTTGAAATTAGCCATTCTCACCAGTGTGAGGTGATATCTCATTGTAGTTTTGATTTGTATTTCCCTGATGATGAGTGATGTTGAGCATCTTTTTATGTGCTAATGGCCATCTGTATGTTTTCTTTGGAGAAATATCTGTTCATGTCTTCTGTCCAATTTTAAATTGGATTATTTGTTTTTGGTATTGAGTTGTGTAAATTCTTTATATATCTTGGACACTAACCCTTTATCAGATATGTCATTTATAAATACCTTCTTCCATTCAGTAAGTTGTCTTTTAGCTTTGTTGATTGTTTCCTTTGCTGTGCCAAAGCTTTTTATTTTAGTGTAATCCCAATAGTTTAATTTTGCTTTTGTTTCCCTCGTCTCAGGAGACATATCTAGAAAAATGTTGCTATGGCCGATGTCAGAGGAATTACTGCCTGTGTTGTCTTCTAGGATTTTTATGGTTTCAGGACTCAAATTTAGGTCTTTAATCCATTCTGAGTTTATTTTTGTATATGGTGAAAGGAAGTGGTCCAGTTTCATTCTTTTGCATATAGCTGTCCAGTGTTCTCAACACCATTTGTTAAAGAAACCGTCTTTTTCCCATTACATCATCTTGCCTCTTTTGTCAAAGATTAATTGACCATGTAATCATGCGTTTGTTTCTGGGCATTGATCTATGTGTCTATTTTTGTTCCAGAACCATACTCTTTTGCTTACTACAGCTTTGTAGTATTACTTGAAATCTGGATTGTTTTTTCTTTTTCAAGATTGTTTTGGCTATTTGGGGTCTTTTGTGGTTCCATACGAATTTCAGGATTATTTGTCCCAGTTCTATGAAAAATGCTGTTGGTATTTGATAGAGATTCCTTTAAATCTGTAGATTGCTTTGGGTAGTAAAGACATTTTAATAATAATTGTTCTTCCAATTCATGACCATGGAATATCTCTTCATTGTTGGTATTGTCTTTAATTTTTTTCATCAATGTTTTATATTTTCAGAGTATAGATCTTTCACCTACTTGGTTAAGTTTATTCCTAGGTATTTTATTATTTTTGGTGCAATTGTAAATGGGATTGCTTTCTTAATTTCTCTTTTGTTGCTTCATTATTAGTGTATCGAAATGCAAGATTTCTGTACATTGATTTTGTATCCTGTGACCTTACTGGATTCATTGATCAGTTCTAGTAGTTTTTGGTGGAGTCTTTAGGGTTTTCTATATATAATATGTCATCTGCAAATAAGTGAAAGTTTTACTTTCATTTTTTTTCCTTACCAATTTGGTTGGCTTTTATTTCTTTTTCTTGTTGGATTGCTGTGGCTAGGACTTTCAGTACTATGTTGAATAAAAGTGGTGAGAGTGGGCATTCCTGTCTTATATCTGACCTTAGGGGAAAAAGCTCTCAGTTTTTCACCATTGAGTGTGATGTTAGCTGTGGGTTTTTCATATATGGCCTTTATTACATTGAAGTATGTTTATGTTCCCTCTAAAACCACTTTGTGGAGGGTTTTTATCATGAATCAATGTTATATTGTTTTGAATGCTTATTCTGCACCTATTGAGATAATCATACAGTTTTTATCATTTCTCTTATTGATATGATGTATCACATTGATTGATTTATGAATATTGAACCACCCCTGCATCTAGGTAATAAATCCCACTTAATCATGGTATATGATTTTTTAATGTATTGTTGGATTCAGTTTGCTAACATTTTGTTGAAGAGCTTTGCATCTATGTTCATCAAAGATAATAGCCTGTAGCTATCTCTCTCTCTCTCTCTTTTTTAGTGTCTTTATCTGGTTTTGGTATCAGGGTAATGCAAACTTCATAGACTGAATTTGGAAGCTTTCCTTCCTCTTCTATGTTTTGGAACAGTTTGAGAAGAATAGGTATTAACTCTTCTTGAAATGTTTGATAGCATTCATCTATGAAGCCATCTGGTCCTAGACTTTAGTTTGTTGGGAGTTTTTGGATCACTGATTCAGTTTCATTGCTGGTAATTGGTCTGTTCAAATTTTCTCTTTCTTTCTGATTTAATTCTGGGAGTTTAGATGTTTCTAGAATTTTCTCCATTTCTTCTAGGTTGTCCAATTTGTTGGCATATCATTTTTCATAATATTGTCTTATAATTCTTTGTCTTTCTGTGGTGTTGGTTGTTATTTCTCCTCTTTCATTTCTGATTTTGTTTATTTGAGTCCTCTCTCTCTTTTTTTAATGTGCCTGGCTAAAGTTTTATCAATTTTATTGATCTTTTCAAAGAACCAACTCCTGGTTTCATTGATCTGTTCTATTGTTTTTTTAATTTTCTATATAATTTATTTCTGCTCTAATCTTTATTATTTCTTTCCTTCTGCTGGGTTTGGTTTTGTTTGTTCTTTTTCTACTTCCTTTAGGTGTAAGGTTAGGTTGTTTATTTAAGATTTTTCTTGCTTCTTGAGGTAGGTCTGTATTGCTATAAACTTCGCTCTTAGAACAGCTTTTGCTGCATCCCAAAGACTTTGAACCATTGTGTTTTCATTCTCATTTGTCTCCACATAATTTTTTATTTTCCTCTTGATTTCTTGGTTGACTCATTCATTGTTTAATAGTATGTTATTTAACCTCCATGTATTTGTGCTCTTTCTAGATTTTTTGTGTGTGTGTGTGTTGTTGATTTCCAGTCTTGTAGTGTTGTGGTCAGAAAAGATGCATGGTTATGACTTTGATCTTTTTTAATTTGTTAAGACTGGTTTTGTGGTCTAATATGTGATCTATTCAGGAGAATGTTGCATGTGCACCTAATAAAAATGTGTATTCTGCTTTTTTAGGATGGAATGTTCTGAATATGTCTGTTAAATCCATCTGGTCCAATATGTTATTCAAAGACACCGTTTCCTTGTTAATTTTCTGTTTGAATGATCTGTCCATTGATGTAAGTGGGTTGTTCCAGTCCCCTACTATTATTGTATTATAATTGATTGCATCCTTTATGTTTGTTATTAACTGCTTTAAGTATTTGGGTACTCCCACGTTGGGTACATAAATATTTATAATTGTTATATCTTTTTGTTGGATTGTCCCTTGAATGATTATATAGTGTTCTTCTTTGCCTCCTCTTACAGTCTTTATTTTAAAGTCTATTTTGTCTGATATAATCATTGTTACCCTGGCTTTCTTTTCACATCCATTTGTGTGATAAATGTTTCTCCATCCCCTCACTTTCAATCTGCATGCATCTTTGGGTCTGAAATGAGTCTTGTCTCTTATAGGCAACATATAGATGGGTCTTGTTTTTTTAATCCATTCTATCAGCCTATGTCTTTTGATTGGAGCATTAGTCCATTTACATTCAAAGTAATTATTGATAGGTATGCATTTATTGCCATTTTATTACTTCTTTTATGGTCATTTTTGTAATTATTCTCCATTCCTTTCTTCTCTTGCTCTCTTCTATCATGAGTAGCTGGCTTTCCTCAGTGATATACTTGGATTCCTTTCTCATTATTCTTTGCATATCTCTTACTGGTTTTTGCTTTGTGGTTACAATTCAGTTTTCATATAATATCTTCTGTATATTTCAGTGTGTATGAAGCTGATGGTCACTTAAATTTAAACTCATTCTTTACCTCTCCTCCCCATGTTTTAGGTGTATGGTGTTGTACTTTACATCCTTTTATTTTGTGAATCCCTGGACTGATTTTTACAGATATACTTATTTGCTTTTTTTTTTTTTTTTTTTACTGTTTTTGTGCTTCTCACTTTTCTTACTCTTGCTTGGGGTCTTTCCTTTCCACTCAAAGAGTCTGCTTTAACATTTCTTGTAGGGCTGGCTTAGTGGTCATGAATTCTTTTACCTTTTGTTTGCCTGGGAAACTAGCTCTCCTTCTATTCTGAATGATAGCCTTGCTGGATAGAGTATTCTTGGCTGAAGACTTTTTCCCTTCAGCACTTTGAATTTATCATGCCACTCCCTACTTGCCGGCAAAGTATCTGCTGAAAAATCCACTTATAGCTTTATGGGGTTTCCTTTGTATCTGACTGCTTTCTTTTCTCTTGCTGCTTTTAAAATTCTCTATCACTACTTTTTGCCATCTTAATTACTATGTGTCTTGCTGTGGACCTCCTTGGTTTATTTTGTTGGGGGATCTCTGTGCCCCCTGGATCTGGATTTATGCTTCCTTCCCCAGTTTGGGGAAGTTTACTGCTATTACTTCTGCTATAATTCAGTGGATTCACCCTCTAATACTCTCTTGGCCAGAGCACATAGAGGGCAGCACCACAGGCCTGACAGTGTGCAAGCATCTCCTATAGTGGCCAGTATCACTCCAAAGTGACTCCTGTCTTGAAGAAAGATAACCACACACACATCAGTCAGATGGAGACCCCATCAGTGGGCTGGAGGCAGACAACTGATCTCACTACAGGCCCTGCCCAACAATGAAAGCTTCTCAGGGGATAACACAGGGAAAGCACCCTGTGGTCTGGGGCTACTTTATCTCTGGCAAACGCCTGGTCTGACTCAACTCAAGCTCAAGGCA
The DNA here is from genome assembly GCF_964656455.1 of Halichoerus grypus. Classification (NCBI taxonomy): domain Eukaryota; kingdom Metazoa; phylum Chordata; class Mammalia; order Carnivora; family Phocidae; genus Halichoerus; species Halichoerus grypus. Next base: position 73,499,241 of record NC_135722.1, read on the forward strand.
GACCCAAACTGCCCACTAACACCATAGGGACCCAACACAGCCCACAACAGGCAAAGAGAACTATTGCAAATGACTGAAGGAAAAAGTAGCTCAACCACAATAGCAGGGCATATGAATCAAAAATAGAAGACGCCCCTGAAGTGCCAGATTCTAGTGAACAGGGGACTCTGCATGGCAGGGTACTATAGGACTTCTTCATAAGGCTAATGCTTTCAAGTGCAGGAGATGTAGTTGTCTTTCTGAACACAGAGAAACAGACACAGAGAGTTAGACAACATGAAGGGACAGAGGAATATGTCCCAAATGAAAGAATAGGACCAAATCATAGCAAGAGACTGAAGCAAAATGGAGATAAGTAACATTCCTGATAGAAAATTTAAAATAATGATCATAAAGAAACTCACTGGGCTTAAGGAAAGTGTGGAGGACTTCAGTGGGACCCTTAACAATGAGATAAAAAAGAACCAATCAGAGACGAAGAACACAATAAATGAAATTAAAAATACACTAGATGGAACAAATAGACTAGACAAAACAGAAGAACAAATCAGTGACCTGGAGGGCAGAGTAATGGAAAGTAATCCAGCTGAGCTGGTGAGAGAAAAAAAAAATGCAAAATGAGAATATACTTTGAGAGCTCAGTGACACTATCAAATGTAACAACATTTGCAATATAGGGATCCCAGAAGGAGAAGAGAAAGAAAAGGGGACAGAGAATTTATTTGAAGCATGGGGGGCAGGGCCTCAGGGCAGTGGTGCTAGCAAGCTTTGAACACTGCTGTTCCTCTGTAGGAGGGGCTCTTAAGCACTGGGACTGAGGTGGGCTACACAGAAGTGTGGATCAGTGAAAGCACAGTGTGGGGGGCAGGATGGTAATGCTAGCAAGTTAGGTAGTGGTCCTGCAAATGTCTGTGTGTTTATGCTGGGGGGTGTGGGAGGGAAACAGTGCCTGCCAGATCCTTTGTTCCTGGAGGAGTTCCCCAGTGATTTCTTTCCCTCCAGGACATGCTCTGCTCCTGGAATAGTAAACAACTCTTCCACCCATATGTCCCAGGCACTTTTCAAACTGCTGCTTTGATTCTGTACCTTTATGGGCTATTTGTGGGGCTGTCTCTTTAAGGGTGGGGAGTCAGTTTTCTCCAACCCACCAGCTCTCTCAGAGCTGAGCTGCTGATTTTTTAAAAATTCCAGGTTTTAAGTCCCCCTAGTTGTAAGAACTCACAAAATCTGGTTTCCAAAGACAGATGTTATGGATATTCATCTTCCCTGTAAAACCCAGCATGGGGTTTACTTCTCTCCCCTCTCCATGCCCACAGTGTCCCTCCCTCCTTGGGAGAGGCCCACCAGTCCCTCTAGCTCCCAACCACATCTCTGCCCTCCCTGCCCTCTTCAGTGTGTCCTCTTCTCTACATTTAGCTGGGGATTTCATTCTGCCAGCCTCCACGTAATTTTCTGGGTTATTTACACTGATGTGAGTGTTATCTAGTTTATCCACAGGAGGAAGTGAGCTTAGGGTCCTCCTACTCCACCATCTTCCCCGGAAGTGACACACTAACAATTCCCCATACTTTTTTCTGAACTTTGAAACTTTCTAGCAAATGTATCCCCAAATAGCCAGGTCATTTGACTCTCATTTCAGATTGACAATTTCATAAACAAGTATTGTTTAGATCATTTGCCTTCAAAAATAAATGATTACTCTTTTCTCCCCCACTTATTATTTTTTTTCTTTCTGCTGTTAACTATTATTCATTCATGCTCCATTTGAGTTTTCTTCACCCAGAGAAAACATCAGCTACTTGATGCCTTGGGGAAGCTGGCTTAAGAGATCTATTTACTATTCTTTGATATTAGTGATATTGCTAATTATACAGTAGAAATGCTGTATTTTAATAGTTTATGTAGCATTTAATTAGGAGATAAAATGTAATGGAATGTGGTTTATGAGACTCTTTAAACTTGCTCTAGAGGGTCTAGTTGGTCTTCTGATACATATTTTTATCTCATAATATATATCTTTTTAATGAACTGCAGCCCCAGAAGATGTTTGCCAAACTTTTTTTTTTCCAAATCCAAATACCTAATGAAACAGCATTTCATTAAATGAATATACCATTGAATCAAATTCCAGCTTCAAAAGTGACAGATTTCATGTGATAGAAATGCTAGGCTTTGCGATAAAGTAAAATTTGTGTCTGGGTTTGGTCTGAAATTTACATCTAAATCCCAGTTTCAGTGCGGATTAGTTTGATCTTGGGGAATTCATTTAGACTCTGAGTCACAGTTATTTTTCATATAAAATGACTGTAACAGTACTCATCTTACACAGCTGATGTAAACATTACATTATACACAAAATAAGTTAAACAATTCTTAGGACTACGTCAAAATTAAAAACTTTTGTTTTATAAGCAATACTGTCAAGAAAGCAAGAAACAACACACAGAATGGGAAAAAAAATATTTGCAAATCATACATCTAGTAAGGGACATGTACCCAGGATATATAAAGAACTCTTTCAACTCAGGAAATGAAAATATGCATTCACAAAAACTTGCACATGCAGGTCCACAGCAGCATTATTTATAAAAGCCAGTAAGTGAAAACAAGCAAATGTCATTCAACTGAAGAAAAGATACACGAAATGTGGCACATCCAGATAACAGAATATTATTCAACCATAAAAAGGAATGAAGCACTGACCCATGCTATGACATGGTGAATGAAACTCGGAAACATAATGCTAAGTGAAAGGAGCCAGACACAAAAGACGACATATTGTAAGATTTTGTTTACATGAAATGTCAGGAAAAGGCAAGAAAAAAAAAAAAAAAGAAGAAGAAAGAAAGAAAGAAAAAAGAAAAAAGTCCATTACTGGTAGCCACGCTTGGTGGGGGAGGGGAATATGAAAAAGAATGGGGAGCAACTGCTCAAGAGGGTGGGGTTTCTTTATGTAGGAACCAAAATGCTCTAAAATTAGATGGGTCATTAGGGTTATGCAACCCTGTGAATATACTAAAATCACTGAATTATATCCTTTAAGTAGAGGAGTTTTATGGCATGTGAATTATATCTTAATAAGGCTATTTAAAAAGAATAAAATTAAATAGCATTTTTAAAGACCCTACAGATTGTAAAGCAAATAACAGGCATGAGGCATATTTCGGTTCCTTTCCCCTGGGCTGTCATAAACCATGCTGGTTTTGTTGATCTGGAGTACTTTTTTTCTATTTCATTAATTTCCATTCTCATCACAATTTCTTTTCTTTTATTTCTTTCATTTTAACTTGCAGTTCTTTCCTCAACTTTTTTAGATTAATCCTGAGCTCATTGATTTTCAACTTTTCTTCATTTCAAATATATGCATTTAAGAAACATTTTTCTTTAAGCATTGCTTTAGCTATAGTCCCATGTTTCAATATGTACTATTTTTATTATGCAGTTCAAAATATTCCTTATTTACCATTTGACATCCTAAATGTTTAGAGATATATTTATTCCTTTCAGAACATAAAATAATTTTCTAGTTATATTTTGTTATTGATTTTTAGCTTGATTGCATTGTGGTCAGAAAATACAGTATATATCTTTCAATTCTGAGATCAATTCTGACATGTATGTGTGTCATACACCCCTACAACACCAAGCAATTCTCTGGACACCAGCTGGGTGTCTTACAATTCAACTCCATTCTGACACTAGCTACCTGGAGATAGCATCAGGTTACACAAGTTAAGGGTTCAGTCCTACAAGCCCAGATTGTTAGCCATACTTCTGACCAACTGGCTATAAATCAGAGCTTCCCCAAACCTCCTCCTTGGGCTTGATTAATTTGCTAGAGTGAGAAACTTACAGAACTCAAAGTTTTTACTTATTAGATCACCAGTTTATTATAAAGGATATAACTTAGGAACAGCCAGATGAAAAGATGCATAGAGTATGGTTTAGAGGATGGGTATGCACCACGCTCCCCAAATCTCTACATGTTCACCAACCCAGAAGCTCTCTGAACCCTGTCTTTTTGGGCTTTTTATGGAGGATTTTTTATATGGGCATGATGATTAAATCATAGACCACTGGTGGATGAACTCAATCTCCAGTCTCTCTCCCCCTTCCCAGAAATCAGGGGTAAGACTGAAAATCATAATCTTCTAATCCTATGGTACACTCCACTGGCAAGCAGCCCCTATCCTTAGGTACTTTCCAAAAGTTGCCTCGATAACATAACAAAAGACAACTTTTATCATTCTCAACACTTAGAAAATTCACAGGGTTGTGGAAGCAAGGTTCCTAGGAACTGTGGAGAAAGAATTGCTGTATGATTTTCACTCTAAAGCTTGTTGCAACTTGCTATACTACCCATTAGAAAGTCTATCTGCTGCTGTCATGTGCAACGTTCTAGATAGGTCCATTAAGTCATTTATCAAATCTTTGATAGCCTTAATAATTAGTGTCTGTTCTACCTGTTACTGAAAGAAGTATTCTAAATCTTCCATTGTAATTGTTAATTTACCAGTTTCTGCTTGTAGTTCTATCAGTGTTTGTTTTATGTATTTTGAGGCCATGTTATTTCATCCATACAAATTTAGAATTGCTGTATTCTGGTGAATTGAACCTTCTATCATCATGAAATGTCTCTCATCTCTAGTCATGCTTGCAGCCTTAAAATCAATTTTGTCTGATATTAGTATAGTCACAGCTTTTTTCTGTTTTTTGTTTGTTTTTTACATTCAACCTTCTGCATGCACATATTAAGTTATGCCACTGGTAAGCAGCGTGTGTTTGAATTTTTTCTTTAATGTCTGAATTTTTTGCCTTTAGTAGAGGTTAGGCTACTTACGTTAAATGTACTTCCTGATATATTCAAATTTATATCTATCCCATATATATTTAATATACACACATATGCATGTGTTTTCTATTTGTCCTCCTATTCAATGTTCCTTCATTTTTCCCTTTTCCTTTTTTTTTTGAATTCATTATTTTTTATAATTCTTTTGTTTTCCTATGTTCATTTAGAAGTAATATACTCTTACTAGTCTTTCAGAAACTATACTATGAATCCTTGAATTTTCAAAATCAAATGTTAATTAATAGTTATCTTCTTCCCCAATAAAGCAAGGAGCTTAAAATAACTTAACTTTATTTATCCTCTCCCAAGTTCTGTGCTTTTGCTGGTATATATGCTATTGTATGTTTAAATTGTTTCTCTCCCTCTATCCTCCTTTCTCCTCCTTCCCCTTTCTCTTCCCTTCCCTCCCTTTTAGGCTTCCTCTCTACTCCCATGGATATATATCATAATATATTACTATTATTATTACTTTATATAAACAATATTCATTTAGATTTACTGATATATTTGCCTTTTCCCATTGCTCATTTTTATTCCAGTATTTGTAAACTTCTTTCAGGGATGATATTCTTTTTGCCTTTAGAGTCTGCTGGTGATTAGTTCTTTCCATTTTGTATATCTGAAATGCCTGTATTTTGCTTTCATCCTTGAAGGAAATTTGTGTTAGGTATAGAATGCTAGACTGACAGCTTTTCTTTCTGCCAATTGACTTTCAGTGTTTTTTTTGAGAAGTCAACCCTCAGTCTTAGGCCTGCCAATTCTCTGCTTCCACAGCTCCCTATTGCCTTCAGGAGATGACTTTTGAATTTTATCTTCGTTTCCTAGTTCTGGATGAGGCTGCTGGTCTATTGCTAGTTATTTCATCCCACCCAAATGTAGATGTCCTTTTTATTTATTTATTTATTTAAGATTTATTTATTTATTTGAGAGAGAGAGAGAAAGAGAGTGAGGGGCAGGAGGGGTAGAGGGAGAGGGAGAAAGAGAATCTCAAGCAGACTCCCCTCTGACCATGGAGCCTTACTCAGGGCTTGATCCCACAACCCTGAGATGTGACCTGAGCCAAAACTAAGAGTTGGACGCTTAACCAAACAAGCCACCCAGGTGCCCCAAAGGTCCTTTTTAAATGGTTATGTCACCTTTTGTAGTTCCCAGCTCTTGGCTGAAACTTTCGAACTTGTCTTTTATCTTTGTGAACATAGCAAGCATAATTTAACATTTGCATCAAGTAACTCTAGTGCCTGGAATCACTGCCTGTCTCTATTGTCTACTGTTAAGTTGGTGTTTGTTATCATCATCTTGTGGTCTTAAATGTCTGGTTAGCATTGATGATGTGCCAGGCATAGTATTTGAAAAAAATTTTTCGAGTAATATTTTACAGCCTAGACTCATGTTATCTTCCTCCAGAGAAGAATTTTGTTTGCTTCTGTCAGGTGTCAAGTGACATTAGTAATCAGGATCATCTTAATCCAATTCCATAGATTAATATATCTTTGTCATCCAGTTGGTTTGGATTTGGTGTTCAACCCCTGCAAGGGTTGGTTTACCTCTTTCTGATTCTTATACCTGTGGAATTTTCCTAACTGGATTCAGAACTTGACACAAATTCCTTCCAGTGAAATAATAAGATATAAAACCAAAGAACTATCCCTGCCATGTAGAAAATACAGTTCTCACCAGAAAATAAGGTTGACATGAAGTCCACAACACAGTAATTATTAAGAATAGCTAATACTTACACAATGCTTACTACACACTTGTCTGTTTAAAGCACTACATACATCAACTCATTAATTCTACCACAACCTTGAGACAAAGACAGCAAATCCTGTTGTTGTTTAAGTCCCTGGCTCTGGATGTTTCCAATGCCTCGCCAGATCCCTGCCCTTCCTGTGAAAGTCAGAGAGATTGAAAGGCAAGGTTCCTCATCTTGCAGCCTTGTGTTTGCTCAGATGTTATAAGCTGCCTCAGGAGTGACCTCCTCATGTCCCTGTTCCAGCTCTGGGTCTTACAACTGTGGGGTCCATCTTTTTTGTAAGTAAAGGCATTTTTCTGCATTTCTATCTGTCAAACTAGCTGCTACTCACTGGCAGAAACTGCTGGAAACCTTTCCCGAGAGCACACAGAGATTTTGTTGGTTTTTTTGGTTGTTTGTTTTGAATAAACAGTCCTGTCTTATACAATGCCCCTAGAAAGGCATTTTATAATTCACATTTTTATTGCACATACAACATTATATGAACCACAGATGAAATTATAAAGAAAAGAAATCCCCCTTGATCCCATTACCTTAACAGTTTTTACATCTTCTTTGTAATTCCTATAAGTAGTTTTTAAAACATGGTAGCCATCATCCATAGACACATTAACTGCACTTAACAATGAACTAGTATTTCTCAAGTTACTGATTAGAAGCCCCCCCCAAAAAAGTGGTGGGTATTTATCAGAGAGCCATGAGAATTGTTTGTTCCTTCTGCAGGGTGGATTAACAAAGGGGAAAAATGAAGCCACCAAGGGAACCAAAAATCACCAAGTCTCCACCCTCAGTCAAGAGCCTGACTTACTTCACCTGGTATAACTAGCTTTATTTTCCACTCCATTTCATATTTTATTTTGAAACAAAGCAGGATGTAAATAATAATCTTCTCTAACTGTTTTTAATTAATAAGATAATCATTCCCACTTAGAAATTTATATTCAGAAGATTACACGATTCACACTTGTTCTGAATGGGAAAGCCGGTATTTGAGGGCTGGACTGAAAGACCAAAAAGGTGCTGGTTAATCGTTATCACTTCCTTGGCTCCCAGAGTGGATTCCTTCAGAGTGCCCCTAGAGAGCACTGTGAGACTTAGCAAAGAAACATATAGATCACCCAGTCCAATTTGGATTTCAGGGAAATAAGAAGTTAGTTTTTAGTACAAGTATGCCCCCAAATATTGCATGACAACCTTATCCCCATAGCCCATACTGAAAAGATGGGCCAAAGTGGCCACATTTGTGCCAAGAGACTCTGCCGAGACCACACATGCTCGTTCCCTTGCTTTCTATAACAAACTAGCTAACTAGCTAACTAACTAACTAACTAAAACTAACTAACTAACGGGGCAGAAAGTGTGGACAGAGGGTCTTGGGCATCAGAGCTGGGATCAGAAGCAGCACCGTGGTTCACCAAACCATCTACAAGCTGAATTTATGGGAGGGTAGAAAACGCTGTTTGCGGAGAGGGGCCAAAGTGCAGAGCAAACTCAAGGTAAGAGGTCGTGAGGTCACAGAGAGCAAGCTGGAGAGGGCAGCTGCCCAGCAACTTCCAGACCCCACAAGGCACAGCCGTGCTTGTTACATTAGCGTCCAGAGGATTCCTCCTTATTTAGGCAAACTTGAGAGAGTTCCCGCTCCTTGTAGGCCAAGTCCTGGCTAAGCCTCCTCCCTGCATGGTGGGACTTCAGGGCTGGTGGCATGGTTCGGCTTTCTGGCTGGGTCTGAAAGGCGGGAGCCTCCACAGGCTTTGTCATGGTGCGCAGCGGGCACTGTGTGCATGTGGGCGCCACGGGGTGTACCCCATCTGCTTCCGTCCTGTTCACCCTTCTAGAAACAAAGTTCAGGGGACTCAGATATGCAGACCAGATTCTTCAGACAGACAGAAGAGGACCAAGGAAACACAAAGGGTCAGGGAACTTTCTGGAATATGCCGAGAAGTAGACGCAGAGAAGTTATTTATCAGTCTACCTCTGTTGGTTCAGTCACACCCACGCCCAGTCACACATGCATGCATACCCCATGCACGCATGCATACCCCATGCACGCATGCATCCACAAGCCACACACAAGTGGAACGCCCGTACACATGCACGCTGGCACACACACACAGACACAAACACGCTCCAACCATTCTTTGCTCTTCTTTTCTTCACGTTTATTAACATGCCTCCCCTGCAGCAACTCCTCATGTATTAGTAAAGGACAATGAGGAAACCCAGAAGTCATGACAGAGTGAAGTCCTTCTCAGGGACCCTAAGTGGCCCAAAGCAGAAAGGTGGGTACCAGGTGGAGGAGCCCCGAGCTTCTTGAAAAAATACCTTCCCCAAGGTCAGGTCACGGCTTCTTTTCCCAGGTCAGGATATTGCCAGACACTGAGCAAACGCGCTTCTCTGGCCGCTGAGATCCCCTTGTGAGCGGCTTCGCTACAGAGAGGCAGGATCTGTTCCGGGAACGCAACTCAGCCAACACAGACAGCATCACGGCCCCGAGAGCACAACGTTCTTTTCCTCCTCACTCTCCTCCGAGGCGTGTAAAGCCCAGGAGGAAACTACCCCATCAGGAGCAAAGTTCGTACTCAGCTAAGGCACGATTTCAGCTCTGACTCCTGAAAACGAAGATTTTGTCCTCAGACTAGCGGCTGCCCTCAGCTCTAGGGAGAAATGCTCACAAAATTCGCAGCCAGCGTTATTCTATCTATACTTACTGCTTCATTCAGTCACTGCCAGATCTATGATCTCCCTCAATCTCAGTTTCCATACAGGCGACTTAATGGACATTTATGGGGGTCCACCCAGCACCTGTTGTAGCCCCTCCCCCTACCCTTCCTCCTTGCTTACGGTGCTGGGCCCCCTTGCAGACTCAATACTCGGGAAGACTAGCCTCCAGGACACAGGGAGGCTGGGTAACATGGCTCAGCAGCACAGGCACCCATGAGACAGTCTTCGCCATGCTCATTTTCTTGAGACATTGCACGTGATCTACTTTAGACCAATCAGGATCCCGGCTGGAATGCTGGGGCAGAAGCTGTGTCTTTGCTCCTTCAAGTCTTGAATGAGCTTCTAACCCTTTGTGATCCACTCATAACTGGAGCTCGCACCCCCAGCGGCAGAGCAGAAAGAAAGTGCAACGAAAGAAAGTGCAATAACCTTGTTGAGCTGCTGGATCAGTCAGCCTGATGCCTGCTCTTCTGCAGGACTTTCCAGGGACACAGACCCTAACAAATCCCCCTTCTTATTCATCCTAGTTTGGATCCCATTTTCTGTCATGTGCAACTAAAGACACATGAATGCAAAATGCGAATGTGAAACAACTAGCAAATATGCTAGTGAATAATGAGACGATGGCCATTCCAAAATTGCTAGTGTATATTCATGGTGACCCCTAACATTGTTCAGTGTGCAACGTGCACAACTATACTGGGTGGGCCCTGGGGTAGGAGCAGGTATCTATGTTAAAGCTGCATTTACAAAACAAACACAATATTTACATTTAGATTGCTTATATTTGGGTGATTTGAGGTGTGGACTAATAGAGATTATGCCCCCCCATTCATTCATTTAATCATTTAATACAAAATTAGTATTGAATGCCTAAAATATGCAAGGTCCTGATAGATAAGCAACAAGACAAGGTAATTGCCCTCAAACTTTTAATGGGGGAAATTGATCATAAACAAATTAATATATAACATAAGGACAAATGGTGACATATTGTAAATAAAAATAAATCAAGGTAAGGAGACAGTACAGAGAGTGGCAGGAAGCATGTAAGTAGAATAAAGTAAATAGGGGCCCTCTGAGAGGTGACATTTGAGAAGACAACTGAACAAAGTAAGGGAGCAAGTCAAATGAGATAGGGAAGGGAATCCCAGGCAAAGGGAACAGCCAGCACAAAGACCCTGAGGCAGGAAAAATGTTGGAATGTTTGAGAAACAAGAAAGTCAGTGGAGCTGGAACAGAATAAGTGATGGGGTGAGTAAAGGAAATGAGGCAAGAGAAACAATGGCCAATCATGTACGGCCTTCTGGCACAAGAAAGGAGATTGGACTTAATTCCTAAGTGTGGTGGGCAGCCGTTGACAGGTTTTCAGTAGGTGAATAACGCAATCTGATTTAAGCTTTAAAATGCATCAACATGGATGAATCCCAAAAACGTAATGTTGAAAAAGAAACAAGTCAGGGAAGAATTAATGAGTCCAACACAAACAATACAGGGGCGCCCGCATGGCTCAGTTGGTTAACCATCTGCCTTCGGCTCAGGTCATGATCCCAGGGCTTTGGGATCGAGTGCCACATGTGGCTCCCTACTCAACAGAGCCTGCTTCTCCGTCTCCCTCTGCCCCTCCCCCCGCTTGTGCTCTCTCTCTCTCAAATAAATAAATTAATTAATTTAAAAAAATCAATACTAATGGGTCTATTATTTTTTTAAAATTTTTTATTATTATGTTAATCACCATACATTACATCATTAGTTTTAGATGTAGTGTTCCATGATTCATTGTTTGTGCATAACACCCAGTGCTCCATGCAGAATGTGCCCTCTTTAATACCCATCACCAGGCTAACCCATCCTCCCACCCCCCTCCCCTCTAGAACCCTCAGTTTGTTTTTCAGAGTCCATCGTCTCTCATGGTTCGTCTCCCCCTCCGATTTCCCCCCTTCATTCTTCCCCTCCTGCTATCTTCTTCTTTTTTTTTTTCTTAATATATATTGCATTATTTGTTTCAGAGGTACAGATCTGTGATTCAACAGTCTTGCACACTTCACAGCGCTCACCATAGCACATACCCTCCCCAGTGTCTATCACCCAGCCACCCCATCCCTCCCACCCCCCACCACTCCAGCAACCCTCAGTTTGTTTCCTGAGATTAAGAATTCCTCCCATCAGTGAGGTCATATGATACATGTCTTTCTCTGATTGACTTATTTCACTCAGCATAACATCCTCCAGTTCCATCCACGTCATTGCAAATGGCAAGATCTCATTCCTTTTGATGGCTGCATAATATTCCATTGTATATATATACCACTTCTTCTTTATCCATTCATCTGTCGATGGACATTTTGGCTCTTTCCACAGTTTAGCTATTGTGGACATTGCTGCTATAAACATCGGGGTGCACATACCCCTTCGGATCCCTACATTTGTATCTTTGGGGTACATACCCAGTAGTGCAATTGCTGGATCATATGGTAGCTCTATTTTCAACTTTTTGAGGAACCTCCATACTGTTTTCTAGAGTGGCTGCACCAGCTTGCATTCCCACCAACACTGTAGGAGGGTTCCCTTTTCTCCGCATCCCTGCCAACATCTGTCGTTTCCTGACTTGTTAATTTTAGCCATTCTGACTGGTGTGAGGTGGTATCTCACTGAGGTTTTGATTTGGATTTCCCTGATGCCAAGTGATGTTGAGCACTTTTTCATGTGTCTGTTGGCCATTTGGATGTCTTCTTTGGAAAAATGCTAATGGATCTATTATTTAGAGATGCAATTTTATTTAAAAAATAAAATAAAAAGCAAAGAAATGATTAACACAAAATTTAGGATGCAGGTTAACTCGAAGGTGGGGGAGGCAATTTGGGATGAGACACAGGGGCCATCTAGAGTGTTGGTTATTCTATTTTTTAAGCTGGGTGGTATCTATGAGGTATTCAGTTTATTATTATTCTTTAAGTCATACATACTCTTACAGATATGATAGATTTTATAATACAATTTTTTTAAAGATTTATTTATTCATTTTAAAGAGAGAGAGTGCAAGTTTGGGGGGTGCAGAGGGAGAGGGAGAGAGAGAATCCTCAAGCAGACTCCCCACTGAGGGCAGAACCTGATGCAGGGCTTGATCCCAGGACCCTGAGATCTGACCTGAGCCAAAATCAAGAGCTGGCTGATTAACCAATTGAGCCACCCAGGAGCCCCTATAATACACATTTTTAAAAAATATAATACAAAATGTTTAAAAATATTTTATTTATTTATTTGAGAGAGAGAGAAAGGGCACGCGCGCGCACAAGCCAGGGAGCGGCAGAGGGAGCCGGAGAAGCAGACTCTCCGCTGAGCAGGGAGCTCAACTCGGGGCTCAATAGCAGAACCCTGAGATCATGACCTGAGCTGAAGGCAGCTGCTTAACCGACTGAGCCACCAGGTGCCCTCTAATATAAAAAATGCTCTGGTAACTGGATGATTGACTGTTGGAGGGCAAGACTGATCCTGGGAGACTCATGAGACTATTTTTTATTTATTTATTTATTTATTTATTTATTTATTTATTTTTATTTATTTAGTGCATGTGAACATGGGGAGGGGCAGAGGAAGAGGGAGAGAGAGACTCTTACGCCGTCCCCATGCTCAGAAGGGAGCCTGTCGCTGGGCTCAGTTTCACCACACTTTGATCATGACCTGAGCCAAAATCAAGAGTCAGAGGCTTAACCCATAGAGCCACCCAGGCACCCCTCATGAGTCTATTTTGAAATCCAAGCGAGTGGAGATGGTGGTGTAGGTTGGTGGGACCGCAATGGCTGAGAGGGGGCCACACGTGGGCCATGTTTTTAAGTGCAGCTAATAGGAACTGCATATAGTTGGGTAGAGGGACCAAAATACAAACAAATGGAGATGGGGCCAGACTTAGAGAGAAGCAGGGCTGCTTGGGAGGCAGGGGAGGCTCATCTCTCCAGACCCTTCCAACCCCGCCGTGCCTGTGCCCTGGGGTAATAAGAGGCCTCGCAGAGACCTCATGTATCAGGGGCTGGAAGAGAAGCCCGGGCTTCTCGGGACCCCAGTTCCACAGACGCATCTCAGCACCCACCCCCTCAGCCCTCAGAGCAGCTTGAGCCCCCTCCCTGTGGGAGAGGACTTCGGCTCTGATTCCTTGCCATGGGAGCAGAAACAGAGGAGAAAATGAAGATTCAGAAATAAGAGGCAGAAAAAGAATCTTTTCATTTTTTCTAATAAATAATTCACTAAGTAAGCAGAGAAAGAAAGAGTAAAAGCCAAAACAAACCCTCCAAAACAGCACAGCTAAACAACTTCAGGAGGGGAGGCGAGACTGCCTCACCTTGGAGAACAGCTTGGTCAAGGTCAAAGCCACTTGAGAGCCTTCTGAGGGTGCTCTGACTCCTTGGTCTGCAGGTTGGTTCTGCTCATTTGGGCTGGGGCAACGGGAGCCAAATGAGGGCCAGGCTTTCACCTCCCTGCTCCCACCCAAGAACCACTGGAGAAAGAATCACCTTCAGCACTGTTGCTCTTGCCCCCGAGCCCTGGGGCAGCCAGGAGCACTCATCATTGGCCATGACTCTGGGGGCGGGATGATGCCGGGACCCTCATTTAAAGCTAACGACAACCATGGTTCTTTGTTGGGACCATTCACACAGATTTTGCGTATGTGTATGAGGACTGAAATTTTGAAGCCCCTTCTCCCCGTAAGCTCCCTGTTACTAAAGTGCATGAAAACAGTAATCTGATCAACCCTAATGATAGCTACTCTTCCTGCCCACCATTATTGATCACTGTCTATGTGCCAGGCACAGTTCAGCAATTTCCTTACATTAACTCATTTTGTCATCATAGCAACTTCGTGAGGTGGGCATCATTATCCTCATTTCACATCTAATAATGCTAGCCCACATGTATCCAAATCTTTCCATCTGCCAGGCACCGTGCAAAGGTCATGTGTTATCTCACAATGGGGAAGGTATAACACTGCCCCCATATCACAGAGAAGGAAACACAGCCCAGGGAAGCAAAGTAACTTGTCCGAGGTCTTACAAGCATCGGGATCAGGCCTGAGATGGCCCAGCAGGGTTACCTGGAAGGGCTCACATCCTGAGACCTCTTAGCCACTGCAGGCCAGCATGAAAGGGCTAAGGAGGCCTCCACATGGGCATTTCCCCCAACAGCTTTGTTGAGATAGAACTCACATACCCTCTACTTCACCCCTTTGCTGCATAGGATTGCAAGGCTTTCAGTATATTCACAGACTTGTACAACCATCCCTTCCGTGAATTTTAGAACATTTGCATTTCCCCCCAAAAGAAAACTTCTTGTACCTTCATCATCATCCCCCTGGCTCCTCCATCCCCACAGATTGAGGCAACCACTAATTTAATTTCTTTTCTGTGACTTTGCCTTCAGGAGACTTCATACAAATGGAATTGTACAATATGTGACTTTTTATGACTGACTTCTTTCAGTTAGCATCATGTGTTCAAGGTTCATCTTTGCATGTACCATGTACTTCACTTCTTGTTGTTGCCAAATAATATCCCACTGTCAGGCTGCACCACAGTTCATGTATCCGTTCCTCAGTTGATGGACATGTAGGTTGTTTCCACTTTGGGCCTCTTTTAAATAATGCTGCTCTGAACAAACACTCATGTGTAAGTTTTTGTGGGGACACAAATTTTCCTTTCCTGTTGGCATTTTTTCACAGGCCTCTGAGATAATGTTAAAGATAGACATTTGAACTTGAACTTCAATGCTGTCCAGAAGAGAAGAGCGAGCTATGGTGTCCACCCCTTTGTGCCACTGATGCTCAGCAAAGAGCAGACCAAAGTGTGTCCTGGGGCCCTACTGGAGGGAGGAATCCCAACCCAGGGCTGCCTGGCCCCAAGTTAACTCCTGGTGGACACTGGCCTTGACCAGCAGAGATGGTACCTATTACCACCGGCAGGTATAGGGAGACAGGGCCCAAAGCGGAGACCCCATGAAGGTGGGGATAGCAGAACGCCAGCCTGTGTCTCCAACCCAGCCAGACAGACCTGGTCATAGGCTCCTGCTACAGGAGGCTGATGTCAGGTGTTGGTTTGTTTTCTTTCTTAAACCAAAATTAGTTTCAGCTCGTTCAGAGGCCAACAATAATAAAATATGTTTATTTCATAAGTGAACAAATGGAGGACAAAGAAGTTTCTCTGGGACCAACACTGGGGCTGTGCCTCTCTGAGTCTTCATTTTCTCATCCATAAAATCCTACGTAATAGGTCATTATAAGGATTTAACAGATAATACCTATGAAATAGTAACAGATGTCTAATAAAATAATAACAAATGGGAACACAAGTTACCAAGGTTCCAAAACACATGATGCCCTTATTGTGTGTAAAACTGACATTAGTTTTTATTTTTATCTGTCTCTCCCTCTCTCTCTCTTTCTCTCCCCTCTCAGGATATCTTTTCCTTCCCGCCCCCAGCTCGGAAATCACATCTCCATCCTTCTCCAGGCTCTTCTCTCAAAACATCCAATGTCTTCTTGATATTACCCAGGTGTTAGAAAAGAATCAGTTAGGCATGAGTCATTGAGGGACCTCTGATTTTTTCCATGAAGTTTGAGTTTTTATGGAAGATATTTAAGAACCCAGAAAAATCTCTAATTGCTTATTTTTAAAAAATTTCTTCTTTCTTCTTTCTTTTCACCCTTCAGTCAACATTGTACCTACCACAGCTACTCTAGGTGCTAATATATATAGGGGCTTACGTAGGTGCGAGATGCCAATCTTGCCCTCAAAACAATTCAGTCTGGTAGGGAAGGATGACAGAGGAGGTAGTGGTAGGATTCAGGCAGCGGAAATTAATGCAACAAGGTTTGGGATTCTGGGATTCTGTTTGGGTACAATTGTGGAACAGTGAATAAACATTTGTCTGAACTATACAAAGAACTTTATGTAGCTTGTGACCTGGTATGTCAGGATAACAGGAGAGACAGAACTGCTTAGATTTTGATCCTTTTTGGAAATCTGAGTCCAAGCCCTGCCTTACCCACTTGGCTCTCCCACCAGCTGAACTACAACACTGTGCCTTGATCTTAGCTCTTGCAGCCCCCCCACTCCTGCTCATGTTTGAAGTCTAAGGATGTTCTGCTTACAATCGGATTTTTTTTTTTTTTTTTACAATCGGATTTAATAGTAGGATTTTTTAGAGTACTGTATGATAGAAAATAATACTGGTTAGCATGGTTCTGGGCACACAGTCAGGACCTAAATAAACGCTTGCTGAACAAACTACTGTTTGAAAATTAAAATGCATTGGACTTGTATTGCAGACAAAGGAATAAATTCATCCTAAAGCAAGTAAGTCAACTGCACGTCAGTAGTTTAAGGAAATTGCTTCTCAGATGCCATTGAATGTCCTCTTTAGGCTACTTACATTAAATTAGAACAGTCCACCTTCCTACACTTCTGTGGCTTGACTCACTGACATGGGAGAGCACGTTTTTTCATTATAGGGGGAAATAGTTGATGGGAATAATTCATATCTTTAAAAAAAATCCCTATTTTCATTTGCTAAATGTATTCCTTTTGTATGATATTTACCATGTTTCCATTTTGCATTTAGTTAATAGTTACTACATTTGTTTGTTAGATAACCAAGGTGAGGTGATATTTACAATATCCGGTTCATGATTATTAACACTTACTTGTTTTATTCTGTTTATGTGTTAAAAAAATAGCTAAGCACAAGCTATAAAGGAGATGTGATTTCCCAGAGGGGAGGTAGGTGAGGGTATAGGTGAAATAGGTGATGGGGATTAAGGAGAGCACTTGTCATGATGAGCACAGAGTGATGTATGGAACTGTCGAATCACTATATTGTATACTTGAAACTAATAAACACTGTATGTTAACTATACTGGAATTAAAATTGAAAAAAGAGATGTGATTTCTTTCTGTGTACTTTCAGCAAATATGTTCTTTATTCTGCCTTCCATAACTGTGCTAAGGCAGCATTATAGTTTTTATCACTGTAGAGAAAAAGTTAGGATTTTGGAATGAGCAAGGGACTACTGAATATCCTTTCAATGAAAGGTTGAAGGTTCCGGAATTATATAATTCCATATGGAGGTGACTCTGGCTATTTTACAATTCTGGAGAGGTAGAAGTTAACTTAGTAGCCGACTGACAGCAATGCAAACAGTTCTTGTCTATAAAAACATAAATTAGAAATGCCCCATTGGAATAAAATTGACTATTGCTCTATGCACAGAACAAGTTTTGCAAACTCATCTCAGCACTTATTTATTGCATTATAATTTGTGCATACAATGAGTTAAAATCTTTGACACATGCTCATCTTATATCTGAAAGCCATGATTATCAATTTTTGAAAATTACCATTTGACATCACATTTAATTTGTACAGATTTTCAGTTAACTAGTAATTGTACTGAATTGTGAGTTCAGTAATTAGTAAGGTGTGAAATAAAAATGTGGCCTTTTGCCACTTTGGTTGGCATAGCAAGATAGGCACAAAATATTTAGAACTTGAAAGCTGGAAGATGCTGGCCTAAAATTCAGTCCAAGTAGTGACAAGTTCCTTTCACCCAAATTTCCAATTTATTTGATAGTAATTCACAGGCTTGTCTGTTAAGCCTATGGTACCATCTGGTGATGGTAACAGCTAAGTAGGCAGCAATTGTCATGGGGAGCTAGAAAGAGCTTATGTAACAAAAACCCATTCAGAATGAGACTGAGATTTGGGGGAGAGTTGAGTAAGTACAAGACTTTGCAACAAAACAAAACAAACCCCCCAAAAAACAAAGATAAAACCAACTCTAAGGTAAGCTTGGTTACAAAACATTTAATAGCAGATAGCAAAAATGCTTCTTACCATACAAAAAGATTTATAGCACTTCAGAAAACAAAAACACAAAAGGCTAAGTAGGTTCTCCAGCAAGCTATGCTCTGGTGAACTGAGGCTGGTCAGAACCAAGAGGAGACATTTTCTAGAACAGCAGAACACACTGAGTAGGTTGCCAAAGAGCAAGATTGAATGCAGAAACCTTGCTATAGCACAGCACTTCCCAGTATGTGGGCCAGAATAAGGAATAGGAAGTATTTGTTGATTGAAGAACAAGTGAACAAACCAGTGACCATCCTCAGAAGTCAGTTATGTCATGGGATCTGCAAGTCATGGTGTGCAATCCACTAGGGTTTGGAAGGCTAAGTGTTTCACACATCTATGCATGTCTGTGAATTTCCAGGGTAGTTGTGGTAACACAATCTGAATATACTTAAAAAGGCTGAATTTACTGTAGTTTTTTGCTGTTTGCATTTTCCCTATGGATAAAAGAAGTAATGGCAACTATAAGGAGGTGGCCTCTGAAATTTTTGATTTTTTTTTAAAGATTTTATTTATTTATTTGACAGAGAGAGACACAGTGAGAGAGGGAACACAAGCAGGGGGAGTGGGAGAGGAAGAAGCAGGCTTCCTGCTGAGCAGGGAGCCCGATGTGGGGCTTGATCCCAGGACCCTGGGATCATGACCTGAGCCAAAGGCAGACACTTAACGATTGAGCCACCCAGGCACCCCAATTTTTGATGTTTTAAAAGAGAAGTGTTTTACTCAAAAAAGTCTGAATTATTATTTCTTCAACTCTTCTGAGCCCCACTCTTCCTTCTCGCCTTCTGGGTCTCTGTTATACAAATGTTAGCTCTATTGTTCCATAGGTCCCTGAGGTTCTGTTCACTTGTTTTCCATCTATTTCCTCTCCTTTGTTCAGGTTTGGTCATTTCTGTTCTGTCCTCAAGTTCACTGATTCTTTCCTCTGTCATTTTCATTCTGCTATTGAGTCCATCCAGCGAGTTTTTCAAATGTCAGTTATATTTTTCTGTTCTAAACTGCCAATTTGTCCTCCTCATACCTTCTATTCTTTTCTGAGGCTGTTTTATCTTTTGTTTCAAGCATGACTGTAAATGTTCATTTTATAGTAGCTGCTCAATGATCCTTCTTAGCTGATGCCAACATCTGTATCATCTCAGTGTGGCATTTCTTGATTGTCTTTTCCAATTCAAGTTGAGATGGTTCTTGGCTGGACAAGTGATTTTATTGTACTCTAGACAGTTTGGCTATTATGTTGTGAGATCCAGGATCCTATTTTTCTTCTTTGGAGGCAGTCATCTCATTCAGGTGTAGTGTGAAAGTCTATGTGGGGCTGGAAGTTCAGCTCCCCATTTGGCTCTTGGTGACACTGAAGCCTTGACTCTCACTGCCTCATTGCCTTTGGGGAAGGGTGGAAGTTCTGCTCTCCATTGGGCCTCTCTGATGGGGGTGGGAATGGAGGGATCGAGAATGCCAACTAGCTCTGCATCACCTGCCTTGTTCAGTCTCAGGATCCCTGGTGGGGAAAGCCGAGTGCCCTTGGGTAAATTCTTTTACGTCTTTTATTTTTTCTCTTGTATTTCCCATCTTCTTATCCTCTTTTGCTTCATGGCCTGGGAGATTTACTGGATGTTAGGAGTCCTTCTGATGAATTATTTTATTTTGGCAATCATTTTTAATTTACTTTTTCTTTGTCATATTTCATAACATTCTGTTCTCAATTTGCGGCAGTGGTATTTTATCAAATCTTTCTAAAGAACACTAACTAGTTTTTTTTTTTAAAGTATAATCTGTTCTCAGAATTATGTCTATGTCTTCTAGGTTCATTTTTCCCCCTTTTATTTATGTTGGCCTTTTTCTTCCATCTTGATGTTTTCCTCATTTGTCTGATGACTCTTGGTTGTCCACTCATATTTAAGAATGATTGTTGGAGGTAGATGGTGTGAGTTTCTTTGCCATTGTATAGGAGATTCATTTTTCTAATAAGTGTTTCCCTTGAATGGGAAGACTATCTGGGAGCTCTGCATATGTGAGCAGGCCATCTAAGAAGGGCAGTAATCTGAGAAGATTAGAGTGGGTTTTATCTTGGTTTTTTGGGGGTTTTGTTTTGTTTTTTTGCAAAGTCTTGTACTCATTCAACTCTCCCCCAAATCTCAGTTCTTGGGCAAGGATCTGGCTATTTGGCTTGCTTACCAAGTATCAGAATGAAGAGGGCTACCCTGAGGTGGCAGTATTCTTTCCAGAAAGTTCCTTCAATTTATTTAAGGAAATTCTTTCTCTTTATTTCTGTGTGTGTCCAAGATGTTGTAGCCATATTGAATTAACATTGAAATTCTTATTGCATAAAGGGCCACATGCTTAACTCTTTGAAACAACACTGTGTAGAAAGCTTCTTTCAACTAATATCTTCTTTCATTAAGATGGAAGTGTTCCAAAAAAAAAAAAAAAAGACATTCTTATTGCAAAACTTACTTTTTACTCTTCTTTG
Organism: Halichoerus grypus; assembly: GCF_964656455.1. Lineage (NCBI taxonomy): Eukaryota > Metazoa > Chordata > Mammalia > Carnivora > Phocidae > Halichoerus > Halichoerus grypus. Next base: position 73,519,926 of record NC_135722.1, read on the forward strand.
GAGGTCTTAATTAGTAATAAAATGTTACCAAAATCTTAATTGTCTAAATAATCCTCAAATTCAGAGAGATTTGGAACTGTTTGGTCTTCCCTTATTATAACAAAAAAAAAAAAAACAGGCACCTGGATCATTCAGTCAGTTGAGCATCCAACTCTTGATTTTGGCTCAGGTCATGATCTCAGGGTCATGGGATCGAGCCCCACATTGAGCTCTCCACTCAGTGGGGAGTCTTCTTAAGGATCTCTCTCTCTCTCTCTGTTCCTCCCCCTCACTTGTGCTCTTTTTTTCTCTCTCTCTCAAATAAATAAATAAAATAAATCTTAAAAAAAATAACCAAAAAGATTTTAGGCATATGTTTTCAAGGATCTGAACTTTGGTTAAGAATGTCCTTAATAATGAAAGCCCTTTAAGATTTTCAGTAGTAATTAACTCAATTCCTCTTGCTCTGGGCTGAAATCTTTAAACCTTTTGTGGACATCTTAAGATTATGCATTTCCTTTCTCAGTAAAACATTTCCATACCTATTACACTATTGGGAATTTCTTTTTTACATCTGACCTGTTCCACTTTGAACTTGTCTCCTTTCTTTTGTCTCCTGACATTTTTAAGGGGAGCAGAACAACCTGGAAGCATTCACATAATTACCTAACAAAGTTACTACTTCATTGTCTGACTTTTGAAAAATGCCAAGAGCTATTATCATTAAAGTTGAATAATGTCATAGGATGACAATTAATTTGATCTTTAACTGTTCAGTGTCATTCCCTTCCACAAAGAAGCAATCAAATATAATATGTACTATATTGGTTGGGAGCATGGGGTTTCATGTTGGTCAGACCTAAATCTCCATCCTGGCATCAACCACTTGCTAGCTATGTCTCCTGAGGTATTTTGCTTAACTTTCTTAGGACTCAGTTTCCTCTTTTGTGAATTGGGATAATAATGTTGCCTCCCTTGTATTGCTGTGAGATTTAAACAAGATACTGCCTATAAAAAGGGCCCCACACATATTAGGTGCCCCATAACTATTTGTTTTTATTGTTTATTAACTACAGTAGACCTATTTTATTAAAGCTGAGCAATGAGATATTATGTAGTAGATAATTATCCTTTTCAGTTATCTAAGAAAAAATCTGTCATTCTTATTACTCCATGTGGCCAAACTTGAAAGTAATGATGGAGATTTTGTTTATTTATTTATTTTTAAAATATGTAAGTCCAGAAGAGGAGAGAATACATTGAGTGTCTTTACAAACTTTAAGCAATTTTTAAAAAAGATTTTATTTATTTATTTGAGAGAGAGTGAGCGAGAGAGAGAGAGAGCATGAGAAGGGGGAGGGCCAGAGGGAGAAGCAGACTCCCCACTGAGCAGCAAGCCCCATGTGTGCTTGATCCTGGGACTCTGGGATCATGACCTGAGCCAAAGGCAGACGCTTAACCAACTGAGCCACCCAGGCACCCCAAACTTTAAGCAATTTTTATTCTCAATTACTTCTGGCTCTGCTCATTTCATGGAAGTCAAATGACCTTAAGTCTTGCTGAGCCTCACTGTGAAAGATCAGACAATGATGATTTTTGGGTGGCAACAGTCAGATACCATTGACCAAGTGGCTATCAGAAGAAATTGGAATAACTTTTAGAATATTTTTTTCTCTGCATTGGATGTCCATTAATGGAGCCTAGTAGAGAGGCAAGGTAGGAGTATAGAATAGCAAGCAAGATACAAATCCAAGGGATGAGACAGCACTACAGTCAGGCTGCCAAAGTAGGCAAATTCTCGGTGGTGAGAGGTCACTGGAAGCAAAAATGAGGACCTCCATCTCTTTCTGCTGGTGCCACTCTGTGCTCTCGCAGAGATGGGCTGCTCATGTTCTGATAATAACAGCTACCCAGCTTGGAAACCAGAGAATAAAACTGGAACCCTCCAGAAATAAGGGAACATAATCAATGTAAACATAAAATGATTGTACAGTGACCTCTCACATTTGTTGTTTCTGAAATTGTGAACAGACGACTGAGCTAAAAAATCTAAAGGATTTTTAGTAGACACAGAGAATATTATTCTAAAATTTGCATAGAAAAGTAAAGGTAGTAAAATAGCTAAAACAATTTTGTACAAGAAACTAAAGTGGTAGAAATTATTATACCAAATTTCAAGACATATTGCATAGCTACAATAATCAGGGCAGTGTGAGTGTTGGTGGACGAATAGACTCATAGATTAGTAGAACAGAATAGGGAACCCAGAAATAGACCCACAGATAACCCCAAATGATGTTTAACAAAGATGCAAAAACAAATCAGTGGAGGAAAGATAGCCTTTTCATTAAATGGTGCCGGAGCAATTAAACATCCATGGGGGAAAATAAATCAGAACCTAAGTGTTGCACCTTAAATAAAAGTTAACTCGAAATGGATCATGGTCTTAAATGTAAAACATAAAAGTAGAAAACTTTTTTACTTTTATTTATTTATTTATTTTTAAACTTTTTTAAAAGGTAGGAGAAAGCCCTTAGGATTTAGGTCTAGGCAAGGAGTGCTTAGACTTGAAACCAGAAGCATGATCTATAAAATAAAAAGTTTATAAATTAGACCTCATCAAAATAAAAACTTTACTCTGCAAAATACCTTGTTAAAAGGATGAAAAAGCAACATACAGTCTGGGGGAAAGTCTGTGCAAATCACATAGGGTTAATCTGTGATTTGGTGAGGTCTACACTCTGTTATGAAGGTTTGGTAGCTTTTTTGTTTTTATCTATTATGTCCAGAGACTTTTACTCTCATATTGTACTAAGCTATGCTTTTTACTTAAAAATATGAAGATTTGATAACTATTTACTTATAATCAAATCATAATTACATATTAATGCTATCGTCATTTCAGGAAATTATTTCTCCTTTCGTGAGTTTAATTACTAACTTTATCTTTTTAATGAAAAATGATAGGGTGCTATATTCAGGAGTTGTTGTTACAGCAATATCATTCTTTACTTCTGTTCCTCAATTCATCAAATACTTCTTGATACCTTGCTGTGTTCAGAAGGTACTTTTAAATTTAGTTCAGTGGCTGCATTTCGATGCATGATGTTTGCTCAGTTCTGACTCTTAAGGTCGGAAGAGAAAAAGTACATGCAAATTTCAGAAGTGAAATATCATTCCATATTCTCCCCATTGCTGATGTAACTCTTCTCCTTGTTTAATGTTAACAGCTGAACAGACTGGATACCTTTCACCCTTTTTATAACAGCAGTTAATCCTCAATCATGGTCTCTTTTTACGTTCCCATGTTGAGGCCCCTTGGTTCCGAGCACAGCGCTAATCAGATCAGCAGCTCAGCTGCTTGGGTCTCTCGTAGGAGTCAAGGATCTCCATTAAGGGAATGGGGAGGAATGTGCGAGAAGAAATTTTGTCTGAAGTGTGCAGATTGTGTATCTGATTCTCTCTGACGTTGATCACTGAGCTGAAAATGACAGAGTGTGGATAGCTCAGTCTGAAAACATGGCTACTGACTTCTCCAACTTCTTTACCAAGACACCTGTGAGGACAGCAGAGTGTGAGTGTGTTTTCTCAGGTATCTGTAGTTTAACCCAATTTGAAATCTTTAAACTCAAAATTTCCTGAAGGTATTGTGCTATATTTTAAAAATTCACATTTTTTAAAAATATAAAATAGTATTTTCAGTTACCATCTCCAGCTGAGACTTGCTACATGTTTACCAGTCCCATTTCCTCTTCCTGGGCATATAGAAATTCTCAATTTCTGAGCATTTCGTGCAATTAGTAACATAGGGCAAATTGATTAGATTCCAGGCAATGGGCTGTGGGCGGCAGTGATAAAGGCCTGGTCATAAAACATAAAAAATACACAGTTGCAGGGCGCCTGGGTGGCTGTCAGTTAAGCGTCTGCCTTTGGCTCAGGTCATGATCACGGAGTCCCAGGGTCGAGTCTCACATCAGGCTCCCTGCTCAGCGGGGAGTCTGCTTCTCCCTCTGCCCTTCACCCTGCTTGTGCTCTCTCTCACTCACTCTCCCTCTCTCTCTCAAATAAATAAATAAAATCTAAAAAAAAAATACACAGTTGCCTGTGCTCTTTCCCTTCCAGGGTGACCATGGAAGTTATGCATTTAGTATGATAGTGACACAAGATGCAAAGAGCCAGGATCCCAGAATCTCCACCTGGGGGAGAGGGTCCCGATATACAGCATTCTGTGACTTGGACAAGAAATAAATTTTTATTATGTGAAGTCACTAAGACTTTAGGGGTAGCTTGTTACAGCAGCTATAGTATTTGTCCTGACTAATGCACCATGAGAACAATATTTTTCTGCCAACTGTACTCATCAAGGTGTAGTTTCATGGAGTTAATTTTGAGAATGGAATGAATTGAAGAATGACAACATTTTCAGATTTAGTATCTAGGCGATTTCTCTCTTCTTTCTTGCTGTTACAATACTTCTAGACCTCAAGCTCACAAAAATATGTGCATACCAAAAATTGTTGTTCTTTTATTTCTTTCTTTTCCCCCAAAGTTCAATGAGTTCTATTAGGGTAACCATGAGAGAAGATGCCCAGAACACTGTGCAAAATTGCAATAGTTTGAGTTGAAATTTTGGCCAAGAGGATAGAATTTAAAAGGGTTTCTGACCTGTTGTTGTCCTGTTAGTGTCTTATTTTTTATTGAAAGGTGATGACAAATGATGCAATTTATTTTATGCTAATATGATCATTTCCATCCTTTACATAGTTGTCCCTCTTGTCCATAGGTTCACTTTCCAGTGTTTCAGTTACCTGCAGTCTACCATGGCCTGGAAGCAGGTGATCTTGACACGTGGTCAGAAGGTCAGAGTAGCCTCACACTATATCACAGTGCCTACATCATTCACCTCACTTCATCTTATCATGAAGGCATGTTACCATCCCACATCATCACAAGCAGGGCGACTACATTACAATAAGATATTTTGAGAGAGAGAGAAACTACATTCATATAATTCGTATTACAGTATATTGTTCCATTTTATCATTAGTTATTGTTGTTAACCTTTTATTGTGCCTAACTTGTAAATTGAGCTTCATCATATGTATGCATGTATAGGAAAAAATACATAGTATAAATAGGGTTCAGCACTTTCCATGCTTTCATGCATCCCCTGGGGTCTTGGAACATATCTTCCATGGATAAGTGGGGATAGAGGAACTACTATATTTTAAGAGTCTTAAAAGAGTCAATTATAGCCATATTTATCAAACATAAATCCTAGGATTTGTAACACTTTCCCTTACACAAGTTCTCAATATTTATTCCCAATTTTCTTTTTTTTTTTATTCCCAATTTTCTAAGGCCACGACAAGAAAGAAACCCTTGAGGGCTCTCTTTTGCCATTTTCAGGCTTTGTGTATCCTAGACAATTCGCTTAGCCACTCATTCCACCAACAATCTCTCAGCAGCGTTTCTCAAATTTTCGTTATCCCCGAACTATTTAATGGCTTACTCAGTGTACTCTTAGACCATTAATTCTAAGTGAATAGAAAGAGACATGATAAGTATTTAAATTATAAAAGTAAAACATAATATTAATGGTAAAAATAATTGTTTCATGTCAGTGGAAGAAGGATGATCTCACTGCTAACCTTTCACTAAGCGTTGGCTCAATAATTCAAGCATTAGCTTCTACATGCAGTATGTTTCTTCCCTGGCTCTTTATTGCTGCTAAATTGAAGGATTGAAACTAAAATTATAGATGATTGAGAATTCCAGCAAGTGTTTGATGGCTCCATCTGATAATTCTGGATATTCAGGTCAAACATGGGCCCAGAACTTAATGGAGAGATTTAATGAGTATAGGACCTTGAAAACGCTTAAGTCCACAAGGGAATCAAAACCTGGTGGTTTGACTGGGTCTAGTAAGGGGTAGTGACAGATAAATTCCTAATCTGCTCTTTGATTACATTGCATACCGTTGAACTATTCTTCATGTCTCATTGCAGCATCTTGAGGTGGCTTTTAAACATACGCATGATTTCTTTGCTTTGTTTTTTTCTAATGAGAAAGAGAATCTTCAAATATTGGGAATGAGTCCAATTCCTAGTGACCAAGGCATTTGGACCACAGCTTGTTTTGCTTTGTTTTAATCCTCACACCTTATCTTCACCATTGAAAACTGGCAATGGTTCATCCCTGCGGTGAGAAATTCAAACTTGTCAAGATAATTGAGGGTATTGCTGAGATGCCCCACATATTTGAAATGATAGAAATGATTTTTATTGGCATTATCAATGTCATGGAGGGATTTCCCTGTCCCTATTTCACAGCTCCTGAGAGCACATTTCCCTCTGCATTTGTCAGTGGGGAAAAGCAGGGTCTTATATTCACTGCCCACTTCTTGACAGAACGTGCTAGCAGTGTATACACTCAGTAACTGCAAGTTGACCATAGTATAATTTTCACTATTTCCTTAAACGTAAAATTGCAATCAGGAGGCCCTGTGGTAGACGGCTAATTAATCTCTGAAAACCAAGCAAGTGTGTGGATTTCCCTTTGGGGGCTACTCTTCTAATCTTGTAAGAATCTGGGCCTCTGTCAGAATTGAGCACAACATATCTCCAGGCTATATAATGGCTCCAAAATTATTTATTTATTTATTCATTCATTCATTCATTCTTTTATTTTTAAAGATTTTATTTATTTGTCAGAGAGAGCGAGCGAGCACAAGCAGGGGGAGCGGCAGGCAGAGGGAGAAGCAGATTCCCCGTTGAGCAGGGAGCCGGATGTGGGACTCAATCCCAGGACCCTGGGATCATGACCTGAGCTGAAGGCAGATGCTTAACTGACTGAGCCACCCAGGTGTCCCCCCAATTAATATAAAGATCTCTTCTGTTACGGGTTTTCTGTATTACAATAACCAAAAGTCATCAAGCACTTCCTTCATATATGCACTATACAGCATTAGCTGAAAGGTGAACTTGTTTGATGAATATCTTCCACATCGTACACCACTGGTACTATGTGATTTCTGACACTATCTTTTTTTATTATTATTATGTTATGTTAGTCAACATACATTACATCATTAGTTTTTTGTTCTTTTTTTAAATTTTATTTTATTATGTTATGTTAATCACCATACATCATTAGTTTTTGATGTAGTGTTCCATGATTCATTGTTTGCGAATTAACACCCAGTGCTCCATTCAGTATATGCTCTCCTTAATACCCATCACCAGGCTAACCCATTCTCCCACCCCCTCTCCCCTCTAGAACCCTCAGTTTGTTTCTCAGAGTCCCTAGTCTCTCATGGTTCGTCTCCCCCTCCAATATCCCCCCCTTCATTTTTCCCTTCCTACTATCTTTTTTTTTTTTAACATATAATGTATTATTTGTTTCAGAGGTACAGGTCTGTGACTCATCCGTCTTACACAATTCACAACACTCACTATAGCACATACCCTCCCCAATATCTACACCCAGCAACCCCATCCCTCCCACACCCCCACCACTCCAGCAACCCTCACTTTGTTTCCTGAGATTAAGAACTCCTCATATCAGTGAGATCATATGATACCTGTCTTTCTCTGATTGACTTATTTTGCTTAGCATAATACCCTCTAGTTCTATCCACGTCATTGCAAATGGCAAGATTTCGCTTGTGGTTTTTTTTGACGGCTGCATAATATTCCATTGTATATATATACCACTTCTTCTTTATCCATTCATCTGTCGATGGACATCTAGGCTCTTTCCATAGTTTGGCTATTGTGGACATTGCTGCTATAAACATTGGGGAGCACGTGCCCCTTTGGATCCCTACATCTGTATCTTTGGGGTAAATACCCAGTAGTGCAATTGCTGGGTCGTAGGGTAGCTCTATTTTCAACTTTTTGAGGAACCTCCATACTGTTTTCCAGAGTGGCTGCACCAGCTTGCATTCCCACCAACAGTGTAGGAGGGTTCCCCTTTCTCTGCATCCCGCCAACATGTGTCATTTCCTGACTTGTTAATTTTAGCCATTCTGACTGGTGTGAGGTGGTATCTCATTGAGGTTTTGATTTGGATTTCCCTGATGCTGAGCAATGTTGAGCACTTTTTCATGTTCTGACACTATCCTTTAATACAGATATTGAGTCATTAACTTTGGATGACTACTAGTACATACAAGCACATACTAAGGAAGGTGATCTGGACAACATGAGGAATATAAACTTGAGGGGTCTTATCTTCCCCCAGTGGCAAAAGTCATCTATTTTATAGTGAAAACTATGACCGTGGTTGGTCCTAGAGCACACTCTGCAAATAACACACATGGGTGAGGTCTCATGAAAGACAATGTATGGAGCAATGGATCTTCCATTAAATTAATTCCAATTTCCAGATATCCATTGCTATTCTTATTTTCACTTTTCATTCCTAGCTAGTTCAGCAAAATGATCATCTTGACAGTCACTTTTCCAAACAGTTATAGATTGCCATTCTTGATTTTTACCGAGGTCCAATTATGGTATATACGGTGACACACTTTGATAATAGGTAGCTTCTCAGAAGAACCAGAGAATGCTCTCCTTTCTGAGAGGGTCCCCCCAAACTAATGAATATATGACTGTTTTATAAGCAGGGAACGTTTAGGCATCAAAAATTCAGGAAAGTACTCTCAGACATCAGGACTAGATGTCATACTTTAGACAGATAACTTCTTTTTATACTTTTTAGACAGAAATGGACTATTTGCATTCTAGGTCTTATGTAATTTTTTAAACAATGGATAGAAAGTATAACCTCTGATTTTTTTTTCTATAAAACTTAATCTGTTCGTATAAAACATGAAGACATCAAGGCTTGTGAGAAAAGATTTCCAGTTTTTTCCTTTTTATTAGACTTCACATGTACTACCAGGAGCTCCTGAATATGGTTTTAAGGTTTGCGACTGATTCATAGGATTTTTTACAAGACACTCAGACTTGGCGGTCTCTGCTTTACAGTGGTGCAGCCTGCTGGGTTAGCACGTGGAAGAGGGCTGGCTCCAGTCATTAAACAAATAGGCATGGGTGCAGAGGTCTGTATAAAAAGCCTGAGTTTGCTCCTCTGCTTGAAGATTTTAGTATGTGCCAGGGCTCTAATACGGGCTTTTCCTTATTTTTTTCAATTCATACATTCATTCAACAAATATTTTTCAGGCATCTACTATGTGTCCAGCCCTCCTCTACGCCCTGGATTTTCAGGAGTGAAGACAATTGCCAAAATCACCTACTCTGTGGAGCTTACATTCTCTAAGGGTGGACAGAGAAGAAACCAAGCAATGAATACATGTAGCATGCTTGTGGGACTCCCAATGTAGCAGAGAGACAGACATGGAAACTGGATTACCAAACAATGTGGAAAGTGTGACTATAAACCCAAGGTCATCTGCTCGCATGAAAGAAGACACAACTCACTGGGGATAGGGGAGAGGATGGATGGGAAGGCTTCCTGATAGAAGAGACACCCAGGCTGAGTCTTACCAATAGCTAAGGGTTGGCCAGGAAAACACAGGTTGGAGGGGAGGGAGTAGAAGGAAATTGTCTCAACATGACATGATGGAGTCATGCAGGTGAACAACAGAATATGTGCCATATGTTTGTGGGGCGACCAGCACTTTGGTGTTACTATAACTTGTAGGGGAGGCAAGGGAGTGAGGCCTGCCAGTGAACCACATGAAGGAGCGTGGTCTTTGTACAGCTGAGATTGGGGAAGGCGAGAAGATTTAAGACAGGAGAGTGATGATATCAGATTTCCTAGTGCCTTGTTCTTTGCCCTTGTGGAGCACTGTGAGGAGCATGAGCTACAAAGATACATAAAGACACTGTGGGTCTCTGATCTGAAGGTCTTCCTTCCGTACTGCCTAGTTTTTTGGTCTATCTTGTTCTGCTCTAGACCTGCTTAGCCTGATCCACACTCGACACTCCTTTCTTCTCTGCTTAGGACAGGTTAGGCAGGGTGGAGGGTGTTCCCATGTCCAGTCCTCATCCTTTAGCCCAGCTCAAGACCCGGGGTGGAGGAGAGTGAAATTACTCCCTAATTCCTTGGCAAGATTCATGTTTTAGCTTTAGTTTGAGAAGCATTCTATCATCTGGGACCAAGTGGCCCTGTGCTTCCTGGCACCAGAAAACTTTGAAGACCAAAAGACCTGATTCCCTCTCACCATTTTAAGGCTTCAAACAAATCTACCCTTAAAAGGAAACTTCAAATCAAGCCAGTTCTTTAACGTGTGAACCCCACCAATTTATGTGCAAAATTTTGAGACCATGTGCATATGTTAGAACCACCACTCTCTTTTGCATAAAAAAAACTAAAATTAATTTTACAAAGTGGCTGTATTTGTTTTCCTTCAGCAAGTATTCTGTGAGTCTTTTCATTGCATTTCTCTCTGTGTACCTAGTTCTATCCCTACTCTGTTGGTTTATTGTTTTTGTCTTTCCATTTCTTCTGTTGCTTGCTAAGAGCATGTACTCTTACTAAGGCTTTATAACTTTATTCCCCTTTATTTCTCTCACAGTCCTCCCTTTACTACTCATTTAAAAATAGTAAAACCCATCTTTTTTAAAAAAGATTTATTTATTTGTTTGAGAGAAAGAGCACACGCATGGAGCCTGACACAGGGCTCACTCTCACCACCCATGAGATCATGACCTGAGCTGAAACCAAGAGTAGATGCTCAACTGACTGAGCTACCCAGGTTGCACCAAACCCATCTTTTTCCTAACACTATGGTTCCACTTTCTGTGTACTTTATGTCGGTTCAAAAGCATTATTTTTACAGAGCTGCAATTAAAAATTAATTTTATGTATTCTTTCCCAAATTATTAACCTTCAGTGTAGCGACAATGTAATGAACACAATCTTCACTGTATTCTAGGTTAATATGTCACAATTTATGATTTCCTTATTGTTGAACATTTGTTTCCAATTTTTCACTACTAAAACGTTGCTGATGCACCTTTAGGCACAGAGTGTTTTCTCTTTTGATGAACTATAGCATGTCCTTAGGTTAGGTTCACAAGAGCAGGATTATTGATGTAAAAGTATAAATATGTTTATGATCTTTGATTTGGGGAGTTGGCATAATGCAAGCAAAATGTATTAAAGTGTAACTGATACAATTCTTGACCTAAAGAGAGTGGTAAATTAAATCACAGATGTAGCATCTGCAGACTGCTCATTGTGCATTTACTCTGTGGGAAGGTCAGATCATGGTTTTGAGTATGTCCCTTCATTTTTAATCAACTTCTGCTCTTAAATCTTAGAGGTACATAATATCAGCTTCCAAGGTTGAAGATCACATGACAAAGAATTAACCACAAAGACTGATTAAAATGTTATGATTAGACTATACTAGTGCCATTTTCAGCTTATGACATTTGTCAATATCATTTAACCTTATAGAAGACAAATTCATTTAAAAAGGCATTTGCAAGCAAAATAATTATATTTTATTGAGAATTCAGAAGAGTTACAGTACTTTAAGACAGTTTTTTTCATATTGTAAAGAAAAATAAGTTAAAAGAAAAAGAATTGACTCAAGTGCAATGGTATTTCAAACTAACAAAAAATCATTTTGAAAAACACAAAACTCCACAGCTTAATTTATTCATGGTATAAGCATTTACTTTCCTATTTGTTATCAAGAAAACTGTAATGGAATAATTTTTGGAGTGATCTTTCAACACATCATCTTTCTGGTTCCAATTTAAATGGTATGTTAACATTAGTATCTAATTCACATGGATTACAGGTGTGTGTGTGTGTACGTGCATAAGAACTAGCTAATTTTAATATGACATTTTAAGAGAGAAAGTCGTCATTTCATTTATCACAGGGTAATAAATAGCCTTTCCAGTCATTTCTTAAGTATGTTTTCTTATCTCCTAGGTGAAAACCACTTTCATTAAGGCGTTTAGTTGAGTAAGCACTTGGGGCATAAATAAGATTATCCATAACACTGCCAAAGTCTTAACTACTACAGTCAGCCATTTAATGTTAGGAAGTATCTTGTTACACCTTTTAGATCAAAGTTCTCAACTTTTCTTATGAAGGGAGAAGCTAGTTCAGCCAAAAAGAACCAAATAGACTCATTTAGAAAAAAACAAACTCATTTTACACGATCAGTGGTCTGTATTTTTACCAAATCTTATTCCTCAACAGAAAATATTCATTGGGCCACTGGTATTCTTTTCAAATTTTTATTTATGATTTCCATTACCTCTATTCTGTGTCTTCTCCTTCTTAAATGAAGAAAGGAGAACTGAGGTCGAAGCCTAACATAAACACATGTACTACTGAGATGCTGTATGGGCTGACATCTACAGTGAAGAAAGCCACAGGTAAGCTCCACTAACACCTGTGCTTTGCCACAGCTGGAAATGGCACTAATGTGGAACTTTAATTCATAGTTCCGTTAATATTTTTATAGTGCCTTGCAGTTAGACAGCTTTCCTGCAACTCTTCGGAAAATACTGAATTAAATTAGGCCCTGTTAGGAAATTTACAACATGAGCATTGCATAAAATGCTTATAAAAACGTTAAGTGCGTTGCCTAGATGAGAGGCAGAACTGGTTTTAAGAAAGGAGAATGCAGCAAGGATAGAATTAAAACATAATGTGGCATTTGCTGCTCCAGTATACTTTCTTATTTGATAACATCATACAGATTGGTCTTTAACCAAGGGAAAACCCTAGTTCTTATTTAATTGTGGAGAAATCTGACCATGTGGGGAAAAGAAGATCCTCTGATAAAAAAAAATATATATATATATCTGAAAACCAGTGTTTTGACAAGTTGACTCTGAAACTGGCGACACCCTTTTGAAGGTAAGGGACTAATGATAACTGACTTGGAACAGAGGTCAGCAGAGGTAAGTGAAGGTTTCCCTTCTCCCCCATCTCAGTGGTAGAAAAGGCTCTAGGCACCTGATTACCTTTCAGAGAAGGGGGTTCTTTATTGTGGCAGATGAAACGCTGCAGTCGTCTGAGCCATAACGTAATGGACCAGATATACAATTTGACAGGTGCAATCGCTCTCATCTGTCCAGGCCCCAAAATGAAAGCAACAGCTGGTCTCATCAAAATAGCTTCTCCAAGAATCTTTAGAAAAGGTTGTGACTCATTAAAACTAAATTTTCAGAGGAAAAAATATTGCCACTGATTTTTTTTGCAAATAAAATACATCATCAAAAATCCTTAAGTAAGGGTGCATTTATGCTTTACATCTAAACAGTTTCTTGTTAAGGATTAAGACTAGTCTCTCCCTTTTTAGCCCCTTCTTTTGCCATTTCAACTTTTGTATTTAAAGTATTGGTGATTTAGTGGACTAAGTACTGGCTGTCGATTCAGCACTCGCTGCATAAAGAAGCCTGGCTGATAATGCGCTTAACATTTTGTTCGTGCAGAATCTAAAATTTATTTATTGCTATGATCAACTATTCAAAATTTATTGAATTTGATGAATTAATAAGGAAAATAAACAGGTCAAAGTATAAAAATAAAATTTCACGCATAGACTAGAAATATCTGAAGACAGCTGACAAAATAATAGTGCTTTCTATTAAATAACGGTTTTCAAGTCATTTTATACCAAGTTACACATTTTTAAAAAAACAACTTAATTTATTCTTAGAAACACGATTATACAACAGTTTCAATGACGATTACTTTTCCTATAACTTTGCCCACATTCTCTCAGTATGACTAAAAGCTCAACAGAACAGATTTGATATAAAAGTATCACAAACAATTATTGGTGATATCTAATGTAAATGTTTAAAAAAAGTTTGATTCTTATGAATTTGTACAAAAATAAAGCTTCTGATACTTTGTTAGAATTGTATTTGATGACTCATTAACAACGCAAAGCAAAAAATACTTGAACTAAGTTAACATTTACATATAAAAATATAGAATACACACCCTACAGTGATCTTGATGATATCTTACAGTATTACAAACTAGAGTACCATCAGCCTGATTAAAAAGTTCAACATGTTTTAAAGTATGAATTTTTTAAAAAGTCAAGATTCTTAATGTTTTAAATGTAAAATTTTTCATTTTTCATGTCAACTGAGATTGTTTTGGTTAATAACTGGGCTTGACAAATATGGAGTAATAAAAGGTATTTCTCTGGAAGAAACCTGGAGTGTCTCAAGATTTAGTAGTCTGTTATTGCCTTGATTTTTCCTCAGCACAAATTTCTTTATAGTTTTTTTATTCTGCCCATTCAGATCAGTAAAAGGCTATCATAAAAAAGCCACAGCGCTGGAAGGAATACACATATCCTGCATTTTGTCAGATACTTATTTTCTGCCATTGAGAAAGATGGCGCCTACAAAACCCAAAAAGGGAAGAACTAATAAGGAGACTTTGAGCCACAAACAGAGTAGCTGGGTACCTTCTACTAGCCAGCAGTTAAACCGGCATGTGATTTCTACTTTTTAAAACAGAACAAAACAAAAAAACAAAAAACTTCTTTCTCTTTTTGGGGTTTATATGGCTGTAATACATGCTTTTCAGAGTTCTCTGATTTTTATGGTCAGATCACATATATTATTCAAAGATCACTGGCTTTCTAAGTATTAAAATATAATTAAATAGATGCAACACTAAAGACTAAACTGGACATAATTTATTCTTTTTTCTGGATGTGATGTAAAAAATAAAAAATCCTGACTGGGGGTCAAAAGATCAGGTTCTCTTGCTTGATCTCAAAGCTGAGTGGTCTTGACCAAGTTAGTTAACCTTTCTGCATATGAATTTCCTTAGGTAAGAAATAAGGGAATTGTGTTGGATAACCCTTAAAGTCTCTTTCAAATTTGACTGAGACACTAAGTCAGGATCTCACACAGTGCCTCAGTTTTCATTGTGCAGATCAACTACCATCAGAGAATAGTGTAGAATAATTCTGGTTGTAGGGATTTCTGATGCTTACATTAGGGTTAATGAGTTTTCTATCCTTCCAGGGATGAATTTTAAGTATTTGGCTCTCTAGTAAAAACACAATTTAGGACATTTTTACATTATACACAAAGTACACTCTGATATTCACCGAGACAGTGAGAAGATTTTTGTTAACTCTGTCTTTCTTTGATTCTCTTATTGTTAGAACCCTGTTCTCCCCTCAGCTGGGTGGGGAAAGAGGAGCATGGGTATAAAAGAGAATCTTCGTTAGAGTATTTCTGATTGAATGAAGAATAGTGGAAGTCTTTTTATTCTTTAATTTTTCTACATTTTAATTTCTTAATTTTGATTTAAAAAATTTTCAAAACTAAATTTTTTAAATTATTGCTAATAGTTAAAACCAATAATTTGTCATAGTTTACCACTATCGGTAAAGAATTACAGTCTACTACTAAAATACCATTACTGTGCCAAAAGAAAAGAGAATTTGGTTCTATTTTTAAGCACATGGCAATATGTTCTACTAGTTCTTATTTTCATCATTTTCAGAATCGAGACAAAAGGAGAAGACTCATAATTCTGCTTCCACTATTTCAAACCAGATGGAAAGCAGGTTGAATTCAAATTTAGAGAAGGGTTTTGTAGTGCGCCAACTTTGGGAGTAGGATAAATAATTTCTTCCACAGTTACATATGTACCTAAGAAGAATCCCACAAGTCCAGTGAACGCTATGGAAGTATTTTTCAGGACCATCCACAGGCTGTAGTGTTCCTTAGAGAACGTAAGGATCTCAACGAAAGGTGGCAGGACCAGGGCCAGGGTGCTGCTGCTCACAGCCCCAACCAAGGAAATCACAGCGTCCAGACGCGGGATCAGAATCGCTCCGGCACCTAGGAGATGAGAAGCCGTCGTCTCCTTACTTACATACTCAGTACTTAAAGGAGTACTAAACATAGATAGTGGGTATGGCAACTCTACTTGCCTTTATAACTTTTCTGAATTATTTCTAAACGAAAAGTTAAAAAAAAAAAATAATAATAACGTACCACTGCTTTCGACCCGATTTTCATCCAAACTGCCAGCAAGCTTTCCGAAAAGCTCTGATCTGGCACCTTCTTGGTCCTACTTACCCTTCTCTTGCCGAAGATACCAACAGAGGGCCTGTAAAAACTCAGACTCCCATTCCTTCCTCAAACATCCTAAAACGGCCCACTGATGGACTTGCTGAGGGTCTGCAGAGGCCCCCAGAAATAACCCCAGAGCCCGCTCACAGAGGACTCACAGCTACGTCACCCCACTACCAAGGAGGATTTCGTCACCCCAGTTCCGGCTTTGGGGGCTCCACTGATGCGTGCGTTGGCGCTCCCTAACTTGTCTCCTAAAGTTACCATCTTCCCTCTAATCTTTTTTATCCCTCTCTCTTTTTTATGTATTTATTTTTAGAGAGAGAGCGAGCAGGGGGAAGGGCAGAGGGAAAGAAACTCACTGGGCATGGAGTTCAACGCGGGGCTCGATCTCACGATCATGACCTGAGCCGAAATCAAGAGTTGGGCACTCAACTGACTGAACCACCCAGGTGCCCCATCCCTCTCTTTTTATTTCTCAGTTTACATACTTTTGCTTTTCTCATTTCTAGCCTCCTGGTCTCTTGCTGAACTTTCTTGGTGTATATATAATTTAACTTGGGCTCTGTAATTAACTCTTCCATTTGCAGCTTGTGGCTCTCGGTGTTTTTCAAGAGGATGTGGTATTAATTTGGAACTACTAGGTTTCTTGGAAGTATTTATTTCCTATTTAATTTCTTTTGAAAGCTAAAACCCTAAAAGTTATTTTGAAATAATAAACCTAGCCTCACACCTAGAAGACTGAAGTGTGGCAAACATTCCTAAATAAGATACATGACTTTGAAGATGTTGCAGCTCTAAACTAGAAATGCTTGATAAAGTGGGTTCCCTATTGAATAGAAGCTTGCTACATTCCTTTAACATTTTTCTCCAGGGAACTATAATCATAACTCCCAAACAAAATTAGGACCTTTCAAATTTCATTGACAACATCCATTTCATGGGGGACACACTTCTACCTACTTATACTAGATGGCAGTATAAAAGGAAGACCAGACAAGCAGGACTAGAACATTGCCATCTGAAGAGCCTTTCATTTGGGAATTCATTTCTCCCCATTCATGTTTTTCAATAATCCAGCTGTTATTAGTAAAAATCAAGTGAAATATGGTTGGAAAACCATGTGGAGGAACACTATAGGTTTTTTAGAATTTGTTCATTCAGACTAAAATTCCATTTATCAAACACTTTCATTTTTTTATTTTTTATTTTTTTGAAGCTTTTATTTATTTATTTGAGTGAGAGAGAGAGAGAGAGCACAAGCAGGGGGAGCATCAGGAAAGGGAGAAGCACATGCCCTGCCGAGCAGGGAGCCCGATGCAGGACTCAATCCCAGGACCCTGGGATCATGACCTGAGCCAAAGACAGATGCTTAACTGACTGAGCCACCCAGGTGCCCCTTATCAAACACTTTTAAATCATGAAATTTATCAATTAGCTGAAGTCATCCCTTAAACCTTATATAATCAATAGATATTTGCTAATTAAAAAATGGCTTGAAGTGTTATTTGGTAATGCTATTAGTCAATAAGGAAGAGAAATATATATATTTTAGGCAAATTTGATATATAAAAACTCCAAAAACAGGAAGTCAAAGGATAGTCTGGGATACGGAGAATTTATTCATTATAAATATTTACTATAGGATTACTATAAATAGGCTGCCCTATGTCATTTACAGACAGGTGTTATGAATAGATCTATTAAATACTAATTAAGTTTATTCAGTATTTTCCAAAACTATATTATAGAGAAAAAGAATGTATCCTAAGGCACAAAATTTCCTCTCATTAAAAAAAAAAAAAAAAAAAAAAGCCCATTTTAAGTCCATTCTTTGCATCTGCATGGTGAAAACACAGAGAAGAAAATATAGAGAAAAAAACAAAATACTTGATATTATAACATCAACAACAAAACTGTGAGGAACACTCCAGCACATACATTTTAATTACACAAATAATTAATGGTATTCCCCACG
The DNA here is from genome assembly GCF_964656455.1 of Halichoerus grypus. Taxonomy (NCBI): domain Eukaryota; kingdom Metazoa; phylum Chordata; class Mammalia; order Carnivora; family Phocidae; genus Halichoerus; species Halichoerus grypus. Next base: position 73,537,944 of record NC_135722.1, read on the forward strand.
TACCACCTAACTAGAATATGAGGAAGATACAGCTTTCCTCACCTGCAATGGCAACTAACTGAAATGAAGGATTTTAGTGTGTCTTCTCTAGTATTCTACAAACTACTAAGATTTATATTTTTTGGTACTTTGCAGTCATATCTCCTAAAACCATAAAGCAAACTCCCAAGGCCAAAAAATTTCCAAATTAGAAATAGTGGAAAGATCAACGAATTGGACAATAATAGAAATAAATAGTACTTAACATATTTTACATATTCAATTCAAACATGGAATTAAACACTGGTCTCAGGGGCGCCTGGGTGGCTCAGTCGTGAAGCGTCTGCCTTCAGCTTAGGTCATGATCCCAGGGTCCTGGGATCGAGCCCTGCATCAGGCTCCCTGCTCAGCGGGAAGCCTGCTTCTCCCTCTCCCACTCCCCCTGCTTGTGTTCCCTCTCCCACTGTGTCTCTCTGTGTCAAATAAATAAATAAAATTTAAAAATAAAGATAAATAAACACTGGTCTCAGTGTTCATTATAATTCAAAATTTAACAGTTCTTTCTACAGGTTTGCTTGTAAAATAAAAGGTATTTATTGTAGTTGATGGTGGCTGTTGGCCAGCTTCTATTCACCTTCTCCCTCACCTGTGAGATGCCTCTATAGCAAGTAAATGCCGAGAGAAAACAGGTAGAAAAGAGTCTGACCCATCTTTCCAAGCGTTTGAGTTCCACTAAGAAGATGCTTTGAAATGATGATTCAAATGCTAAATAGAGATTTGGGTGTAACCAACACAATCCAAGCTGATAAGCTCACTACTTTGAACACCAATACTACAAACTTGGAAAGGATTATGGAACACGGAAAGATACTCAATTTTCAAAGCACACCCAGCTGAGCCTCCACTCTCACTGCTAGTGTCACACAGCCTGCTCTGTGGACATTACAGGGTCCCATCAGCTGTCCACACACTCATCCGTAAGGAGCCTGCCCCCCAAAGCTTGTCAAGTGCTTTACAGAACAGATAAAAAACAGTCCTGTCATGCATATCGGCTGGCTTTTACTTTAATTTGGAAGCATGTGCCAAAGACTCCAGTGAAGCTCAGTGTCTGATGATGTGTCCCAGCAAAGTAGAAGGGAATACTACCTGGTTTGTGTTCTCTTTGTCCAAAGCATGCCGTAACTGTAACCCTCATTTACCGTTGAGTAGCTTTAACTATTTTTAACTAAAAAGAGAGAAGTGGCAAAGAAACACCGGCCATTCTGTGTGTCATGAACTCAGCTCTTGAGGAGAGCCCCTGGCTTCTGGGAAGAGACTCATGGTCGTGGATGTACAGACAGAGCGCTCTGCCATAACAATGGCGGCCAGTGTGAAGAAGTGGGTGAAGTGACTGAGCCATCACAAATTATTAAACCCCATTAACATTTTCTTCAAGCTCCTTCAAGTGAACTTCAGTTTCTAATTTCAAAAGGAGAAATGCTTTCAGAGCAGAAGTCTTACATCTATGATAAAAGGATTTGTACTGAAATCAGCCTTTTTATTTAGTACGGTTGTTAAAATATCAATAAAAACAATGTGTAAGAAATATTTCAAAATGTCTTAAAATAACTTTCTCCTACTGACTGTTTTCTTCGTCATCAGAGTTTGGGCTCATTGACTTCACTCCTCAATATGATTTACCTTATTGTTGCTATAATTCATTTAAATGATTAATTTGGAAAAAAGTTTTCATTTACTTTTCCCAGCTTTGCTTTTTCTTTAGATCTAGGCTAAGCTCCACCCCAAGCTGCTCACTGAAATTTATAGTTGCCCCTAATTTCTAGCTCTCTCATTCTCTCACCTTGACTGGGCCAAGATGGTTACTCATATCTTCCACAAAAAGCTGACCCATTTCCAACGGTCCCTGGTATCATTCTAGATAATCGCTGGTTCAGTATTATGGTCATCTTATATTTGCGGTTACAGCAATAATGGTGACAATTACAACTTCTGGCTACTTTGTTAATATTCTTAAATCCTACAAAAATGCCATGAAGGAAGTCTTTCTTCATTTCTCAGTTGAAAAAAGAGGGGTTTACAGATGCCATGGAATTTGTCTAAAGACACCAGCAGGTGAGTGGTAGGTTTGAACCGTCAGGTCAGTGTGACCCCAAAACTCACACTATTTCCACTGTACCAAAATCAAGCTTCTTCTCCACAGGTCTCCATAATTAGTGCTCCCTGGTGGAGGCATCTTATAATGTGAAACCTTAAGACGAGATTACACACATTCCTTCAAATAATAAGCAAAATTAGCCACTGAAATTATTAAAGACCAAAACAAAACAAAACCCATTTCTATAGGTAGTCATGGAGAGTTAAACTGTTAAATATACAAAAGTTAGCAGAGGGCGCCTGGGTGGCTCAGTTGGTTAAGCGACTGCCTTCGGCTCAGGTCATGATCCTGGAGTCACTGGATCAAGTCCCGCATCGGGCTCCCTGGTCGGCAGGGAGTCTGCTTCTCCCTCTGACCTTCCCCCCTCTCGTGTGCTCTTTCTCTCATTCTCTCTCAAATAAATAAATAAAATCATTAAAAAAAAATTATTAAAAAAAAAGCAGAAATTAAAAACCCAAGGAAAACTAAAACCAAAGTAAAATGTATATCCACAATATAAGGATTCCCTTATGCACCTGATTTAAATATATTTTAATCACCACTGATGTAGTTTTCAAAATAATAATTTAATTAGTTCTTTTAAGTATAACAGGCTCTGGTTTATGTTTTTCTTATACAGTAGTAGAATAACAGAATTTTAATCCAAAAAGTATCTCAGTTATGTAAACAAAATTGTTTTTAAAATATTAAAAAATATACTTAAGTAGCTTCATTATATGAAATTCAGCAAGAAAAAATTATGATATAAATGTGTAGTAATACTTACACGTAATAGCAACCAAGAAGGACCTTATCGCAAATTCACAGATTTGTTTCCATTTAGCATGAAATTTGGATGTGATCACAGGGATGATGATCTCTGCCGGAACATAGAACTGAATTGAATATGTCACAAAGATGCCAAAGGAATATAGAATTTTCACTGATTGATACAACCTGTTAAAAAAATATTTTAAAATTCAGTCATTCTTTTTTTCCCCAGATTTACTGAGGTATAATGGATGACACTGTAGGTAAAGTGTACAATATGACTTGATTAAGTATACACTGTAAAAGGATTCCAACTATCGAGTTCATTAACACCTCCATCACCTCACATATTTGCTTTTTTTTTCTCTCTTTTTGGTGAGAACACTTTAGTTCTACTCAGCAAATTTCACTTATACATTACACTGTTACCAACTATGGTCACCACATTATACATTAGATCCTTAGAATTTCTTCACCTTACAACTAAAAGTCTGTACTCTTCTATCAAACTCTCTTTTTCCCCATCCACCAGCCCCCTGGCAACCGTTAAGTCTACTCTGTTTATGTGAGTTGATATACATATATTTTTTTTAAATTAGTTTTTTAAAAAATTTATTTATTTTAGAGAGAGAGAGCAAGTGTGAGTGAGCAGGGGGAGGGGCTGAGAGAGGGAGAGAATCCTCAAGCAGACTCCCTGCTGAGTGCAGATCCTGATGGAGGGGCTCCATTCCAGGACTCTGAGATCATGACCTGAGCTGAAATCAAGAGCCAGCCACTTAATCGACTGAGCCACCCAGGCGCCCTTATATATATATTTTTAGATTCCACCTATGAGTAATACCATGCAGTATTTGTCTTTCTTTCTTTGCCTGGCTTATTTCACTTAACATAATGCCTTCCAGGTTCATCTACACTGTTGTCTTAACATGAATCTGGCTTTCTTCTTTTTATCTTTAATGTTAAGATAGGTAAGAAATCCAACACAAACTTAGGCCAATATCTTACTAATTAAATGTTTATAAAAAAAAAGCCAGCTGATCTCTACTAAATTTCTAGATGACTGGTGGACAGTTCATTTTGACAAGCCTAGAGAGCTTGAATGTGGCAATGCAAAGGTTTGCTGGAAAGATTTCATTGTAGGCTAAGCCAGTGTGCTAAAGGCTACACTGTGTTCCATGAAGAGTTAATGTTTTCTCAATTCTCTTTTAAAAACTGAGCATACTGTTATGTCTTTGATAACTTACTGGTCTATATATAAAAGAAAACTTCACATTGAACTCTGAGTTACAGTTCTCCTTGCTTAAAAATCTTGGTATGTATGTCATTAGTTGCAGAAATGTCATCATTCTTAGGTCCAAAAGGAGGGCATTTTAAATGGTTTCAACTTAAAAAGTTCTCCAGATTCTACAGGAATTCCACCTATGTTACAGTTATATTAATACGGAAATAAAGTTTGTGAGGTTGGGTTGATGCCCAGTGCTTTACAACTGCACAGCAATGTTCAATTTTAGAAATATCTTTAGATTTCTACATTGTAGATAGCCTCTTGTCAAAATCAGTGTGCACGTCTGGATAGAGACTTCTGTTGTCTGGCAAAAGAACACTTTTTAAATGTTGATAACGGCACAGAGAGAAAATGCAGAATCACAGGACTCAGAACATTATAGAGCCTACTCTCGGGTTACAGATAATAAAATTACATTGTGTTTTTTGAAATTTTGAATATTTTACAATAGTTAAAATAAAAAACCCAATTGCTCTTGTATCCTTTTAAGAAAACAACCAGAGAGCAGACCGTGGATCGAATGTGCCACAGCATTGGGGTAGTGGTTAACACACGTGTCCTCTCTAGGCCGAATCATCCTTGATAGTCCCAGTCGTCCCTTAAGAGTTCTGCTTTCCCACCTGCAAAGCCTATGCAAGGGAAGAGTGTTTCTTTCTTAGGAAAAAATGAAATCCTTTTAAAGAGATACGAAATATTCCACTTTTGGTAAAGAAAGGCCTCAACATTAATTAGACTTTAAGCTTATTTCTGATGTCTTAAGGTTTAAAGTAGCAAAGATTATAAACAGTTCTCTAAACTGCAGCCACGCAGGAAGGAATTCCGTAAGTCTCCTCCCATAATATATGCATCATAGGAGTGAGTAAGAGAAAGGAAAAAAGTCGAGTAGAAATAGATTCGAAAATACTACAAACATAATTAAAGAACAAAGGAACTCCTTAGGGCTAGCAACAATAAAATCTTAATTTTAAAACGATTTCAGGATATATTTCTCAGCTTGAGACTTAAAGTTTAAATATAAATGGTCAAGTTACTGCAATGCACAGAATAACTGAAACACTCCTGCTCCATATACTCTGATATGTAATTATAGACAATTAAATGAATATTCTTATCAGTTTATTAGAACATTCCTTTTGTTCGAATTATCTTTTAACTTACATGTTTTTAAATATGGTTAACAATATATTTAAAAATACATCACTACGCGCATAGGTATAATTACTTTTCTATTGATTTAAAACAAGTTATACAGGCTAAGAATCCAGTTATTATTAACGCAAGTCAATAAGATTAATTAGGTATTACACAGAATACAAATGGGAAATAAAATGGTATGAGTCTTTTAAAAGCTAATATACATGCTATTTATCAACCAAAGAAGAATAATAAAGATGTTTAAGAAAAGCACTGCAGTCTTTTGAAATCAATTGTTCTATTTTGACTTCTTTTCTAAGAATCTACTAGTTTCTATGTTTGCCATCTATATTTTCAATCACTCTATTTTTCTCTAATCAACTTTTCTATAGATATTATCAACCTTTGTTCTCATTTTGGTTTTAAGCAAGCATCTATGTACTCAGCTGTAGAAATGAAGAGTTGAAAGAAGAATCTACCCTGTAAACTCTCTCTCCAAAGGATAAAAAACTTTCTTAAAGTTGTAAGAATTTGTTTTGAAGATACAGGAGAGCCTAAACAAATTTTAAATAACACTTAATGCACATTAAAAAGTATTTTAAAATTCACTGCCAAAGTTTTTTTTTTTTTTTTTTAAGATTTTATTTATTTATTTGACAGAGAGATAGAGCCAGAGAGCACAAGCGGGGGTAATGGCAGAGGGAGAGGGAGAAGCAGGCTCCCCGCTGAGCAGGGAGCCCCATACAGGGCTCGATCCCAGGACCCTGGGATCACGACCTGAGCTGAAGGCAGACACTTAACGACTGAGCCACCCAGGCGCCCCTACTTATCATCTTTAAAACACAATCTTTGCTTCAAAATCTAAATGTGATACACTGAATAATACTACTCGTAACTAGTTTTAAAAGGTGATACCTCAATCAATAAACAGTTAATAACTTGGAGCTTCTCTAATCCATACTTGCTTTATCCTGGGGCTGCTTTCTAATTCAGCATTTTCTTGTAGGACTACCCGTTCTGAATTCTGAGAATGTAAGTCACATGGCATCAAAAGCCCTTTACAGCTTCCCATCACTAGCAGCTATGAGCCCCCTAGGCTCTTGTGACAGCCATCAGCTTTTATACCAACAATAACCAGTACACTGCACGTTCTCTGACTTCCTGGGCCTATCACCTGAAGCACAGGGAGGGAAAGGAAGAAGAGACTCACACATAGTACATCAAGAAAGAAATTTTAGATATAATCCTATGATCATTCCGGTCCAAACTTCTCATTTTACAGAAGACTATCACTATATAAAGACAAGTATCTCCTCTGCATTATTCCTCAGTCATGGCTGTTATTTTAACTGTCCCAGAGGCAGAGACCATAAAGAAATGGACAGCGGGCCACAGAAGGCTTATCTCCACAAGGAAAAGGAATTAGCCAACACAAGTTCTCTGAAGGAGAATTACGTATCTTGACTTGCTTTCCGTTTTATTCCAGATTTTTGTTTCTTAGGATACATGTACTATCCTTTCCTCTAAATGAAAAGCAGGTGACTAGCTAGGCTTTCTTGAACAGAGACAAGGATGTGATGGTCCCTTTTTAATCAAGACTTTGCAACTAGTTCTAAGTGTAAAGCCATACAATGAAGGATAAGGTGACAGGCAGGAAGGGGGTGCGGAAAAAGGCAAGGATTACACAGAGCTACTGCAGGGGCATCAGGGCTCCCTCAAGCTCAGTTGTGAACACCGACAGCATTCCCTGCTTGTCTCTCCCACTGTTCTTCACCATGCTCTTCACTCTCTGGGAATAGGAACATCTTAACTTGACATGCATGCATACTCCCCCTTCGATCCCTTCTCTCTTTAAATACTTCTGTGAAGAAGAGTAGGGAAGAATTCTGAGATTGTTTCCACTTACATTTTATATTTGACTTATTAAAAGTACTTGTCAATTTTATTTATAAAATTATTCTTCAGATTTATTCTAAATATTATTCTAAGTTGGGAAAATACTATTTTCTAGACATTATATAGTATTTGAAAAAAAAGAATTATGCTACCATAATTTTTAGCCTTGATTATTTCTTATATTAAGCTGTTTAAGCTTCTAGCCTGTATTAAACTATTACAAAAAGAGGCATATTTGGAAGAAACAAAGTTATATAAATAACTGTAAGTTAATGAAATAAATGCTTAAAGTTACATATCTTGTTTGTGATCATGTCTCTAGTCTGAAATGAAGGTATAACATTTGACACGTTTCCATCATGAAATACATTTATAAAATGTGTCATAGCTAAAGTAGAATTATAATTATAAAAAAATGAACATACTGCATGTTTGCTCCTTGTGCAACCTGGAAACTATTCTAGGTACATTCTATCACAAATGGCTTCCTATATGCATTTGTTCTTACAACATTTTCGACTCCAATAAAAACCCAGGGTCCAGATGACTACTGAGAGGTAGACAAACTCCCAAGCTACCAATAGGATGCCAGTCAGAACACGTAATATTTAAAAACATCTCAGGTTTCACAGACTTCTATCCAAGCAGCTCAACGAGCAGTGGGACATTAATTAAATGAGCAATTTAACATTTATTCTTTGTATTTGTCAAAACTAAGGAGTTACTTTCTGTTTTATAAATAAGGGAGCACGTCTACATGGTAATTGCTGCCAATACCTTTTTAAAAATCTCCAGAGACCAATCTCTGGAAGAAGGAAAAAACCCTCTGTATTACTTCATTTTGCAGAATATAGTTCTAATATTAAGAGAATATTAAGAGGCACCATATTATTTTTTAATAATGTGTCTATCTGTGTTCTGAAAGGATCTGGGGTACATACCATATTAAGGCTGACCAGTAAAATAGTGAGGGTCATAAGTGATGGGTTTTATTATTTTATCAGGAATCCAGAGTGTTGGGTTTTTTGGCAGCGAGTATAAGTATTACATTTTTTATTACAGTGAGTCCATAGTAAAAGAATCCACATTTTACTTTTATATTTTACTCAAATTTGGAATATACTACAATTTTTAATCTTTTTAAAGAATCCCAAGCACATCTGTAAAATCATAGACGGTCTCCTCTGAAGATTATGAAAAAATTCTAGGTTACACAAGTAAGAAATCACAATAAAATTTTTAAATGTTTAAACCACAAATCCAAAAATACACCTTTATCACCAAATATTGGTAATCTATATCTATAAAGTATACAAACTAGGATTAACAAACTCATATCTACCTACCAGACATCCTGGGGAAGATTTAATGTTATGCTGCCTTTGATTTCATCATGGAAACACATATATCCTAAGGTAGCTAATGTTACATACAAGGTTGTAACAATTCCCATGCCGATATTCAATGCTTGGGGGAAGCGTTTTGATTCTTTCATTTGATTTTCCAGTGGAAGAACCTAAGAAGAGAATGCAGGTAATACAATAATTTAAAACAATCTAGTATCCCATCTTATATATATGCAAATTATGCTTTCTATAGTTTATATGCACATTTTATTTCCTTTAAAATGACACATAACAGCTGAATATTTTTCTTGGTGTTATATATATTTTTTACACTACAGATTTTCAAATCCTTAAAATAAAAAGATCTGAAATTAGCTCTTGGCAGGCAAATCTGTCAGATTTTTTTAAATAAACTTTTTATTTTGGAATAATTTTAGATTTACAGAAAAGTTGCAAAGATAAACAGAAAACTCCCATATACCCCTGACCAGTTTGCCCTATTGTTAACATTTTAAACTACAAAGTACTTGTTACAACTAAGAACCAACATTGGTTCGTTACTATTAAACTCCATATTTTATTTGGATTTCACTAGTTTTTCTACTAATGTCCTTTTTCTGTTCCAAGGTCCCTTCCAGGATGCCACATTGCATTTTGTCACCATTATCTCCTTGGTCTTCTCTGATCTGTGATGGTTTTGTAATCCTTCCTCATTGTTCATTATCTTGACAGTTTTGAGGAGCACTGGTTAGGTATTTGGTATAATGTCTCTCTGCTGGGATCTATCTGATGTTGTCTGCTGTCTGTACACTGGGATTATAGGTTTTAGAACAAGATACCATAGAGGTGAAATGCCCTTCTCATCACACATGCTATCAACATGATTTGCCACTGGTGAAATTAACTTTGATCACTTGGTTTAAGGCCGTGTTTGCCAGGTTTCTCTGCTTATAAAGGTCTTTTCTTCTTTCTCATCATATTCTGTTCATTGGAAGCCAAGTCACTAAATGCAGCCCATACTCCAGGGACTGGGGAGATTAAGCCATACCTCCTGGAGGGGAAGCATCTACATAAATTATTTGGGAATCCCCCCTATATATGTATTTATTTAATCATTTATTTATATTAGTATGCATTCATATATATTTGTTTTATACTGTGAATATGAATCCAAAACACTTATTTATTTTGTTGCTCATATTGTTCCAGCTTTGGTCATTGTGAATTCCATCAGGTTGCTTCCTGTATTCCTTTGCATGCCTCCGTTCTTTTGTTTTGTTTTGTTTTAGCATTTCCATACTTTCTAGCACTACAAGATGCTCTAGACTCATCTGGAATGTCCTTGTTTCAGCCCTAGAATCAGACCTTTCTCCAAAGAACTTCGGTTCTTTTGTTGTAGAATGGTATTTAGAAGTCCAGATCCGGGTGCTGGGTGTGCCTGTTGCTATGGTGTATCTCTCAGCTGAAGTGATATACGTGTGTGCACACTAACCCAGGTATATTCATGTCTGTGATTGCTTCTGTATCTAGCCATTTGTATCTGCTGTCTGTCAATTTAGTGAGATGAAAAAGTTATTTTTATTATGTGAAAAAAAAAAACCTTGAAAAAAAGGCTAATTGAAGAGTTAAGTTTTTTAAGGCAAATCTTCAGAGGTTTTGGCCATATGATTTGACCATATAGTAAAAGATACTAAGAAATAATAACAGCAAGTATTTACTGAGTACTTACAACATGCCAGGTATTTTTCTTTTTTAATTAAGATAAAATCGGCATATAACATTAGTTTCAGTTGTCAACATAAGAGTTTGATATTTGTATACACTGCAAAATGATCACCACAATAAGTCTAGTTACTATCCGTCACCATACAAAATTATGATTTCTTTTTCTGTAATGAGAACTTTAAAGATTTACTCTCTTGGCAACTTTCAAATATGCAATAAAGTATTATTGCCTATAGTTGCCAAGCAAAATTGGCAAACCTTTAGCTAGACTTACCAACTAAAAAGGAGAGAGGGCTCAAATAAATAAAATCAGAAATGAAAGAGAAGTTACTACTGATACTACAGAAATACAAAGGTTCATAAGAGACTACTATGGACAATTATATGACAAAAAATTGAGGAAACTGGAAGAGATGGATAAATTCCTTAAAATACACAATCTTCCAAGACTGAATCATGAAGAACTAGAAAATCAGAACAGAAAGATTACTAGTAAGGAGATTAAACCAGTAATTAAAAAACTCCTAACAAACAAAAGTCCAGGACCAGATGACTTCACAAGCAAATTCTACCAAACATTCAAAAAATATTTAAATACCTATCTTTTTCAGATACTTCCAGAAAACCGAAGAGGAGGGAATATTTCCAAACTCATTTACTATGCCAGCATTACCCTGATACCAAAACTAGACAAGGACATGAAGAAAAGGAAGAAGGAAGAAGGAAGAAGGAAGGAAGGAAGGAAGGAAGGAGGAGGAGGAGGAAGAGGAGGAAGGGCAGGAGGAGGAGGAGAGGGAGGAGGAGGAGGAGGAGGAGGAAGGAGAAGAAGAAGAAGAAGAAGAAAGAAGAAGAAGAAAGAGAAGAAGAAGAAGGAGGAGGAGGAGGAGGAGGGAAGAAGGGAAGGAAGGAAGGAAGGAATGGAGGAAGGGAGGAAGGGAATTGTAAGCAATATTCCTGATGAACATAGATGCAAAAATCCTCAACAAAATATTAGCAAACCAAATTCAACAATACATTAAGAGGATCATATATCATGATCAAGAGGGATTTATTCCAGGGATGCAAGAATGGTTCAGCATCTACAAATTAATTAACATCATACACCAAATTAACAAAATGAAGAATAAAAATAAAAATCATATGATCATCTCCATAGATGCAGAAAAAGCACTTACAAAATTCAGTATTTGTTCATGATAAAAACACTCAATGAAGTGTGTATACAGGGAACATTATTCAACATAATAAAGGCCATATATGACAGGCCCACAGCTAGCATCAACTCAACAATGAAAAGTTGAGAGCTTTTCCTCTATGATCAGGAACAAGTCAAGGATGCCCATGCTCGCACTTTCATTCAGGTTAAGTGCTCCTTCAATTCCAAATGATAACCTTGCCAAGTAGAGTATTCTTGGTTGGAAGTTTTTTTCCTTTCAGTACTTTGAATATATCATGCTACTCCCTTCTGATTTTTCTGGTAAAAAATCAGCTAACAGCCTCATGGGGGTTCCCTTGTATGAAACAAGTTGTTTTTCTCTTATTGCATTTAAGATTTCCTCTTTAACTTTTGACATTTTAGTTATGTGTCTCAGTGTGGTTCTCTTTGGGTTCATCTTATTTGGAACTATCTGGATGTCTGTTTCCTTCCCCAGGTTAGGGAATTTTCCAGCCATTATTTCTTTATTATTTTATGCCTCTTTTTCTCTCTCCTCCTTCTACAATCCCTATATCACAAATGCTATTCTGTCTGGTGTCAAATTCTTCTTTTTGCTGTTCTGTTTGAGTGAGTTCCACTGCCCTGTCTTTGAGGTCACTGATCAGTTCTTCTGCTTCATCTGGTCTGCTTTTGAAGCCCTCTAGTATATTTTTCAGTTCAGTAATGTATTCTTCAGCTTTATGACTTCTGTTTGGTACTTACATTTTTCTTTTGCTTTGTTGAAGAATATCCATTCTTCTCCCAAGTTCCAGGAGCATCTTTATGACCATGACTTTGAACACTTTATCAGGTAGATTACTTATCTCCATTTCACTAAGGTCTTTTTCTGAAGTTTTGTCTTGTTCCTTCATTTGGAACATATTCCTGTACCTCATTTTTCTTGACTCTCTGTGTTTGTTTCTATGTATTAGCTGAAACAGCTACATTTCCCAGTCTTGAAGGAGTGACCTTGTGTAGAAGATGAACTCTATCATTCAACCTTGACCTAGTTCTTGGTTGTCTCTTGGACCTTTGTGATTATCTAAGTAGCCTGATTTATTCTTGATAAATTTCAGTTGTTGAAGGTGTGCCAAGAGCTGCCAGTGTTCCAATGTAGGGATCTCAGTGCCAAGTTTCAGGATGACTGGAAGTCAGATCCTCAGGCAGCAGCTTTTAAAGTATAGAAATACACAGTCCTATGGGACCATAATTGTAAACCCTGCTGGCCTCTAGACCAAGAGATGTGGAGGGTCCCCTGGGGGAACAGTTGTAAAAGTCAAGGTTTCAGATAACTGTATAAGCCCCTTTCTGGGAGGTACCAGAAAGCTGTAACAAGACCAAAGGAGGGCACGAGATGGTATTTCCCTGTCTATGTTCCCTGAGAGCGCTTCTGTAGCCTTGAGATATGTGGCAAACCTGAAGCCTGTCCCTCGGGTTAAAGCTTCAGCACCGTAAATAGGCCTTTTTCACTGGCTGACTTGGGGTGCATTTCAGTCTGTTGTCTGTGCAGTGTCCTCAGCGTGGCATGCTGCCAAGAACTGTCATTCCCATTGTTAAAGTCCTATGGGGCCCTGGAACACAAACCCCCCTAGCCACGAGGGCCAGGTGATCAAGGGGCACCCCTGTGTGGACTACACTTGCCCACAGCTTTAGTAAGGCAGGGGAAGAACACCAAGGGCAGGGCAGGCCCACCAGTGTTAGCAAGCCATTGGGAGATTGCTGTGTTTGTGAGTGTCCACCTGCACTAGCATCATAGAGGGAGACTACAGATATGGTGCTCACCATCCCTGGAGAAAGTCCCAACTTGTCCCCATCCCTCCAGCAGATGCTTTAAGATTAGCAAATGAATCTCCTTCACATAGAGTCTAGGCAACTTTCAAACTGCAGCTTCTATGCTAGGTTCTGGGGCAGGTAAGTCCACATGCAAGCCCTTTAGAAGGAGTTTCTCAGATCCCAACAGCCCTTTGGGTCCTATGGATGGAAGCTCCATTAGAGGCTTGTCTCTCCAGTGCAGGTCTCAAGGGCTGGGCTGCCTGCTGTGGGACACAAACCCCTTGCTCCCTAGGGAAAGGCTCTGGGCTTGTAAGATGCCTGCCTATATTGGGTTGCTGCACCAGAGGTAGAGTTTTTGGTGAGCCCACATCTCTGTCTCTCCTATCCGTCTTGAGGTGGCCCTATTGTTCCTTGTTGTGGAGCAGCTGTTCAGCTAATTTTCAGCTCCTGCTCAGAGGCAATTATTCCATATGTAGCTGTAGCTGTAGTGTGTCCAGGGAGAAGGGGCATTCAGGATCTTTCCCTACTGCCATCTTGGACCACCCCCTGCCACGTATTATTCTAGATGCTTTGCAGGCAGCATCTCATGTAGTCCTCACAATAACCCTATGTGACAATAACTCCAGTAATAGCTCTACTTTTTAGGTAAGTGAGGTCCACATGGAAATATTAACTGGTTAATAGAAGGGAGAACCATCTGATGTTCTGGAGATAATCCAGACCTGAAATAAGAGGCTATGGTTAAGAATGGTGCCAGTGCAGCTAGAAAAGGAGGAAAGGAAGGAAATTCACATTTATGTAGGCTCTCTCTGGGGTTAGCAACACTGTGGGTGTTTTAAATGTAATTTCATTTATGGGGAAATATGAAAGAAAAATAAACATGCCTTAATTACCGATGGAATAGGGGAACCAGGGACAAAGTGAAAGGAAATGCTCCAATGTTTCAAGCTTGAGCAACTGAAAATAAAACTAAAAGAAATAGGGAAATGAGAAAGTGAAGCTGGTTTTGGATTAAGAAAGTCTATGTCAGACTCGGAGCTGTCGAACTTGAGATGTTAGAGGAACAACTTAACTGGAAATGTCCAATAGTTAACTAGAACTTACTGGTTAAAGACAGAAATGAAAATCTGCAGTTATGTCTGTAACCGTTTGATAAATGGAACTGTAAGAATTTGTGAGAATTCTCTAAAGGAGAATTCAGAGAGAGCAAGAACCCAAGTAAAATAGTATAAAATTGTCTTCTAGGTCTTATTTCATCTGTAGTTCATATAGATATGTTTAAGTGGTTTCCCTCCCATACCAAACCATCAGACAATGAAACATAAGCTATAGAGCAGAGAGTGATATTCTGTTTTCCCCAAATCTACACATTCCAGGCTTTAAATAAACTGGAAGCATCTTAAATGGAAATATTTAAGATCTTAGAATCCTCAGGGTGCTTGTATTTCTTGGTATTAGCTTTATGATAACATCATTTCTCAAAACAAATATGATATGTGTAAATCTAAGGGGAGAATTTATATTTGATTCTTCTATGTAATAGTAACTTTGTAACAATTTCAATTCATTTCAAATCATCTAGTCTATAAAATATGATGTTTGGGATCTGTCTGAATGTAACCTGGGCTTGGCAGAGTAGATGGAATACAGATAAAACAAAACTGGCCATGAGTCGATTTTTGAAGCTGGGTGATGCTTACACAAGAGTTCATCATGCTATTCTCTAGATTTTGTCTTAGGCTTGAAAATTTCCATAATAAAATGTTAAAAATCATCTAAACTAAGCTATAATTCAAGTCTAAGCTACAAAACTACAAATAGTGTTCTGGCAATGAAGAAAATGGCAACAAAAAAGAAAAATGCATTTTTAAATGTAGTTTGACTACATAAATCTTTGTGTTGACTTAAAATTTTTAAAAATAATAATAAAGAGTAAATCCTTACCACTCCTATGCCTTCAAAAGCAAACACAGCAGTACCAAAAAAGAGTGGGTATTTTTTCCAACCAGCCACTATTGGAAGGTTGTGGGGATCTGGCATATTCTGGAGAAAGAGAGAAAAAATAAGAGAAGTTGTATCTTTACTTATTTTAAAGAATTTAAAATAAAGAGCAAAATCATACACTTCTGAGCTTCACAACAGCAAATGTATGTTATAAAAGTGAATAATTCTTTCAATAAACACTTTAAGCATCCTATGTTAAATGCAGCCAAGCTGTTAGGACTTCACTGCCAAGAGCCACTGCTTCCCTCGTGCCCGCACATTCCATCTGGGCTAAATGCTCCTGATTACCTGCTTCCACCTTCAAGTCCCGGGCTGTTCACTCTGGGTATGGCTCCTGGCACAACAGGAAATACATAAGCATACTCAATCTGAGCTGAGAGCCATAGTATCAACCACTGCTCATGGTGTCCAGTGAAATCCATTTTCTACTCTGTCTTCATTGCTCTTTCAGTTTCCAAGGTACCTGGTTCCTGACTTTGGCTTTTTACCTCATAACTCTGCTGCTTCCTAGTACAGGTCTCCTCCTGGTCTCAGTGTCTTACTCTTTTTTTTTTTTTTTTTTAAGATTTTATTTATTTATTTGACAGAGAGAGAGACAGCAAGAGCAGGAACACAAGCAGGGGAGTGGGAGAGGGAGAAGCAGGCTTCCTGCCAAGCAGGGAGCCCGATGTGGGGCTCGATCCCAGGACCCTGGGATCATGACCTGAGCTGAAGGCAGATGCTTAACGACTGAGCCACCCAGGCACCCCGCAGTGTCTTACTCTTTACCTAGACAGTTACTATTACCCTTATTATTTGTACATATTCCTTGATTCTGGCTTTGATTACTAGGTCTTGACGCATAGTCTTGTTCCAACTTTCACTATCTGGAAACTCACAAATGCACATCTTGTTCAAGATCTCTGGTTCCATGATGGCTACCGCTTCCAGCCACCCCAAGACTGGTTCCCACTCTGCTTACCATCCTGTGTTCTCTGCCTTACCTAATTGGAAGTGGAATTCAAGGCCAAGGAAAGAGGATGAAAAAAGAAACTGAAGTGTGAAAGCACATGGATAATCTGGGAAATAGAGAGGTCTAGAACATCTGAAGCACAGGGAGACTTGTGTGATATGATGGTGATACATGATGGAAAACACAAGCTATGGGCAAAATGAAAAGGGTAGTAAGTGTTTGAGTCATTTGATAACACTAACTGTTAGTCAAGACTCACACTGTTCCCTCTACCTAAGGAACCTCCTTTTCTGCTCCACTAACTCTTACATGTTCATCTAAGGGGTCATGAACTACAGAAAGCCTTATGAGACCTTCCTGCCTGTCCCCTTCCACTCTTATGTGCAATAAGAAAACGTCTACAGGTTTTGGAATTTGGGGGGCAGGTATGAAACAGAGTTTGTAATAAATTGCCAGTGGAGATTTTAGAACAATTGCAGCAATAATATATAAAATAGATTGGATCAGAAAAGAATAGCACAGGGATGCTTGACCTTTTCTGAGTCATTGGCCCCTTTGAGAAATGAAAGCTATACACTGCTCAGTAGAAGAATGCATATATACATACAGAAACATTAAATCTTGCAAATACTTTTAATGGATTTGCAGATCCCCTGAATCCCATCAATTTTTTTTTTTTTTAGGAATACTTCTTTTATTGTTAGGCTCCCCAGACAACGGACAATGAAATCAGTTGAGGTTGCATACTTCCAATAAAGAGGTTATGGACTAAGATAGTGGCAGTGAACTGAGGTGGTGGCAGCAAATAAAGGTTCAGAAGTAAAGAAAATTATAAAATTATATCTATCCTCCCATCTGGAGACTGGTTCAAATCTTAAAAGAGTAAACAAAACACTAATGAGGTCTTTGTTTCATGTTATACAGTGTGCTGAGGCATGATCCTAAATCTCACAGCTTACTAGGGTAGGTATTACTCTCTTCTGCAGCAATGTCATAAAGCCCAGAAGCATATTTACCAAGATTTAAAACCAGACCTGAATACAAAACCTCTGCTCTATGTCACACACCTTTCCAGCTGATCGGTATCCCCCAAAAGGAGACCAAAGCTGACTGATTATCTCCTGTGTGCCACATAATGAAGTAGGGGTCTTTACATACCATTACTTTTACCTCCAAAGTAAACAAAGAATTTACTTATTAAGAAACATATGACACTCAGTTAAAAACACATTATACTTACCCTAATGACATACTGATAAATTATCACAAGGCTGACAGCCATGGAAATGTTGGCAAGGAATGAAAGCACAAATAGATTCTTTAGCTCACGAATGAAGACCAAAAGAATTATGAATGGAAGAAAGCAAAGCATATATATCCTTAGGTCAATACTTCTTCTCTCACAAGGGTTTGATGAATTGGTACTATTCAAAAGAAACACTTTACTCTCCAGGAATCCTTCATGAACCTATATAGGATTACCAGGAGAATAAGAAAGAGGGGGAAAAAAAAAAACTTCCATCAACTTATAAATAAAAAAATATAAAGAAATTTATTATCTATACACTCTATGATAAATTCCTTTACAATAAATCAAATATTTACATTTTTTCAAGATATTATAGCTTCCTGGAAATATATATTTATCAAATTTAAGGATAATTAAAATAGGATAATCTTTTTTTTTGTATTTGAAATTTTTAAAAATTTTTTATTGTTATGTTAATCACCATATATTACATCATAAAATAGGATAATCTTCTTTGCAAAATAACTTCTTTTATCATACTGTAAAAAGAAAGTTCACTAGAAAATTATGAGGATGGGTGCCTGGGTGGCTCAGTTGGTTAAGCAACTGCCTTCAGCTCAGGTCATGATCCTGGAGTCCCAGGATCGAGTCCCACATCGGGCTCCCTGCTCGGTGGGGAGTCTGCTTCTCCCTCTGACCCTCCCCCCTCTCATGCTCTCTCTCTCAAATAAATAAATAAAATCTTAAAAAAAAAAAAAAGAAAATTATGAGGATGAATTTACTAATTTATTTTGAAGTTTTGTGCTCATGATCCCTGCGCAAAGGTTCAATTTGTTTTTGAGATAATCAAAAGTGGATACATACTTGTCAAGAATGACCATATTCTACTCTGGATATCCTACTCTGACTTATTTTCTTCAGAGGAGGAAACAAGCTCTTAAGTACATCTTAGAAATGTACAGTTGTCAAAATAAAGTTTAGAAATCATAGTCTAGCTTTAAAACTGTTTTATAAAACAACTGTTTTTAAATTATCATCACTATCAATAAATACTTATTAAGAATCCACTAAATTCATTCATGACCATGTGTTAGATGTAGATAAATTTTTGCTAGAGCAAAAAACTTCAATAAATCAGTTTTACCTTAAAATTTATTCAGCCACTTCTATAAACCAACATTCAGTGTTCGAGATACAATAATTTATAGGTTCCATATATTAAAAATCATCTCTTATTCAATTAATCACATAATCCAACTTACTAAAATAGAAATGAAATTATAGAGGATTTTAAAAACATTTTTAAAAATTCAAAGCAGAGGCAGAGAATATTATAACTTAAATACTAGTGAAAAGCTATTTTCCCCCAAACACTGTA
This sequence comes from Halichoerus grypus, assembly GCF_964656455.1. Classification (NCBI taxonomy): domain Eukaryota; kingdom Metazoa; phylum Chordata; class Mammalia; order Carnivora; family Phocidae; genus Halichoerus; species Halichoerus grypus. The sequence goes on from NC_135722.1 coordinate 73,556,765, forward strand.
CCCCTCCATTGAACACAATAACATGATCAAGTCTCTGAATACATCAATTCTTAAGAACCAGACCCTATAGTAATAATAGGAAGCATTTTTTGAGGACTGAACTAAATACGTGATACACAACATCTCATCTCATCCTCAAAACAACGCCCTGAGGTTGGTGGTAGTATTAATTTTAATTTGTGGTTGAGAAAACTGAGGATTAGGGAGGGTTAAAAAAACTTACATAATATCAAATCAGTAAGTGGTAGTTCTAAGATTCCAGCCCAGGAGTGAGACTAGAATTTAGCTTGCAACAGCTGGATGCTCTAACTTGACCAAATACTCCAATCCGGGAGGGGGCCCTGCCAAGTAGGCGCCTGGCCTTTACTCTGACATCTCTCTTTCTAAATATACTAAGTATTAAGAGTCCCACAAGCAGAAGTTTAGAACAAAATTATAGTATGATTAACAATTCAAGTTGTTTCTTTTAATTTTATACTTACAATTTATGATAAGCAATGTTTAGTGTCACTACAAATGTACACATCATCTTAAACTGTAGGGAATATATCTACTAGTTTTAAGCTAGATAGGCAACTTGTAACTCATACTGGACTAACAAACTCTCAGGTTACACCATGAACCATTTAAGAAATGCATACCTCACATTTACCTCGTAACTGCTCATCAAAACTTTATATTTCATATTCTATAACTTGAAATAGAAGAAAGATTGGTAATTCACATTACTTGGTTTTTAAAAGTATACTTTGTTGACTCAATTTTCCCAGTTACAAAATTATTTATAGCCAAATGCTTCTGTATCCAAGAAGTACCGCCAATAAGCAGATTAGGTAATGATCAAAATTAAGCTCTAACAAGGATACCTGGCAAGAGAAAATCAGTTACATAACCAATTTTAAAAAGGGTAGTTTGAATGATGAGATGGTTGGGAATATGAAATTAATTCTGTCACAAATATCTCATAATAATTTAGTATTCTTTGGCAGAAATATGGTTATAAAAATTGTCAGGATTAAAAAATAAAATAAAGTGTAGATACATACCCAGAGCAAGATTCAGGTAAACATTTGAGTCCTTTGGTGCCCTCTAGAGACAGATATTGGCTATCTAATAGGACTTCCTATGATCTCACATGTTTACCAAAATGCAAAACACTGAAATAAATATTATAAAATAAAATTACTAAATTCAGTTGTTTCCATTTAAAGCTTAAATTTACTAACATCTACTACTTATTAGTTTTCAATGATTCAGTAATCTAATGGTTAAAATTCCAAAGGTAGATTATGTTCTTCAGCAAAGCTAAAATAAATGCAGAATTAAAGCCTTAACACCCTATATTTGTATACTACTTTACTTTTTGCAAAGGGTTTCACAAACCTCTTATCAGCTGAGCCTCAGGATAAGTTTAGGAGGAACAATGGGAGATTTTGTTGCTATTCCCATTTTACAAATAAGGAAACTGAGGTTTGACCAGGGATCAGGAGATCTTGTCCAATGTGTGACTTAAAATGGAGAGAGTGGAGACTTGAATTTGGATCTTCTATCTCTAAAGTCCATGGTCTTAGGTATCGTTATATATTTTTTTCTGTTAATGTAATATTCCTTCCCCACTCTTCATGCCCATATATACTGTTTTATCCACCTGAAATTTTCTAGAGTATCTTAGAGTAAGAACAGAGAGGAGCTACTATAACCACGATGGGCTAGAATCCTTGGAGGCACTACCCACCCCTTTCCCCCTGCCTAATGCTCACAATGACCTAATGGGACCAAGAACAGCCCTGTGGCAGTTACAGAGCAGGATGTTCACACATCTGTATGGTAACTAAACCCTGAGTTCTTTGATTTGATAAAATATTGCACCTTTGATTTTATGTAGATTAATGCAGTAATAAACTTAGAGTTTTTAACTCTAACAGTAGCAGTAATTGGTAAGGCATAATCAAGCAGTGTGTCTACTGCTGGAGTCTGCTCTAAAATGTGGCAGTGAACATCTCTGACACTGCTGTTTCAGTGACCATCTGTCTCCTCTGCCAAGGCGAGGTGCTCACTATTGCTTTCAACTTTTCTCAAGTCTGAGTATCTTTTTCCATGTTGCTTTTTATACCTCAAAAGGACTTTTGTCCTTCTATCTACAGCAGGCATTCTCCTTACTTCCCAGAAAGCCACTTTTTCTACCTGGTCTTCTTAGAATATGTGCAAATGAGTTACATTCTTCCAATCTACTTTGGAAGAAACTGATAACATTTTGCAGGAAAAAGTCACCAACCCTAAGCTTATAGACATCTATTACATCATATGCACACACACAGCTAAAATCAGACAAGATCCTGTCCAACGATCAGCAGTTAATATACTGGGTGGCAGCTGGGTCACAGACTTAGGTCTCAGCTTAATTCACATGACTTAGGGCACACTGCTCATGCTTTGTGAGAGTCAATTCACACATTCAAAAAATGAGCGTTGTACATTACAAAGAAGTTGTAAAGACTAAATGAAAAATGTCATACTTTATTAATGTAACGTTGTAAGGCATTATTAGCATTATCCATAAATTCAAATCAAGCTTTTTGGTAGCTCTCTTAGGAGATATTAGAAGATACATTACTACCAAGCTGTACAATCCTAAAAAAGGATCATTTCCACTGTCTTCTACGTAAATGACTGGTAAAGTGGTGTGTCTTATCAGTTCTTAACAACAGATAGCCTCTTGACTGAGTTAATAGTCCAAAGAATATGCAACTTGTGGAATTAAATACTTGTAAATCAAAAGCACATCATCTATAACAAGCAATGCTAATGAAAGCATCAACTCTCTTATTTATAAAGAAGGGTTGACTCAATGAGCCTTTCCAACATTAAAAATCTAAGCTAGGGGCTTTAGCAAATTATGGCCCATACACCAAATCCAGCCTACCACTTAATTTTGCAAATATAACTTTATTGGGATATTACCATATATGTTTATATATTATTCTCTATGGCTAAGTTGAGAAGACCATATGGCCTGCAAAACTGAAAATATTTATTATCTGGCCCTTTCCAGAAAAAGTTTGCCATTCCTGGTCTAAATGTATATGAAGCATACTTTATACTTGAAAAAGTGAGCCAAATATATACTTATATATTTACATTTAGATTCTTTAGAAAACATATTCACATCATCATTTTGCATTAAAATACCTACAAGTACTATATATTACTATGTAAAATGTCTACTATTGCACCATGCACATGTGCATAGTTAATAAACGTTATTGATTAAAGTAATGATTAAAGAAGAACAGGGTGTAATGTACTAGTTACAAGCTAGAGTGCATAAAGAAATGTGTTTTGGCATTGTTTTGATAGGGGAGCTTTTTTATTTCAGTGCTTTGCATGTTTGTTCAAATTGACAGTCTCTACCAAGACTGCAAACCACTTCCTTTTAAAGCAAACCCTAAAAGGATGGAGAGAATTACAGAATACTGCACATTTTTGGACACAGTATCTTTTAGGTAATAGCAATAGTTACTGGATTTTAGTAATACCCACTTTTTACTTCACTTTTTAGGTTGCTGGCTAAAGGCTTATATATTTGTTTATGAAAAATCAATTTAAAAATATACTCCCCAAACATCTGTGTTTCTGCTTTGAGACCTAAATTTCAAATATCTAAGAGTCAGTTAAATTATGTCCAGTTCAGATCTGACAGAACAAACATTATTGATATATAATGGCAAGAAAAGTAAAATCAACAACAGTAGCGGAAAATCCAACTTAAAAAAAGAAGACTAAAGGAAAATTTACAAAGTAACATGCTTTATGAAAGGAACACATTTCCATGTTCAACCATGGCTTACTCAGAGGAGATATGATGCCATAACTATGGACATGGAAGAAACTGACCTCAATAACTGGAGAAAAATACTTACTTGTTTTACATTTTCAGCTAAGAAGACAATGTAAACACTACAGAATCCCAGCTGTGTTATCACCAGAAAAAAGTCAACCACAGTCCTGAAAAGAGATACCCACAAATAAGTATCAATAAGAGCTGCTGATATATCAATATATTTTTCTCTTTTTAGACTATTTTAAAACATTTAATTATAGCTTATATTCTTTTCACTTCCTTAAAATAAGAAATAAACAAAATACATATTTTCTACAAACAGCACAGATTTGTGATCAGTATGTCACTAGAATTATTATTGAGCAAAAAGATGTTCCATTAAGTTAAAAGGCCAAAATTTCCCTATCACTTATTTCTGAAATTCAACAGTCTGAGTATCTGCTTATAAAATGATATCATGAAAACATTTCATCTTTTAGATTAGGCCCATCTCTCCTACTTCTCAAGATCTTTTTCTGATTAACCCAGTGTATTTTCCGGCCCTCCTGGCTTCATGTCATTTGGAAATATGAGGAATGAGATGTTCTCCACTATCCAAATCACTAATACGAACATGAGATGGGAGAGGACTGGGGGCATGGCCCATTAAATCGTAAGACCAAAGACCCCTCCAGTAGCTTAGCTCTGTTCTGATTGTTTAATGAGATACTTAAGAAAATTCTAGCTACATAAAATAGTGTACAGAGGTGGGAAGGGGATGTCACCAGTCAAATTAGCATAGTTTGGGAACCAAGTTATAAATCTATCTACATGTTATTAATACGCAGCCCATATTTCTCTATTTTGTTTGGAGAACAATGAGTGATTACAACAGCATGCACCTACTAATTCATTATAGTCTTTATTTGACCATCGATGTCAAGCTATCAAACAACCTGGTCTACAAATCTACACATCTTCCTTCTCTCATTTGAAATTGGAAGGGCCCTTGCTTATCTTCATTCTTGTCATAACTATAGCTCTCATAGTTCTTCAGGGATCTCCCTTGTAAATAATCTTGGTACCCTGCAATGAATTCAAGTTTCTTCTCTCTGATGAATTATATTTAAGTATTCCCTTAAGATCTTTTCATCCACCTTGGATTTTAGTATCCTACCAACAATCACTCCAGCCACATCTACCTGCAAGTCATTCTAGAGACAAAGCTGCCTCTACTCTGGGGGAGAAGAAGGAAGAAGATAGGGTTCTGGGGCAAATCCTAGGGCATGAGGCTGATTTCTTCCTTCTTCTACTTGGCATATCAAGAGCTCTGAGCAGCTCATAAACAAATCTAACTTCCTACAAATCCCCAGGAAGGCCATATTTAACCATAAACTCTACTAGCATTGTTTTTTTTCTTCCTTTAATTTCCATTTCATGTATCACTTGTACCATAGTGAGCATTTTGTTGACTACCTATGCTTAATTTTCCAGTCCTGTATTTGTCTGGCTTTGATCTGCCATGTCTACCAATGATAAAGTTACATTTAAACAATAAGATAGTATAATTACTATTGTGCTAAAATACACACTTCATATGTCCTATGAGCATGTAGCTAAACACCACAATTTTATCTAAAATAATGAGATTGCAACATTTTTCTTGCTTTTTCTCCTTTCCTTAAAAAAATATTAACATGATTATGTCATAGGTTAGCCAGATGCTTTATAAATATCATTTTATTTAAATTACTATAGTAATCCTGTGAAGTAAGTATCACCATAAACTCATCTGATGGTGAGAAAACTAAAACAAAATGATAAATCAATTGACTCAGGTCATAAAACTGAAAAATGGTAGAGCTGAGATTTGAACCCAAGTCTGTGTAACTCTAAAGATTATGTTTATTCCCCCAGCTTTATCATACTTCTATTCATGTATCTTGTCAAATTAAAATACTTAAAAAGTATGTGACTTCTGTAGCCAGATATTAATAACATAGCAAGTGCTTACCGTCCCCATGCTGCTTGCTTCTGAAGACAGCTCCAAGGACTTACCTCCATAGCAAAACTCACAGTGTCACTATAACCTAATGTTGACTTTTTAAACCTGTAATTTAAGAACATACATGCATATGAAAAAGGAAAATTTGAAGTTGGTCCATAAATCCAACCCTTGAAAAGAACATCAAATAAATAGGAATTAAAATGCAAGGCTATGCACCAACAGAAGAGTTTTTGAAATTTCAAGATCTGCATGCTCTATGTCTCATGAAATTTTAAATCTGTTATTTTTACCAATGTATTAGTTTTTATCTGCTGTTAAAGTTTATATATTTGTAGAAATCATATAATGTAATATTTGTGCTTCGCTGATTTAAATATGTAAATATTTCAATTACCGAAAAACATCAACTACATTGTTCATGCCTAAATTATTTATTCTTAGACGGGCATTATTTTATACATCTGCACAGGCTTTACAACATATTTACACATAAACTATCTTACCCAATACTCAGCCTCATGAGATAGGCATTATTTCCCCTTGTTCTCTTTCCCACTTTTTTTTCAAGTATCATTGTTATTTAAAGATCATAAATGACTTGCCCAAAGTTTTAAGAACATTTAACAACAATAACAAAAAGAGTTAAGATTAGACTATTAGTTTACTAGAATAGGCAATATTTATTTTTTAAATAGTCCATTGTGCAGTAGAAACATTTTATGAAAAAACAAAGAATAAAGAAGATTATTTTACTATTTACCAACCGACATATTAGCAAAGAACACCAAAGGCACCATACCCTAAAATGAATTCCTAACAAATTGAAGACCATCGCTCTATAACTAAAAGTAGCGTTGTGGCTTCCATTTCCCCCCATGTCTTTCCTGATTTTTTTTTAATTTACATGGAAAGAAACCATCCCATTTCACTAACAGGGCTATATTTTTTTAAAAAGTAAATATATTCTGACCAGATTTCAATCACAGGAAATATTATCTTTTTCCATATTCATTATTTTAGACTTATCTACATAACAGATTAGAGGAAATACGATTCTTAGTTGCAAAGCACAGTTAAGACTATCTGATTCTTTAAATAAATACACAGCTTTAAAATAAATAGAATACACTTAACAAATCCTCATTTACCTCTGACACAGAAAGTGACTGCACCGTACCAAAATGTGCATACAGTGAACAGAAATAATTCCTATAAACACAAGGCTGATTGGTCCAAGCTGTGGGGACAAAATGTACAGGATTAAATATTTAAGTTTAACAAAAATTACGTTGTCTTATAAGCAATGAGACAATGGACTACTCATTTGTGTGAATCAATTTTGTTGGACAAAATGATTAGTCATTTGCATATAGGAAAATTCATAAACTTGATACTGAAAGAATTTCAGCAATACTTAAGACAAGCGCATATGACTCTATCCCATCAGCTTGCTAAGCCAAACCTATGAACACAGAGTATAGCTGTGCAAAAAGATAGGATAGAATACATCACATTTAACATGAGATGGCAAGTCTATGGCTATCAGTGTCCCACGGTGATAATTAGATGCAACTATGAATCATTATCTGAATGACTAAAAAGCACTATACTAATCTGGGATTGTGCTTGAGCACTTACTATGTGAGGAACTATGCCTAGAAAAAGATTATTTGAAAAAGCGGTACATAAAAAATTTCAAATATTTGTTTACTAAAATTAAAGTAATGCCTGGATTATTGAGACCTAGACAAATTACTGTCAAAATTTATTTTTATAATCAGAAATGTTTAAGTCTCTAAATTAGGGTGAGCAAGTCAAACGCAGAGAAAGATGACAGTTAAAACTGTTCTTAGAAAACTGGTAAGGTTTTAAACCTCTAATAAAAGGTTAAATAGGGGTGCCTGGATGGCTCAGTCGGTTAAACATCTGCCTTTGGCTCAGGTTCATGATCTCAGGGTCCTGGGATGGAGCCCCACGTCGGGCTCCCTGCTCAGCAGGGAGTCTGCTTCTCCCTCTCCCTCTGCCCCTCCCTTCACTCGTGCTCTCCTCTCAATTACTCTGTCTCAAATAAATAAAATCTTTTTTAAAAATTAAAAAAAAATAAAAAAGGTTAAATATAATTTCATTACTTCATAAGTGAATTCTCCCTTACTGAGATTCTCTGTAATGACAATAACTGGTTCCAATAACACTTTGCACATTTGTTTTCAAACAATATTCTTATTCCTTTTCTTAACTCTTACTCTTTAAATCTGAAAACCACATATTTTATTCTGAATCTAAAAAACAATAAAATTTCACCAATACAAATAATCTACTCTATAAATATATTTGTTGATATGAGTACATTGCTTACATTCCTGAAAATCCAAAAGAATAATAAGATATAACCATACTTGGAAAAATTGAATACTATTTTAGGATCTTTCTGTCAAATACTACCAAGTATTTGGAAGTAAAGTAATTAAACAGAAAGTTAAACAGTTAAACAGAAAGTTAAGTAATTAAACAGAAATGAAAAGAGTAATTAATTCTCATTTTTGTTAAACTATCAGTGTTCACATAATCTTATCAGTACAATCTCATTGTCACCTGGTCAGGTTATATGTGACTAGGCCAGAGGTTAGCTTATAATTTTTGCTGTAATTAAGACTGATAACTGTAATTCAACTAGAGTTCACAAAGATTAAGTCTTACCACTATGCCTGCATTTTTTATTGCCAGTGGAAGCCCTAAAAGGCCAGTTCCAATATTTCCTTTAAGAAGATGCATAAGAGTTTGCACAAATCTGAAAAGTAAAAGGTATAAGATTTTAGGAAAAAAGCTAATAAAATCACATGGGGACTGAAAATCAATCTCGGCAAGGACTCAAATAACATTTCCACTCAACCAGAAGTTGAATAGGCCAGAGGTCATATTGGTTCACACGCTACCTTTGCCATTTAAAAGGAGAATACAGAGGGTTATTATGGAGATTAAATGAGATTTAACTGAAAGTATTTTTGTACATATTAAAGAAATACAGAAAAGGTAATTTTCTCATAAGATCCCTGGCAGCTATGACATTCAGAATAATGTAGAAGATTATATACGGCTAGGCTGATAAGACAGAGCAATTTATTGACACTATGTAATCATGGCACTAAACACATTTGATCTATGATTATCAACCTAACAGGAAATTAATTAAAAGAAAAAGCACACAAGTTTTAAAACTATGTGTATCATCAGATAAGATAAATACTAATTTAGACATCATGTACTCCCTAAGGAATTTCATCAAAATTTCCAAGAGGCATTTGAAGGAAGTCACTTGACCAAGAAAAAATAAATTAAACTAGGAAGAATAGCCCAAATTTTAAACTTATGAAACAAACACACTTGCCTAAATTTTTTTTTAGTTTATACTATTCTTTTCTGAACTAAAATGTAACTTTTGCTTAATTGTTAAGTTACTATTAGAGTAGGAACTTACTCAAATCTATTAATGATGACAAAATAACAAAAGCAGTTCTTTAAGGTTCCACTGCCTTCCCACCACCATGACTTTGATACCATTCACTCAGCATAAAGAAGAAATGTTTACTACCTCCAACCGTCTAACTCCTAACCATTTCAGAAGCCACTGCTCTTAAAATTTCTATTCCTTTCAATCAGATCTCCCTTCTTGCAAGATCCATAGCATGGGACATGTATCATCATTGGAATTCCCACACACTGCTCTGTATTTTAGATGCATTTCTTCTTTCCCAAATGGACTATAAATACCTTCACAATATCTTACTCATCTGTGTGTCTTCTGTAGTATCTAGTTAGTGCTTTACCTACAGAAGATTACAAAACATATACTAAATGAAAAGGAGACATATAACCCCGTAACACTTACGAAATACCCTCTTGATCATCAAGCTGGTAATGCTTCTGAACAGGAAGGAGCTCTTGCTCATGCTCTTCATCTGATGTCCCATCAAAATTCTGCTCATTTATTAAGGGCCTCATTACATCCATATCTTCAAAAAGAAAAACAAAGTACTTCACTATGATGTTTAACACTGAGTTAAAGCTGGTATAAATGAATTTTTTAAAAGAAGGACATACCACTTGTACTTATCTTTACTATTTCCACCCTAGGTTAATTCACACTAACACTTTGAGTTTTAGTGTATTTAAAAGACAATTAGACTTATTTGCTGGTTATTTTGTTTGGACAAAGCAGTGCAAAGTGCAAAGCTTAAGTATTCAATGCAAAACTTTTTCTCATTTGTCTATATGAGGTTTTTAGCAAATGATCAGAGTTATGAGATAAAAAATGTGAATAATCGGAGCACCTGGGTGGCTCAGTTGCTTAAGCGTCTGCCTTTGGCTGGGGTCATGATCCCAGGGTCCTGGGATCGAGCCCCGCATCGGGCTCCTTGCTCAGCGGGGAGCCTGCTTCTCCCTCTCCCTCCCACTCCCCCTGCTTGTGCTCTCTGTCAAATAAATCAACAAAATCTTTTTAAAAATGTGAATAATAAAATGAATTTTTACCTCTTTTAGCTTCAATCATACTGTATACATAAATAGTAATCATATTTTTAAATACTTTAAGAAAATTATAGCAGGGGTAGGGGGAGGGGCAGAGGGAAAGGGAGAGAGAGAATCTTAAGCAGGCTCCATGCCCAACGTGGAGCCCAACACGGGGCTCGATCTCATGACCCTGAGATCATGACATGAGCTGAAATCAAGAGTCAGATGCTTAACCACCTGAGCCATCCAGGCACCCCCCCCCCGGCAAAATGTATTCTTGTATCTAACAATTTTTAGCAAGATGGATGATGACATTAGTCATCACTGTCTGCCTTATTCTAGTAAAATTCACTAAGCTAAAATTTATCGAGATGACTGATATGCATTAGCAAGGTTTGAAGTATAGGATATTTTTTTTTTTTTTTAAAGATTTTATTTATGTATTTGAGAGAGAGAATGAGATAGAGAGAGAGCATGAGAGGGGGGAGGGTCAGAAGGAGAAGCAGACTCCCTGCTGAGCAGGGAGCCCGATGCGGGACTCGATCCTGGGACTCCAGGATCATGACCTGAGCCGAAGGCAGTCGCTTAACCAACTGAGCCACCCAGGTGCCCCTGAAGTATAGGATATTTTAAAGAAATGAAAGATTGTTCCATTCAAATACATACAATAAACCTACAGACCATACAATTGGGGTAACCTAAATTGTTAGGAATGACTGACATATAATTTTTTAAAACTTTTTATTTTGGAATAATTTTAAATTTATATTAAATTTGCAAGAAGAATACAGAAAAACTCCTATGTATCCTTTATAGACTTACTAATTTTTAACATTTTGCCATGTTTGCCTTTTCTCTCTCAAATGTGTATCACTTTTTCTGAACTATGTGAGAGTAGCTTACATGTATTGTACCACTTTACCCTACAGTTGGCATGTACTCTCTAAGAACAAGAAGTTCTTGAATATTCACATCACAGTCAACAAACTCAGTTTAATATTGATGCAATATGTTAATCTACGTTCCATATTCCAATTTCATCAACTGTACCAACAAAGTTCTCTTAGCAATTGTTTTCAGCACAGGATCATGTATTGGATTTAGTTGAGTTATTCTACTGGTGACCTTGCCATTATGTCTTTTATGATGCCCTTAATCCTCCTTTTTTTCTTCCTTAATCTTTTACTATCTTGTTTGTCAGGTTTGTCAGATATCCTCTGGGGCACCTGGGTGACTCAGTTGGTTAAGCATCCAACTCTTGATTTAGGCTCAGGGTCGTGAGATCGAACCCCACATTGGGCTCCATGCTCAGCAGGGAGTCTGTTTTGAGATTCTCTCTTTCCCTTGGCCCCTCCCCCTCTCTAAAATAAAATAAATAAATCTTTAAAAAAAAATGGTATCCTATGAATTCCACCTATTACCTATACAAAAATTAATGGTCTTATTCTACTTTTGCTATTTATTTATTTATTTCCCAGAAAAACCACACTGCTCCCCCGCCCCCCCAGAAATGTCTTTCTTTTATTCTCTCATTTTTTGTTGTTGTTGTTGTGTTCTTTCTATTTTGGCAATATATATGATGTTTTACAAATTGTTATTCCAATCATGTCTCCACCCATGTCTTAGACTTATATCTACAATCAGTATATTAAATGCTTGCTATCAGTCCTCTGCCGAAGTGTTCTCAGTCTTCCCTTGGCTGGAAGAAGTTCATTCTCTTGTGGACTGTGCATCACAATGACATGTAGGACTTGATAAAATACAAATTGATGTACTTCACCCCAAAGCCTCTGATTCAGCAGGCCTGGGGTGGGCCTGAGAATATGCATTTTTAACTTCCTGGGTGATTCTGATGTTGCTGCTTTGGGAACCACACTTTGAGAACCACTGCTCTAGTAGATTCTTGAGCATGGGCTCCTGGGCACAGTACTCCCTAAGTTATCGCATGCTTTAAACTGTTTTTCTATAGCCTTCATATGAGGGACAGCTAGATATAACACCTTTGACTCACACTCTCTATTCTTGAGTTTCTTGAAAATACTGTTCCACTCTTGCCCTGCTATATAAGCTACTCTCGAGAAGTCTGATGCCAAACTAATTTTCTCAGCCATTATATACTTTGTCCTTTTTGCTTCAAATCCTGAGGAATTTCTCTTTGACTTTAAGATCTAATGGTTTTACTATGACATGTCTTGGGTTTAAGCATTCTGAGTCAATTTTCCCAGGGACACACTGGGCCTTTTTGATATGTAGATTTACGTTTTCTCTTATTTCTGGAAATTTTTCTTGGATTATAGCTTTGAATATTTGTTTAGTTCAAATATTTTGTTTTTCTTCTTTAGAGATTCCAATTATACGTAAGATCTCCTCTGCCTATCTTCCATTTCAACCACTTTCTCTTTGACCCTTTTGATGTCTTCCTTTACCTTCTTTGAAACTAAATGAGTCTATTAAATTTTCATTTCAACATGTTCTCCTTTGGACAACTTGTACTTTATTATTTATTTATGATTTTTCCTACTGCTAGGCAGTTCATGGACAGGGATCCTAATTTGAGAGTGGTGCCTTCTGTAGGCATAGTGAAGTTCAGTTTATCTAAGGGATGACATTGACTTACTGGGGTTACAGGGAGTAATTGGTATGTCTCTGGTTCTCTTTCATTTCTGCAGGATATTCAATTCCCTACCCACCCCCCACCCCCTGCCCCTTACTTCCTTCTTTCTCTTCACCTCCAGGTATCAGAGGGACATCTCAACTGCTCCTTTTATCTCCTTCTCCTCCAGAAGCCATGTTTTGCCAAGGCTACTGTGCTTCTACGCCTCCTAACCCCCTCTCCTCTTTTCCAGAGTTTCTAAAGACCTTCTTTAGAGAGTCCTTGCAGCAGCAACAGGAACTCTGAAATTTGCCGTTTGTTTTCCTGCTTATAGATAATTTGAGGTTTGTGGTATCTTGGTCTCCTACAAATGCTAAAAGAATAACTTCATGAATGGTTGACTTGTGCTCCTTTTCGAATTCACAGGTTTTGTGGGGAGGACATGTGAAGAGATTAGGATTTAGGTAGCCTCCGTTATCCCCAACTGGAATTCATGACAACAGTTTTTCATAAAAGTAAAGTTATGCTTTAAGATATTGGAAGATGCTTTAGCTTCGTAATATATATTTTTGTAATGCATTTTGAAATCAGGCAGTGTGGTCAGCTTTGTTCTTCTTTTTCAAGATTGTTTTAGGTATTTGGGGTCTTTTGTAATTAAAAGAGTATGATATTGGCATAAAGATAGACATATAGACCAATGAAACAGAATAGAGAGCCCAGAAATCAATCTATGCGTATATGGTCAACTGATCTTTGACAAGGGTGTCAGGAATGCACAATTGGGAAAAAGTCTCTTCAACAAATGGTCCTAGGAAAACTGAATATCCACATGCACAGGAATGAAAGTCTTTATCTCATACCATACACAAAAATCAACTCAAAACATATTAAAGACTTAAATACTTGAAAAAGCTTCAGACATTGGTTTTGGCAATGATTTCATGGATATGACGCCAAAAGCACAGGCAACAAAAGCAAAAATAGGCAAGTGGGACTACATTAAACTAAAAAGCTTCTGCACAACAAAAGAAACAATCAACATAGTGAAAAGCCAACCTACAGAATGGGAGAGAATATTTGCAACTATATATTTGATAAAGGGTTAATTTCTAAAATATATAAGAAACTCCTACAACCTAAGAGCAAAAAATCCTAGTGAACCAATTAATAAATTGGCTAAAGATTTAAACAGATATTTCTCCAAAGAAGATATACAAATGGTCAACACATTTATGGAAAGATGTTCAATGTCACTAATCATCAGGGAAATGCGAATTAAAACCACAATAAAATATCACTTCACACCTGTTAGGGTAGCCATTATCAAAAAAACAAAAGGCAACAAGTATTGGTGAGGATGTGGCAAGATTGGAACCCTTGTACAGTTAGTGGGAATGCAAAATATTGCAGCTGTGAAGGAAAACAGTATAGAGATTCCTCAAAAAATTAAAAACAGAAGTACCATATGACCTAGCAGTCCCACTTCTGAGTATTTACCCAAAAGTATTGAAATCAGGAACTTGAAGAGATGCTAGTACTCCCATGCTCAGTTTAGTGTTATTCATGATAGCCAGCATGTAGAAACAATGTGCACTGACAGATAAATGGATAAAGAAAATGGGATGTATACATACAGTGGAATATTATTTAGCCTTAAAAAAGAAACTCTGCAATATGCAACAACCTGGATGAAACGTGAAGACATTATGCTAAATGAAATAAGCTAGTCACAGAAGTTCAAATACCACAATTCCACCTATATGAGGAATCTAAAATAGTCAAAGTCATAGAAGCAAAGATTAGTGTGGCGGTTGCCAGTGGTGGTGGGGAAAACAGGGAGTTGCTAATCAACATGTATGAAATTTCAGTTATGCAAGATGAGTAAGTTCCAGAGATCTGACATACAACATTGTGCTTATGGATGATAATACTGTATTGTACACTTAATATCTGTTAAGAGGCTAGATCTCATGATGTGATCATGCTACAATTTAAAAAACAAGACACTGGAAAAAATGCTTGAATACAGTTTATTCTTAAGTTATTTAAATATTCTTCCTCTAGGGGCACATGGGTGACTCAGTCGGTTAAGTGTCTGACTCTTGATTTGGGCTCAGGTCATGATCTCAGAGTCCTGGGATCGAGCCCCACATCAGGCTCTGCACTCAGTAGCAAGTGTACTTAAGACTCTCTCTCTTCCTTTTCCTCTGCCCCTCCCCCAATCACTACCACATTCTCTCTCTAAAATAAATAAATAAATAAATCTCTTAAAAAATATATTCTTCCTCTAATAATATTACTAATATGTGTAAAGTAAAATCCAATGAATTATCCAAAGTTCCAAATGGCTAGAGTCTAAATTAATGAGGATTTTCTATAATTCAAATTCCCCAACTTTGCCCTTGGGTAGTTTTTCTAACCCTTTGATCTGCAGGACATTCTCCACAGACTATTTTGTAGGATTTCCTCATTTCTTTTTCTTCAGTATCAAAAGTGGCTCAGCCTAAACCTGTGCACAGTGAAAATTAAGTGTTTCTCAGTATTAGAGAGCTAATACTGGGATATCTACTACATCACATTTATTCTGGTGTCTATTAATATTACGAATTATGTTCATCTTTTGTTTGAACAGATTCTACATCCTTTTCTGTTACACTCTATACAAAGAAAATTGATACTTTATCTTATAAAACCACTGTATTAGTTTGCTAGGGCTGCCATAACAAGGTACGACAAAGTGGGTGGCTTAAACAACAGAAATTTATTATCTAACAGTTCTGGAGGCTAGAAGTCCAAAATGAAGATGTCGGTATGGTTGGTTCCTTCTGAGAGCTAGGAGAGAAGGATCAGTTCCAGGCTTTTCTCCTTGGCTTATAGATGGCTGTCTTCAAGTTCCTAGGGCATTCTCCCCATATGCGTGTCTGTGTCTTTATTTCCCCTTATTATAAGGACACAAGTCATACTGGATTAGTGGCCCACCCCACTCCATTGTGGCCTTATCTTAACTAATTACATCTACAATGATTCTATTGTTAAATAAGGTCACTTAGGGACTGAAGGTTAGGACTTCAATGTGAATTTAATCGATAACAATCAACATTTTTTGTTGCATCATCTTTAAACAGAAACGTGTTAATATTTTCATTCCAAAATTTATTCCATTGCCCTTGCTGACTCGAGTTCATTTGCATTTTTATTCATTCAGCTATTCAAATTGTCAGCTATTTGAACTCTCTAATTTCTTTCTGCCAGAGGATGTACAGTATGTTTTCTGCATTACTAAGCACAT
Source organism: Halichoerus grypus (assembly GCF_964656455.1). NCBI lineage: Eukaryota > Metazoa > Chordata > Mammalia > Carnivora > Phocidae > Halichoerus > Halichoerus grypus. The sequence continues at coordinate 73,572,981 of NC_135722.1, forward strand.
TATTTAAGTTCTTCATAAAGATAATTATCACTACCAATATATCAAAAACTGAACAATCTTTTATTTGAAGCATACCTCCCAAGAGATCACAGCAGCAATGGGAAGTCTGAAAAAAGTTTTCTCACAACTTAAAAAAATATGAACTCTGAAGGATAAAGTTTACTTTTAATGGCATCCCAAATAATTTATTTTTAATATCTTGTAGTTAAACCTGAATATATAGAAGTGTTAAAATAATCTATAAGTACTAGTTCTACTAGTTCTATAATTCACAGAATCTAGTTTTTATAATAATAGGATTACAAGGTACACTCAAATTCTCAACTAAAAGTTAGCTGGGCTCTCAGTCACTCTTAACAAATTTACACTGAGTAGCAACTGTGTTATTTAATTTTAACAGCGTAATGCCTTATGGTTTAAACTTTTCTCCACTTCTTAAATTCATTATTTCTCAATTTCATGTGGTTTAGGAAACATTAAATATGACTTACATGAAAAATAACTTTTCACATATATTTCTTTGGTCTAAATCCATTTGTCTCACCCCTCGCCTTTAAAACCTTAATAAAAATTTAATAATTCCAGGAAACTTCTCAAACTGTAACAATGAGATTAAAGAGTCAATTTTTTAAAGTTGAAACTATTTGAAATAAAAATAATTCTTAACAATGTTAGGAATTTAAGAAGTACACATTTATAAACTGTTTTTGAATCGACCATTATTTTTTTAAAAAAGATTTTATTTATTTATTTGAGAGAAAGAGTACAAGCTGGGGAGAGAGCCAGAGGCAGAGGGAGAAGCAGACTCCCCGCTGAGCAGGGAGCCTAATGTGGGACTCAATCACCAGGACCCTGGGATCATGACCTGAGCCGAAGGCAGATGCTTAACCGAATAAAACACCCAGGTGCCCCTCGAATTGACCATTAAAGCGTTGTGACACATTATTAGCCAAGTTCTAAGTATATGCTTAAATGTATTTTTAAAAACTACATTTAAAAAAAATAACTCTCTAAGACTTTCTCTGCGGTTTGGCCTATATTCTTTAGGTAACATTACATACTAAGAAATATATATCTGTTAAATGAAGTAAACTAAGAGTAGGTGAAGAAATCAGGTTTTAGGCTGATTATATTAGCTTGAATGATACAAAATAGTTACTGAATCTAAAGAATACATTAAAAGACACCTAACTACAAATATCGGGAAAGTGATATACTTACATACCCAAGAAGTTGCATCTTTAAATGGTAAGAGCCCGCTGAAGCCTGGATTTCTGAGGATGAGATTTATTAATAAATAGAGTCGACCAGTCATTTATAACTTTTAGAAGCTCCAGGTAATACTTAAATATAAAATGAGAAACTGTATTTTTGTTCCAAAGTTTGGCACACAGTATAGCAAAATGCAGTAATATTGTTTTCTTATATTTAACTCTTGAATTCTTTAGGAGAGGTTTTAGCATTGGCATAAGCCACGGGAATGAGTGGGACATTCCAGATTGGAGAATATGCACCTCCTTGATTATCTTTAGAGTTATTTAATGCATATGTATATGGCAAAAGATTAGCTGGAAAGCTTGAAAAGATTTTCGGAACAGTGCTAAGGACTCTGGACTTGATCCTAGAAGCTGTGAAAAGCCAGAGAAAGAATTCAAGTTGAAATGATCAGATCTGCATTTGGGTAGTATCACCTTGGCAGCGGTGACAAGGATCAATAGGAAAAACAGCAGCATTAAAGTCAGAGAGACCAATCAGAACACAGTACAGGCAAGAGATTGGTGAGGGCTTGAATTAAGTTAATTTGGTTGAAGAGAAAAGAATGGTTATTGAAAGGAGAGAAACAATAAGACTCGTTGACCAACTAGATGTGGAAGATAAAGGAGTAGAGGATGCTTCCTAGGTGACAGTTACGGAGAAAACTGAATGGATGCTGATATCCCTGAGAAAGGAAACACAGGGAGACAGTGTGGTGTGGTCCAGAGCCCCTGATCACAAATTTAAAAGCCTGGGTTGAATCTCAGTCCTACCTGTACTAGTTCTGGGAATCTAAGCTAGTCTGGTAACTTTAGTTCTGCCATAGGGAATGATTTCTCTTCCCTTAGTGGCCTTTTTCCTCTTGCTTCTGGCCTTCACATATGTTGTTCCTCCTGAATCATACTCTATTCTCCCATTCCCTGTTCTTCCCTTCCAATTTTGTATAACTACTTTGTCTAACTGTTCCTTCCTCATCTTGCAGGCCTCAGTTTAGACACCACTATTTCTCATTAGCTTCCTTAACCCCAAGTCTGGCTTAAGTCTCTCCCCCTGCGTGTCCCACAGCACCCTACAAACCTCCTGTAATACCCTGTATTGTAATGGCCCATTCTATTCGTCTGCATTCTCCATGAAGTGACAGCAGTGATGTCTGACTTGTCTGCTAGTGTATCCTCAATATTCGAAACATAGTAGATGCTCAACAAATGAAGAAATAAATGCATAAAAGAGAAAGCAGCATGTTAAGGAGGAAATATGAGTTTAATTTTTAAATCATGCAACCTGAAATTATATCCTGAATGAGCAGTTAGAAACAGGGTCTGGAAGTAAGTAGAAAATTTGGGGCTAAATATAAAGATTTGAGAATTATATCAGAATGCAGGTAATAAATGGCTGGGGTCAAAAGGCAGGATGAGGTCACTCAGAGATCGTATGGAGGAGAATAGAGCCGAAGACAGAATAATAGAGATCCACTAACATTTTAAATTCCAGTAAAAAGTTGGCAAAAGTAACTGAAAAGGAATGATCAAAGCCTCCACTGAGTTTGGTACAACAGACATCTAAAATTGTAAGCAAGAGATTAAAGTTTTCAAATCAGTCTTGTCAAGAACCGCCATCCCTTCCCGGTGAGCAGTTTCTGGCTCAGGTTCAAGGAAGGCAGCCCCACTCACCATGTCCTTCCCTGGGTTATTGCTTACTGTCCTGTCACTGTTACCTCTCTGATCTCATCTCCTACTACTCTTCCCACTGCTCACTCCTCTGAATGGTCACTCCCTGACAGAGAGGTAGAGGCAGGGAGAATTGTGTTCCTCTTCTCTCCTGGAACCACTCCATTGCAGAAAACAGAAAGATGTGGATATGGAAGCAGTCAGTAGGATGTTTTACACTGAATGTTTGTGTCCCCCTAAAATTCATGCGTGAAAACCCTATCCCCCAGTGGGATAGTGTTGGGAGGTAGGGCCCTTGGCATGTAATGGGGGTTAGATAAAGTCCTAAGGTGTCCTTCGAAGAAGAGGACACTTCTTACCATGTGAGGACATAGCAAGAAGATGGCCATCGGTAAACCAGGAAGAAGGCTCTCACCAGGAACTGAATCAGCCGGCATCTGCTCTCAGACGTCCCCCTCCCTCAGAACCAGGAGAAAGAAAGGTCTGCGGTTTAAGTCGCCCAACTGAAGGTATTTTGTTCTAAAAGTCTGAGCTGAGTAAGATACAGGAGTCGCCTCGCTTGGCACAATAAACTCTGGAGCCCTGCCTTCTGATCTGCTGGAGAAGAGAGCGGTGGCGAGCACCAAGACAGCCTGCGCACACGAGCACCGCCGGCAGAGCACCCTGCCGGGGCCGTGTGGACGCATAAGCCCACCACAGCCCTCTCAAGAGCCTCTACAAATGGACTGTCATGGCGTCTCCCCAACATCTACTGCCAGGAGCCCGCCATCACAGCAGGTCTGTGCCTTCTGATGGAATGTACTCGTGCAAGCGGTCGCCATCCTTTTCAGTTCAGTTCCACAAATCTTACCACCCAAAATACGTCAGGCACTCTGAGATGCTGGGAATAAAGCAATTCCTACAACTAACAGGAATTCTTGCCCTTGTGGAGCTCAAATTCTAGTAAAGGAAAGAGACAATAAGTAAGTAGAATAGGGAGCACGCTAGTGTTAAATATTCAGAAGGAAAATAGGGATTGGGAGGGAGAGCCTGTAGTTTTAGTTAGGACAGCCAAATTAGGCCTCATGAAGGAAGAAGGATTTTAAAGAAGACCGGAAGGAGGACGGGGTGGTGAATACTGTGGATATCTGAGGGAAAAGCAATTAGGCCGTGGGAACAAGAAAGGCAAAGGCTCTGAGGATGTAGAGAGCTTGGTGTGTTTAAGTAGGAAGGAGGCCAGAGTAACCAGAGAGGAGAGAACAAAGAGGAGAGTATAGGAGAGGAGATCAGAGGTAACAGAGACAGACGGTACACTGCTTTGTAGACCATTCTGAGTGACAGGAAAGCCACCTACAGCAGTGTTGTACAACAGAAATATAACGTGAGCCACAAACATAACTTTTTCTAATATTTACGTTTTTAAAGAGGGAAAAACAACAGGTAAAATTAATTTAATAATACACCTTATGTAACTCAATAGATCCAAAATATTATCATTTCAAAATGCAATCAACATAAAAAATTACTAACCAGACATTTTACATTCATTTTTCATACTAAGTCTTGGAAATCCAGCATGTATTACACTTACAGCAGATTTTAATTTGGACAAACCACATTTCAAATGCACATGGAGCTAAAGATGATCCCATTGGACAACACAGCAATAGAGAGTTTTGTGCAGAGGAGTGATATGATCTGATTTGTATTTTAACCAGGGCCTGCCTTCTCATGTATAAAACGACAGTAACTTCTACCTCACAGAGGTTTTATGGTAATGAAATGAGATAACATTCAGGAAGCACAGCGCCTAGTCCTTGGCAGGTAGGTCATCAATAAATCCTAGTTTTCTTCCCCTTCCTACACAATGATAGATTTTTTTAAAGATTTATTTATTTGAGAGAGAGAGAGAGAGCACACAAGCAGTGGGGAGGGGCAGGGGGAGAGGGAGAAGCAGACTCCCTGCTGAGCATGGAGCCCAACACGGGGCTGGATCCCACGACCCTGAGATCATGACCAGAGCCAAAGTCAGACGCTTAACTTACTGAACCACCCAAGTGCCCCGAGAGATTTTTTTTTTTTAAGATTTATTTATTTTTACTTGAGAGACAGTGCATGCCCATGCATGGGGTTGCGGGGGGAAGGGGCAGAGGGAAAGAGAATCTTAAGAAGACTCTGTGCTCAGCACAGAGCCACTGCAGGGCTCAATCTCACAACCCTGAGATCATGACCTGAGCTGAAACTGAGTCAGATGCTTAACCAACTGTGTCACCCAGGAGCCCCCACGATGATATATTAGAAGGAAATTATGCTGCACAGGATTTTAAATGTAAATCTTTGACAATAAATTAGTTAATTTACCACCAATAATTAGTAATTGTGAGCATTTATGAGCTACAAACTGTGCTATAATACTGAGTAGGCAAAATGTGTTATGCCAGCCAGAAGGAAATAGAGACTAGGGGAAGACACAGACATTTAAAAATCTAACATGGTAGAAGCTTTAACAAAGTTAGGAAGGTTTGGAATAAAATCAGAACACTTGTGCAACATAATTAGAAGTTACAAAATACAATTTACATTACACACAAAATCTATTATTTGTCAACGTCTTGCTGTAATTTTTAGCCAAGTACTGAACTGGCAGTTCTAAAAAGTGCTATGTGATTACTATAGGTAAGAATTAACAATGTTTTATAAGATAAAACACTATTAAGCAATGGATATCAAACTACCTAATCACAGTTATTTCTATTTACAAATGGAAAAATTATATATGAATAAGAGACACTAGCTTCATTCAATATTATACACCATATATGATATACCATACATATACATTAATGGTGCATAAAACTGGAACATTCTTATATTAGGCAGTACTTGTATGATCTCCTACACTGCCCAGACAATTGTCTCAACCTCAATCTCCCAACCTAAAATCAACCTAAATTTCTAGTTGTAGTTAGAATTAAAGAAAATCACATTAATTTAGCAATATGTCTTGAAATCTTAAAAATGTTTATCCTTTCACCTAGTAATTCCACTTCTGACAAGCCAGTATATAGAAAAAAGGATTTCTGCACAAAGATGTTGATTGAAACATTATTTATGTTGAAAATTTGGCAACAACCTAAATGTGCAACAATCAGGAAATTGCTAAATTAACTACAGGACCTCCACTTTATAAAGTATTAAAACTGACACTAAATTATAGTTTTGAAGTCTAAGTGAAACAGGGAAAAGTATATCATGCTGAGTGTGAAAAAGCTGGATAATCACAGTATGAATTCAGTGATGTTTTAAAAAGTTAATTTAAAATGGAAGCAAGGAAATATATCAAAAATGGGAATAAGGGGCGCCTGGGTGGCTCAGTCAGTTAGGCACCCAATTCTTGATTTCAGCTCAGATCATGATCTCAGGGTCGTGAGAGTGAGCCTGTGTCAGGCTCCACGCTTAGTACCCACTTGACTTGAGGTTCTCTCCCTCTCCCCCTGCCAGCTTTCTCTCACGCTCTCTCTAAAATAAGTAAATATTTTTTTTAAAAAAAATGGGAATAAGTTGGGGCACCTGGGTGGCTCAGTCGTTAGGTGTCTGCCTTAGGCTCAGGTCATGATCCCAGGATCCTGGGATCGAGCCCCACATCGGGCTCCCTGCTCAGCGGGAGGCCTGCTTCTCCCTCTCCCACTCCCCCTGCTTGTGTTCCCTCTCTCACTGTGTCTCTCTGTCAAATAAATAAATAAAATCTTTCAAAAAAAACCGGGAGTAAGTTAACAAGGATAGAGATGTGCAATGGGATCATGAGTACTTTTTACTGTCTTTCTCTGGAAAATGCAAAAAAAAAAAGAAGAAAGTAATAAATTTATTACTTTTATAATAGCAAAATAAAGGAAATCATTTATATTTTGACAGTGGACAAACTAAAACAAAGTAGAAATAATTTCTTTTTTAATACAACATAATGTAGCTATCTAAATCTACAAACTACTATATATGTAAGATGGAAACAGTAACTATCTTATTCATTTCTGAAGTGGTAAAAATATGCACAGCAAGAAACCTTCCAGAGGTCCCCACTGCCCATGAAATAAAGTGTAGTTCTTAAGCTACACAAATGGCTATTTGTGTAGCTTAAGGAAACCTGTATCTTAACATCTCTACCAGTGTCTTTTACATAGATATCCAATTTTTTAAAAATCCTTTTTAAATTAAATAATATTTGGTCATGTAGAAAATCAGAAGATATGTAAATAAGCAATATTTTTGAAATTAAAATTACCTCACCACCCAGAAATAACCACTGGTAACATTTTAGAGTATACACAAATACACTCACCTACTGTATGTTCTCATTCAGTCCCATGGCTTTAAATACTATCTACGTGCTGATGACTTCCAAATTTTTATCTCTAGACCAGACCTCTCACTAACTCTAGAAATAAATCTAATTGCCTACTCAACATCTGTTTGAGTATCCTCACAACATGGCAGCTGGCTTCCCCTAAGTGAGTGATCCAAAAAAGAGAGAGCAAGGCACAATGTCTTTTAGGATCTGGCTTTGAAGTCACACATTATCACTTCCACCATCATCTATCCATTAGAAGCAAGTTATTAAATCCAATTCACATTCCAAGGGAAGAAAATTAAGTTATTCCTCTTGAAGAGACAAACATCAAAAAATCTGTAGACATCCTATAAAACCACCATAACATCCGAGTTGATGGCAATTTCATTCTTCCGGATACTCAGGTCCCTGGAGTCATCTTTGCTTCCTGTTTGACTCTCAACTCTTATCCAGTCCATTAGGAAATCATGCTGGTTCTACATTCAAGTATATCCAGAGTCTAACCATTTCCACTCCCACTGCTACAAGCATACTTCTGTGAGGAACAGGTACATCTCTTTCTTGCATTTCAGAAATACCCATCTGCTTCTACTTCTACCCCTTACAGTGTAATCCTTTTAGAATTTAAGTCAGATACCTTGCAGCAGGGGGCGAATGGCTCCCCATTCTCTCAGAATAAAAGCCAAAGTCTTTACATGACCTCCAAGACCCTACATAACCTGGCCTCATCACCACTTTGATCATCCCACTTCAGCCATCTTAGCCTCTTTGCTATTTGTCTTTATTCTAGCTGTTCTTCCTGCCTGGAATATCTTTCCCCAGATTTCCACTTGACTTGTTCCTTCATTTCTTCCAAGTCTTTACACAAACCTCACTGCTTCCATATGATCCATCCCGACCATTTTATAAAATACTAGAACTGCCCAGCCCCCACCCTGACTTCTGATTTCTCTTACTCTGCCCTTTTTCCCATAGCACTTTTCACTTAACATAATATATAATTAGTCTTTACTGTTTATTGTGTGCTTCCTCTTACTAGAATACAAGCCCCACAAGAATAGGAATTTTGATCTGTATCAGATATATCCCAAGTGCCTAAAACAGTGTCTGGCACATAGGAGAAGCTTGCTGAATATGTGTTAAATGAACAGACATAACTTTTAAGAAATAATTTGGAAACTTTTCTCAGTTAATAAAAATGTATATGGTAAACATCTTCCCATACTACTTTTAATGGCTATTCAGTACATGACTATATGGCTATATCACAGTTTACCTAAACATTTTCCTTTAACTGGACATTTAGATAGTTACCAGATTTTCTCAACTACAAATAATGTAGTGAACATCTCTTGATGTAAGTGTTACATGACTTACTTCCTTGGGAAATATTTCTAGAAGTAAAATTGCTGGGTCAAAGGATATGTGCATTTTTAAGGACGAATGCATTATACTGCTCTTACCAGCAACCCATGAGAATGCACATTTCTCCACATCCTGAGATGTGTTATTAGTGAATTTAAAAGTGAGATGAACCTGGGTTCATATCTGGGTTCTGCCATTAATTAACTTAAAATTACTGTAATGGGGATAATAATAGCATCTACCTCACCCAATTGTGTTAAAGATTAAAGGAAACAATGCATATGTAAAGCACTTAGCATGCTGCTCGACACAGAGTAAACAATCAATAAAATGCGAAGTTTATTTCACCAGTATTATGACTTGAAAGAAATTACCTGCAGAGTGCCCTGCCCATTATTACAGGAACGCCAACCTATTATTTACTATAATGAAATGTTGCTTTAAAGCTCAACTTTTAAAAAATCATTTAATCATTCCGCATCAAATTAAAAATATTCCTAAATATAATGCATATAACTGGGCGGAACAATGACATGACTACCCTGACCCTCGCTTTTGTTTTCCTTTTGACAGCAGGAAACCACAATGTTTTTGCATTCCCAGTCGCCAGGAAGATAAGACCAGATCAGAGGACAGCAGGAAAACAAACTTGGGCAAGTGAGCTAGCTACAGGTATCCGGCGTCCGGTCTGGTCGGCACGTCGCGCTTGCCACTCCGGGGTGGCACAGGGTAAATGAAGGGTTCACCTGGGACTCGGAATGGGGCTGCGGCGCATGAAAGCCTTCAAGCATCACTAGGGAAAACGGTGAGAGTCACAGAGCAGGCTCTCGCTTTGACGTGCATACACAACGCACCCCAACCCCCAACACACGCACACACACACACACTCGCGCGTGCGCGCGCTCCCATTTGATGCCCTTTGTAGGCCCCGCTTGTCGCCGGCCCAGCTCCCTGGTCAGCGGGGTCCTGCGCGGGTGCGGTCCCGAGGTCGCTCACCTCCCGAGCCTCAGCTCACCCCATGTTCCGGGGAGGTTTGCTCGGCTGGGTTTTCAATTCAAACCCGTGCCAGACCCACGACCCCAAGAGCCTCGACCAGAAACATCCCGTGGCCACAGGAAAGCCACCCGCGACTGTCCGGGTCCGGCGACCAGCCGCTCGGACCTGGATGCGGCCGGGCCACGCGCGTGGGGAGGGGCGGCGGCGGCCTGGCGCAGGCACCCGCCTTCCCCCGCCGAGGCCGAGCGCCTGCCCGAAGTCCGGGCGCATCCCGCGGGCACGCGGCCCCGCGCCCCGGCCGGCACGCAGCACCCACCGAGCTCCTCGCGCCCCGCCGCCTCGGCCGCCGCCGGCGCCGCCGCTTCCATCTCTCGGGGGTCTCCAGGACGCCGCCGCCCCGAAGCGCGCTCTCCCGCCGCTGCGTGACCCGCGACAGGCGGAGGCCTTCCCAGCCGAGCGCGACCCACGCCCAGCGCCCGCCTCCTGGCCCCGGGCACCCCACCCGCGCGGCGCGGAGCATGCGCAGTGCCGCGGCCCGGCCCGCCGCGGTGCTGGGCGCCAGGGGCCCCCCTGGGGTTCGCGGGGCGCTGTGGGCGAGCCGCACCGAGGCAGGAGACCCGAGCGAGGGAAGGCGCGACGGAGGAGGGCGGGATAACCCGAGAGAAAGGGCGCCTTGGGATCACCGGGATGGGAGATTAGAGCTGGCGGGGACCCAGGCCTGTAGTTCCCTGGAGGACTTTAAAGGTGACCACGAACTTAAATTTGAGGAGCCCATCTATTTGCAAGGCTTTAGCATTCTGTAAGGCACCTGGGAGAACGCAGAGGAGGAGGGGATTGTCCCCTTTCCGTGTTGGAGTTCTGACTGTTCCTTGGTTATCCATCTTTCTGTGCCCCTATTTAGAGAGATACAGGATGCACTCACATTTAGGATTTAATTTAATCAAATAGTTTCACTTCAAGGAATTTTCAGTGCCCTCCAAAAATACTTGGCATTCACCTCAGGGCTGAAAGAAAATTAAGGGTAAGAATAATTATACCGATGTGGTGTCAAATATTCTTAAGCACTATGTATATAATTCTGATGACAATCCTGTGAGATAATTCTAATATTTATATCCATTTTACAGATGAGGGAACTAAGCACACAAAGCTAAGTAACTCGCCCAAGGACAGTGAACTAATAAATGGGAAAGATGGAATTCTATCAGCAGCCAGAGCTGGGGCTCTCAACCAAGATACAAAGCTGACCTTTCAGGTGTGTACCAATTAATATTTGATGAATCAATAGATGAAGCAAGTTTTGGTTTGAAAGGAAAATATTTTAACTTTGAAAATGCTTTCTTTTTTTTTTTTTTCATTTCATAGTTCTTTAAAGTTCAAACACTAGACTTTTTCCATTTCAGTGGGGCCTTTTTGGAAAGTCTTTTTTGAGGGGGGAGTCTAATTTCTAAGACCACTGATGTTAAGTACATAGTGACGGTGTTAAATATTTAAAATTCTGAGATTAAAAAGGCACACAGTTACATAATATCTACATTTTTCCTCCTGTTGCATCCTTTGTAGGTTTTACTAGCTATAATGATGATTTGCCAAAACCATTTGTTTTCCCTCCCATCAACCCCAATCACTCACACATATCAACAAGCAAACCCCAAAGAAAGATTTGATTTGAAATGTCCCTGACAAGTAATATAGATGTAGGGAAGATAGAGAAAGAAGAATTCTATTCTAGATCATGGCTAGAGGAATAGTCCCTAATCTGCATTGATGGAGCACTATGTTAGAGATGAGTGGGAGAGAAAACAAGCATCAGACAGGTAATTGTCCACAAAACTACCCACTGTAATGAGAATACTTGGGACGTTGTGACAGAGGAGCATTATTCTTTGAGTGTTAAAAGGGATCAAAGCCATTGTCCTCTAATCTCAGAATCAGGAAAGCAGATCTGGCAGTGTGGGGAAAAAAAAAAAAAAAAAAAAAGCCCTGACCTGTAATACAGGCCTGGGCTTTTCTGAAGAATCCTGGGCTGAGGCAGGCAGCTAGACTCAGTGTCTTTGCAGAGTGATATGGAGATAAGGCAAATGATAGAGATGATCCTAAGATTCAAGAAAATTATAGTTTTCATATACCACTACTTGCGAAATCCTTACTGTCACTCTGCTCCAGGTCTTATAAATTGCAAGGGTTATGGGGAAAAGCTGTATAGGATAGAGACATAAAGAATCTAACCATTTGAATGGCAACCCTGGCAATTCCTTTCTTTCCTTTCCTCACTTTAACTTCCTGGATTATATCCCGATTATTTCCTCCCTTGTAACCATGGCACTTTGTTTATATCTCTGTTATAAATCTTCTCCCCTGGTATTATAATTGCTTGAGTCTCACGCTCTACTGTGAACCCCTGCAGGAGAGAAGTCATATCTTCTTCTGTGTCTTTGGCTCAGTTAGGGCCTGGCAGAGTGCCCTGCATGTTACTACTCCCTCAAGAATAGGTGTTGAAAGTTGTTGACTCTAGCCTCATAGATACATAAAAGAAAATGTTTAGAAATATTTAATGTCTCCGGGCGCCTGGGTGGCTCAGTTGGTTAAGCAACTGCCTTCGGCTCAGGTCATGATCCTGGAGTCCGGGGATCAAGTCCCGCATCGGGCTCCCTGCTCAGCGGGGAGTCTGCTTCTCCCTCTGACCCTCCCCCCCTCATGCTTTATCTCATTCTCTCTCAAATAAATAAATAAAATCTTTAAAAAAAAAAAAAAAGAAATATTTAATGTCTCCAAACAGATTTTATGGAGCCATTTCCATGTGCCAGGGACGGTGCTAGATGCAGGGGCTACAGTGGCAGACAACACTAGTATAGGCCCTGCCATCCTGGACTTCATAGTCTCGCACAGGAGAGTGCAAACGAAAAGAACTAAACAAAATACTAACTGTGTGATTACATTGTTGGAGAAGGAAAGAAGGTGTTACTGAGGAACCTACTCGAGATCAGGGAGGCAGGACAGCCTCCTCTGAGAACATTTAAGCTGACACCTCAAGGTAAGAAGGAGTTAGCTAGGTGTCTGTAGGAAAAAGAGCAGTTCAGGCAGCGAGAACCGCTTTCCCCATTTTACAGATGGAGAAGTGGTGTGTTTTTGACATGCTGCTTTACACCAGGGGACATCTAGATAGTGGCGTCTATTATACAGCAGTTGGAGTTGTAAAATTTCTTCATGTGTAAAATAATTTTACCAACCTCAGAGAGGGTTCAATGAGATAAAGTTTATAAAGCGTTAATACACTGCCTAGTTCACAGAAAGCATCAAATAAACTGAGTGTGTTAGTTAGGAAGGTTTTTTTACCATGGAGAGAGAGGCCAACTCAAACTAGCTTAAGCCAAAAGGAGAATTTAATGAGGATATTGAGATCCCTAGGACAGAGATGTGACTTCGCTCAGGAACAGCGGATCCTGATGCCTCTGAGACTCTGTCTCCTTTTCCACTAATTGCCTTTCTCTGTGCAGCTGCTTGTGCGTCTGTGCTAGTTTTTGCTGCAGAATTCCACTGCTTCTCAGGTTCATCTGGCAGGAAACATGGTTCCTAAGAACTGCCAATTTCTATATCTTATGGTTTAGGTGCCCAGAAAAATACTCGTTGCTTTTTCTCAGTTCTGATTTAAAATTTTCCCAGAGAAAAATTGTGAATTTTAAATCACCTTGGATCAGGTCCCTACCCCAGACTAATCACGTGAGTGGCAGAGAAAGTCACACATCATGGTAGGTACTGATAGAACCATGTGGATGACAGTGTGTAAAGGGGAACAGTTTTCAAAAGGAGAAGATGAGCACACCAAATCCTGGCTGTCCACCCTATTTTGATTCCCCTCTATGTAAAATATTACTCATTATGTATCTTAAGGCTATTTTACTCCCTTATGTTTTCAGTGGATATGGAGACAAGCTTCTCACCATCTTTTAAATAATATCTGCTTAAATGACTTCTCTATTCTGTTAATGAGCTTAGGAAACATGATGATATAAACATGAATAAACATAAAACAAGAATAGAATGCCATAGAAAAAGAAATGTTTAGGGAACAGAAAGTAGAACAAAGAGACAAAAAGGAAGGAAAATAGAAAAAATAAGAAAATTAAAGGATCCATCCAGCAGATCTAAGATCTTAATTCAGAAATTTAAGGGCTAACAGGAAGAAGGAAAAAAAATCAAAGTAATAAAACAACAGAAATTCTCGGAGTTGAAGGACATTTGATTAGAAGAATCCACTGAATGACCAATGCAACAGATGAAAACACAACTATGCCAAGACATACCATCATAAAATTTTAGACCACTAAGAATAATAGGAATATCCTAAAATCTTCCTGAAATGAAAAAAATAAAAGGGAGGGGGCTCACATTCAATTCCATACTAAAATTCAGTAGCAACATCAGAAGCTAGAGGATAATGGAGCATTGCATTACAACTTCTGAAGGAAAACATGTCCAGCTTAGAATTCTGTATCTAGCCAAACTGTCAATCAAGTGAAAGGGCTTTTTCTTTTTTAAATTTAATATTTATTTTTATTGTGTATTTAAAAAATCAAATAAGACTTATAACAAGAAACAAGTTCTGTTCCCCTTTTCAAGTGGCAACCACTTGGAACTTTTTTGGTAGTTTCATTTGGTATTTATCTCCATATTTCTAAATAAAATACTTATAGCACTGTTAATTTTTCAGTTTTAGAAACTATGGTCTCTCAAATATGAAAGTGAGAACTTAGTCCTTTACATCAACTTCGTACAGAATATTTCTCCCCACTCCAGCTGCATCTTCAGAGTCGTAACACATTCTCCATTAAAGTCATTTTTTTTTTTTAGTATTATGGCTTGCATGTGCTTTTCACTGCCAAGGAAAATGGTGCACTATACCTATATTTCTTTTATCAATGTTTTGTTTTGTTTTGTTTTTGTTTTTGTTTCTGTGGAGTATCCCTTCCTGGTAACTTCTGTCCTCCTGCTCCAATTTGGACTAAGTGCTCTCCTCAGCCTTCAGTACAACTGTGATACTGGAACTTCCCTTTGGCATCCTCTCAGGATTCCTCTCTCCTGGGTTAAATCCCTGGTTTCTTGGATCCCAAGTCTCCTTATTTCTAGGTTTACTCCTTAATTTTGATAGAGCATTCCTCTACAGCTTTCTAAGGAAAGGAACATGAGAAATAAACAAAACTCTTTGTATAGAGCTTAAACAAAGCTCTTTCGAGCTCCCATATATCTTAAAACTGGTCCCTGCCAGTTACTAATTTTTATTAAGTCAAGTCCCAAAAGTCATCTATAATGTGAAGTGTATTATCTCTATATTCCTATGTTTTCCCCATGTGTAGTTGGGTTTTCTTTTTAAAGATTTTATTTATTTATTTTAGAGAGAGAGAGAAAGAAAGAGCAAGGGGAGGAGCAGAGGGAGAGGGACAAACAGACTCTGTGCTGAGCACGGAGCCCAACTCAGGGCTGGATCCTATGACACTGAAATCATGACCTGAGCCGAAACCAAGAGTCAGATGCTTAACCGACTGAGCCACCCAGGCGCCCCTTTCTGTAGTTGTATTTAAGGCCAATCAGCCATATGACAAGAGGGACAACAGTTGCAGAACCTAAATTTTTAATGACTGGGAAAGACTGAATGAAGCAGATTTTCTAAAAAGTCCTTTAAAGTTTTATAGTCAAAATAAGAAGGAACCTTCTCATTAAGGATTCCTGACCCACAAGAAACAGGTTTAAAACATATTAATTTACCCAACCACCACTCCATCCCTCTTTAAAATTATTTATGTGCAGAATTTCATCACCAATCATAAATTAGAAGTCTTTTTTTTTTCATTTGGAATAGGAAAAGCTAAATTCTCCACACAATGTGGCTTTTATTAAAAGCATGGATGGGGTGCCTGAGTGGCTCAGTCCATGAAGCATCTGCCTTCGGCTCAGGTCATGATCCCAGGGTCCTTTGATTGAGCCCCATATCGAGCCCCACATCAATTCCCGCATTGGGCTCCCTGCTCAGCAGGGAGTCTGCTTCTCCCTCTGCCTACCACTCCCCCTGCTTGTGCTCAATCTCTCTCTGTCTCAAATAAATAAATAAAATATTTTTTAAAAAGCATTGAATTGAAATGCTATTTGTTTCACTAACTGACCTGAGGAAGGCTCTCTAGAGAAGAGAAACACTCCAGAGAAAAAGGAAGTTCAAATTGAAGAACTGGTTGACAGAATTATATTTATTCCCAGACTTCCCCAGTAATTTGGAGCAACACTGTTAAACTTGTACTTGCAACATGTACAACTAAGCATACAAAACAGTGTTAGTGGAAAAAATCCTCTTAACAATAAGCAGACTGAAACATATTTATGAAATGTTTAGAAAATTTATACTTATAAACTTTGAATATTTCAAAAAAAACTCTGGAATTATCTGCTCCCTAACCCCCAAAGATGGAACTAGAATTTAAAACCTGGTCTGTGTATTCTTTCCTGTATTGCAGTGATTATAATAACTATCTATGTGGCAGGCAAAATACTATGTACCTGATAATGTTCTCCATTGCCTTCCATTTTACCCTCCAGATCTACTTTCCTTTCTTTTCCATTTCGCTCTGGGCTCTGGAAAACTACCCTGTACAGAATGTTTCAGTGGGCTTCCTGAGCTCTGGCCTCTGATTAGGTTTGGTGATTGGAGGTAGAGGAAGGAGATCAGAAGAGGTTAAATTGGTAAGAAATTCATTCCTCTGGTGCCCTCCTTACTGAGTCACTACAAGTTGGCTGCATCCCTCTATGACAGCCACAGCTTCTGTCCAGCAGTCCTCCCTAGGGTTCCTGTAAACACTCCTTCCCATTGCCTGTCTGGGCCTAGAGGCAGGAATACTTCTCTCCAATGCCTGCTCGAGGGCACTGCATCATCCCTGTTGATTTTCTTAAAAATCTGTCTATAAGTTCCTCTACTTGGCCCCCCTCAATTAACAATTTGTGTGCCATTTCCTAGAGAGACCGTTATAAATGCACATACATCATCTTGTTTATTTCTCTTAAAAAAACCCAAAAAACGTCAAGTAGTATCTTCATTTCACAAATGAAGAAATCTCAATTAAGAGAAGTTAAGCGAGTTGCTAAAGATCCAATGACACTGTGTCCAGAAACATTTAATCAGGCAATGGGAAATCACATTCCCATCCCAGATAGTTCTCCAATCTTAGAATCCTATGGGCTTTCATTAGCACCTCAATAACTTTTGTTGGGGATGGTTATTTATACAGGGTAATAGTTGTCAGTCAGGAGGACAGCAGTTACTGAAGCAGCTGTTTTCTTGATTTTGGCCAAAGACTAAGGCCTCTGACCAAAAAAATACACCATGCTGAATGAACAGGTGCATGGGCACCGACAGAGGGGCCCCTGTCTTATGTCACCTCACCCTGTGTAGCCGTCTTTCATCTCCAGCCCCGTCCATTTTCTTCAGGGCTGATTGGGAACAGAAGTTTTGGTAATCCTTCTCCCCCTCATCTTCCCTTCCCCTACTCCAGTCCCAGGAAGGCCCTACTGAGGATATAGTTCCTAGGGCTGGGCCATCAGATTGTAAGTTATCTGGGAAAAATTATCCATTGAGACTCCATTTTTCTGCCATTTGGCAGTGAGGCAGGGATGAGGGTTAAAAACAGAGTAAAATGATAAGAGCAGAATAAGTTTAGTTCAGGTTAGTCCCCTTCACTAGATTCTTGTTCCTCACCTCTTCTTGTTAGTCATACAGAAAAGAGAAGGAGATAATTTTCACATCACAATGGTCTAGTTAATTTTGTTAATAGTAGTAATAGTAATCAATACAATAACAAGAAAATCTAACTTTCATTAAGCCAGTCCCCATGCTAAATGCAGTGCAGAATTACCTCATTTCTCCTCCACAACAACCCTGTGAGGTAGGTGTTCTATTACTTCATTTTTTAAAAAAGATTTTATTTATTTATTTGAAAGAGAGAGAGAGTGAGCATGAGCAGTGGGGAGAGGCAGAGGGAGAAGCAGACTCCCCGCTGAGCAGGGCGCCTGACATGGGACTCGATCCCAGGACCCCGAGATCATGACCTGAGCCGAAGGCAGATGCTTAACCGGTTAGACTGAGCTACCCGGGTGCCCCTACTTCATCTTTTAGTCAAGAAAACAGGCTTAGATAGACTAAGAAATTTGCCCGAAGTCCAACAGCTGGTAGTCAAGTTCACTTATGACTCTCGGATATATGCTCTACACCACTCGGTCTCCCAACGGCTTGACCTGAGCTCCTGAGCTGGCAGGGTGTGGCTGCCATTGTGCACTGCTGACCACTGGCTGGTGGTGTGATTTAGTCATGAGAGCATTGCACATATCTGCCTATCCATTCTCCCCATATAGCTAATCAAAGATTAGGAAAATCATCATGAAATCAGGTAATTGAGCTTCTTTGTTGGGCCTTAACTCTGCCATAAATGTCACTACCAACATATTTAACATTGTCCTCTGAAAATATTACTCTTTGAAGGGCGATAGAAAAAAAGTGACTTATGGCTAGTGCTAAGAAGCACACTGTATTTTCCCACATTATTTATTCCTCTTGTTATTTAACATCAGTGGTAAAAAAGGCTTTAAAGCTTGTGCTTAAATAAATCCCAAGTGTACTTCTACAGTCCCAAAAGTAAAAGAGTGCTTTCAAAAATTAGCTTCTTTCCATTATAAGTATTATGTATTGGTGAGACATTAACCTACATGGAAATTATTTAACTTGATTTGTCTTCTAATGAAACTATTGTCACGCCGAGTATAAAAGTCTAGTTTTCTCTGGACACTAAGAATTCATGATCCTCACATATAAGTTTAACTTGATAAGTCTTCTCTGTTTTAGGCTTTTAACATCAAGGTTGGTTTGGGATTTAATCTGACAGGCTGTACCTGTTGACTTTTGTATAGCCTGCTTTTCGTCATAGTTGAAAGAGAATGTGTGAAAGACTTAACTTATGTTAAGTATGTCACCTGAGACACAGGTCATGCATGAGGAATCCCAGAATTCCTGCTACCTGGAACCCTTTCCACAGTGATTTAAGGAACTTGCTCACAACTGAATGACACTTTTGAGTGATACCAGCCACACTGGGGAGGAATAGAACCATTCCTCATTAAGGAAATCTGGCTAGAGATGCCAATCTCCAGTGGGCCTCTTTAGAGAAAGTAAACACAAGCCGTATAACCTGCTTTCTGGTAATAAACTAAAGTGATGTGGAAGTTAGAATGTTCCACTCAGGAGAAAAGAGAAGTTCCAGCTAGAGGATTGCATTCCAGCTCATGTGCTGGGAAGTTTTTAAGACAAGAAGTCCTTGGAGAAAGGTACCATTGTAAAAAGAAAATGTCACCTACCTGTTTCCTTTAAGGCCAGGCTGGTAGACAATCACATGATTCTCCATTTATATGGTACTATTCCTGTCAGTTTTGTTTTTCAGTCATAATAACAGATAATTGTTCATTGTGTGATTTTTCTCTCATGAAAACAGCTAAGGACTTTGACCTGATTTTCTCAATAGACTGCATCCATTTTATAATAAATTAGATCATTGATTGACTACTTAAAGATGGGCCATTACATTAAGTCAGAGAAATGAGAGATTGACCAAGGAAGAGTTCACTTTGCATAATATAAATATTTCCTAATTCATCCTCCAGTCAGCTCTTTGGACCTCCATTAGTTGTGTCAAGAGACTCTCTATCATCTAATGAGTTTGACCTTAACTTCGCTGAAGATTATTCAAATATGACGCTTTAAGGAAATAAAAAATACAGTTATCTATATCACAACATTTAGAATCTTTTAAATAAAGCTCTAACTTATGTCTTTATTTTCATCCTAATTACCAAAACTTGACTCTGAAATATGGAGCTCCATGGGTAAAGTTTACTTGGCCTCATATCTTCTGAACTTGGACGAGTACAGTAGGGATGGAGACAGAGTGGACTTTCCATTCATGGGGGGGGGGGGGGGGGCTGGTTTTCCACACAGAAGAGGGTGCTTTCTGGAGTTGACCATAAATGACAGCCTCATGCTGCACTAAATAGTGTCACTCAATTGCTATGGATGTTCCACAGCTTGATGTCTTTGCATGTGTCCTGGAATAAATGAAGCCTCTAGCCAAAATTGGGCTGAATTCCAGATTGTTTAACTAAGTGATCAAAGAATTCCAAAAAAATAAAATAAAAAAGGCTGCCCTCCTATATCCTGGGGTCCAAACCAATAAAAGAGCATATTGTTAACTGCTGCTACTCACAGGAATTGGCTCCTTCCTTGCAGGACTCTTGAAACCCCTTTAACTGTGTTTATAATGATTTGGTGCTGAAACATCTATCATCCTTGTAGCTATCTTCTGCTACTGTTGAGAAAGAAATAGAAACCAGGAAATGGGGTGCTTTACAACAGAACTTTCCACCATGTCTAGAGTAACATACAACCATATCCTTATGCCTTAAGTGAATGTTCCTCAAGCAAATAGCTATCCCCATGCCCCCCTTTGCCCTCTCCTTTCAGGGCTTGGTGTTTTGGGCATTTCTGCTCTAACAGAGACTATTCAGTGTCTCTTTCCTTCTTTTATTGAAATACAACTTTTAGCTGTACACATGACAGCCTAGTCATCTCTGCTATCTGACTAGACTCTGGTCAATGAGATAAGATCAAAGAATATGTGCAAAAATGAGTCTTACCCTTGTAACCATGGAAATAAATGCAACACTCTAGGCATGGTAAGTCAACAGAACAGAAGGAACCTGGGCCCTTGATGATTTCCTAGAGTAAAGCTGGTCATACCATCTTGGACTTTTATATGAGAGAGAAATCTTATTTAAGTCATTGTATTTTGGATCTCTGTCACACACAGCTAATGAATACAAGCTTTCATTCAGGTGACTACAAGATTTAGGCTAAATCATATGAAGGAAAGATTACAGACTCTTACTCAAGTCTGTTTAGCCTAACAGAAAATGTCAGCAGAAACCTTCCTCCACACAAATCCTATGTGAAATTTTATATGTGCTAATCCAGATCTATAAAGGAAATCAATTTACTTTGCTAGCAAACTCTGAATTTACAATGATACTTACCAGAATTCTTCTTAGACAGATGCCTCATTACTTGGACAGTAAAAGAGCTTGCGCAGTATCACTTTCTATTGACTTACTTCTCAAAGTCAGGTCTGTGGATGAAGAGCCTCCTTATCTTTTCAAACTTCAGATCTCAGACCCCACCCCACATCTACTGAATCAGAATTTCTATTTTAAGAACACCAGGAGGACACCTGGGTGGTTCAGTCCATTGAGTGTCCAACTCTTGTTTTCAGCTCAGGTCATGATCTCAGGGTCATGGGGTCGTGCTCAGTGTAGAGTCTGCTGGAGATTCTCTCTCTCTCTCCCTCTGCCCCTCCCCCCCTCGCATTCTCTCTAAATACATACATACATACATACATACATACATACATAAAATCTTAAAAACTCTGGTAGTTAGTGTGTGCATTAATGTTCAAGAAGCATTGTTATAGGAGATAATATGAAACAGCATGATAGAATTTTTATATTCTATAACAGTAGTTCTCACATTGTGGTCCCCAGACCAGCAGCATCAGCATCAGCTGGAAACTTGTTAGAAATACAAATTCTTCTCCAGCTAACATCATACTCAATGGTGAAAAGCTTGAAGCTTTCCCCCTAATATCAGGAACAAGATAAGGATGTCTGTTCTTATTACTTTTATTCAATGTAGTACTGGAAGTCATAGCTACAACAATCAGACCAGAAGAAATAACAGTCTCCAAATTGGTAAGGAAGAAGTAAAACTGCCACTATTTGCAGAAGACACAATATTATATATAGAAAACCCTAAAGACTCCACCAAAAAAACTATGAAACTAATAAATGAATTCAGTAAAGGTACAGGGATACAAAATCAATATATAGAAATCTGTTGTATTTCTATACACTAATAATGAAATAGCAGAAAGGAAAATTAAGAAAACAATTTATTTACAGTTGCATCAAAAAGAATAAAATACCTAGGAGTAAATTTAGCCAAGTGGAATTTAGTGAAAGACCTGTATTCTGAAAACTATAAGACACTGTTGAAAGAAATAGAAGATGACACAAATGGAAAGATACACCATGCTCATGGATCAGAATAAATAATATTGTTAAAATTTCTATACTACCCAAAGCAATCTACAGAATCAATGCAAACCCTATCAAAATTCCAATAGTATTTTTCACATAACTAGAACAAAAAAAAATCCTGAAATTTTTATGGAACTACAAAAGACCTCAAATAGCCAAAGCAATCTTGAGAAAGAACAAAGCTGGAAATCCCAGATTTCAAACTATACTACAAAGCTATAGTAATCAAAGCAGTATAATATTAGCATAAAAATAGAGACATAGATCAATGAAACAATATTGAAAGCCTAGAAATAAACTCATGCTTATATGGTCAATTAATCTATGACAAAGGAGGCAAGAATATGCAATGGGGAGGAAAAAGTCTCTTCAAATGGTGTTGGGAAACTGGGGAGTTACGTGCAAAAGAATGAAACTGGATGCCTGTTTTATACACAAAATAAACTCAAAAATATGTTAAAGACCTAAATGTGAGACCTGAAACTATAAAACTCCTAAAATAAAACATAGATAGTAAACTCATACACATTGGCTTTAGCAATATATTTCTGGATATGTCCCCAGGCAAGGGAAACAAAATAAAAAATAAGCAGTGGGACTACAACAAACCAAAAAGCTTTTGCACAGCAAAGGAAACAACTAACAAAACTAAAAAACAACCTACTGAATGAGAGAAGATATTTGCAAGTGATATATCTGATAAGGAGTTAATATCCAAAATATATAAAGAACTTGTACAACTACACACACACACACACACACACACACACACACAAATTATCTGGTTTAAAAAGGGGCAGATGACCTGAATAGACATTTTGCCAAAGAAGACATCCAGATGGCCAACAGACACATGAAAAGATGTTCTACATTACTAATCATCAGGGAAATGCAAATCAAAACCACGATGAGATATCACCTTATACCAGTCAGAATGGCTAGGATCAAGAAGATGAGAAATAACAAGTATTGGCAAGGATGTGAAAAAAGAAGACTCCTTGTGAACTGTTGGTGGAAGTGTAATTGGTGCAGCCATTCTGGAAAACAGTATGGAGGTTGCTCACAAAAATGAAAATAAAAGTACTATATAATCCAGTAATTCCACTTCTTTTTTTTTTTTTTGAAGATTTTATTTATTTATTTGACAGAGAATGAGAGAGAGAGCACATGAGAGGGGGGAGGGTCAGAGGGAGAAGCAGACTCCCTGCTGAGCAGGGAGCCCGATGCGGGACTCGATCCAGGGACTCCAGGATCATGACCTGAGCCGAAGGCAGTCGCTTAACCAACTGAGCCACCCAGGTGCCCAGTAATTCCACTTCTGGGTGGACTTTATCCAAAGAAAACAAATACACTAATTTGAAAAGATATATGTACCTCTATGTTTATTGCAGCATTAAAGAAGATGTAGTATATGTACACACACACACACACACACACACACACATACACACAATGGAATATTAGTCAGCCATAAAAAGGAATAAAATCTTGCCATTTATATCATGAATGGACCTAGAGGGTATGATGCTGAAAGAAATAAGCCAGACAGGGAAAGACAAAAACTACAGAATTTCACTTAAATGTGTAATCAATAAAACAAAACAAATGAACAAATAGCAACAACAAAACTGAAATAGATTCATAAACACACACACACACGCACACACAAATTATCTGATTTCAAAAAGGGCAGATGACCTGAATAGACATTAGAGAATAAATTGGTGGTTGCCAGAGGGAACATGGGTGAAATAAGTAAAGAGGATTAAGAGAAACAATTCAAATTATAAAATAAGTAAGTTACAGGGATGAAAAGTATAAGATACACTGTGATGGGAACGTAGTCAATAATATTGTAATAACTTTGTATGGGGACAGATGGTAACTATACTTACCATGGGGAGCGTTTTGTAATGTATATAATTGTCAAATCACTATGTTGTACAGCTGAAACTAATATATATGTCAACTATACTTCAATCTGAAAAATAATAATTAAAATAATAATTATTAATAATATATAATAATTAATGATTATTATATTATAATAATATAATAATAATAATAAATAATTTTTAAAGGGAAGACAGATTCTTGGGCCGTAATGCAGACCTACTGACTCGGAAACAGTGAGGGTATGTCCCCACAATTGTACACTAACTAGCCCTCCTCAGTGGTTCTGATGCTTGTTGCTGTTTTAAAGCAATATTTCCTGCAACTTATTTTTTGAAATAGTAAGGTCTCTGTTATGTGAAAAGGGTTTCATGGTCAAATAAGTTTGAGAAACACCAAGTTTAAACAGTTTAAAATGCAGAGTTTCTCCGTCTATAATGTTAATATACATGGCTATCTCTAAGAGGGTGATATAGAATGCAGCATTTAACAAACTCACTTGACATTTTTCATGAATTAACTCTTAGGACTAGTGTTCAACAGACCAAACTTTGGGAAATGCTCTTCCATACTTTCCCAAAATCACTGAAATAATTTCAGGCTGAGGATACAGTTTGTGATTTGTTACATTAAACCTGAGATTTCCAGAGAAACCAATTCAAACTTCAGAATCATTACTTCCTTGTGACACTTCTTTCCAGGCATCTGGCATCAGGTATAGTCACTAAGATCCTGTATTCCTCTTTGTCTCACAGCTACTCCCGTCCTTCTGTCCTAGAATTACAGGATTTGGCATCGCCTAAAACAACATCAGTGGCCCATTCAGCTTGAGAATTATCTAACATTTATGAGCACTTACTCTCTTCTAGGCATTGCACTATGTACTTTCTTCTGTGTTACTTCATTTAATCCTCACACTAGCCCAGTGAAATAAATATTGTTATCAATATTTTACAAATAAACCAAGGCTCAGAGAGGAAATGAATCTCAAAGCCCCATAGTCAGTAAGAACAAGACCCAGGACTCCAATCTGATTTGATGGATTTCAAAGCTTCTACTCATTCTACAATTTCCACTGCATACTTAAGGCTTCCAGCATCACCCTGTGGGCTAAAATATTGACTGCATGCCCCTATCTTTTTAAGAAGTCTGATCTAAATTCCAGATTAGCATAGAGGCTTTTTGGGGGAGGGGGCTGCTAATATATTCAGAAATGAGGGCAAAACCCAGGGAAGTTTTGCTAAAATAAATAGCTCTTGCCTTTGGGAAAAATCCAGAACAGTTCTACATGTAAAATAAGCCTTTCAAAAATCAGTTAGTATTCACTGATAGTTGAATCATGTGGATGGGAAGAGGGACAATCGTATTTGACTTGCATGCCCAGTGAATTTGGGAAAACAAAAATGTCCATTTAAAAGAACAATGTAAGGCCATATATGCCAAAAGCCAACTGGATTGAACAACTTCTCAATGCTACAGGAGTTAAAAATAAGTAGAGATACCTTCTACTTGGGCTGCTGATGAACTTCAGCTCAAATCTCAGAATTGTAGTAGAGAAGGCTAAGTAGTAGTTCTGAGGAAGGAGAAAGCAATGGGGTTTGGAGGACAGTGTGACTACTTCACAGAGCAGTTCACCTCTGAGTGAGCCTTGATGATAGGGCAGGTTTTGGAGAGGCCCTGGGATGACCACTTGGCTGGAAAGTGAAGAAAACGTTGGATGCAGTCAATGTGACTTCCAAGTTCAGGTATCAGCCCCAGTTCAGGCAGAGCTATGCCTACTCATCATCACAGGGCAGTATTTACAGAAGAGATATGGCTCTCAGTCAGTGGAAAGTATGCCTTGCTCTTCTGAGAAGCCTGCTCTTACATCAAGTCTCAGTGCAGGGATCTATTGGATTCATCCCAGTCAGTCCCTTCAGGATTAATTCAGCACATCAGAGTATCTCTGTACTTGCTCTCAGCACTCACTCCTTCCCTTTTGTCACTCATCTGGAGTTGAAAGAAGGGTCTGTTGCTGACTTCATTCCCAGGGATGTGATCCATGCTCTAATAGGTGAGGTCCTAGTTTGCCAGAGATCGTCTCAATTGACTATTGTTTCGGGTGTCCCAGTTTGAACAATAGGTTATATGGCCACCCTACTCATAGCACTGGTTTTCTTCCAACATGGGAGCTCGTGCTCAGAGAGTCATTCTTGTCCCTTATCCCAGCAAGGCAGATCCACATCTCTGGTACTATTCATGGAGACATAATGCCATGAACCAATACCCTCACTTTTTGGAGGAGTTGTGGATCTGGTAAGGTCATTGCTCTTTGAAACGCATCCTCTTTCTACAACCATTTAAACAGTCACCTGGCTGATAATAATGGCAAATTATCCAGATATTTTTAGTTTTAACAGTGCATTATATTTTCAGAGAGAACTGCTAACACATCAATCATAGATTCTACCCTGCACAACAGCTCTGGCCCTGAATACTCAGAGGAAGACTTGAGTACCTGGTGTTGTCATCCAGTGAACTGTTTCCTCTACAGTGCTCAGAAACAGCTGGAGAGGTGTGCTAAGCAAATATCAGAAATAAACATTATGTTAAGCAAACAACGAGAGGTAAGAATACAGGATAGGGAAGCAGCCCCACGCTACACAGCTGTTTCAAGGGCAAACAGAGCTGTGGGCTTGCAAAACTTGTCTGTGGAGGAATGAATATATTAATTTGGCTAAACAGAGAATGCATATGTGAGAAAGAGATTTTGTGAGCTAGCAAAGTGTAGGAAAATAAAATAAAAAAAAAAAAAAAACAGAAAAAGTCTCACTAAGACAGATATTAGCAACACCCATCTGTACAAGAGAGGCAGTGACCTGGCCAGTATTTCTGGTTCTGTGAGTGAGGCACTCTTCACCCAATGCCACTGACCTGATGTCAACTTTCTTCTTAGTTCCTGTGCTCTGCATTTGGAACAACTTTTTTTGATTATGGCAAAGCTTCTGTCTTAAGAAGACTGTGTTGGTCAAATGGAACTTTGCATTCTGTCCCTATGCAGTAATTTCTTCTTGTGAGTGGACTAACAGGCTTCTGATCTTGATTGGATACATCATGGAATTTGCTACTGATCATAAGAACCCCAGCCTTCTGAGAGTAATTTCTCATCAGAAATTAATGGGCACCCTGTTGGAGCAGACACAGCTCATTGGTTCTGCAATATCCTCATTTAGTGACACACTATCACCATTGGTCCATGCTTGGCCCCCTTTTATTTATTCATTTTATTACACCATTGACAAATAAAAATAATTAAAATTAAAAGCTACAAATAAAAACTACACTGGTTTGTGTATCTCTCTAGTAAGACTGATTATGTAGAGAACTAATCCTTAGAGATAAGCTTTCTCTCCTTGGATGGACAAAATTAGGGTTCTTGGCCTGTGTGGGTGTATTGAGGTCATGATCCCACCTTGGGAGGCCTGTAAAGGGTCATTAGTGGCTTTTCCTGGTAGACATGCTCTTGACATCATTGCTTGTTCTCTGCAAGAGCCACTGAAGGATACAATAATAATGATTATTAAAAACAGCTATACTAACACATTAATTGAGTAATTGCTACATTCTAGGCAATGTGATAAATACTGTGAAATCAGTGTCATTATTCTCATTGTCAGCTAAAGAAATCCAGAAGAGTTAACAAAGTCCCACAGTCAGGCTTCAACTCTGGTATGTTTGATTCCAAAGCCCATTCTTTTTATTATTTATGGAGTTAATATTTTATGTTAGGTAAGAAGAGAAAGAGATGAAAAAGTTGAGTGTTTGAGTGAAGTCTAGTTCCAGTGCCATTTATCTGGGCAAAGTGAAAATCAAGAAACTGACAGTGTATTCTATAAATACAACCAGATAATTATTTTTGTAAATTTAGAAGGATACTCCCTTCACCCAAATTCCTATCCTAAGTCAACAGAACACATCATTTTTTATGGTAAACTACTCAAGGCATTCCACTAAATCAGGAAGAAGACAAGCTGGTTATCACTGTTATTATTCAATTTCATCCTATAAGTTTTAGAGTCTAAAATAAGAATATTTAAAAGATTAAATAAATATATATTAGAAAAGTGTCAATGTAATTGTTAGTTGCAAACCCTGGTTGTCTCCCCCAGAAAAGCTATGAAAATCAGATGGAAAACTGCTAGCTCTAGCAAAAGATTTAACGTCTATACCCAGAAGATACACTTTAGCAATATTAACCACTGGGAATTTCTCATTGGGGAATGTGAGGGAGTTTTATTTTCTTCTTTTTCTTGTGTTGCAGATGACATGCTAGGGATTAGGAAGGGGCCAAAATAATTATCCTGAGAAGTTACCTTCTCAGCGGTAACCTCCTTTTGTGCTCTGAGTACAGATCTTGCTTGAAGAAAAGGAATATAGGGATTGAGGGCAACCAATCTTAGAAGGGAGGCCAGGGAGTTCCTTTGTCTGGACTGAAGGTGAAATTGGTCCTTGTGTGGTCAATGGCCCCAGAAACGGGACTTCTAGCTCCAGAAGAGGCCCCAGGGTGAGAAAGCCCACACTAGCTCAGAGGTCTGTAATTGTTCGTACCCCCTGAAGGAGCTATGCTAGGGGAGCTGAAGCAGAGAGGAACTGTATTTAGCATGATGATACAATTTATTGGCAAACTTGGCACATTTTTTGAGACTGGAACAGGACGGTTAATAATTACACCAGGTGTCAGCTCGACTCTCTGGGTAAAGCAGCACACAGGCTCGCTCTTGTGAAAGCACTTCGGGCCAGCGCCAAGGGCCGGGGTATGCTGGCTGTGCCGATGGTTGCTGCTTCTTGTGGTCCAGTTGACATTGTGGGGTAAGATTCTGGGTGACCTTAGGAGTCTCCACTTCTCTCTCATGGAGACATCGTTTGCTAGTGCTTGGGTTGCCATGAGACTTGGAGACGGGAGCTTGGGCTCCATACTGCAAGGAAGAACTATATCACATATATATATTCATATGCACACATATATGCACTTACTGAAGGAGATATACTTACCTGTATTTTTAAACTTTCAGCTGAGAACATATGCCGTTTCTATAATAATAGTACCCTGAACTTCCCTGGGCCGCACTGGTCTATGGGTACCACCAATCAGGCCACCTTGTCACTAATTTCCAATTTTCCATGGCTCATTTTCCCACATGGTATAATCTCTTAGCCCTGAGAATCATCAAGAGGCATCACGTGCTTTACAAACTCCACTAACCAAGCCACCCCAGCTGCTGTGTCAGGAGCCAACATCTTTATGAAGGCCCCACCAAGCACAGCGGAGTATACTCAGTATACTCAGTATACCTCTGATACACAGGGTATCGAACCTGGGCGGCACTGGAAACCGCTAACTGTGGTTACAGTGGATTCCTGTGGGGGACAGGTGTCGGAGGGAAACCTTACTTAAAAAAAAAAAAGTTTTTATTTATTTATTTGAGAGAGAGATCACGAGCAGGGGGAGGGGTAGAGGGAGAAGCAGACCCCTTGCTGAGGAGGGAGCCCGATGCGGGGCTCGATCCCAGGACCCTGGGATCATGACCTCAGCTGAAGGCAGACGCTTAACTGACTGAGCCACCCAGGCGCCCGGGAAAGCTTACTTTTTAATTGTACACCCTTTTGAAATTTTGTCTATGTTCTTGTAGCCTTCTTTCAGAGATAGAAATAATTTAAAAATTTGCAAAGCTGTGTAGGTCGCTGTGTAGGAGCCAGCCAGAATGGCTGTTTTCTATGTAACATTATGACAGAAAAAAACCAAAGCAGGCCTGCTTATGTATCAGCGTGTTCCAGACAGCCCTGTGGTTTTTGCTCTGCTCAGGACCAAGGCAAGCCTTCAGGGGTCTGGGGACAGAGTCAGATGCCCGCCACTTGCTCTGAGTCCCACTGCCCTCTGATGGTTAAGGCTCTGAGTCCCACTGCCCTCTGATGGTTATGTCTTTCTCTGATGGACTTAACAGGCTTTTATAAACAGTGAGTTTGACCCATAAACTCACTGTTTATAAAAGCCTGTTAAGTCCATCAGAGAAAGACATGTATCATATGACCTCACTGATATGAGGAATTCTTAATCTCAGGAAACAAACTGAGGGTTGCTGGAGTGGTGGGGGGTGGGAGGGGAGGGAGTGGCTGGGTGATAGACATTGGGGAAGGTATGTGCTATGGTGAGCACTGTGAATTGTGCAAGACTGTTGAATCACAGATCTGTACCTCGGAAACAAATAATGCAATATATGTTAAGAAAAAAAAAATAAGAAGAAGATAGCAGGAAGGGAAGAATGAAGGGGGGGAAATTGGAGGCGGAGATGAACCATGAAAGATGATGGACTCTGAAAAACAAACAGGGTTCTAGAGGGGAGGGGGGCGAGAGGATGGGTTAGCCTAGTGATGGGTATTAAAGAGGGCACGTTCTGCATGGAGCACTGGGTGTTATACACAAACAATGAATCATGGAACACTACATAAAAAAAAAAAAAAGTAAAAAAAAAAGGCCCTTGACTAAACTATGAACTTGCTTTATGAACTTCCTCCTCTCCTGGGCAGGGTGGTGAAGTGGTGAGCACATATTTATGTAGTTAGTGTTACGGTGACAGGAGCTGACCTGGGGAAGGCTTAGCCCTTCAATGAAGGACATCTCTAAGAAGCAGGGTGTCTCAGGGGCCCTGCACATTTATCACAGGGCCTGAACATAGTAAATGCTTAATAAATGTGAGCTTCTTTTATTATTGTTGTAATCGTTTCTATAAATTCAAGTGACTCAGGATGTCAGAAACTAAAATCCATTTTAAAAATCTGGGATTTGGTTATCTTGGGAGAGCAAAAATGACATCTCAAGGCCATGTATCAGTTTTAGCAATAAGTACTCTCGCCAGGAAGGCGGGGTCTTCTTTCAGAAGGTTCTCAAACACTATCTGTTCAAGAGGAACGATGATTAAGATAATGCTATGGGCTCTGCTGTCACCTAGTGGAAAATTAGATTCTGATAAAACTGTTCTCAATAACCACCTCCTTGTGATCATTGCCAGTTGACTGCCATTGGCTCGAGTTGTACAGTTCA
This sequence comes from Halichoerus grypus, assembly GCF_964656455.1. Lineage (NCBI taxonomy): Eukaryota > Metazoa > Chordata > Mammalia > Carnivora > Phocidae > Halichoerus > Halichoerus grypus. The sequence continues at coordinate 73,603,732 of NC_135722.1, forward strand.
TCACAACTGCAAACCACAGCCAGAGTCCACGATGTCTGTCTTGATGCGCTTCTACCCGTCACCCCTCCCCTCACCCCAAACAGCAAAGAGCACGTGATCCTGTGCAGCTGCCCAGTCCAAAGCCGGCAGCTGTTGAGAACAGTCTTGGCAACTGCCAGGTCCCCTGGTCCCGGGAACATTGCCAGATCGTAAGAGCAGAGGATCTGGCACATGGTACGCCTTTGATGAGTAACTGCTGAATGAATCTTTGCCACAATAATTACAACAGACCAAAACAAACAAACCCACACACAGGGACAACAACAACAACAAAATGAAAACAAAAACTACCTAGTCATGTTTCCTTTTAGAGTTGTTAAAGTGTTTTCATAAAGTACCTTAACTTATTCTCAGAAAAAAACTGTGAAATTGGGCACATCTTCCCATTTTAAAGATGAGGAAATTGCTGCTTGGGAAAGATAATGTCAAGAAGTCAAGCAAAACAAAACAAAAAACAAACAAAAGAACCACCTCCCCCCCACCACACACACAATCAAAGCCAACCTGACTCTCAATTCTGAGCTCTACCCACATCAGTATTCTGCTTTGCAGATCCTGTGGTGGCTCAAGCGTGATAATAGGAAGGTGGGGAACATTCTGGTTCGTTTTGGGGAAAGGGGAGCTCTGTAGGGAAAGAAAGACTACCCAAGCAAGGTTCTGGGACCTGCAGGCCACTGGGTGGGAGGAGACATTCTTCCCCATGCTAGGGTTGGGCCCACCACTGTGTCCAGATCTCCTGCTCACTAGTTTGTCAGGGATCTTGCCAATCCAAGCACCTCCCTTTTCTGCTTCTCCTACCTCCCCCTCTCCTTAGGCAAATCACGATCAGTTTTAAAAATCAAAATTAGGGGTGGGCGCCTGGGTGGCTCAGTCGTTGGGCGTCTGCCTTCGGCTCAGGTCATGATCCCAGAGTCCTGGGATCGAATCCCACATCGGGCTCCCTGCTCAGCGGGGAGCCTGCTTCTCCCTCTCCCACTCCCCCTGCTTGTGTTCCTGCTCTCGCTGTCTCTCTCTCTGTCAAATAAATAAATAAAATCTTTAAAAAAAAAAAAAAATCAAAATTAGGGGTGCCTTGGTGGCTCAGTTGGTTAAGCATCCAACTCTTGGTTTCAGCTCAGGTAATGATCTCAGAGTGGTGAGATTGAGCCCCGAGTGGGGCTCCACGTTCAGCGGAGTCTCCTAGAAGATTCTGCCCCTCTGCCCCTCCCCCACTCTCTCTCTCTCTCATAAATAAACCTTTAAAACAAATCAAAATTAAAACTTTGCTTTCACCCAGCTGTTGCTATGGATGCTATTACATTTTCTCCTATTCTTCAAAATAGGCTTATCAGAAGAGTGGACTCAGCACATTTCACTCCCCACACCCTTTCACGCCACACAGTGTGGTTTCATCACTGACCCCGCTCCCCTCCCCCTGGAAACTGCTATTGCACTGTTACCAAGGCTACCTATTTGCCAAATCCAGTGGACTTTGCAGGCGTCTGCATTACTCCTTGGGGCATTTCACACCTGTGGCTTGACCATGGCGTGCATACTGAAATTCTGTCCTTCCACCGCCTCCCCCACCCACCCCAGGTCCTCCCAAGACATGGCTTCCCCCAGTTCTCGCACCATTCACTCTTAGTGTCCTTCATAAGTGTCACTCTTATTTTCTAAGCTCCTCCCAGAACTCTCAAGGGAGTAACACCACCTGATAATTCCATTTCTTTAGCCTAGACCTCTCCTCTGAGCTCTTGTCTCACGGGACCTCCCTGAGATTCCTCAGATGCACTGATTCCAAATTGTACCCATCTCTATCCTTCTACTCATCCCAGCTGCCCAAGCCAGGGAACTAAAAGCTATTGTTAACAGAAAAATGTAATAGTAAAAAAAAAAATACTGGGTGTAAAGGGAGAATAATTTTTTTATACTGGCTAGTCAGGAAGAGAAATTCACCTACAGACTTAAAAACTGTTGCACATTTTTAATTTGCAAAATTTCAAACTTATAAAAAAGTTGCAAAATTCGAACACTGAACTCTGTATAGCCTTCACTGAGATTCACCAATTGCTAATACTTTGCCACATTTGCTTCATCTCTCTCCATATATAACTATGTTATTGTTGTTATTTTTGTTAAATCATCCGAAAACAAGTTGCAGACATCGTGTCCATTTACTCCTAAATACTTTATCATCTATCTTTTAAGAAAAGAAACATTCTTTTACAGGGAGCAATCGTCATTTAGAAAATCGAATGGTGATATAATAGTGTTATGTAATATGTAGTTCATTTACAAATTATTTCCATTGTCCCAATAATATCTTTGTTAGCTATGTTGGGTTTTTCTTCCCTAATTGAGCACCCAATAGAGAATTATGCTTTGCATTTAGCTCTTTAATGTCCTTTAATCTGGAATGGCTGCCCCAGCCTTTCTTTGTCTCTTCTGACGTTGATATTTTTGAAAAACACAGACCAATTTGTAAACTATATAGATTCAGGTTATACATTTTTGGCAAGAAAGTTACATAAAGAGTGTTGTGTCCTTCTCAGTGTACCTTCTCAGGAAACATGGTATTAGTTGGTTAGTGATCACTTAGCTACAGTGTTGTCTGCTGTAAAAGTACTTTCTTTCCTCTTGTGGTTAAGAATCTAAGAGTACAGGGGTGCCTGGGTGGCTCAGTCAGTTAAGCGTCTGCCTTGAGCTCAGGTCATGATCCTGGGGTCCTGGGATCGAGTCCTGCATCGGGCTCCCTGCTCCACGGAGAGCCTGCTTCTCCCTCTCCCTCTGCTGCTCCCCCCTGCTTATGCGCTCTCTCTCTGACAATTAAATAAATAAACTTTTTAATAAAAAAAGAAAAATAATCTAGGAGGACAAATTTTCAGACTGTGTAAATATGTTCATTCCCAACAAACTTCCACCTAATGGTTTTAGTATTCCTTGATAATTCTTATCTGAACCAAATATTACTATGATGATTTAAAAATGGTGATTTTCTAACTCTATTATTCCTTCTACATTTATTAGTTGGTGTTCTATTATAAAGAAAAGCTATCCTGTCATCCTTATTTTTTCTTTGTTTTTTTCCCTTTTTTAGTATCATTAAGGACTCTGGATTTTTGGTTTTTTCCCTCCAGTGCCATAATTCATTTCTGTCATTATTCTTTATTATTATTTTGCTCAAATTGTCAGTGATTTGGCTAGTAGAAATCCCTTCAAGTATTTTTCCTCTGTCTTTTTGACCTGCCCTACCTTTTTTTTTTTTAAAGCATTTCATTATTTTCTGACACAAGAAATGTTCTAGTCTTATCTTGTACTTTAAAATCAGCTATTTTTTTAAAGTGGGGAGTGATATTTATACCCCAAGATCCAGTGCTAGGTTGTTCAATTGCTGCTGGGGTAGTATTACTTGAGGACACTTTTAACATACAGAGCTAGGGAACATATATGCATACACATATATTACTTTTAAAATTTTTTTAAGTAGGCTCCACACCCAGCATGGAGCCCAATGCAGGGCTTGAACACACGACTCTGAGAGATCAAGATATGAGCTGAGATCAAGAGTCAGACGCTTAACCAACTGAGCCACCCAGGTGCCCCTACTTTTTAATTAAAAAAAAAAATCATGATTTCATACTGATACCTCTAATCCTAAGCAAATATCATAGGTTCTTCCTTATTTCCCCCATTCCAAAAATTGTTTATCACCTTTTTCCCACAGTGAAAAACCTGCCTCCCAGAAGCATCATTATATTTGTTCATTTGCTCAATCCTAAAATATACACAAAATAGCTTCAGAATTGCTACACCCATAGTGCTATCAAAACGTTTGTATTTCTTTTTCCCTTTAGATCCAGGCTATATATCTAAGTACTGTGTTCCAGCTGACTTGGATTCATTCTCCTTTTTGCCTTCAAGGTAGTCTGTCATCCATTTGATATATTGTTAGTTTCATTTGTTTCTGTCTTTATTCACTTCTAGGCTTGTCTCTCCAAACTTGTTGATTTACTTTAATGTTTTAAATATGTAAAATACTAGCATGCTTTCAAAAGTCGAAACTACACACAAAAATAATATACCTCACTCGAAGTAAACAATTCTATCAGTTTCTGGTTTATCCTTCCTAGGTTTCTTTTTTTGCAAGAAGTGGAGATACATGTATATATTTGTGTTTCTTCTTCTTCCTTACAGAACAGGCAGCATAGTAAATATATTCTTTTCTGCCTGTGGAATCTGATCAAGGAAGGCTTTGTACAAAGTACAAGTTGAAACTTCTGCTTGTTCCTAAGGGTGGGAAGCCAAGATTTATGGCTCTTATGTTAAGAAAAACAACTTAATAGTCCTTTTTTTAAGTGGAAAAGAATAGGTTGGTGATTCTCAAAGTATGATCCTTGGACTAGCTTCATCGCAACACCTGGGAACTTAAAAATGCAAATCCCCCAGCCCCATCCCAGATCTACCAAATCAGAAACTCTAAGGTTGGGTCCTAGAAGTTCTGTCATGTAATAAGCCCTCCAGATAATTCTGATGCGTGCTAAAGTTTGAGAAGTACTGTTCTAGGCTAGTCTAGGAAGGAGTAAGTTGGGAGAGAATAACACCTACCTTTCATTGGGTGCTGCTAAGTTTTGACCAAGAACAGGTGTGAGCATCTTACACGCATATATTCCTCATATTACCATCACGATCATCCCAGCAGGTGGGGGCGCTGTGATGAGTCCAAGTTTACAGATGGGGCAACTGTGGTACGGAGAGAGTGAGTGACTTCTTAAAATCACACAGCTAGGAAGCTGTGAAGACCAGATTTGAAACCTGGGCAGACTGTCTTTGAAACCCTTGATCACAATCATTACTCTGCGCTACTTCTCGGCTTCGTGTCAGATCAAATGAGAACTAAATTTCTCTCCATACCAGACTGACAGACTGGCGGCCTGGAGAACAGTTAATGAGTGTGTCTGGTACTGAGAGAGTTGAGAGAAATGCTTGGCTAGAAGGAGGTGAAACAGTCCAGGAAATGATGGCAAGCAGGGCTTCGTAAAAAAGCTGAGAATGTCCACAAGTGAAATAATCACAGTGGCAGGGACAGCAGAAGATTTAATGTCAGTGCCGTTAACCATTTGATTTCACATTCTTTCCCATCTTGTGTTTTACCGCATCCCCTTGCCATTACCCCCTATCATTCATGAAGAGTCTATTGCACACAGTAGGCATGGTTAGTTGTGCTTTAGGCTGGAAGGCAGAGGGGCAGGGTCCAGGCATGTGGAAAGCAGTGTGGAGAAGCTCAGAGGCTGCAGGAGTCCAAGGAGTGAGCGGGGATAGAGAATTCACTGGGGGCGGGGACTTAGCGTCCAAGTTCTCCTGACGGGTATTTAGTGAAGCCGTGAGACTCACCAACAGTATGATGAGACATATATCACGTATGGAAAATAAAAGAAGAACCACCCATTTTTCAGCCCCGAGCATTGGTGGGAAGAAGTAAAAGTCGAGAGTAAGGGGAGAACAATATGTATGTGTCCCGATATTCCTCATCTGGAGATGACTCATTAGGTCAGTAAGAGTATTATTGCCCTTTCTCATTTAAGTCTCTGGGGCAGGTATCATACATCTAATGGTGTGGAGTGGTCAAGCAGAGAGAGGCCTTGACATTTAACTTTCCCTAGACCTTTCAGTTTCCATGTTGAATGGACACTAAGTCTAAAGCCAATGGGTCTGCCAGTGGGTTCACCATGGCAGGGTGAGGTGACCCTCCCCACAGAGATCAGGAGCAGACTGTCAGGCCAACAAGCTGGAGAGAGAATGCGGCAAAGACCTGGGGTCTGCAGCTAGCAGAGGTATTGGGGAGGCCCAGCCAACCAGGGGTTAATTCCAGGTCCGACCGAACCAAGAGAAAGACCTGGGTCCCAGCGACATTGGCCCCCGTCTTTGGCAGCACACAGGAGGACAAGAGACATTTGTGTGGAGACTAAAAGAGGGAGAGGACATGCAGCTCGAGGACCTCAACTCTCTCCCTCTGACACATCCTGCACCTCCCCCACCTGTTTTGAAACCGAAACGGAGGGAAGGACAATCTGAAAAGCTGAGCATTTTGCGGGCAATTCTGAGCATGTTCTGGTGAAGAATTGAGTATTGTTGAAAGTATTGGATTGGGAGGGGTTTAAAGATGTTGGACATTTAGTTAATGCTCCCACTGACTAGTAGTTGGGAATTCAGAAGGGCACAAGGATAGCAACTATAGACAATATGAAACATTTTCCTTCTTTCTGTGTACTTAACATGAGTTTCGTTTTGTGTGATGGTTTAATTCCTGCCTCCTTGACTAGACTGTAAGGGCCCTTGGGCAGGGACTTGTCTTTCCCTCCCCCCCCCCCTTGCTCTAGCAAGAGGGCAGGGACTCGGCACATGGACGGTGCTAGGTAAATGCTTTCTGAGGTTGAATTTTGCTTATACCTGATGTTTGGATGATCTAACCAGAAGAAAATGAGGGAATAAGGTGAAAGGGACGCAAGTCAGTAACTCCCCTAGTTATGTGGTTTAGCAAGCCGAGACAAGGAGGATTCCATCACACGAAAGGACATTTCCATGGAATCACAATTTCATCCATGTTTGGCCATGCAGCACTTAATAAGATTACTACTTTGTATGTGGATAGTGCTTTAAAGTTTACAAAGAACATTCAATATGCTGTTTGAGTCTTTCAACAGTCCTGCAAGACGGGTAAGGGATTTTCGTATTTTTTTTTTTTTAAAGATTTTATTTATTTATTTGAGAGAGAGCATGAGAAGGGGGAGGGTCAGAGGGAGAAGCAGACTCCCCGCTGAGCAGGGAGTCCGATGCGGGACTCGATCCCGGGACTCCAGGATCATGACCTGAGCCGAAGGCAGTGGCTTAACCAACTGAGCCACCCAGGCGCCCCGTATTTATTTTATAGAGGAGCTAACCAAGGTTCCAAGACATTCATCAGCTAACCTGATGTCTAATGCATCGAATGTGTAGAATCAGGAGAGCTGGGGTTAGAACCCAGTTCTCCTGGCTCCCAGTGTATCAAGCCTCTGCACCATGGTCAGAACAGAAGTTTGAGGGACATTGGCCAGGACACTCAGTGAGGAAGGGGCCCTGGGTGCTGGCACATTATTCCTTTCCAAGGGTGCTGATCAGAGTTTACCAGCTGAAAGGCCCCTAGAGGGGAGAGAAGAAGTGACACTGATGAGAATGTCTCAGGGAAGGCAGTCGATGCCCTGTGAGAGGTGGGTGCATCAACACAGTGTTCATACAAGATGGTTGTTAGGGACTGAATGTTTGTGTCCTCCAGCCCACCCCCAACCCCCGGAAATTCATATGTTGGAGCCCTAACTCTCAGGGTGATGGTATTAAGATGGGGGGACCTTGGGAAGGTTGATCAGGTCATGGGGGTGGAGCCCTCATGAGAGAGCTTAGTGCTCTTATAAGAAGAGATATAAGGGGAGCCTGGGTGGCTCAGTCAGGTAAGCATCTAACTCTTGATTTTGGCTCAGGTCATGATATCAAGGCTAAGCCCCATGTCTCTTTCTCCCTCTGCCCTTCCCCCGCCTCTCTAAAAAAATTAAAAATAATAAGAGACATGAAAGAGATCATCTCTCTCCCTCTCTCTCCATATGAGGACACAGCAAGAAGATGATAACCTGCAATCCAGGAAGAGGGCCCTCACCAGAAGCTGACCATGTTGGCACCCTGATCTTAGGCTTTCCTCCTCCAGAACTGTGAAAAGGAAATTTCTGCCGTTTAAGCCACCTCATCCTTGGCAGTTTGTTACAGTAGTCTAACCGTCTGAGTGAGTGGTCATCATGAGGCTCTTCTAGGGCAATGGGAGTGGGGCAGGGCTGGAGCCCTTCTCTCTAGCCTGTTCATGTGGAAAGGGATGGGGCACAATTTCCCTGTGTCCCCAGAGTTATGCCATGCAAATGCAGTTGAGTTTTCTCACCTGGCCTGCCACTTATAAGAGAAAACTGCATGCCCTTGCTTTGCAGCAAGGCTGATGGCTGTCTGAGTAAAGGGATCATGAGGGCGGGGGGGAGCTTTCCCTTCTTCATCTAGGAGCCTGCATCTCTAGTGCTCTCACCAGCCTGAAGCTGAGCACCAAAGCGGGTATTGGTGTCCCATCCAATCCTGGCATTACCTGCCTTGCCCTCACAGGGGCAGTGTAGCCTCAAGAAGCAGGTGCTTATCACCTGACTGTCTGGAAAAGGCATAGCAGTGGCCCACTCACTCCCCCCCCCACCTTAGCTAGGATGCAGCACCTAACCTGGGTCCTTTGGAGATGAGCGCTGGTATTTCTGCCATAGATATTCTCTTTCTTTCTTTCTTTCTTTCTTTCTTTCTTTCTTTTTTTTTTTTCTTTCTTTTTTTTTTTTTTCACTTAGTAACCGTGCATTCAAAGCCCACTATTGGTAGAAGTTCTACGAGCAGTGTTGGGGATACAGAATTTTTTTTTAAATTATACTAATTTAGGGGTGCCTCGCTGGCTCAGTCAGTGGAGCATGCAACTCTTGATCTCGGGGTTGTATGTTTGAGTCCCACATTGGGTGTAGGTAGGGGTTACTTAAAAATAAAATCTTAAAAAAGTAATAATGATAATAATTTACATCATGCTCCAAGACCTCCCCAAGGTCAGTGTTGAATGAGAGATTTTAAAATAGTGAATCCCGGGCACCCGTGTTACCTGCATAACTTAGTAGTGGTGGAAATGAAGGGTTGTGTGATACAGGACAGAATCCTTCAGATCTCAGCCTAAATGTGGCTTCTGTGGGGATGCCTTCCCTGGCCCTTAGACCAGATTATGTACCCCCGTTCTGTGGTGTCTCAGATCCCTGTACTTCTCTATTGTAACACCCAGCACACTGCATTGTTATTCCTTGTTTAATTGTCTGTCTTCCCTGACAGATGGAATAAGCTATTCAAAGGAACTATTTCTGTCTTTTTTTTTTCACTACCTCCCCAACGCCTATCATAATAAGTACTCAATGAATAGTTATTGACTAACCGACGTACAATTGCTTCATGACACCTTGAGTGCAAGAAACATCACATGTCTTTATATTTCTAAATCAAATCAAATCTCAACTTATCCAAATGAGCCACAAGTCTAATATTTGTAAATTATTGTTATTATTTTTTAAGATTTTATTTATTCACTTGACAGAGAGAGAGAGAGAGAGCACGAGCAGGGGGAGCAGCAGGCAGAGGGAGAAGCAGGCTCCCCACTGAGCAGGGAGCCTGACGCGGGGCTCGATCCCAGGACCCTGGGATCACAACCCGAGCCGAAGGCAGACGCTCAACCGACTGAGCCTCCCAGGCACCCCTATTTGTAAATTATTTTTAAAAATATCCTTCTCCTATGGTTCGTACCCAAATCCCAGAGCCATGAGGTTATGCAGTTGAGGGAAATGGAGGTGAAAGGGCATGAGCCCTTACCCCTGCCTTTTGTGCTGCCCACTGTGGCTCTTGGGCTCTGGTCTTTCACCGCTGGTTAGCTTGCTGCTCGGCGTGGGCTATCCTTCTCCCTCTCACAGCCATCACTCTGGCTCCTGACAGCTGCACCCCCACCTAAGGCCTGCCCCTCTCAGACATTACCCTCAAGTGGTGTGCAGGTGCAAGGCACAGCCCAGAACACACAGGCATTCGACCCCTCGCAGCTCCTGAGAAGTTCTCTCCGGGGAGGAGTCACTCTCCACTTTCCCTCTCCTCCCCGCTTGGATAACTGTCTGAAGAGATCTTTGTGTCTGTCCTTGCTATCATCTTGGGAGGAGGAGAGAAAAATACTGTCCAAATTAACACTGATGAATTACAGCTTCAAAAAGGCAAGTACCCATTAATTCTCAACAACTCTCCCTGTGTATAGATCAGTTCCATGAATGAATGTGTATTTTTATGGAGCAATCTTTTATTAGGACATCCCATACCTCTGTCATGAGGTCGTTGAATTTCTGTAAGTCAACAGGCACCCATTACTTCTGGGCTGGTAACTTCTTTTGACCTCAGAAAAGAAGACCTACTTCCTTGCGAAGATTAATGGGGATAATGTCTTTGAATGCACTTTGGAAACTGAAAGTACTATACAAATATAGAATATTGTTGGTATTAACCAGTGACTTCTGTATTTTACAGCCAGAGGAGAGATGACATGACAAATGATCTCTCTGGGGTCCTTTCCAATTCTCCCTCAATAGGAGAGAATTATTTTGCTAAAAACTGTCCTTCAGCTAGCCATTATTCTCAAACACTTTGTACTCCCTAGAAAAAGTCATGTATCAGTGTTGACTTCTTTTTTCTGTCTTTCTTACTGGCTCCTAATTCAAACCTGCAACTCTGAGGTGCTCAAGCTAAAACTGCTTGTGAGAGGGATAGACAAAGAGACTTCACAGGTCCCGTTTAATTCTAAGATTTCATGATTTCTATACGCTAATGATACCAAATACTTGATTTCTTCTTCCTTCCTTCATCTGTTTGAATAGTATGTATTGAGCACTTATTCTGTTTAAGGAACCAACCATCCTAAGCATTTCTGATATTTACAATTGGCTATTTAGTAGTCTGAGAACACCTGAAATTTAGCAGACTGAATTTAGCTCACAGCCTTCCCCCCACTCCATAGTCTCTGCCGCTGTAAATTGTTCATTCAGAGCCCCGCTCGCCAGCTACTTCATGCTCTGCTCTGCTTTATCTCGGTGTCCTTGGATGCCTGCTGCCAATGTGCCTCCACTTCCGTATCAAGGTTCTTGACTGTTACATGCTTTATTGTGCTTTTATTGACCGTTAGGGGAGAGCATTCAAAAAGTCTGAGATAAAACAGAGAGAAACAGCATAGAGATAAAAGCAACAGAATAAAAACCTGGTGAGATATAAAATCAAAGTGTTGATTTCTTGAGGTACGACCTGTTTTTTTCCCCCCTAACTAAAGAAATGATCTATCTTGACCTGGCTAAGCACAGAGTTAAATCTGGGGCAAATAGTCAGGATTAATGTACACTTTGACATTGTGTGCATAGAGATGGTTTAATTCTGAAGGAAGAGGGGCCACAAAGTTGCTATTTGTGCTGCACTCCTCTTACATTACCTCCCAAGTCATTCCTTGCTTCTGTTTCTCTGAAAACTGACCTGCTCCCCCTTTTCTTGAATTTATAACCCTCAATTTCTATAGTTTGGTTTGAGTGGTCATTTTTACAATGGAGTCTGTCCTCATAGCTTTTATATCCAGGGAAGGTATCTGACGTGTGAACTTTGGAAGTAGCACTGGGAGAGACAGAATGGGCTCTCTGCTTTCCCATACGACTCGGGAGCTGTGGGCAGCCAGCATCTGGATTGCAGAAGCAAAAATTAAAGCAGATGTAGTAACGACTATAACAACATGTGCTGAGTCCCCACCATGGGACAGGCACAGCTTGGGGTGGTTGACAAGTATCACACTTTGACTTTATCTGTGCATTTCCTGGATGAGAGCCCTGAGGCACAGAGAGATTCAGTAACCTGCTCAAGGTGAAACGGAAGTTAGTGGATCTGGGCTGTCAACCCAAGGATTCTGGCTATAGGCTCTGCAGGTGACTGCTGCGCTCTCCATTCTCATGCTTTCTGGGTCTTAAGCCCATCTGTTTCTGCCTCCTTTTCATCACTTAATCATGGTCTCACTTTTTGGGGAACTGCCTGCCTTCCCCCAAACTTGTTTTTCTCCCCCCCCCCCATTTGGAGTACAGTTCCATCCCTCCTCACCCACTATGTGCACACGATTGCCAACTTCTCAGGGAAACAAACCTCCCCTCCCAGTGTGCCCTCCTAGGAATTTCCTGGTATGGAGCAGCTTCCCTGAGGAAGTGGGACTTAATAAAAACCTTGACAATACAGCAAATGGGGAACTTTACTAAGAAAAACCTTTTTTAGTTAAAATCAGTACACAGATCATAAGTGAGTAGCTTAATGAATTGTCACCCAGTGAACATAGCTATGAAACGAGGTCAAGATATAAAATGTTACCAGCACCCCTAGAAGTCCCCCTCATGCCCTCTTCCAAATACTATTCCTCCCTCCTACCCCAAAGTGAACCATTTCAAAACTCTACAGTAGCTTTGCCTGGTCTTGAATTTTATATAAATTGAATCGTACTTTACACATTCTTTTGTATCTGGCTTCTTTTGCTCATTAGTAGCTTGTAAGATTCATTTATGTTGTTTGGTGTAGCTATAGACTGTCTACTAGAATTCCATTGTGTGAATCTACCACAATATATTTGTCAATTCTGCTGTTGATGGACATTTGGGTTTTTGCTAGTTTGAGGATATTATGAATAAAACTATTATAAGCATTCTTGCACATGTCTTTGGTGAACAAGTGCATAATTTGTGTTGGGTTTATGCCTCAGAGTGCAAAAGGAGAACTTTTAACGCAGAAGGCAGGATGGTGAATGGGACATATTTGACAAAGAGATCATAGGGAAAGCAATTTCTGACTAATGAGGACATCTCCAGACCATAGCCCCTAAGAAATATTTTTTTTAATTTAAATTCAGAGAAGCTTATAAAAGCATGCTTCTTGGAGAACAGAAGCTTCTGTAGATGGTGTTCATGGGCAGAGAGAATTTTTTCAAAGTACATTTATACTTGAGGGATACTAGCCTGCCATTGCGTGGTTTCTATAGTAGTAAAAAAGAATAGAACTAGAGCAATAGAGCTACATGGATTGGAATGTGTGCAGTTATAGTTCAGAAGTCTGACATTTCAACCACAAAGTCTGAAAACCATCTGGATTATAGGGAAGCAATTCATCCAAAGAGACTGGCACGGGTGGGAGCTTGGAAAGATGGCAGAGTAGGAGGACCCTGAGCTCACCTCATCCCACATTTTCAACTAGATATCATCCACATCCAAGTCACATCCATTCGAAGACTGGCAGAACAAACTCCACAACTAAATATAGAGAAGAAGCTGCATCTGAAAGTGAGGAAGGTCAGAAAGGCAGAAAGAGGCCGCCTGCAGGAGGGAGGGAGCAGCGCCTGGAGAAGGCAGAGAAAGGGGCCCTCTCACCAGGGAGTTCACAGGGGGAAAACTTTAAAAATCAGAGGGGCTGAATTCTGTGAGTTTGTAAAACCAGTGGCACTTGGAGCCTGGAGCATTAAAAGTCAGCTGACTCAGCACTGGACGAGCTGGGGGGTGAGTGATAGCTGGGTCCCTGCCCTTAAAGAGACAGCAGTCTGCATGGTGAGGCAACATGAAAAAAACACAACTCTGGGGGAAAACAGGAGACAGATCTATTCATATTGATTTTGGAGTGTCTTTGGGGACTTTTTAGGGAAGAAAAGAGTCAGCAGGGGCCATTTTCCTCCCCTGCCCCTGTGAGTTAGGACTGCACAGACACTTGCTACCTAACCCACTAGCGTGCACCATGCCCACGAGTTCTCCTGAGGACTTGCCCACTCCAAGCCTACTGGCCTTGGCCCTGGGCTCAGGGGCAATTTTGTTAAAGCCAGGTGTGCACCTGCCAAGCCACCGAGTGCACAACTAGCACCATACACCGGGCACATCCACCGCACTGCACCCAGACCTGCGTCCCCAGCCACCATCGCGCTCCACACCTAGCCCCCATGTGCGCACAGCCCCGTTGTGCTGGCTGGGCCCAGCCATCACCTTTGCCGTGCCCAGCCCTGGGCCCCCAGCAGCCACAGCACACAGCTCCCAGCTGCAGCAGGCTTCAGGGTATTGGCATAGCCTTAGCGGCCCAGCACAAATTTTGCTAACAGCACTGCCCTGCTCCCAAGTCCCCCGGCGGCCACACCCCCTCAGAGCTGGCCTGCCTGGATCCCACTAACAACACAGAGAGCAAGCACAGCCCACAACAGCCAGCGACTGCACTGAAAGGGAAAGGGACTCAGACACAACAGCAGGGCATAAGCAACACACATAGGATGTTCTCCTGATGGGCCAGGTTCTGATGAACAGGGGACACTGCACTGCAGGGCACTCCAGGATCTTTTCTTTATAAAGTCACTATTTTCAAGAGCAGAAAACCCAGCTGACTTCCTTAACATGAGAAACAGACACAGAGAGGCAGACAAAATGAGGAAGTAGAGATATTTATCCCAAATGGAAGAATGGGACAAGGCCACACCCAGAGACGTAAGCAAAACAGATAGAAGTAACATGCCTGGTAGAGAATGTAAAGCAATGATCATAAGGATACTCACTGGAGTTGAGAAAAGAGTGGAAGACATGAGTGAAAAAAACCCTTAATTCAGAGATGAGGAATGACAAAGCAGAGATAAAGGGCACAATAAACAAAATGAGAAACACCCTGCAATGACCAGCAGGATGGGAGAAGCAGAGGAACAAATTAGTGACCTACAAGATAGAATAATAAGAAGTAATTAAGCTGAACAAAAGAGAGAGGAAAAAATTACACAAAACAAGGAAAGACTTAGGGAATTCAGTGACTCCATCAAACATAATAACATTCACATTATAGGAGTCCCAGAAGAAGAGAGAGAAAAGGAGGCAGAAAATTTATTTGAAGAAACAATAGCTGAAAACTTCCCTAATCTGGGAAAGGAAACATATCCAGAACCAGGAGGCACAGAGAACCCCCCCCAAAAATCAACAAAAGCAGACCCACAGCAAGATATATTGTAATTAAGTTTGCAAAATATAGTGATAAAGAAAAAAATTTTAAAGCAGCAAGACAAAAGATGTCAGTAACTTACAAGGGAAAGCCCATAAGGCTGGCAGGAGATTTCAACAGAAACTTGTAAACCAGAAGAGAGCAGCATGATATATTCAAGGTGCTGAGTGGGAAAAATCTGCAACCAAGAATCCTCTATCCAGCAAGGCTATCATTCAGAATAAAAGGAGAGATAAAGAGCTTCCCAGACAAACAAAAACTAAAGGAGTTCATGATCACTAAACCAGCTCTGCGAGAAATATTAAGAGGGACTCTTTGAGTGGAAGGGAGAGACCAAAAGTGACAGTATAGAGGTAGGAAACACAAAAGCAGTAAAAATTAATATCTCTGTAAAAAATCAGTCAAGGAACTCACAAAAAAAGATAAAAAAAATAGCATATACCTAAAGCATGGAGAAAAGAAGAAAAAAGAATGGGTTCAAACTTAACCATCAACTTCATATAGACTGATAATGCAGAAGAGGTTATATACAAACTTAATGGTAACCATATATCAAAAACCATCTAATAAACATGCAAAGAATAAAGAGAAGGAAATCCAAATATATCACTAAAAAATCAGAAAAATGTGAAAGATAAGAAAAGATCAGAGAAAATCTTCAGAAACAACTACAAAACAAGTAATAGAATGGCAATAAATATATGTATCTATCAATAATTACTGTGAATGTAAACGGACTAAATGCTCCAATCAAAAAAGCATAGGATGAGAGAATGGATAAAAAAAAAAAAGCAAAAACAAGATCCATCTACATCCTGCCTACAAGACCCATTTTAGACCTAAAGCAACTTGCAGATTGAAAAGGAGGGGATGGAGAAATATGATCATGCAAATGGACATCAAAAGAAAGCCAGAGTAGGAATACTTATATCAGACAAAGTAAACTTTAAAACAAATACTAAAACAAGGAACAAAGAAAGATACTAAATAATAATGAAGGGGACAATCCAACAAGAAGTATAACAATTGTAAATATTTATGCACCCAACATAGGAGCATCCAAATATATAAAACAATTAATAACAAACATAAAGGAACCAATCAATAATAATACAGTAATGCTAGGGGACTCTAACATCCAACTTACATCAATGGACAGATCATCTGCACAGAAAATCAGCAAGGAAACAATGGCTTTGAATGACACACAAGAAGAGATGGACTTAACAGATGTATTCAAAATATTCCATCTTGCAACAGCAGAATACACATTCTGCTCAAGTGCTCATGGAACAGTCTCCAGAGTAGATCACATGTTAGCCCATAAAACAAGCTTCAACAAATTCAGGAAGATTGAATTCATACCATGCATCTTTTCTGACCACACTATGAAACTAAAAGTCAACCACAAGAAAAAATCTGGAAAGACCACAAATACATGGAGGTTAATCAAGATGCCATTAAACAATGAATGGATCAACCAGGAAATAAAAAAAGAAATAAAAAAGTACATAGAAACAAATGAAAATAAAAACCCAACAGTTCAAAACCTCTGGTATGCAACAAAAAAATAGTTTATATCATGAAGTTTATAGCAATACAGGCCTATCTCTAGAAGCAAGACAAATCTCAAATAAACAACCTAACACTGCACCTAAATGATCTAGAAAAACAACAACAACAACAACAACAAAAACTAAAACCAGCAGAAGGAAGGAAATAATAAAGATTAGAGCAGAAATAAATTATACAGAATCTTAAAAAAAAAAAAAACCCACACACACAATAGAACAGATCCGTGGAAACCAGGAGCTGGTACTTTGAAAAATCAATAAAATTGATAAACTTCTTTGCAGACTCACCAAGAAAAAAAGAGAAAGGACTTTAAAAAAAATGAAATCACAAATGAGAAAGGAGAAATAACAACCAACACCCTAGAAATACAAACAAGTATAAGAGAATATTATGAAAAACTATATACCAATAAACTGGACAACCTGGAAGGAATGAATAAATTCCTCGAAATATATAAACTACCAAAACTGAAACAGGAGGAAATAGAAAATTTGAACAGACTGATAATGAGCAAAGAAATTCAGTCAGTAATCTAAAATCTCCCAATAAACAAATGTTCAGGACCAGATGCCTTTACAGGTGAATTCTACCAAACATTTAAAGAAGAATTAATACTAATTCTTAAACTATTCCAAAAGAAATACAAGAGGAAGGAAAACCTCCAAATTCATTCTACGAGGCCAGTGTTACCCTGATACCAAAACCAGATAAAGACACCACTAAAAAAGGGAACTACAGGCCAAATCTCTGATAAACATAGATGCAAAAATCCTCAACAAAATACTAGCAAACTGAATTCAACAGTACATTAAAAAAAAAAAGCTTTTGCACAGCAAAGGAAACAATAAAACTAAAAGACAACCTTCAGAGAGGGAGAAGGTATTTGCAATGACATATCTGATAAAAGTTAGCATCCAAAATATATGAAGAATTTACACAACTCAACACCAAAACCCCCAAATAATCCTATTAAAAATAGGCAGAAGAGGAATGTTGGAGCAAGATGGCGGAGGAGTAGGAGACCTGGATTTTGTCTCCTCTCAGGAATTCAGCTGGATAGGGATCAAACCATTCTGAACACCTACAAACTCAACAGGAGATCAAAGAAAAGAATAGCAACAACTCTCTGAACAGAAAAGCGACCACTTTCTGGAAGGTAGGACGTGCGGAGAAGTGAATCCGAGGCGTTATTCGGGAGGATAGACGGCGGGGGAGGGGCCTCCGTCGGCCGCTTCTGGCAAGTGATAGAGCCACGGAGCACAAAATGGGAACTTTTAGAAGTTGGCTCCGCTGAGGGACGTCACTCTGGTGGCGAAGTGGGGGGTGGAAACCTTACGGGACAGTGTGGTCTCAGGACCCTCGGGGTCACAGAAAGACCGGGGGTGCCTGAGTGCGGCAGAGCTCCCAGGTATCGGAGCAGGGAAGCCGGCTGCAGAGACGGAGCCCAGGCGCGGGCTCTCAGCTCGGGGTTGCTATAAACCGTGATCCGCGGCACAGTCGGGCCACTGCTCCTCCAGCAGGGACCCAACAAGCGGCAGATCCGGGGAGACTCACCTTCTTCCCCCGGGAGGAGAGGTGCGGGAGCACACCGCGGGGATCTGCTGGGTTTGGAGACTCCACCCGGGGTCGGGTGCCAGAGATAGAAAGGCGCGGTCACAGGCCGGGTGAGCACGGAGTGTGGCCGGAGACCAGGGAGACGGGAGTGACTGACTGCTTTTCTCTGGGGGCTCGCTGAGGAGCGGGACCCCGAGTTCTCGGCTCCTCCGGGGCGGAGACTGGGAGGCCGCCATTTTCACTCTCTGTACGGAAAGCTTGCAGGGAACAAAAGCTCCGGAGAGCAAACCCGAGCAGATTACTTAGCCCGGACTGGCAAGGGCGGGGCAATTTTGCCTCCGGCAAAGACATTTGAGAACCACGGCAACAGGCCCCTCCCCCAGAAGATCAGCAAGAACAGCCAGCCAAGACCAAGTTTACCGATCAATGAGAACGGCAGAACTCCAGCGCTAGGGGAATACTGCACATAGAATTCATGGCTTTTTTACCAGGATTCTTTAGTCTTTCAAAGTTAATTATTTTTTTTAACTGTCTTTTTTTCTTTTTTCCTTTTTTCTTTTTTTTTGAATTTTTCTTTTTCCCTTTTTCAACCAACATCTTATCAATCCCTTTTTTAAAAAAAAACATTTTTATTTTTCATTTTTAAAGTCATATTCTATCCCTTCATAGTAGTTACCCGTATTTTTGGCATATATATATAAGTTGTTCTCTCTTTAAAATCTTGAGATAGTTTCTTCTAACAGATCAAAATATACTCTAAATCTCTAGTGTATGGTTTTATTCTACTCCCCTGCCTGATCACATTCTCTCCCTTTTTTCTTTCTTTTTTTTTTTATCCTCTTCTTTCTTTTTTCAAACAACTTATCAAATCCTTTTTAAAAATTTTTTATAATTTCCATCTTTACAGTCATATTCCATCCCTTCATCATATCAACCCTTATTTTTGTACATATATAAGTTTTTCTTTCTTTAAAATTTTGGGAGGGACTTTCTTTTAACAGACCAAAATACACCCAAAATCGAGTGTGTGGCACTGATCTATGCACCAGCCTGATCATATTTGATCACATTCTGTTTTTGTTTTGTTTTGTTTTGTTCTGCTTTTGTTTGTTTTTATCTTTATCTTTATCTTTTTTCTTTTTTTCTTTCCTTTTCTTTTTTCTCTCTTTCCCTTTCTTTTCCCACTGCTTCAGGTCTTTTCTGATTTGTTTAGAGTATATTTTCTGGGGACATTGTTACCCTGCTAGCATTTTGTTCTCTCATTAATCTATTCTCCTCTGCACAAAATGACAAGACGGAAAAAATCACCTCAACAAAAAGAACAAGAGGTAGTACCGACTGCCAGGGACCTACTCAATACGGACATTAGTACGATGTCAGATCTAGAGTTCAGAAACATCACTTTAAAGATACTAGCTGGGCTTGAAAAAAACATGGAAGTTATTAGAGAAACCCTTTCTGGAGAAGTAAAAGAACTAAAATCTAACCAAGTAGAAATCAAAAAGGCTATCAATGAGGTGCAATCAAATATGGGGGCGCTAACTGCTAGGATAAATGAGGCAGAAGAAAGAATCAGTGAGATAGAAGACCAAATGATGGAAAATAAAGAAGCTGAGAAAAAGAGAGATAAACAACTACTGGATCACGAGGGCAGAATTCGAGAGATAAACGATACCATAAGACGAAACAACATTAGAATAATTGGGATCCCAGAAGAAGAAGAAAGAGAGAGAGGGGCAGAAGGTATAATGGAGCAAATTATAGCAGAGAACTTCCCTAATTTGGGGAAGGAAACAGGCATCAAAATCCAGGAAGCACAGAGAACCCCTCTCAAAATCAATAAAAATAGGTCAACACCCCGACATCTAATAGTAAAACTTACGAGTCTCAGAGACAAAGAGAAAATCCTGAAAGCAGCTCAGGAGAAGAGATATGTAACCTACAATGGTAGAAACATTAGATTGGCAACAGACTTATCCACAGAGACCTGGCAGGCCAGAAAGGACTGGCAGGACATATTCAGAGCACTAAATGAGAAAAATATGCAGCCAAGAATACTATATCCAGCTGGGCTGTCATTGAAAATTGAAGGAGAGATAAAAAGCTTCCAGGACAAACAAAAACTAAAGGAATTTGCAAACACGAAACCAGCCCTACAACAAATATTGAAAGGGGTCCTCTAAGCAAAGAGAGAGCCTAAAAGCAACATAGACCAGAAAAGAACACAAACAATATACAGTAACAGTCACTTTACAGGCAATACAATGGCACTGAATTCCTATCTTTCAATAGTTACCCTGAATGTAAATGGGCTAAATGCCCCAATCAAAAGACACAGGCTATCAGATTGGATTAAAAAACAAGACCCATCGATATGCTGTCTGCAAGAGACTCATTTTAGACCCAAAGACACCCCCAGATTGAAAGTGAGGGGGTGGAAAACCATTTACCATGCTAATGGACACCAAAAGAAAGCTGGGGTGGCAATCCTTATATCAGACAAATTAGATTTTAAACCAAAGACTGTAATAAGAGATGAGGAAGGACACTATATCCTACTTAAAGGGTCTATCCAACAAGAAGATCTAACAATTGTAAATATCTATGCCCCTAACATGGGAGCAGCCAATTATATAAGGCAATTAATAACAAAAGCAAAGAAACACATCGACAACAATACAATAATAGTGGGGGACTTTAACACCCCCCTCACTGAAATGGACAGATCGTCTAAGCAAAAGATCAACAAGGAAATAAAGACTTTAAATGACACACTGGACCAAATGGACTTCACAGACATATTCAGAACATTCCATCCCAAAGCAACAGAATACACATTCTTCTCTAGTGCCCATGGAACATTATCCAGAATAGATCACATCCTAGGTCATAAATCAGGTCTCAACCGGTACGAGAAGATTGGGATCATTCCCTGCCTATTTTCAGACCACAATGCTTTGAAACTAGAACTCAATCACAAGAGGAAAGTCGGAAAGAACTCAAATACATGGAGGCTAAAGAGCATCCTACTGAAGAATGAATGGGTCAACCAGGAAATTAAAGAAGAATTAAAAAAATTCATGGAAACCAATGAAAATGAAAACACAACTATTCAAAATCTTTGGGATACAGCAAAGGCAGTCCTAAGAGGAAAGTATATAGCAATACAAGCCTTTCTCAAGAAACAAGAAAGGTCTCAAGTACACAACCTAACCCTACACCTAAAGGAGCTGGAGAAAGAACAGCAAATAAAGCCTAAACCCAGCAGGAGAAGAGAAATAATAAAGATCAGAGCAGAAATCAATGAAATAGAAACCAAAAGAACAGTAGAACAGATCAACGAAACTAGGAGCTGGTTCTTTGAAAGAATTAACAAGATTGATAAGCCCCTGGCCAGACTTATCAAAAAGAAAAGAGAAATGACCCAAATCAACAAAATCATGAATGAAAGAGGAGAGATCACAACCAACACCAAAGAAATACAAACAATTATAAGAACATATTATGAGCAACTCTATGCCAGCAAATTAGATAACCTGGAAGTAATGGATGCATTCCTAGAGATGTATCAACTACCAAAACTGAACCAGGAAGAAATAGAAAACCTGAACAGACCTATAACCACTAAGGAAATAGAAGCAGTCATCAAAAATCTCCCAAAACACAAAAGCCCAGGGCCAGATGGCTTCCCAGGGGAATTCTACCAAACATTTCAAGAAGAATTAATACCTATCCTTCTGAAACTGTTCCAAAAAATAGAAATGGAAGGAAAACTTCCAAACTCATTTTATGAGGCCAGCATTACCTTGATCCCAAAACCAGACAAAGACCCCATCAAAAAGGAGAATTACAGACCAATATCCCTGATGAACATGGATGCAAAAATTCTCACCAAAATACTAGCCAATAGGATCCAACAGTACATTAAAAGGATTATTCACCACGACCAAGTGGGATTTATCCCTGGGCTGCAAGGTTGGTTCAACATCCGCAAATCAATCAACGTGATACAATACATTAACAAAAGAAAGAACAAGAATCATATGATCCTCTCAATAGATGCAGAAAAAGCATTTGACAAAGTACAGCATCCTTTCTTGATCAAAACTCTTCAGAGTATAGGCATAGAGGGTACATACCTCAATATCATAAAAGCCATCTATGAAAAACCTACAGCGAATATCATTCTCAATGGGGAAAAACTGAGAGCTTTCCCCCTAAGGTCAGGAATGCGGCAGGGATGTCCACTATCACCACTGCTATTCAACATAGTATTGGAAGTCCTAGCCACAGCAATCAGACAACAAAAAGAAATCAAAGGCATCCAAATTGGCAAAGAAGAAGTCAAACTCTCACTCTTTGCAGATGATATGATACTTTATGTGGAAAATCCCAAAGACTCCACCCCAAAACTGCTAGAACTCATACAGGAATTCAGTAAAGTGGCAGGATATAAAATCAATGCACAGAAATCAGTGGCATTCCTATACACCAACAACAAGTCAGAAGAAAGAGAAATTAAGGAGTCGATCCCATTTACAATTGCACCCAAAACCATAAGATACCTAGGAATAAATCTAACCAAAGAGGCAAAGGATCTGTACTCAGAAAACTATAAAATACTCATGAAAGAAATTGAGGAAGACACAAAGAAATGGAAAAACGTTCCATGCTCATGGATTGGAAGAACAAATATTGTGAAGATGTCAATCCTACCTAGAGCAATCTACACATTCAATGCAATCCCCATCAAAATACCATCCACTTTCTTCAAAGAAATGGAACAAATAATCCTCAAATTTGTATGGAACCAGAAAAGACCCCGCATAGCCAGAGGAATGTTGAAAAAGAAAAGCAAAGCTGGCGGCATCACAATTCCAGACTTCCAGCTCTATTACAAAGCTGTCATCATCAAGACAGTATGGTACTGGCACAAAAACAGACACATAGATCAATGGAACAGAATAGAGAGCCCAGAAATGGACCCTCAACTATATGGTCAACTAATCTTCGACAAAGCAGGAAAGAATGTCCAATGGAAAAAAGACAGTCTCTTCAACAAATGGTGTTGGGAAAATTGGACAGCCACATGCAGAAGAATGAAACTGGACCATTTCCTTACACCACGCGCTAAAATAGACTCCAAATGGTTGAAAGACCTCAATGTGAGACAGGAGTCCATCAAAATCCTAAAGGAGAACACAGGCAGCAACCTCTTCGACCTCAGCCGCAGCAACTTCTTCCTAGAAACATCGCCAAAGGCAAGGGAAGCAAGGGCAAAAATGAACTATTGGGACTTCATCAAGATAAAAAGCTTTTGCAAAGCAAAGGAAACAGTCAACAAAACCAAAAGACAACTGACAGAATGGGAGAAGATATTTGCAAATGACATATCAGATAAAGGGCTAGTATCCAAAATCTATAAAGAACTCATTAAACTCAACACCAAAAGAACAAAGAATCCAATCAAGAAATGGGCAGAAGACATGAACAGACATTTTTCCAAAGAAGACATCCAAATGGCCAACAGACACATGAAAAAGTGTTCAATATCGCTCAGCATCAGGGAAATCCAAATCAAAACCTCAATGAGATACCACCTCACACCAGTCAGAATGGCTAAAATTAACAAGTCAGGAAATGACAGATGTTGGCAGGGATGCGGAGAAAGGGGAACCCTCCTACACTGTTGGTGGGAATGCAAGCTGGTGCAGCCACTCTGGAAAACAGTATGGAGGTTCCTCAAAAAGTTGAAAATAGAGCTACCATATGATCCAGCAATTGCACTACTGGGTATTTACCCCAAAGATACAAAAGTAGGGACCCGAAAGGCTACGTGCACCCCCCATGTTTATAGCAGCAATGTCCACAATAGCCAAACTGTGGAAAGAGCCAAGATGTCCATCAACAGATGAATGGATAAAGAAGATGGGGTATATATATACAATGGAATATTATGCAGCCATCAAAAGGAATAAGATCTTGCCATTTGCAACGACGTGGATGGAACTGGAGGGTATTATGCTGAGCGAAATAAGTCAAACAGAGAAAGACATGTATCATATGACCTCACTGATATGAGGAATTCTTAATCTCAGGAAACAAACTGAGGGTTGCTGGAGTGGGGGGTGGGGTGGGAGGGATGGGGTGACTGGGTGATGGACACTGGGGAGGGTATGTGTTCTGGTAAGCGCTGTGAATTGTGCAAGGCTGTTGAATCTCAGATCTGTACCTCTGAGACAAATAATGCAATATATGTTAAGAAAGAAAAAAAGAAGAAGAATGTAGCAGGAGGGGAAGAATGAAGGGGGGGAAATCGGAGGGGGAGAAGAACCATGAGAGACAATGGACTCTGAAAAACAAACTGAGGGTTCTAGAGGGGAGGGGGTTGGGAGGATGGGTTAGCCTGGTGATGGGTATTGAGGAGGGCACGTTCTGCATGGAGCACTGGGTGTTATGCACAAACAATGAATCATGGAACACTATATCTAAAATTAATGATGTAATGTATGGGGATTAACATAACAATAAAAAAATTTAAAAAAAAAAATAGGCAGAAGACATGAACAGATATTTCTCCAAAGAAGACATCCAGATGGCCATCAGACACATAAAAGGATACTCAACATCATTCATCATCAGGGAAATAAATGCAAATCAAAACTACAATGAGCTATCCCCTCACACCTCTCAGAATGGCTACAATCAACAACACAAGGAACAACAGGTGTTGGCCAGGATGTGGAGAAAAGGAACCTTCTTGCACTGTTGGTAAAAATGCAAACTCGTGCAGCCACTGTGGAAAACAGTATGGAAGTTCCTCACAAAATTAAATATAGAACCACTCTACAATCCAGCAATCGCACTACTGGGTATTTACCCAAAAAATATAAGAACGCTAATTCAAAGGGATACATGCATCCTGATGTTTATAGCAGCATTATCTACAATAACCAAGATATGGAAGCAGCCCAAGTGTCCATGGATTGAAGAAGTGAGATATATATATATATATATATATATATATATATATATATGTGTGTGTATAGATATATACACACATACATTGTATACATATACATATATAATGTATACAGTGTATATATACAGTGTATACATATATAATATATACATATTATATATTATATATACAGTGTATACATTATATATGTATGTATATTATATACAGTATACATACAGTGTATACATTACATATGTATATATGATGTATATATTATATGTATACAAAGTATGTATACAATGTATATGTATGTATATTTATATATATATAATGCCATTTGCAGTGACAGGGATAGAGCTAGAGAGTATAATGCTAAGTGAAATAAGTCAGTCAGAGGAAGACAAATAACATGTGATTTCACTCATATGTGGAATTTAAGAAACAAAACAAAGAAGCAAAGGGGGAAAAATAAGAGACAAGTCAAGAAACAGACTCTTAATTAGAGAGAACAAACTGATGGTTACCAGAGGAGAGATGGGTGTTGGGATGGGTGAAATAGGTGATGGGGATGAAGGAGGGCACTTGTGATGCAAGCACCAGGTGATGTATGGAAGTGTTGAATCACTATACTGTACACCTGAAACTAATAGAACACTGTATGTTAACTAACTGGAATTAAAATAAAAGCCTAAGAAAAAAAGAGACTGGCATGGACTGGGTTAGGCAATGCTTGGAGTGGAACATAAGAAACTCCAGGCAGGAACCATCACAAGCAGGATGCTGGGCACCCCAGCTAAGGCATATACTGTTTCTCCCACAAGAATGAACGCTCCACAGGGGCAGGGAGAAGGAAGCAAAGATAAGAGATGGGATGGGGCACCTGGGGGGCTCAGTCGGTTAAGCGGCTGCCTTCGGCTCAGGTCATAGTCTCAGGGTCCTGGGATGGAGCCCCTCATTGGGCTCCCTGCTCAGCAGGGAGTCTGCGCCTCCCTCTCCCTCTGCCTGCCCCTTCCCTTGCTTTTGCACTTTCTCTCTCTCTCTCTGTGTCAAATAAATAAATAAAATATTTTAAAAACACATTATAAAAAAGAGATGGGGAGAGCAGAGCACAAGAAGTATTGTGTGACATCCTGGGTAAAGCTGTGCCTGGATTTAGCTGTGCCTGAAGCCGATGCATCCTGACTTCTCAGTTTCATGAGCAATACAATTCGAGGGAGGTTTTCTACAGCTTGCATCCCAAAGGATCTTCACTAACAGTGGAGATACCCTATGTGTTGAAGAGCCCATCCTCTTAACGTCCTACGCTGCACTGTAGGAAGGGCCAGAGTTAGAGATGAATTTGATAGAATATATATGATTAAAATTAGTGGGAAGAAATATGATATATTTGAGAACCAGAGGAATGTCTAGTGCTTGTGATAAATTGTAGACAAATAATGGCTGCTAGAGAAATAAAAGGGATAATATCCTGAAAGAAAGATATTAAATTTGGTCCCTTCTAGGTACCTATGTGCATAAACATCACTTTGCATCAGAGCCTTTTTATCTGGAGGGGTAAGATTTATGTCCCTTTAATTTATTGGTATGAACTTCTCAGCATGGAGACCAGCATAGAGACATTGCTATGGCCAGGTGATATAAATCAATGATTCTCAACCACAGACCTGTGCTGAGGGGACTTAGAAATATTGCCTGGGATCCATGAACTGACAGGTATAGTGTCTGGCTGGAAGTAGATCTCCATAAAGCTTTGTTTCTGAATGAATGAATGAATGAATGAATGAGTATGCATATAAAGCATTACCAGTGAAATTACAAATGAAACATTTGGCTCATACAGATATATTCTAATGCTTTAGATGATGTAGTGATTAATAAAATAATAAAATTTCACTAAAAGGCTTTATTGATTTAATAAAAGCTCCTTTCCCCCATTAATAGATCCTACTAGATAATATATCCTGCTAGATAGTAGTATCTTTAATAGATAGCTACTAAAACACCTAATACCTAATCATTATTTTATGTTAAAAAATGCATCATTAAACTTGAAAATGTTGGGGACCCTGTATGGATGATAAATTTCTTGAAGTCAGAAATCTGCCCCCCATACCCCTATTATAGTGCTTTGCAAGTACTCAAAATTATATAATGAATAGAATACAAGGTGGATAATAATCATACTACATGAGAATACTCCTCTCACCATTTAAAATTCACGGCTTAAAACATCATGTTATTGTTAAATATAGCCTATACTGCTACAAGTGCAGATATGTACATTTTTACACTTAGGAAGTGAATGCCCTTTGGTCACTTGTGGGATAAGAAATAGAATATTGCCAAGATTCCAGCCCCTTCCCCTCAATGTGTCATATCCTGATCATAAACCCTTCCTTTTTCCTAAAAGTAACCATTATCCTAGCTTTAATGATAAAGATATCATTATTTTTAAATCTATATATGCATTCCTAAACTAAGTAGTTTAATTATGCCTACTTTTGAATTCTCTACATAGAACATGTCGTATGTATTCTTTTGTGTCTTGCTTTGTGGCTCAGTATTAAGTTTGTATGATTCATCCATGCCGTTGTGTCTAGCTGCAGTTTTTTCTTTACTCTTGTTTTTATTTTTTATTTCTTGCAGTATAATTCATATTCCATAGTGTGTCTATGTTGCAATTTATCCAGTATACTGTAGATTCACATCTAAGTGGTTTCCAGTTTGGACTAACACAGTGTTAACAGAATCATTTAGTTAATTTGAGTTTCATGGAATTACTGATATGTTTGGGTTTAAATTCACCATTTTTATTTTGTGCATCTATTTATCCCATCTACCTTTTCATTTTCCTCTCCTTTATGTATTTTTTGGATTATTTTCTGTCATTTCTATTTTTTTCTACTACTAGTTTAGAATGTATACCTGCTGTTCTGTTCTTTCAGTAGTTCCCTAAATATTACAAAATCTATACTAGAATTGTAAAACTAAAATTAATCAACACTTTGCCCCCTCTTAGACAAGAGGTTCACCCTTATTCTGAAGGTATAACCCTTTGGGATTCCAACTTAATGTTGCAGCAGTGTCTTTAAGACAATATTAGAACCTGAGAATATTTTAACCCAATTTTCTTACCCACCCAACTTATGTGCCATTCCTATCATGGGTTTTAATTCTCATTTTGTTGTCGTTAACCTAGGAATGTATTATTGTTTAGATAAACTCACTTATTATCACTTTCTTTGCTCTAAATTTCTTCTTGCTTCTCCATCTGAGATTACTTTTCTTCTGCCTGAGCACATTGTTTAAAATTGCCTTTAGTGAGGTTCTATTAATATTAACCCCCCCCCAAGGTTTTCTTGGGCTAAAATATTTATTTCCCCCTCATTTTTAAAAGCAAATTCTAACTAGGAATCCCAGTTAGATCTAATAATCATAGATTTGCTGTTATTTTATATATTTATGAAGTTCTATCTAGTTCTTTTCCAAATAAGAATATGTTAGGTCACATTTCATAGTTTTCTTCCCTGAAGATATTTTCAAATATGTCCTTTATTTCTTTTAAAATAATTAGCATAGGGGTGCCTGGGTGGCTCTGTCAGTTAATCATCTGCCTTTGGCTCAGGTCACGATCCCAGGCTCCTGGGATCCAGCCCGCGTGGGGCTCCCTGCTGAGCCTGCTTCTCCCTCTCCTCCCTGCTCATGTTCTCTCTTGCTATCTCTGTCTCTCTCTCTCTCAAATAAATAAATAAAATCTAAAAAATAATGATGAACATAGTTGTTTTATCATCTCTGACAATTTCAATATCTGAAGTCCTTATGGGTCTGTTTCCCTTTTCTGGATCTAACTCATGGGGCCTTGTTTCTTTCGATGCTTGATTATTTGTGACACTATGCTGGTCATTGACCTTGAAAAATTATTTATGGGCGTTCTTTGAGACCTAGGAATGAAGGTGTCTTCTTCCAGAGAAGATATGAGTTTGCTTCTTCATAATGCCTAGGAATGTACCAGCCTGGAATTACTTTAAACCAAATTCGTGTTTGGGGTATTTTGTACCACCTAGATGAAATTAATTTGGGCTGCAAAACTGTGTTAAGACCCATTAATCTCAGGGCGTCTGGATGGCTGCCTTTGGCTCACGTCATGATCTTTAGGTCCTGGGATCGAGCCCCGCGTCAGGCTCCCAGCTCAGCGGGAAGTCTACTTCTCCCTCTGGCTCTCCCCCTGCTTGTACTCTGTCTGTCTCTCTTTCTCTTAAATGAATAAATAAAATCTTAAAAAAAAAAAAAAAACATTAATCTGAGACTGTTTCCTCCCATCCCCACCCCACATACACATTCTGATGAGCAACAAGGCAACCTACCCTTCTGTCCCCTAGAAGAGTGATGAGAACAGATTTACTCTAGTTCACCCAGAATACTGAAGGTATAACCCTTTGGGATTCCAACTCAATGTTGCAGCAGTGTCTTTAAGATCCCATACTTTGGACAGGCTCTGGGCTTTTATTTTTTCCCCCCTCACTTTGTGATACATTAAAAGCAAAGTTCAAGTTTTCATGGATTGTCAAATGTCCTTAAGATAAAAGTGGCTTTTATGTTTTGCAAATTTCTCTGGGTTCCTGTTTCTTAATAGATTTTGGTCTAATCATTTCATACACCTTGTTAGATCTTTAATTATTTTAAATAAGATTTAAAAACCATATCCATTTCGGGCGGCGGAGCAAGATGGCAGAGGAATAGGAGACCTGGATTTCGTCTGGTCCCAGGAATTAGCTGGATAGGGATCAAACCATTCTGAACACCTACAAACTCAACAGGAGATCGAAGAAAAGAATAGCAGCAACTCTCTGAACAGAAAAGTGACCACTTTCTGGAAGGTAGGACGTGCGGAGAAGTGAATCCGAGGCGATATTCGGGAGGATAGACGGTGGGGGAGGGGGTCTCCGTCAGCCGCTTCTGGCAAGTAATAGAGCAGCAGAGCACAAAATCGGAACTTTTAGAAGTCGGCTCCACTGAGGGTCGTTGCTCCAGTGGCTAAGTGCGGGGTGGAACCCTCGCGGGACAGTGTTGTCTCAGGACCCTCGGGGTCACAGAAAGACCGGGGGTGCCTGAGTGCGGCAGAGCTCCCAGGTATTGGAGCAGGGAAGCCAGCTGCAGAGATGGAGCGGAGGCATGGGCTCTCAGCTTGGGGTTACTATAAACCATGATCTGCGGCACAGTCGGGCCACTGCTCCTCCAGCAGGGACCCAACAAGTGGCAGATCCGGGGAGACTCCCCTTCCTCCCCCTGGAGGAGCGGCACGGGAGCGCACCGCAGGGATCTGCTGGGTTTGGAGACTCCACACGGGGTCAGAGGCCAGAGATAGAAACTCTTGGTCACAGGCCGGGTGAGCACAGAGTGCGGCCGGAGACCGGGGAGATGGGAGTGACTGACTGCTTTTCTCTGGGGGCTCACTGAGGAGTGGGGCCCCGAGTTCTCGGCTCCTCCTGGCAGAGATTGGGAGGCCGCCGTTTTCAGTGTCGTCCTCCAAAGCCGAACAGAAAGCTTGCAGGGAACAAAAGCTCCCAAGAGCAAACCTGAGTAGATTACTTAGCCTGGACCCACAAGGGTGGGGCAATTCTGCCTCTGGCAAAGATATTTGGGAACCACGGCAACAGGCCCCTACCCCAGAAGATCAGCAAGAACAGCCCGCCAAGACCAAGTTTACCGATCAATGAGAACGGCAGAACTCCAGCGCTAGGGGAATACTGCACATAGAATTCATGGCTTTTTTATCATGATTCTTTAGTCTTTCAAAGTTAATTTTTTTTTAAATGTCTTTTTTTTTAATTTTTCCTTTTCCCTTTTTCAACCAACATCTTATCAATCCCTTTTTAAAAAAATTTTTTTTATTTTTCATTTTTAGAGTCATATTCTATCCCTTCATAGTAGTTACCCTTATTTTTGCCATATATATATATAAGTTGTTCTCTCTTTAAAATTTTGAGATACAGTTTCTTCTAATAGATCAAAATATACACTAAATCTCTAGTGTATGGCTTTGTTCTAGTCTCCTGCCTGTTCACATTCTCTCCCTTTTTTTTTCTTTTTTTTTAAATCCTCCTCTTTCTTTTTTCAAACAACTTCTTATCTTATCAATTCCTTTTATAAAGTCTTTTATAATTTTCATCTTTACAGTCATTTTCTATCCCTTCATTGTATTAACTCCTATTTTTGTATATATATAAGTTTTTCTTTCTTTAAAATTTTCGGAGGCACTTTCTTCTAACAGACCAAAATAGACCCAAAATCTAGTGTGTGGCACCAATCTATGCACCAGCCTGATCGTATTTGATCATATTCTGGTTTTTCTGTTTTGTTCTGTTTTTGTTTGTTTTTATCTTTTTCTTTTTCTTTTTTCTTTCTTTCCCTTTCTTTTCCCCTGGTTTCAGATCTTTTCTGATTTGTTTAGAGTATATTTTCTGGGGACATTGGTACCCTGTTAGCATTTTGTTCTCTCATTCATCTATTCTCCTCTGGACAAAATGACAAGATGGAAAAAATCAGCTCAACAAAAAGAACAAGAGGCAGTACTGACTGCCAGGGACCTACTCAATATGGACATTAGTACAATGTCAGAACTAGAGTTCAGAATGATGATTTTAAAGATACTAGCTGGGCTTGAAAAAACCATGGAAGTTATTAGAGAAACCCTTTCTGGAGAAATAAAAGAACTAAAATCTAACCAAGTTGAAATCAAAAAGGCTTTTAATGAGGTGCAATCAAAAATGGGGGCTCTAACTGCTAGGATAAATGAGGCAGAACAGAAAATTAGTGATATAGAAGACTAAATGATGGAAAATAAAGAAGCTGAGAAAAAGAGAGATAAACAACTACTGGATCACGAGGGCAGAATTCGAGAGATACCATAAGACGAAACAACAGTAGAATAATTGGGATCCCAGAAGAAGAAGAAAGAGAGAGAGGGGCAGAAGGTATACTGGAGCAAATTATAGCAGAGAACGTCCCTAATTTGGGGAAGGAAACAGGCATCAAAATCCAGGAGGCACAGAGAACCCCTCTCAAAATCAATAAAAATAGGCCAACACCCGACATCTAATAGTAAAACTTACGAGTCTCAGAGACAAAGAGAAAATACTGAAACCAGCTCGGGAGAAGAGATCTGTAACCTACAATGGTAGAAACATTAAATTGGCAACAGACCTATCCACAGAGAACTGGCAGGCCAGAAAGGACTGGCAGGATATATTCAGAGCACTAAATGAGAAAAATATGCAGCCAAGAATACTATATTCAGCTAGGCTGTCATTGAAAATAGAAGGAGAGATAAAAAGCTTCCAGGACAAACAAAAACTAAAGGAATTTGCAAACACAAAACCAGCCCTACAGGAAATCTTGAAAGGGGTCCTCTAAGCAAAGAGAGAGCCTAAAAGCAACATAGACCAGAAAGGAACACAGACAATATACAGTAACAGTCACCTTACAGGCAATACAATGGCACTAAATTCATATCTTTCAATAGTTACCCTGAATGTAAATGGGCTAAATGCCCCAATCAAAAGACACAGGCTATCAGATTGGATAAAAAGACAAGACCCATCGATATGCTGTCTGCAAGAGACTCATTTTAGACCCAAAGACACCCCCAGATTGAAAGTGAGGGGGTGGAAAACCATTTACCATGCTAATGGACACCAAAAGAAAGCTGGGGTGGCAATCCTTATATCAGACAAATTAGATTTTAAACCAAAGACTGTAATAAGAGATGAGGAAGGACACTATATCCTACTTAAAGGGTCTATCCAACAAGAAGATCTAACAATTGTAAATATCTATGCCCCTAACATGGGAGCAGCCAATTATATAAGGCAATTAATAACAAAAGCAAAGAAACACATCGACAACAATACAATAATAGTGGGGGACTTTAACACCCCCCTCACTGACGGACAGATCATCTAAGCAAAAGATCAACAAGGAAATAAAGACTTTAAATGACACACTGGACCAAATGGACTTCACAGATCTATTCAGAACATTCCATCCCAAAGCAACAGAATACACATTCTTCTCTAGTGCCCATGGAACATTATCCAGAATAGATCACATCCTAGGTCACAAATCAGGTCTCAACTGGTACCAAAAGATTGGGATCATTCCCTGCCTATTTTCAGACTGCAATGCTTTGAAACTAGAACTCAATCACAAGAGGAAAGTTAGAAAGAACTCAAATACCTGGAGGCTAAAGAGCATCCTACTAAAGAATGAATGGGTCAACCAGGAAATTAAAGAAGAATTAAAAAAAATTCATGGAAACAAATGAAAATGAAAACAGAACTGTTCAAAATCTTTGGGATACAGCAAAGGCAGTCCTAAGAGGAAAGTATATAGCAATACAAGCCTTTCTCAAGAAACAAGAAAGATCTCAAGTACACAACCTCACCCTACACCTAAAGGAGCTGGAGAAAGAACAGCAAATAAAGCCTAAACCCAGCAGGAGAAGAGAAATAATAAAGATCAGAGCAGAAATCAATGAAATAGAAACTAAAAGAACAGTAGAACAGATCAACGAAACAAGGAGCTGGTTCTTTGAAAGAATTAACATAATTGATAAACCCCTGGTCAGATTTATCAAAAAGAAAAGAGAAATGACCAAAATCAACAAAATCATGAATGAAAGAGGAGAGATCACAACCAACACCAAAGAAATACAATTATAAGAACATATTATGAGCAACACTATGCCAGCAAATTAGATAATCTGGAAGAAATGGGTGCATTCCTAGATATGTATCAACTACCAAAACTGAACCAGGAAGAAATAGAAAACCTGAACAGACCTATAACCACTAAGGAAATTGAAGCAGTAATCAGAAATCTCCCAACAAACAAAAGCCCAGGGCCAGATGGCTTCCCAGGGGAATTCTACCAAACATTTAAAGAAGAATTAATACCTATTCTTCTAAAACTGTTCCCAAAAATAGAAATGGAAGGAAAACTTCCAAACTCGTTATATGAGGCCACCATTACCTTGATCCCCAAACCAGACAAAGACCCCATCAAAAAGGAGAATTACAGACCAATATCCTTGATGAACATGGATGCAAAAATTCTCACCAAAATACTAGCCAATAGGATCCAACAGTACATTAAAAGGATTATTCACCATGACCAAGTGGGATTTATCCCTGGGCTGCAAGGTTGGTTCAACATCTGCAAATCAATCAATGTGATACAATACATTAATAAAAGAAAGAACAAGAACCATATGATCCTCTCAATAGATGCAGAAAAAACATTTGACAAAGTACAGCATCCTTTCTTGATCAAAACTCTTCAGAGTATAGGCATAGAGGGTACATACTTCAATATCATAAAAGCCATCTATGAAAAACCCACAGCAAATATCATTCTCAATGGGGAAAAACTGAGAGCTTTCCTCCTAAGGTCAGGAACACAGCAGGGATGTCCACTCTCACCACTGCTATTCAACATAGTATTAGAAGTCCTAGCCTCAGCAATCTGACAACAAAAAGAAATCAAAGGCATCCAAATCGGCAAAGAAGAAGTCAAACTCTCACTCTTTGCAGATGATATGATACTTTATGTGGAAAACCCAAAAGACTCCACCCCAAAACTGCTAGAACTCATACAGGAATTCAGTAAAGTGGTAGGATATAAAATCAATGCACAGAAATCAGTGGCATTCCTATACACCAACAACAAGACAGAAGAAAGAGAAATTAAGGAGTCGATCCCATTTACAATTGCACCCAAAACCATAAGATACCTAGGAATAAATCTAACCAAAGGGGCAAAGAATCTGTACTCAGAAAACTATAAAATACTCATGAAAGAAATTGAGGAAGACACAAAGAAATGGAAAAATGTTCCATGCTCATGGATTAGAAGAACAAATATTGTGAAGATGTCAATGCTACCTAGAGCAATCTACACATTCAATGCAATCCCCATCAAAATACCATCCACTTTTTTCAAAGAAATGGAACAAATAATCCTCAAATTTGTATGGAACCAGAAAAGACCCCAAATAGCCAGAGGAATGTTGAAAAAGAAAAGCAAAGCTGGCGGCATCACAATTCCGGACTTCCAGCTCGTTACAAAGCTGTCATCATCAAGACAGTATGGTACTGGCACAAAAACAGACACATAGATCAATGGAACAGAATAGAGAGCCCAGAAATGGACCCTCAACTCTATGGTCAACTAATCCTTGACAAAGCAGGAAAGAACAGTCTCTTCAACAAATGGTGTTGGGAAAATTGGACAGCCACATGCAGAAGAATGAAACTGGACCATTTCCTTACACCACACACAAAAATAGACTCCAAATGGTTGAAAGACCTCAATGTGAGACAGGGGTCCATCAAAATCCTAGAGGAGAACACAGGCAGCAACCTCTTCGACCTCAGCCGCAGCAACTTGTTCCTAGAAACATTGCCAAAGACAAGGGAAGCAAGGGCAAAAATGAACTATTGGGACTTCATCAAGATAAAAAGCTCTTGCACATCAAAGGAAACAGTCAACAAAACCAAGACAACCAACAGAATGGGAGAGGTTATTTGCAAATGACATATCAGATAAAGGGCTAGTATCCAAAATCTATAAAGAACTTATCAAACTCAACACCCAAAGAACAAATGATCCAATCAAGAGATGGGAAGAAGACATGAACAGACATTTTTCCAAAGAAGACATCCAAATGGCCAACAGACACATGAAAAAGTGCTCAACATTGCTCAGCATCAGGGAAATCCAAATCAAATGTAGGTTCTTCAAAAAGTTGAAAATAGAGCTACCATACGATCCAGCAATTGCACTACTGGGTATTTACCTCAAAGATACAAATGTAGGGATCCAAAGGGGTACGTGCACCCTGATGTTTATAGCAGCAATATCCACAATAGCCAAACTGTGGAAAGAGCCAAGATGTCCACTGACAGATGAATGGATAAAGAAGGTGTGGTATATATATACAATGGAATATTATGCAGCCATCAAAAAGAATGAAATCTTGCCATTTGCAACTATGTGGTTGGAACTGGAGGGTATTATGCTGAGCGAAGTCAGTCAGTCAGAGAAAGACATGTATCATATGACCTCACTGATATGAGGAATTCTTAATCTCAGGAAACAAACTGAGGGTTGCTGGAGTGGTGGGGGGTGGGAAGGATAGGGCGGCTGGATGATAGACATTGGGGAGGGTATGTGCTATGGTGAGCGCTGTGAAGTGGGCAAGACTGTTGAATCACAGATCTGTACCTCTGAAACAAATAATACGTTATATGTTAAAAAAAAAAAAAAAGAAGAAGAAGAAGATAGCAGGGGGGAAGAATGAAGGGGGGGAAATCGGAGGGGGAGACGAACCATGAGAGACGATGGACTCTGAGAAACAAACGGAGGGTTCTAGAGGGGAGTGGGGGGGAGGATGCGTTAGCCTGGTGATGGGTATTAAAGCGGGCACGTTCTGCATGGAGCACTGGGTGTTATATGCAAACAATGAATCATAGAACACTACATCAAAAACTAATGATGTAATGTATGGTGATTAACATAACATAATAAAAAATAAATAAATAAATAGAGGTTTAAAAAAAAATCCATTTCTAGTTGTTTCCAGTAGGAAGGTTGGTGTGAATAACCTATCCAGTGTAAGAGATTTATAAAATCACCACAAATTTCTTTCATCCATATGTAAGCCCCTTTGCAATGTGTCTTTGTCAATTTTCCCATCAGGAGGTAGAGTCTGCATCTCCACTGCTTGAATCTAGGCTTGGCTGTGTGCCTTGCTCTGGCCAACAGAACATAAACAAATGGAATGCAAGTAGAGATTTTAAAAAGACTTGCCCTCTCTTGGTGCTCTTGGGAACTTTATAATTATCATCATATGAATGAACCTAAGCTAATTTACTGGATATTGAATTACTTCCATCAACCCTACTGACAGATAGCCATCATCAGATGTACAGGTGATCCCAGCTGCATGAGTGAGCCCAGCCTCTGCCATGTGGACAAAAGACAAGTTATCTCATCTGAGCCCAGTACAAACTGCTGACCCACAGAACGGACATCAAATGTTTTAAGTTGCTTAGCTTAAGATGACTTGCTATGGAGAAAAAACTAACCGATATACCCTCCAGTGCATGAAAGAGATGTCCCTAATTATAATTTTTTAAAAATGTTTAATAGGTGGGGTGCCTGGGTGGCTCAGTTGGTTGGACATCTGCCTTCGGTTCAGGTCATGATCCCAGGATCCTGGGATCGAGCCCCACTTCAGGCTCCCTGCTCAGGGGGGAGCCTGCTTCTCCCTCTCCCTCTGCCCCTCCCCCTGCTTGTGCACTCTCTCTCTCTCTCTCTCTCTCTCTGGCAAATAAATAAATAAAATCTTTATAAAAAATGTTTAATAGATAATACATGATCACTAAAGAAAATTTGGATATATGAAAAGAAGAAAATTTTAAGAACACCTAAAATCCTACTACCCAGAAATAACAATGTTGATGTTTTAATTTGTCTGTCTGAATATGTGTGTTGTGGGGGATGGGCTGGCAAGTTATGGTCTGCATAGGATGACAATACACAACTATGTATACACACACCAAAATACAACACACACTTACACATACGCAGTACAATCTTTGGTAGAGACACATGAATAAAATTCATTATATATATTTATATTCATTATAAAATATGCTTGTAATATGCTCTTTATTGTTCAATCACATAAAGGTACCTTTATATGGGTAAAATTTAGTTAATATGAACACTGTTAGTATCCTTTCTTCAAAGGAATTAAATAGGGAATGGCAGGAACAGCAAGCTGGAGTTAGAACAGAGCAAGTGAGTACCTCAGAAGGGCAATTGATTGATGAGGTTAGTAGGAAAAACAAGGATAGTTTCTTGCCTGTAAAAAATTCTGAATTTTTTATTCTGACCATACTTATATTTTATCTATCCCCTCCCCCTCCAAATATGACATTTGTTTTTGTCTGTTCTACAGAACACTTCCTACTATAGTTAAAAAATTAAGGCTGATTAAGCCCTGTCGTTAGTTCTGAAAGTAGCCACTGGGAGGCCTTAGATTCCCTTCCTTTACCCTTGTACTCAGGGCTTTGGTGGCCCAACTGTACCTGGGATGTGGGGGTCATTTCACAGCTGCTGTCTGAAGACTTAGGGGCTAAGTCTGCTTCCTTCCTTCCCATCAGTGTAGCAGGATACCTTCAGTGTGGGTGATTTTAAGCTGTCTAGGTTCTTGGGAAGATCCCCAAGGTCTAAGTTCTTGGGAAGTCTCCAGCATGCTTAACTTGAGACTAAAACACAAATTTGCCTTTCTGGAACTTTCCTTTATGGAGGAAAGGGTACCTACCCAACATTTTTCTGATCCTAATGTAGGCAGGAAATCTCAATGAAATGAATCAGTGAGCCATGAGCCTCTGGGTTAGCTTTCCCTCTAACGGCAGCATCTACACAACATCAAAACACTGTTACAGCAAGATGTGGCCTATGTGGTGTTAGGCAGTCATTCTGAATCAGCTAAAAATGGTGGTTTTTGCATGAGGTAGACAAAACCTGTGTTTGTAAAAATTCCCTCCCTTGATATATTCCTAGAAATCTTTTGGCATCCATGACCTCAACATTAGTGTTCAGTCTACCGATGGAAGTCAATGTCCTTAAGGAATACTTTTGAGTGACCTAGCATTGGAAAAAATGAAAAGAGAGCCTTTGAGCCTCATTTTCCCAAGTCTATGAAGAAAACTACTGACCCCTGACTGAGGAAACTATTATCAATGTGCCATCTCTGAATAACAAAGGTGCAGATTTTATATCTACAATTTGATACTTACATCTAACCTGACATTACAGTGAGGCTTATTTTATGCGTGACTCCTTTATTTTTTTTTTTTTTAAAGATTTTATTTATTTATTTGAGAGAGAGAGAATGAGAGACAGAGAGCATGAGAGGGAGGAGGGTCAGAGGGAGAAGCAGACTCCCTGCCGAGCAGGGAGCCCGATGCGGGACTCGATCCTGGGACTCCAGGATCATGACCTGAGCCGAAGGCAGTCGCTTAACCAACTGAGCCACCCAGGCGCCCAGCGCGTGACTCCTTTAAATAGTCTACGCTGATCACAGCATCAACCTCTTCAAGTGGCCTTAATGGAGGAAGCCAGTCAAGGATTTTGTGACCAGTCAAAAAGGTCCACAACTTGAGCTATGAAAATAGTTCCAGAGTTAAACATACCAACTATATCCCTCCCTCACCCCCACAACCTCTCCTGCTTCCCATGACATTTTTAAAAATATTTATTTATTTATTTATTTATTTATAGATGGAGAGAGAGAATAGGGGGAAGGGGAGAGGGAGAGAGAGTCTTAAGCAGACTCTGCACTGAATGTGGAGCCTGACGTGGGCCTCGATCTCACGACCCTGAGATCATGACTGGAACTGTAACCAAGAGTCAGAGGCTTAACCCACTGAGGCACCCGGGCACCCGCCCTCTCACAACATTTTTAAAATGGGATGTTTCTAATAAAATATCTAGATTTCAAATATTTCCCTTATAAAACCAGAAGCTCTGCCAATGCAGGGCCTGACTTCCCATCTGGCAACAACTGACTGGTGTGGAGAGGTTATATCCTCCTTAGAGGGGGCACACACTCTACAGTTAGCCTAAGCCCCAGCACGCTCTATTGCCTCACTCACTCAGAAGCTTGGTATACTGTTTTACTCAACTGCTTCCCTCCTCTGTTTACCTACTGGACTCCACATTCCTCTTACGTTGCATCTCCTGGTCTAAATGTTTAATTAGTAAATTAGTAAATGGAACTGTGGCCAGCCATTTGACATCCTCAATCCCTCATTCTTCAGACTGCATCTAGACCTTTCTTTTCATCTTATCTTCCCCTTCATTTTCCGCTCTTACAGCTAAAATTCAGAGTTCCTTTTACCCAGATCTCAGTGACATGAAAATTTTGGCTGTTGGGAAGCCCATATACTATGGTTTACACTGAAACCTGTGTCTTCTAGAAATAGCACCATTGTCTTCTTATGAATTTCAGGGATTTATACTATTCTTTGCACAGGCCAAGAGAGCTATGTGAGTCTGGTAGGTACCTTCCTGAAATAAAGGAAACTGAGAGAGTAATTTTTTTTTTTTTACCTTTGGTGTTTATTTCATGTGATTTTTATTTAGAACATTATCATTCCAGGTAATTCTGTTAAAAGAAACCTGACTGTGACTTCCTGCTTATTCCTTGACTATTATGAATCAGAAGAGTGGGGTTCAGCTTTGTAAATGTTACTATTTTAGAATTGAGAAAATATCTCTTAAGCCTCCATCTGGATCTCTGTATTGTTGGGTGAGGCAACCCAATCATCATAAAACAGTCCTCTGACCTCTGGCTTTGAAATTGTGTATGCAATGCTGGGGAACAAAGAGCTCTTTTTCATCTGCATTTATATATTCAATTTGAATCACATTATTAAGAGGCTATTTTAAGTACATGATTTGGTTGATGTATTATTTTGTAGTTAATTCAAGTCGCTTCATCTGTTCATGTTTTATCTCCCTCACGTGGCTAGTGGTTACTTAGTGCAGTTCTAGACCATTGATTTTGCTTAGGTCTGTGTAAAAGATCGAAAGTGAAAGAAACTTGAGGGAAGGTCACTCGTAGGAGACTACTGCAATAGTCTAGGTTTGCAGAATCACAATGACATTGGCCAAGCTTAAAGCAGTAAGAATGGAAAGAAAGGCATACATTCATTACCTGATTAAAGGGCAATCCATTAGAAAAATCCTCGAGAGTATAATGCTAAGTGAAGGAAGCCAGCCAGAGAAAGACAACTATCATATGATTTCACTCATATGTGGAATATAAGAAACAAAACAAACGAGCATAGGAAAAAAAAAAAAGAAAGAGAGAGGCAAACCAAGAAACAGACTCTTAACTGTAGAGAACAAACTGATGGTTACCAGAGGGGAGGTGGGTGGGAGGGATGGGTGAAGTAGGTGACAGGGATGAAGGAGTGCACCTGTTGTGATGAGCACTGGGTGATATATGGAAGTGTTGAATCACTAAATTGTACACCTGAAACTAATATAACACTGTATGTTAACTCTACTGGAATTAAAATGAAAAATAAGAAAAGAAAAATCCTTGAGGAAGGAAGCCGAGAGGAATTTCTTCAAGCATTGAAAGAGCTTCAGCAAAAGGTCGTTTTCTAGAATTCTAGTTTCATGGACTGTTAAAAGAAGAAAAGTTGGAAAATACTAACTCTGGGAAACAATTTATTGTGCTTCATTCATCTCAGAGATTTTAATATGTTAATGTGCTTTGTGAACCTGCAAG
The DNA here is from genome assembly GCF_964656455.1 of Halichoerus grypus. Classification (NCBI taxonomy): domain Eukaryota; kingdom Metazoa; phylum Chordata; class Mammalia; order Carnivora; family Phocidae; genus Halichoerus; species Halichoerus grypus. The sequence goes on from NC_135722.1 coordinate 73,644,846, forward strand.
AGTGTGATAAATTGGGTCACATGCACCAAATTTCTTTGACTATGGAATTCTTTTGGGAAGACCTCTCATAGTATTAGCATTCTGTGGAACACATTTTGAGATAAAAGAAGTCAAACAAGACACCGAGGACTTGCTAATGAAGTGCTGGCCTGGATTCAGAGGAGAGAATCTTCAGATAGCGCTGACGTCACTTCAGAGGAGGTACTTTCAGTATTGTAGGGTGCCCTGAGACAACCCCCAGATGTTCCTTTCAAAGTCAAGGAACTCACTTTGCCAGCTTTGAGGAGTGTTGCCAGCAAACAGTTTACAAGGGAGGCTGTCCAGAAATTGGCCTCAGATCAGGGTAGTTGCCTTGCCCAAATATATAGTCCCTCCCCAGGGGCAGCCTGTGTCCAGTGATAGTTGATATGAAGGTACAAAGGCTCAACTCCTTGCTTTGATTCAGATTATCTCTGATGGGTCATTCCAGTTCAGAGCTCCTCCCGGGGTTGACTGAGATCTCTGTTATAATGCATTGCCATTCAGTTTCTCCCTAAGTCTTATCGGAGCCAACTTTCAGTCAGGAAACCCATTGGTGAAAGGAGAGGCCAAGTCCCCATAAGGAAGAAATTGGCAACATTATGGCAAGGATATGGGAGCAGGGATTCTCCTAGTTTTTCCCCAAAGGGATCTACAACCATATACTGAAAGGAGAATATCCAGACATTTCAAGGACTATGGGACACTGAGTCCAAGTTGACATTGATCCCCATATGATCAACTGAAGTCTCTGTTGTAACTATGTCATAATGGCTGCTTTATGAAAGTGAGGTTTTATGGGGGTCAAGTAATAAATGGAGTCATGATCTAGGTTCACTGTGTGTTCATTGTGTGTTCACTGTGTGTTCACTGGCTCCATGGTCCCACCCAGTAATCCAACAATCAATTCTCCAGTACCCATATTATAATTTTCATGGACATCCTGGTAATTGGCTGAACCTTCATATTTATTCTTTTGCCTGTGGGGTAACAGCTATTATAGTGGGAAAAGCCAAATGGTAGCCTCTGAAACTTCCATTCTTCCCAGACAAGACTATAAAATCAAAAGAATATCATTTCATGGGGGGAAAGGCAGAGATTAGCACTACCCTTAAAGACCTACAGGATACAGGGTGGTAGCCCCTATCATATCCCTATTCATTTAATTCACTAGTCAGGTCCCTTGAAAAACCAAACAGATCCTAGAAGATGGAAGTAGACTCTTACAAACTCAACAAAGTAATAGTCCCAGTTTTAGCTGCTGTGTTAGTTGTAGTATCTGTGCTAGAGCTGATTAACACAGTCTCTGGTACATGGTAAGTAGATATTGATCTGGTGAGTGCTTTCTTTTCCACCTCCATCATGAAAGACAATCAGTTGAAATTCAAGTGGGATAGATAAAAGTATACATTTACAGTTTTGCCACAGGGATATGTCAACCCTCCCATCTTCTGTCATAATATAGTCTGAATGGATCAAGACAATCTAAACATTCCATAGTTCATCATATTACTTTACCACATCTATGATATTGTGTTTATTGAACCAGATAAGCAAGGAGTGGTACATCAGAAACTTTGGAAGACTTGGAAAGAGATATTTTCACCAGGGAGTAGAGATGAACTCTTCAAAGATTCAAAGACTCATATGAGTAAGGTTTTTAGGAGTCCAGTGGGGTGGGCCATGATGGCACATCCCCTCCAAGGTGAAGCACAAAGTATTACTTGTGCCTCCCACCATTACAAAAGAAGCACAATATCCAGGAGGCCTCCTCAGATTCTGAAGGCAACAACTTCCAAACCTGACACTATTACTCCAGCCTATTCATCAACTGACATGGAAGACAGCCAACTTTGTGTGGGACTAGAGTAGGAAATGGCTTTGCAGCAGTTCAGTGTGTGAAACAAGCAGCCCTACAGCTTGAGCCACACAACATGATAGATCTTATGGTATTTGATGTATCTGGTCATAGAGAGGCCATGTGAAGTTCATGACAAACCTCAGTAGGAAAATCACAACAATGAGCACCAGGGTTCTGGAGCAAGGCATGCCATCCTCAGCAGAGAACGATACATGATTCAGAAAAGAGCCACCATAAAGCCTAAGATGTAAGTGATGATGTGACCAAAACTGCCTATCACAAGCAGGATTCCACCAGTCTTGCCAAGTCATGAAGTCTGGCAGCTCCAGAAGCAATTCTCCAAAAGACGGAAATGGTACATCTGGGACCAGCATGATCAGAGCCAAAGGGTGCAAGGAAACTGAAGAATCAGGTCATTCAGACTCCCATGTCATCCACCACTATTGCACTGCTGCCGCTCCTTTAGCTCACACCAGGGTGGGTCTATTATGACCTGTGGATGAAAGAATAAATAGGATGAGCTTGGTTCATAGGTGAGCAAGCCCAATATATGGGTGAAGCTGAAATTAGACTGTTACTGCACTGCAGCCCCAATCAAGAATGGCCATAAAGGATAGCTGTGAAGGGAAATCCTCCCAAAGAGCAAAGTTTCAGAAAGTGTACATGGTCACTCACTTAGTATAGATAGAGAAGTGTCTTATCCTGATATTAAATGTGTGTGTATGTGTGTGCATACTCATGGGTTATGGCAAATGTCTCAATTGGTTGGTGAGAGACACAGGAAAGAGGGAAATTGGAAGGTCACAGTCCAGAAGAAGTGGGAAAGAAGCATGTATATACCTTAGGGAGTGGGCACAAAGTGTGAAGATTGTTGTATGATGTGTTAATTCACACTGGAGAGCATTCACCACGGAAGAGGCACTAAACCACCAAGTGGGCAGAATGACTTGGCCAGTGCTGTACTGGCACATGGGCACATGACCAGAGAAGCAATGCTTTCAAGGAATAAGGCTATGCATGGGCCCCAGAACATGGGTTCCCATTCTCCAAGGCCAATACAGGTACTGTTGCTGTGAAATGTCTAACCTGCCAGCAACAGAGGCTAGGATTGAGCTCTCAATATTATATCATTCTTAAATGAGTCTAACCTTCCATTTGATGGCAAAATAATTACACAGGACCTCTTTGATCCTGGCACTTCATCTTGACTATAATTTACATATATTCTGGCTATGGGTTTTTCTTTCCTGCCCATATGACTTCATCCAGCGCTATAGAGGGCTCATGGAATAACTGATCTGTTGGCATGGGATCACACATAACATTGCAATTGGCCAAGGGACCCACTTACAGGAAAAGGGTTCATACCATGGGAGCCATTGATCCTATTTTACAATGCACCACCGAGAAGATGTTGGCCTGATAGAGCAATGGAACCACTCTTTTAAGACATAATTAAGGCACCAGATTGGAGATGAGGCTTTATGAATATGGGACACATCCTTTAGGACCCAATATATACCCTAAACCAATAATCATTATAAGGTATTGTGTCCCCAGTATGTAGGCTACATGGGTCCAGGAACTAAGGAATGAAAGTAGTAGTCACACTTATCATCACCTTTCATAAACTGTTTGAAAAATTTATGCTTCTATCTACATAACCCTAGGCTCTGCAGATCTAGAACTTCTGATTCCCAGATGTAGAATGTTTCCATTAAGGGATGATTAAGGGTCCCATTGAACTTTAAGCTATGGCTGTCATCTAATCTCTTTGGGCTTTTGCCAAGGCCAGTAGGCAAGGAAAGGAGTCACCAGCCTGCCAAGGGTAATTGACCCTTATCGTTAGGAGACATGATTGTTGTTACACGACAGGAGCAAGAAAGAATATGTTCAGCACCCAGGTGAACCACTATAGTGTCTCTTGTTATTCTCTTGTTTATTTCTAACAGTGGCCATGATCTAAGAATTGCATGTTGACCAGGTGGTTCAGACCCCCCAGGAATGAGAGACTGAATCACTCCACTTGGTCATCCACCTAGACAAGCAGAGGTACTAGGTAAGGTGTGGGGAATTTAGAATGAGCAGTAGAGGAGGATTACTTGCAGCCTTGTGACCATTTGTAGCTGCAGGGGCTTAGAGTTTAGCCTACTAACTTTCATCTTGTCAGTTTCCCCAAGAAAAGAGATCAACAAGAATCCTCAAGTTGTTGTTCCAAGATGGGGTGAGTTCATAAGAGCAAGTGGATTCATGAAGCACAAGAGACAGACTTGTGTGGATGCTCTGATATGCTACCCAGATCCCTTCTACAGGACTGAGCTGTCATCCCCCCGAGCGGCCAGGAGGCCTTCCCCAGGAATCACCTTTGGTTAAAGGGAGCTGTCTCACTCAAGATCATGCCCTCTTCCTGTGGGCAACCAGGATCCTGGTCTATATGGGGAACAAAGGCCTTAGGCCCCTTGCTCAAACAGGACATCTCTGAAAAGTCATCTCAGCATGAAGAACTTCCCAGAGAATCAACTGAAGGCTCTGTTACAACTGTATTACGGTTCAACCTCTCCTTTTGTTTGATCCAGCTTTTCTCATTGCCTGACAGCTGTTGTAACTGAGAGTCCTCCCCATAAACCACACGCCAATAAATCTTAGAGTCTCTTTTCAGGGGAGCCCATCTCATGACAGATGTGAAATTTAAGGGTTCTCTCTATAGCTTAGGCACCCTGATGTAAATCAAATGTCTGCTCACAGTCTGATGATTATGTTACACTAAATCAAGCTGGGTTTAATGGACACTCTATGTCCCTATCAATTTCCTGCGGATGTGGTTGGAACCCTGAGATTTCTCTTCAATGTGGCAGGATAGCTGTGTGTTTCAAAGGCTAAGGGAGTGTAGTGTGACAGGAAGGGGTTTTGGCCAAATGTTAGAGAGATCATGGTCCTGAGGCTGTGGTCTGAGAAGAATGATTGTTTATTGAGTATCAAGGAACTTCTATTAGCTGACACTCAACTGAGAATGGGAAGGGTGTGTTGGGTTCCTAGGGAAGAAGTATGTCAGCAGAGAAGCAAGTACAAAAATGCCAAAGATAACCTTTTGTTTCTCCAAATGGAATATAGGGTTTTTGAGAAAAACCTCTAAGTCCTATATTTTATATTCTTGTGATAATTATGTTAGTTTACTACTTTCACACCACACTTGGCTGAAATTATACATTTTGATGACCTTCAACATACACAAGTCCAACCCAAACTTAAAAATCCCCATGATTCAGTAATTCTATCTTTGGTAGACATCCCCAAAGAAACTCTTGTACATTTGAAAGAATGTTTACAGAATCATTGTTCTCTGTATCAAAACTCTGAAGCAGCCCAAATATTCATTAAAAGAAAAATGGATGTATATTTATATGATGAAATATTGTCATATTCAGCAACAGAATACAACAGTTGAAATGAACTATAGTGAAATGCAAAAATATGGATGAATTTCGCAACAGAACATTCAATGAAAAAAGGAAGAGCCACAGGATTACATAGGGTATGATCCCATTTTTATAACAGTATAGAAACGTCTAAAAATTTTTTTGTAAAGGTGTTTTACAAGAATACATATAGATGTAGTAAAACATGAAATGCAGGCTGATGGTTTCATAGGATAAGGGAATGTCAAGAGATGCTTGATTAGATGTAGGTTATTGTCATGGACCTGGCTTTTATGCTGGTGGTGAGTAGGTCTATGATGTTTATTATATTATTAAGTACTTTGGGATCTATATGTAGATCACTGATGTGAGTGTATCATGAACCAAAGATTATGATTAATACAATTCCAGTCCTGAAAGGGGAAAAAAAATAAACCCAAAAGATGACCATCCACATCTGATTTTCACCTGCAAAGTTACTCAGGTTTTGGTATTACCCAATTATATACCCAGAGTAAGTACTCTAAGTTGGCTCATTGGCCCCCATTCTGGACCCTTTTTAGCATACAGAGGCCAGAAAGCTAAAAACTACAGTTCTCAGACTTCCTTGCAGGTAGAGCTTCACAAATCAAGTGTAGTCAAATGAGACTTTGATTTAGAACTAAAGCCACATGGGAAGAGAGACAAGATGTCACACAGCTTGGTTGGTGTGGGGACTGTCGTTGGCAGAGAGGCAGTGTATCCAGGAGCAGGTAGCTGGGATATTAGCTTCCTGAATCTACAGCCTCTTGACCACTGCAGAAGCAACTGCTCCTCTGACCCAGATCCACCGTTGTTTTGGGAGTCGTTCTTGCAAGTTCAGTCTAGGAGGTGATTCTTCGCTTCCCAATGGCACAATAAACCATAAAATAGCCTTTAATAAATCCCTTTCTCTTAAACTTACTGAATAGATTCTGTTCTTCAAAGATAGCAGGAGGGGAAGAATGAAGGGGGGGAATCGGAGGGGGAGACAAACCATGAGAGACTATGGACTCTGAAAAACAAACTGAGGGTTCTAGAGGGAAGGGGGTGGGAGGATGGGTTAGCCTGGTGATGGGTATTAAAGAGGGCACGTTCTGAATGGAGCACTAGGTGTTATGCACAAACAATGAATCATGGAACACTACATCTAAAACTAATGATGTAATGTATGGTGATTAACATAACATAAAAAAAAAGAATGGCAAAAAAATAAAATAAAATAAAATAATAATGAGATATGAATATGAAAAAAAAAGATTCTGTTCTTCAAAAACTTAATCCTGGCTGATACAATACCCATGACAGATTTTTTTCCTATTTCTCTATTAGTAAGATAATATTAAAAGAAAAACAACTGTCATTGATCAGTCTTTTTTTACTCAAAGCTTTCTTCTTATCAAAAAGGATCTAATCTTTCCTGTTCTTCAATTTAAATAGGAGTGACACATATAAATGGGAAATATGACAGATAAAAGGTTTTTTCTTTCTCAGGGTTCATCTCATTTGAGATAGACAATATATGTCTTAGTCATACCAAATTGCTATGCAACAATCATACTTCTTTATAGTGAAACAATGTGGTGCTTATTGAGTATTAAAATTCTACAAATGTAGAAAGGTGTGTGACACTGTGATAATTAAATAAAATTCAACTTGCTATTAAAGTCACATCTACTCAGATGTTCCTAATACAGAATCATTAATGAAGAAGGCTTATTACAATCCCAAAGTGACAGGAAGTGTATGTGATGTGGGTACTTACTCAGATAGGTCACTTATCCAGCAAAAAAGAGACTCAGTGGGGTATCGTTCATCTTCAGAGAATGGCTTAATCTCAAGGCAGGAGTCCTGCCTGATTATGCAGTGTGGCTCTTCAATGAGACATGCCTAGATTGGACAGCCTCTGCAAATGGCATTTCCTGGGGAGGACCCTTCTGTTTCCCATGTGTTGAATATGTGGCAAAATGACAATCAAGGACATGAAAAATTACAATGATGTAATTAGAGTTAGACCACTACTTACTGCTAGGCTCATCTTCCTGTGATTGTTTTCCGCCGTGAGTGTAATTGAGCCATATTAAAACTATATAGTAGAAGACATTTCATTAGCTGCCCAACGGAGCTTCCAGAAGGGCTAGCCATACCTCCCATGAGTACTGAGGGGCATGCAGGAGTGTGTGTGTGTGTGTGTGTGTGTGTGTGTGTGTGTGTGGTGGGGGGAACGAGAGGGAAAGGATTAGTTACAGCTAATTTCATCTGTGTTGAACACCTGACTAGAGGAAGCTCCAGCAGAGAATTTGAATTCCGATCCACAAAAAACCAAAATCAGTGGTAAATCTGATGCTTAGTTGGGGCTAGAGACTATTGGGTCATGAGATAAGCAAGTAAATGAAGTTCATGGGTAGAAAGAGCCAGAGTGAAGCCAACAGAAAGAAAGATGCACAGACATGAAGAGGCTCCATCGCCTCAATCCCTGTTCTCCTAAGAGAGTATAATCTATTCTCAACAATGCCTCAAAACCATGCATAAACACACATCAAGGCAACCCTCACAAGGCATCTGATCAGAAACTGACCTGTCGCCACACTGAATAGACAATAATTTCCATGACCCCATTACGACTTTCATGGGATGTAGGCACTTTTGCCTTCATGGGTCCCTCTTCCATAAAAAAATTATATATTATATTTTATAACTGCATTGGTATAAAGGCAAATATAACCTAGGCTGGATTCATTATTATATCTATTATTATTATTGTCATCATCACCAGCATTTTCCCCTGATTTTAAAAGAAATTGCAATTAGGATAGCTCTATGAGCCCTGAACGCATCATGGGTCTTTTGTGCATAGTATCATAATACTGTGAGCCTAATGGATAAGTCAGCCCTGCGAATTTCTAATACTTCTGAGGATTAGGCATAGGGACTTTTGTAGGAGCATGGGTTATAGCTTCAATCCTCCCTATTCGTTTTAATACCTCTTCAGTTTTCCTTTTAAGGTGGACTTTAAATTCTTCACATCCAACGTTTCAAAATGCATGACTTTAAATCTTTAAAAAAAAAAAAAAAAAGTGGGCGCCTGGGTGGCTCAGTTGGTTAAGCGACTGCCTTCGGCTCAGGTCATGATCCTGGAGTCCCGGGATCGAGTCCCGCATCGGGCTCCCCGCTCAGCGGGGAGTCTGCTTCTCCCTCTGACCCTCCTCCCTCTCATGCTCTCTGTCTCTCATTCTCTCTCAAATAAATAAATAAATAAATCTTTAAAAAAAAAAAATGCATGACTTGTTTGTCACCAGATACTTCCTGTTGCAAATACATCTATAATTTAGCTGTTAGTTTTTTAAGTGGCTGTCATTCTCATTCTGGAAATTGATGCATTTATTTCCCTGCTTCACTTGAGGAAGTATGTGACTTTGAACTGAGTCACCTTAAGGCATGATTAGCTTTCCAAAATGGGACTGTCTCCTCAGACTATCAACTGAGGAGAAGTGTTCAGGGAAGAGACAGAGAATTCATCAGAGGACATTGCAAGAGACCCAGTGCAAACCTCAGAGGGAAAACGGAATATATGTGACCAGCTTGTTCCAGATTTGATAAATTTTAATTAAGTGACTTGGCCCATTTCTGCCATCCTATAGAAGCCCAGACTCCTTGTGAGTCTCATTCCAAGGCCCAGAATAAAATTAGCAAAGGCTACTTAGCAATATAGTAAATATCAATATGACGGTTTCTCAGGAATCCTGTACATTAACAAAATAATTATAATTTTTGCTTGAGAATAGTTTTTAATGATGATTTTAAGTTATATTTAGTAGTTTAACTTCCCTTTCTTAGTCTTTCACAGATCAAGTAGGGTATAGAGCAGATTTTATTAATATTTGGGGAGTCACAGATCCCTTTGAGAACCTGAAAAAACTATGAACCTTCCCTCTATATAAAAAAAAGTACACACCGCTCTCCCGAAGCTCATCCATGGATCACCCATTTGAAAAAATCTTAATACAGAGAAGATAAATAATTTAACTAATGAGGTATTTAATAAATATATGTAGAATTTTATGCCTAAGAAAATTAGAATTTTGCACTTTTCCTTTTCATGTGTTTATAAGAGTATTGACAGAAATTGATCATATAGAAAACTACAAAGCAAATCTTAATAAACTCCAAAAATAAAAATAAACAGAAAATTTAACCTCAATATTTTCTCATCAGCATACAATAGAGGTAGAAATTATTAACAGAAGTATGAACCAAAAAATCTAACTTCCTCCAAGGAATGGAGGAATGTTCAAACTCTCTCCAAGAAACTTATATCAAAGGGGAACTCACACTGTACTTACAAACCACTTATAAAATAGCAATAATAATACTGCATATCAAACACTTGGAATATGGCCAAAGTTGCGTTCAGAAGCAAATTTGTACTTTTAAATTCTTTCATTGTTAAATAATAATGGATGGAAACCAGTAAATTAAACACTCAACCCAAGAAATTAGAAGAAGAGAAGAGCAAAACTAACTTAAAGGAAACATAGGATTGAATTAATAAAAATTTAAAAAGAAATTGATGAATCAGAAAAGAAGAAAATTGTAGAATTTATATTTAAATGTATACAATTTATATGTATTTGATGAACATTGGTAAATTGCCCTGGCTGTTACCATCCTCAGTATGTTCCTGAAGGTTTGCCTTTTTTATTGTTTCTGTTAATAATGAGTGGAATTATGGTTTAGATTTTGAAGCTAATAAAAATATTAACTAATAATTGTAAGCCCTTTAGTGGCTTATAAAACAATGTTCTCTCTGCATTATCTTCCTTTTTTTTTAAAGATTTTATTTATTTATTTGACAGAGAGAGAGAGCACAAGCAAGGGGAACGAGACAGAGGGAGAGGGAGAAGAAGCAAGCTCCCCGATGAGCAGGGAGCCAGATCCCAGGACCCTGGGATCATGACCTGAGCCAAAGGCAGACGCTTAACCAACTGAGCCACCCAGGCACCCCTGCATTATCTTCCTTAACATTTACAACAATTCTGGTGGATAGGGATAAGCGTTCCTATTATTCCCATTTGACAGATGAGGAGATTGAGATTGAGAGAAGCTGTCAAACCTGCTATATAGAATATATCTTTAAAGTTCATTTGTGATCATCTAACCCTGGAGAACAAGGAAAGGTGAAACAGATGTCAGTGTATGTTTGGGAATTTTCCCATGCCTAACATCACTTTGTTCATTGTCCCTGAAAAGAGGAATAAAATGCATGCTATCGTGTTTAGAATTCCAACAGCAAGTATGTTTGGGCTTAAAACTCTATGAAGAACCAGGTAACTGAAGGCAGCCAGGAAAATGGTGTGCTTCATTGACCTTGTCTTCCTGCCAGATAAAAACTGTGAGCCAACAAAAATTAGACCTTTCCTCTTCGGTTGGGTATGAGGAGAAAATAGACCAATGAGAACCAATGAATAGAACTACACTTGATGTTGCAAAGGTGTGAGAAGGGGACCAGTGGGAGGGCCCCCCCATTACGGTGGACAGTAGCTGGGGTGGTGTGCAGGGGGAGAGCTCCTATAGAGCTCAGCAATCTTTCCACAACCCTCCTGTTCAGGGCATACCCTGAGACACAGGCTTGCTTACTTCTGTAGCACCTTGGTAGAGGAAACTAGTCCTAGAGAAATCGGGAGGTCCATTTCCATTCACCTCAAAAATAAGAATGCCTACCCATACGGACAGTGTATCTTAGACCCAGGAGTAAAAATATGTGCCATTTGGCAGTTAGTCCCGTTTCTTTTTTTTTTCTTCTAAGATTTTATTTATTTGAGAGAGAGAGGGAGAGAGAGAGAGAATGCATATGCACAAGCAAGGGTGGGGGGAGGAGGAGAGGGAGAGGGACAAGCAGACTCCCCACTGAACAAGGAGCCCAATGTGGAACTCGATCCCAGGACCCTGAGATCATGACCTGAGCCAAAGGCAGACACTTAACCAACTGAGCCACCCAGGCATCCCAGTCCCATTTCTGTTTATTCTTTTTTGTCCATATCACCCAAATTACAATAACGCCCCTTATCTCTTTTAGGTGTCCTCTATAGGGTCCTTAACTTGGTAACAGCGTTGAGTTGGTAGGCTAAATTTTAAAAGGTTGTCTGAAAATGACTTGCACTAAATCAGGAGACAGTCTGTCCACCTGCCAAAGATCACACTGTAAACAAAAAGATGTTCTGATTCTGGATCTTATGTTGTTTCCACTTTTCATTTATCCCACTACTACATGAATAAATCTGCCTCAGATTCAAAGTCAGTCTTCCTGTGGTTCTCAGAGTCCCTGGTTCCTGCTATTGCCTCAAATTTCTCATCATTGGTGCTAAATAAAGGGGACTAAAAAGGCTTCCTGTTCCCAAAATATCTTCCCCATTTACTTCCTAAAGTGCCAAGTTAGAGTCATTTAGATGCAAATGGAATATAACTTCTGAAGCTTGAAGCAACAGAAAATTTTATAACGGAAAAGACAGGTATGATGAAAAACAAAAATTAATATAAAAGAAATAGAAAAATGTAAAAACACTTTTTAAAAATGGTAGACACAAAGGAGAATACAATCTGCTCTTCGTCTGATGGGATGGTTACTGTAATAGTTATTATAGTTTTAGAAGGTAACCTGCCAGTAGGTACTAAGACCAATCACACGTTCACCAGAACAACTAATACTGATTTAAATTCCACCACACTGCAGCACACAGAAGTGAAGGAATCTGCCCCAAATCACATAGCCAGGAAGGAGCGTAGCTGGCATCTGATCCTAGCTGGTCTGGGTCCGGAGCCTGTGCTCTGTGTCTCTGATAGTCTTTGGCCTAATAATACTACTCCTAGGCATTTGTTCCAAGAAACACATTCAAAACTTAAAAAAAAAAATGCCAGGGGCGCCTGCGTGGCTCGGTTGGTTAAGCATCGGACTCTTGGTTTCGGCTCAAGTCGTGATCTCAGTGTCGTGGGATCAACCCCTGCAACAGGCTCTGCATTGGGTGTGGAACCTGCTTAGGATTCTCTCTCTCTCTAAAATAAATAAATAAATAAATAAATAAATAAATAAATAAATAAATAAAAATAAATTTTAAAAAGCCAAATGCACAAAAATGTGTGCAGCAGTATATTGGAAACACAAGACCAGTAATAAGCTAGATGTAAAAGAGACTCAGAAGCATTAGTAACAACCACCATCTACTGAGCACATATCCTTGGATACCAGGCACTGTCCTGATGTACAGCGTTTTACTTAATCCTCACAGGAGAATGATCTTCCTCAGGTTATCCACAAAGGAATGGAGGCTTAGGAAGATTAAGTCACACGTCCAGGTTCATAGAGCAAGTAAGTGACAGAGCAACAATTCAGATGCAGGCTGGCTAATTCCAAATGCCCTGCTTTCAGCCTCCACTTAGCCTGTCTCTAAGAGCACTCAGGAGTGCTTGCCTCTTTCCCAACCTGGCCCTGGCCTTAACTAACTAAAAGTACCTCGAGCAGCAAATCCAGGTAAATCCTCGAGCAGCAAATCCAGGGCCTTTGGGGAAAGCAGAATTAGCCTCAGGCCATGAAGGCCCCCTCCTCTCCCCAGAGGCAGAGTCAAAGGCATTCCCCTGTGTCCCAGGAGGGATTGCCTACACCATTTCTGGAATGCTATACTCGGGATTTGCTCTGTCAGCCAGTATGCAGTATCTGCAGAAGTCTCAGGGGGTGAGGGCTGGCCAAGGCGGAGGGGAATCATCTAGAAGAGAAGAGAAGAGAAGGGTATCTTCCTTTCTGAGTCCAAGGCGGCCCCTGTCTTCCTATGTCTATACCATTCTTGATGTGGAGGGAGAACTAGAGAGTTGCCAGATCAAGCAATTAAAAACACAGGATGCCCAAGTAAATTTGAATTTCAGATAAACAACCAGTAATTGGCTATTCCGTGCAATATTTTATCTAGCAATCCTAACTGGACAGCATATTTTTATTTTGTAAGAATAAGACTGCCACTTTCAGAAGATCATCTGTACATATGATATTGCTCTGCAGTGTTTTGCCTTCAAGCCTGACTTTCTCACTGGAAGGTCAGGGCTAATGTCTTATTCTTAGACCCCCACCTCCGTGCCTAGCAAAGTGCCTGGTGCGCCATAAGTATTCACGAAATTAATCTGAACCCTAAGTGTAGTTTGAAATGAATGGATGAGTGACAAAGGAATTTACAGTTTATAAAGTAGAATATTTAGAAATGATGTCAACCTCTCTCTGAGAAGTAACCTCCTCTGTGAAGCCTTCCCCGATACCCATCTGTGTTAGTCGGAGTTCTCCAGAGACACAGAACCAACAGGGTGTGCGTGTTTAGTAAAAGAGGCAGAGAGAGAGAGAGGAGAGAGAGAGATTTATTATAAGGAATTGGTTCATGCAATTAAGGAGGCTGGTAAGTCCTAAGATCTGCAGTCAGCAAGCAGCAAGAGGGCTGACCCACAAGAGTGGCAGTTTTAGTCTGAAGGTTAGCAGGCTTAAGACCTAAGTTGAGTTGATGTTTCAGTTTAAGCCAGAAAACAAGAAGAAAATCAATATCCGAGTTCAAAGGCAGTCAAGCAGGAGGAATTCCCTCTTATTCTGAGAAAGGTCAACCTTTTTGTTCTGTTTAGGCTTGACTGGCTGGGGCCCATCCACGTTAGGGAAAGCAATGCACTTTGCTCAGTCTATCAATTTAACTGTAAAATTCATCCAAAAACACCCTCACAGAAACATCCCAAATAATGTTTGACCAAATATCTAGGCACTCCGTGATTCAGTCATGTTGACACAGAAAACTAACCATCACCCAAGCAGAATTTGTTGTCCCCTCTGGGCTCATGCAACACCCTGAAAGATAGGCAGAGTTAAGGAAAGGTACAAGCCATTGGTCTAAGCACTTTAAAATTATTAGCAACATTTTAAGTGGTGGTTCTTCCTACTCCTCTACTGGCAGATTCTTCTGGTCTTTTTGACCGTCTGTGCATGCCCCTGGGATAGCTTCATGTCTATGGCCCAGCCCACTGTGAGTTCCTTCAGAACAGAGACTCAGTGCCTAGCACAAAATAAGACCTCAGCTATGGTTTATGTAGAAAAATCTGTTTGTCCTCTTCTCTGAGCATTGCTTTTATAGACAAAATGCATCTGGTTCAGTTGTTCTAAACGTGGAGGCCCCTATGTGTTCTGAACGTGAAGGACAGACAAGCTGCCCCAGGGACATGCCACATGGCATGGGAGAACCATGACCTGGTGACTGCGCCCTGCACACGCTGCTGGCCACATCCTGCCACTGGATGGGAAATCATTATTTTATAGATGCCGCTGTGGACATGATACATACCAACACCATCTGAGGGGACCCTGCAACGATTTGCTCATTTGTGGGAGACTCTGTAGGGTGATTTAGACCTTTGCTTTCTTCTCCCCCCCCCAAAATCTCCTCCGCTTGTCCACCAGGGGGCTTAAATTTTAATCAATAATCACACATTAGAACAATGCCTATAGGTGCGGTCTGTGGACTACCTAAATGAGAAAGTTTCAGGTGATGGTTGGAAATGCAGATTCATGAGCTTAACCAAGCATATCATATCAGAATCCCTGGGGTAGAAAAAAAAAAATCTCAATTTTATTTTTTTTCAAGATTTTTTTAAAGTCATCTCCACACCCACGTGGAGCTTGAACCTACAACCCTGAGATCAAGAGTCACATGTTCCATCCACATTGTTGCCAATGGTAAGATTTCATTTTTTTGATGGCTGAGTAGTATTCCATTGTATATATGTAACACATCTTCTTTATCCATTCATCTGTCTGTGGACATCTGATCTCTTTCCATAGTTTGGCTGTTGTGGACATTTCCTGCTTCCCTCTTGTAAGGATTCCTGTGATTACCCTGGGCAAACCTAGATGATCCAGGATAATCTCCCCAACTCAAGATCCTAATGTAATCACACCTGCAAAGTTTCTTTTCCAAACAAGGTAACATGCACAGGTTCCAGGGATTAGGATGTCCACATCTTTGAGGGCACAAAACGACTTGCCAAGATCTCTAGCTAGTGAATGGCAGAGCAAAGATGCAAACCAAAGACTTGTGTTTTCAAATTGAAATTACCATGTTAAACTGTGTTGTCTATTGACCTATTCCTCAAATTAGCTTCAAATGAGAACTTGAATTGATTGGATACATGACAGGACAATTCAGGGCATAGGGAAAGGCTATGCTCAAGTGGAATGTCACAGTGAGAACCTTGATCTTCCATGACATACCTTGCAGAGGGCATCTGGAAGGATAAAGGGGGACGGAGAAGCACCAAAAACTTGAACTAACTTGGGGGCGGGGCTCAGAGGCAATGCCACCAGCCATGGAGCTTCTACATTTACTGAAGATGAACTCTCTCCAGCCTCTAGATCAGAGCACTTAAGGAAACCCAGGGCTACACAAGAGGGCGCGTAGTCTTCCTACTCACACTATGGGCCCAAGCCAGTAGTACCAGCAGCACCTTGTTAGAACATAGAAACTCAGACCCCGCCCCAGACCAACTGAATCAGAATCCACATTTTAGCAAGAATCCCCAGTGTTGCATACGTACATTGAATTTTGAGAAGCATTGGTTTTTGTCACAGCTTATTGCCTCCCTGTTCATAGAAATGTAGAGCTGTTTATACATTTCAGGCTCAGGGCATCATTATGATCTGAAACTGGTCATTCTTAAAGGGATGCTGTAAACTCTACACAGCCTCACTGATGTAAAACACAGAGGAAAGCTCTGAGTCAAAATGCCCTCAAGGTTATCTGCTGTAGAGTTGGGATAGATACTGGGTTCATTAAAGGAAACAATTCCAAGCAAAAGAGGACAAGAGTCAAGGACATTCTTTGAACATAGCCTCTGTTCAACTTAAGAGATCTGGAAAACATCCAAGTATGATCTTAGAGCTGTAGTCATGCAATGCTAAAAGCTACTGCCAGGTCAGAATAAACTGAAAAGAAATGTAAATGTCACCTGAATATAATACAAGAATGTATGTCATCCAAAGGTTAGCACATTAATAGAAGAGAAGATGTAAAATATAGAAAAGTAATTATAAAGCTTTATTCAATTATTTTTAGAAAAATCAATTACTTGAAAAGTTATATATGAATTATGCTCTCATTTGGTTAAGCCTGACAAAGATACATTTATTCATTCAATTAGAGAAACATGTGTTGAGTCCCTCCGATGAGTCAGGTACAGTGGATATAAAGATAAACAAGACACAATATTTGCTCTCAAGAAATTCACAGAAGAGATACATAGGGTTTTTGTTTGCTTGGTTTTTGTTTTTTAAGGTGCCGTACAGGGTCATAAGTTCAGGGCAGTAAGTACAAGGTATCAAGTGTGGGTAGTAAGTGTAGGGTAATGATAAGTGTAGGTAATAAGTACAAGATAGTAAGTGCAGGGTAGTAACTACAGAGAAATAAGGCACGATCTGTGACAGAAGCAAAAAGGAAGAAGCAACAGTGTTGGTGAGTAAAGTAGAAGCAATAGAAAATTTAGAAAATACGAAAAGCAAGAAGAAGAAAACAAAAAGCATATGCAGGGAGTACCTGGGTTGCTCAGTTGGTTGAGCATCTGACTCTTGATTTTAGCTCAGGTCATGATCTCAGGGTCGTGGGATGGAGCCCCGAGTTGGGCTCCACGCTCTGCAGGGAGTCTGCTTGAGATTCTTTCTCCCTCTCCTTCTGCCCCCCCATTCTCTCTCTCTCTCAAATAAATAAAGAGATCTTTTTTTAAAAAAAAGCATATACAGACTCACTGTAGGATTTCACAGTTAAATTTTTGCCATGTGCCCTTTGGAACTTTTCCCCATGCACATACATCCTGTATTTACTTCTGATTTACAAGTTGAACCAACTGGAATTGCTCTTTTTATAGATTAAAAATGATTGACTATTGGCAACTTCAGATGGTTCAACTTAACACTTTCAAAAATGTCTGGAGATAACTTATAATAGTAAAATACATAGAATAGGTCATTTTTTTTTAAAAATGAGAACAAAATGTACTGGAAACAGCAGGTATATAAATGGTCCCAGGTATCTGAGATCCATTAATGTGCCTTTGCACATCATACTGGAGCTGTGAGTTTCCTGGCACCTAAGAAAAGACAGAAAACCTATTCTGTTATTAAAATTATCTTTATAATTAAAGGAAGCATGTATTGTTCACTTGGAAAAATGAATTTTTCCTCCCAGTGAAACAAAAGTAATTTATTATTTTAAATGATGCTCCTTACATGACTCTCTTCACTGGAGCAAAAACTATAATACTAAATCTTCACTCAACGGTGGCCTAATATAATACTGGGAGATAATTTCGAGAAGCTGAAGTTCTGGAAAACTAACAAGTTTCTCAGACTCGGTCTCAGAAACTGCTTCAAGTAAGCTTTTAGCAAGTGTCAATTTATAGTCAAATTAGCTCCTAAATTCTCTTGAAGTGTAGGTCATCTATGTCATTAATTAGAGAGCACTCCGTGTGTTTTAGGTGTCAGGAATGTTGTCAGGGTTAACTTTCTTCTGTGACAGTTTCTTCAGGAACCTGATTCTTGCCCAAGCAAAAGATCATTTCTGTGTTACTTCAGGTTTGCTCAGGGAGCTAGGGCCAGAGATGACCTCAGGTGACTTCTTTGAGGAAATGTCACATTATCAGGCCTAATGAGAGCTGGAATGCTAAAGGTCTTTCAGGGTCATTCAGTGTGTCCAACATTTCTGTGACCTTGCCTAAGCCCTAGTGACATGGCTGTCATCTCACCCTTTCTGGTTCCTGCCAGTGCCCATTCTCCTAATCCTGTGCTCTCTGTCTTTACCTCTTTTATATTTCTGTTGCTTCCACCCTTCCTCCCTGTAAGTGTCACCTTCAACACAGCCTCCAGGAAGAGAGGATTTGACTGAGTTGTAGATATACAGAAGACCCTCATTAAGCAGAATGAGCTGGCCACACAGGCTATGGGTTAAGAGTAAGGGCTCTACATGCAACTCTCAACCTTGGGGTTGTGAGTTTGAGCCCCACATGGGGCATAGAGTTTACTTAAAAAAAAAAAAAAAGAGTAAGGGCTCTACAGTTAGGCAGACAGAAAGACCCTGGGTTCAAACCCCAGCAACTCCACTTCCTAGCTTGTGACATTGGACCAGTTACTAAGACTCTCTGAGGGCGTGGGCTGGTTGCGAGACGTGTTTAAAGTTGAATGATTATTGAGAACTTTTTCAATCCTGTCAGGGTATCTGTATAACTTCATGCATATTATTATCGAGATGCATTTAATAATATTTTGACCAACCTCATAGAACAGTTGTAAGATTAAATAAAACAATTAAATGAAGACCTCAGCTTAGTGTTTGACTCACAGTAAGTGCTCATTAAATATTTAGCTATTATTACCATGTTCAGCTCTTGGCAATTACTTTTGACTCTGATTTCTGGGTCAATCCATTTTGGCCAGGTAACAGGGTCACATTCCCCTAATCCTGGTAAGTTTAAATGCAAAGCACTATCTTTTCTTCTAAAGAGACGATAAATGTGGCACGCACTTACTGTTTTACATATTGTTCAGAAAGTTCCCATTTTTGCATGAAATGGGATGCATTTAGCATCATAAGCCTGGAAGATATAGTTTGGGCTTTAAATAATTAAAGACGTTGTTACAAACTCTTTTCTTTGACCACAGAGGGAAAGAACCAGTAGAATAGCATCCCGAGGGACTGACAAGGGTTTATCTACATTTGTTTCTTAATTATTTCCTAAACATAAATCTTGATGCCACAGCCAGAATAGGAGCTTAACACAAAACTATATATTTTAGTTTCTTGTTATTTCCCCAAATTCCTGGGCAAATAAATAATAGATTCTCAAAAAATGCTTGTGGCCTGTCTTATTGAGGACATTTAAACATTTACTGAGCGGTAAATGGAAATAACCTGCATTTTTTGTTATTGTTCTTTTTGTTGGTGGGAATGCAAACTGGTGCAGCCACTCTGGAAAACAGTATGCAGGTTTTCAAAAAGTTAGAACTACCCTACAACCCAGCAACCTGGTAAATACTACTAAGCATTTACCCAAAGGACACAAAAATCCTGATTTGAAGGGACATGTGCACTTGGATGTTTATAGCAGCATTATCAACGATAGCCAAATTATGGAAAGACCCCAAATTTCCATCAACTGATGAATGGATAAAGAAGATGTGGTGTGTATATACAATGGAATATTACTCAGCCATCAAAAAGCAAGAAATCTTGCCATTCGCAAAGACATGGATGGACCTAGACTGCATTATGCTAAGTGAAATAAGTCAATCAGAGAAAGACAAATACCATATGATTTCACTCATATGTAAAATTTAAGAAACAAAACTGATGAACATAGGGGGGAAAAAGAGAGAGAGAGAGAGGCAAATTATAATACATACTTTTAAGTATAAAGAACAAACTGAAGGTTGCTGGAGGGGAGGTAGGCAGAGGGATGGTTAAATGGAGGATGGGTATTAAGGAGGGCACTTGGTTACAACTTCCAAGGTATGACTAGCACAGAAATTCTCTTGGAGTCTTTTGAAAAATTCTGTGCTCTCCTCACTCTATGCCCCCACCTCCACCACATTTATCACAGTGTTTCGCAGATCTATGGTTGCATAGAAAACAAGACAGACTTGGGTCACTTCCATTTTTTGTGGTTTCTGCATTAAAAAAATTTTTTTAGGTCAAAAGAAGATTATAAAACACAAAAACAATGCGATATAACTGTTATTTATAAGAATAGATTTATGCAACTGTTAATGAAGGAAATATAATAAAAATAATTTTAATGGCCAGATAACAGTATTTCTATAGTTTAAATTTTTCTCAAAATGATAAAAGGAAAAATATAGTATGATAACTATATTAACTCCCAGTGTACTATGGATGGTGTGGTCTAGCAATGAGATATACTTGTTTAAGTGTATGATCTTTGACAACTTCTTTGACCCTTGTCAGGGTGTTTCTATGACTATATGTATGTTATTATTTGTAAACGGTGTCTTGCGGTCAAACCCTGACTCCCAGGCAAGAACATAATAATTTCACCAGTTGCCACGTGAATAGTGTCTACTTGTAGATGCTCCAAATCTGAAGGTCCTTGGAAGTCTTCTTGCCAACCCCGTTCTCCACTCAGCTTTCTTCTCCTCCCATCTCCCTTCCTACTCTGCCAACATCAGCTTTTAGTGTTCGATGAAAATGAGTCAACATTTGTGATAATCAGCAAAGTGATCCAAACTCTAAATTTTTTACAACAAATCTATAATGTAACCCCTCCTTATATTCTAAAAACTATGCAATGCAGAGGGTCTATACTCCTGTAGGAGCATATTCTTGGAGTCCTTCATGCTCCTGTAATAAATCTTAACCTATTTTATCTCCCATAAAAGAAACCTTGGAATCCCATTTCTTCTGCTTCTTCTTTCTCGGCCTTCATCTGACATCAAGCCTTGGTTGTTCTTTCTTTAAAGAGTTGATCTTTATTCTTTAGATAGTAGACTCCTCTACAATAAAAAATAATTGGGTGACAAGAATTTTACATTATTATTGTTTTGTTGCTTTGCTATCTCCAGAAGTTTAAGTAACCTGTCTAAGGTTCCAAAAACTATAGTGATAGAGATGGTGTTTGAGCCTAGATTTTCTAACTCCAATGTCAATAGTCTTAAAGCACTTTGCTATGAATAGTGCCTCGCAGAGAGGTTAGGAAGACTGACAAAACTCACTGTCCACAGAAAAATACATAGATCAACTATACATAATGTCTGAATTTGAGGACTTGGGGCACCTGGGTGGCTCAGTCGTTAAGCATCTGCCTTCCACTCAGGTCATGATCTCAGGGTCATGTGATCGAGTCCCGCATCGGGCTCCCTCCTCCGCAGGAAGCCTCCTTCTCCCTCTCCTGCTCCTCCTGCTTGTGTTCCCTCCTTGCTGTCTCTCTCTCTGTCAAATAAATAAATAAATAAATAAATAAATAAATAAATAAATTTGAGGACTCAAAAATCCTAAAGTTTATCCTTATATCCCAAAATAGATCTGTAGTCCCCACATTAAGAAATTTTGCTTTAAAGTATTTCTTGGTTTCACTTAGTTTTCTCTATTCCCACTGTCATCACCCACACCCAGGTCCCTCATAACATCTCTCCTTTTCAATCTCTCCTGCTGCCAACTTAGTCATTTGAAACACTGCTTTCATCATATCATGTCCATTGAAAACATATAGCAATGATGGAGACAAGTTTTTGCACATTTTAATCATTTACTTAACAATTTATAATTTTAGATGGTATTTTATCCACTATATTGTAAATTCTGTGAAAGGCAGGGACAATGTCTATTTTGCTCTCCATTATACAACAATTCCTAAGCATACAATAAATATTTGTTGCTTGACTGGAGTTTTGGACATTCTTGTACATGAATAGTGGGAACATAAATTGTAGGGAAATTTGCCAGTGTCTTTATATGCATAGAAAAACTGCTGGGGAAACACAAATTATGTTAATAGTGGGTATCTCTGAGAAGTGGGATTATGGATGGCTTTTATTTTCTGGATCATCTAAAAAAAAAAAAACCACCCAGCTCCAGTGTTTTCCCTTAACCTACTCAAACATCTTCCTTCCTTCCTTCCTTCCTTCCTTCCTTCCTTCCTTCCTTCCTTCCTTCCTTCCTTCCTTCCTCCCTCCCTCCCTCCCTCCCTCCCTCCTTCTCTCTTTCCCTCCCTCCCTCCTTCCTTTCTTTCTTCCTTCCCTCCTTCCTTCCTCCCTTCCTTCCTTCCTTCTTTCTCTCTTTATTTCCCTCTACCTTTGGCTTATCTTTCAAAAGGGCCTTCATAACCCTGCTTTATGATATATAGGAAAGTTGTTAAGAGAGTACATCCTGTGGAGAGAAAAGAATACTTGTGCACTGTTGATGGGAATGCAAATTGGTACAGCCACTGTGGAAAACACTATAAAGTTTTCCCCCAAAACTTAAAAATAGAATTATCATATGATCCAGTAATTCCACTCCTAGGTATTTACCCAAAGAATAAAAACACTAATTTGAAAAGATCTATGCACCCCTGTGTTTATAGCAGCACTATCTACAATAGCCAAATTACGGGAGAAGCCCAAGTGTCCATCAATAGATGAATGGATAAAAAAGATGTGATACACACACACACATACACACACACACTGGAATATTACTCAGCCATAGAAAAGAATGAAATCTTGCCATTTACAACAATGTGGATGAATCTAGAGAGTATAATGCTAACCAAAATAAGCCTGTCAGGGAAAAACAAATACCAGTTGATTTCGCTTATATGTGAAATTTAAGAAACAAAACAAACAAGCAAAGGAGAAAAGAGACAAAAACAAAAAACAAAAAAAACCAGACTCCTAACTATAGAGAACAAACAGATGGTTACCAGAGGGGAGGGGGGCGGATGGGTGAAACTGGTGAAGGAGATTAAGAGTACACTCATCTTTATGAGCACTGAGTAATGCATAGAACTGTTGAATCACCATGTTGTACACCTAAAACTAATATAACAGTGAGTTAAAATTTAAAAAAGAGAGTTAATCCTAAGAGTTCTTATCACAAGGACAAATTTTTTTCCTTTTTCCTTTTCTTTTTATTGTATCTATGAAAAATGGATGTTACCTGAGCCTACTGTGATAATCATTTCACAGTATCTGTAAATCAAACCACCAAGCTGTATGCCTTACACTCATACAGTGATGTATGTCAATTATTTTTCAATAAAACTAGGGGAAAAAAAGGTCCTTCAAATCTGAACTCATCTTACCAGATCTCCCACTGGTCTCTCATTAGAAAGCCCTCCTCCAGTTAATTTGTCTGTCCATCCACCCATACAAAAAATATTTATTGAGAGCCCCTGACTTGCCTGGCACCATGGAGGGGAGGAAAAGATGCATGAACAATTCATTACACTCCAGTGTGGTTGATGATGAATTAGAGACACGTACAGAGGGCTGTGGGAGAGCCATGGAGGGAGTAGCTGACTTGTCCAGGTACCAAAGGAGGCAGGGGAAGTATCTGGAAGAGAAAACCATATTTGAATGGGACCTAGGAGAGGGCAGGAAGGTGGAGGAAAAATATTCTAGGCAGAATGGGCAGCTCATAAATAATTCCCCTGAGTGGCTCAGTGGGTTAAGCATCTACCTTCAGCTCAGGTCATGATCCCAGGGTCCTGGGATCAAACCCCGTGTAGGGGTCCCTGCTCAGAGGGGAGTCTGCTTCTCCCTCTCCCTCTGCTGCTCCCCCTGCTTGTGCTTTCTCTCTCTCTGTCAAATGAATAAATAAAATCTTAAAAAAAAAATTCCATGGGGCCTGCAATTTCATGTACTCCATTGGAAATACAAGTGTCTGTTTTACATGGGGTGAAATATCATGTGCCTGGATCATAGGAGTCCACAGGCGGGACTGACTATCCACACCTAGATATCTTAAGTCCTGTTTCCTCCAATAAGTCTTCCTGGATGGTACCCTGTGGCCTCTCCTTTCTTGTAGACCCATTGCCCAATTATTTGGCACTTACTTCAAGACATTTTTTATTATTCTGTTAATATTTCTCCCATCTGGTTTGCATCCTTCTTAAGAGCAAAGAATATGCCTTCTGTTTGTTTCTCTAGTAGCCACTTCAGCAACTAGTCAGTGTACCGTTGTGCATAGTAAGTTGTTAAAACTCATTGCTGACTGATAGACGGTGGCCCTTTAGCTTCTGTTTTCAGCTCCAAGGCCATCTGAACGGTTAATTCTAAAGGCGACTGACTGGAGCATTTTGATATACCACTGGGATAAGTACTGCTGTGCAATCACCCCAAACTGTCTTTCGAATCTTCTCTCACAGTAGAAAGGGCAGGTCTGCCACTGGTGCAGAACCAGAGTCTCTATAAATAAGGCCTGCTGTGGCCCCATCAGACCTCTCACTACGGACTGAAGAGCTGGCAGTGTTTACTAAACTCCTGAGATCACTAAAGTCTGAGGTAATCTCTTATGCCTCATTAATCTTCAGTGTTTGAAGTAATCGCTAATGTGTAATAAATCTCTAGTCTCCAAGGGTTTAAATCACACAGACGTTTTGTTTCAGATGAATAACGACAGACATGAGTTTGCCATCCAGTCACTGGACCCACATTTAGGGAACTTGCCATGTTCAAAACACTGAACTGGGCTCTTTTCCTGTGACCCACACTTCTGTGTCCTAACTGCCCTTTGCCATAGTGAAAACTGGGCCAGCTCACAAAAAAAGTGGACAGGAAGTTCTATGAATGAAAAGTAAGTGGTTATTTTAGTGTTCAAATAGATCAAGGGAGGGGCACGTAGGTGGTTCTGTCGGTTAAGCCTTCAACTCTTAATTTTGGCTCAGGTCATGATCTCAGGGTGGTGGGATCGAGCCCCACGTTGGGCTCCCCACTCAGCAGGGAATGTGGTTGAGGATTCTCTCTCTCCCTCTGTCCTCTCCCTGCTCTCTCTCTCATTCTCTCTCTCTCCCCCTCAAATAAATACATAAATCTTAAAAAAAAAAGATCAAGGGAACTTTTCCCATTGGTTTAAGGGTAAACACTTAGAGATTCTTTCATTCCCCCCACTTCCCTCCTTTCCTTTAATAAATGTTTATAGAGAACCTATAATGTATCAGATACTCTACTTGAAACCAAAGATACCTTGATAAAAAAAAAAGAGAGAGAGAGAGAGACATGAAAGGTACAAACTTCCTGATATAAAATCAGTAAGTCCTGGGGATATAATGTACAGCATGGTGACTATAATTAATAATGCTGTATTGCATATTTCAAAGTTGCAAAGAGATGAAATCTTAAAAGTTCTCATCACAAGAAAAATTTAACCACATATATTATTAATGACATGTTAACTAGACTTATGGTGGTGATCATTTCACAAAATATACAAATATCAAATCACTGTGTTGTACACCTGAAACTAATATAATGTTACATGTCAATTATACCTCAATTTTCAAAAAAAAGAAAAAGGAGAAAGAGAGACAAAATTTCTGCCCAAATAGGGCAGAAATACCTTGCACATAGAAAGCAGAGTTGTCTAGAGCTTTCTACTCCTTTGATGTACTGAATACCCATTTTATGCCAGGCATTATTAATATGGTCAAGATAGGCCATGTGAGTTATATATGTCCATTACTTTGAAGTATGCCTTTTATTTGGATGATGATGATAGTAAGTACTTAGAACATGAGATTCAGATTTAAAAAGATGAATCCCTACCATTTACATTGATGTGGATGGAACTGGAGGGTATTGTGCTGAGCAAAATAAGTCAATCAGAGAAAGACAATTATCATATGATTTCACTCAGATGTGGAATATAAGAAACGGCGCAGAGGATCTTAGGGGAATGGAGGGAAAACTGAATGGGAAGAAATCAGAGAGGGAGACAAACCATGAGAGACTCTTGACTCCAGGAAACAAACTGAGGGTTGCTGGAGGGGAGGCAGGTGGGGGATGGGGTAAGTGGGTGATGGGCATTAAGGAGGGCACATGATGTGATGAGCACTGGGTGTTATACACAACTGATGAATTATTGAACACTACATCTGAAATTAATGATGTACTATATGTTGGCTAATTGAATTTAAATTAAAATAATAAAATAAAATAAAATAAAAGACTTGAGTTCTCTTTGCCTTATATTAGGTGTGTGAACTGAGAAAATCATTTCCTTCTTTGTACCTCCATGTCCTTATCTACAAAACTGGGAGAGTAGTAAATGCCCAGTTCTTAGAGTTTTGGGGAGAGCATATAAGGTAACTCTCTATGACTCTGGACCTGCCTGTCTCTCTCCCTGAATTGCCTTTCCTACCTCCCCATCCCTTCTCCTTGATAAACTCTTATTTTTCTTTGAAACCCTGGCTTAAGTAGTATCGCTTCCTGTGAGGAGTGTTTCTCTCTCTATCCCTGATGGTGTTAAGCACTCTCTCCTCTCGGCCGTCATCCATCGTACCCATCAGGGTTTTATGTTGTAATTACCACAAGATACCATCACACAGAAGAGCAGAGCCTCTGTCTTATCCACACATTCTGTACCTAGCATAGTGCCTGGCTCATGACCAGTGCTGAAACATCTGCTGAATAAATGAATAAAAAAAATGCTGGGAAAAAGATAGATTTCAAAGTATTAAACAAACATAAGGTATTATTCTTATCATCACGCTGGAACAGGGGTACTGAAACCAAAAGGGGACTTGGCGTGACTGAGCAATACATGTGTATTCTATTAGTCCTCTGATATTTTGCCATTTTTTTATTACCACAGCATACTCTAATCTATCCTGACTGATAGTCACCAACTCACTTCCCAAAAAAAACATAACAATTTCCTGGGAATATAAACATGGTAATAATCCAAATCAAAAGCATGAAGAAAAAACTTGTCTAAAAAGTATACATCTGAGAGTTGAACCAAATACAAAGAATCTAGTTTACTTTATAGGGGGTGTTAAGTCTCTCTTAATTTGAGTCTCCTTCTCAAAATCTAGAGAAATTTTTCTTGTAGTCAACACTGAAGCAGGAACCAAATCCTGTACTTACCTCAGAAGGAAATTAGATGCAATACTTTTTGAAACAAGGCATTTAGCAGAACTTGTTTTAAAGAAATGTGCTTAGGATCTTCTACCAACACAATCACTGCTAATGTGGCCTGTTCACTGTACCTCTTCCCTAAAAGTGAATGGTAATGAGGAGTGTCTCATGATTTTCTGCTCCATGAGTGCAAAAGAGGGGAAACATCTTTTATGGGTTTTGTTATGTTTTCATTTTTTTGTTTTATTGTGAAATATGCATACATAAGGACATGAAACATATATTT
The DNA here is from genome assembly GCF_964656455.1 of Halichoerus grypus. NCBI lineage: Eukaryota > Metazoa > Chordata > Mammalia > Carnivora > Phocidae > Halichoerus > Halichoerus grypus. Next base: position 73,672,073 of record NC_135722.1, read on the forward strand.
GCAATTTAACAAAAAAAAACCCCTATAAAGTGAAATTGATATAGCCACTACTCAGGCCAAGCAATAAAACATTGTGAAGACTCTAGAAGTGCCCCCATGTATTCCTCTCTCTGGAGGAAACCACTGGCCTGGCTTTGGGGATAATTATTTTCTCATTTTTCCTTGTAGTTTTACTGCAGTAACTGTTTTAAAATGGGTTATATCATATACATTGTGGCAAAATTTATGTACAACAAAATGCACCATTAAAGAATATAGTTTAGTGAGTTTTGCAGGTGTATATACCTATGTAACCACTACCCCAATCAAAATACAGAATCTCTATCACCCTGGAAAGTTTCCTCATGTCCTTTTGTAGTAAATCCTCTCAGTCCCAACCCCAGACTACCATTAATCCACTTCCTATCACTATAGGTTAGTTGAGCTCCAACTTTTACATAAATAGAACCATACAGTATATACACGCTTCTTTCGCTTAGCATAATCTATGCCTGATTTTGAACTGTATATAAACAGAATCATAATGTATGTTATGATTCCTTCCAGTCTTGTTTTTTTGGTCAACTTTATATTTATAAAATTCATCCATAAATTTGCATGTACCTATAATTCATTCATTTTTATTATGGTATACAAACCATCATATGAATACAGCATAATTTATTTATCCTTTCTATTATTAGTACAGTTGGGATATTCTATAGTTCCATGGCTGATTTTATATCCAGCTAGCTTGCTAGCCTTCTTATTAGTAATAACAACTCCTCTGTAGATTCTTTTGGATTTTCAGTGCATATACATCTTCATATTAGCAGTGAATAATGACAACTTCAATCTACACAATCTCTATATGTTTTATTCATTTTTATTGTTTGTGTGACTGCTCTCACAAGGACCTACAATACAAAGTTAGATAGAAGTGCTGATAGCAGCATCCTTGCATGGTTCCTGATCTCAAAGGAAAAGTTTTTTATTTTTATTTTTTTAATTTTAATTCCAGTTAGTTAACATACAATGTTATATTAGTTTCAAGTGTACAATAGAGTGATTCAACACTTCCATACATCACCCTGTGCTCATCCCACGACAAGTTGCCCTCCTTCATCCCCATCACCTATTTCACCCATCCCCCCACCCACCTCCCCTCTGGTAACTGGCAGTTTGTTCTCTATAGTTAAGAGTCTGTTTCTTGGTTTGCCTCTCTTTATTCCTTTTTTTTCCTTTGCTCATTTGTTTTGTTTCTTAAATTCCACATATGAGTGAATTCATATGGTATTTGTCTTTCTCTGACTGACTTATTTTGCTTAATATAATACTCTCTAGCTCCATCCACGTCATTGCAAATGGCAAGATTTCTTTCTTATGGCTGAATAATAAATATATATACCACCTCTTCTTTATCCATTCGTCTATTGATGGACACTTGGGCTGCTTCCATAATTTGACTATTTTTGGCTTGATAGGATGTCTACTATAAAAAAAACAGAAAATAATAAGTTGGCAAGGATGTGCAGAAGTTGGAGTTCTTGGACACTATTGGTAGGAATGTAAAATGGTACAGCTATTGTGGAAAATAGTATGGTCATGCCTCAAAAAATTAAAAATAAAATTACCATATGATCCAGCAATTTTACTTCTGGGTATATATCCAAAAGAAATGAAAACAGAATCTTAAAAAATATTTGTATCTCTTCGTGTTTATAGCAGTAATATTTATAATAGCCAAAAGGTAGAAGCAACCCACGTGTTTGCTGACAGACAAATAGATAAACAAAATGTGATACACACACACACACACACACAATGGAATATTATTCTGCATTAAAGAGGAAAGAAATTCAGACATATGCTATAACATAGATGAATCTTGAAGACATTTTGCTGAATGAAATAAGCCAGTCAAAAAAGGATAAATACTATATAATTCCACTCATATAAGGTACCAAGAGTAGTCAAATTCATAGAGACAGAAAGTAGAATTGTTGCCAGGAGCTCGGGGATGTGTGGAAGAGGGGGCATGGGGGTTGTTGGACAATATAGAATCTCAGTTTTGCCAGATGAAAAGAATTCTGGAAAACTCAATACCCCTTTTGATAAAAACTCTCAGTAAACTAGAAATAGAGGGGAACTTTCTCCATTTGATTAAGACCATCCATAAAGGGGCGCCTGGGTGGCTCAGTTGGTTAAGCGACTGCCTTCGGCTCAGGTCATGATCCTGGAGTCCCTGGATCGAGTCCCACATCGGGCTCCCTGCTCGGCGAGGAGCCTGCTTCTCCCTCTAACCCTCCCCCCTCTCATGTACTCTCTCTCTCTCTCATTCTCGCTCTCTCAAATAAATAAATAAATCTTTAAAAAAAAAAAAAGACCATCCATAAAAATACCTACAACTAACACCATGCTCAATGATGAAAAACTTGGAGCTTTCCCACTAAGATCATGTACAAGGCAAGGATGTCCCCTCTCATCACTCCTTTTCAAAATCCTATTGGAAGTCCTTTTTTAAGGGAAGAAAAGATATACAGATAGGAAAGGAAGGCATCAAACTCTCTCTGTTTGCAGATGACATGATCATCTGTATGGAACACACAAAAGGACTGGCAAAAAAAAAAAAACCTCCACAATTAATAAGTGATTATAGCAAGGTTGCAGGATACAAGGGCAATCCACAAGAAGCAATTGTTTTCCTATATGCCAACAATGAACAAGTGGAATTTGAAATTCAAAACATGATACCATTTAAACACTAGCACCCCCAAAATGAAATACTTAGGTATAAAACTAACAAAATATATATAAGATCTATATGAGGAAAACTACAAAACTCTAGTGGAAAAAAAATCAAAGAAGAACTAAATAAATGAAAAGATATTCCATGTTCATGGATAGGAGGACTTAATACTGTCATGATGCCAGCTCTTCCCAACTTGATCTACAGATTTGATACAATCCCAATCAAAATTCCAGCAAATTAGTTTATGGGTATTGACAACCTGATTCTAAAGTATATATGGAAAGGCAAAAGGCCCAGAATAGCCAACACAATATTGAAAGAGAAGAACAATGTTGGAGGACTTATACTACCTGACTTCAAGATTTACCCTATAAATCTATGGTAATCAAGACAGAGTAGTATTGGTGAAAGAATAGATAAACAAATCAAAGGAACAAAATAGAGAGGTCAGAAATAGACCCCCATAAATTTAGTCAGCTGATCTTTGACAAAGGAGCAATAGCAATACACTAGAGCCAAGATAGCTTCTTCAACAGTGCTAAAATAACAAGACATCCACATGCAAAAAAAAAAAAAAGAGAGAGAGAAGAAGAAGAACCTAGAGAGAGAGACCTTATACCCTTTACAAAAATTAACTCAAGATGGATCACAGATAGACCTAAATGTAAAATGAAAAACTATAAAACTCTTAGAAGATAACATAAGAAAAAACCTAGATGACCTTAGGCATAGTGATGAGTTTTTAGATACAACACCAAAGATAGATCCATGAAAGAAATAATTGATAAGTCAGTCTTAAGTAAAATTAAAAACTTCTGCTCTTTGAAAGACAATAGCAAGAGAATTACAGGATAGGCCACAGTAGGGAGAAAAATATTTGCAAACATCTGATACAGGACTGTTATACAAAATAAACAAAGAACTCTTAAAACTCAACAATAAGAAAACAAACAACCCGGGGTGCCTGGGTGGCTCAGTCGTTAAGCGTCTGCCTTCGGCTCAGGTCATGATCCCAGGGTCCTGGGATCGAGCCCCACATCGGGCTCCCTGCTCGGCGGAAAGCCTGCTTCTCCCTCTCTTACTCCCCCTGCTTGCGTTCCCTCTCTCGCTGTGTCTCTCTCTGTCAAATAAATAAATAAAATCTTTAAAAAAAAAGAAAAAAGAAAAGAAAACAAACAACCTGATTTTAAAATGGGCCAAATGCCTTAAGAGACACTTCACCAAAGACAATATACAAATGGTAAATAGGCATATGAAGAGATGATGCATATATGTCATCTGGGAAATGCAAATTAAAACGATAGATACCACTATATATGTATTAGAATGGCTGAAATCCAGAACACTGACAACACCAAATGCTGACAAGGATGTGGAGCAACAGGAGCTCTCATTCATTGCTAGTGGGAAGGCCGTGCCACTTTAGAAGATTGTTTGGAGGTTTCTTGTGAAACTAAACATGCAATCCAGCAATCATGTTCCTTGGTATTTACCCAAAGGAACTGAGAACATGTCCACACAAAAACCTGCAATGGATGTGTATAGCAGCTTTATTTGTAATGGCCAAACTTGGAATGTCTGTCAGCAGGTGAATGGTTAAACTGTGGTAAGGCATTGGGATATTATTTGGTACTAAAAAGAAATGAGCTATAAAGCCATAAAAAGACAAGGAGGAACCATAAATGCATATTTCTTAGTGAAAGAAGCCAATTTGGGAAGGCTATATACTGTAAGATTTCAACTGCATGATATTCTGGAAATGGCAAAATTGTGGAGAGAGTAAAAAGATCAGTGGTTACCAGGGGTGGGGAAGTGGAGAGATAAATGGGCAGAGCACAGAGGATTTTTAGGGTAGTGAAAATATCTGTATGATATAATGATGGAATATGTCATTACACATTTGTCCAAACCCATAGAATATACAACACAAGCATGAACCCTAAGGTAAACCATAGACTTTGGATGATTATGATGTGTCAATGTAGGCTCATCCTTAGTAAAAAATGTACCTTTCTGGTTAGTGATACTGATGATGGGAGAGGCTATGCATGTGTGCAGACAGGGGGCTTATGAGAAATCTCTGTACCTTCGTTTCAATTTTATTGCAAACCTAAAATTGCTCTAAAAAAGAAAATCTTAAAATTAAAAAAAAATAAAGTAGTTCTGGAAATGGATGGTGGTGATAATTGCACAACAGTGTGAATGTACTTAATACCACTGAATGGTATACTTAAAAATGGATAAGATGGTAAATGTTGTATGTATTTTACCACATTAAAAAAAAAATTCTAGGAGGAGGGTTGGCTCAAATAACCTCGCTGACTATTACTAGAAATGAAAGTTTGCAACTCATATTTACATTGAATAACTAATTACTCTTTGCCAAGGATAATGCCATGTGCTTTCCATTATTACTTCATATAATTAGTAATTAAGTAAGAGCTACTTGTTGCTTTGGCAAGCAGCCACTGAGCAGTTATGTACTTATGATGTAGTAGGCATGAGGCTAGGTGCTAGAGATGGAAGAGTAAACAGCATGAGCTCAGGGGCATCTGGGTGGCTCAGTCAGTTAAGTGTCTGCCTTCAGCTCAGGTCATGATCCCAGCCTTGCATCAGGCTCCCCATGTTGGGATCCCCCCATGGGTCTCCCCGCTGGGCAGGGAGTCTGCTTCACCCTCTCCCTCTGCCCCTCCCTTCCTCTTGGGTTCTCTCTCTCTCTCAAATAAAATAAATAAAATCGTAAAAAAAAAAAATTAAACAGCACAAGCTCAGTTCATGCAAAGGGCTAACAGTCAATGTACTAGTGCAGGATACAGATGCCATTCCAGAACTACAGGTCAGAACGGAAGGGGAGAACCTCCCTCTGGCTTGTTCTTTGTTGTAGGCTTCCTGCCAAACATTTACATACCTTATCTCATTTAATTCACCCAACAACTCTGAGTTAGGAGTTCTTGTCCCCATTTTCCAAAGGGTAACCTTAAATCTCAGATTTAACACACGTGAGATTGTGCAATGGCTAAGGGAGTGGTAGAGCTGAAATACAAAGACCAAGACTGCTACTCCAAAGGCCAAGTCCTCACCACACGTGGGCTCCCAGCACAGTTCTGTGGATCAAGCTGCCTGGAGGCAGCATTTCACCATGAATACAGAAAAGAAAACAGTGAGGACAATACAGTGAGTTTCCTCACTGTATTTAAAAAACAAAACAAACCTGTATTCCATTAATAAGCTGTCCTATATACTGCAACTTGCCCCCTTTTATAGTTTGGTACTAAATGTTTTTATTTTCTCTTATGAACTGATCCCCATCATAATAGATAGTAGTTGTCACTCTTTTTTAGGATCCCAATATCTAAACTCTATTCCGACGTTTGGGAAATTGCGCATTTCGTAAATCATTGTGAGAAGCACAGCCTGCCTCCAAACCTAGAAAATCACTTACCCACCTACCTTGCAGCAGCGAGGACATGAGCCCAGGAGCCCGGGAGCTCCACTCTGCTAATGCTAAATGTGAGCCACATAAAATCCTCATCATAAATTCTTTCTTCCTTAAAGCAGCCAGAATCCATTTCTGTTGCTTGCAGCCAAGAACCCTAACTGTGAGAGTGGTTGTTGGTTTTAATACTCTTCTTGACAGTCTAGAAAGTATCCATATTAAGCAGTTCCCCCAATTTTCTGAAAAAAGTGAATATTGGTGTATGAAATTCAAAAATATTTAGGAACCACTGCTGTGTATTATAATGCTCTAAGTTGTGCATTCAAAGCTCTATCTAATGAATTAAACCAGAATTGATTTTTCATTTGGACTAGGATAGTGACTAAACATAACTCTGGGTAACCATGTGGGCTGTATTATTTCGTTTTTATTATGGCCAGATTGCAACAAGTCTGTCTTCTTAGCAAACAAACCACATAAACCATGTGTCTATATAATTGTTTCTCAGCTGTTATGAATTGTTTGATCCAGTTAACAATATAGATCAGCTCCTCTTTTTAAAAGATTAAAACAGCATGTAATTAACTAATTACCATATTGATTCATTATATTTACTACTGAGCACAGCTATAGGTTTTACCAAGCATGATGCCTGGCATGCACAAAAGACACAAAGCTTATGATCTCAATTATAAACCATTCTTTCCATCTCCCCTGAAACCACCATTAGTGGGCCAACCACAATGACTTCTTGTCTGGGCTTTTGTAATTGCTCTCTAGCTGATTTATTTTCTTCTACCCTCGCTCTTCTACAATCCATTTTCCATTGAGGAAGTAGGGCATTCTTTCAAAACATTAATTGGGTCATAGGACTGCTCTGCTATAAATCCTTCCAAAATTTTCCAGGATCCTTAACCTTAAATCCAAAGTTAATACAACCTGGAAGGCCCCATGAATTCTGCCTATATAAATTCTAACCTGTTTCACTCCTGCCCCCTGTCCCCTCTCCCCTGTCACAATGTCCCAAACATACTATCCCCTCAATTCCTGAAATGCTTTGATCTCTTGCCTGACTCAGGACCTTCACACATACGATTCCTTCTGCCTGGAATGTGTTCCCTCCTAACTTCACCTGGCTAACCCCTATGCAGACTTCCTATTTTAGATTTTACTTCCTCAGAGACACCCTCTCTGAGCACCCCACTCAAGATAGATTCCTGATTTACTCTCTTGACACATCTGATTTTTATTATTTCCTTTCACAGTTCTTATATTTACATGTTTATTTGTTTAGTGTTTGTCTCCTCTACCCTAGTCTGTAAGCCCTAAGAAGACAGGGGCAACTGTCTTATTTACCACCTTGCACCCAGCAAACCTCCTTGGATGGGCTCTTGAAACATTTGTTGACTGAAGGAAGGAAGAAATTAGCAAATGAATCCAAAGCTTATAAAATTCCACATAAAAATGGTGTTCGGGACAGGAAGTGCTAGAAATCGCAGAAAGGGGGGAACTCAGCAGAAAGCTAAGGGAAGTCTCCTAGGGAAGGTAGCACTTGAGGGGGACCCCCAAAGTTTGGGTAAGATAGGAAGAGGCTCTGGTCCAGAGACCTCTGGGGAGAAGCTTCATTGCTCAAGGCAAGGGGGATGGCCTGGGGAAAAGGTGGCCTCTGAACAGGAGACAGTGAGGTCTCACTCCTGGATAACAGAGTAGTTGGATTTCAAGTGTATGGTGAGACCATGAATCAATTTCTTATTAATCCTACCTCTTGAGTAAACACATTGAGAGAATGAATCTACTCAAGATATAAACTGCCGGGTGTGTGGTGGTGGCCTGTGGTGGACATGGCATTGCCCGATTCCATGCCAACCCCTCAAAGGACTGCACTTGCTCCGTGCTGGAGCCTAGGAAGCTATGACTATACACCCAGACTCGATCTAGAATCTGTCGGGCAGGTAGCCCCATGGCGGGTTTGGGAGGCCATGAACACGGCGCACAAGGGCCCACAATTCTGCTACTGCTTTTTGCAAACACAGTTGTCAAAGCACTTGTTTCTTGTGTCTGGTTTGGTTTGGTTTGGTTTTTTGAGGCAGTTGTAGCAGAGATTGCAGAGTCTGGTTATTAGCTTCCTGGTTATTGAAAGGCATGGCACACTATATCCCTTTGGCTCTAAGCTTGATTTTGTAATTGCTCCCTACAAGTTTCCCCCTTCCCACACTGAAACTAGGTAGGGCCTGTGAGAGCCTGGCCATTTGCAGCGTGTTTGAGGGTATCATCCTTCTTTCTTTCCCTGTTGTCCTTTATCCAGCTTCCTTTCCAGTTTATGGTCCCTATGGGAGTAGAGAGCAGAGAGGTTGGAAAGAAAAGGGGAAAGGAAGGTTCTTATGGGTACTGTTGTAAGATGGCCTCACACTTTCTAGGTCTGGCAGGTGTTTCAACTTGGCTCACTTTCGAGGGTTCTTTACAGACCTCGTTATCATGGTAGTCTATCACCTGTGGTTTTTCTAATCTGGGCAAATGCCTGCGATTCCTGCACTTTCTTGCTCTCCAAGCTCTAGGGAATGGGTGATCCACTCAGCTTCATTTCTGTTGAGGTCTCATTGTCCCTTCAGTGTTGCTAACAGAAAAGATCTAGAACGGTTCTCCCACTGACTCTCGAGTTCACACATATGGCCCACACCCCTGCCAGAGGAAACATTCACACATTCCTCTTCCAGAAACTGCACATAGAAACTGTGTGTAGCATAGCAGCCGCCCTCCCTCCTCTGCCCCTGAAACAGCGTGCGAGCCCAGCTCCAGCCTCTAGTGTTCCGGGATAGGAGCCAAACCATACCCATGCTGGTTCTGTAACTACAGGGGGAACAGCGAGCTCCCAAAGGGATTGCCTCACAGCCCCTCTCACTCAACTTGTGCTAAGAGTAGACACCCTGCCCTCTTAGGATGGGGGCTTGAGATGCAAAGCACTCCAGCATCTTTCTTTCAAACCCTTCACACCAAACCCTCTCTCAGTCTCCACCCTGGACCATTTTAAGCCAGTAGTAGGAGTGACTCACCTAATCAGTTCCGGGACATCTCTGCCACCTACTTTGAACTTTCTGCAGAGTTATCTATTTCACAACTCAGTGATCAAGTTGTTGTCTCGGGGGATACAAGCATTTTAACATCTTTTTGCACCAGTGTTGATGTCTCCCCACCTCTCACTTCTGCCTTCCTCTGAAAACATTGCTCTTTTTGGACTATCGATCCCATCTTTAGCTCCTCATGTGGATTCCAACCAGCCCTAAACTGATTAGGAAAATATTCTCCTGGCCTGTTACTGGTTCAGGTTCTTGTGGTCATGAGAAAAACATCCCAAGAGCCATACCGAGCCACAGAGGAGGCAAAGCTGAGACCCGGGGCCCTCCTGGTGGCGTGGCTTGGATTGCTGTCCCTTTAAACTTCTTGTTGTAAGGGAAAATAAAGGTCCTTATTATTTTAGTTAACTTGAGTCCGAGTTTCTGTTATTAGCAAGCAAAAGGTAGTGATCTATACATTCCTTGTGTCAGGTTATAAGGTGCGAACAATTCACTGTAGAAATATTTGGTAGCGGAAAACACTTGGTTGTGGAAAACATTTGCTAATGGAAACAAATGGAAACATGGGGTGATGGAGAACATTAATGGGCGTATGGCATCATCGCTGGTTTCTTCGGGAAAACCAGGGGTGGAAGTCATTTTCCAGGACCCAACGGGCTCCTCTATATTTGGGGGAAGGGAAAAGGTCAAGGAATGCCAGAGGGGCAGACATTACTAAGACTAGAGACAAAGCTTTTTAAAGCAACTTTTGAAGCCATTCTCTTTGGTGACTGCAGTTTTAATGTTCCAGTTGCCTGGGCACTGTTAACAGCACCTGGGCCATTAACATCCATTCAAGACAATTGCTTCACCTACTTTGAAAAAAGTCCACTATGCTTGATTATTTCCTTTCCAGTGAAATTTTTAACCTAAGTTGTATTGCCTTATGAGGCTAATAGGTATTTCCCCCCCAAAAAAATGCAAACGTATTTTATAGAAAGATACCAAATCAACATATGAACTTATGAACTTCATTTTTAATTAAATAAATGTCTTTAGGTGAAGTTGCTATTTCCAGCCAACAAGGCCCTTTAGTTAACCATTTTGTTTATATTCTATTGGAGTGCTTAATTCTCTCAGTTTGGTAAATTATCTATGCACTCTGTGTATTTCTGGGAAGCTCGGGATCTCGTTGTGAGTATTTTGATGTGTTCAATGTGAAGAAATATGATCAGGCTATAAGCGATGCCACTTTGCTCTAGCTACCTATAGCATCAATGATAAAAATAGACAGGAGTGAGATACTTAGGATGGCATCATCTGTACTATGGTTGGAGAAATGATCAATAACCTCTGAATGTCTTTGGCATCTTCCCCTGCCACCACTTTACTTCAGACTTTCATTATCTTGCTGGATTACTGCAAAGCCCCTGAAGTGGTGTCTTTTTAATCTCGTGTCTTTCACTTCTTCAGTCCAGGCTTCACGCTTTTTCCAGATAAATCTTCTAGGCACACAGCTCCCATAGCATCCTTGTCTCACTCAAGAGCCTTCAGGGAACCCCCCACTGTCGACCAAAATCAATAGCATTCAGGGCCCTGGTGTTCAAGGGCCTTATACATATGACCTGAACACACTTTTCAAATTTTTGTCTCAATTTTTCTCTGCGTGTATTGTATGATTTCAGTCAACTGGACTGCTTGCTATTCCCCGGATATCCCTCATGCGCCCACTTCTCTGAGCCATGGCTGTGATCTTTTTTCTTTGATGGCAGTTGTCTTAGTCTGTTCAGGCTGCTATAACAAAAATGCCATCTGTGGGTGGCTTAAACCACAAACAATTATTTCTCACAGTACCGAAGTCTAAGAAGTCTGAAGTCTATGAGTTCCAAGATAAAGGCGCGGGCATATTTGGTATCTGGTAAGAGCCTGCTGCCTGGTTCACAAACAGTTGTCTTCTTGCTGTGTCCTTATACGGATAGCACTTGGACAGGGTTGCATGAGAAGCAAGGTCCCTCACTGCCTGAGAATGTCCAGAGGTTCCAGTGTGGAGGCGACCATCCAGGAGGGGAGGTGGGCAAGGGAACTCCCAGGGGAGGGGGGTTTACGTGACTAGGTGATATGTCTCCGGATGAGAGACCTCTGAAGGGCCATAGCAGCTTCCAGCCAGAAGGTTCTACCTTACCAAAGGCCAGCAGATGTGGGGTCAGATTTCACCAGGTATGCAAAGCAGTGAGGCTCTAAATGGTTAAAAAATCTGCTTGTTTGGACTATTTTTTAAATAATTGGATGTGTAAAATTTTTGAGTGTGGTGCCAGTAGGCTTTTGAACTAATAGATCTCAACCTGCAGGGAAGTAATAAACAACCTACGGGTCAATACCCACAGACCATCTTTGGTTCATTTATATAACATTTTGGGCAATAACTAGCAGTCAGTGCCAAAGCAACCATTTACAAATTGAATTAAGTATTAAACATTTACAATTTAGGAGGCGCTCCAGCAAATGACTTGACATACCCTTTGGAATTATAAACTAGGAACGAATGAAACCGATTTGATTTGGTGATGGCAGTACTTAGGAATGGGGAGAATAGAGTCAGCCTAGGTGTCCCACTGTGTTTTTATTTAGAAGTGAAGCCATTGCTCACTCTCCCATTTCTTTCACAAATAAGTCCATGGGAACTCCATTCAGCATTCAACTCAAGATGCCCAAACCACGTGTTGCCCAGTAGGATGGAAAACAGAGCCCACCCCACCACCCCTATGTGCTATGATCATGTTAATGGTGCCCCCTAATGGCTGCTGGGTAAGTTAGTTTCATGAAGGGACTTCCCTCCCAAATGGAGGAGATGAAAATGTTGGGTAAAATGTATTCTTCCATGAGGTGATGCACCATTAGAATTGTTTATGTAATCACAACTTAAAATGTCCCACAATTCACATTATTCCACCAGAGTACATCTTCTTTGTTTTAAAATTGGAAGCTCCTACGATTTGGACTCATTTTCTACAGTCCAGAGTTGCTGAAAACCTCAATGATTTGTTTGCATATAGGTCCAGAAACACAAGCAGAGATGCTTTAAAAAAGGAGAGCTTAGCATTTTAGAAATCCACAAGTCCCTTAAGAAGTTTCTGGGACATGGGTCACAATAAAACATAAGATTTTGATTACTGCTTAATAGTCCTTGGGATGTTTTCTACGTTTATTTGAAGAAGTAGTTTTAATTGTGTGACTCTTGATATCTAGTTTTTGCTCAACAAATATTTATTGAGAATGTGCTATGTGCCAGGCACTGGACCAGAAAATGGGGACATTGCAGTCAACAAGTTCAACGTGACTGCTGCCCTCATGGTATGGGGAATGATGCAGTGGTCATAAAGCTATCCCAGACCTTCACTTCCAAATTGAAGATTCTGATAAGGTAAGACAAAAACAAAGAGTTTTACTGTTTCACTTTCTTCTGGTCTGGGCTTCCCTGAGGCTGGAACTGATTGATTCCAGTTGCAAATCCTGCAAGAGAGAAAGTGCTTTTTTTTTTTTTCTTCCTTTTTTTTTTTTTAAGGGGATTGATAGCTGTGTAAGATATCACTGGTTTGAGGACTTGAGTTTAAGCTCCAATTTGCTTCACCAAGGTCCCTGATCAGCCTCAAGGAGGCCAGTTCATGGAATCCCACAGTCTGACTTATCAAAATATTCATTTGACCTTGAAAACATTCTTGTTGATGCCATGCGGCTAGGAAACAAATGAAGTATTTGAACAAAATGTTTGCATCAGTGACTCCAAATTGACACAGACTCTGTAGGTTGTCTGGGATGAGAAACCTCTAGAAGGCTCATTTTATTTGGTGCCTGCAGGGTTTTGTTTTTCTCTGTGCTAAAAGATGACAAGCAGCATGTTAATTAAAGAACTGACATCCTTCGATTTACTCTTTTCTCCCTACTTGCCACATTCCTCCTCCCCCAGCTCCTACCGCCACTCCTGCCGTTCCTACAGAAGTGTAAATGAAAGGTTTCACAGTTTTTACATGAATAATTTTGGGGCAGCTCCTGTTCTTCTCATCAACCACTTCATAGCAAAGTCAAATTTTGTGCCCTGTTATGTTAAATTTTTATCTTTTTTAACAAAGAAAAAATCATTTTGATAAAGGTTAATGCCTCCTTAATATTTATACACTTGAACCATACTGAAAATGCATTTTGAAATTCTGAAGTCTTGAATTAATATGACAACGTGCACAGAGTGTGTGACACTATTTGTAATTCATTAGCACATACTTTACAATATATTAGCATCAACTGTGGAATGTTCTCTCATGGTTCTGGCAAGCCTGTGAGTTTCCACCTAGTCTATCCTCTAGCACTTTAAGGTTTTGACATAGATGTCCAGAGACAATTTCAAATGATTCTTGCAGATCAGGAATACATTAATTTATCCAGCAACCTGCGAGGTGTAATATATTACCCTGAGAAACATGCTTACCTAGCAGCCATCCAGCATATGTTTGTCTAGTTTCAAGCAGATTTTGAACACCAGACTGCCATAATGGAAATGAACTGTGACATGATCCTGGTAAATTGGGGACTGCATCTGTTCTACAGCACCTGGACTGTGTCCTCCTTGCATAGTGAGTCTGCAGATGATTAACAGTCCCTACAACTCACATCGTTTTGAAATAGTGCCTTGATAACCCCACATGTATCGTCAGTGGCTCTTGCAACAGATGGAAATCTAACAGTGTCATAGATTTCATGAGTTCATTCTTTGCTGATGTCAAAACCCTCCAGAATCTTTATTTTAATGACCTGTCCTCCCGGGCATATGAAAACCAGTCTCTGAGTGACAGATATACAAGTATCTAAAACAGTAATTTAATGGCTATACTGAGTTTAACTTTCCCCTCAAACATTTAAATCCTAGCTCTTAAAAGTTCCCAAATCTCCAAAAATCCTTTGGCATCATAGAATATTCAGAGTTCCCCAGGGCTTGAAAATTTTGTAAGGAGCATAGCACAGGAGTTGTGTTTAAAAATATTTATAAGGATGTTTCTGGTTTTATTATCATTAAAGAGAAAGCTGAATCATCTGAGTTTTAGAATTGACAGGGCTGCTTCATAATTATTAATCTCTGTAGCCCAACTATTTAGAACTGTAGTACAATATTTATGAGCCATTGTGCAGTGCATGTGCATAAGCGTATGTGTGTGCATATGCACATGGTTATACACGCACAGATCTTTATGCAACACAGAAAGTACACAATTGGATGCATGAGCATGGCTTTGTCTTTGTGATTGTTGTTGCCTGTACAAGTCCAGTTGTTCCTGCTTCCTCCCCTTGAGCAATGGTTGACAGCTTTGCGCAAAGCCTCATCCCCTCCATGCTTCTTCATCCCTCCAGTACTGTGTCAGGGACTGCTAATTTCTTCCCGATATCCATTTTATCTCCTCTATGGTAATATAATGCTGGATTTTAGCTAGACATATTGCGGCCCACCAAAATACACATTTTCCGATCTTCCTCGCAGCTAGGTGTGAACAAATGAACTCATTTTATTTTATTTTATTTACTTTTTTTATTATGTTATGTTAATCACCATACATTACATCATTAGTTTTTGATGTAGTGTTCCATGATTCATTGTTTGTGTATAACACCCAGTGCTCCATTCAGTATGTGCCCTCTTTAATGCCCATTCCCAGGCTAACCCATCCCCCCACCCCCCTCCCCTCTAGAACCCTCAGTTTGTTTCTCAGAGTCCATCGTCTCTCATGGTTCATCTCCCCCTCCGATTTCCCCCCCTTCATTCTTCCCTTCCTGCTATCTTCTTTTTTTTTTAACATATAATGTATTATTTGTTTCAGAGGTACAGGTATGTGATTCAACAGTCTTACACAATTCACAGCGCTCACCATAGCACATACCCTCCCCAATGTCTATCACTCAGCCACCCCATCCCTCCCACCCCCCACCACTCCAGCAGCACTCAGTTTGTTTCCTGAGATTAAGAATTCCTCCTATTAGTGAGATCATATGATACTTGTCTTTCTCTGATTGACTTATTTCGCTCAGCATAATACCCTGAAGTTCCATCCACGTCGTTGCAAATGGCAAGATCTCATTCCTTTTGATGGCTGCATAATATTCCGTTGTGTATATATACCACTGAATAGCAGTGTATCACATTGATTGATTCTTTATCCATTCATCTGTCGATGGACATCTTGGCTCTTTCCATAGTTTGGCTATTGTGGACATTGCTGCTATAAACATCGGGGTGCACGTACCCCTTCGGATCCCTACATTTGTATCTTTGGGGTAAATACCCAGTAGTGCAATTGCTGGATTGTATGGTAGCTCTATTTTCAACTTTTTGAGGAACCTCCATACTGTTTTCCAGAGTGGTTGCACCAGCTTGCATTCCCACCAACAGTGTAGGGGGTTCCCCTTTCTCCGCATTCCCGCCAACATCTGTCGTTTCCTGACTTGTTAATTTTAGGCATTCTGACTGGTGTGAGGTGGTATCTCATTGAGGTTTTGATTTAGATTTCCCTGATGCCAAGTGATGTTGAGCACTTTTTCATGTGTCTGTTGGCCATTTGGATGTCTTCTTTGGAAAAATGTCTGTTCATGTCTTCTGCCCATTTCTTGATTGGATCATTTGTTCTTTGGGTGTTGAGTTTGATAAGTTCTTTATAGATTTTGGATACTAGCCCTTTATCTGATATGTCATTTGCAAATATCTTCTCCCATTCTGTCGGTTGTCTTTTGGTTTTGTTGACTGTTTCTTTTGCTGTGCAAAAGCTTTTTATCTGGATGAAGTCCCAATAGTTCATTTTTGCCCTTGCTTCCTTGCCTTTGGCGATGTTTCTAGGAAGAAGTTGCTGTGGATGAGGTGGAAGAGGTTGCTGCCTGTGTTCTCCTTTAGGATTTTGATGGACTCCTGTCTCACATTGAGGTCTTTCAACCATTTGGAGTCTATTTTAGCGCGTGGTGTAAGGAAATGGTCCAATTTCATTCTTCTGCAAGTGGCTGTCCAATTTTCCCACACCATTTGTTGAAGAGACTGTCTTTTTCCCATTGGACATTCTTTCCTGCTTTGTCGAAGATTAGTTGACCATAGAGTTGAGGGTCCATTTCTGGGCTCTCTATTCTGTTCCATTGATCTATGTGCCTGTTTTTGTGCCAGTACCATACTGTCTTGATGATGACAACTTTGTAATAGAGCTGGAAGTCTGGAATTGTGATGCCGCCAGCTTTGCTTTTCTTTTTCAACATTCCTCTGGCTATTTGGGGTCTTTTCTGGTTCCATACAAATTTGAGGATTATTTGTTCCATTTCTTTGAAAAAAGTGGATGGTATTTTGATGGGGATTGCATTGAATGTGTAGATTGCTCTAGGTAGCATTGACATCTTCACAATATTTGTTCTTCCAATCCATGAGCATGGAACCTTTTTCCATTTCTTTGTGTCTTCCTCAATTTCTTTCATGAGTATTTTATAGTTTTCTGAGTACAGATTCTTTGCCCCTTTGGTTAGATTTATTCCTAGGTATCTTATGGTTTTGGGTGCAATTGTAAATGGGATCGACTCCTTAATTTCTCTTTCTTCTGTCTTGTTGTTGGTTTCTGTGCATTGATTTTATATCCTGCCACTTTACTGAATTCCTGTATGAGTTCTAGCAGTTTTGGGGTGGAGTCTTTTAGTTTTCCACATAAAGTATCATATCATCTGCAAAGAGTGAGAGTTTGACTTCTTCTTTACTGATTCGGATGCCTTTTATTTCTTTTTGTTGTCTGATTGCTGTGGCTAGGACTTCTAATACTATGTTGAATAGCAGTGGTGATAGTGGACATCCCTGTTGTGTTCCTGACCTTAGGGGGAAAGCTCTCAGTTTTTCCCCATTGAGAATGATATTCACTATGGGTTTTTCATAGATGGTTTTTATGATATTGAGGTATGTATCCTCTATCCCTATACTTTAGAGAGTTTTGATCAAGAAAGGATGCTGTACTTTGTCAAATGCTTTTTCTGCATCTATCGAGAGGATCATATGGTTCTTGTTCTTTCTTTTATTAATGTATTGTATCACATTGATTGATTTGCAGATGTTGAACCAACCTTGCAGCCCAGGGATAAATCCCACTTGGTTGTGGTGAATAATCCTTTTAATGTACTGTTGGATCCTATTGGCTAGTATTTTGGTGAGAATTTTTCCATCCTCATTTTATTTTTTTAATTAGTTTATTTTTATTTTTTTATTTGAGAGACAGACAGCACAAACTGGGGGAGAAGCCAGAAGGAGAGGGAGAGCAAGGAGCCCAATGTGGGGCTCAATCACAGGGCCTAAGCCAAAGGCAGATGCTTAACTGACTGAGCCACCCAGGTGCCCCCCAAAGATCTCATTTTAGCATTAAGATGTAAAAGAACCCTCCTTGGACCCCTTCCATCCATCTGCTGCCTAGAACACCAACTCAGTGGCTTGAGCCCCACTGACGTCTTGTGCAAATATCAAGTGGGGTCCACATGGTGACCTGGAAGGACACTTGTGCTCTGACACCCAGGAGACCTCACCAGTCCCAGGCTGCCCATCTTCAGAGTATTTTATGTAAGGGAGAAATAAAACTCAATGTTGTTCAAGACATTGTTTTTTTCTGTTCTTGTGTGCTCAGGTAAACTGAATCCCAACTAATAAAAGTATCCTAGCCATTTCTTCCACACCTGCCCTTGAGGCCATCTGTCCCCAACTCTGCGCCCTGCCATCCACATTACTGTGGTGCTCCTGAGAGCTTGTTCTTGCCTGTCTAGTACACTTGACTGATCACGTGAGGCCCCAAGATCTGATGATGGCCTCTCTGTCCAGCCTCAAGTCGGCCATTCCTCCTCATCTCCAAACTGCATGTCTCAGCAGTACTGATATGCCTCCTCACATTTCCAGTCTGGGTTTGTTTTCTCAGTCTAGAATGTTCTCCCCATGCTCAACGACTTGAGAAATTCAAATCTCAGCTCAAATGCTCAACCCCCTCTTTGAGATCTTCCATGATTTCCCCAAGCAGAGCAAACTAATGCATCCTTTCCCCTATATGACCCTGCACTGGGTTAACAAATGGTACTGCGATCCTTTGCATGCCTGTCTCCATGTTAAACTATAAGCTGCTGGGGAGTAAGGACTCAGTTACTTCTTCCTTGGACATCTTGTATCAAGCTCAATATAGTCACTCAACATATGAAGCTGAATGTAAAAGGAATGAGTGAGTGATTCTGCCAGGGACGCCTGTTAGGAAGCACTGTCCCCACTTTAAATAACAGCTTCGACTCCTTAGTTGTCTCTGTCACAAAGAGCCTCAATGATGTTTTTAAGCCATACTAGAATTTTATAGTCTCCTGTTTTAATATTTTTGTTTTTGCCTTCTTCATCTTGAATCTTTTTGGGGTTAAAAGTGGCATAAAAGTATAAGTACATTTTATATTTAATTAGTTTTCATAGTGGCCACTGTGTTTTCAGCACCTTACAGTGGCGACTTGGCCCTGCCAAGCATTGTGCTAAGTGTTTTACGTACTTTTTTTATTAAATTTTTGCCATAACCTATGAGGTGAGTATCATGTTCAATCTAGTTTAAGTGAAAGAAATTTACTGGCTTGTGTAGCCAGAAGATCTGAGGGTATGGGTTCAGCTGGATCTAGGGCTTGAACTATACGGTTAAAGCGCTGTACGTATCCCTCCCTACATCTGACTCTGTACTTGTCCCTCCCTGCCTCGGACTTGTTCCTTGTTACTATCCCTACCTCTAACTCCATTCTTGCCAATATCTCTGACTCTATTCCCCTCCCCATCTCTATCTCTATCCTCATTTCTATCTCAGTCTCTATCTATATCCCATCCCGATCCCTCCTTGTCTCTCTGGAAGTCTCTTGTCATATAGCAATCATGGTGGACATCAACAGACCCAAACTTGTATCGTTCCCCCTTAGCAACCCAAACAGCAAGAGAGCATCTTCCCTACAGCTCTGGGAGTGAAATCTCAGACAATTGTCTGATTGGCTGCGTTAGGTCATCTGCTTATCCCTGAAGTTGATAGTGATTAGGGAGAAGGATAATATGGTTAGCCAGGTTTGGGTCATACCCAACCGTATGGATAGGACAGAGTGGGTTCAGCCCCTACCTGAACTCCATGTGGAGTGAGTGTCCCTACAGAAAAAAGGAGTTCCAAAAGAAGGTGAAAAACAGCTAGGCAGGCAAAAAACAAAGAGGGGGGGGTGGATTTCTACCACTGGCATCCTCTCTCCTTACAGATAAGGAAACTGAACTCAGAAAGAGTATTTTATTTTCCCAAGGACACACTGAAGGTAAGTCATGGAGCTGGGATTCAAATCCAGTTCTGACTCTAAAGTCTTTGTCCCCTAACCATTTTGCTGAATTATGTTCTTTTATACAGTACAAAAAATAAACACTAAGCCTTCAAAATTTAACTGATGACCAGAAATAAAGAAAAAATAATTAATTTGTCTAAATTTGTGAGACAGGGCTAAGGCTGTGATCTGAATTGTCACCCGTATGCCACCCAACCAAGGTAAATCTCTTTACCAAAGAAGATACTATTCCTTTTTATAATTGTCCATAAACAAACAAACAAAAACATTTGGGTCACTTTGTACCTTTAGGAGTTTTATTGTTTCCTTTTGGGGGGAAGCTTTATTCTTTAAACAGGTAGTCCCCACAGAGCTATTTTCTAAATGATGCTCAGCTTCTTAATGACTTTTCCTAACTAAACATAATCATAGCAATCTTAAACTACCCAAATATACATACACTATATTTGTCTTGATATGTTCTTTTTTCCGTTTGTTTGTTTGTTTTTAATTTAGTATCTTTTTTTTAATATGAGTATAGCTGACACACAATGTTACATTAGTTGCAGGTGTACAACTTAGTGATTCAAAACCATAATGAGATATCATCATACATCAGAATAGCTAAAATCAAAATGACAAGAAATCACAAGTGCTGGTGAGGATGTGTAGAAAAAGGAACCCTCATGCATTATTAGTGGGAATGTAAATTGGTGCAGCCACTGTGGGAAACAATATGGAGGTTCCTCAAAAAATTAAAAATAGAAATACCATATAACCCAACAATTCCATTATTGGGTATTTACCCAAACAAAAAACACTAACTTGAAAAGATATATGCACCCCTGTTTATTGCAGCATTATTCACAAAGTCAAGATAGGGAAGAAACTAAGCATCCATCAATAGATGAATGGATAAAGAAAATGTGGTGTATATATGTATATGTATGGAATATTATGTATGTAACCTAAGCATCCATCAATAGACAAAGGGATAGGAAAAATGGTGTTTGTGTGTGTGTGTGTGTGATATTACATAGCCATAGAAAGGATGAGATTGTGTCATTTGAGACCACATGGATGGACCTATAGTGTATTATACTAAGTGAAATAAGTCAGTCTTAGCATTGTTCTTAATACTGGTCATGTTTTTTGGTTTCCCTGACACAATACAGGCTACCCTACCTACATACTTTCTATGTTTAATCGCTCATCCATAGGAATCCTAAAGATGTAAAACATGCCATGTGGATATTAAGGGATTTGGGGGCAGGGAATCATCCTAGAGATCATTAAACCCAATCATCTCATTTCACAGATGGCAGAAATCAGATCCAGAGGTTAAGTGGCTTGCCCAAAGTCGCTCTACTGGTTTGGCAGAATCTGGGGACTAGATTTTCTGGTGCTTTTTCTAACATTTTACCATTATTCATATTGTGCCATATCTCATTTACCATGCACTATTAGGTCTTCCTCTTGGGTAAATACAACCTTCTCTGAAACCCTCTGGGCCAGAAAATTCAAGCAGTAAACGTTTGCCCTGGCATACTAGCCATGTGATTAATATAAAGATGAAACAAATACAGTCAAATTCCAAGAAATATAAAGGTGCCATTGAAAAATGCCAAAGATAGATTTATTGATTTATTTATTGATTGATTGTTTGATTTAAAATTTTATTTATTATTTATTTGACAGAGAACAGAAGCAGGGAGAGCAGCAGAGGGAGAGGGAGAAGCAGGCTCCCCACTGAGCAGGGAGCCCGATGAGGGGCTGGATCCCAGGACCCTGGGATCATGACCTGAGCTGAAACCAAGACTTGGACGTTCAACCGACTGAGCCACACAGATGCCTTAAGGGTAGAGTATTTATAGAAATTATTTGAAATTCTTCTGCACAGAAGATTTGTCTCATCTCTCCCATCTATTTATATCAGTATAAATAAGTTTATATTTTTTTGGATATTTATTGTCTATTTGGAGTTATATTCCAAAGCTACTTCATTTATTTTGTTTCTCAAATTGTTCTAGTTTTGGCCATTGGGAGTTCTTTCAGTTAATTTCTCTGTTCCTTTGACATATCTTCATTATTGTGGGGTTTAGTTTAGTTTAGTTTTATATTTTGAGAGCACTCCATTGCTTTCTGCCATTATACGATGTTTCAGGCTCATCTTGTATATGTATATTTCCTGCTTCAGTCCTAGAATCAGCTATTTCTCCAAGGATCTATGTTTCTTTGTATTTAAAGGGCAATTAGAAACCAATATATGAGCAGTAGGTATATTCATATCCACTTGGGATGTTCCAGGTGTCATTGATTCTAGGCCCTCTTAGCTGACAAGCAAGGAAATATTTATGTCTATACTAACCCATGTATACATAAATATCTATAAGTATTTCTATTTGTAACCATTCATATCTGTATTAGGCTAAACATGAGTTCCCATCATACAAATTAAAGACCACAATATAGCCATTTATAAAACAAGACAATATGGCTTTAAAAAATATTTAAAACACAGAAATTCATATTAGGAAATCCAATTATTGTTATTGTGTTGTTACTTAATTTTATTGAAATGACTTCTATGAATTAAGAATACTTTCTGTGTATCGCTGAGTGTCATGTTTTCTGGTTATCCTATAAACAATGGTTACTGTGCAGTTGGCCAAATAAAATTGAGTTTGAGATACATGAGAAAGTACTTCAAACAAACATTAATGAATAAACATTCTGTCATCACGGTGTGGGGCTGCAGCACCTGTTTTAGAGAGATACCAATGTTTTATCCATTTTAGTGTCACACTTCAATGATCACATGGAACAACATACAAAGTGAAGAAAAATGACTCCCAGAACCCTCGTTGCTCAGGTCTGTGTGGCAAGACTACTCATCACGTTGCCACCATTATGCCCCTTTTTGTTCCCGGTATAAAGCACGTTAGCATTGTCGCTGTTGTGGCTGAATATGAGTTGTTATGCCTATAATAAAACGTGATTCTAGGAGGCATCTGAGTTCAGCATTGAGGGAACATGAGTTGACCATTTCCAATCAGGGAAAAAAACCCAACCATTTTTTTTTCCTTTTCCCAGACTAAAATTATGAAAACTCTCAGATGTGTCCAGAAAAAGAAGCCGAGGAATATGTAGCACAAAATCTAGTTCATGGTGCTCTCGCAAACAGGGCTATTTCCTGCCCACATGGTTGCATTCTGTAGTGCTGTGATTCTGAACAAGGCTTGTTAGAAACAACTTTTGGCAATTTAGGGGAGCTATCTTCTCTAAAAAATAAATTCACATTATTCTGGTGGAACATTTTGGAATGTACCTGAGAGGTATACTCGCCTTCAGTCTGCGGTGACCTCAACATCCAGAAACCCAAATTATCTTGGAAAGTTTGTAAATTGCTTTGTAAAGAAGGCATCAATCTCATTATCGTGGTGTTGTGTTGAAATTCCTTATGCGGTCTTATTTCTGAACAGACTGGGGGAATTCTCTCAGCTTGACATAAATCCTTAGATGGTAGAGAATGATGATCACTGGTGAAAGGAAACCACACTTTCTTTTTTTCTCTTTTCATAGTTAAATGTTTCAGTTGCATTTTCTCACTTTAACTGGGCATAAGTCACTTACCCACTGATGGCTGAATGAAGTCTGCAAACCATGAAGGGAAAAAAATATTCATTTTTCTGAGAGAGGAATCGACAGCAGTGAGCATTACCCTTCAGGCAAGAAAAAGATAATTTCAGTGTTCATTATTTAAAATTGTGCAGTTGTTTTCTTTTCTTGAAACCTCCTTTTTCTTTGAACAAACAAGATGGGGAAACAACTATATAAATGTTTATTTCCAAGGAAGTCAGCTGAGCATTGTAGAAAGAATGTGGGCTTTGAATTCATACAGACAAGAATTTGAATCTCAGCTCTACCACTTAATAGCTATATGATTGTTGCTAACTTATTTACCCTCATTGGATATTAATTTCCTCATTTCTATAGTAGGAAATAATAATGCCTACAGGGCTGTAGAAAAGATTAAATTAGGTCAGTTATGTATATGATATACACTTGTCACATAGTAAGCGCCTAATAATAGTTGCAATTAGCATCATTATTATTGTCGTTTACTAGTATTATTATTTGTTATGTAGCTATTCTGCTATGTTTTTTAATTTTTTAAAAATTTTTTATTGTTATGTTAATCACCATACATTACATCATTAGTTTTTGATGTAGTGTTCCATGATTCATTGTTTGTGCATAACACCCAGCTATTCTGCTATATTTAAAACAGAGAGGAGGGCGCCTGGGTGGCTCAGTTGGTTAAGCGACTGCCTTCGGCTCAGGTCATGATCCTGGAGTCCCGGGATCGAGTCCCGCATCGGGCTCCCTGCTCGGCAGGGGGTCTGCTTCTCCCTCTGCCCCTCCCCCCTCTCATGTGCGCTCTCTCTCTCTCATTCTCTCTGTCTCAAATAAATAAATAAAATCTTTAAAAAAAAAAATAAAAAAAATAAAATAAAACAGAGAGGAAAGTATATGGCCACTTCTAGAAACAGACTGGCCTGAGCAAGTTATAAAATAAAGAACTTAGTCAGAGAATACTTGAATGACAATCGAATAGTGATAAAGGGGAAGGGAAAAGCTAACTAGAATAATTGGTTGCTAAGGTATTTTTTCCCCAGTTAAAAGTCCATCCCAGGGGGTTAAAGGAAGACTTTCTGCATATCTGAATTTCAATGATTCCATCATTCATCCACTCAGAAACTGCTCATTTATATGTCGCGTGAAAGGAACAAACAATAGCACCATGCAAGGAAAACGTCATCTGAACCGTAAATACACCAAGAAAAAAAAAAAGCTCACCCTCAGCAAAAGTTAAAGAATATAGATTAATAAAAATATCAGATACTTTCTCTCATAGGATTGAGAAAAATTAGAAAGACTAATAACATATAAATTGGCAAAGATATAGAGACACTCTCATCCACCATTTGTGAGAGTGTAAATTGTTACAACTTTTACACTCCCCAACTTTTTTGGGGGGAGGAAATTTGACAATATCTATCTAAATTTAAAATGTGCACAGTCAGACCAATTTTAAGAATTCATCCTACAGAGGGGCGCCTGGGTGGCTCAGTCGGTTAGGTGTCTGCCTTCAGCTCAGGGCATGATCTCAGGGTCCTGGGATCGAGTCCCGCATCGAGCCTGCTTCTCCCTCTCCCTCTGCCCCTCCCTCTGCTTGTGCTCTCTCTCTCTCAGATAAATAAATAAAATCTTGAAAAAAAAAAAAGAATTCATCCTACACACATAATATCCTGGGAACATAAAGATATTTCTACAAGGAGATTTGGTGCAGCATTGCTTATAATTGCAAAAAAGGAAGGAGGGAGAACGACATACTTCTGTTACGTATTTCTGGGTGATAGTTATCCCCAAGATTAGCAGTTCAAAACAACAGATCTTTATTATCTCACAGTTTATTATTTCACAGTTTCTGAAGGTGGTGAATTTGGCTGTGGCTTAGCTGGGTGGTTCTAGCTCAGCGTCTATCGTGAGTCAAGATGTTTGCCGGGAGCGCAGTCTTTGAAGGCTTGACTGGGACGGGAGGATCTGCTCACATGTCTGTTGGCAGAGGGCCTCAGTCCCTCTCCACATGGACCATCTGAGCCTCTCCCTAGAGCTGCTTGAGCATTCTCATGACATGGCAGCTGGCTTCTCCCAGAGCGAGTGATCTAAGAGAGAGCAAGAGGAAGCTGCCATGCCTTCTATGGCCTCGCCTTAGAAGTCACACACTATCATTTCTACAATATTCTACAGTATCAATATTCTATCCATTCTAGAATATTCCAAGTCATCAAGTCCAGTCTAAGCTCAAGGGAAAGTGATTTTGTCTCCACTTTTTGGAGGGAAGAGTGTTGAATGATTCATGGACATATTTTAAAACTACCCCAACTTGTCCTCTGGCCATAAATTATTAAAATTATTTTCACACAGAAAATATACTCATCCCCTTCCAAACCTACCCCTGTCCACCCCCAAGTCTCAACCCTTTATAGTATCAGCTTAAAGTTCAGAAGCATGTCATGTTAGTTGGATCCAGGTATGGCTGAAGCTTCTCAGGTGTCATTCCTTAAGTGCAGCTCCTCGAATACAGTTCCTTTGATCTCAAGCCCTATGAGCTAAAAAGACAAGTTATCTGCTCACATACACACCCAATATACATATGTGGGACAGGCAAAGGATAACCACTCTAGACATTCCTGTTTAAAAAGAGGAAAATGGGAGGCCCAAAGCTATCACTGTTCTAAGTCACAATTTAGAAGTTTCTTGATTTGAATTCAGTCCTACTCCTGCCCAGGAATGATTCTCTGTGGCCCTTGCCTCCACATTCTGGGTGCTTGATTACCTCTTCTGATTTATCCTTCCTCTTCCTTGAAAAGTAGCCTGTTTTGGAGCTGTGTAGCTTTCTCAGTAAAATTTTGGATTCCAAATGCCTCATTTCACTGTGTACTCTGTCTCCTTCAGTCTAAACCAGTGGTATTTCTGTAATTAGAATTATTTTTAGGAACCTGTGGGCCTCCTATGAGTCTTATTCAGGTACCCTTCATTAGACAAAAGCCACACTCCAAATCTCTTCAATGTAAATTCTCTCGACCTTGGACTTCTGCTGAACTATGGAAGGACAGCATCCTTAAGCTTCTTTAAAGTTCTGCTGTTTGAACAGCTTTCTGAGGCACCATCTTAGTTAGATCTTCCTGAAGTCGTACGTAAACAAGGTATTCTGTAGCTACACCCTCAGCCTTATCTCTAGACTATGTCTTGCTGGCAGTGGCCTCGATTTGATCTTCGTTGGGAAGCCATTTCTTCATTTTAGTTTTGTTTGCCATTTGGAAGCATTGGCAATCTTCAAAACCATCCAGTCTGGCTTCTCCATGTTT
This sequence comes from Halichoerus grypus, assembly GCF_964656455.1. Classification (NCBI taxonomy): domain Eukaryota; kingdom Metazoa; phylum Chordata; class Mammalia; order Carnivora; family Phocidae; genus Halichoerus; species Halichoerus grypus. Next base: position 73,698,572 of record NC_135722.1, read on the forward strand.
AACAATCCCTTCTTTAGTTCCCCACTTTCTTCTCACACATTCTTGTCACTGACAAGAAGTTGGGTGGCACCTCAGCACTTTATCTGGACATCTCTTTAGCTAGATCACCCAGGTCATTAGGTGTATGTTCTACCTTCCACATTACCACGGGGGACACTAAGTTTTCTGCCATTACATAACAAGGATCCCCTTTTCTTCAGTTTCCGTAAAGCTTTTGCTTACTTGCTTTTGAGCCTTTACCCACAGCCTCCCAATGGCAATCAAGCTTTCAGTGATAGTTTCATTAGGCTTTTCCTAACACCCTTCCTCAAAGCCCTGACAGCATTTGCCGACTATCCAATTCCGAAGTCACTTCCACATTTTTAGGTTTTAATATGACAGCACCCAATTTCCAGGTACCAAAAGCAGTATATGTTATCTACTGCTCTGTAACAAATTACTCCAAAATATAGCAGCTTAGAACAACCATGTAGTATATCACTGTTCCTGTGGGTCAGGAATCAGGAAGCAACTTAACTGGGTGGTTTGGCTCAGGGTCTCTCAGGAGATTATAGTCAAGATGTCAGTCAGGGCTGCATTCCTTGGAAGACTTGACTGGGGCTGGCAAACCCACTACCAAGATGGTTCACTCAAATGTATACTGGCAGAGGGCCACAGTCCCTCACTGGCTATTGGCAGGGGCCCCTAGTTTCTTGCCATGTGGGCCTTTCTTTAGGGCTGCTTGAGTGTTCTGGTGACACAAAACTGGCTTCTCCTTGAATGAGTGGTCTGGGAGAGAGAGAGCAAAGGGGAAGCTGCAATGTCTTTTATGATCTGTTCTCAGACGTCACACACTGTTGCTTCCACTATATTCTATTCATTAGAAGTGAGTCACTAACCCCACACTCAGAAGAGGGGAATTATGCTTGACCTTTTGGAGAGGACTATCAAGAATTAGTGGGGTTATTTTATTTATGAATGTATCTTTTTTTAAAAAAAGATTTCATTTATTTGACAGAGAGAGACACAGTGAGAGAGGGAAAACAAGCAGGGGGAGTAAGCACGAGAGGGAGAAGCAGGCTTCCCGCCGAGCAGGGAGCCCAATGTAGGGCTCGAACTCAGGACCCTGGGATCAGGACCTGAGCCAAAGGCAGACGCTTAACGACTGAGCCACCCAGGGGCCCCATTTTATGAATGTATCTTAAAACTACCTCAATACCCATTAAAAATAATGAAGTTTGTAAAAAAATACTAACTTAGAAAAATGTTGTTGATACACCATTAAGTAAAAAAGAACAGAGCAAGTTTTATAATATGTATAGCATGATCCTATATTTTGGCAGAAACAAATATAACCTTGCATATGTAGGTATAAACACAGAAATATCCAGAAGCCTACAGACCAAAATGTTGATAGTGCTTACAGAGATCTGGTAGATAGTTGCAAACTAGCCTCGTGGGACTGAAAAGGAGTGGATTTTATATGTTACTTTGAAAAAAGAGTAATGATTTTTTTTCCTCCTTTGTGTTGTTCTGTATTTTCCAAACTTGCTAAAAGAAACATGTGTTGCTTATATAATTAGAAGGTAGCAAGGTGCATAACTGGGAGAGATTTAACAGTTAGCTATAAATATTGATTTGAGATTGAAAGAGAACAGAGATGAGATCCTACCCAAGTCTCAACATAATGATCAAATATTCAAGAAGAAAACCTGTGTGTTCCTACTGAAGATTTGATTTGTTAAAAGTTGATAAAAGCAGACATGTAAATTGTGAAAAATAATTTCAATTCTATTTGCAGTACTACACGGTAAATGTTGACAAGATTTTAAGAAAGAGTACATAACAAATGATTTCTAATTAACACAAAAATATGGAAGATTGAAACATGCTTTACCTATTCTTCCCTCCTAAAACTCCAATACAATGACAGTAAAGGGTTACAAACACACACACACAGTGAGAGAGAAGAAGAGGGGAGAGGGAGATACAGATAGAGATGGAGGGAGAGAAGGAGGAGAGAGAGCAAAGGGAGAGAATAGGAAAGAAGACAGTGGTATAATTTTAGCTGGATAACTGCTCTGGATAACTCTCACAATATTAAATGGATAAATCCACCATGGATAAATGGTGACTAACTCCACTGACCACAGGAAGCTGAAATTTAAGCCCACCAGGACTAAATCTAAGAAGCATATCAACCCATGTCGAGGATTTAAAAAAAAAAAAAGCTCAGGAACTGACTCTACCAAGTACTTCAGAATGTGGGAGAACAGGTAGAGAAGAAAACAAAAGGGTTGGTTTGAAAGTCCACAAAGGATATAGATTATTACCCAGGTCCTTTCCCCAACTGGATCACTGCCTCTTCATGAAGCTGGCAGAAAATCAGAGGTTTACTCTCTGAAGATGGCAAACCAGAGGTCTCTGGATTTAGTGCATTCAGCAGAAAGAATAGGGCTACCATACCAAACACAGGGAACTGAATGAAAGCCTCTCTTCTAAACAACGTCTTCCATGGCTCAGCTCTTAGATGCTGGCAGCCATATTGAAGGGCAGGATATTGAAGGAATTCTCTCAGAGGAAAGTGATCAGCCAAAAAGGAAAATGAGGGGAAAAAATGAAATGTTGACACTTGGGAGTCTCCCAACGAAATGGCTGTGTTCTGCCCAATTATCCTCCCATGAAGCCCAGTCTTTAATAAGCCCTACTCTGTCTCATAACATAGGGCTTCTTTCTTAAATATGAGCCAAAATAAGAATGATGAGAGATTTGAGGGCAACTTTTAACATCACAGAGACCAAAACTAATAGAAAAGATAACACAAGTGAAACTGACAACTTAAGAAGCAGAAGAAAAACAGACAATAATTATCTTCAGGGAAATAAGAAAAAGCATTACATCCATGACATACACACACACACACACAAATTATGAAAAAAGAACATTTGGAAAACAAAATAGACCACCTAGGGGCACCTGGGTGGCTCAGTCGGTTAAACGGCTGCCTTCAGTTGGGGTCATGATCCCAGGGTCCTGGGATCGAGTCCCCTCATTGGGCTCCCTGCTCAGCTGCAAGTCTGCTTCTCCCTCTGCCCCTAACCCTGCTCATGCTCTCTCTCTCTCTCTCATTCAAATAAATTAACAAAACAAAATAGATCACCTAAAAATTTTAAAATATGACACCAGAAATTACAAATCTGGAAGAAAATTTAGAATACCTTAATGATGGGTATATAGAAAACTATCAAATGAAAAAGAGAGAATTGTTAATTTCAGGGGAAACATAACATATAAGAAAAGAGTATAACAAAATATTGGCTCAGATAAAAATAATGTTTACATGGATAGAATAATGTAAACTCAAATACTGATCTATGAAAAAATATTATATGGTTATATAGATGGGTGGATGCAGAGAAGTCTGTGTTTGGGGGAGTTATGATTGTATTCAACAGTGGGGATAATCTAGGTAATATGTAAAATACAAAATTAAAAAATAATACAATAAACTCATCCATTAAAAAGCTGTGATAGATATTTGTCATTTCTTTTCAGGCTGTCCAGCTCCTTTTGTACAACATCTTATTATATTTGGGAAGTTTACTGCCATATGAGCTCTTTATCCCCAAAATAACCCCCAAATTCTGTTCCAGTGTCCTTGGCAGCTCGCCTGGACCCTGGTCTCCACTACCGGACTTGCTCCCTTGAGAGCCTGACTTCGAAGTGGGTGCGTGGAGGAAGGGGCCCCCATGGAGAACATTTGGCCAGTGAGGGGAGTGGCAGAATCAGTCAGCCTCGGAAGGTGGCCACAAGGTTGAGTTTCAGAGCAGCATTGACTCCAGTGGGGCAAGCGGTAGTAGAAATTTTTCTTTTTTTAAGGGCAGTCTGTCACATGGCTTTACCCTTTGTTCCTAGAAGCTTAGCACCCCCATGAGCCACCCAATTGTCTGAGTCCGTCTGCTGTTTGTAAGTAACAACCCGGGAACTGCCGAGGCAAATACAGAAGAACAGCCCCAAAACCTCACATGGTCATCTTGGGAGTGAAAATCACGAGTGGGAAGAGGTGCATCAGGAGACTACTGTTTTTTTGTGTTTTTTAAAAGCTTTTATTTATTTGTCAGAGAGAACGAGAGAGAGAAGCAGGGGGAATGGCAGGTAGAGCTCCCCACTAAGCAGGGAGCCTGATGCCAGGCTCGATCCCAGGACCCCGGGATCATGACCTGACCCGAAGGCAGACGCTTCACCGACTGAGCCACCCAGGCGTCCCGAGACCACTGTTTTTTATTATAAGCCTTTGTCTTCCTATTGGGCTTTCTAACCATGACTATTTTAGTTTCTAACCATGTAAACGTATAAGTTTGATAAAAATTAAAATTGAAACAAAAGGAAAGAAAACAGAAACAATGAGAACTATCTTTTGGAGAGCGTAAATGCAAGACACAGTGGTACCCTTGTTTGTCTGTGGAGGACATTACTAATTGATAACAGCTCTCTTTCCCTCTGGGGCCTGGAAACAGACTCACAAATCTTCCCAATATCTATTTCTAGGTATAATGAAGCTGGGTCTTCCGATGAAAACTATTTGCTATTCTTAGCCTAAGAGGAAATACTCAATGTCTTATAGGCCTGGACCTGCATTCCTAAACTTAAGTGAAAACAAGCCCAGAATATGTTTTATGGAATACAGAATTAGAACATTTATCCTGGTATACCTAATTCTGACAAATACCTTAATTAAAGGTTATAAGTCACCACTATAAAACTCTATTATTCCAGTGAAATTGTTACAGTTGAAAAAAAAAGCCATTTAGTTTTCTGAACATGAACATGAAGATATATTTTGAAGCTTTATAGCACTATGATTAATAGAATTTTATTACTTGAGAGTTTTCAAAGTAGTGCAAATCTCCTCACTGACAATATTGGCATGACACTATAGAAGAAAAAAATATTTCTTCAAGTCAACATATAGTTAATTCACATTTGGAGATAAGGCTACCATGACAATATGATAATTTAATGAGGTTTGAACAGCTTCAGAAAAGGGATTATTAAAAGGAATAGAAAAGAAATGTTTTGTGAGAGAAAAATAGAATACCAGAATTACCTGGACAATTTTTAACAGTCATTTGCAAGGACTTCTTGTCACTTCTTTTATTATAATTCTTTCTTTCTTTCCTTCTTTCTTCCTTCTTTTTTTCCTTCCTTCCTTCCTTCCTTCCTTCCTTTCATTCTTTCTTTCCTTCTTTCCATTTCTACTACTACAGTGGTTGGTTTATTTATCTATGATAAAAATGAGTTTCTGTACAAGATTTAAGAAGCATACTTAAATCCATCGAGCAGAGCATCAGTTAAAAATCTCCTGGCATTTTGGCGTGCCTGGGTCTCTCAGTCAGTTAAGTGTCTGACTTCGGCTCAGGTTATGATCTCAGGATCCAGTCCCCTTGTCCAGCTCCCCACTCAGTGGGGAGTCTGCTTTTTCCTCTCCCTCTCCATTTGCCCTTCCCCCCACTCGTGCTCTCTCTGTCTCTCAAATAAATAAATAAAATCTTTTTTTTTTAAAGATTTTTATTTATTTGACAGAGAGAGACACAGCGAGAGAGGGAACACAAGCAGGGGGAGTGGGAGAGGGAGAAGCAGGCTTCCCACTGAGCAGGGAGCCCGATGTGGGGCTCGAACTCAGGACCCTGGGATCATGACCTGAGCCGAAGGTAGATGTTTAACGACTGAGCCACCCAGGCGCCCCAATAAATAAAATCTTACAAAAAAAAAAAACTCAGGGCACCTGGGTGGCTCAGTCAGTGAAGCATCTGCCTTCGGCTCAGGTCATGGTCTGAGCCCCATGTCGGGCTCCGTGCTCAGTGGGGAGTCTCCTTAAGGATTTTCTCTCTCCCTCTGCCCCTCGCCACCACCCCACTCCAGCTGTCTGTCTCTCTCTCTCTCAAATAAATAAATAAATCTTAAAAAAAAAAACCTCTTTTAAATTAAAAAAAATACCCTACCCTTAAGAAGGTGATGGAGCACATTCTCTATTCCTTAATTGTGGGCTGCACACGGTGACTTTCTTCTCCAAGAGTCTAGTATGGAAAGGATTGGGGGCGTAAGTTTACACTGGAGTAAAATGACAAACAGCATCTCAACCAGGTGACCAAGATCAACATCAACATAAATCAGGATGATAGCAGGTACCCTTTTTTAAAAATTTTTTAAATTAACATACAATGTATTGTTTGTTTCAGGGGTACAGCTCTGTGATTCATCAGTCTTACACAATTCACAGTGATCACCATAGCACATACCCTCCTCAATGTCCATCACCCAGATACCCATCCCTCCCACCCCCCACCACTCTAGAAACCCTCAGTTTGTTTCCTGAGATTAAGAGTCTCTTATGGTTCGTCTCCCTCTCTGGTTTCGTCTTGTTTCATTTTTCCCTCCCTTCCCCTATGATCCTCTGTCTTATTTCTCAAATTCCTCATATCAGTGAGATCATATGATACTTGTCTTTCTCTGATTGACTTATTTCGCTTAGCATAATACCCTCTAGTTCCATCCATGTTGTTGCAAATGGCAAAATTTCATCTTTTTGTTGGCTGCATAATATTCCATTGTGTGTGTGTGTGTGTGTGTGTGTGTGTGTGTGTACAAAACACACACACACCACATCTTTATCCATTCATCTGTTGATGGACATCTAGGCTCTTTCCATAGTTTGGCTATTGTGGACATGATAGCTGGTACCCTTGATCCAATGTGCTAAAAATGGCAGTTTATTTCTGTGATCTTCCTCCCCAAACCCATAATCCCAGTCTAATCAGGAGAAAAACACTAGACAAATTCCATCTGAGGAACATTCCACAAAACCCCTAGCCAGCACTTCTTGAAACTGTCAAGATGATCAAAAACAAGGAAATTCTTAGAAACTGTCACAGCCAAGAAATGCCCAAGGAGACCTGGTAACTAAATGTAAGGTGTTATCCTGGATGGGGTCCTCCAACAGAAAAAAAGGACATTAGGTAAAAACTAAGGGAATATGAGTAAAATATGGACTTTATTTAATAATAATGTACCAGTATTGGTTTATTAATTGTAACAAAAGGACCATACTAATAATGTAAGATGTTGTTAATAAGGTCTACTGGATGTGGGGTATAAGGAAACTTTTTATATTATCTTTACAGTTTTTCTTAAATCTAAAACTGTTCTAAAATAAAAGACTTACTTTTTTTTTTAAGTCACAACAATAGAATAGCAGAAAACACATCCATCTTGACTTTGGCCCCAAGTGAAGGGAAATTCTTTCTCTGGAAATTTGTATTGTAAGTTGTCCGTACACTTATTTTTCATTCATTCATATTACCTGTATTGTCTGAAAATTTTCCTGTGAAGAATTTAATATAAAGTGGTTCGGGGTTGAGTAGGCTCCAAGGCAACTTCAAAAGCAAATGCAAATCCTCTCTGGAAGAATTTAACCTTAATGTAGCCTCAAAGATGTCTCAGAAATAAGTTCTTCTCCCCAAATTATCTCATAGTCAAAAATCATAAAACACACACACACAAATAAGACAACATGATAAGAACTAGCATTGATAGTTCTTGAAATTTTTGAGGTTGGAATCATAAGACACAAAATAAAAAATGACTATGAGTAATATGTTTAAAAAATTAAAAGAGAAGCTTGAACATTTGACACAGAAACAGGAATTATAAAAAGTGACAAAGATGATTTGCAAGTTATGCAAATTAAATCTTTTTATTTCAAATTAAACAAATACTTCTTGAGTACCCACTATAGGCTAGGGCATGAACTGGGTATATTCATATATATTATGTTTTATTTTCATAACAATAAATAATTATATTAAAAAGTACTAAAGTTGGAAACCTTCATCTTAAAATATTTTTCATTGTTTTGTCTTCTCTCTACTATCTGCAAACTTTCTTCTGATCTATTTTCTATTTCACAAATTCTCTCTGCACCTGTATCAAACTACTAGTACACACAGCTGTCGTGTTCTTAATTATGGCTGTTAGTAATTTTTTTTTTGTTCTAGAATTTCTGTTTGGTTCCTTTTCAAAGATGTTAAGTCACCTTTTTTTTAAGACTTTGAGAGAGAGAGAGAGTGAGTGGGAAGGAGAGGGAGAGAGAATATGAAGCAGATTGTGCTGAGTGCAGAGCCTGATGTGGGGCTCCACCCCACAGCCCGAGATCATGACCTGAGCCGAAACCAAGAGCCGGATGCTCAACTGACTGAGACACCCAGGTGTCCTGCTAAGTCACTTTTTATATTTAGTCTCCCTAAAGACTTTTTCAATCTTGTCTTTTTGTCTTTAACCATACTATTCATAGTTTTACAATTGTTTTCTGATTCCAGGATCTAAGGCTTCCATGGTTTTGTTTCTGTGGTCTGTAGTTTCTATTGATTTTCCCTGATGGCATCCTGTTTCCTGGCCCTGGATTATATTTGAGGATGTTCTGGTCATTGTATTTGAGAAATTATTCTTCCGAGTAATTTGAGGTCTAGAATGATTTTAATCTTCACCAAAGAAAATGTCTGCTTGCTTCCTCCAGGTGTCTTAATCTACCAGTCCGATACTGCCCCATCCATGCTCAGAGACTGAGGCTGTCCTGAATTACCCAGGCAATCCAAAACTGGGTTACAAATCGGTGAGGGTACTTATTTATTTCCATCTCACCATTTTCCTGAGGGCAAAGCCCTGTGGGGCTCCAATTTAAAGGCAGAACTCCTTACCTGGAGTGAGGCCAGGCTTTGTCTTTTGTCGCCTTTGCTTCATAGGACCAACAAAACCACCTTTGTACTCATTCCTTCCAGAGCATCATATACCTCCCAGGCAAAAAGCAGCATTGAGTGCTGGGCCCACTTCTCTAGGTTCTTGCCTTTTCCTAGACTTTGACCCAATGATTTCTCACTATCATATTAGCTTGGGACTTGAAAATCTTTAACAGAGATGAACTTCTAGGAAGAGCTGACTCCCCAGAGGGGGCTCCAAATTCGTTTTCCTCACTGGGGACTTATCACTTTAGCATTGCCCCTGCTGTGCCTGATTCCAGGAAATAAGTTATTCCATCCATGAAACTTTAGCTCAAGATTATAAAAAATCTTTTGTTTCCCTTAATGCCCAAGAGAGGATGACTTTTCAAAACCACAGTGCTAAAACACTAAGGGTCTATAAGAAGGAAAAGTAGAAGAAAAAAATTATGATTGCCATTTTCCAAAGAATTTGGTTTTGTTTTCTGAACCTAAAATGAGTCCTGATGTTTATAATTCCCATCAGGAAGACACACTCCTTTGGCATCTAGGTCCCAGACAAAACTAAGAGGTAAGGCCCTCCCATTTACTCTGAATTCTCTTTGGAGAAGCAGCCCTTACTAGGAGAATTGATAGGACTGTGAATCATAATGCAGTGAAAGACCTCTCCCTGCCTGGCTAAGGGTCCCAGTTATGTGTTTGTCTTCAGATGTCTGATCCCTCTTCCAACCTAGAGACAGTGAATGAGGATTTTGATGGAGGAGACTTTCATAGTCCCTCTCAAAAACATCCAAATAATTTAGAATCTCTCTCATTGCGTGACCCTTCACACTTAACGAAGGGCTTTATAGTACATTGGCCAGGCACCTGTATTCTGGGGCTGTGCTGTCCAGTATGGTAGCCACCAGTCACGTGTGGCTATTGAGCACTTGAATATGGCTCTATGAACTGATCGTGCTGTAAGGATAAACTACGAACCAGATTTTGAAAACTTAGTATGGAAAAAAAGAATGTACAAAAATTATCTCAATAATTTTTATATTGACTATATGTTGAAATAGTATTTTGGATTTATTAAGTTAAATAAATATATTATTAACACCTACTTTTTATTTTTTTAATTTGACTACTACAATATGTAAAATTACATAAGTGGCTTGCATTATTATATTTCTATCAGACAGTGCTGCCTCTAGGGTGATCTTGGTTCTAAAGACTGAATTTCCTCTTCCTGAATAGTTATTTTCCGAACTAGGATATGTACTGAAGTATCTTCAGAAAATTCCTGAACTTGCTTCCATTTATAGAAGTGGCATGATGTAATAAGAAAAAAACACCTGGGTTCTAATCTCTATGTTTGTTATTAACTAGTAATGAAGGTAGTCAAATCATTTTAACTCTTCGAGTCTGAGTTTCTCTATATAAAATGAAAGGGTTGAACCATGTTCCCTCTATGGTTTCTTCCAGTTCTATGATTACTTGATCTTTATTATGTTAAAATTTCTCCTAAAATATTTTCCATGGATAAGATGGACTTAGCTTTTTATTATAATGTATATATAATTTTAAACCTTCTTTTGAAGATATAAAAATAAATATTTCCCTTGTAAAAAAGATGTTAAGCTAATTTATATAACCCTGTATATGCTAACGTGCACATTCCTTTTCTGTGCTATTATTGCAGGTTTTGCTGTGAAAACTATTTTGTTAATGATAGTTTTTCCATTTTTAAGGTTCAATCTATGGCTATGATTATTATTTATTTTATATCATTGGTCCCCTAGCTTCTCCTCCACAGATCATTCTTCTTCCTCAGACATTATGTCTTCTACACTCTCTTTTGACCATTTCTGGTTATATTTTATGTCTTATTCTGGCCTCAGTCTCTTTCAGGACTGAGTTCTCTTGCTATCTCTTACCAGCAGCCTGGTCATATTCTTCCCCTCCTTTAGACTCAGGGACTTCCTGCTTTCCTCATCCCTTTCACAACAATTTCATCTGAAAAGATACAATAATAGGTCCACTTCAGGGTAAATTCCAGTCTTTGCAGTTACTTTTTATTTGAAGGGTGGGGGGCAGTGAGGTGGTGGGAAGGTAGGTCTTTACATTTTGAGCCTCTATTCCTATTAAATTGAGTGGAGTGTTTCCATTCTATATTTAAATTTTCTTAAACTCCATCACATACTTATGCTTTGCAAGCCCTGCCCACACCCATTCTTTCTTGTAAAAATGTGGCTTTAAACACATCTACAGTTACCTATGCAAGTAGGTATGTCTGCTCAAGAAACCTACTCAACCTTAACTTTTGGACAGAGATTGAGGAGCACTGAATTTAGAGTAAGACAATCTAGGTTCATTATCTTAGCTGCATTTGAACCAGATGTATCATCTTGGACAAATCCATTATCTGAGGTTTAGGTTCCTAATCTGCTAAAAGGAGCTATAATAACCCCTGTTACACATGTCACATGGTACTTCTGAGCATCTAAGGAAATAATGATCATGAAAGTACTTACCAATGGTAAAGCGCCCCTCAGCGTGAGCGATATTGGGCATCCTGAAACTTCATTAAATTTTGTTCCTACTTCCATTTTCCCTTCTTCGGGTCAGAATAAATACATTGACCCATTAAGCTTAGACAAGAATAGAGAATATGACTTAAGGTTTCCAGAATAATGGAAAGTTTCAAGTTAAGATGAAATGATCATTCTCTTCATTCAATCATAATGAGAGCTATGAAACACTTATTAGAACTAATGACCTAAGTTACTTTACACAATTCATCTAGGAAACTTAATTTGTCAAGAAACAGCAAATGGTTTTTTGAAATTCAAATGGAACCTGGATGGAGGGATTGGGGTCAATGTTAAATTGATAGTCATTTTAAGGAGCAATTAATGTTAATGTCATGAAAGTGGAGTGCAAAGAAAAGATTTTAAGAATTAGATGTTAATCAACTGGATGTTTGAGAAAGAATGCTGTTCCTAAAATTGAGGCAAAAATATTTTCCAAATACAAATTCAAGTGCTTAAAAATATTACCCAGGAATCAATAGAAAAAATCGTGTGTGTGTGTGTGTATACAAGTATATATATATTCTTTCCTGTTCTTTGAAATCAGAACTATGAGACAGAGCTTCTATCATCTATTATTCTTGGAATTTAGTGAAAAAAGAAAAGAATTTGGAATCAGTCACTCGGTTCCCTCCTTCCCCTACTTAGGAGCTATTTCCTTCTCCTTAAAAAGGGAGGCAATCCTGTCTGCTCCGCCTAACTGGCAAAGTTGTGCTAAGGACCAGGGCGCTGTGTGGGAAAAACAGGGACGGTTGCTGCTATTAGGACGACCAGAGTAGCTGTGCGCGGAGCAATGCAGTTTGAAACCCCCTAGCTCTTCTGAGGTGAAAGACACCTTGGCGAAGAGAAAGGCAGTTCTCTTGACCCCACGTCTATTTCATTTCTGATGCCACTTCAAACGTGGGTAAGAGGGAGGAGGGCCGGGGGAATTTAAGAAAGTTGGATACAGGGGAGAATGGCTGGCTCAAGAGCATGCGACTCTTGATCTCTGGGGTTGTGAGTTCGAGCCCCACCTTCGGTGTAGAGATTACTTAAAAATCTTAAAAAAAAAGAAAAGAAACTTGGACGCAGACCGCCTCCCCGCCTCCCCTCTTCCTTCATTCAACAAATACTTCTCCGACCCCTGTTGGGTGGCTGACCCTGGGCTAGTGAGAGCCGCGAAGAGGAAAGGACCCAGAATGTGGTTTCCGGGAGGACGCCGTCTAGGGAGCACACGCCGGACGCGTAACTGCGGGTCGGCGAGGACCGGCGAGGACCTGGGAGCACCCCCCCACTCCCGACAAAGCCCCTCCGCGGCGGCTGCCCAGCCCATCCCCCCGCACCCCTCCACGGCGGCGGCCAGTTGCGGCCGCGTCACCATGGCAACCAGTGGCGGCGCGGCGGGCAGGCGGCTGGCCGGGAGGGAGACGCCCTAACGGCCTCGGCGGCCGCGCGGACGCCGGGCCCGGGTGGCGGGAGCGCGGCGGCGGGCGGCGGGGCCCCTCGGGGCGGGCCGGGCGGAGGGTGACCCCGGCGTTCCTGCTCCGGGGGCCTCAGACCTCTCGGGAGAGCGTGGCGCTGCGCAGGTAACCCGCCCCGGCCCCCGGGACCCGGTCTCGACCCCCCTCGACCTGGCCCCTCGGCTGGGCTTGCCCAGGGCGGGGGCGAGGGACCCCTGCAGGCCGGCTGCTGCGCGGGGGGCCGGGCGTGAACCGTGCGCGCGCCGGCGGGGCGAGCCCGGGATGTCGGGAGGGTAGTGCGCCGGGTCTCCCTGAGTCAGCAGGTGTAGGTGCTAGCTGTGTGGCCTTGGGCGAGTCACCTAGCTTGTCTGTGCCTCGGTTTCCCTGACGTTAAAGTGAGTGATTGGAAGAACCTGCAAAATCAGTTTATTCATTTGTCCCTCCTGGTCAAGGTTTCGTTCCCTATCCCTGCTCCTCACCTCTCTGCTCCACACACAATCCCAGAGCCTCTCTTTAATTCCTTTAATTTGGAAGTGACGTGAGCCCGGGAGTCTTCCTCCTCGTTCTGCCATCTTGAATGCTATTTAATTGACTTTAATTCAGTGATTCAGAGGAGTTGAAGTTCTTTTCAATACTTTGTCCATTTATTCTCATATATTTTTTTTTAATTAAAACATTGTTGCTGGGGAAAACGTTTTTCTTTCCTTTTCTTTCTTTCTTTCCTTCCTTCCTCCCTCCCGCCCACCTTTCTTTCTTTCTTTCTTTTTCTTTCTTTCTTTCTTTCTTTCTTTCTTTCTTTCTTTCTTTCTTTCCTTCCTTCTTTCTTTCTTTCTTTCTTTCTTTCTTTCTTTCTTTCTTTTCTTTCTTTCTTTCTTTCTTTCTTTCTTTCTTTCTTTCTTCCTTTCTTTCTTTCTTTTCCTTTTCTTTTCTTTTCTTTCTTTCTTCTTTTTCTTTCAGCAAGTACTAACATCCAGGTAAACAGGTGCCCACAAAGCCATTGAGGAATTGTAAGATTTATATTTTTAGGCAACTCTTAACCTGTTTGTCCTAAATCTCATGGTATATTTATTCTAACAAAACCCAGAAAGGGCCAAAGAGAGAATTTACTTAAAATAAAGGCGAACTTTTAAGGGACGAGAAAGGAAAGTTTGAGAACATTTAGCTTTAACTCCTCTACAATAGGAATTCTCTTTTACTCATCTCATGTGATGAGCCCTTTGCAAAGTACCTGGCACCAAGCTGTTCTTCAAGAAATAGTGAATGAATGCTCATTTCAGCCAATGTCATGTATTTCAACTCATGACTGAACCAATGTCATAAACGCAGGGGGGAATTTTTAAAAAGGTCCAAATTTCTGCATTTTGTAGAACCAAGAGCTGCTACACTTGGAGAAGTGCACACAGCATGGTTTGCCAATAGCAGAATTTTCTTGCTTTATAGGTGAATAAAGTAAGCGTTTTAGTAATCTAGATCATTTTCTCCCCTAATAGATTAAAAATCAAGAAACAAATCAGATGCAGCACTTTCTTGACATGGAGAACCAAGCCCATAATATGATGGGGTAAGTGTTGATTGAAAATTTTCAGTTTAATAAGTGGGTCCTTAACTATCCCCAAAACTCCCAGATGATACATGAATTTCAAAATTGAGTATTAATAGAAGGATGTACCAATTACTTTTGGTGAGGTGGATGGAGGGAAATTCAAGTGATTCTAATCAAGAACCTATGGTATGTATCTTTCCAATTTTGACTATGGGTCTGTATTGGAAAATCACCATTTTCCAACTTTTAGTGAGTTTTTCCGGTGGTTTAGGGTGATGGGTGCTCACACAGACCAGTGTGCTCTTGGGTTCCTAGCAGCTCCCACCCAGTTTGCTTCTTTCTTGCTGCACTGAGTGTCCCAGGCTTCCCTGCACACTTGTCCTGAAGGCTGAACTCAACCCTTAAACATAGCCTCAGAACAGATTTGGCTCCTACAGACTCTGCAGAGAACAAACTGATGGTCACCGGAGAGCAGGTGGGTGGTGGGATGGGTGAGACAGGTGATGGGGATTAAAGAGTGCATTTATCATGATGAGCGCTGGGCGAGGTATGGAACTGCTGAATCACTATATTGTACACCTGAAACTAATATAACACCATATGTTAACTATCCTGGAATTAAAATTTAAAAACTTAATAAAATTTAAAAAAAAGATTTGGCTCCTCAAACAACAATAAGAACTGAATATTTTACCAAAGGTCTCATGAAGAGATAAGGGACAGAATTTGTACAGCATTCCCCACTGCAAAAAATTAAATTCCCTTTCACAAATACCTGTCCCCACCCCTCCCATGCCACCACGACCACAAAGGTTCCTCTTCCTGTTGTTTCATTAGTCAGCAGGCCACTGGCTAACCCCAAAGCTGGGGGCCGGGCAGAGGAGGGGACAGGTGAGGGGCGAACACGGGAGGGACAGTGGGTACGAGTGATACTCTAGTGCGTAATCTTGACTGTGACTGACTTGCACTCGTCAAACCTCTCCAAGTGTCTCCCTTTCAGTTATTCTGCTCAGACCATGACTTTGACATCATGCTGAAGGAAAGCTGCATAGGTCTGGGTAAGAATAACGGTCGGTTTTGTAAATCCTGCTGCATACGCCTCCTTACAACAGCCTGGCTGCTATTGTTCTCATTGTATAACTAAGAGAATCGAGTGTACTAGTTAGATTATAGTCTAAGGTCTTGTAATAAGGAGACCCCGAAATACAGTGGTTTAAATAAGATTGCAGTTTATTTCTCTTTCATGGACAAGTTTTGGGATAAGCAACCCAGGACTGGGAGGGCAGCTCTGCCCTCCTCACGGCATGATTTTTATGCCTGGACCCAAAGTGGTGGCTTCAGTTTCCACTGCTGTGCTCCTGCCAGAGCGAAGGGGGAAGGGCAAGAGGAGAGGAGATTTGGTTCCTTTTTGGAATGTGCCCTGGAAATAGCAGGCCTCACTTCCAGCCATTTCCTTTAGGCCAGAACTTCGTCCCAGAGCTACAGCTAGCTAGCTGCAAGAAAGGTTGGAACATGTGGTCTCTAACTGAGCAGCTCGATGGCCAGCTAAAGCCTAGGTGATGAAAGGAAGAAGAATGGATGTTGGTGGACAGTTAGCAGCCTCTACCACATTTCTGAGCTGAGAAAGGTAGAAAGAAAGAGAAATAAAGCAGCAGCTTGCCCCAGAATGTACAACTGGTTAGTGGAAAGGTAGGATTTGAATTCGGATACATGTGGCTCTAATCCCTGCATGCTTTGCTCCACGGGAAATGGGTGGCCCTGAGATGTGGGAGCAGCCTGCGTGCTCTCTGTGGCAGAGCCCAGTTAGGATTCGGGGCTGAGCGGGTGTTAGGTCCCTGCTGTGATGACGGCACTGAGGGCTAAGAGGCGGACTGGAGGTCTCGAACCCGAGGCTTGATACCAGATACCACTTGACTCCTGCAGATCTGAGGCCATGGAGACTGCTATTTGTCTTCATTCATTCTTTTGGGGGAAAAGTGTAGAATATTGAATGCATAGCAAGCACAACACTAAGTCTCTTAGTTTATACAAAGATCATTAAGAAACAGACCTTAAGGAGCTTAGAATTTAGTGGAGAGTCACAGAGCTTGTTTGGGTACAATGTAACCACAAGCCAGAAGTGAATGAGAATCACTAGAGGTTTCCCTGAGGAACTACCCTACTCATCCCAGCAGACATGGGACCAGACATTGTCTACCATGGTCTACAAAGCATGAAGAGCCAGGCTGGCTTTGCTTCTGTCCTACATGCTATTGAGATATATGTAAAAATCGAGATCATAAAGACAATAAAACCTCATCAGGTTTCACAGAGGTGTGTTACAGAGCTTATCAAACCATGTCACCTACATACACAGTAACATTTTGTGGCGCAACTTCATCTAACAGATATTTATCTAGAGTCTACTATAAGCCATTGATTGGTCTCAGCACCAAAAGAGAGCAGTGAACAAAACGAGGCCACTCCTCCAAGGGTTAGTGGGAGATACTAACATGTTTCATATGGTCATATGAAGAGAAACAAAGCAGGCTAAGGATGGGAGGTTGAATGGGGTGATCAAAGAATGGTTCCTGGTCAGGTGGCTTTGGGGCAGAGATTATATTGGGCAAAGAGAGTTCCAGACAGTAGGAACAGAAAGTGTGAAGGGGTAAGGAGGGAGCTTTTGCCCAGAACATTCGTTGGGTGAGTCATTATGCTCTGACACCTGGGTTATCACAGGGTTTGATTTTAATTTTAAATCCATGATTTCCCCCAATTATAGGTGTTTGTATTTGTGCCATAATAATCAACTTAAACTCCTTCTAATCAAAACAGCCTTATCTGAGTTTGTCCTTTTCATTTGTTTTTAGAGTGTGTGCCCAGAACATAAGTAATTACAGAATGAACAAATGATGTATTTGTATTGGCCTGTTAAAGAGAACTGTGTCTAGATTTTGCTTTGTTTGTTTACTTCTTAATTCCTACTCTTACTAGCTTGTCCTTGTATGATTTATTTTACTTATCTTGTTGTCCTGATTTTTGAGTTGAAAAATCTGGTTCAGTTATTTTTATGATTTCTGAATTTTATGATTTCTTTAAGCTTCTCCTGAGCACAGCTCTGCTGTGGGCCATAGTATTAGTGTTTCCACTCTCATTTCCTAAATAGTCTGGTATTTCAACTTTGATTTCCTCCGTGACTAATTTGAGATATTTAAGACATGTAACTTCTGGGGGGGTGTTAATTATATTTTTATTATTATTACTTTCTAATCTCCCTACCACCACTATGGCCTATCTGATATTTCAATTTTGTTAAGAGTGTTCTTATAATCTGTTGCATGATCAGTTGTTAGAAATGTCCTTTGGGCTTTGAAAACACATGTATATTCTGTATTGGTTGAGTAAAAAGGTTAAAAAAGTTATATATGGGTTATCGGACCTTTTACTAAGTATGTTTAAATCATGTTTTTCAAATCCATTGTTACCTTACTTTTTGTCTATTTGATCTGTCAAATTTTAAGAAAGAGCTTTACCATAATTGTGGTTTTGTCCAATTCTTATATTTGGAACAGTTTTTGTCTTACAGATTTCAGTGTTCTGTTGCTTAATGCATTGAGGTTCATGGATGTTATATCTTCTTGGTATATTATAGGATTTAGCTTTATAAAAGATCTCACAAGTTAATGTGTTTTTTTGTTGTTGAAATTCTGCTTTGCCTGATATTCATATTGCCGTCTCTGCTGTCTTTTTAGTTTAACTTTAGTCTGTAATGTCCTTGTTCATCCCCTTTGTAACGGAAGAAACTCAGTCTTTTCCTTTCTCTGTAGGGAGAAACCCAGTTCTTCTCTTCTATGTCTTTCTTCCCTCTGTGCCTTTATCTTCACAGAGAACATTTCACTTCTGATGCTTCTGGTCATCAAATGTGTGAAGGTTTTTCCCCGCCAAGCAATTGTCTGTGACACCAGCTGGGTGTCCTACAATTTAACGCAATTCTGACACCGCCTGCCTGGTGATGGCACGAGGTCACACAGGTGAAGGGCTCAGCCCCACAAGCCTGCTCCTCCTGCCGTGTTAGAGGCCAGGAGCAAGCCCAGGTTGCTGCCTGTGCTTCGGACTGCTGTAGATGGCAGGTTCCAGTGCCCCCCACCTAATTTGCTAGAGTGGCTCACAAAACTCGGGGAAACACGTTTATCAGGACAAAGGGGAAAGGCTACAGATGAACAGCCAGATGGAAGAGAGGCATAGGGCGAGGTGTGTGGGAAGGGGTGCTTGGCTTCCAGGCCCTTGCCAGGTGGGCCAGCCTCCCAGCACTTCCTGTCTTACCAACCCAGAAGCTCTCCGAACCCTGTGTTTTGGGGATTTTTTTATGGTGGCTCCATCGTATAGGCATAATGGACCATTAATAGAAGGTGGAGCTGAAAATTCCAAGCTTCCAATCATGGCTTGGTCTTTGCAGTGACCAGCCCTCATCCAGGAGCCCACCTAGAACTGCCTCATTAGAACAAAAGGCACTCCTATCACCTGGGAAATTACAAAGTTCCCCTTGTGCCGGGAACCAGGGTCAAAGACCCAGATGTTAGAGCAAAAGATGCTCCTGGTGCTCTTATCACTTAGGAAATGGCAAGGATTTTAGCAGCTCTGCGCCAGGAATCGGGGGCAGAGACCAATATATATTTTCTATCATCTCACACTCTTGTTTTGAATATTTTTATATCATATTGTGTCTCTTATAAGGAACATATGGTTAGATTTAATAATATACCTCAGTTGGAGAGTCTCTGCCATGAAAAGGAGGATCTATTTCTTTATTTATGCTAATATTTGACCCATTTTGATTTCCCCAAATTTACCAGTCTGATCTAATTTTCTTTTTCCTCATTTTCTCTTAGAAGTTTTACATCCTATTTTATAAGTTGTCAGTGGACATTTTTTTAAAGATTTTATTTATTTATTTATTAGAGAGAGAGAGAGACAGAGCACCAACAGGGGGAGGGGCAAAGGGAGAGGGAGAAGCAGACTTCCCGCTGAGCAGTGAGCCCCATGTGGGGCTTTCTTTCCGGTTTGTTCTTCCCTCCTTCCTTCCTTTTTCTTTCTCTGTGTGTGTGTGTGTGTGCACGTGTGTGTGAACGTTTATAGGATTTTTTTTTTTATCCTTGGAATTTACAAATTTGTCAGGATAACTTTCTAGGTATGGATTCTTTTGCCATGATACTTCACATCATTTGGTGAACACTTTTACACTAAAGATTCAAATCTCTTCAACTCAGTGACATTTTCTTCTATTTCTTTGGTTAATGATTCTCCACTCTTTTGTTTCATTCTCATCCCCTAGAAGGATCCTGTCTTTTTCTTTTCTCTCATAATTTCCGTTGTCCTGAGGACTTTCTTGAGTTTTCTCACTTTTATTTCAGCACTGATTATGTTGTTTTTACTGCCTCTCCTGGGACTTTTAGTACTGGCAACCATGTCAGGACCCTGAGATCAGGACCGTGAGATCATGACCTGAGCCAAAGTCAGACGGCGAACGGACTGAGCCACCCAGGTGCCCCTAAAGGTCATTTCTAAATAGGAATTTGATAGGAATAAAATGCATTGAGCAATCCTAAGGTCAACGAAATACATTTATAGAGTCCCAAAATGTATGAATTCCAGAGTGTTGCTTTTTTTTTTTTTTAAAGATTTTATTTATTTATTTGACAGAGAGAGACACAGCGAAAGAGGGAACAAAAGCGGGGGGAGTGGGAGAGGGAGAAGCAGGCCTCCCGCCAAGCAGGGAGCCCTACGTGGGGCTTGATCCCAGCACTCTGGGATCATGACCCGAGCCAAAAGAAGGCAGACGCTCAATGACTGAGCCACCCAGGTGCCCCCAGAGTGTTGCTTTTAAAAAATGGGTTTTTTTTCCTTGTATAAGTGGATTCCCCTATAATGGCTAACTTCTTTAAAATATCTTTTCTAACTGAAACAGAACATTTATCCAGATCTTTCTTTACTGAGTTACACATGTGTATAGTTTAAAAAGTCATTTGGTTCCTTATCGCTGTTATCAAAAAACAAGTCTCCTGTTCCCTCCCCAGTGGCAATTCTTTTGGTATTTATCTCCCTATCTCTAAATAACATGCTTATCTTGCTACTTCTTGATTTTCAGTTTTAAGCATTATCTATTGGCATCCATCATGGTTACTTTTTCTGCCTTCACCACCTCATCCCCACCAGACACACAGTCCCACACACACATACACACACACACACAGTCCCCCCCCACACATACACACAGTCCCATACATACACATACACACACACATGCACACATACCCACAGTCCCACACACACACAGTCCCCCCCCACACACACACGCACACATATACACAGTCCCCCCCCCACACAGTCCCACACACACACAGTCCCCCCCCCACACATACACACAGTCCCATACATACACATACAGACACACATGCACACATACCCACAGTCCCACACACACACACACAGTCCCCCCACACACACACACAGTCCCACACACACATACACACACACACAGTCCCCCCCCACAGACACAGTCCCCCCACACACACACAGTCCCCCCCACACACACACACAGTCTCCCCACACACACACAGTCCCCCCCACACACACATGCACACATATACACAGTCCCCCCACACACACACAGTCCCCCCACACACATACACACAGTCCCATACATACACATACACACACACATGCACACATACCCACAGTCCCACACACACACACACAGTCCCCCACACACACACACGCACACATATACACAGTCCCCCCCCACACACACACAGTCCCCCCACACACATACACACGATCCCATACATACACATACACACACACATGCACACATACCCACAGTCCCACACACACACACAGTCCCCCCACACACACACATGCACACATATACACAGTCCCCCCACACACAGTCCCACACACACACACGCACACATATACACAGTCCCCCCCACACACAGTCCCACACACACACAGTCCCCCCACACACATACACACAGTCCCATACATACACGTACAGACACACATGCACACATACCCACAGTCCCACACACACACACACTCCCCTCACACACACACACAGTCCCACACACACATACACACACACACAGTCCCCCCCCCAGAGACACAGTCCCCCCCCACACACACAGTCCCCCCACACACACACACAGTCTCCCCACACACACACAGTCCCCCCCCACACGCACACATATACACAGTCCCCCCCACACACAGTCCCACACACACACAGTCCCCCCACACACATACACACAGTCCCATACATACACATACACACACACATGCACACATACCCACAGTCCCACACACACACACAGTCCCCCCACACACACACGCACAGTCCCACACATACACATACACACAGTCCCACACACGCACATACACACAGTCCCCCCCCCACACACACACACAGTACCCCACACACACACAGTCCCACACATACACACACACACACACAATCGTACTTCGCATTCTTCCATCCTCTCAATACACCGTAATTCTGATTGGATCAACATTCTGTTTGCCTCGTTATGACTTGATAAGTGCTCCTCACTTCTGAGCCATAGAGCATGCTGTGATGACTTCCTTTCCTATAAAACGTTTTGTCTTCTCCTGGAGTTAAGAACTCTAGTATCTTAACTATAATTTCTAAAAGTTTTCTTCTTCAAGGAGAAATTTCCTTCCAAAACTGTCTTTCTGCTTGTATTTGACCTAGTTGTGTGAACTGCTTTCCTCACACGTCTGTGATCCCTGACTGCTCACTCCCAGTGTAGGATGGCAGAGTCAAAGCTGACAGGAAGCTCCAGTGTATACACAAGGTGCTTGTT
The DNA here is from genome assembly GCF_964656455.1 of Halichoerus grypus. Taxonomy (NCBI): domain Eukaryota; kingdom Metazoa; phylum Chordata; class Mammalia; order Carnivora; family Phocidae; genus Halichoerus; species Halichoerus grypus. The sequence continues at coordinate 73,720,736 of NC_135722.1, forward strand.
GACGGGGGGCTTCTCGGCGTGTCGTCAGCCTAGTCTTGCTCAGTCTCTGTCTCAGGCTGATCAGATTCTAGAGAACACTCTTCTAAATTCTCCTGCTTAGAGGGTGTAAATTGGGCTGCCGGCATTTACCCCCTCTACCTAGTTGGGTTGCTTCTTGGCTTTCTCTACTGTTCGCTGCCATTATCTTTGTCCTCGTCGGTTAAAAATACCCCTTTGCTTCATTTTAGTGGGATTTGGGAAGGAAAAATGTTGATGTTCATCCATCTTCAACCAAAAGTCTTATTTTTCTCTACTAAATCATTTACTTTTGATTCTGCAACTTATATCTTAGTCATTGATCTTGTTCATAGAATCTTATCAAATCCTTCCTAAAAATCTGCATGATCTGCCAGTTTTTTTAATCTGCCATGAAAGTCATATTTTCAAAGAACCGAGACAGATGGATAATAAAGCATAACCTCTCACATCTAATTCAGAAAAATCCTTTAAAGCAGTACTCTATGTGGGCATCTTCCTTAACCTTTTAAGTGTTCTTTCCCTCTGAGATATATTAATTCATACTCACAACTTTACTTCCCAGTTTCTTGGTTTAATACAGTTTTAATTATAATTTGTAAAACATTCTAATATAAGTCAATATATTGGTAGTTTAATAAATTGTAGTAATGTATACCTTTTTAAGATTTTATTTATTTGCGAGAGAGAGAGAGTGCAAGCAGGGGGAGCGGCAGAGGGAGAGGGAGAAGCAGGCTCCCCGCTGAGCAGGGAGCCCAACGTGGGGCTCGATCTCAGGACCCTGAGATCATGACCTGAGCTGAAGGCAGCTGCTTAACCGACTGAGCCACCCAGGTGCTCCTAAATTGTAGTAATGTATTCTTTTTGCACATTGAAAATTCTTTTTTTTAATTTGGTTGATTCTCTTGCCTTCTGAATGGCCCAGTCTATACCCCCATTATTCTCCCTCCACTCTTTATTCCCACCCACACATATTCCTTTCCAGAGTAATCAAATCTGATAAGTTGTACTTCCTAGTTTCTCTGAAGAAGAAACAAAGTGAAATAGACCTGGGGTAAAATCCTGATATTTTACTTTGAAGGTAGATCCTGAAATGTTAGCACAGTGCTTAGTGTTTATAGGAATTCACTGAATGATTTTGAAAGGGAGGAAGACACTAGGAAGGGAGGGGGGAAGGGAGGGGGGAACGGGGAAGGAAAGAAAGGAAGGGAATGATTCCTTTGAGAAACTAATTAAGCTGCTACTGAGTTTAGGCAAAGATTAAAAATGCCACCATGTAGGATATATCCACATATACTTTTTACAGGACAATGTTTATGAAAGGTCAATTACAGTAGTTACAAGTTAAAGTAATATGTGTGAACCCAGGCCTGTACCTCACGGACTAGGCCCACTGGCCGTGTAAAATGGGAAGTCACTGGAGGGCCTTGAACAAAGCGCTGACATTCTCTGACTTAGTGTTTTAAAAGGCTTACCCCGGTTGCTCTGTGGAGAATAAACCACAGCAAGGCAAGAGCAGGAGGGACAGACAAGCTAAGCTGTTGCAGTCATTCAGGTGGGACATGACAGTGATTTGGATCAGGTTGGTAGAGGTAGAAATAGTAACAAATGGGTATATTTTGACAGAAGCGCTGACAATATTTAGAGATCGTGGATTGGATATGTGGTGTGCAAGAGGGAGATGGGCAAAGGATGATCCAAAATCTCTTCCCCCACTGTTTGGAAGGATAAGATTGTCATTTATTAAAATAAGGAAGACTAGAGAAAATGCAAGTTGGTTTGAGATGCCTGTTATACATCCGGCTGAAGATGTCAAATAATTAGCTGTATATACAAGTCTCCAGGCAGCTTTCTGCTTCCCCACCCTGAGGGTGGGGCTTTTGTGTTGTGGTCACCTTATGGCCGCAAGATGGCTAACCGCCTCAATCATTACATCTCCTCCCAGAATGGGAGCAGAGGAAGGGCAATGGGGAAAAACAAAAGAGCACATGTCAGCATTTTATTTTGGCTTTTTCCAGAAGTCAAAGCCCCAAGAAACAAGGATTTGGATGCAAGTGGTTTATTTGGGAGATGAAAAATGTGCTATATTAGTTTCCTCTGACTGCTGTATAACAAACTTGGTGGCTTAAAACAACCCAAATTGATTCACTCACAGTTCTGGAGTCCAGAAGTCCAAAATCAGCATCACTAGGTCAACATCAAGGTGTCTGGAGGGCTACGGTCCATCCAGATGCTCTGGGGAAGAATCTGTTCCTTGCCTCTTACAGCTTCTGCTGGCTGCCAGCATCCCTTGGCTTCTGGCCACATGTCTCTGACCTGTCAAGCCAGCATCTTAACGTCTCTTTCTGGTTCATCTCCATATCCCTTCTCCTGTGTGTGTCACATCTCCCCCTGCCTCTTTCTTAGGGCACACCCAGATAACCTAGGCTCATCTCCCCATCTCAACATCATTAACTTATGCAGAGACTTTTCTTCTAAATGAAGTAGCATTTATTTATTTATTCCAGAGATTCAGATGTGATATCTTTGGGGTCCTTGTTTCGGCCTACCACCTATGGGACTAGGGAAATGAAATAAGGAAGGGCAAGTTATGAAACCAGCTACCACTGAGAGTGACTGGAGCGCAAGCCTAATGGGGAGACTCTGGAACCCAGTCTAAAGCACAGCCCTCAGAGTTATCCCATCCAGTGAGCAAGTGAGTATTTACACACCAGTAACTGACAATCACAGGTTGAAGATTGCTCCTGGGAGGGCTTCAATTTCCTGTTACTTCTGGCCTACCATACGGGTGGCAAAGAAGATCCCCAGTGGCAAGAGGAGGGATTCAGGCAAAGAAATGCAGGTTGTCCCCTGGAAATCAGGCTGAGTGCCCCCAAGTGGTAAGTGTGAGGGCTGGGTAGGCACCAAGGGCAACTGCTCTAGCTCTCTCTGGCTGTTTAATACCTCTCACAGGCCAGATTGTGTGCATGGCCATGCCTAGCTCCAGGGGAGACTGGCCAATATGGCTGTGTTTTTAGCTGGACACATTTCCACTCTGAGTAACACTGGAGATGTCTTATGGAAGAAAGGAAGGGTGGGTGTTGGGTAGGCACCTAGCCCCGTAGGAGATAAGAATGGAATCAGACAAGTGATAAGGATGACTCACACCAAGGTCTTATCACTGGATAGGGTGAGAAGTGATCAGAATTGAGGACATTTATTGGAGGCAGTGCCAATAGACCTGGTGTTCTGGGGTTTGAGGGAAACACAAATCTCAGATCGTGAGGGTTTTGATCTTGAGCCACTATAGCAGTGGGGCCAATTAAAGAGATAGGGTGGACTGGAGTGGGAGCAGGTCCGTGGTGTGGGGAGTCAAGTGCTGTTTTGAATCTGAGAATTTTGAGATGCCTATAGACATCCTGTGAGGATGTCGGTGTTGAATGGTAGTTGGATATAGAAGTCTGGAGCTCAGAACTCAGGCTGCAGAGAAAGACTTGGAAGTTAGAAGAAAACAAGCGGGCATTAGAAGGTTCATTTCCAACATTCCGGAAACAGCGTATTTTCTGTTTTCCTAATATTGGAAAAACAGATTTTATCAATGTTTACCTAATTCTTTGCTGTTGGGATCCAGTGAAATAGCTGGCTCTAGTTTTGAAGAGAACAGGGGTTAAATGGCTATCCTCATTTGTGCTAATACTGCAGTCTTTCAGCAAAGAGACCTTTTAGCAAGAGGGAATTTTAATTGTCCTAGAGATTGGCTTATAGAATCCAAGCTAACGCATATGTAGTTTATTATTAATTATACCGTGGTTCTCTGTATTAATTTGAAATAATATTTCAGATATAGAAGTTTATGGGGAAAGTAAAGTTACTTTTATTTCTAGATAATTATAAAAATCACCTGAAGAAAGAGGGTTGGTGCTTGCTAATATTTCAACTGTCTTCTTATATCATTCAGTCTGTGAACCAAGATGTTACTCAGAAGAGGAATAGTCATTATAGAAAAAGTTTTAAGAAAAAGTTTATTTGTAATATAGGTATTTAAAAGAATGGAGCACTGGGTGTTATATGCAAACAATGAATCATGGAACACTACATCAAAAACTAGTGATGTAAAGTATGGTGATTAACATAACATAATACAATTTAAAAAAATGTAAAAAAAAAATCCTCCATTCTTTTTAGAACATAAAAATTGTGAGATTTTAAATTTGTATGTACCTAGAATTCTGGTAAAACATTGATAGGGACTTAGAAGCTATCACATTGCATTTTATTTCTATAAATGTCTTTCTTTGATGATTTTGATGAAGGCTCTAGAATAAGGCCTTGATAAGTACATGTAAGCATGCTTTTTGGGAATGGTGGGATTTATACTCCTCCACATCCCAACATTAAGCTTATTATAGATGAGCGAGCAGAATGGACTGAGTATGAGCCACCATCTCAAATAAGCAGTAAAAATAGGCATTGTAAGGCTGCTAAGTCAGCACACATTAATGAGGACAGTAAATAGCCTTTTTTGGACAATGAGAAAAGTGCTTGAGAAAAGCTATTTTTAGCTATAATTTGGTAACTAATTTTGAACGAGGGCAACAGTGAAATTATGACCTTTATGAGCCTTTCCCTTTACTGTCTTAGGGGGAGCAGGCTGACATCACAGACATGTCTAAGAAATTGGGTTCTGGGGCATCTGGAGTCTCTCCCATTTGGTTCTATTTAAGTTTCTGTGGTACAGTATTTGATACAGAATAGGGTCTATGAGCCACCACAGAAAAGTTAAATTATATTGGTATAGCTAAATATATAGTAATATAACTAAGACAAATAATATGTTGCTACGTTTTAGAATGAGTTTCATTAAAATATTTTGGAAAAGTTAAGACCTAATATGATGGCTCATATTGCCCATTGACCTTTTGGGAACTCGTTTTCTTAGTCTTCCATGTTGCGTGACAGTCTTCTCTTTCTCTTCAGCTTATGTTTTCCTTTCTCAATCCCTCCGCTTCCTCCATGATGACTTCCATATTTGTTTTTCGAACCCCCTCTTCTCTCTCTGAAGCTCAAGATCCATTTCTATTCTGACATCTTTTATGTCCCCAAATGAACTCACTTTGTTTTTTACAGACCTCTTTCTCCATTTCTATTTTCCAGGTTGATGATGGGGAGGCTGCCCCTACATCCCCCTTGGCCCAGAACAATCACTGCTTTATACCTTTGTCCTGGCATAATTATCATTAGGGCCCCTTCGACTTCCAAAATTGTCCTGGTTTGGGTAATGGATCACATGGTCACCATGGCTGTCTGTCTGATGAAGGTCTGCCCTTGTAAGAACCAGCATGTAAGCTCATATATGAAAGGACTTTGGAGTAACATACATGTCCATGTATCTTACTCCAGCTCTTTTTACTCTGAATGACTCTCTACTTTCCATTCTCCTGTCCCCCCAACACACTGACCACCACTACCGCCATTTATCCATCAGCTTTGTATTTTGCTCTCTTCATGTATTTTGACTCTAGGCTCCTCAGATTTGTACTCACCCTGCAAGTCTCAGTGTGCCCCCTTCCTTCTGGTTTGAGACCTCTCTCCTGACCCCACGATCCTTCTCTTAGGAATTGTCCCCGGGGATAAACCCAGTAATCAGGGCCTGGGTTTGTATGTCTTAAGTAGTGTATCAGACACAATCCACCCAGTCCCTAAAGCTGGAAGACTCAGAGGACTTTTTTCCTTTTTAGTGCCTCCATCAACTTTTCTAAAATTGGAAAAATAAGATCTACTTTACAGGATGTTGTGAGGATCCATAAGAGGAAGAACAGGAAGGTAATTAGCATAGTGTTAGTCAGCGTTTGACTAAAGGAAGAAATGAAAATATGAATAATGTTAGTGCCCAGCTCTGTGAAGAAGGCTAAACTAAGCCTTTTGTATTTCATTTTAAAGTTCATTAGATTAAGGAGCAAATACTGATGCTGTGGAGACCAACTGCTCTTAATTATTTCTGAAAAACTGAAGAAGGGAAGATATACTAGAAGATTAGACTACTGAATTTCAAAAGGAATATTAAATTTGACAGAAAGCTGAGTTGGATGTAAATCTGAGTTGGACCAAGTCTTTGGGAAGACTCTGGAAGGGATTCTGCGTGGTTTGTGAACCCAGGACTCAGCATGGACGCATACTAGATCAGCTTTGGCTTACGGGGCTGATATGCTGGTGCATGAGGGAGCATATAGATAGAATCTTCCTTGGGTTTTGCCGTCATATTTTACAGGGCTTTTTGTGACATTCTTATGGGGGGAAAAAAAAGAGAAAAGATTGTAAATTTAATTAAGTGGATTAGAAACTGATCATAGGAAAAGAAATTATCACCAGATCCCTGTCACTCTGAAGGGCTTGATAGTGGAATGCCATAGAGCTCTGTCCTCCATCCTGTCTTGTGTGACATTTTACAGTAACTTGTAGGGGAAAAAAAAAACATATTTATATATGAAACAAGTAATGCTTATCAGATCAGTAGCTGACACAAAACTGAGAGGTATAGTGAATATATTTTCTGACAGAAACAGGATCCCAAAACATAAGCTCCTTGAGGAAGGCTTCAAGTTTGTATTCAGTACCTTTCCTTTCTAGTCCCCGAAATGCTGCACGTATTCATTAGTCTCGTACTGTACCTGCCTTGCAAGTGTCTCTATGCACAGGTCATGTGTCTCTGTCTTCCCAGTTCCTCACACAGTGGGCAGCAGTCGCTGAATGAATGTTTGCTTCATTAAAGAACCAGTGATGACCACACACGTTGAGAGGCTGAATCTATCACTCTGAAATGTAATAAGGATAAATATAAAGCTCTGCCCTTAGAGCACCGCCCCCCCTCCAAGATGAAACAAGCACAAGATAGTGGCTTTGTTTGTAGCATGCATGAAAAAGGTGTTTGGACAAGAATAAAATCACCTTGAAATGGTATCATATACTGCTTTGCCCTTCCCCTTCCCAAATTCAAAGCTAAGGTGATCTTCATCAGCTCGAATAAAAATACATAGCACCTGCAACAAAGGATGTGAGTCCCTGTCTAAACTGGTTAGACCATACCTGGGGTATTCTGTTAATGTTCTGAATGGTACATTTCAAGGAGGAGGTCAACATAGGAACTTGTTCGGTGGAGAGCCACCAGGATTAGGAAGGGTCTGAAAATCTTACCATAGTCATTCACTTTTTCATTCATTCAACAAATGGTATGTTAAGCGTCTAGTATTTTCCAGGCAGTAAACTAGACAGTGAGTGGTGGAGGAAAAAGAAATCTCCATGAGCAACTGGAGGAAATAAAGATACTTGTGGAAGTAAAGACCACCCAAATGAGAACAAATGAAGCCTATTTATTCAAAGCTTGCTATAGCAAGGGAGTCAGCAACCATCACTTACATGTGGCAGAGGCTCGAAGGCCGGGTGGGAAAGCTTTACAGTAAACAAAAGAGAAGGCTTTGGGTATGCTTTCATTGGATGGAGGCTGTTACTGGGAAGCCGGACGCAGGATTAGTAGAAGCGGGGCATCCCATGTGATTAGTCTGGGGAGCGTAATTGGCTTTCTCCAGTTAGTCCTGAGTTGGAAGTGGGGGCAAAAATTAAGGAAGCTATCAGTCATTGACCGAGTCCTGACCATTCTAGGACTATTGCTATAGAGGTTGTGGGTAAGAGTCTGTTATCATATGTTCTGGCCATTGTCTGTTTGAATGTTCAGTATCTACTATTGAACACTGAGAAAACTTGGAAGAATCTGGGGTGACTGATAACTGTATTTGACATTGATAACTGTATTCAAGTACTTTAAGGTCTACTGTGTTGAAAAGGCATTTATTTTGCATGGTCCCAATGGATCAGATTAGAACTAGTGGGTGAAAAACACTTCAAAATAAGAAAGAACTTTTAAAACTCACTGCTATCTAGATACAATCTCAGACAGTGTTTACCTGGTAAAGGAGAAATTCAGACCTAGGCTGGGTGACCTCTTGGCAGTGATATTGTGAAACAGATCACAAGCCTTGGCATGCACCAGAATCACTTGATATCTTTGTTGGCAATGCAGAATGGCCTCTGTCCTAGACCTGCTGAATCTGATCAGTGGGGCATCATAGATGATTCTCTTATGAAACGTTGTGAAAGACATGCAAACACTGGATGGGTAGCTGGACAATGTGACTTGTAAAAGTTCTTCCACCCTGAGTCTAATATCCTGATTTTTGCATGACATAGTCATAATCAGTAAAGAAACCATTTGCTCTTTTATTTAACAGTATTGATTGAGTAGCTTCCATTATGTTGCACTCTACTTTCAGCCTATATTTTAATTCCATTAGCATGGTGCGTTCCTACTTGCTGAGGAGATAATGATGAAAAGAGCTCATTTGTTCATTTTTCAAAAATTTATTGAGCATCTGCTATGTGCTGGAGCACTGTGCTGAGCTCCAGGGAGATGGTGATGAAAAGGCCCGATATAATCCTTTTTCTTTCAGAGCTTACAATAGCAGAAAAAATAGAATATATTTATAGCAAAGGTGATACATGTTGTTATGAAAAGAAAATGGTGTGAAAACGATTCTTTTTGTTCTGCTGTTTTTCCCTACATCCTAACTCCAATTAAAATTCGATCAACTTATTTATAGAGGAATTAGTACTTCCTTTCCTCAGGTTTGTTTTAGGTTTTAAGTAAAAATGGAGAGCCTTTGGGCCTTAGTCCAGGAATGCTAGAAGTCTTCAGAATGGCACTTTGTACTTAAAAGCTCTCTGCTGTCAGAACTGGTGAGTCCACTGGTGAATAAACCGATCAAAGGGACATCCTTCGTTCAGGTTGACTGGGCATTTTAGAAAGTGATTCTGGAAAATCTGAGTTCTTTGGATTCTAATACCTCTTCCTAACCCTATTGCAATGGAGCTAATTTATGTTATATTTTTCAAGCGAGTTCTTATTCAAAACATCATGTCTTTTGCTGTGTGGTACACAGAAAGGAGCTAAGGATGGGAAGCAGCTGCCTAGGATCTAGACCTGGGTGTCCCACTAATTACTGTGTGACCTTGACCTCTCTGGGCCTGAGGTTTTTCAGAATGCTAAATGATCCTTAATTACCTCTAAAATTCTGATTGGGTGAAACTAAATGGAGAAGATATCATTTCTCACCTGCCTTTTCCTCCTGCCTTCCTCGCACCTACACAAATATATTAGAAGCCCTGTCACCACCATTGAATGGATACTGAAATAACTCGCTTTCTAATCTGGACATGTATGTGTTCCTTAGGCTGAAATCTGAGGCTTCAACATCTGCCTGCATGTCCTGTTTGAATAACTGGACTTAGTCCAGGCCCCTGTGGAATACGTCAACTTCTTTGATGGAGAACGCTGCCCTGGGAGCACCCAACAATCTGTCCTCACAGCTAGCACATCTATAAATCTAGCTATTACCAAGGGTTTTGTTTCAATTATAAATAGACCCTCTGAGACCCAAGATATTGCCCCTTATCCAACTAATAGTATCCCCATTATCTAAAGACTTACATTATTCTGCCCACACCTGCCTGATCAGATTCCTTCCAAAGGGATACCAGCCAGATGGCGCTAAGTTCCCCTCCTGGAGGAGGGGCACTGTCGCCCAGCTAGTACCCTTGAATCAGGTCCTTCCTAGCCTGGGGTTGCTCTTCTATCCCTGATAGGCACGGTTTGAGTCCCAGTTTGCCTGCCATCAAACTTATTCAAGCTATGACAGACATAGGTACACGTACATTTACACAGAGCATTGAACCATTTTTCATAATTCCAATTTTCCATAGAATCAGCCCACTCTAAAATTGTTATTTTATTTATTTTTTTTTTTAGCTAACTTTCTTTATTGCCAACTTGTTTCTGACATAATCTGCACATGTGTTTTCATTTTAGGACTTCTTTGTCTAAGTGAAAACTTTTGGCTCTGGGAGACCCATGCGCTACCACCTACACTAAGAAGAGAATAGAAGCAGGGGCTTTATCAGTATATTGCATTATATTATGACAGCAACTATACTTTAGACAATGTCATTTTAAAACATTTAATGTATAGTCACTGTTTACTCTGAAATTAGCTTTTAGGTTTAGTGTAAAATTTAACCTCTGGCTTTCAAACTTCTTCTTATTTAAGTAATTAAGGAATTTGAGGGGAAAATAATTTGAGGAAATTTTTTGAGGAAATAATGATCACTCTATTCAGAGCAATGGAATCATTTTCTTGTCCTCATATTTCACTCTTTTAAAATGTGTTTCACTTTTTGACCATTGCCAGAGCTTCTCCTTGTGAGGCCGAACTTCAGGAATTAATGGAACAAATTGACATCATGGTAAGCAACAAAAAATTGGATTGGGAAAGGAAAATGCGGGCTTTGGAGACACGATTAGATCTTCGGGATCAAGAGTTGGCAAATGCACAAACTTGCTTGGATCAGAAAGGTCAAGAGGTACTGAATATATGTGTTAATTGTTAATTCCTCAGACAGGTGTAAATAATATTCTACCAGGATATGTTTTTCATTATGTATACTTTTTATCAGGCATCAGCGGTAGCCTTTATTGCTTGGAATTCTGTCATAGTGTGCTAAATGTGTTCTATCAAATAAGTGACGATTGGAGCCTCAACCCATCACAATTTGCTGACGCAGACAAACACAACGTGTCAATGCAATCTAGAAAAGTAAACAGACATTCAATCTATATGTGAAATAAATATGGTTTGCAAACAAAGATGTCAGTGCTTTTGCAGCTGTAGAAACAAAGTAGTTGTCCAAACCGTGTCTTTGGAAATGGCTGAGTTCAAGCGCCTCTTCAAATCTACTAGGAGAATATTTCCTGAAAGAAGTGAAATGTCAAGATGTGATTGCGGGACAGGGGAGAAAAGAGTTTGGTGAAGGGGTGTGTGTTTATATGTGGGCACCCTCCTAAGAGGAGTGCCCCCAGCCCCTGCAAGATTGCTTACAGCTCGTCAGTGACTAGAATGTATGCATGCTCTCAGGCTTCCAGAGGAGTTCCAGAAAACCATATACTTGACCTAATGCGGACTTCTGTGTCTGTGAATTTTTCTTCTGGGCTAGGCCTAAGAGCAGTATTTACTTAAATCATATACTAAACCATCATCAGTCAACTCGTTCTTCAGCCATCTCTCTACCTTTGTTGGCCTCCCAATAGAACTTAGCTTTTGACATCGTCAACTGAGTTATTTAGTTATCGGCATCTGGCTGCCCTTCATAGCAGAGGCAGGTCATCAGACCTAGAATATGTAAGGGACTATTCTCTTGCTTCTCTATCTGGGATGACCCAGATGCGTACACAGGTACCTCCTGCGCTTTTTCAGCAGACAAATTCTGCAAGCCAAACCCCTGAGAACTCCTCTGACGCATCACTCTTTCCTTTTTAAAATGGTCTTCTGAAAATGTAGCCATTACTCCGTAGTGCCACCGGGCAGAGCTCCGTTTGAAGGCAGTGGAGCCCCAAATAAAGCCGGACTGGATCCGCGAGGCTCTGCCCGTGTAACAGTGACGTGGCTGCCTGAAAAGATAATACCAAGTAAATTCTAAGCCTTAATTTAAACTGTGATGGAGACACGGATCTTTTGTCAAACATCCACACCGCCCTGTCCTAATGTGTACCCAGTGGAATGGCACCAGCAACGTGGGGCTTTGTGACTTTAATTATTAATAGCTATTTTAAGAACTGCAGTACCAATATTTATTCTTGTTTGGGGACAGCAGTTTTATTTAAATCATGCTCGTCCTTTGCACATTTTCTGCCTTGGTCAGACAAAATTTAAGAAAAATCAAAATTAAGTTTTATTCTTGCTGCAGGTGGGGTTACTTAGACAGAAGTTGGACAGTCTGGAAAAATGTAACTTAGCGATGACGCAAAATTATGAAGGACAACTGCAAACCCTAAAAGCTCAAGTAAGGAAACTTATTGTAATTTAATCTCATTTGATGATTTAACACATTTTGATATGTTTTCACATATAAAATTATATCAAATTTATGTATTTATAAGTTGTATTAATTTTATTAAAATGCATTATTTTCAATACAAGTAAAGTTCTTATATTTTAATGATGGGTTATATGTTTGACCCTGTCTTTCACTGTTTTATTAGATGGTTTCTTTTATTACACTGTCAGCTCTTTATCCCTTTAACTGTTAGCATAGTGCAAGACTATTACCTTTCTACTTATCAAGTGACTTGCTAATTAATTGTATGATAATAGTTAGCAATGTGAACAACAAAAATAACTTTGCTATTATGAAATAGATCATTGAAAGGACAAAACTGGTCTTTATCACTTTGATACTGGTAGGGCTGTTCCATAAACGATAGGTCTTCTGAATAGGGATACTGATTCCTTTCTTACTTATTCCTCTACCTCCTCACTGTGCTGGCAAGCCAAAAGTTTTCTTTCCCTTATCACAAATAATACACAGGGCAATCATTATCTGTGCATCTCAGATCTAGTGGATGTTATGTCCTTGCTTCACTTAATAAGTGAATCAATGGGAAATACAGTTTGATTATGAAATTTTTGAAGTGCAAAGATTTCATAAGTGATAATACAATTAAATGAGCCTAAAGTAGTTACTTCTTTCTTAAGTACCTTCTCAGGGACGTCATCGGCCATTAAGATTGGATATGAAACATTTGATGCCACTTAATAAGTATAATCTTGTAAGACTAGCTAGCTCTTAAATTTAGACATTTTGCCTGCAATTCAAATAGCTGCCACTAGATGGTAGCTCGAATTATGAAACTAAATGGTTTTTCCTAAGACTCTAAGCATTTAATGCTTAACTCAATCAACCTTGTTTTTTTCTGTAATGATAAAGCTCTAAAATAGCAACATGTATATTAAATCACTGTATTGTTCGGTATAAACAGAGACACCACGATCTGGAATAAGTTTGAAAAAAATACAGAAATGGAGATACAAGTGAATTACCATCTCAAAATTATATTTAATTAGTTCAATCACTGCTTACCAGATCTTTAATCTCTGGGTTTTTTTCACATCTGTTGTTAAAAAGTTGTGAGACTTGTTTACAGGTGCTGAGCAGTCATGTAATATATGAATCCCTGCCGTTTGATGCTTTGCAGCTCTATTTTATTACTTGGTTGCTGGCTAACCAACAAATATCCTTAACGGCAATTTCACAAAAATGTGTTCTGTGGAATGCTAATATTGAGAGTTTTGGAAATGCTGTTTACTTCTTCTCTGCTCCTGGACATTTACAGTGCATATTAGCATATTACAGGCTGTGAAAAGTCTTGCTTTAAACAAATCCATTTAGCTTTTTTAATCCATCATTTTTCAAAACATATTTGACCATGGAACTCTATTTTTGAAGCTAAAACCTGCTTATACTGTAGTACAGTATTACAGTGTAAACACTGTAAATAGCTGTTTCATAGAATACACTTTGGAAACACTACATTGTTCTTAAGAGAGCAGCCATCTGCTTCCACTGCAGTTTTCTGCTTCTCTTCTTGTGTTAAAAGAAAGGAAGGAAGAGCGTTAGGGAAAGAGAGCAGAAGAGAAGGAAAGAGGGAAGGAGGGAAAAAGAGAGAACTGGTTTGCATAATAGCTCTTAATATGTCATTCTTCTAACCAGAAAATGCTGTCTTGCGGCGAACATGCTTTGGTTGCTGCTAGCTCACTCTACTGATTCCTTCTTTGAAATTCCTGGTTTATTTACAGTTTCATTTTCCTAAAATATCTGAAGGATACACTTTACCACACTCTTCTTTGAATAACTCAACTCCATCAGAACTTTCTCATAGAAATTGCTTCCTTTTTAAAAAGATAGCATTTTCTTTTCCTTCTAACCATTATGAAACTAGGATTAAATTGTGTATATATTTGAGATTTTCACTCCTGGAAAGATGGAATAGATGCATTTAGATCCTGCAAATTAAAATTAGAAAGCCTGGACGTTATCTATAAAATGACATATGAAGACTCTGAGAGTGGAGGGAGGAAACAGGCCAACTAAGACCTTGGTACCCAAAGAGCGACATAGTGATGAGTTCCCTGGGATTTCTCTTTGCCTCTTTTATCCCAGTCTGGGTTAACAGAGAAGCTGACAACCCAGACGCTCCAAAGGGCACAAACAAATAAAAAGAATCCCAAGGAATGCCTGCTTTCTGCAGCCAAAAGACCCAGAAAAAGACAGCCTAGCAAGATTATACACTTTTAGATAATAACTGCTCTACTCCAGCCAAACACTACAGAAAAAGACTTCAGCCCCAAACCCATCCCTCCCCTCAGCACAGACTGAGTAGACAGCCTCTCTCTCACTAGCCTGTAATGAGGTAGTCCAGGCTCCCCAGCCTGGGTGGTGTGAGAGAAGACTTGAGTGGAGAGCCAGGAATTTCATGACCACCAAGTTTTAACAAGGCCCTCCCCAGCCTATGGTGTTAGTGGAGGCCATGTGGAGAGCCGGGACTAGTATGCCCATTTGGTGGTGATGAGGCAATCCCCTTCCTCTCTGAATGGTATCAAGGGAAACCTAATAAGGAGTCAGGATGTTTACCACCTCTCGGTGGTAATGAGGCCACTCGCCCTCATTACACTTTCACTGAAGGACATGTGAGAAGCAGTAACAAGGCACCTACGCCCCTCCAGTCAAGGTGGTATCAGTGAAGACTAGTGGGGATCTTGAACTCCCATTCCCACTCAGCAGGGATAAGGAACGCCTCCCTTGGGTTACCAACTGAGGCCAAGAGCTGAACTCCCCATCCCCTGAAGGCAGTGATGAGGCAGCGTCCCACTTTCCTTGCCAGAATGCCATCAGAAAAGGATGGCTGAAACACAATCCCTAAAGGAACTCTAGTGTCTCATAGCACAATACCCAAAATGTCCAGGTTTCAATAAAAAATCACTCATCACACCAGGAACCAGGAAGATCTCAACTTGAATGAGAAAAGACAACCAAGAAGTGCCAACCCTGAGTGAATACAGGTGTTAGAATTATCTGACAGGATTTTAAAGCAGCTGTTATAAAAATGCTTCAGTGAGCAATTACAAACATACCTGAAACAAATGAAAGCTTTAGCAAAGAAACAAAACTATGAAGAACAACCAGTTAGAAATTTTATCTCTGGAAAATACAATAACCAAACTAAAAAAAAAAAATCAGTAGATGGGCTCAAAAGTAGAATGAAGAGGACGGAGGAAATAGTCAGTGAACTTAAAGATAGCAGAATAGAAATTACCCGATCTGAACAACCAAGAGAAAACAGACTGAAAGAAAATGAAGGGGTGCCTGAGTGGCTCAGTTGGTTAAGCGACTGCCTTCGGCTCAGGTCATGATCCTGGAGTCCCGGGATCGAGTCCCGCATCGGGCTCCCTGCTCAGCAGGGAGTCTGCTTCTCCCTCTGACCCTTCCCCCTCTCATGTGCTCTCTCTCTCTCTCTTTCTCTCTCTTTCAAATAAATAAATAAATAAATCTTTAAAAAAGAAGAAAAGAAAATGAAACTAAGGGACATGTATGACTATAACAAAAGATTGGAAATTTGTGTCATCAGATTCCCAGAAGGGAGAAGAGAGGGGGACTGAAAAAGTATTCAAAGAAGTAATGGCCAAAAAGTGTCAAAACTTGGTAAAAGACATAAACCTACAGATTCAAGAATCTGGGTGAAATTCACACAAGATAAATACAGAGAAACCAACAACAAGACGCATCGTATGCAAAGTTCTGGAAACTAAAAGACAAAGAAAAAAATCTTGGAAGCAGCAAGGAAGACATAACACCTTACCTATAGAGAAAAATCAATTGAGATAACAGATTTCTCATCAGAAACCATGGAGGCCAGAGGATTTGGAACATTTTTCAGTTGCTGAAAGAACATAAATGTCAACCCAGAATTCTATGCCTAGAAAAAATATCCTTAGGAATGAAGGGAAAATCAAGTCCTTCTCAAATGAAGGATAACTAAGAGAATTTGTCACCATAAACTTACCTTCAAATAATGGCTAAAGAAGATTCCTTTAGCGGAAAGGAAATGGCAAAGAAAGAATCTTGAGACATCAGGGAGGAAGAAAAAACAATGGAAAGAGTTTAAAAATGGGTAAATGTAATACTATCCTTCCCTTTGAGTTTTCTAAATTGACAGCTAAAGCAAAATTTATAACAATGTCTAATGCGGTTCTTAATGTATGTTGAGGAAATACCTAAGACAATAATATTATGAATGGGTCAGGGCAAAGGGACATAAAGAAAAGTAAGACTTCACAGGGCGCCTGGATGGCTCAGATGGTTAAGCGTCTGCCTTCGGCTCAGGTCATGATCCCAGGGTTCTGGGATCGAGTCCCGCATTGGGCTCCCTGCTCAGTGGGGAGCCTGCCTCCCCGTCTGCCTCTCTCTCTCTCTCTCTCTCTCTGTCTTTTATGAATAAATAAATAAGATCTTTAAAAAAAAAAAAGTAAGACTTCTGCATTTCACTTGAACTGGTAAAATGTTGACACCAGTAGGCCGTAATGAGTTACGTATATATAATGTAATACCTAGAGCACCAATTGAAAAAGCTATTCAAATGGATACATTAAAAAACATTATAGATAAACCAAAATAGAATTCTAAATAATGCTCAAATAACCCTGAAGAAGACAGAAAAGCTAAAATAGAGAAACCAAGAACTGGAAAACAGAAAAGAACAAAAAGAGTAAGGCTTAAGCTATAATATATCAATGATTACATTAAGGGAATTGTCTAAATACATCAGTTGAAAGATGGAGATTGACAGAGTGAATTAAGAAAATATGACCTAACAATATGTTCTGTTCCAGAAACTCACTTCAAACATAACTATATAGGTAAGTTGAAATAAAAAGGTAGAAAAAATACCATGCAAATATTAATCAAAAGAAAGCAGAAGTGGTGCCAAGATAATTCAGTGGAGAAAGAATAGTCTTTTCAACAAACAGTAAAGGGACAACTGAATATCTACATGTAAAAAAATTAAGTCAGACCTACACCATAGACAGAAGTTAACTCAATGGATTAAAGACCTAAATGTAAGAACTTAATCTATAAACTCTTAGAAAAAAACATAGGAGTAGATCTTCATGAATTTGGATTAGGCAATGATTTCTTAGATTTGGCACCAAAAGCACAAGAAAAATCAGATGAACTTAACTTCACCAAAATTAAAAAACCTCTGTGCTTCAAAGGACACCATCAAGAGAGTGAAGAGACAACTCACAAAGCGGGAGAAAATATTTACAAATCATATATCTGATAAGGGACTAGTATCCAGAATAAAAAAAAAAATAACTCATACTAGTCAATAATAAAAAGTAAATCACCTAACTTTAAAATGGGCAAAGATATGAATAGACATTTTTCCAGAGAAGGTATACAAGTCCAATAAGCATATGAAAAAAATGCTCAACATCATGAGTCATTAAGGAAATGCCAATCAAATCATGAGATACCCATTCACACTGACCAGAATGGCTATAAGCAAAAAGATGGACAATAGCAAGTGTTGATGAGGACATGGAGAAATTAGAACCCTATACGTTCCCAGTAGTACTGGGAAATGGTACAGTCACTTTGAAAGACAGATCGGCAGTGCCTTAAAAAGTTAAACTCAGAGTTTCCATATGATCGAGCAATTCCATTCCTAGTTGTGTACCCAAGAGAAATAAATATATGTATCCCCACAGAAACTTGTACACAAGTGTTCATAGCAGCACTATTTGTAATATACAAAAAGTAGAAAGAACCCAAATGTCCATCAATTAACAAAGGGTTAAACAAAATGTGACATATCCATGCAACGGAATACTATTCAGCCACGAAAAGGAAGGAAGTATTGATCCATGCTACAACACTGATGAACCTTGAAAGCATTATGTTAAGTGAAAGAAGCCAGACACAAAAGACCACATAATATATGATTCCACTAATATGAAATGATCAGAATAGGCAAATCCATAGAGACAGAAAGTAGATTAGTAGTTTCTAGGGACTGGGGGCAGGAAGAAATGTATAACCATTCTAATATTCTGGGGTTTCTTTTTGAGGTAATGAAAATATTCTGAAATTAGGTAATATGATGGTTGCACAACTTTGTGAATATACTAAAAACCAATGAATTTTATATTTTAAAAGGTGATTTTTATGGTAGGTGAATTATATCTCCATTTTTAAAAAATTTTTTTATTATGTTATATTAATCACCATACATTACATCATTAGTTTTTGATGTAGTGTTCCATGACTCATTGTTTGTGTATAACACCCAGTGCTCCATGCAGAGCGTGCCCTCTTTAATACCCATCACCAGGCTAACCCATCCCACCACCCCTCTCTCCTCTAGAACCCTGTTTGTTTTTCAGAGTCCATCGTCTCTCATGGTTCATCTCCCCCTCCGATTTCGCCCTGTTCATTCTTCCCCTTCTGCTATCTTCTTTTTTTTTTTTAACATATAATGTATTATTTGTTTCAGAGGTACAGATCTGTGATTCAACAGTCTTGCACAATTCACAGCGCTCACCATAGCACATACCCTCCCCAATGTCTATCACCCAGCCACCCCATCCCTCCTACCCCCCACCACTCCAGCAACCCTCAGTTTGTTTCCTGAGATTAAGAATTCCTCCTATCAGTGAGGTCATATGATACATGTCTTTCTCTGATTGACTTATTTCGCTCAGCATAATACCCTCCAGTTCCATCCACGTCGTTGCAAATGGCAAGATTTCATTCCTTTTGATGGCTGCATAATATTCCATTGTATATATATACCACATCTTCTTTATCCATTTGTCTGTCAATGGACATCTTGGCTCTTTCCACAGTTTGGCACTCTATATCTCCATTTTAAAATAATATGAGAAAAAGAAAGCAAGTGACTAATATTAGATAAGTAGGCATGATCATTCATAGCTTTATTTGTGGTAGCCAAAAACTGGAAATAACCAAAATGTCTCAGTATATGAATGGTCAAGGAAACTGTGGTTCCATTCATACCATGGAATAATACTGAGCAATAAAAAGGAATGAACTATTGATACGAGCATGCATCTTCAGGGCATTATGCTGACTGAAAAAAGCCAATCTCAAAATGTCAAAATTTGATTCCATTTTATAACATTCTCAAATGACAAAATTATAGAGATAGAAATAAATTAGTAGTTGCCAGGGGTTGGGGTGGGAAGATGAGAGGTATGAGTGTCACTACAAAGGCAGGGAGGTCTTTGTGCTGTTGGAATGGTTCTGTATCTTGATTGTGGTTGTGGTCACACAAATCTACATATGTGATAAGGTGGCATAAAACTATACACATATATTGTACCAATGTCAATTTCCTGGGTTTAATATTATACCATATAATTATACTGTATAATTATTTCAAAATTCAAAATAAAACCAAAGAACTTTTATAAATAGTTATCTAGAAATTTCTTCACAGATGTTGATGGACCAAGCTGCTTTTAATTTATTATTTGAACAAGAAACAGAAAAAATAGTACTGAGTCTAAGTTAAAAGAATTATTGGAAAGGGGCACTTGGGTGGCTCAGTCGTTAAGCGTCTGCCTTCGGCTCAGGTCATGATCCCAGGGTCCTGGGATCGAGCCCCGCATCGGGCCCCCTGCTCGGCGGGAGGCCCGCTTCTCCCTCTCCCACTCCCCCTGCTTGTGTTCCTGTTCTCGCTATCTCTCTCTGTCAAATAAATAAAAATAAAATCTTAAAAAAAAAGAACTATTGTTAAGAAAAAGATTGTATCAATTTGATACTTAAATTTATTTAAACTCATATCAACATGAATAAGTAGTTTATGCTGTTTGTATCTTTTAAATTCAGTATTCAGTTTTCTCCAATAAAATATACACTTGTTATTTTATAGAAGGAGTTACTGAAATTAAAATTGTCAACACAAGATGGCACTAAATAAAAGAAAAAAACTTGGTTTTTAAAACTTGTAAGCTTTGCTACATACGGTTAAGACAAAGCTAAACAAAATATTTATCGAGTGAATCATTTAATTGTGCAGTTAGTGAAGTCCCAAATTTACATGAAAACCAAATGGTGTTCAGCTTCAATAATTTAGTTTTAATAACTGGTCCTGTCTTCACTAATCAGAACATTTAAGCATTACCGCATTTTCCAATCATGACTTAAATCTTCAAAGAGGTGCCCAAGAAAAGAACTCTTGTGAATTCGAGTCAGAAGCACCAGCCACAGTGAGACGTTATTTAGCCTTCTCTCTTACTTCCAGTTTTCCAAACTGACGAATAGCTTTGAGAAACTGAGACTGCACCAGATGAAACAAAGTAAAGTTCGGCGAAAGGAGTTACCACACCTCAAAGAAGAAATACCCTTTGAAATGAGCAATTTGAACCAGAAATTAGAGGTGAGCCGTCTGTACTTTCTTAGTGTCTTTCATGCGTGGTCAGGGTTGATTTCTGCAGCTGTGGTGGACTGGCCGTGTCCGCCGCGCACCGTGGCACGCACAGCTGTGGTAACAAACACCATTACAAATCAGCTTCTCATTCACTGTATTTTCTTACTGCACCTTCCCTTTAGGCACTTAGCGAATTAAAACATCACTTTGATTTATGCATCTTTTATACAGATCAGCATTTTGGAGAGCCAAAAAAAAAAAAAATAGAGTTCAAAGAAACTGCAGATGTTGAGTGAAATTGAAGGACATCCCTGGGGTCCGTTAAATTGAATATCTAATAAATCTTTTAATGGCTATTTAACTATTAGGTACTTAAATCCCAAGGAAGCCTCATAACAGTTTTTGGAACAGGGCTTGGCATTTCAGGGTTTTTTTCTTAAAGAGGTAGTGCCACTCCAAGAGAGCCAGTATACATCACCCAGAGCTTCTGAGATCTGTGTCCCTAAAAAGGCTTACTGTTCACGGATGCACTTATTTTTATCCCTTAACTTCCCAACCTTGGAAAAAACAAACCCGCTATTTTTCATCCCCGTGCTCTTGAGCACTCCTGGTAGAAGTCATGTAACAGCAGATAGATTCTACTATAAATTCCTGTTCTCTAACCTGAGCCCAGTTACTAGGACTTCCATTATTGTTCATTAATTGACCTCAAGTTAGCCCACTCCGTTCCTTCTTTTGTTCTCAAGCCCTAAATCCCAGCATCCCTCTCACCATCCCCAGCCAATGAGTTCCCTTTCTTCTTTTTAAGATTTTTTATTTATTTTTTAAAAGAGGAAAAAACAGCAAGAGAGGGAACACAAGCAGGGGGAGTGGGAGAGGGAGAAGCAGGCTTCCCGCTGAGCAGGGAGCCCGATGTGGGGCTCGATCCCAGGACCCTGGGATCACAACCCGAGCCGAAGGCACATGCCCAACAACGGAGCCACCCAGGTGCCCCAAGTTCCCTTTCTTCTACTTCTCCGACAGATAATGGTTGGCCTCTCCCAGTCACCCAGGTAGATACTTAGGAATCTTTGATCAGTTCCTTTCTCTTACTCCTCATATTCCAGCCCAGATTTGCCCCTTTCCCTGGTATCCTGCCTCTTACCTCCTTCCTCCTATCTAATTGTCGTTGCCCCGTTTGATTTTCATCATTTTACTCTTCAATTCACAGACCTCAAACTTTCCCTCCAAAATATCTTTAAAAGAAGAAAGAAAATCTAGGATCATAGTCCTAAAACCAGCCTGTTGCAAGAACTTTGCTGGAAGGCTTGGGTTTTAGCTTTTAAATTCCTGTATTCTACTGAATAATATGTTGTTGTTTTTTTTAAATACAAAATTACTACTGCTTAGTAAAATTGACTCTACAGGAAAATGCACCATGTGTAACCACCTGGCTCTTATGATGGTGTGACCAGACTGGCTTCAGAAATATCCTGGTCTCATAGAAGATGCCCAAAGATGTGCACTGTAATGCATATGCTTTCACTGAAAATGCAGAGATCAAGTCACCGATTAGCCTTTTGATTGACTTCTCATGGGGTTTTATGGGACAACCACAGTCATGTAAATTGTATAGCCAAAAAAAAAAAGTCCTGAAAGTAATATTAAATACTTTTTGTGAACACTTTTATATTTAGGGAATGAAATATTTACATAAAATAGATTTCATGAATTTATAGATGAAATTAGTAGCAAAATATGAGCTGGGGCACCTGGGTAGTTTAGTCGATTAAGCGTCCGATTCTTGATTTCGGCTCAGGTCATGATATCAGGGTCATGAGATTGAGCCCCATGTCAGGCTCCATGCTGGGCGTGGAGGCTGCTTGAGATTCTCTCTCTCCCTCTGCCTCTGCCCTGCCCCTCCTCTCCTGCTTATGCTCTATCTCTCTCTAAGACAAAAACAAAAACAAAAAACAAAAAAATCTATATATATGGATATAGATATATATAACCTGATAGGTTTGTACTTATGTAATAATTTTTAAGCACACTGTGTAGGTAGTCTAATCTGTATAATTATGGAGACACTTCATGTACCTGTTTTTACTTAGAGCCATATGAAAAATTAATGTGTAAGAGATGGGCTGTCCCAGTTTTAGTCTACATCTAAGCCTGTTTATGTTTATTCACTGGTATAGTAATAAAGAAGTGGGAAATATCATGTTGATGTGGAAGAACATGACAGTTTATAATTTAAAACACTTCCTGACTGTCTCATTTATTTGCCTTGTGACCTACAGGCAAGTTGTTAGTCTCACAGAGATTTCATTTTTTCCACCAATGAATGGGGTTAAAATACCTTATAGGTGACATTGTGGTTATGGGAGAAAAAATACACATATGTATACATTTAGATGCACACTGAAGCATTTACGGGTGAGAATACATGAGGTCTGGAAGTTGCCTTAAATTCGTCCAACAAAGAAAGGGTGGCGAGAGAGGCAGAATGGAGATGATTAGGTTGATGGTGGTCAGACTGGGTGAAGGGTACACGGGAGTTTTTTAAATCTCTACTTTTATGTAAGTGTGAAATGTTCATACTAAAAAGTTAAAGCCATCTTACAGGTGGAGGTTTGTAGAGTCCCTGACATAGAACCATCACTAAAGAAAAGTTAGTTCCATCTTCCAGTATTTAGTAAAGGGATTAAAAAACATATGTAATAATGGACTTCCCCTAGAAACTCTAATCTTAATGACCCTGACCCACTCTCAGCCTTGAAGACCCAGAAAACCTTTTCCAGCCATGGAGAACTTACTCTGGAGGTTTAGGCAAGTCTACAGACTCTCCGGAACCTGGCGGGGGACAAACTTGTCTCTACAAAAATCCTCCTAAAGGTCCCTAGGTCTCTGTATGGTCCCATAACTACTGGATATATTGTGCTGGCTTGAAACCAGTCTTGAAACCAATACATCTGTAAGATCAAGAAAGCCAGGACTGTTGTGAGCATTGCTGGTATGTCTGTGACCCATATTTCTAGCCTGCTTGGCCTCATTCTTGACCTCATTTCTACCTGTTGTAGAATTTGTAAAGAATTGAGGTTACTGCCCCTGCCTCCTCTTAAAGCATGCTGGGAAATACTTTTCAAGATTGAGATTGTTGGGTGGGTGTTGCTAAATATTAGTATTAACTGAAAGATATGAACCATGTAAGTCAACTTTGCCCATATTTTGAATTCTGACTCCAAAGACTCCCTCCAAAATTAAAAGTAAACAGGAATTTTAAAAATCTGCATTGTACTAATTTGAAATATTAGCTATTTTGTACAAGAGCCTAGTTTTGTAAATTTGTCACTATTATTGAAGACCCTGTTTTCGTGTACCTAATTTTAAATTGTTGAATGTCAGAATCAAAGTCAATAACTTTATATGAACTGTTTCCATTTATCTTAATAAATATGGTCTATTTATCATAAGGTATTATCATATATTTAAAAGGGGCCTAGCCACATTTTTCCAACCTTATGACCACCACTCAATTTCAGGTCATCTTTAATTACTGTAAGGGGCTTCCTAATTTATAGCCTTCCTTGAATGATTAATTCCCAAAACCATATCCTTTCCTTGTGTTAAGTTGTGAGCGTTCATGTTCTACGAATATACTACTTTGAACAAAAACTTGTAGAACCAAGTGTGTTGTATCAAGCTCATTCCACCACTTCTTCCCCAGGGTAGCTCTGCTGGTATCCTAAATTAGGCCTAAATTAGATGGTTGTTCTGTTCCCCAGAATGAGTTGATTTTGGCTTTACCTTGGACAGTAGTTTTGAAAACCACAAGGGGACAAAGTCACCAAATCAGTCAAAGCCTTATCCCATAAAAACAAACAAACAAAATTAAGGATATAGGTTCGGTGACAAGAATCGGAAGCTGTTATCTAGTAATAAATCCAGGATGAGTGATTTAATATTTATTTTGTTTTCCAAATGGGGAAAGAATGAATGTAGTTGTTTAGAGTAAAGATGTGCAAATGAAAGAAGCCTTACTCATTGTGTTTTTAAGTGAATAATTTTCTTCAATTTATGTTTGTCCCTCCACTTTTTTAAAAGGAATTTAGAGCAAAGTCAAGAGAATGGGACAAGCAAGAGATACTATATCAGACTCATCTGGTTTCTTTAGATGCTCAACAAAAATTATTATCTGAGAAGTGTAATCAATTTCAGGTACATTACCTAATACTATCCTCTTAGAAAAAATCAGAGGTTAACTATTACTATCTTTATAATCAATCTTATTGCAGATGGAAATGCCAACCAAGGGAAAATAACCAGAGTAGGTCTAACACTGGGTAAAGTCGCAAGTGCATGAAAATTTGTAATGGTGAATTTAGTCTACATGTCTCAAAGGATGGTACTTTTAAAAGTGACCATTGTTATTATATCATTAAATAATGTATGTGTTTGCATGTCTATGGGCTAGTTGCTTAGAAAGTCTAAGATTGCTTGGTTCCTGACCTCAAGAACCTTACAGCTTAGAGTAGAGATAACACATGTCCATATTTACAGATAATTAATGGCAAGCAAATGGGAAATCTTTTTAGAGTTCAGAGGAGTAAGGGAAAAATTTGGGCTGAGATAGGAAATATCCTCCAGCAGGAGTAGGACTGGGGCTGGCCCTTGAAGAATGGATGTATTTTGAGACTGTATTTTGGATGGTGGAAGTACCAGGAGCAAAATCACTGAAGCAAGAGAGCAAAAGGCAAATTCTGGGTTTCGAAAATGGGCCAATTGGCTGGGAGTCCCTGTGGAAAGCAAGGAACGGTAGGAGATGGTAAGCCTGGTGAGTTGAATACAGATTATAATAAGCCTTAAAGTCTTGGCCAAGGCATTTGGAATTTTTATTAATGCCAGTGAGAAACTATGGTTTTTGTTTGATTTGGGTTTTGTTTCTTATTTTTCATTCTTTACGTTACTTAAATTACCTAAGTTATATATGTTCTCTGAATCTAACAATACAAAATAATCCAATGTAAAATTAATAGCGTCATCTTCTCCATTCTTATCAATTTAATACAAAATAGGTGTTTTTCTTTCCATACTTTTTCTTTTGTTTGTACAAACATGTAAAGTATGTATTTGGGGGAAGTTGTATATTTTTTCCTTTTTAAAATTTTGTTGTTTTACTTAATAATTATCCTTCCTCATGAATATTCTTTCAAGTCATTACCTAATTCTGCATAATATTTAATAGAATTTTGTTTCTATTACCATATATATCATAGTACATTGTACCTATACCTTAATTCTTCCAATCATTTCCTTATTGATGAACATTCAAGTTGTTTCTAGTTTTTTTGCTATTATAATACTGTAATAAATATCCTTGTACATACATCTTCAAATGTTATTATTTTTCTTTTGTTAGATTAAAAATCCTAGAAATGATTCTTGAGCCAAAGAGTATTATGTCCATTCAAATTTTTTAAATAAATACTAGCTAGCATATTACTTCCCAAAAGGTTATAGTAATTTCCATTCATGAACAGTCTATGGGGTACTCGTACTTTCACCAACATGGAATGTTATCAGTCTTTTGATTTTTACCAACTTGGACTGATAGCAGAATGGCTTGATTTGTTTTGCATTTCTCTGACTACTTGTAAGAGCATCTCTTCCTATCCTTCTTAGTCTTTTCCATTTCCTTTTCTGTGAATTGCCTGTTTATAAATTTTGCCAATTCTTCTTTTGTGTTGTTTCTCTTTTTCTTATGAATGTGTAGAAGTTTTTGTACATTAAGAATTATTAACCCTTGTTATATGTGTTGACAACTCTTTCCTACAATCTGTCTTTGTTTAATTTTATTTTTCATCCTATAGACCTTTTCAACTATTGTGTAATTGTATCCACGATTTTCCTCTTCTGAACATTTTTTCTTGCTTAATAAGATTTCCCTACTCTAAGCCCCCTCCCCTACTCTATGTCTGCTCTGAGGTTCTACAAATATATTTTCTCTTTACATCATCGAAATTGAGGTTTTAGAAAAAAACACAAGACTGAATTACAAAGAGCGAAGCTCCATTATAAACATATTGAAAAATATTTCTCCCAAGTCTTTTCTGTCATTCTTGAATGTTGTTTATGGAAGCTTAAATACAATGTTCTCCGTTTCATCGACACAGTCTTAATTTTTCTCAGAAACAGGCACAAAGTTACCAAACTCAACTCAGTGGTAAAAAACAGTGCACAGAAGACAACAGCTCGGAAGATCCTCAGTTGATGTGTGACCTGGATCACAGTTGTGAAGCCAGTGAAAGAGATGAGTTCATTATTGAAAAACTAAAGTCAGCTGTGAGTGAAATAGCATTAAGCAGGAATAAGTTACAAGATGAAAATCAGAAGCTTTTACAAGAACTGAAGATGTACCAAAGACAGTGCCAGGTGATTATTTTACAACTGATACTGTCCATGAGTTGTAGAAATCATGACTGAGCAGGTATATGGATTAGGAAGCTAACTTTCTATTCCATGTGTAAATTCATTTCCTAGTTCCTCTTAGTAAGTAATTCTCACTCGATGAGTAAATGCGGCAGTCCCATAGATGCTATCCCCCACCAGAGTGAACGTGAGTTCTACAGCAGTATAGAATGATGCATTACCAGGATAGAACAGTGCTCACTGACAGACCCCGGGGCCTAACACCTGTGGCCCTCTGGCCCCATGCCGCCCTGTGTCCCCGCGATTCTCTCTGACCCTGTGCCTCCTGGACTTGCAGGATTCCTGGGTTGGAGATCCAGGAGATCAGTAAGGGTTCAACAATCTGATTACCTCAGTGAGAGGCACGGAGGTCACTCCCTGGGATTTATCACTGTTCACTTTACCATGATCATTTGCCAAGTAGCCTGAGGTTCGGGGTTTTTTGTTCATTTGTTTGTTTTTAGGTAATCTCTACGTTGGCAAATGCGATTGCTGGTTTTTCTAAGCATTAATTTTCTTCTTACCCCAATGGTCTTGTCTGTCTCTTCCTTCCTCCCTCCCTTCCTCCTTCCTTCCTCCCCCCCTCCCTTCCTTCTTTCCTCCTCCTTTCTTTCTTTCTTTCTTTCTTTCTTTCTTTCTTTCTTTCTTGTTTACTTCTGTATCACTAAGAAAGTAATACAGCATACATCAAAATTGGTCATTACCCATTTCTTTACTAAATATATATTTCTTATTCATGGATATCCCAGTTAGTTGACACATTCTATAGTTTTATCCCCCGTTTTGGTCTTATCTCCCACCTACAAGCATTCAGCCCTTTTCTACCATGTCGAACATGTCAGCTGGCCCATTCTCAGTCCCTCTCTGTCCCTTCCTCACGCTGAGATATACTTCGGACGCCACTATCTGAGCGGACTTCCACTTCTTTAAGACATTCCTCAGGATCTTCTACCACTTAAACTCCCAGGGTCATTTTTTCGTCTTGCGCCAACTCCTCATCCTCCCATCCCGCCGCGTTATATATGGGATTAGTTCTTTTATTTCTTTCTCTTCCAACATCTACTCTCCATGTTCCTCTTTCTCCATGTCTGTAGGGGGCCGAACACAAGGCTCCCAGCTTCTCTGCTTCCATGGCGTTTCTAAGAGAAGGACACCTCCTCCATCCCCAAATCCAGCTTCATGTGGGGAGGGGGGTGTTATTCTAATACAAATCAGAATATATGTTAACAAACAAAGCAAGCTAAACCACAAATCCTAAGTGCTGAACAAGCCACAAATTGTCTAGAAATAGGGGAGGTACTGATGGTGTTTTCTCCAGCTTTGCTGTAACGTAGGTAAGACTAGCCCTTACTCTTCTACTCGAGAGGCTGTCAGGTGGCTTCCGTGTGTTCAGTTTGCCCGTCAGCCTACCCGGTCCCTTCAGAGGGGCTTGCAGGACCTCTGCTTCTGAGGAGATTTTTCTCTCAGGGGCTTCCTTTTCCATCTCCCTGGGCCTGGGACAACTGGTCATGCCTCTGGCGTTTATTTCAAGACATTCTGCAGCTGTCTTTGAACTGCCAGAGTCTGCACCAGGATCACAATCAATAAGTAAGTAGAGTGTGTTTGTGGGTCGTTCCCACATTTTCTGCCCTGGGCTTTAGGTCATCCAGCACAGACTGAGGAGTCGGTCCTCTTTGTCCTTTTTCGAGGTCTTTTTGGTTCTGGTCCCCAGAAATCTATTTTCTGTTCTGTTCTCTTTAGTTTGCCCTAAACATATTTCATGAATGAGCCCAGTTATGAAGTCTGCTTGTATGCTTCGGTGAGGCTCAGCTTCTTCACTAACGTCAGTTCCTCTTAATCTCACCAAAAGAATTTTGTTTGGACCTATTACAGCATCCAAGAACATCCTTTTTTATAGGCTGAGGTTCAGCTTTTGGTTCTTTGGCTCACTTGTAAAATAGAAATGGCTACTCTTACCCTGTATTCTAGAAAGAGCCTCTGTTTCCCTCTCTTGGCAGCATGACTGACTTTCTCTGTCATGCTTTCCTAGACCAGCCCCATCTTTCTCCTTCTCAGAACTTTTTTATATTTTTCCAGGAAGGAAGTTGGAGAATCTGGTTAAAAGAAAGAATGTTGCAAATAGAGGAAGAGTGTACATTGAGAAACATTAATAAATTAACATTCCCAGTTCATAATCTCTTCCCTCTCTCCAAGTGAATGCCTTAAACGAATACTTCTCACACGGGCACTCCTATCGACAAGAAGAGAGAAAGTGCAACCAGAGAGTCTGAACGTGTAGCAGGAGGTTAGAGGCCTCAGACTACTTGAAGGCCAAGGCCTCCCTGTCCTTTAGCAATATCATTTAATTGATTTACCCTCCTGACCCAAGTTCAACAGGATATGACTCATCCTCCCGCCCACATAAGGGCTTACATGCACGCACCCTGAGAAGGCTCCGTAGCTCGTCTGGGCTAAGGAAAGTCCATGTTATCCACCTTGACTTTTCCTGATATATACGTATATCAACATACATAATAATTTACTAATATTCCTGAATATATACTAACAAAATAAAAACTCAGCTCCTCATAGAAGCCAATCAGTTGTGAAATATTCTTATTGTTATTTATACCAGAGTTTATAAAATAACAGTATTAGTTGCCCCTAATCGTTATGACTTTCCTTTAAATCAGTGATTCTCTAGTGGAGTGACTTTGCTCCCCAAGTGACACCTGGTGATGCTTGGATATATTTGTGGTTGTCACAACAGGGGAAAGGGATGCTATTGACATCTAGTGCGTAGAGGCCAGACATATTGTTACGCATCCTATAATGCACAAGACAACCCCCGCAACAAAGAATTATCCAGACCAAAGTATAGATAGTGCTGAGGTTGAGAAACCTTGCTTTAAGTTTTGAAATATTATTTTACTCATATTCTTCACCAGTTTTCTACTCTATTTTATGAGGTTTTTCATAGTTAATGATACATTTTAATATGACTGTTATTTATTTTTATTTATATACCAATTTCTATGAGAAAATTTGCCAAAGTTATTTTTACAGATTTGTATTCACTAAACAAAAATAATTTAGTTATTCTTGGATCTAGAAACATTATTAAATTTAAACTAAGAATCTCCATTTTATATTTTACAAAAGAATCACATGTCTTAAAAAACAAACCAAATTATTCTGGAGTATGCTTGACACATAAAAATACGTTAAAGCTTTAATGAAAAGATCTTTAAGAAGTAGTTTGGTTCGGAAACTTCAAGATAGCTAACAGATAAGATTTCTATGCCCAAGGAAACACTACTTGTTTTTGATGCCTGTAGAAGACAAATGCTGAAAATAATGCTTTCATTTGGCCTTTTCCCTGTTTTATTTCCAAATGTGACCTATGTTTCATTCTCTTGCTTTAAAGCAAATACGGAATAAGAAGATATCAATTATTTACTATTTGGTAGCTGATTTGAAGGTTTAAAGGCGAATTTCTAACTAAACAGATGGGCCTTAAACTTGTTTTACAAAATTTGTATTTTACCAAATGGGAATTATTAGAGGTAAATAATCACTTAGCCAGTGCATATATTTAGAAAGAAGTTTCTCTTCTCTTTTTGCAAAGACCTGTCATGTGACAGTGCTCCACATCTTGCACATGAATTTAAAAAGACAGCTATTTCAGTTTGAATTACTGTCACTTGTTGTATATAAAATTCTCTTTAGTTTACAACACACGTGAATGCCAGATGCATCTGGATTTTCACATGAATCACATCTTCTCACTTGTCTTTCCACAACTCTGAAATGTGTCAGTATACATATTAATCCCATTGCATATATTTATTTACTATGCTGTACTACACTCACATTTTTTAAATGTGCAGCATTTCCCATTGGAGGTTAATGACAAAAAGAAATTGTTCTGCATTTTTCTAAGAGCTATGCCCCCCAACACGGACCTTTTAGTGTGCTTGTTAGTGGGTCGTTAACGTACTAGAACCACACTGTGCAGTGAAATATAATGCAAGCCACAAATATAATTTAAGTTTTTCTAGTAACCACATCAAAAGAAGACAGAAGACATGGGTGAAATTAATACATAATAGTAATATATTTTACTCAGTCCATCATATATCTAAAGTGTTATCATTTCAACATACAATCAATGTAAAAAGTTATTAATGAAATAATGAGATATTTTCCATTTCTTTTCATACTAAGTCCTCAAAATCTGGTGTGTATTTACACTTACAGCATATCTCCCAATTTGGAAGCCAAGTAGTCACTGGAAATACTTGACCTGTGTTTAGATGTCATAAAATTTACAGTTTAAAAAAGTAGATGTACAGGGGCCCCTGGTTGGCTCAGTCGGTAGAGCATGCAACTCTCGATCTTGAGGCTGTGAATTTGAGCCCCGTGTTGGGGGTCGAGTTTTTAAAAAAAGGTAGATTTACGTACCTAAGTTGTTCCAAAGAAACTTGAGAGTGTTTTAGTCACTGAATCAGGTACCAAAGAGTCACTTTCCTAAATATTTGCATCCACAGTGACAAATAATTAATTTGGCTTTTATGCAAAAGCATGCCAATTTTAAAGCTACATCTAAGTTAAACAAATTCACTAATCTGTGTCAACTCAGTATTATTAACATTGAATTCAAAGGGATATTGCATAAGTCAAAAAACAACTCTCAATTTATCTATATCAACAAAGTTTTCTCATACTTTTATAGTCAATTTACATAATTCTGTCAATTATAATTAAAATCTTTTGCGTATTCATTCATGTTAGAAAAACGTGTCAAATCATTATTATTGATTTATATTATGAAAAGTTTCAATTTTGACATAAATTCTCTTACCAGGGTTAGCTAGATCACAAATAAGCTTTTTTTCCTTAGTGACATGGTATCTCCAAATATCAGTCTTATAGGTATTCTTTTCTAATAACAGTAAAGAAATAAACTATTATTATCACATTTTACAGAATTTTAATTAACCCTAGTCCATGGTGACTCTGCATTTCAAATTGGCCCGGAGCTAGGCCCTTTTTATACTCCCCTTCCCTGACTGAAGGAAGACCTAGTTGCCCACATGCAGCTTCAAGTGGTGGCAAATTTGCAAGGCAGGGAGCCCAGATGGTGCCTTCTTCAATTGGCCAAAGTAATGGATGACAGTCACATCAAGTCAATTTGTTTTTCTACTTGCGAATCGATTGTTTCACATTTCTTTTGTTTATTTTGAAATTTTAGGCTCATCTGAAAAATCCCCACTGTTTGAAACAGGGACTTTATCCAAACACACCTTTATCCAAACAAGTTTATTAAATCACCTATTGGAATATATTTATCCTCTTATTTCCAAGTCAGCCCAGGAACTTCTGGGGCTAAAGTATTACAGCGAGGTCCTTCCCCAAACCCAGGTCTCTAGGTCTCCCGGAAAATGTATAAATTTAAGGCTTTGGTTAAAAAAAAAAAAAAAAAAAAAGTTTCTCTGGGAACTCATATGTCCTATACTGTCTGCATAATTATATTTCTAGGCTCTGTGAATTTTGGGGTAAGAATTAATGAATAAGAAAACATATGCCCAAAGCTTGTACATGAAATTTTATAGCAGTGTTATTCATAATGGCCAAAAAGAAGAAACATCAAATGTCCAGCAACTGATGAACTAATAAACAAAAGTGTGGTATATTCATACAATTAAATATTATCCATCACCAAAAAGGAATAAAATATTGATCCATGCTGTAACATGGATGAACCTGGGAAGCATTATGCTGAGTGAAAGAAGCCAGTCGCAAAGACTATGTCCAGAGTGGGTAGTTCCATAGAGACAGAACGTACGTTCGTAGTTGCCAGGGACTAGGGGGAGGGAAAATGGGAAGTGACTACTGATGGGTTTTGGGTTTATTTTGGTTGTGATGAAAATGTTCTGGAATTAGTAGTGATGCCTGCACAATTTCGTGAACATACTAAGTCCACTGAATTATATACTGTAAATGGGTGAATATTATGGTACGTGGATTATATATAAATCTGTTATTGATATATACAGAGTTATCGAACAAATGATTTTTAAAGATGTCCGTAGTGTTTCCTACAGCCTTTATTAGCAGAGAAACCTCCTGCCCTTGTAACACCCCACCCTGTCTTTGCCAATAAACTACAGGGCTGTTTCACTAATGTTGCATGAAACAAATTATTTTTGCATTTTGAATGTTCCAAAAGACCTGGATTTGTCTTTTCTAAAATCTGCCACTTGTAAGCTCTGTGATTCTGGACCAAGTCTGGCCCTCAATTTCCTCATCTACTAAAAGTGGCAATGGATTTGATGACCTGGGTCAGATACATTTAATAAATATTAGTTTCCCTGCATAAGTGAGTAGAAGAAACCTGATGATTTGAAAGGACTCTGCCATAACCTCTCTCCCAGAGAACAGCCAAGTACTGCTGGAGAAAATCACTCATCGGGTCATGGTCACAAATCTCAAATGAGTACTCAACACTGCCAGGAATCCTCTTCTGTTGCTCCAATCAGCTAATTATCCATTTCATTGCAGGCCATTTCAAACCTTCTCCACTCTCAAAAATCACTCCCATGGGCACGCCTGGGTGACTCAGTCAGTTAAGCATCTGCCTTTGGCTCGGGTCATGATCCCAGGGTCCGGGATCGAGCCTGCATCAGGCTCCCACTTAGCAGGGAGTCTGCTTCTTCCTCTGCCCCTCTTCCCCCCACCCCACCCCCGTGCACACTCTCTCTCAAATAAATAAAATCTTTTAAAAAAATCATTCCCTTGCCCCTATCTCCCCTTCTCCTTCTAGTGCCATCTTTTTACTTCACAAGGAAAATAGAAGCCAACAGAGAGCCGCTGTCTTATCTCTCCATATCCAGTTGCATATACTTGTCTACATTCCATCTTCCTTCCTTCTTTCCTTTTGCTTTAGGCAATTCTTCCACCTGGGCTTTGGGACCCACTCCACTTACCTTCCCAAGAACCAACACCATTACTGTTACTCCTCCTCTCTCCTGCCTAGATGCTTTCCAACAGCTTTTAAACTTGCTCAAGCCTCTTATCAACAAAATAAAACACTGGATTCACAGGATTGCTGGTGTTTCTAGTTGCCAGATAAAGTAGGGCTATTACTGGGCAACAGTGGAGCCGTAGACCACGGTTTATAACTCACTGTGTAGGCCAGCTTTGAAATTAGATTCTTCCTGGCTATTGTCTTTAAATTGGGCATTATTGGCATTAATCCAAATTTTACACATTAATATTTTTTACATACCTTTATAATTCTCTCAGACTCACATACAGTGTGCCCGGATTTGTGTGATTAATGATTACTCCTTATCACTAGACTGTAAGCCCACTGAGAACAGAGTCTATGTCTGTAACTTCAGTGTTGAGCACATAATGAGGACTCAGCAAATATTTGTTGAGTAAATGACTGAAGGAATGAAATTCTGTAAGACAGAGCCAACCAAGGACTCGACACCAGTTAATCTGGAATTAGGCTGGTTCATAGATATTAAATGTTTTTAAATATATTGTAATCATGATATCCAAATGTGAGCACTGGACCTGTTTGATGTTTTTATGTAGGCCATGGAAGCAGGACTCTCAGAGGTGAAAAGTGAGTTACAGTCACGTGATGATCTCTTGAGAATTATAGAAATGGAACGATTGCAGCTGCACAGAGAATTATTAAAAATAGGAGAGTGCCAAAATACTCAAGAAAGTAAAAAAAGGTATATTCTTATTCTCAGCAGCCTGAGAGAAACGGTTCAAGACACGATGCCTGAGTATCTTAACAGTTTTATATTTAAAACTAGAATTAAAAGTCTATTTGTTTTGTATTAACATGCTGTTAATTATTGGATAACATTTGGTATTAAAAATAAAATCCATGATTATTTCATCTTCAAAATGAACATGTTTACTTACCTAGATAATTGTATCATATTCTGATTTATAGATACTTACGTATCACAGTGAGTCAGATATTTTCTTGGAACTTTTATTTTTCAGGATATTGTAAAAAAAAGTAGTATAGAGCTGATATTTAATTGTATATATTGATAAATAAGATTTATTCCATATTTTCAAATGCTTTTATTTTGATTGTCTATAAACCTGTTACTAACTTTTTCACTTGTAAATGTTGTATTTCTTTTGGTCTCCATACTCACTACCTTGTCAGTTCCATTAAGGGTTTTGTTAGAACAGGTTTTTTTCCTCTTTTAAAAATCAGACAGATATTGTGTATTCCAGAACCACAGGGAAATGGGACTGCTAAGGATTATGAAATATTTATGCATGTGAGTAGAAAGTCTGACTGTTTGAACCATTCGTTGATGTTCAAATTCTCATTGGAACTTGAATCCTTCTCAGATCTCAAGGCCAATGATAGGATTTTAAAAACTGACTAACCAAATGGTAAGGGATATTTTGTTGAAAGATGATTACCTTGTTTTAAAGGCAATGATTATTTCTTTAAGTTGTAGGACCTGCTCGAATTTTTTTGAGCTCTACACTTAAACAAATGGCAAATTTAGCTTCCTAAAAATGACCTATCTTATGTCTCACCAAGGACGGTAGAATGCCTATTAGCCAGTCAGCATTATAGAGTGCTCCATATGCAAGCTATAGATCATCATCAATGATGATTAATAAATCTACTGGGAAAATATGAGGCGCCAGTGTGGTGAGATGGTGAGAAATGTCTTTGTACTAAGGATGTATATGCCTAAAAACATAAGAAATTTCCTAGAAAAGCAAACCTCTCACACCCTGTGTAACTGTGGTTTTATGGAAGAGCATTGTAGTACTTTCTGTGGATGTGTCTCCCAAGGCCAGTGCTGAATTCCAGACCTTGCCAACTTTCCTTCAAGACATGGCTTCATCTGAAATCTCACAGTTATTCACATATTTGGCCAATACAATTCTGTTGTTGTGCCTAATGCCATTCTTTATTTAAGTTGGTATTTGTTTTGGTCTCCAAACTGTAGCTTTCTTATTTGGAGGGTATTCCTCAGTTCTTCTATTCTGAGATCTGATGGAAAGACAGATAATTTATCTTTTCACAGCTTCCATTGTATTTCAGACTTTGGGCCTAGTCTTCTTAGCCTTCATCTTTCCCATTGAAAGTTTCTCATCCTTTTGGTTTGTTCTCATATGAAGGTGATTCTAGCCTCTTTACTGGTTGGGTTTCTTTCCTTTGGACTCTGTTTCTTCTTTCCAGTTGTATTAAGGTGAAGCAGCCCAGGCTCCTAAGTGCAGTTTTATACACGTAGCATAGTAATGCTTTTATTCATTTTCAGAACCTTTCTCAATAATGCTAAGATTTTGTTAGCTTTTCCTTTTTCTTTAGCTACAGAAGCACCTTGGGCTGATACGTTCTGAGAGTTATTAAAAATAATTCCAACACTCCTTTCGTACATGACAAATGATAATTCCTTTATATATTATTATTAGCATGTTGTATCAGCATAATTATTGTTTTCTCCTTTGAACTTGTCCACATTGACCTTTGACATTTGTTCCAGTCGCTCAGTGAAATTTACGAGACCATCATGAGGTTGTTTTTTGTTGTTGTTGTTCTTTTGTTTTTTCTCAATCAGTTCAGCATTCCACTCCCTGAAATTGCTTAGGAAGAATTGAAAAATAGGAAATGTCATTTTTCACCCCTTTCAAATAAAAGCAAATAAGAAAAATTTAAGACTGATTCTGAAATAATGTTGGAGGAGAATATTGGATACAATGCTCACACTATATTACTGAGTAGGAAACAAAAGGGGACTGAAAAATAATGTGTACTGTACATTCTAACTGTATGGGAAACATGTATTTATACACACATACATAGAAAAAAAGACAATTAATATACACAAAAATGCCAACAATGCTTTTTCCCCGATGATAACATTATAGCAGCATATACTCTGGTACACTCTGTTTTCTACAGTTAACACATATATTTGATAATCAGAAGAAAGGCAACCCGGTCTAGATACAAGTACCTCAAGATATCACTATAAATTTACACCTTTTAAAAGATCCCTTTATTTTCAATGTTTACATCAGTTATTTCTCTATCATTGCTCAGATTTTGTTTTGTGTGGTTTAAGTTTGTGATTTATGGAACCTTTTAAAAAGTTCTTTGGAAATCTGAACTTGTATTCACTTACAGGTAGGCACATTCCTCAAAACGCCAGACTTGACCAGATTAGTCAAGCAATAGAAAGCATGCTACTGTCCTGGCCTGGCTATCTTTATTTTCCGTTTTAATGATTTTTCATTTATCAGCTTTCCTGATCTAGAAGTGAACTTGCTTGTACTTCTCCAAACTTCCTGTAGAAATTGTACTTTTTATACTAGTTTCTGCTTTTCCCCTCTGGTATCCATATGTGATGGCAATTCCACTTTATAAATTAAGCAGCCAAAGAACAGATGTATTTGAGCTTTCTGTGGGTAGACTGTCAGATTTAGTCACTTTGGGTCACTTTTATGGAGTAGTTGCTCCCCTCAGACTTCTCCTGACATGGTTCCTTTCCATGATGTACAAGCAAGTTAGATGTGTTTCCTTTTTTTTTAAGGGGTTCCCAAGCTATCTTATTATAGGAAACAGTCTTCTTATATAAAAATCTTATCTATATATGCAAACCCAGTATTCTGCCAATTTTCAAGACATAATTGAAATTCCATTTTAATTGTTACCTTTTTTTTCACTCAAACCGTTTGCACTCAGTTAAATATGTAAATACTTAGGGGATCTGAATGTATTAGAATTTGCAATCTGGAAGTAGAAATATTTCCAATAAACTAATAATCTATCTCTGCAACCTACAATAGTGTAAATTAACAATATAATCATGAGAGTTTACCAAGTTAAGGTTAATTTTTATTCACATTATTTAATTTGTAGACTTGAATCATCTTATTCACCTTCTACTAAAGAACCAGAAAGGAAAAGGAAAGAGCTGTTTTCAGTGACCCTAGATCAACCAAATCATGAAAAAGAATTGAACAAGGTATGGAAAATAATGGGCTTCATTCTTCCAGGCAGATCTGAAGTCCCTGAACACAAAAGGGGGAAAAAAACCTTCCTTTTCATTCCCTTCTTTTCCCTTCTATATTTTCCCCTAAGATAATAACCTACCAGGCTGCTAATTCCGACATTCTTCTGCGTGATGCTGTAACAAACACAAACCTTAGGTCTTCATTGTGCCACTGGGAGACTGTGGCTTCATTGCAAGTAGCTTATGGCAAGAAGTGTGAGAGCCCAGACTCAGGCCTCCAACCGTCTAGTAGGTACCTAAGCTCGGGGAAGTTGCCTGTGCAAGTTGCTCAGGCTCCTCATTTCTAGGATGGGGGTGGGATCCTTAGCACTTGCCTCATACAACTGTGATGAGGCTTAAAGGGGATACCAATAACCCTGCTACTTAAATAGCACTCCCCATGGGCCAGGAGGGACTCTCTGAGGGCCTAACAAATCTCAGCTCATTGATTCCTCACAACCACCTTATAAGGAAGGTACTAATACTATCTTTTTTTTACATTTGATGACATTGAGGCACAGAGAAGTTGGGTAATTTCCCCCAATATTACACAGCTACTGGGCAGCAGAGGTCAGGTTCAGATCCAGGCAATCTGACTCCAGAGCTCATACTCTTCCCTTAAGTTAAAATCCATTTAAAAAATGCATATAAAGAGCTTAGAACAGGGCCTTCCTAGCTCAGAGGAGGCGCCTAGTGAGGGAAGGCTGCTACTGTTATT
This sequence comes from Halichoerus grypus, assembly GCF_964656455.1. Lineage (NCBI taxonomy): Eukaryota > Metazoa > Chordata > Mammalia > Carnivora > Phocidae > Halichoerus > Halichoerus grypus. Next base: position 73,759,329 of record NC_135722.1, read on the forward strand.
GGTTACCTTTTGTCCCTGAGCACCTAACCCATGCCAGGTAATCTGCCAGGAGCTAGGAACACAAGGATGAATAAGCCTGGGCCCTGTCCTAGAAAACCTGTGGTTTTCAACTCTCTACAAAAAGTATATTCTCTTCTCCCTCTAGCAAAATCCAGTAGGGGCTTCCTTTCCATGAGCTTATCATGGCTACTACCCACATCTCTGGTCTTTGGGTTTGAGGATCACACCTAAATATTCAATGTTATATGATCTAAACCGTTGTTAAAAGTAGGGAAAACCTGGACATGGCTTCGAATCATCATCTATCCCAGCACAGAGCCTGACATACAAAAGTGAAAATAAATATTTGGAGAACAAATGAATCAATATCAAGGTGAAGGTCTCCCATAATTGTATCGGCTCATAAATTCAGTGGCCATTTGTATAAATTCAACATATATTTATTGAGCATCTAGTAGGACTACAGCTATTCTGCTTGTTTTTGTAGGAAATGCAGTGATGCAAAAGACAAATCCTGTCTCCCACCGAGCTGACTGTCAAGTAGCTTTAAATTAAGTGTAGAAAAGTTGTTATGAATTAATGATCATTTTCCTTTTATTTTTCACATCATCCCATGAAATTGATTTCACTGCTATTTAAACATATAACTTTAAAAAACTCTTTCTTTGCTGGTATCCCCAATGAAGGCATTATGATACAAAGGTTGATTAAAGCCACCTGAAGTATAGTTACACTGTTCTTAACCTCATACACTCAGTAACACTTTGAATAACAAGGAATCTACTGACATCGCATAGTTTCAATATGGAAGGAGAGAATACTAGGCACAAATTCTCTTCATAGGCTCTTGGAGACCTCTAGATAATGCACTGCTGTGCAGAAAAGGTAACAAATGAATTGTGTATAAATAGCTATAGCTCCCAGGAAGTGTTTTTGGAGAGCATTTTCGTTCTCTTGTAATAAAAGCAACAAGAACCATGTATTAGGAATCTTGCAAGTGTTTTATTTCTTTCTCTTTTTTCAGTGTAGAACTATTTTTGTCATGTACTTCGTGATAAAATTGACATTTTTAATAAAGCCAAAAGTCATTTAGAGCTCGGTAAATTAATCTCATTTAGAGGGAAGCTTTGCAGTAGAGCATGTTGTTTTAATATCTAAATGCTCTGAAAGTAATAAAAACAGTTTACTCCTTTTTCATAATAGTATATTCATTTTTTTTTACATTTTGAAAGTTCCATTTTAAGGGAAACTGTTAACTACACAACAGGGATGCAATCAGCAAAATCCAAACTGGGATAAACCACAGAAGAACCCCGTTGTTTCATCAAATAAATTGTAAAGAAAAAAATCAGAGAAGACTGGAGATGAAAGGAGACTTGTAACACTGTCCTTGGGGTGAGGGTATTTTGTACTCTTCTCTCCCAGTCTTCCCTTTTGCTCCTAGGAGCTGGATAACTTGGGCCCAGTCCATTCCCTTCCCTGGGAGTCTTTTTTTCTCTCTCTCTCTCATCTGTTCAATGATGGGGTTGGGGTTGGACCATGAGACCCCTAAGGTCATGTCCAACTCTGAAACTTTTTTTTTTTAAGGGGCAGAGAGAGAGGCAGCGGGAGAGGGAGAAAGAGAATCTTAAGCAGGCTCCATGCCCAGTGCAGAGCCCAACATGGGGCTCGATCTCACGACCCTGAGGTCATGACCTGAGCCAAAATCAAGAGTCAGATGCTTAACCGACTGAGTCACCCAGGTGCCCCCCAACTCTGAAACTCTAAAAATATTAATAATAGGAATAGAATCACATGAGGGGTTGGTGGTATAGAGCTGAGGACAGATCAGGTCTTCCTTCGGGACATGCATCCTTTCCACATTAGGTCATCCCACGCTAGCTTTTTCCACTGTGTGAACAACCTTCCAGGGTTCAGCTCATAGGGGTTACGTAGCACGGTGGGTAAGGTCTTAGAATCAGACTGCCTATCGCCAGGAATGTGACTGTGAAAAGTTACGTACTTAACTTCTCATTCCGCAAAATAGAGAACTGTTGCTGGGATTAAATGAGATGATGTATGTAGACTACATAGAACACGCACAAACACACACAAAAGAGGGGCTTTATAAAGATATGAGCCAGTCCCCATATTTAGATCCCAATTCAGATAAACAAAAAACATTCATTACAGTCCTGATACATTTTTAAATTTGAATACTTCCTGGATATTTGATGATATTGAGGAATTGCTAATATTTTTAAGATCTTATATTGGTGTTCTGGCTATGTTAAAAAAAGAAAGAGTGCCCTTATTCTTTTACAGATAGATCCTGAAATCTTTAAAGATTAAATGAAAAAAAAAAAATCAATTTTAGAAGTAAGTGCCCTGAGGAAATTCATTTAAATCTCTTCATGGATGGGCTCCGTTAAACTCTCCAGCCTTATTTCTCACAACACGCCGCGTCCCAGCCACCCGAGACTCGTCTTGCTTCACTGGGCGTGCATTCTTTCATCCCCAGAGTCTTCCCTGCACTCGTTGCCCTGGGTCCTTCTCCATGCCTGCCTTCCATCTGGCTTCCATTCGTCCTTCAGTATTTGTCTGATGTCCACCCCCCCTCTGGGAAGCCCATCCTGACATCCCCAGGCTGGGTTAAGGACCCCTCCACCACATACCGCTGACGTGGATTGCTACTCTGTGTTGTAACTGTTGATTTTTGTTTCCCCCAATGGACTATGATTTTCTTGAGATTGCTGACTATTCACTTTATCTTCAAATCTCAAGAATTAGAGACAGTGAATGATTTCTAGAAAGGTGGTAAGAGGCTGGATCAAGACAGTAGTAGTAGAAATGGAGAGCAGAGGAGAGATTTAGAAGTTGAAGTGCAAGGGACAGAATTTGCTGCCTGAGTGCAGTCGGCACAACAAGGGTAGGGAGGAGCCCAAGCTGATCCAAAGGTTGCTGACGGGGAAGGCCTAACCTGCTTAGGAACAAGGGACTCCACAGGCTTAAGGGCAGGGAGGTGATGCATTTTCAGACACACATTAAGTTTGAAATTTATTATAACATGATTCTGAAAAACATACTGTTTAGTCATAAACAGTACACACAAGTTAGTCAAAAAGGCACTGAATTTAAAGCTAAGAGTCCTAGGTTCTAGTCCCAGCTCTGCCAGTTAATAGCTTTATGACCTTGAGCAAGTCACTTAACCTTTCTCGGCCAGTTTTTTCTCCCTAAAAACATGCTTGGTCCATCCGCCTCTGGTTAGTGGGTCTAAGGCTTTTCCACCACGCATTCTGCAGTGGTCGTTTGACGGGTATGAAGTTCCAGCACAGTGTCTATAGTTGACGCTTGAAATTTTAAGAGGGTAGATCCCATGTTAAGTGTTCTTACCACACACACACAAATTTAAAGCAAAAAAAGGAACACAAAGAAACTTTTGGAGGTAATGGGTATGATTATTATATTGATTGTGGTGATAGTAACATGAGTGTATGTCCAAATTCACCAAACTGTCTACGATAATTACGTGCAGTTTTTGTATACTAATTATCCCTCAGTTATGCTGGGAGGTAAGTGCTTGATAATATTTTCTTCACCTTCCTGTCAAAGTAGTTATCAAAGTAGCATCAGTAGTAAGTGACGATTTGCATCCAATAGAAAATAGAAGTGAGAAATGGAATTTTGAATTTGAAAGGAAAAAAGTTAAATGAGTCATTTATTTTAAGTATCTGTTTTTAATTCAACATTGATCGGAAAAGGAGGGTAAAGTGGGGCCTGCCAAAGGACAGGAAGACTGAACACAAGCTTTAAGCTGCTTGATAAATAAAAAGATTTGTTAATATTTGCCGGAATGTCTCTGCTGCAGATAAGAAGCCAACTCTATCAGGAGGAAGAGTACCATGGCTCTGAGCAGGAAAGAATGAGGAACGAAATCTCTGACCTAACAGAGGAGCTTCATCAGAAGGAGATCACTATAGCAACTATCATGAAGAAAGCTGCCCTTCTGGAAAGACAGTTAAAAATGGAGTTAGAAATAAAAGAAAAAATGTTAGCAAAACAACAGGTACGCAAGCGGGCAGGACAGCCCTTGTCCGGGTCACTGTCTTGCCCAGTGCAGACCGTGGTTTTCCTCGATGACCAGCAAAGCACTGCATTTCTCAGTGTTCAGTCTGAGACTAGCCTCACAGAAATGCTTGCTGGAGCCACATAAAGCCTTTACAAAATAATGCAAAGTGTCATCAAAACAGAACGAGGGCAAAAGTGACGACACAAGATAATTGCATTAAATCTCATCCTAACATTTCCTTGTGACCCATATTTTGATCACCTCCCACAGTATGCTCTAGTCAAAGATTTGTTCTTGAATTTGTGTCCTGTAGTTCCATTAATATTTTTGTCTTTAAAAAAAAAAAAGCCTCTATTCCAGCTTTTTGTGGATACTTCTCACCCCAATTTTATGTATTTATTTTGGGATTTTTTTTTTAAGATTTTATTTATTTGAGAGAGAGAGAGCATGAGAGCGGGTTGAGGGGCAGAGGGAGAAGCAGGCTCCCCGCTGAGCAAGGAACCTGATGTGGGGCTCCATCCCAAAACTCCAGGATCATGACCTGAGCAGAAAGCAGATGCTTAACCGACTGAGCCACCCAGGCACCCCATATCTTGGGGTTTTAAAAAAGGATGTTGAAACATGAAAATTAGTCCATATTTACTGAACATTGACTCAATGTACAGCATGGTTCATGGTAAACAAACAGCAATTATACCATTCTGCTGTTAAAATCCTGCAAGTAACTTCAAAGTCCTCCCTCCCTTCCTTTTTTCCTCCTTCCTCCCTTCCTTTCTTCCTATTTCTTTTGAAATTCCCTCAATCCCTCACTCATCATCAAATTGGTGACCTGTTATCTGTTTTTGTTTTTTTTTCTCCAAATCGAGAGGCTTTGAGAGCACCATTCTATAACTTTCTAGGCATTTGAGGGTCACTTCACCAAAAAGATGGCTATTTAAACCCTGTGTATTATAAAAACGAGAGTCAGCCTTTGTCCAGTTATAAACCTTAAACTGTGATTAATTTGTACAGTACACAGGAACACAGCATAGAGGGGATAATAGCATAGGCTGTACCTGTGTAGGAAAAGAGACTTTTTTTTAAAGATTTTACTTATTTATTTGACAGAGAGAGACACAGCGAGAGACGGAACACAAGCAGGGGGAGTGGGAGAGGGAGAAGCAGGCTTCCTGCTGAGCAGGAGCCCGATGCGGGGCTCGATCCCAGGACCCTGGGATTGTGACCTGAGCCAAAGGCAGACGCTTAACCACTCACCCACCCAGGCGCCCCTCAGAAAAGATATTGAGAGGTGTTAGCAGTGATCTGGGGAGTTGGATTATGGATGATTCTTATTTTCATCTTTATATTTTTCTATGTTTTTAGATTTTTGTTAAGGAGAATATATTTTATAATCTATGAAAGTAAATCATTTCAAGGGAAGTGTTTTATATAGAAATGAGGCCTATATGATAAAAGAGCAGATACTATGTCTAAGTACTGTCAAATAGAAGAAATCAGGGAAAAATAAATACATTAGACGAAATGAAATAGTCACCAAAAAGAAAGAGGGTAGCTTGGCAGACATATTAGAAAGAACAAAATTAAATATAAAAGTTACATTTGCATATTGTAAAAATTAATTAGGTAGTGAAGAACTCCATGGGCAGTGTTATTGGAGCGTTTTTTTTTTAAATTGTGATTTTTCAGGGCGCCTGGGTGGCTCAGTCGTTAAGCGTCTGCCTTCGGCTCAGGTCATGATCCCAGGGTCCTGGGATCGAGCCCCGCATCGGGCTCCCTGCTCAGCGGGAAGCCTGCTTCTCCCTCTCTCACTCCCACTGCTTGTGTTCCGTCTCTCACTGTGTCTCTCTCTGTCAAATAAATAAATAAAATCTTTAAAAAATAAAAATAAGTTGTGATTTTTCTGGTGCTTATTTGCATACAATAGAAAATAGAAGTGAGAAATGGAATTTTAGAATTGGAAAGAAAAAAGTAAATGAGTTGTTATTGTCAGTATGTGTTTTTAATTTAGCACTGATCAGGAAAGGAGGGTTAAGTGAGGGCTGCCAAAGAGAGAACTGAATGCAAATACTGATTTAGGATGATCATGCCTAATCAGTGTTTCTCTTCACTACACTTAGAAAACATTTAGGTTAATAAAATTAATTTTAATACAATTGTGAGCTTTTATTATGTATTTTACACTCACTTTTACCTACCGATCTGCTTTCAGGTCTCAGATATGAGATATAAAGCTGTCCAAAAGGAAAACACACACCTGAAAGGAATGATGGGAGATTTAGACCCCGGACGGTACATGGTAATAACGCTGAAATCATTCAGTAAATCGAACCGAGAGATTACAGAGTTAGTCAGGATTTACCCAGACCTTATTTACTAAGCATTTCCTGTGTGTCAGGCAGGCAGGGGTTGGGCGGCAAATTATCTTGCACTTGGATTAAACTTAATTTTTATCCTCAGCCTAGAACATTTGAATTTCGAGTTTTCTCCTTTGCTCTTTTCTTGGATTGGGCTAAATTCTGATCGTTTCCTCCAACATGCTACGTGCTTGCTTTTGCTCCTGCTGTTATCTCTGAAATCCTGCATCTTACATGGCCTGACTCACATGTCAGCCTTACCCTTGATGAAGCCACCCCTGAAACCCCAGTCAGAGTGAACTGGTCCATCCACACTTGGTTTGTATTTTGGTCTCACTTGTTTGGTAGCCTGTCACTTCCCGACTGGATGGTGAACAGGGACCACGTTTTATTCATGTTTGTCGCACCAGCACCTCAAAATGTCAGGGGTATAGTAAGTGTTCACTGGATGTTGATTGAATATAAGGGAGGATGAACAAATGAATGACTGAGGATTGACCTTGTGGTTTGAACCACTGGCTCTATAGATTAACACAGGGCAGCTAAAACAGGCTCTGTGCCTTTCATTTCCCTAGCTCAATATAGCCCTTGAAGGTGGGTTTTTATATGTAGATAGGAGAACTTTTATTTATCAAACTAAGGAAATACCATTGTTACTTCTTTAGCATTTATTTGCTCTGAGAGAAAATTCTAAAATAAAATAATGTCCCTGCCATTGAGAGAATGGAGAGGATAAAAGATGAGCATGGGTGGCCAGTTCAGTTTCCTCAGCTATGACATGAGGAAGTTGGAGTAGGGGTTCTCCATGATGCTGTATTTCTGTGAGAGTAGGTTCTCGTTCCCATAATGGTAAGTGTTCTAGCATCAGAGAGTTAGAAGCATTCTTCAAGCATTCTGCCTTCTTTGGCCCTGGTGACAGATTCTGTGATCGGAGGACAGATGGATAAAAAGGAAAGTATATATGGTTTCCCTATCTGTTACATAAAATCTGTGTGACATTTAGGACTCTTATTTCTAAAGGCTTGACACACAAAAATTTAAATTGGGTCCTGCCCCCATGAGTATCTTTTTTTTCCCTCTCACAAAATGGTTTTTGTGTTATTTTTTTTTTTATTTCAAACTAAATGTTTTTCGGTGTGAATTCTGCGTCATCACAGCCCACACTGAGCCTGCTTCACACTGGCTTGGATAGGCATTTGGCTTTCTTCATTGATTTGTTTTTTTCAAGAAATAAAACACATAAAGATATGTAAAGAAGAAGCTAATTATCCCACTGCTATCTCCAATCCCAGGTTGGACTCCAGAGATATCCAGTGCTAACAAACTAGTGTGTAGCCTTCTGTAACTTTTTTCTGGCTTGTGCACACATATAGAAGGGATGAGCTGAGCGTCCCTTTACAGAAATAAGTGTATAATAAGTACATTATTCTCAACTGCTTTTTAACTATATATCATGGACATCTCTAGAAGACAGGAGGAAAACATCTTTTTTTCCCTCATTTCTTAGGAAAATCAATATATACTCATGTAGAATATATAGAATTTTTAATAAATTGCATCACAACTTACACTAGTGATTTTCATGCAGTCTCTTTTTTCTTGCTTTTCCCTTTCTCCTTTGCTCTGTTTCTCTACCCCCCTTATACCCCATCTACCAGATAACACAGGTTAACTATTCAGTATGTGTCATTTTGTACTTTTTCATATCTATGAACTCGTGTGTGTGTGAATATATATACACATAGGTATGTAGTCATATACCTATTTTGGGGTTTTAACTTTTTTAAAAATTGGATTACATTATACACACTTTTCTGTGTTTTGTTTTTGTTCACTCAGCAATATCCTTTGCAAATCCTTACAAATCAACTTGTTTAGGTCTATTTCATTTTGTATAATGGCTTAATAATAACCCATGATGTAAATGTATTAAAATTTATTCAACTGTTTTTCAGAACCAATTCATTTGAAATTAATTCAAGTCTTTCTAGATTTTTGCACAAATAAATAATACTGTAAAAAACATCCTCATACATATATCTTGGAACAGCTTCCTAAGAATGGAATTGCTGGGGGCATCTAGGTGGCTCAGTCGGTTAAGCGTCCAACTCTTGATTTTGGCTCAGGTCATGATCTCAGGGTCGTGAGATCGAGCCCCGGGATCTGCGCTGGGCATGGAACCTGCTTAAGATTCTCTCCCTCTGCCTGCCCGCCCTCTCTCTCCCTTTATAAAAAAAAAAAAAAAAGGAATTGCTGAATGAAAACATATGCGTTTTTTTAAGATTTATTTGTTGGAGAGAGCACACAGGCAGGAGGGGCTGAGGGAGAGAGGATCTGAAGCAGACTCCGTGCTGAGCATGGAGCCCCTTGTGAGGCTTGATCCCATGACGGAGATCGCAAAGAGCTAAAACTGAGAATCGGATGCTTAACCAACTGCACCACCCAGGTGCCCCTGAATGCTTTAATTTTAAAACATTTGTTGTCAGATCATATTTCTCCCGTCTCTGTATGTGCGCACCTTTTTCTTTCCTCCTTAGCAGCAAGAGGTTTTATTACTCTTTTAGATTTTTGTCAGTCTGATGGGTGTAAAGTGATTTCTCAGTAGTACTTTAATTTCTACTTCCCTGGCTACAGTGAGTATATTTTTGTATATTTATTGGCAGTGGACTATGAATTATATTCTTTGCTCATTTTTCTATTAGGATGTTTTTTTCTTGTCAGTTTACAACAGCAATTTCCTAAATTTATTGCCTATAATTCTATTTATATCTTTTTACCATACAAAAAGTTTTCAACTTTTGTCAGGGCACCTGGGTAGCTCAGTTGTTTAAACATCTGCCTTTGGCTCAGGTCGTGATCTCGGGGTCCTGGGATCGAGCCCCCCATCAGGCTCCCTGCTTGGTGGGAGCCTGCTTTTCCCGCTGCTTCTACCTACTATTCCCCCTGCTTGTGCACTCTCTCTCTCTGTCAAATAAATAAATAAAACCTTAAAAAAACACTTCCATCTGTCAGACACATGTATCTGTTTACAGCTTCTGAATTTTCTTCCTGGAATAACACGGTTTTTCCAACTTCTTGACAGTATACACTGTTTGTTAGAGTGTCTTCAATGAATTTTACATTTTTTCATCTAAGTCTTTAATCCATTTGAATTATAATTTTACATATGATATAAAACAAAAACCCAATTTAAATTTTTATATGAAAGTTAAGTTCAATTTATCCAGTTTCTCCAGATAATTTCCTGTTGGGTTTTATTTGGAATCAAAATAAATTTACATATAATTTTGAAAGAACTGACACTTTTGGGATGCCTGAGTGGCTCCGTCGGTTAAGCGTCTGCCTTCGGCTCAGGTCATGATCCCAGGGTCCTGACCCTGCATTGGGCTCCTTGCTCAGTGGGGAACCTGCTTCTCCCTCTGCCTGCCGCTCCCCCTGCTTGTGCTCGCTGTCTGTCTCTCTTTCTCTCTCTCTGTGACAAATAAATAAAATCTTAAAAAATAAAAAGAATTGACACTTTTATAATAGTAAGTTTTCTCAGTCCAGGAATATGACATGGCTTTCCATTTCTTCATATCTCAGTTTATGCTCTTCAATAAGATCTTACAATTTTCTTTGTATAGGTTCTGTGCCTTCTTTTTAAAATTTATGCTTAGGTGTTTCATAATTCTTGTCACTATTATAAGTGGAATATTTTCCTCTTTCCATATAAGAACTTATTGCTAATATAGTAAAAAAGCCAGACTGTCTTTTAATTCTAGTGGGCATTTTATTAGGGGTTCTTAGGGTTTTTTGAGATATACAGTCATTTTAACAAAAATAGATAACTTCAACTCTTTTTTTCTACTGTTCATATCAGTTATTTTTTGCCATACTGCATTTGCTTAAACCAAGAGAATATGAAATAATAAGAGTGATTACTGACAAAACTGTCTAATTTCTGACTTTAGATGAAATTGTTTTAGAGTTTTACTGTTTAGAATAATATTTGTTCTTGGATTATGGCTTTAATTCTTTTTATTCCTAGTATACTCAGAGTCTTTAAGATTTGCTGCTGGCTTTTATCAAATACCTTTACAGCATAGATGACACCATGTGGGTTTTGTCTGTTGATTTGTTGATGTATAATAGACTATGGTTGACACATTTCCTGATACTGACCCATCGTTGAATTTTTGGAATAAACTTTCTTGGTCATTGTATTCATTTGCTTGGGCTGCCATAACAAAGTACCACAAACCAGGTAACTTAGAACAATAGAAACTTCTTGTCATACAGTTCTGGAAATAGAAGCCCCAAATCAAGGTGTCAACAGGACCACGCTGCCTCTGAAACCTGTAGAGGATGGTTCTTCCTCACCTCTTGATAGCTTCTAGTGATTTGCCAGCCATCTTTGGCAATCCATGGCTTATAGATACATCATTCCTGTCCTCTGTCTTCACAAGGCATCCTCCTTGTATCTGTCTTCACACAGCCTTTCTCTGTTTCTCCATATCATCTTCCCACCATGCGTGTCCTTCTCTGTGTCCAAATTTCCCCTAATATTTATAGAATACCTGTCGTATTGGATTAGGGCCCCCTCTAGTGATCTCACTTTCACTTGATTGCCTACGTAAAGATCCTTTTTCCAAATAAGGCCATGTCCTGAGGTACTAGGAGTTAGGACTTCAACATATCTTCTTTTTGGTGGGGGGACAAAATTCAACCCCAGTCTTACTTTAACAATTTTGACATATTCCTGGATTCTATGTGACAATAGTTTCAATACTTTCTAAATAATTTCTAAGTAAAATATCTTCTCCCCTTCTGTAGGTTGCCTCTTCACTCTCTTGATTGTTTCTTTTGTTGTGCAAGAACCTTTTTAGTTTGATGTAGGCCCACTTGTCTACTTTTGCTTTTGTTGCCTGTGCTTTGGTGTCATATACAACAAATCATTGCCAGAACCAATATCAAGTGTCTGTTGCCCATCTGTTTTCTTCTAGTTTCACAGTTTCAGGTCTGATATGTCAGTCTTTAATCCATTTCAAGTTAATTTTTTTATGAGTGGTAGAAGATAGAGGTCTAGTGTCATTCTTTCACCTGTGAATATCCAGTTTTCCCAACATTTATTGAAGAGACTATCCTTTCCTCACTGTGTGTTCTTGGTGCTTTTATTAAAGATTAGTTGACTATACTGTGTGGGTTTATTTCTGGGCTCCCTATTCGGTTCTCTGTCTATTGCATGCCACAGTCACCACAGAATGTTTTCATTCATTCATTCATTCATTCATTCTGTAAATATTTATTGATTATGCCTACTGTGTATCTGGCAGTATGTGAGCGTTGTGAATAAGTCAGACAAGATCCTTGAATTCGTGAAACTTAGTAGAAGGAGACCATATATTACCAGATATAGACAGTTACCTGGATAATTACACTAGAGAGTGGTAGGAAAGCTCAGAATTCAGGGACCCTGATAGGGGTTACCTAACCCTGTCTTGGGAGCAATAAAAGGCATCTGGGGAGCAGTCAACCAGACAGATTGGTGGGAAAGAATCATGGTGAGAGAATAGAATGTACAAAGACCAGGGATGAGAAAGATTCAGGGAAACTGGGAGAACTGTGTAATAGCAAAGAGCTGCTACTGATTCATTTAGTGTTTATCACATACATGCCTTATAATCTGCTGAATACTTTACATATATCAGTGTCTATCTATATCCTTATAATGAGTATATGGTGGTTGGGTGTGACGATCTCATTTCACAGAAAAAGGAATGAAATCTTTAAGTTTTTAGGCAACTTGCCCAAGATCACATAGGTTGTAAGTTAGTTTGAATAACTCCAAATGCATGATACTAACTGTTATAATATCCTGTGGTTCTCTGTTTCTTCTGTTTTATTCACTGGCTTCTCACCCTCCTGTACCTGCCTCTACTCGTTCCCCAAATGTTGCTGTTGACTTTTGTTTCTCTGGCAGTATGCTCCCCCTTAGAGGCTAGATCCATCAACCACTCCAGGTTACTTCCTCTGCAGTACCCAGTGGCTTCCAAGCTCTCTCCACTTCTCATACACGACGTGCTTTTCTAACATAACCTTTCCTTGTGTTATCCTTCCTTTCAAGAACATGTGCTCAGTTTCCAATAGGAAGTCAGAACTCTTCATATTCCATTGCTTCTTTAATCTGGCTCTCCCACTTTGTTTCCCTTTAGTGACCTACACAAATCCTCTGCTAGAGCTAGGCCTGTCTTAGCCTCATCTGTGTATGTGATGGTCCTTTCTCATGCCCTTTCTTGCTTCCAGGCCTTCACACGTGCTTTCCTTCTAGCTAAAAATTCCCTTTTCCTACTTCACGTAGCCATGCCCTATTAATGTTTCAGGTAACTCAGCATAAATTTTACATGTCATACAAAATCTTCTTTGATTTTCCTCTGCTCTGTTAAGTGTCTGTCCTTGAAACCATCATAACATCCATCATAGTACAATGGTAAAATTGCCTATATCTTGTCAGCTACCCAACCCCTACCCAGTACGCTCATTGAGGGCAGTTATGGTCCTAGTTTACCATTGTAGCCAAGCACTTAGTACAGTGCCTGAATGCAGGAGGCAGTGAAAAAATATTTTGTTAGATGAGTGAATGAACAAAATGAAAATATTTTGTTAGTGAGTGAGTGAGGGAATGAGTGAATGAATCCATTATATGCCCTCCACCTGAATGCTTTCCTTTCCTTAACAAAGTAAAGACATAGTTGTACTTTATAAATCCTACCAGTCCCTTCAGACCTAGATTAAATTATATCTCTTCCATGAATTCATCTTCAATTACTCTAGGCTCCATTTACTTCTTCTTTGACTTTCTTTAACAGGTATAACAATTTAGCATCAAGTTTTGAATTGTCTTCTTTTATTTTCTAATTGTTTTTGTATGTCTTGTCTCATCAGTCATAGACTCCTTGAGGGAAGAAGTGTACTATATTTTATACTTCTTCATACAGGGTTTGGTATAGGGTAAGGCTCGAATACTTGTGGATTTGTGGGTCTCACCTGTAGTGTAAGAGGCATGAATAAATTTTCATGGAAATTATTGCTCACGTCATTAAAGAGATTGCCAGAGCCTTGTTTTATCTCACCTACATGATCTTAGTCCAGTAGTTGTTGCCATTCGTTGATTCAGAAAACATTTGAGTTCAACTTGGTGTAACATAATTTAATACATAATTACACTTTATATGAGTCACTATTTTTTCATACATGTTAATTTCGTCTACTCAGTTTTATTGTATTTTCCGTGAAGGCAGGGTCACTTTTTCATACTTGATCACCTCTGTAGCACTCAGCACATATATATATGTATGTACAGTGTGTATTTGTTTAAAGATTGGTTAATTGGATATCATAAAATGGAATGCCACTGATGAATGGCCCTCAGTGTGATGCCTTATTAAAATAGTATTTAATCGCATACACTTTATGTAGGATTGTAATTCATATAGAAAGTTGACTTTATAATTGCTCCCTTTTACTTTTTGTACGTGAAGGTTTGGCATTGACTTTGATAATTTAAATAGTCAAGCCACTCCCCAAAGTGAAAGATCTCAAGTGTCTATTGAATTAAAAAAAGAGCAAATATAACTCGTTGTTCTTTAAGAGTATGCAATCTATTATGTGACTTATCTAGCATTCATTATTTGAAAGATTTCACATTAAAGAAAACTCTTATCTGTTATGTGTTAAAATCCCATGAGATAGTTAATTCTTTCTGAAATAATTGGAATGGATAAATAAACATGGAATTAAAGAATGGGCACTGAAATTTTACCTCAAGCAATAAGAAACAAAATGTTTACATCATTATTTTTAGGTTTTCTGAAATATGTGGTATTTGGATAATATTCAAACAATAATTATTTGTTTTTCCTTCCTAGACAAGCGAAATAACTGATATTAAGGTAGGTCATTTCAAAATCACTAGAACTTCGTGAATTTTCTGCTTGACTAACTTTGAAGCACCCTGCTTACTCACACTTAGGGAAAGAAAGTTTTAAAAAGGCCCTCCCCCAGAGGTAGGAGTAAGAGTGGGTCCTGCACTCGGTTATTACCCGTTGCATGCTTGGGGCTGTGGCAGCTCGCATTTTCCTCGGCAGAATCCGCTGATGAGACTAACCACCTGGTATGTAAGTTCTCCTCAGGTCTCATGAGCTGCTTAAAATAGCAACAGAAGTAGCTCTGAAGAAGATGTTTTCCTGGATTTGTGCAAGAACGATTACATAAAGACAAGTGTGAGGAGTTGACCTTTATTCTCCTCCTGGGTAGCTATTGAAAAAATCAAGTTTATCATGATAGTTTTTTGTGATTCCATATTACCTTAGACCCATAAGTATATTTAGTAAATTTTCCTTCATTTAAGAAAGGTATCATAAAATCAGACTTAATCAGAACTCAGAATTTATGGTAATTTTTAACTAATTTGCCCTTCACTATCCATAAAGTTTGCCAAATAAAATATTAACCTAAAAAATTAGTACCCTCACAAGTATCTAATCCATCCATTTACGTATTAAAAATTAATATACTAACCATAAAACATGATTAAAGCTGGTCCTTCTGTAGAAATACTTTCTTAGCCTATTATTGTTGAATATACATGAATTTAAAAGAAAAAGTGTATATATAAAGTACTATTCAAACACCTCAGTAACTCAACTGGCCTCATGTCAAAGCATGTAGGCACTAGGAGGTTTTGCCTTTTCAAGAATGAAGCAATGGGTTAAAACTACAAACCCCTAAAATTTGGGGGAAAAATTTGGAATAATAGGCCTATAAAATAAGCCATCAGAAATACAGAGATAGAATTTAATCAGTGCCTATTTTCACATGATAACATCTAGTGGAGGATTATTTCCTGAAATTACTAGAAAAATATTTAAAAGAAACATGAAATGAGAAAGCCCCAAAATGTTGTCAAGGAAAATAGAATATGCTTTTAAATATAAATCATGTAAATACATCACCTATGTAATTTTTTCAGGTCATGCTCACAACACTTATTTAATTATGGTGCATGTAGAAAATTATGGAGTCTTTAAAAAATTATTCCTCTCATTCTTAATTACTTTAAACCAACACTGGGCCAAAAAGAATCACAGATGAAATCTAATTTTATAGAAAAAGCTTAAATAAAGTTATAACTGAGCAGCAGACCATCAAGAATTATATATTTTGATGAATAGATTATTTTTTTTAGGAGTAAAATTTTGGATCTTTTCCATGACCTTTCTTGGCCAGATCTGCTCAAATGAGTATTTTCCTTATGAAGGGCAAAATTTTATAAGACCACCTCCTTTATATGTATTGCAAATCTGCTCTCATTTTATAATAACCAATCCTTGCTCTTGTAGCGCATAGTACAGATTACTCTTTTATCTGCACTGGTGTATCTCAAATGAGCAAATGTGAAGGCATACTTAAAGGCAAGGGCCTACCAAGCAGAGAAATACCGTCAAAGGTCCTTCTTTTCCAAAGGGCACCTTGATACATAGCTGTATAAACACATAACCCTTCCTGTATTGTTTTGGGGGAATTTGCCCTCCTGGAGAATTTTCTTTCATTCTACAGATTCATGAGCTTCTATAACACATTAGGCAGTAAACAGAAAATGTAGTAAGCAGGCTTGGCCTTGGAAGCAAAAAAATAAAACAAATAGGTAAACATTTTTAATACCTAATATATATACATTTCTACACTTATTTGTCAATCCTGATACTAATACGATAGTATATGAATAATTTAGAACGTGCAGTTTCGTCAAAAAAAATTGTAATGACTTATGGGGTGCCTAGCCCATGAAATGTCTTCCATGTCAAAGCCTTTTATTTAGAAACTTCAAAATAGAAGTTCTAAGCCATTTTCATCTATAGTCTTAATGAGCTTTTAACCACAGAAGTTTGGAGCTTCAAAAATGATACTTTATCCATGTTACGCTTTTTGTGCTAGAAGCGTATTGTTAGAAGTATTGTTGAATCAGCAACTACATGACTCATAGATACCTACATCATAGGACCAGAAAGGACTATGTAGACTCATTTAAAGCATTTTCATGAGTTTTCTTGTGAGAATATATCCTGTTTTTTAAAACTTTGCGAGAAGAAAAGTTTAGATTCTCCCTAAGAAACTTCTTACAGCATTTAATTCAAAAAGCATCAGAAATCTTTGTTCTTGCTCTAAACCACTCATTTTGTGATTTAAACATGTTTCACATTCTCTTCTTAAGACACATTAAAAATTGGGCGGCACATACCAGATAGTAAAACTTCATCATGGAGCCACACTCCTCAAAACTGTGGTACTGGCACCATCTCAGCTGTGAGATCTTTAGAATGGTCCAGAAGCAGACTCTTTAGAATGGTCCAGAAGCAGACTCTTTAGAATGGTCCGGAAGCAGACTCTTTAGAATGGTCCGGAAGCAGACTCTTTAGAATGGTCCAGAAGCAGACTCTTTAAAATGGTCCAGAAGCAGACTCTAGTCTATATGGATTTTGTATATAATTTGTTGCATCACCCAACAGTGGGGAATCAGTATATGATTTTCTATAATGACGTGTTATTGTCCTCAGAGAAAAAGTCTTTCAAAATTGAAATGTATGTTAATTCTGGTTCCGTTATTAACACCAGAAGGCATACCCTATAAACATGAAAACTCTTTAATCCAGCCGATCTGTTCTAGATACAGAGAATGCTAATGCGTACGTGAGCACGGACACTAGTGTATGCATTGCTTTTCTTGTGAAGTGTTCAGTGGCACCTGTCACTGAGTATCTGTATTGTGAGGAAGTGAGAGCGGGAAGGGGCTTTAGGAGGTACACAGGAGTAGAGCTGTATCTTTGGACTCCAGTGGAAGACCCCTTCCAACAGACATGTCTAAATGCACAGAAAATATGCATCACTTATAAGGAACAGTTTTTCAGTGATTTTTTTTTTTATTCTCTAGAGTATGGACTTTACTAACAGAGAACATTCAACGCATACATCTATTAACAAACTGGAATATGAGAATGAAAGGCTCCGAAATGATCTTGCAAAACTTCATGCCAATGGCAAATCAGCATGGGCTAACCAAAATGCCTATGAGGAAATGGGACTGTACACCTATCAAAACCAAATAAAAATGGAAAAACATGAAGATAGGTATGTTAACTCCCTTATATGAGGACACAAATGTTTGCACATTTAATGGAAATGTATTTTGAAACAATTCAAAATAGAATTTTATAAACTTGCTCTTCAGTTGTTTAAATTTTATTTTACAGTGAGAATGCGTAGTATAGACCTGTTGTTTTATATGAAATTCTGTGCTATCGATAGCTTTCGAAATCTAACAGGGAAATGGGTAGTGTTAGAGTGAATTTTCGTCACTTCAGACCCTTCTTAGACACTGATGTGGCAACAGAATATACAAGCAAATATTTTTTAATGTCATAAGAAAAACTAGATTTTCATATGTTACATATATTGTTCAAAGTAGAAATATAGGACAATGTCACTTCCGAGTTAACTTCAAAACACAGTCTTTATACCGACGCTCCTGCAGCAGCCACAAAGCGGTGGTCACTTCCTCGGGGAAGAACTGGGCAAGGGGTGAGAGGTTTCCTCTGAGTGAAGAGAGGCGTGTGGAGAATTAATATCTGCTATCCACATGATCCCCTTTTAAAGTGTCTTAGTTCAAAATTTAAGTAAATATGTCAACTCTAAAATCAGACTAATTTATTCAACTTTAATAAAATATTTATGGAATCAAATCTGTCTCTGGAGACTTTTCACTCTTTTTCAAGACTTGGAAAATTCTCAGCAAAATAAACAAGTTTCTTTTCTAGCAGGACAGCTCTGAGTCATTAATATGCTAATGTACCTTGTGAGGTTCAAGAAGGGATGTGGTGTGCAACACTCCTCAAACTTATTCAATATCAGATTTATTGACATTTCGTGGTGCCGCGAAATGGTAAATTGATAGGACCCAACTTCAGTACAACTTTTGCTCAAGAACTCATAATACTTAGCAGGAAAGCCTTGCATACTGTTTTCATATAACGTAATATTTACAACCTTGGGAAATTTACTTAACCTTTGTGATCCTCAATTTCCCATTGATAAATAGGGATAATAATTACAAGGTTTTTTTGTGAGAATTAGAGAAGAACACATAGTTCCATGTAAACCACATATTTCCATAAATGTTAGCTATTCTTACTGATATTATTATTACTAACAAAATTTTTAGCATTTATAATAATATGAATACTTCTTCAACAACTCACAGTGCCTAAAAAGTCGGTGTTGATGGCCAAATGGCTGAATCTGACATTTCCTCAGAGATAGTCCTGTGGAGGAGGGGTGATGCCAGGCTCATCTTTATAACTAAGCATGCCCAGTTCTACAGGCAGCTGAATCTGTAAATCCATGGGACATACCAAAAAATATGTTCAACATTCTTGCGGATGTCGTGTGTGTCTCTCCTACCTGTATCACCTCAGCCCTGTGTTAGAGGATATGTCCTAACCCGATGCAAGAAACAGCCAGCATTCAAAAGTGCTAAATTAATAACCTTTCTTCAAGTAGTTCAGGAAGGAAATGAGGGCAGGCTGGCTGCTACCCTAAAAGACAACTGATGGGAGCATTCTGGCCGGGGCTGGGGGGGTGGGGTGCGGATGGAACAGGTCACTGAGGCAGAGCCATGGGCCAGCCCTCCGGTGAATGTGCTCATGCCTGCTGGCCAGTAGAACCGAAAATCTGTCCAAAACGGGGCTCATTTTGATTGTGGCATAGAAGTATTTTTCCTAATATAGAATAAACCCTTCTCAAAGTGCTTCCCTACTCTACAGATTTATTTCTCCGTGGGTCAAATCACGAACCCATGTATACGGTTTTTTCCTGTCAAGAGAAAAGCAGGCCCCTAAAGATATGATAAAGGGTCTTCCCGTGGATGTTAGTCAGGACTGGCCTGTACTGAGCCCCCATTAGGGGCAGAACATTGTTTCCTATTCTTGCTTGTTGGGAATAACTTTGAAAGCCTTAAGCCTTAGATGAAGGTACCAGGAGTTGTTATTTAAAAGGCAGTTACTCTGCCTTTTATTATTTTTAAAAAGTAATTTTATTGTTTGGATTGCCCCCTCTTTTCTTTGTTGGGCGGCACAGAATGTGTTAAAAGCACCTAACAAAAACAAGACCGTAGGGGACACAGAAAGCAACACAAGAGGTAAAATGCTCAGCAGGAGATTATCTTAATAAGCAGTTTGGACTACTATCCCCGCTGCAGAGCCTTGTGTCCTGCCAGTCTCATCTGTTGAAAGTTTCATTAAATTTGTTTTAATGCCTTGTCTGATTTCAGTGTTCTCCAGTGACCTGATTTTTAAAAGAAACAGCATTTCAAATGTTCTGAATAAATTATTACCATGTAGAACCCGCTATGGGGAAAGTGTTGTTGAGTTGCAAGGACAGCGGGCTCAGCAGTGGAGGGCTGTAAAGTACATGTCTATTAATTTTAGCAAGTGAAAAATGAAATGTTCCTTCTTTCCCTCGCACAGCTCAGTGAAGCCAAATAGTAAAAGCTATATATATTCGTTAGGCATAAAAATCATCGGAAAATACGGAGTCATATTTACATAGCAATGGCTAATGCAGTGAGGTCTCATTAAACTATTTTAGAAAGGAGAAAGCTTTTAGGTAAAATTATATGAAGACAGTGTTCCACAAACATGTTTTTTAAGACTTTATTTATTTGTCAGAGAGAGAGAGCACAAGCAGGGGGAGTGGCAGGCAGAGGGAGAAGCAGGACCCCAACTGAGCAAGGGAGCCCGATGCAGGGCTCGATCCCAGGATCCTGGGATCATGACCTGAGCCGAAGGCAGACGCTTTAACAGACTGAGCCACCCAGGTGCCCCCCCACAAAATTTTCGAGTCTAACTTTTAGCCACTTCCTCCTTTTAGCTGAGGAAGATTCGCATAATACATTTTTATTTTTAAATTTTATTTAAATTCTATTAATTAACATATAGTGTATTATTAGTTTCAGCAGAGTTCAGGGGTTCATCAGTTGCATACAACACCCAGTGCTCATCACATCACATGCCCTCCCCAACGCGCATCACCCAGTTACCCCATCCCTCCACCCACCACCCCTCGCGCAACCCTCAGTTTATTTCCTATGGTTAAGAGTCTCTTATGGTTTGTCTCCCTCTCTGATTTCGTCTTATTTTCTTTTTCCCTCCCTTCCCCTGTGATCCTCTGTTTTGTTTTTTAAATTCCAATATGAGTGAAATCATATGATAATTGTCTTTCTCTGATTAACTTATTTCACATAATACATTTTTAAATAATCTTTTATCCACTCGGAAGTAAACCAATTTTTGTTGTTGTTTCATTCCTATTAGAAGTAATAAGTTCTTCATGCTCATCCACTTAAAATGCAAAGCATTTTAGGATATTCCAACAGATTTGCTTTCCGATAAGAAAGTTATTCAGCACTTAAAAAAAAATTATGAGTAAGACGTAATTGAATTTGGTGAGAATGTATTGAATATTTTTAAAGTTTTTAAAAGTTAGAGTTTTGAAGTTTAAGGATAATTTACAAGCTAATTTGGAATAGTGGTATCCAGAGCAATTAAATTTTAATGACAACTCAATTTTGTAATAAATGGGGTTTCATCTCTATATATGATACATACGTAAAAGTCAATGTATGGTTTTAAAGGTTACATCATGTACTGGAGAGAGCTTAGTGATCACAGATATTAATCATTAAAATTGCTTCAAATCTAGTTTAATAAATAAAAAGATTCTAATACTAAGAAAACCACGAAGTCGGTAGGTTTGTCATAACTACTCTCACAGAATCCCTCGTCAAGGAATGAATAGTCATCTAGAAGCAAAAAAAGTAAGTTGAGAAAATTTTGTACCAAGGTGTTACCGAATAAGGAGCAAAACATAGCAGGCTAAAGAGTTGTGGGCCAGGGAGAATGAGGAGTTCATAGACCAGGGAGCATCACATGGAGTGTTAGAAGGTGAGGCTGGAAGCAGGCAAATTAGCACTTGTGAAAGGATCCTGTTCCATGCTGAGGACATTATCTTGTAGCCCAGGGAAAATTAACAGAGGGCCAGGAATGGACGTACAGTCAGACAACTCTGAAAACTGCAGACAATTGACTCCAAGGTCTCAAGGGGGCAGAGTTCTGCTCCCAGCAACAACTGGGTCCTGCCCTCCTGGCTGAAGTAGGCAGAGGCCTTGGACGAGGGCCTGTGGAAAAGCTAACTGAAAAGACCAGCTTGTGAGAGGGAAATAAAAGTCTTTGGAAATAACCTTTAAGATAGCTTTTAAATTGATAGACTGAGCATTTTTTGCAAAGTGGTTTTATGAAGTATTTGAATAGCTGCATTCTAGAAGAAGAACTTTTCAGATATAAAGACGATTTAAAGCAAAAGGATTTTACTCCATAATGGAGTCTTCCCTTTCAATCTTTACATTTTATGACTCTTACAGTAAAAAGCATGTTCATATATAAGTTTTAAGAATTAACACAACTGTATCGATACATCCAAAGCAAAATGGATAGTTGAGATAATTCTGTAGAAAATTCAGGACAAATAATACTTTCCCTGAAATCTTTGTATAATTGAGATTACAAGGAGATATATATTTCTTGAGTCCCTTCTATAATTATCTTATGTTTTCCCACTGTGCTTTGAAGTATAGGTGGTAGCCTCACTCAGGTTAAAAGGTTTAGCTGGAGACTCTATGCACATGTACTCTGCAATTGTTGCAATTCTATCTGAATTGTGGGATGTTTCATCTTAACGTGCACATCATAAAACATGTTATTTCAGTTTAATTTGCTGTTCTGTTTCCCTGGTAATTATGGTTTGGAAGAACGGATTTAAAAAAAGATATATTTCAAGATAAGTAAAAATGGAAAACATGTTGTGTTTGTTTTTATGTCCTAATTTACAGATGTCTCGCTTAACTTTTATTGTTATTTGTATGCATCACTTTGAAAATGTTTACATAATAGGAAACAAGCCTGTACAGATAGATAGTCTTTGGATAAGAACAGAGAACAATAATGTGAATTTTTTGGAGCTGCGTGAAATTAAAATATGAAGGCTTTGAAAATGGTAAATCAATACCTGTGGAGAATTTGAATAATCAGTAAAAATGAATAAATAATTTTAAGTTGAAGGGATTCTTATGTTTTCGTGGGCTTTGATGATTTTGATTAAATTTCAACCCCAATTTCATGAATTAATGTTCAGAAAGACATTTATTTAGTCCCAAATAGCTCATCCTGTTAGGACGTTTTTATATAAAATTTTACTGGAAATTGGTTCGGGTTTTTGTTTTGTTATTCATTTGTTTAGTCAGCATACCAAAATTTAAAATCTCACTGGTATTTTATTCAGTCTCATCTTCTACCTTATATTTTAGCACACACAACCAATTCTGTACTATACCTTTCATCCCAGCTGTGGAGTTCAATTCTCCCAACAACCCATTTTTTATCAATGAAAAAATTAAAGTCACAGAAAGATACAGTTTCCTGCTCAAGGTCAGTGGCATACAACTACTAAGTGTGGAAGAGTTTAGCAGATGATATAAATTGAAGAAATGTTACAAATTTTTTTTTTAAAGATTTTATTTATTTGAGAGAGAGTGAGAGAGAAAATGCATGAGCAGGAGGAGGGGCAGAGGAAGAAGCAGGCTTCCCGCGAAGCAGGGAGCCCGATGCGAGGCTCGATCCCATAACCCTGGGATCATGACCTGAGCCGAAGGCAGATGCTTAACCTACTGAGCCACCTAGGCGCCCCAAAATGTTACAAATTATTAAGCCCTATAGGAATTAGAATTGTTGTACAAGGACTTGTTCTAGCATAAAAAAAAAAAAGCATAATTCTTTTAAGAAAGGCAGCAAGGTTAAGTGAAATAGAGAATACAAAAAGAGGATTATTTAGAATTGTCAAGGGCAGCAGTGTGAGCTGTTTTGAGATTCTTCCCAAATTGGTATCATGTTATTTAATTAAATGGCAAAGAGACCTGAAAGTAAAACACAGAAAGGGATACAATATAGGCAATAAGAGTAGAAGAATATTTTTAACAACTACCAAGTTTCCTGTTCACTTTAATCATTAGAAATGACTCATCTGGAAGATGATTTTCAAAGAGACACCGAGATAAGAAGCCCAGAGCTTTTGTCCTGCTTCCCCCCTTGTTAGACAACAGAGAAATTTAAATCCTTAGCTGCATGAACAAGCCGTGTCCTTGGTAGCGGTAAACGAGGACCATCCTTCTCTCCTAGACTTAGCCAAGATCGTGAGCCAAACCGAAGTGTGACGCCTCCACTACCACCTTTGCCATTTCAGACCAAAGAAATGACAAGTCCCCTGGCTAGTGACGACGAAGTGTTCCCACTGGTGAGTTGCTAGTTGTTGGTTAATTTTTTCCTTGAGGGAGGGATTACTCTTACACTGATACCTATATACTGATGTACACAGAGTGGTTAAAAATATATATATATATTGCTCCTTGGATAGGACTCCAAGGTGGGTCTGTGGGTCATTTGGCCCTGCCTTTCCATAGAAGGAAAAGAGATCCATAATGTTGCACGAAGTATTTCAATCTATGGCTATTCACTTCCAGTGCAGGTGATGCTTTTTAAAAATTGGTGATGCTTTTTAAAAATCCAAGTGCTTAGGACTCATCCCTAGACACTCCGTGAGCCCTCAGTGATCTGCCTATTTTAGAGAGCTACAAGTGATATTTTATGCCTGTTTAAAAAAAAAAAAAAAACAACTTTTTTATTCACTCTGACATACATACAGAAATATGTGCAGATCAGAACTGGACAGCGGGATGAATTATCACAAAGGGAGCATCAGGTAACTAGCACGCAGGTAATAAGCAGAACGTTGGTGGCACTCTGGAAGCACCTCTCACATCCCCTTCCAGTCACTTCTTCCACTTGCTCCCAAGGTAACCACTATCCTGACCTTTAATGTCATGAATTAGTTGCGGCCATTTGTAAATTTTATGTAAATGGTATCATACTATATGTGTTCTTTGTGTCTGGCTTCTTTTGCTCAACATTATTTCTGAGGTTCACCATCCACATTGTTTTATATGGCTGTAGTTGGTCCATTTTTCTTCTCTATAGTATTCCATAGTATGAGACTACAATTTATCCATTTTACTGTTGGCAGGCATTTGACTTATTTCCTGCTTGAGAATATTACAAATAATACTGTTAAACACATTCTTACATGTGTCTTTTGGTGCACATGTGTACACATTTCCATTGGGTATATTCCCAAGAGTGGAATTGCTAGGTCATGGGATATGCACAGGGTCAGCTTTAGGCGGTAATGCCAAACTGTGTTCCTAACTGTTTGAGCCAGTTAACACCCCAAGAAGAGTGTTCTTCTTGTTATATATTCTTTCCAACACTTGGTATTATTGGTCTTTTAATTTTAGCTTTCCTGGTCAGTGTGTAGTAACTTCCTGTTGTGGTCTTAATTATGTATCTGGTGAATAAAGCTGAGCAACTTTTCATGTATTTATTGGCCGTTTTCATATTCTCCTTTGTAAAGTGTCTGTTCAATTTCCTTGCCTAACTTTCTATTGGATTGTCTTTATTCTCATCTATTTGTAGGAGTTCTTTATATATTCTGGATATAAGCCCTTTGTTGATTATGTATATGGCAAATATCTTCTCCCACTCTTACTTGCCTCCTCACTTAATAGTATCTTTTGGTAACCAGAAGTTCCTAATTTTAATACAGTCAAACTTATGAATCTTTTTCTCTATAGTTAACATTTTTGGTATCCTATTTAAAACTTGGCCTGTCCCAAAGTTATAAAAATATTATCCTATGTTATCTTCTAGAACCTTTGGCTCTTTACCTTTCATATTTACATTTACACCTGGAATCAATTTTTGCGTATGGTGCAAGGTAGTATTCTCAAACCGTTTTCCCATGAAAATATTCAGTTGAATTTGCACATGTGTTCCAGTCCTGTAGATTCTATTGAATTTTTTATATACAGAATCAAAATAATGACGGTTTGTTTTCTACTTTCATATCTTTGTACCTTTTTATTTTCTTTTTCTTGCTTTATTATCCTAAGGCCTCCTATAAATGTTGAGTAAGAGAAGTGGTATAAGCAGTATCCTTCTCACATTCTTAATTGCAAAGAGAAAGTTTTCAATATTCCACCATTGTGTCTGATATTTACTATAGGTATTTTGTAGATTCCTTTGAAAAGATTAAGGAAATTCCCTTTTATCCCTGATTGCTAACTTTGCTCATTAATTAATATGGAATTTTATCAGATGCTTTTACTGCCTCTTTTGAAACGACCAAAAGAAAAGAAAATAAATGACCACATAATTTTTCTCTTTTGCTTGGTTAATGTGATGTTTTTTCTTGTTAACTCAACTTTGAATTCTTGGAATAAACTCCACTTGATAACTGCATTTGATCTGTTCATATTGGCTTAGAATTTTGCTTTGTGTTCACTAGAGAAATTAGCCTGTAATGTTCCTTTGCTGTCCTTGTCAAGCTTTGGTATCAGATTATGCTGACCTCATAAAACAGGTGGGAAAGTTTCTTAATTTCATATTCTTCTGTTTCTTCATTTTCCTTGACTCTCTGCATTGGTTTCTATGCATAAAAGCGCCACCTCTCCCTGTCTTAAGAAAGTGGTCTCATGTAGGTTAATTTCAGTCTTACATTTTTCAGTTCTTAAATTTTCATTTGATTCTTTTTTACATTTTCCAGTTCTGTGCTGAAATTTTCTGCCTTATGATTTAATTTCTTGAACATAATAATCACAGGGTTTCTTAAAGTAGATGTCTACCTCAGAAAGTAAGTAGTATTACTCTTAGCAATTGCTTTCACTTGTATTCAAAGTATATTATGCAATTTTCAGCACCTCTCCATGATATACTAATATTGGATACAAATTATAAACAATGACAACAACAGAAAATGTTTAAACTGGATGGGGTATCCCATGAGTACTTTTCTGTTTTTCTGAATTCTATCACCTTCTTTTGGTAGAGACTGGAAGTAAGATTTAAGCTGTTGTGGAAGGAGAAGACTTAAAACCATTAACTTTTGAAGTGTTAGAGATCTCTAAAGCCTTGAAATGCTCTTTTGTGTTCATCTCAACATAAAATGCCAGAATTATTTGAACAGAATAAAATTTCATACCGATAAAGTAACTGAAATAAACTTCCTTATTTAAGCTATGGGAACCGCTAAGGGGATTTAGCAAATTCTGTATCAACAAAATTTGGATCTTTAAGGACTCCGAAGTAAGCATATACTCCAGTGAAACCAAACATGATGAATTGTTAAATGCCATATGGTTCTAATGTCAGATGATTTTAGCATTTTAGGATCATTAGTCTCTGCTCAAATATCACCTCATCCAAGGGGCCTGAGCAACCAACCTACAGTAGCATCTCCCTCTCTTTTCCCTGACCCCTTGTCCTGGTTTTTATTTTGTTCATAGCACTTCACCATAAAACATTTTATGTCTGCCTGTGTGTTTGCCTCCCTCCTCCAGAATTTAAACTCCATGAAAGTAGGGACATTTTCTGTCTTTGTTTACTGTTGTAACCCCAGCACCTAAAACAGTGTGTAGCACTAGTAGGCACATAAAAAGCATATGAGAGTATCTGTTGTAATAACTTAATAAACACTGGGCTTCCTTCTATCTCTAAAATTCTGTGTCACTCCTTTGAGGAAGTTCATAGCCCCAGAGTCGCCAGGAAAGAAAATTCTCTACTGTTTTTCGTCTGGGCATGGGGAACTTAATCTGTGATGTTCCCTGAAAGACATGGCCTAGTCCACTGTTCTGGGTCCAGTAGTTTCCCCCCACGTCTGCATTTTAACTTCTACAACAATACTGTTCCTTCTAAGACCACCAGCAACCTTCTACTTGTTAATTAAATATGCTTTTAAGAACTCGTCTTCCTTAATCATTTTTTCTTCAAACTCTCGTGTTCTCTGGCTTCTATGACCCTATTCTCCACTGATTTTCCTGCTGCCTTTCTGGTTACTTTTTCCCAGTATGCTTCCAACCTTCTCTCTCCTATACCCGTCCTTTAAATATTAATGTTCGTCATTCAGTCATAAAATAAACATGTACTGTAAGCACCCAGCTTATGGCAGGTTCTGTTCTAAACACATCCTTGATGGGACAGACAAATCTATAGTCTGGTGAAAGAGAGGAATCCCCCCCCCCCCAGTTGGATGAACGGATTAACAAATAGTGTTACAGACACAAAATGGAATACTATTCAGCCATGAAAAGGAGTGAAGTAGTGATACATGCTACAATGTGGTGGATGAACCCCCAAAAGACTGCTAAGTGAAAGCAATTAGCCACAAAAGGTCATATATTTTATGATTCCACCTATAAGAAGTGCTGAGAATAGGTAAATCATAGAAACAGGATGCAGACTGGTGGTTACCAGGGGCAGTGCAGGGAGCAGGGAATGGAGATCACTGGCTTCGTGGGTTCAGTTTCCTTTCAGGATGATGAAACTATTTTAGAACCAGATAGAGATGGTGGTTGCATAACATTGTGAATGTACTAAATGCCACTGAATGGTTCATTTTAAAATGGTTTTATTTGATGTGCATTTTACCTCAAAAAAGGGGGGGGAATTAATGACTGGAAACAAATGAATATATAAAAAATATCAAATAGTGATAAATTGAATGACAAAAAGAAAAGCCAGTGATGTGATAGGAAGTGATGGGAGTGTGAGGGATTACTTTCGGTTGAGTGGCCTGGAAAATGAGGAGGGGACCCTGAGGAGACCT
This sequence comes from Halichoerus grypus, assembly GCF_964656455.1. Taxonomy (NCBI): domain Eukaryota; kingdom Metazoa; phylum Chordata; class Mammalia; order Carnivora; family Phocidae; genus Halichoerus; species Halichoerus grypus. The sequence goes on from NC_135722.1 coordinate 73,787,586, forward strand.
AAATTATGTTGAGACCTAAATTAACAACAACAAAAAATGATCCAAAGATCTGGAGGAAGAGGGCTTCAGGCAGATGGAGCCCCTGGTGCAAATCTGTAAGGCAGGAACAAGTTTGGTAAGTTCAAGAACCAGTAGGTGGGGGATGGTGGAAAGGTCTGGAGCCTAGGAAGAGAGAGAGGATGGAATGAAATGGGGACAGAGAAGTAATCAGAGGAAGACCAGATCTGTAGAGACTATAGTCCAAGGGAAGGAATTTGAGTTTTGTTTTTAAAGTATCTTTTAGGAAGACCCGTTTGATTGCCAAATAAATAATAGAGGGGCAAAGGTAGAAGTGCGGAGAACAATTTTTGGGCTATTTCAGTAGTCAAGGCAAGAGATGATGATGCTGGCTTGGTAGCGGTGGAAATAGAGCAGCATGTGGGATCCGAAATGTTGTGGAGAACAGACCAGACTGACAGTGGGTTGGCTCTGGGGAGTGAGGGAAAGAGAGGACTCAGAGATGAGTCCTAGGATGTTGGCCCTGAGCATTGGGTGGATGCTAGCACCACATTCTGACATGAAAGACTAGGGGAAGGAGCAGGGTTAGAGGAGAAAATCATGATTTCTAGATTGGGCACTTAATTCAAAAATGTTTATTAGACATGCAAATGGGGATATCACATAGGTATTAGGATATGTGACTCTGGGATTCAAGGAAGAGATCAGAGCTGGAAACAAAATATGGGAGTAATCAGCATGTGGCTGATATTTAAATCTATAGGACTGGATGAGAATACTTGGAAGGGTATAAATAGGGAAACTGTCCTAAGACAAAGCCTCAGACCATAACATTTAGTGGTCCAATGGGAATCTTCAAAGAGAGGAGGAAAGATTGATGGCGAAGGAGGTGGGGCCCATGAGTAACGAGGTTCATTTGCAGAAACAGCCATCGAGAAGATACGAAGGAATAGAATCCATGGTATAGGTAGAAGTAAGAGTCTCTGAAACAGAGTATGGCCTAAAATATGGCTACAGGTGCAAAAGGTGTGGAGAGATGAGGGAGCTCCCTCCCGAGAAAGAAGCAAGGCCACCAGGTAATGAGTGAGAAAGTGAATATGCCAGAGAAGTGCAATAGAACGGTCAGGAGGTGTTACCATCTTACATTTGAGGTCATGGACTTTAAGTGAAAGCAGTCCCCACAGTAATACAATTCGTCCTCCGTCCGCCTGCCTGAGGATGCAGCTGCTCAGGTGCGGGCATGGCTCAGGCAGTTTATTTAGGCCTGGGTTTTGCCGAGTACCTAGGACAGAGACAGGATACAGGGAAGTGTGTGTGGGGGGGGGGGGTGGAGACAAATTGCTGAATGGTTATAACGATGGATCTGGAATATAAGCAGAGTTAGAAGGGAATGAGTGGCGTGAGAAAGTGGGAATACTAGACTAAGCTGGAAGGATAATAGATGGGTTGCTGAAAATCTTGATTAATAAATAAAGCAGTTATCATTGCTGACAATGTCGAGAGCATGAACATGGGAGTGTGTGCCTGAAATGAAGTTCTCTCCAAGATTCCATTTTTGAATTGCCTTTATTTGCATGTCTTAGATGATTTCAATCAGACTCACAGCTTTAATTATCTATAACTTTAAAATATCTCTGATCCAGACCTACCTTTTGAGATCTGGACTGATGATATATCCCATTTTCTATATGACAATCTGTTTGAGTCCCAAGTCACCCCTAATTCAGCATTATTTAAAATCAAATGCACTTTCTTCATTCATATGTTAATCAAAAAATTTTGATTTTTAAACAAAAAATTTTGTTTAAAATGTACTCTGTGCCAAAATCTGTGCTAGAACCTGGGGAATCGAAAATAAATAAGACCTTACCCCTAATGGGCCCCTTTTACTGTTTTATTTTTTCTCAATAAATGGCACTGATGTCACCCAGTCATCACTCAAGCCAGAAGTTAGGAAGTCGTCCATCTGCGATCAAGTTTCCTAGAATCTGAGATGGAGATTCTTATGAAAGTGATTTATTGAAGGTAGTATTCTCGGCAGAAGGAGAGTCAGGGAAGCAGTCTAGGGGAAGGGAGAAAAGCTAAACAAGGATGAAGTCTCAGCTAGAGATTAGCTTGGCCTGGTCTCACCAGGAGCTTGGAGCATGTACTGCAGGACAGAGTCGGTTCCCCTGGAGACAAGAAGTCTGGCGTTTTGTGCCCCGCGTCAATCAGTCCTTGCCCCTGAGAGGAGAGGGAATGGGCTGAGGGGAATACTGCAACTTCTCAGATGAGGCAGGAGGCTCCAGCCCAGCCGAGGGCAGGTCTCCAGAGAACCAACACCCACAGTAGCTGGAGGATAGCTGCACCAGCCCGGTGAAGGGAATCCCCATAGGGCACCATCAGCATCCGCTACAGTCCACCTCTTGAACCACTCAGATCCATGTTCTCTTCCTGCGGTTCATTCCCTTCAGGCCTATCTTCTCCAAGCTTCTGGCTGGCCATAATTTCTGGGAAAGCTTATAAGAGGAGGGTTAGTGCAACAAAACACAGGCCTTGATACTGCAACTAGTCTCAAGGACTTGACTGCTAGTCATCATCTCATCACCCATTCTAGGCTCCCATGCCCTTGTCAGGATGTGGTTTGCCATTTACAGTTAAAACTGGGCACGAGGGTATTTAAAGAAACCTCAGTGGCTCACCTGAATCTCAGACATATTCCTTACCGCCTCCATATGTAGCAGTAGTCTTTGTGATGATTAGGGCCAGGTACCTCTGCCGGGGTAGTACCTCTTTTCTGAGCCTCTGATCTGTTGGCACAAAGAGCCCAAGGTGGCTGGGTACCAGCCAATGCTTTAAGTTTAGTGAAACTCTTACAGGTCTCTTGGTGGAGGCATTTCCCTCTCTGAGACCCACCACCTGTACATCAACAGAGCCTCAAGATACAAAGACAGAAGGTACAGATTCTCCAAGTGGGTCACCAGAAGTGATAGAGAGTGGGGCCATTCCTCCATCCTCCCTTTTGTTCTCAGATTCGTGGATTCTACCTGTAGAATCTACACAGTAGTATATAATAGCCATTGGTTGAAAGTCTATACCATATCCTGAAAACGGTACCCCATCCTCACAGGATATAATTTCCCAGCTGACGATGCCCCAGCCCTGCCTTCAAGAGGTCTATCAGGCTAGCATCGTCTAGATGGTGCTGTATGCAGGAAGACCAGTGAATACCATGGTCATGCCCCACTGCCATACTCCTCTTCTGTAAATTAGGTTCCTTTACTATTAATCAGGATCCCACGTCAGTAAATCGGTTTCTCTGTGAGCTCTCAGGGAGTGATCAAGGCCAAGGCCCTTCAGGCAGGAAAGGCAAACCCATAGAATACATGTCAGTGCTAGTAAGGATAAAACATGGCCCTTTCCAAGGTGTAAGGGACCTGGTGTAAACTGACTGCCACCAAGGGGCTGGCTGGTCTCGTTGAGGGATGGTGCCGTATCAGGAACTCCTCAGCTGTGGTCTCTATTGCAAGCAGATGAGACACTCAACAGCAACGGTTAGCTAACTTAACCTTGGTGAAAGGGAGACCGTGCCGTTGAACCCATCTGTAATTTCCACTGGAGTGGCCGAGGACAGAGCTTGATCCAGTCGTCCTATCCACCTCGTAGATGCTCTGCCTCAGTTCCTGCATTGCATTCGTGCATTGTGAATAGTATACAGTTTTCTGCTACAGATGGTGTGGCCTTGCTCCAGAATCTCAAGGGCCTTCAATGCAACTTGCCTAGTAAATTCGCCAGAGGCTGCACAAGGCAATTTTTTTCTATCAGAGATTCCTCTAGTATGAGATCTGCTAAGTCATCTGGCATAAATTAGGACTTCACAGGTCACAAACAGTTAAATGAGCAAGCACTTCCATATTAGCACGAAGTGTGTAACTGGGCGCTTACCACTGAGGCTTTGTCGGCTCTAATTGGACAAACGAGCTACATTCCAGCATTAGGGCCCTCCCCATGAGGAAGCCGCTCGAAGCCCGAGATGCATCATGATGCCAGCCCTCCTCACCTGGCCAACTCCAGACAGCAATTAGCTCCCTTTTTCAGCCAATCCTTAATTGTTTTTTTCCTATTAAGCTTTCTTTGCTCAAGTCTACTATAATCTTCTCTTTAGCTTTTTGGAGTTGCCTATTTTCAGATGAATACCTTTGGTTTTACAAATTAGTCGAGTATGTTTTAGGCAAGTCCCATGGTAATTTTGTTGTCCCTGCTTTTGCAGTTGGACATGGTAATATTCATTTCTGGAGCTTTCGAATATAATGGTGCTGTGATGTTTTCGTTCCTTGAGGATTTCACGAGCAGTCACTGTATTACAACAGCAGAGAGAGTTCAGCCTGGATTATTTCATTAAGAATTGCGCTGTCTGACCATGCCAGGGATGAAGCATGCCTGGAAACAGGAAGGTTTAGAAGGCTTTGTGTTCCTCATCTAACATTTCTTTCTCTCTTTAGTCTCCCCCAGATATAGTCTTCCCAGCCTCTTTGGCTGCACAGCATTTCCTTCTGGAGGAAGAGAAGCGAGCAAAAGAATTTGAGAAACTTCTAAATACACATATTGATGAACTGCAAAGACATACAGAATTTACTCTTAATAAATACACCAAGCTAAAACAAAATAGACACATATGAGCTTTTAAACTCTTTTATTTGCTTCCCTCACCCCAAGAAAAAAAGCTCTGGCAAAATATTTACAAAGCTGAATAATGAAACTGAGAAATTTTGTTCTTTTTTCTTAAGTAAATCATTTCTGTTAGGCAGCTAGAAAATAGTAAGTATTTTGTTCGATAAAGCTGTTTGTATTTCTACATTTACATAGTAAATTGTTTGGCTATAGAGTTACGATAAAATAAACGTGACTACTCCAAAAGAGATTCGTTTCCCAGTCTAAGGAATATTGTGGAATTAAATATGGGTTTTTTTCCCCCACTTGAATCATGTACACTGAAAACCCATTTCCTCTGTAACAGCACAAAATGAGGGAAAGGGAATGCTGCATTCCAAATATCAACGCATCAAGTGCAGCTCAGTTGTTCTAGGTTTGAAACCTCAAGGATTTTTAAAAATGAAAAGACATTATTCTGAGCTATGTCAGCATCCTAAAATGTCTTTTAGAAAAAAAGTATAGCTTTACTGGTTCCGCGTTCATCCTTGTAATGTCTCTGTTTTAACACAGTAAGACATGGAACGTGCTGTTTACATACTTAACATATATGTGCCAGCCAGAGATTAATGCTTTCCTGTTAGCACTAATTACTTCATGGACATGAACAAGATCAAGAAGATACGAAACATTACTGTTGTGACATTCCTCTTTGTAATATCTCTGTTTTTAATACAGTAAAGGAATACGAAATTCTGTGGACTGAAAACATAAATGCCAAATCTGTATACAACAGTACTAGCATGGTAGTAGACAATAAAATTCAAGTTACAAACATATAAGCATGATAATCCATTCTTCTTTCTTTAAAAATGACATTTATATAAAGATTATGAAAAATCCCTCTATAGTTACTCAAGGTAAGTCCTACAGCTTTTATAGTTTTCTTTTTCCCTTTGGAAAGACTGAATCTCAACATACTGAAAGATGAAGTCAAGATGTCTATAGATAACAAGTGTCATTGTCCTGTGAAAAATGCAGAGCCCTGTTCCCTTTAGGTGATGGGACTGTGTAGATCTGTACAGCTCTTGCTATTTGCAGAAAGCCTTCACATAGCAATACTCATTTCAACTCAAAACAAGCCTGTGAAATCAGCAAGGTTAGAATCCTTATTCCTGGGAATCCAGCTGTTAAGAAACTTCCAGAATCAGGGTAATCAATGGAATCCGAGATGCCTGGCTTCTAATTACTGGCTCCAACTCTTACTACCTCCCAGTATCACCTTTTGTAAGCAAACAGATGGTGAACAAGGCTTATCCACAGAAGCCCTGTTTCATGACAAAACATGTGAGGGGTACAAAACCTTCAGTGTACCCAAAAAATCTATATGAGGAAAATAACAAAAGTTATGGTGCTTTAAAATTATTTGGTAATTTCTAGCCTGGATACAAAATATTTTTCAGTGTTATCTTTAGAGGATGGGCAGAAAAAGTATATGTTAGGAAAAGGGCATTCCATAAACAATTCTAAAATCTTTGTATCTGTAATGCAAATGCAAACAATGCAAAAGCTTAAATACACATGTCTTTATAATCCCCTAAATCTGAATGCCACTTCATTCTCTTCAGGGTGGAGACATGATAAAAATTGTGTGCTGAAATAAAGATCTAGCTATAGTGTTCTTAGAACTTAGCAGAGTCAAGAGAGCATGAACTTGGAGCACGTCCAGGACTAACAGGGAATCTGCTCCTCTGGATTATTATTTCAAGTCCCTAAGCAAACTTCTTTTAAATCACTAGTTCAGCATTGCACTTAATACCGGCTTTCTTAAAACAGTAGTTTTCAGTACTTTTTTTTTTTTTTTTTTTTTTGCTTAACAGCAGGATTCATTGTTCAAAAGGAATCAAATGCTAAAGCCCAACATAAATATAATCAAAATAAAAAGCAAGCCAGCCTTCTGTTTGCATGCTGAGAGGAGGGAAAGAGGGAGCGCCCCCCAGCCCCCTGCTGCTCACAGTCACTCAGTCCTTGGCCTCTCCCACCCTCCAGAGACCAAAGGATTCCCTGGAGCAGCACCCGGGTGGGAGGGCTGGGAGGAGAGGCAGATGTGCTCCGTATCACCTCAGCGCACAACACGTTTTCCTACAGAAACCGTGTCATGGATAATGGTGGTAGCCTCCTCCCTTCTACAAAAGCCATTTTAGCCCATGATTTAGCTACAGCATGATGGGAGGAGGAGAAGGAAAGAAACAGGAGAAAGACCCATGAGGCCATCTAACACTGGACGGTGGCTCAAAGAGGAAGTGTGACCTGAGTTAACGTTTGCCTCATGATGGCTTAGATATACACTTTCACTTCTCAGTTACTCAGGAGCCTATTAACTGGTCTGGGAATTCAGCAAATTTGGGGGAGGGAAGGTGGGCTGCTGGAACATCAGAGGTAACCCCCAAATTTCAGTGAAGACAGTAGACAACTCTGGATTATCTGTCACCAGAGCTGGGAGTGGCCCTGGTGCCAGCATCCCGAGATGCAGCCCCACCCAGGCCTGTCTCCTCCCACTCTGGGGGAGCAACCAGAGGCGAGCATTTTAGAGGCTGCCTCGTTAGAGAGGCCTGCCCTGGCGGTCAGTTTGTCCAGGTCCCTGCTGTGCCTCAACCACGGTTAGCCTGACCCGAGCAATCTAGACTCAATTATGGTTTCAGCAGGGCTGTGGGGTTATCTCTGCATCTCTTCCCCATCCCACTATCTCCACTAACATCAATCTCCTCTTTATCTATGTGCTTCCTGTCTCTCCAATGGGCCCAAAAGATCCTAAAAGAGAGGAGTTTTCTTAGGCTTCCCTGCCTCCCCCGTGCTCCCAGCACAGGTCCTGGTCCTGGGAGGTGTTTAGTAAGTAGTGACTGATGGGCGGATTGAATCCAGACATGGGGGGTACCTTCAGCAAAGGCAATGAGTGGAGCAAATTCGAGGCAGTTTATGGAACAGTGACAAAACACAAGCTGTGTGAAATTGTCAACTGCAGAAGAGTGCTCAGACTGTAAGTTTGTCTAAACGCTGGTGGATGCGAGGGGGAGCTTCACTCCTACTGGACCTCACATAGGACCGTCTGAGTACACGTTCCTTTTATGTTTCAACTGATGTCTAATAGGACTCTGATATAAAACATTAGCCATAGTGCTTAACGGTCAGAGCAAATGAAACCCTGACAATCCTAAGACGTGAGCAATACGGTAGAAAGTGTGAGAGGGATTTGGGCCCAAGGACTTAAAGCCCAGTTAGCAACTGAAACTCTGCCCAGCCCTTCCAATGCTGTAGCCCAAAGTGTCACCAGGAGCTAAACTCTAAAGGATAAAATACTTAGACTGATAAAAGGTTCTTCCCTCCTATAATGAGGCTGCCCCATGGCTCAGGGATGACAGGGAATGGGCCATGGGCCTACTGGGTCCTGGCTGAGGGCAAATCCTGGGGGAAGGTTTTCGTGACCTTCAGGGAACTCTCAGGGCACAAGTGAGGCTAAAATATCAGCACGAGTCACAGAAGTCAACCAGGCAGTGTTCAGAAGCTGCCACTCATCACCATCCAACATGGGTCAAGAGAGGTGAGTCATATAACAAGGATAAACATGAGTCAGAGTCAGGCAGGCAATTACTGTAATGGTGGCCGACACAGCAGAACTGCCAGGTAATCGAGAATCGCAAAGTTCCAACAGGGAAGGCTTCAGTAAGGCCAGGCATAGACTGAAGAAGGTGCCCAGAGCCATTAGCTGGCCCCATGACCGGACTAGAAATTCTTAGGTCTTAAAGGTTCTTGATGGTTAGGACAGCTTAGGTCTGTTGGAGGCCAATGACTCCTCATGCCTTGGCCCCGTGACCTGCACAAAGGTTCCATTTTCTTATCTGTAATCAGTCATAATACTACTGTGCCCGAAAATTTTTGAGGGTTGAAGGAGGTAATATATAGAAAACAGTTAAGAGTCTGGCACAGAGCAAGTACTCAGGAAATGCTAACTGTTAGCTCTTATTGCCATCCTTGCCCTCTGAGGCAACAGGTCTGAGCTCAGAAGACAAAATACATCCTCAAAAAGCAACGCCATCATTTATCCAGGACCATGTGCTAGGCACTATAATATAAATTAAACTTATTTCACATTAGTTTTATTAAGAAATAATTTACATGCCATAAAGTTCACTTGTTTCCAAGGGTATAATTCAGTGATATTTCACTAAATTTACAAAGTTGTGCAGTGACTACCACAACCCAATTTGAGAACATTTCCATCACCCCAGAAAGATCCCTGTGCCCATTTGCAGTCATCCCCTCTCCCCACGCCCAACCCCAGGCAGCCGCCCACCTGCTGTCTCTGACACTTACCTGAACATTTCCTATAAATGGATTCATATAATATGTGGGTGTTTGCATCTGGCTTCTCTCATTTAGTATTTTTTTTGTGGTTCATATTTTAGCATGCATCAGTATTTTGTTCTTTTTTTATTGCTGCCTGGTATTCAGTTGTATGAATAAACCATATTTTGTTTATCCACTTCACCCAGTGATGGACATTTGTTCTTTCCAGTTTGGGGCTATTCTAAATAAAGCTGTTATGAACATTTACCTACAAGTCTGTGTGTGGACATGTTTTCATTTCTGTTGAGTCGATTCCTGGGAGGAGAATTTCTGAGTCACATGGTATATTCATTTTTAACTTTTAAGAGAAACTGTCAAATTGTTTTCCTAAGTAGCTGTACCATTTTACATTTCCACTAGCAATTAGAAGGATTCCAAGTCTCCATATCCCCTCCCATACTTGTTCTTGTCTTTGATTATAGTCATTTCAGTGTGTGTGAAGTGCATTCTAGTTTTAATTTACATTTCCCTAATGACTAATCATGTTGCGCATCTTTTTGTGTGCTTATTAACCATTCATATTTTTTGGTGAAATGTCTATTCAAATCTTTTGTCCATCTTATAATTATTTCTCTTCTTATAAAATTATAAGAATTCTTCATATATGTCGGATTTAAGTCCTTTATCAGATACATGATTTACATAGATTTTCTCTGAGTCTGTGGCTTATCTTTTCATTTTCTTGATGGTGTCTTTGAAGCACATAAGTTTTTTATTTTGAGGTAGTACAATTCATTTTTTTTTTTATGGATTGTGCTTTTGGCATTGTATTTGAGAAATCTTTGCCCAACCCAAGATCACAAATATTTTCTCCCATATTTTCTTCTGAAAGTTTTATAATTTTAAGTTTTACATCAGGTTTGTGATCTATTTTGAGTTAATGTTTTTGTATGGTGTAAGAGTCTAGATTCGTCTTTTCTTTCTTTCTTTTTTTTTTAAGATTTTATTTATTTATTTGACAGAGAGATAGAGCACAAGTAGGCAGAGGGAGAAGCAGGCTCCCCGCTGAGCGCGGAGCCCCACGTGACACTTGATCCCAGAACCCTGAGGTCACGACCTGAGCTGAAGGCAACCGCTTAACTGACCGAGCCACCCAGGCGCCCTAGATCCATCTTTTCACATGTGGGTCTACCATTGTCCCAGCAGCATTTGTTGAAAAGATTATTCTTTCCCCCATCAAATTGTCTTGGTACTTTTGTTGAAAACTCAGTTAGTTGACTGTAAATATAAATATAAGGAACACACACAGAGAATAATATATTCTGGACTCTTAATTCTGTTCCATTGATCTATATGTCTATCCGTAGGCCCGTACTATATAGTCTTAATTATGGTGGCTTTGTAGTAAGTTTTGATATTGAAAACTGTAAATCCTCCAACTTACAAGATTTTTTTTTTTAAGATTTTATTTATTTATTTGAAAGAGAGAGAGGGAGAGAAAGAGAAAGAGAGCACGAGCAGGGGGAGGGACAGAGGGAGAAGCAGATTCCCCGCTGAGCAGAGAGCCCGATGCAGGGCTGGATCCCAGGACCCTGAGATCATGACCTGAGCCGAAGGCAGACGCTTAACCGACTGAGCCACGCAGGTGCCCCTACAAGATTGTTTTGTTTGTTCTGGGCTCTTTGTATTTCCACATAAATTTTAGGATTAGTTTGTCAGCTTCCTGATTTTTGCAAAAATAGGGCTGCTGGGATTTTGATAGGGGGGTTGAAATGACAATTCTTTCCAAATTGATCTATACTGAATCTCAACTTGGTGAGAATTACCATCTTCATAAGAGAATTGCTGCCTTAAGAGTCCCAGGATGATGCTCATAGGGAAACCCTCTTGGGAAGGCACCCAAGGATAGATGCTGCACTTAACAATTTAAACAGAATATCTTCGTCCCTTGCCTGCCAAGGAGGGGGGAAACAAAATGCCCTAGGACCTAAGTGGTTAAAGGAAACCACACTTATTTTGACACTGACAGTTGACAACTGATAATCAAGATTTCTGCGGGGTCACAAGAGCCTGATGTGTGACTTCCTAAACACAGAAATGATATGGAAGAACCCATCAGAGATAAAATTTATTTAGCTCTGTGTGCTTCACACAAAATAATTCAGTTTTTCATTTATTTTGCCAATATGTCTTTTGTGATGGTAGCGCCTGGGCAGCTCAGTCAGTTAAGCAGACAACTCTTGATTTTGGCTCAGGTAATGATCTCAGGGTCCTGAGATTGAGCCCCGCCTCAGTCTCCATGCTTGGTGGGGTATCTGCTTGAGGATTCTCTCCCTCCCTTTGCCTCTTCTCCCCCACACTTGTGCTCTTTCTCTCTCTCTCTCTCAAATAAATAAATCTTTTAAAAAATATGTCTTTTATGGTGAACTACCTAAAAGATATGGTGAACTGCTTAAAAAATTATTATATAAGATGAGGCCAAAGGGCCAATACCAAGACTACGCTATGTTGTACTTGAGGTATGCACAATAGATCTGTCTTCATCAGAGAATTTGATACATTAAAATGATAGAATATAAAATAACTGAGCTAACATTCTCCCCATTTGGTATGATCTCTTTGGGGTTTTGTTTGTTTCTGAAAACATTATAGCTTTGAAATTCTTCATTTTCATCAGCTTGAGGAAAATCTTCCAAAAGTCAGTATTGTTTGAGCTCAAACAATATCCAAACATATCTCTTGGCTGAGATAAATTATTTGATGAGTCATTCCCAAATGATTTTGATGGATAAAATTATGAGTAACCAAACTAGAACAGCTCTTTGGCTTCAAATACAAAGTTTGCTATATACAAAGTTTAATTTATAACCAAAGGTTTTTATATCAACAAGAGTTGAACCCAAGAATTTGGGGAATACATACGTATGTGTGTGTATGTAAGTATATGTATGCAGTGTATACACATACCCATACATATACCTACACATAAATCTCTGAAAATAATCATCAAAAATAAGATGAGAGAAAACTTTTGGAAGTGAATATGTTTATGACATAGGTAGTGATGATGGTTTCTTGGACATATACTTATCCTCAAATTCATCAAATTATATACATTAAATATGTACAGCACTTTCTATGTCAATCATATCTCAACACAGTGGTTTAAAAAAACAAACATGAGTCAAGAACATCTCAGAGCTTGAGAAACATATACAGAGTTATGTCACTATTTTTAATATTAAAAATATGAGTACTTAAGAAAATATAGGATTTAATGGCCAAACATAATTGCTTCATTTTGGAAACTATGCATTTATTTCATTGAAGATATTATGCTAGATGGATAAGGCACCCAAAATTTTGAGTCTGTCGTTTAAGCCACTCAGTTTATAGTACTTTGCTATATGACCCCTAGCAAACTAATACACTCATAAATCCCAAACTTGGAGCTGAGAAAGCTGACAATCTTGAAATGGCAAGGGACACAAACAAAAAAGCTCCAGCAAAGCCTGTTCTAAGTAAAAGAAAAGAGTCAGCCTAGCAGGGCAAAAACCTTTTATACAATAATCACTCTGGGGTGCCTGGGTGGCTCAGTCGGTTAAGCATCTGCCTTCAGCTCAGGTCATGATCCCAGGGTCTTGGGATCGATCCCTGCATTGGGCTCCCTGCTCTGTGGGGAGTCTGCTTCTCCCTCTCCCACTGCTGCTCCCCCTGCTTGTAATGTCTCTCTCTCTCAAATGAATAAATAAAATCTTTAAAAAAAATAATAATCACTCTAATTCAGCCAAACACCCCAGAAAAAACTGTGGCCCCACTCTCACCTCCACAAGCAAATGTAGACAGAGAGCCTAGATTTCCACCCTTGTCCCAAACCCCCTACCAGGGTGTCAGAGAAGGTTGAGTAGGGTGGCGGAACTTCCATCCCTGCCAGCAGGTGATGAGGGATCCCCCTCAGCAGTTTCAGTGGAGACTACATGGGGAGCCCCCATGAAGCAGCAACAAAGCAACCCTACCCCTCCCCAGTAGGGTGATACCAGTGGAGGACATGGAGAGTCAGGATACTCACCATGCCTCAGTGGTAATGAGGCCACCCTTCCCCAACAGTGTCACTGGAGTCCATGTAAGAGGCAGTAATGAGGCTCCCTTACCCCTCCCAACCAGGTAGTATCAGCAAAAGACTACTGGGGAGCCAGAACTCCCACCCCGCTCAGCAATGATAAGGCAGCCCTCTCCCCGGCTATTAACAGAGCCTGAGTCAACACCTGGACTTTCACTACATCTGGAAGTAATGATGCTCTACCCCATTTCTCTGCTCAAAAGTTGTGAGAACAGGCCTACCAAAATATAGCATTTAAGAGTCTCACAATATAGTGCCCCAACATACAAGTTTCAATCAAAACTCACTTATATCAAGAATCAGAAAGACCTCAACTTGAGAAAAGACAATCAATAGAGGACAACAGCAAGATGACAGAGATGTTAGAGTTATCTGGCAAAGATTTAAAGTAGCCATCATAAAATGACTCAGTAAGCAATTAGAAACATGCTTGGAAAAATGAAAATATAGGAAATTTCAGCAAAGAAATGGAAGATATAAAGTGAAACCAAATGGAGGTCTTAGAACTGAGAAATACAATATCAAACAAAAACTGGGTGGATGGGCTCTAAAGTAGAATGGAGGAGACAGAGGAAAAAAATCAATGAACAATAGGAATCACCCAATTTGAACAGAAAGAAAATAGAATGGAAAAAAAAAATCAACAGAAAAAAAATCTCAGAAATGTGTAAAACTATAACAAAAGACCTAACAATTGTATCACTGGAGTATTGAAAGAAGAAGAAAGGGCAGGGTTAAAAAAGTGCTCATAGAAATAATGCCTGAAAACTTCCCCCAAAGCTGAGGAAATCCCAAACAGGATAAACCCAAGGAAATCTACATTATGACATAGTATAGTCGAACTTCCAAAAACTAAAAACAAAGAAAAAATATTGGAAGCAGGAAGAAAGAAATAATACCATATCTATAAAGAGAAAACAATTTTAATTAAACCAGATTTCTAATCAGAAAACATCAGACCAGAAGTAAATGGCATAATATTTTCAAGTGCTAAAAGAAAGAACCATTAACCCAGAATATTATACCCAGTGAAAATATCCTTCAGGAATGAAGAGGAAATCAAGACATTCTCAGATGAAGGAAAACTAAGAAAACTGGTCACCATTAGAATTAAGGAAGTTCTATAAACTAACTAACTAAATAAATGGATGGATGGACGAATGAATGAATGACACCACCAAGCAGGATACATATTCTTCCGAAGTGCCCTCACAACGTATGCCAAGGTCACAACATGAGTCATCAAACAAACCTCAACAAATTAAAAAGAAACAAAATAATAGACAGTATATTCTACCACTAGAATCAAACTAGATATTAATAACAGAAAGAAACTAGAAAATAAAAAATAGGAAAAGAAAGAACTAACAATCAATAACAGGAAAATCTCCAAACAGTTGAAAACTAAACAACATTCTAAATAATCAATGGGTCAAAAGGGAAGTCTCAAGGGAAATTTAAAAAAATATACAGAACCATTTGAATGGAAATGAAATGCAACATAAAATTTGTGCAAAACAGCTAAAGCAATGACAAGAGGGAAATTTATAGACTAAATGAACACATTAGGAAAGAGAAAAAGTCTCAAATCAATCATCTAAGCCCCTCTCTCAAGCATCTAGAACAAAAAGAACAAAATAAATCCAAAGGAGGCAGAAGGAAGGAAATAAAAATGATAAGAGCATAAATCAATAAAACTGAAAGCAGAAAAACAGTAGAAAAAATCAGGGAAACAAAGAGCTGATTCTTTTTTAAAAAAATCAATAAAACTGATAAATCTCTAGCAAGACCGACAAAGGAAAAAAAAAGGAAGACACAAATTACCAATATCAGGAATGAAACAGGAGACATACTGAAACTCTGCAGAAATCAAAAGGATAATAAGGGAATGCTGTGAACAACACTATTATGAATGCTGCGAACACAAATATTTATGTGACAACTTAGTTCAAATGGACAAAGTCCCTGAAAAACACAAACTGCCACAACCCACCAATATCAAATAGATCACTTGAATAACCCTAAAACTGTTGAGGAAACTGAACTCATAATTTTAAAACTATCAAAAAAGAAATCTCTAGGCCCACGTGTTTTCACTAGAAAATTCTAATAAAAGTTTGAACAAGAATTAACACAAATTCTACACAATCTTTACCAGAAAATAGAAAATGTCCCAATTATTTCATAAGCTAACGTTACCATGATCCCCAAACTAGACAAAGACAATATCAAAAAGTACAGGCCAGTATCCCTTGAGAATATAGATGTAAAAATCCTTAACAAAAGATTAGCAAATAGAATTCAGTAATATATAAAAGGAATTATATGCCATGATTAAGATTTATTCCAGGGATTCAAGCCTGTTTCAATATTCAAAAATCAATGTAATCTGCCTAAAGACATACGAAGACTAAAGAAGAAAAATCCTATGTTCATATCGACTAATGAAGAAATAACATTGACAAAATTAAACACCATTTCATGATTTAAAAAACTCAGAAAAATAGTAATAGAAGGAAACTTTCTCAACTTGATAAATAACATTTACCAAAAAAACCTATGGATAATATTTTACTTAAAGGTGAAAGAACACTCAGGACCACAGCAAGTATGTCCATTCTCACCACTTTTACGAACACAGTGCTGGAAGTTCTAGTCAGTGTGATAAGTGAAGAAAAGAAAAAAGGTATCCAGATCAGAAACGAAGAAATAAAACTTTCCCTATTTGCAGATGACATGATTGTCTGTAGAAAGTCCCAAGAAATCTACAAAAGAAGTCTTAGGAGTAAGAGGTGAGGTCAGCAAGCTTGTAGGACACAAGAGAAACATACAGAAATCAATTGTTATTTCTATATACCAGCAATGAACACATGGACATTGAAGTTAAAAATATAATATTATTTACAAGCATTCAAATAAATGAAAGTAGGTGTAAATCTAACAAAACACATGCAGGACTTGTATACTGGAACACTGAGAAAGAAGTGAAAGAAGATTTAAATAAATGAGAGTTATAATGACGGATTGGAAGACTCATAGGAACGATCTCAGTTTTCCCAAAATCAATATATAGGTTTACACAGTCCTGTCAAAATATCAGCAAAATTTTTTTGGTAGACTTAGACAAGATTATTCTAAAATTTATATGGAAAGGCAAATGGACTAGAATAACTAAACTAGAATAACTAGAATAACTAAAGCAATTCTGGAAAAGAGTAAAGAAGATTCAGTCTATCCAATTTGAAGACTAAATATATAGGAAAAGTAAGCAAGACATAAGACATGTTAAGTCTCATACTTTATACAAAAATCAACTTTTTTTTAGTAATTAACAAATTGTAAAATTATACAAAAATGGATGACGGGCTTAAATGTAAAACTATAAAATTTTTAGGACAAAAACATAGGAGAAAAGCTATGGGACCTATAAGAGTTCCTACACGTGAAGGAAAAGCACAATCCATAAAAGGAAAAATTGATAAATTAGAAGTCATCAAAATTAAAAACATTTGCTCCGCTAAAGTCCCTGTTAAGGAAAAAAAAAAAAAAAAAACCTGGAGGGCCTGGGTGGCTCAGTGGGTTAGGTTAAGCAACCGACTCGATTTGGGCTCAGGTCATGATCTCAGGGTCATGAGATTGAGCCCTGCTTGGGGCTTGGTGCTCAGAGGGCAGTCTGCTTCTCTCCCTCTCCTTCTCCCTCTGCCTCTGCCCCTCCCCCTGCCCACACTCTCACTCTCTAAATAAAATAAATAAATCTTTAAAGGAAAAAAAAGCTACTGGGAGAAAATATTTGCAAACCACATATCTGAAAAAGAACATGTAGAATGTATGAAAAGTTCTCCAAACTCAACAGCAAAAAATCCAATTAGAATATGGGTGAAAGACATGAAGACACATTTCATTGAAGAGAATATACAGACTGCAAATAGGCACATAAAAAGATGTTCAACATTATTGGCCATTAGGGAAATGCAAATTAAAACCACAATAAGATATCACTACACATCTATCAGAATTAAAAATTAAAAAATAGTGACAATACGAAATGCTGGCAAGAACACAGAGAAATTGGATCACACCGCTGGTAGGAATGTGAAGTGGTACCGCTACTTTGGAAAACAGTTTGGCAGCTACCGTATGATGTAGCAATTGCGCTCCCTGGCATCAATCCCAGAGAAGTGAAGACTTACGTACACACACACACACACACACACACACACACACACACACCCCTAGCCATGAGTGTTCATAGCAGCTTTTTTCATAATAACCCCAAACTGGAAACAACACAGATGTCCTTCCACCAGTGAGTGATTAAAGAAATAAGTGCAAAACGAAGTTCAGGGGAGAGAAATGGCTGCAGCAGCGGGAGCAGAGAGATGCAGTGTCATTGGCTGCGAAGGTGGAGAAAGGGGACCACGGAGCCCAGGAACTCAGGCAGCTTCTAGAAGCTGGAAAAGATTTTCAAAGCAAAAACAGAGTTGGAATCTTGGCAGCACTGGACAAAGGGAAAAGAAAATTACGAACTGGTCTTGGCAGAACTGGGCAGAGAGAAAAGGCAATTGCTAATGCAGAGCCCCGCTTCAAGTCAGCCTGGAGCTGCAGTGGGCATTGCCCTCCCGGGACCCTCTCTTCCTAAGGACTTTGGGTCGGGGCTGAGCAGCAGCGTATTGCAGCCCCGCGAAGGGCGCCTTGGTGGTGCACACACCCACGTCTGTCTGGGTAGCTCGCAGCTCGAGACTGTAGTTGGCAGTCTTATTCTTCCCGTCTTCCCTCGCCTTGACCCAGAGTGGAGAAAATATTTTACTGAAAAGTGACTTTGTAATGTCAAATGCCAAAGCTCCTATCATTCAGTGTGGTACAAACTGGGACTTTCAGAATTTTGATGAACTTGTATATTTTGTGCTTCTTTAAAAGAAGGGTACGGGTAAGTGAAAGCAAAACGGGAGGATAAGGGGATGATGAGAGCTTTGGGAGTTGGGTTCTCTAAGGAACTGATGATGCTATACCTGTGACTGTAACTTTGTTGTTGTTGTTTTTGAAGATTTTATTTATTTGAGAGAGAGAGAGAGCACGAGCGGGGGGAGGGACAGAGGGAGAAGCAGACTCCCTGCTGAGCAGGGAGCCTGATTCAGGGCTCAATCCCAGGACCCTGGGATCATGACCTGAGCCAAACGCAGACGCTTAACCGACGGAGCCACCCAGGCGCCTCTGTAACTTTTTTTGTTAACACAGTTTGATTTTTAACTCTAAATGAGACTCTGAATTGGATGGTCACATAAATTCACCCTAAAGCCCCCAACTAGTTGGACTCAGTATTATCATGTCCACAATAGACTTTCAAGAACCATTTATAATATTCGGCTTTAAAAAATGAGGGTGCGGGGCGCCTGGGCAGCTCAGTCATTAAGCGTCTGCCTTCGGCTCAGGTCATGATCTCAGGGTCCTGGAATCGAGCCCCGCATCAGGCTCCCTGCTCAGCGGGAAGCCTCCTTCTCCCTCTCCCTCTGCTGCTCCCCCTGCTTGTGTTCCCTCTCTCGCTTAGTCTCTCTCTGTCAAATAAATAAATAAAATCTTTAAAAACAATAAGAAATGAGGGTGCTTTTTTGAAATGTGAACTAATGGGCTTAAATAAGTTACATTCATATTTGCTGTTTATAGAATTGATATCGGTGTAGCTTTTGAGTTTATAGCCAACATGGTATCCTGAAATATTCTTTTTTTTTAAAGGTTTTATTCATTTATTTGAGAGAGAGCATGAGCAGGGGGAGCAGCAGAGGGAGAGGGAGAAGCAGGCTCCCCGCTGAGCAGGGGGCCCAATGTGGGGCTTGATCCCAGGACCTCAGGATCATGACCTGAGCAGAAGGCAGATGTTTACCTGACTGAGCCACCCAGGAGCCCCCTGAAATATTCTTTAACTCATAACTAGTTCTCCTAGCCTCAATTTTAAAAGAAAATCCGATAAGACTAAGTTACCAACCAATCTTAAACATCTTCTATAAACCTATGTCACTATAAACAATGTAACTAAATGCTATTAAAAACAATTCTTTTTTTTATTATAAAAAATAAAAACAATTCTAAAAAAACGGGGTAATCCAAACCATGGAATAGCAGTCAGCAATAAAAAAACCAACTGATTCATACAAAACCTAGAGGACTCTCCAGGGAATTATGCTGAGCAAAAAAATAGCCAATCCCAAATGGTTATATTTTGTTATATAGCAAAACTTTCTTGAAATGACAAAATGACAAAACCAGATTAGCGGTTGCCCTGGGACGAGGAGGGAGCAGGGCCAGAAGGGCAGCAGGTGTGGCTATAAACGGAGCCCGAGGGCATCCTGCTGACCTGGATCGTGACTGTGCTAACGTCGGTATGCTGGTTGTCCTAGGATACCGCGCTCCAGGTTTGGAAAAGGTAGTGCTGGGGGGAACTAGGTAAAGTGTTCACAGGCTCTCTCTGTATTACTTCTTACAACTGCATTTGAATCTACAATTATCTCACAATAGAAAGTTTAATTTAAAAAAAAAGTAGCTATTCTTAGCTCTCCATCTGTTCAAAAACAGATGGCAGGCTGGATTTGACCCACAGGCTGTAGTAGTTAATTGAGTTTAATGCAAACACCAAGAAACCCTATACATGTTCATTTAGTGGTGTTTTAGATGCTAAAACTTTAGAGATCTAAGCACAACCAGAGGTCTTAAAAAATGTGTTTTCAGTCATTAGTTCTTGTAACTACTGTAGTGGTTTTCTGGAGGGAGGCGTCCATTGCCCTCCTAACTTGAAAGGGATACAAACAGTGGGTCTGTAACCTCCTCTGGATCTGGTCTTCAAAAGCCTCTGTTCGTGCTTTCCTATCAGCATCATGAGCTCAGGTCTGCTAAGCCAGTTACCACGCATCCATTTGCTTTCCGTCTTACCAGGTGTAGTTCTTCTTAACTCTGCTCACTTTCTCTTCATCCCGGGAATTCCGTTTTCCTTCATTGTTTTACCATCAGGAGGGAGCAGGTGCTTAGCTCACCATCATTAACCAGAGGTCTTTATTCAAATAATCATAGTCTGAGCCAACGCATCAGGGACTCATGTGGTTGTAAGGGTTTAGCATGACATCTGGGCTTGTCATCATTCTTACCCAGTGAAGAACTGGGATGTGGGCATATGCCCCAACCCATGGTATTTCGGGCACATGGACTCAAATCATCACGCTGGACGTAGCTGAGATTAGTTCTTATCATTACTGCACGTGGTTAGACTAGAAGGCAGGGGGTCAAATCCTAAGCGGAACTTGAAGGAGGAAGTACAGTAAGATATCCTTATTTGGATGTGGAATTTTCTTCAAAATCCTTTTTTCTCCTGCTTTTTGTTTTGTTTTATTAATACCAATATTTGGGGCCCATCTTCTCCAACTGCAGGCTGGAGTCCTAATCTTAGATACTTAATCAGAATCTATGAGGGTGCTGCAGGAAGAGATAGGAGATTGAACCAGTTATCTCTATAGACCTTTCTAGAAATGTACATTTATAGCTTTATGGAAATATCCTCTGAGTTCCAGGTAGCAAATTTACACGTCAGCCATAAGCTAAATGCCAGCCTGGGGAGATGCTCTGCTGGGGGAGAGCTTCAGAGTGGGGCAGACTGACGGTGAGGGGCAAGAACAGCTAAGCACAGGGCTCCTGGGGGCTGTTCGGGAGGGGCTCAGCCTCTGTTGGGGGCCTATCAGGATGATATGCATCCTGCCTCAGGCTCTGCCACCCACTGAAATGAGGGAAAAGTTAGGATATGACAAACACAAGGAGGACATTTCCTCAAGGTCACGGCTCACCTAGGATGTTTGCATGAGGGCATTAGGAACTGCAAAGAACTACTTGTGTTATCTATTCTGCTTGACATTTTGCAGGGTTGACACATTATCGAGGTTTGCATTTATGTAGAAAGCAAGGATTTAGAGCATGTTAAGTTGTGCCATTTTGACAGGTAAGATGGTATTCTAATATTATTTAAACAGAAATACCTTTGTTTATAAAGTTGCGCTTTTTTCCCCCCTGGACTTGCTGGCCATTTGTATTTTTCTTTTGTGAACCAAGTGTTCTCTCACTTATTTGAAAATATTTACTGGTCACCTCTGTTAGCTCCTGAGAAAATAGCGTTAACAAGACAAGTTCCTTTCCCATTTCATTAAGCTCATGATTTAGAGGAAGTAGATAAACATTAAATAAGTAACACAATTTTTATAAATGTTTCTGAAACTTAAAAAAAAAAGCCAAGAATTTGATATATAAGAGTCAGAGTTATTTTATTATGTGTGGGTCTTCTAAACTTTATCTTTTATTCACTTGCTCTGTCATGAGCTGAAAATGGTGAACAAAAGTCTCCACTTACTAGTATGTTTCTGTCTGTCACCCCTTGTACTTCTCATAATTTCTGTTAAGAAAAACTTGATCATTTTACCTGGTGCAGCCACTGTGGAAGACAGTATGGCGGTTCCTCAAAAAGTTAAAAATAAAACTACCCTACCACCCAGTAATTGCACTACTAGGTATTTACCCAAAGGATACAAAGATACTGATTCAAAGGGGTATATGCACCCCGATATTTATAACAGCATTATCAACAATAGCCAGACTATGGAAAGAGCCCAAATGTCCATGAGCTGATGAATGGATAGAGAAGGTGTGGTATTTATGTACAATGGAATATTACGGAGCCATCCAAAAGAATAAAATCTGCCATTTGCAACAACATGGATAGAGCTAGAGTGTATTATGCTAAGTGAAATAAGTCAGAGAAAGACAAAAACCATTGATTTCACTCATATGTGGGGTTTAAGAAACAAAACAGATGAACATAGAGGAAGGGAAAAAAAGAGAGGGAGGCAAACCATGAGACTGTTAATGATAGAGAACAGACTGAGGGTTGATGGATGGAGGGAGGTGGGTGGGGGAGGGGCTAGATGGGGGATGGGTATTAAGGAGAGTACTTATTGTGATGAGCACTGGGTGGTGTATGGAAAGGATGAATCACTGAATTGTACATCTGAAACTAATATTACACTGTATGGCTAACTGCAATTTTAAAACAATATATATATACATATATATGGAAATTGTTATAAAAAAGAAAAACTTGTACATATTCATAATTTTTAGATCTCCATCTTGAATTATATACTCTATCATTCTTTATCTCTTCTATGCTTTTTGCTTCCATTCAACTTTAACAGTGAGGTTGTGAATACTGCTTTCTTCTAGTTTCCCAGACAATTTCATGTTCTCCTGTTTCTTGATACAAATATTTAAGGCTATAAATTCTCCTCCCAGCACTGTTAACCATATTGTCATTTTCTGCATGTATCACTGATCTACTTTTTGCCCATCCTCCTAGTTTCAGTGGTCTCAAATCACTTTAAAGTATATCTTTTTTATATGATGAATACTTGCGTTTTCCTTATAATCCTATTTGAGACTTTTTCTCTAAGTATATCCAGGCCACTTATATTTACAGAGACAGCTCTTTGATTTTGTTTCTGTCATCATATTTTACACTTTTTATTTCCATCGATGCTTTAAAATAATTTCCAGTATGTGACTTACTTCCTTTGCTCATGTATGTGTTCGATCATTTTAAAGGTTTTTATTTTGTCTTACCTTTAAGTGGTTACCTTTATTTATTAATCTCCTTTTCATTAGTGTCTATCTAATGATGCCATATAAAAATGATGACAGGGCACCTGGATGGCTCAGTTGGTTAAGCATCAGACAATTGATTTTGGCTAGGTCATGATCTCAGGGTCATGAGATTGAGCCCTGCGTTGGGCTCCATGCCGCGTGTGGAGCCTGCTTAAGATTCTCTCTCTCTCTCTCTCCCTCTGCCCCTTGCCTGCTCATGCTTTTCTCTCTCAAACATAAATAAATAAATAATTAATAAATAAATAAATATGACAAAATAATAGTATGCTTTTACTTCTTCATACTCCCCCCTTCCACTAAATTAGCTAATTATATTATTTCTACTTATTCTTTCAGTACTTACCCTTATACTTTAAATTATAAACTTGAAATAATTTTTACTCCTAATGAGAGCAGGAATTCAGAATACTTATGCCACTTCTTACCTTCTTCTCCTACCTCCAACTTCTGTTATAGTGTTTTTGTATCCATAACTTCCACACTTAATCCTTCTTCGTCTTACAGCAAATTCTTCTGCTGTAGTTCTTCCATTTATCTCCTGATTGTTTGGACTTTATCCTCTTATAGCTTCTTCACAAAATGGTCATGAGAGATATATTCCTTAATTTTCCCATGTTTGTGTGCATTACATACACGCAGAAGTGGTAGTTTGATACATTCTCTTACTGGAATGGAGACTGGTCAGGAATATGTGTCTGTTTCGTTCATTGGTGTATTTCAATGCCCAGAACAGTACCTGTCGCCTAGTTGTACTATAAATATTTGCTAAATGAATATACAAAGGAAAACACAAAAGTAGTCTTGGGTAGCGCTTTTTCCTCCTGAGAATTTTGTCAGCATCAATCTTCTAGTGCTAAACGCAAGAGAGGAGACATCTGAGGCCTGATTTCTACCTCTGTAACAATTCATTTTTGGTTCTCAGCATCTGACCTTGAGGTGCCTAGGTGTGGTTTTTTGTGTGTTTATCTTGCTTGGAGTTGTTGAACTTCTTGAATCTGTGGGTTTATATTTTTCATCAAATTTGAAAAATTTTAAGCCAATTTTTATTAATGTTCCATGTGTGCTCTTAAAAAATATTCATTCTCTGTTGAGTGAAAAGATCTGTGTTTATCTACTAGATCAAGATGATTAATTTTATCATTCAAATCTTCTATCTTTGCTCTTTTCAGCTGGTTCATCCATTTCTGAAAGGTCTATCTTAAAATCTGCAACTAAAACTGTTGATCTATTTCTAGTGTGTCCATTGTCACTTGCTTTATCTATTTTGAAGCTATGTTGTTGGCAACATACATATCCATGATCATATCATTTATTATTACGTTCCTAGTATATGTCAGCCTTTGCCCCTTATGGCATGCTCATTTTATAATCGTTTTGCTAATGTTAAAATTGCTGCTATGGCCAGTCTGAGAGGACTGAGTGAGGCAGGGAATTTCAATGTTTCTAGAAAATCTGGGTAGATGAATGGATGGGAAGAACTTCAACTGAGCCAGTAATGCAGCTAGAGGCAGGGGTATTTCAAGGTGGAGGGCCTTGCAAAAGGAGTCCACGATGGGCTTTATGCATTTACTCCAGTCCACATGAGTTGGTGCTTTGTGAGTTAGGCCTAATCCCAAAAGGCTTAATATGCTTTCTCAAAGAATGGAGGTGATCAGCGTGTGGACAGCTGTGCTTTGTTTCAATTGGAAAAGGAATATTCACAGGTGGAGACAGGTGTCCTTCCTAGGAAGGTTCAAAGATAGACAGCCTGCATATAATAATGAGGAAGTCAACAACAAGGGAAGGAGAGAGATCCTTACCCATGGCAGTACTGAGCATCCCAATGCTCACTCTGGTCTACTTTCCTTAAATTATTACTCAACAGCTTAAGGGATTAAAAGCTTTTTGAAAAGACTGGCTCCTTTCCAGAGGACTGGCAGGCAGGGAGATAATACAGATGACCCAATTGAAATACACTGAAGTCGGAGACATTTTCCTTATAGACTAATGAGAAAATACTCAGAATAGAAGAGGACAGACTGGCTACTAAACTGCTCAAAGCCCCATAAGAAAAATTAGGCCTGATAGAGCGGGTGAGGCGAATCCTACAGACATAAGTGCTCTTCCTTGATCTTGGAAGCCTGAGGGAAAGTGGGACAAGAATCCAGAGGACGTGAAAACCCTCACCCAATTTGAGTACAGATATCCTGAAAGAGTCATGAGGAAACTACTCATATATTTCCTTGATCTTAAGATTCTGTACCTCATTTATTCATGCTTAACCAAGTCTGTGGCAAATACTGTAGAGAACACAGAATTAGAGATGGCTCCTAGGGTGAAAAATTACATTCAAGGTAAGGCAGACACTTCAATAGACGAATGGATAAAGAAGATGTGGTCCATATGTACAATGGAATATTACTCAGCCATCAGAAAGGATGAATACCCAACTTTTGCATCAACATGGATGGGACTGGAGGAGATTATGCTAAGTGAAATAAGTCAAGCAGAGAAAGTCAATTATCATATGGTTTCACTTATTTGTGGAACATAAGGAATAGCAAGGAAGACATTAGGAGAAAGAAGGGGAAAACGAAGGGGGGGAAATTGGAGGGGGGCGACGAAGCATGAGAGACTATGGACTCCGAGAAACAAAATGAGGGTTTTAGAGGGGAGGAGGGTGGGGGATGGGTTAGCCCAGTGATGGGTATTAAGGAGGGCACGTATTGCGTGGAGCACTGGGTGTTACACGCAAACAATGAATCATGGAACACTACATCAAAAACTAATGATGTAATGTATGGTGATTAACATAATAAAAAAAAATAAATCTCATTGGAAAAAAAAAAGTAAGGCAGACATCTTTAGGAGGACAGACCACATGGGACATTTTCTATACAGGGCTATAAAGGAATACACACACACACAAATACATACACGCACATATAATATGATGGTAGACTTCCAAAAAGAAATCTAAGAGCCACAGTTCCAAGAGATTTCCTTCTTTTTCTACCTCCAACAGGTAAATAATGATGTGAGATCCTTTGGGGGGGAAAGGGAAGGACGATCATCCCTTCCATCTTCCTAACAACCCTGAGGCAGGTGTCCCCATCTCCAAAGTACAGGTGAGTCTGATAGCACACATCCTATTTCCTCATGAAGGAGGCATGGAGGAAAGGTGTGGGCCGCTCTGTTTGAACTGTCAGGCAAGGAACGAAAGCTGGTAGCTTCAGAACCAGGAGAAACACAAATACATCTTCGCATCATGATTTTTTAAAACACATCAAGTGACACCTTTTAAACCAATGACAATGGTTTCTATTCCTGTTTCTAAACCCAATTCCTCTTTGGGAATTTGCTCTTCAAACCCCAGCATGACTTTCTATGAAACTCCTAATAAATCATTCAGTTTTGCCTTGAAGCTGCTGAATAACTTGGAATAATGTGAAAGCTGGTGTCTCAAATCATTACCGGGGCACCCACATGGGAGTACTATTTACCCTGGGAATTGTTAAATTCTACCCGCAGTAAATTGGCATCTCCTCCTGGCCAGGAGGTGGTTCACATCAAAGTTGTGTTAACTTTTTTAAAAGTCCATTTTCAGCCTGCTTTTACCAAGCCTGTCTGGTAATTGCCTTCTCTTGAAAATCCAGATCAAATTCACTAGGCCCCCTGACAGACAACAAAGAGGAAAACAGTGAGTGAAAATAAGAGCCAGGAGCACCTAAAGGATCTGTTACACAGTGGATGGTGTTGTGTCGGCCCGGCAAGGAGAGCCTTGGGAGGCAGGCCTTGATGTACGTTCTGTGAAGTTTGACAAGAAGGAAAGGAATGGCCACTTACTGAGCATCTACAACGTTTCAGGAGCGATGTCATGCCTTTTTCCTATTTATCCTCCCAACAGCCTCCACATAGTAAAATGAACCTTACTTGATCTATGTGGGTTAACTGCAGCTCAGGTTATGGGACCTGACTGAGGTTATCTGACTAGAAAGTGGCTGAGTTATGAGTTCCCAGAGCACATGCTCTTCTCACACCATACCCCAAATGTCCTAGGCAAGAATGCCAAGATGTTGTAATAAGGAACCCACAAAACAGATATTTCTCCTGGATTGCTACGGGGTTGAGGGTCCTGGCCCAGCGAGCAACACGTGAGAGACTGAGCGGGCTATTAGATACCAAGTGGACAAAGCCGAACTCACGGCCTAAGATGGCGTCCGAGGCAGTTCATGACCACTGTCCAGTAAGGACTGGTCACACATACCTGGGCAGGAAAGGCTTCTTTAGATGGCGAGAGTGGTGAGAAGGAAATCAGTATTTATTAAGAGATAATAGATCTTAATGATGAAGAGCATGGATGCTGGAGCCAGACTGTCTGAACCTTAATCTCACGTGCTGTCTTGCTGCAAAACGACCCAATGTGTGTGTGCACGGGAGGATGGCTGGGGGTGGGGGCAGCAGAGATGGATGAACAAGAGTGGCCGTGTGCTGGCTTGCAGAAACTGGTCAATAGCTCCATGAGGTATGTCGTATTATTCTATTTTTATATATGCTTGAAATGGCCCATAACAAAAGTATAAAAATAAAAACAAACAAACCTGGGCTTCTCCACTTACTTGTTATCAGATACTGACAAGTTTCTTGGCCTGCCTCAGTTTACTCATCTGTACAACTGCGTACTAACAGTACCTACCTCCTAGGGCTGTATGAGAAATATGTGAGTTAATATGTGTAAAATGCTGAGCTACCATTACTATTCATAGAGTAGCCACTATGTC
Organism: Halichoerus grypus; assembly: GCF_964656455.1. NCBI lineage: Eukaryota > Metazoa > Chordata > Mammalia > Carnivora > Phocidae > Halichoerus > Halichoerus grypus. The sequence goes on from NC_135722.1 coordinate 73,815,123, forward strand.
CCAGGAGCCGGACCTGGCTTTACAAATTTACTGTTGCAATTGATTCCTCCCATCAACCCTATGAGGCAAGATAACCTCCACTTTCATGTGAGGAAGTGGACTCAAGAGGGGTTCCGGCAGCAAAACCTGCATAAAGACCCAGGTTTGCTCGATCAGCCCCGTTTTCTACTAGATGGCCCACTTCCCGAGAAGTGACTTGACCAGTTATTTACGGACAGGGAAACCGAGACTCGGTGGGCTTCCACTGTTCTGAGCGTAGGCTGGGAACTAAACACAGACCAGGCGATCACGCGACACATGGCCCGGGCTCTTTCTAGCGGAGTGGATGGGCATTCCTTGCACCAGCCTCAACAGCCACTCTTGGGACAGAAGGGGGCATAGCTCCGCATCTCAGTGGCCCTGCGGCCGCTGTGAAGAACACGAATGCCTCCTCTTTGCTCTGCACCTGAATGAGCAGGTCCCTGAGGCCATGGCCTTCAGCCTTTCCCAGACCACAAACACTGGGGCTCGGAAGAGAACCGAACAAGGGAGAGAAAAATAGAAACTTAAGAAACATTATAGGCTAGCAGCCTCTGCGTTTGATAAATATTTTAGTAAATCTCTTCCCCAGGGCCACGGGCACCTGAGTGGGCCCAAGGCCACGCAGCATCTCCCTCTGAGACCAGCTCTCACAGAGGGGCCCACGGAGCTCTGTCAGCCCCGCTGAGGCCCAGGAATGCAGGGCATCAGTTGGGGTCCTTCCTTCCAACAGCTGCTTCGTCTTCCTGAGGAACTCGCTCCAAGAGGCCCCATGGCCCCAGTAACCGCCTGAGCCATCAGTGAGCAAGTCATGTAGCCACCGTGATTAGAAAAGCACTTCTCTCCCCACAAACCTCTCTGTAATCAGCAATGATGGGCGGACCAACACCCTGACAATAGTCATCATGAATCTGACTTCCAAAAAGGGGTCACTCCCTCGGGAACCAGGGCCGGGCTCACAATGCCCTCAGAATACAATGCAGAACCTTTCTGGCAGGGCCAATTTGCATCAAAAACTCAGCTGGACTGCAAACAATTTGCATCCTTTCAGCGGGAACAGAACCGAGCCTGACCTTTCCCTCCAGGACCACTTCCCCGTTGCTGTTTCTAACTGGTGTAAAAAGCACTTGTAGTCATATTCCAATTAGAACTCTTCCTTCGCTCAAACAGACCAATTAGTGCACCCTGTCTTCCCCCTCTCAAGAGTCTCTCAATCTTCAACCGATCCAGACAAAAAGCAGAAGCCATCCTGGAAGTGATTCAAGCAGGGAGCGGAGAGGAGGTAGAGAAGGTTGGTGGGGGGGGGGGGGTTGCAGGGAGAGAAGAGGGACACGGCCTCCTGGAGAGGGTGCCCAGCACCTCCTTGCGCTTCCCTCAGAGCAAGGCCACCTCCTGGCAAAGCAAGATAAACACCCAGTTTAAGGCTATTATCTCCTTTATTCAAAAAATAAATATTTCACTTTTGAGTCAACATATTTCAAATCACATTAAGCACAGAGAAGAAATACAGTCCCTTTGGAAATCGTGAACCACATGTAGGCAAAGAGTCATGTTCTAAACAATGGGGATGGGGTGAGCACTGATTCCAACTGATTCATGACCCAGAAGATTCCTCCTCTCACCAGGTGGAGCTACATTATCGATTTCAGGAGTGAAAAAGAAACACACACACACACTGCTTTGAAGTCTGAAAGGCACATGAAGTGGACCATAAAGTGTATGGCACATTCACTGATAAAACGTTCCCTATTCCCTCCCAGGGAAATTGGAGAAACTTTAATCAAGTCAAAGACCAGAGAAGACAGGGTGCTCCAGCTTAGAGCTCAGCATCAGGAAAAATCTCTGAATACGAAAGCCATTTTTCTTTCGCTTTCCCCCTCCCGGGCTTCGGCTCCCTGCTGGGGGAGTCTGCCCCCTGCGCTCACTCGGTGACGGCGGGGCGCGTGGCCACGTACACGTACACCACGATCAGGAGCACGACCACGGCCAGCGTGGGCAGCACCACCGTGGTGATCTGCTGCCGGGCCTCCTGCATGGCCTGCTTGCGCTCCTTCTTGTCCTTGGACGTCTCCTTCTTGGGCTTGCCTTTGAGCTGCCGCATCTTCCCCGAGTAATGCTGGGAGGGTACGTCTGGAGGGGGTTTGGAAGGAAGGGCCACACTCCTCTGGTCAAGGTGCCGAACCTCCTGGGGAGAGAACGATGATTAAAAATGAACGGGGGGAAAGGGAAAAGAAACTATAAAGTGAAAGGCAACTGCTAACCTACAGCTCAGAAGACGGGGAGGGGGGGAGGAACAGTAGGGCCCATGCGACAGATGTCAGCCCCTCTATCTAGCGGGTGTGGGGGTGAGTGGGATGTACCCTGGGGCTCCAGGGCCCTCGGCGAATGGGGAGTAGGTCTCCAGCCTGCTCACTTAGGGTCTCTGTGCACGTGTGACATGGAAGGCCTGGAAAGCACGTGGTCTCCACTCAGAGGAGAGGGGCACCTGCTCCCCTCACTGTTCTGAGTGCCGCAGCCTCCCCAGCCAGGCTTCAGTGGCCAGCTGCAGGCCACCTGCGGACTCCAGGCACGTGACTCCATCTTGCCCAAGCCCTGGGCCTGATCACAGGCCAGCTCAGCCTCCCTGCGGCTAGAGAGAGCCCGAAGGCACAGGCTTCTCCGTCTCGGCACTGGTTCACCCATCCGTCACACCTTCCTGAGCACCTCCCGTGTGCCGGGCACTGCTCGAGGAGCTGGGGACGAGGTGGCGCACTCCGTCCCACCCTCACGGTGCCCATGGTCCGGGGGTGCCCCGTGGGTTGCAGCAGAGTGGAGATCTGGGTCAGACAGACAACAGAGACTGGCTGAGCCTGCGGTCCGGCCGCCCACTCAAACTAGGATTCTGGTACATTCTGTGCCCTGAGGAGGTGCTCAGGTGGTGAAGCCGTGCTGTCAGGGGCCTGGGAATGAATTACAAACCTGTTACAAAACCTCGTCTGGAGCAACAGCTCCAGACAAGTCGGATTCTTAGCTCTTTGGCTGACAATGAGATTGAGAAGGCGTCTGGCGCCTCTCAGGGTCCCCAGAACGGCCAGAGGACCAGGCTCAGGAAATGAGCAGGACAAGGGAGCCGGTGCGGCCATAACCAGAGGCCAACTCACACCATGTCACCACCTGGACCCTGCCACTGGAGCACGAGGTGCTGAGGCCACCACCGCTGTCCCTGGTGCCGCCGCGGTCACTATCCGGGATGAACTGCCGAACGCCTGGCTTCTCTGCGCCACCAGCTCCCGTGTGCATCAGACTCGGGATGCCCCCAGACCAGCCTCTGAGTCTCTACAGTAGGCGGAGTGTTTTCTAAACACGGCCAAGAGGTGGCGGCTGGGTACTGGACAAAGAAGACATCTGTCCATCACAGTATCCCGGGACTAGCGTGGAGTTAGATGCTCTCGGAGGCAGGGGGGCAGTACTCTTCAAACAAAGGGACTTTTGTAACACGATCTTGTGTGTGCAGTTTTGTCCCAGGGCAGTGGGTGGCCTGTCACCACGCTGATGAGGAAGATGGCATTTACACCTAAGTGACCATGTTAAATGGCAGAATCTGGAAAGGGGCTTCTGAGACAGAAGAGGTCTTGTATGAGACCTAACTGTTGGCAGAGGGATGTTCATCTCCTACCAGTCCTCTCATCACATGTGGACCCGGGATTTTTGTCTGTATTAGCCACATCGGGTAGAGTTTCTTATGGTGCAAGATGACCAATTTTCGTGCACTGGGATGGCATAAGGCCAGCCAAAGGCAAATATTAAAGTTCAGGGCAGCCCTATTTTGGCAAGTGTACAATTTCCATTAGGCTTTTAAAAATACTCACTAGTACTCTCTTGCCACCTGACAAGTGTAGGAATCCCTGCTTTACCAGTTCTCCTTTCCGAGTCTTTCCCAGAACACTCAGACGGACCTGGGGTCAAACCCAGGACATCCCACTGACCGGCTGAACGGCTGCGGGCAGGTCCCTTCGCCTCACCGGGCCCCACTGTCATCAGCTGAACAATCTGAGCAGCTTCTGTCGCAGAGGCCGACCGTGAGCACTGGAAAGGGCCCACGTCCACGGTGCTCTGGCCGCCCATGGGGGCGCAGGACAGGCTGCGAGCCAGGCGGAGCCAGCTTCCTCTCCCCACAGCTCACCTGCCCCCCACCCCGGGCGGCCTCCCTGAGCTTCTCTACGCCCCGGCTACCCCCTGGGAGGGGCTAAGCACAGCGGCGTGCCCCTCAGCGGACGTGCTGAGGACGAGACGAGAACCTGGAGAAGGCACTCAGTGCCTCTTAGCTGTTGGATGGAACAGGCTTAATATCCCCGTTTGAGAGGTGAGGAGACCAAGGAGCAGGAGAAGAACTGTGCTGCCACGGGTCACGCAGTCCGTAAACAGCATCAGCAGGGGCAGCATCCCCTGCCGGCTCTGCAACCACACTCCCTCCGTCCCCGACACGGCCTCACAAAACTGTTTAAAAAGACACAAGCATTAGCCGCCCTCTGATCTGCAGCTCTTACCCCATGGAGTTAATGGCCTGTCGGTCTATGAAAAATGGAGGGGCCGCTGTTGCTGCTCGCAGGACCCCTCACGGGGCCGGGCACGGGCAGGCAGCCCCGGAGCGCGGGGTGGCGAGGGCCCCGGAAGCTCTGGCTCACAGCGCGGGCCCTGACTTTGGGCCTGCTCCTTCAGCGGCTGTCTGCACCCCCACCTTAGCTCTCAGGGGCAGCAGCCTCCGTGGTGCCAGCTCTTGACGTCTGCGAGATGCATTCAGAAGTTCCTGGAGGCTTAGGAAAAAAGCCTCAAGTTGCTGGGGACAGTACAGGTCTGGTCAGGACGTGAAGGACGCACACGCAGGCCTGACTTCTGGGCCCTCCACTAAGCTACAGTGGGCAGCCTTCCTGCTTTCACTCACCTATGCCGTGGGCCTCAAGCCACAGCCCCACGCTTTCCCCGGGGCCCAAGAATCAGGGACAGCATCTCTGAGATGACACCGGAGGAGAAGGAAGGGGGCCAGGGGGGACAAAAGTGGGATAGAACAGCAGGAGTGGAAGGAACCAGGAGGAGAGTGTGGGATGGACCTGGAGAGGGCAGAGGCCAGGTCATCCGGGGGCTCACAGGCCACAGTAAGGAGCCACGTTTTTATTCCAAGAGCAGCACAAGGTCCTGAAGGCCTTCACACAGGGAGGCACAGGCTTTCAAAAGCTCCCTCGAGCTGGCCCGTGGACAGCAGGGCATGGGGGAATGAAAAAGGAGGCTCCTGGAGCAGGCCGGGGTGCGAGGGGGATGGTTCCGTCTGGGAGAGGGAGTGGTGACCCGGAGGAGGGTACAGTCGGGCCATACTTTGGGGGCACAGCTGACAGAAATCACAGGAGGCGAACCTAAAGTTGGGAGCTTGAGCAGCTGGCTGGGTGGTGACCCTGCCTCATGAGCTGAGGGAGAAGGGGCAGACTTGAGAAAGAACAGTAAGTGCTTGGCTCACACCGATCCATGGGCAAGGATGCCTATTGGACATAGCCATGGAAATATCAAGGAGGCGGCTGGAGCAACGAGTCAGGAGCTCGGTTGGGGCTGCAGATCTATATTTGGAAGTCATCACCTCTTGGACAAGGTGAGCTCACGGAAGGCAAGGCAGATGGAGAAACGGGCTCGGCTGGGCCCCCGCAGCACCGGACGGTCGGAGGGTGGGCAGGGGACGAGCAAGCGAAGAAGCTTGCGGAGAAGAGGCAAGTGAAGGGGAGAAGCAGAACAGAAAGTCCTGGCGACCACGAGAGTCAAGAAGGGCACTGCTTCCCAACACTCCTGAGAGCCTCTGCTGGTGTTGGCAACGTGAAGGTCGGACATGAGGGACCTCGGCGGAGCGAGAGGGGAGGGTTCCGACTAGGGCGACTACAGCGTCGTCCACAAACTCTTGCTTCTCTGAGAGAAGCCTGCGCTAGAAGGCAAGTGAACACTCCGCTTCCCTCGCCTACAATGTTCTGCCATGAAGAACAGTCAGCGGGACTGAGGCGTCGTGCACAGCTGCCCGGCATCCTGGCGCAAGCTCCCGAATCCCCGGAGGACTCGTGATACACGGCTCCAGGCCGGCACCCTGACCAGCACCGGCCCGGCCATGGTCTGAGGTCGCGCGGGAAGCCCTTGCGCAGCCGGGACAGGAACTGACGCTGAAAACGTGGGGACATCTGGGGGAGCAAGCGGAGGGCCCAGAAGGGCCGCTTTGCCCTGGAGAGACGCAAAGGCACAACCTCGAATCCAACGGGCGGCAGGAGAAGAAGGCGGGACAGGAGGAGACAGGTCCGTACTGTGTGGTAGGAATGAGAGGCTTGGACTTTCTGCGTGAAACGGGAGAAGTCTGAGGAGTTGGGAGGTAGGCTGGAGGAAAGAGCAGGCATGAAATGACCATCCTGGAGGATAGAAAAGCAAACTCAGCAGGGACACATCAGCCCTTCTGGGGTACATGCTTCATATCCAGGCCTTGCCTCCTTCTGGACCATCAGGACCACCTTGCCACACACGCTCTGGCCTCCGCTCACCGGACCAGGCGAGGTGGCCTGCGGGGCCACGGCTGGCTCATCCAGGCTTGGCCAGAACCTCTGAAATGTGTGGCTTGCCTCAAAAAATTGAGCTGGGTCCACAGGCCTCTATTTCAGAAATCTATGCTAAGAAACATTAAGGGACACTGAAGTTGGACAATCACACAGATGTAGCCACGTGGGGAGCCACCTGACGCCACGTGCGGAAGACACCAGGGAAAGCCGGGTGGGGGAGAGCAGACGGGCAGAGGGAACCGCTCCCCTGTCCTTCTGGGGGAATCCCTATACAGCCGGCGCTACAAGGCTCTGGTCCGTCCAGGACACTGACATGTTTCTGTCTTCTGGGGTTGGTACCTCTTCTACCCTGAGCTAGCTTCCAGGGAAAAGAGCCCTGGCTACAATAACTGCTCCAGTTTCAGCCACAAGGAGTCCAAAGCCCTGCCTCTGTCACAAAATCAGGGAGTAGCCGAGCCCAAGGTCAACCGCATCTGTCTGACTCCGAAGCCTGAACAGTCGCCGCCCACTGTGCCTCCTCACCCCCCATCTCCCTTACCCACTCCCCACTTTGGGGCCACATCGTTGCTTACCAGCCCCTCACAGAGAGGAAACCGAAGACGGAGCTCACACTGTGCGGTCTGACTTCTTCCCAGCAAGCCGCGCGGGCACGAAGGAGAAACCACTAACACAGCTCTAGCCTTACAACTGTAACTGCCACCTGGTCCCCCTGCCTCCAGCCCCCCGACCCCGGGAAACGGAAGACTTCACAAACGCTTGAGTCCCACCCAATTCTAATGAAACTCCGCCTGCTCTGCCCCCTCCCCCACCAATGCCAGCCCACGGCAACTGGTCAGCACTGCAACATTCCCACTGGTCCCCAGCGTGCGCGGGCAGGCGGCAGGGAGGCAGACAGCAAGGGGTGGGGACACAGCCTTTCGTACAGAATCGTTTTAAGTTCACGATTTTCTCTGATGATAGCCTTCCAGCGTTTTATATATATATGTATACACACACATGCTTGTGTAGATACACGCTTATTGAGTTTTTAATGGGTATTTTTTCCAGGTTAGAGCTCATAATGTACATAGAGTGCTGAACCCTAACGGAGAAACAGCCAGCAGCAGAGGTAAGAATGACGGTGGGAAACCAGGTCTGACCCTCAGCTCAGCCATGTCCAGTCACACAGCCTTGGGCAAGTTACTTAATCTCTCATGCCCTGACTTTCCTCCTCTGTAAAATGGGGTAAGAAAACCTGCTTTGTAGAGGTGTTGAAAAAATTAGGAAGGACGTATTATCTGCAGGATCTCGTACATTAACAGGCCGTACCGGATGCTCAGTGAACGGCAGAGAGTAACCTGCTCTCCAGGGAGGTCCGTCCCGTGGAGATGCACATAAAGGGAGGAACCACCAGGGAATTCTGCATGTTGTTTTTGTTTCTGAGCCGTATAACCTGTGGATGATGGAATCCCCCAGTTTTTTCTCTCTTGCCTGCTGAAAGCTACCAGTCACCAATCTGGTGGTGGGCAGGTGGGTTCAAGGGTCTGATGGGAGAAGGTTGGTTCGGGTTGAGGGAAGATTCAGGATTACACAGATCACTGCCAAGTCTCATATTCCAGAACTCCTAACCCTTCCCTGCTCAAGGTAGCAGGCGGTCGCCACCAGCCCCACGTGGCTCCAGTATTAGAAATCTGGTTGTGGTCCAAACAGGGCTGTCCTGGGGTGTAAAATACACACCAGACTTTGAAGACTTAGTATGAAAAGAAATAACGTAAAATGTGTCACTTAAATTTTTATGCTGATTCATGTTGAAACAAGACTTTGATAATATATCAAAATATAATAGTTCATAATGAATTCTCATTCATGTTGAAATGACAATACTATTAATTTCACCTGTTTTCCGTTTACTGCTTCAGTGTGGCTACTAGAAAAGGTGTAATTCTATGAATGGCTCACATTACCCTGCCCCTGGACAGTGCTGTGCCCACCCCGTGCAATAAGGAGCAGCACAGCCGGAGCAGCTTTCTGCGTCTCAGCCTCAACCCCCAACGGTGAGGGCTCCGCAGATTTACAGCCAGCCCTAATAGATCTCCCCAGCCGTACCACACCCCGCGTGAGCCCCAGCCACCCAGGTACCTGAGCTCCCGCCCTGCACATGCACACCTCCGTGCCAACAGAGCACCCCTGCAGGAGGCCCCCTCCCCCTGCACCGTTGCCAGCCCGTTGCGCCCTCTCTCATCCTCGGCCAGCCCCTGTGCGTGACCAGCAGCAGCCTCCCCCGACTGAAGCCCTGGCTCCCTCCTCGGTGCGGTCTCAGCACTCAGTGTCTGCCCCTCCTACAGCGCTGACCAGGGGCCCGTGACCAGCTGGGGCTCCGACGTCCCCACTGCGCTGTGCGCTCCTGGGGGATGGCAACTGTGTCTTGCTAGTACAATTATTCCCCTGGCTTGGCATGGCGCCTCTCACATAACAGGTGCTCAGCAAACACCTGCTGGATTCACTATCACAGCTCGAACGGTCTAACGAGCTGTTCATCTTCCATACTAACCACAGAGTTATAGCAGAAAATTCTACAGCACGGTAGGAAAAGTTATAGCAGGAAAGAATAAAGTAGCTAGCTGCCACTTCTAAACGCTCAGTTCATTCTCAACACAGTCTTGCAAGATTGGTATTCTTTACCCCCATTTTACACGAAGACACTGAGCTTCAGAAAAGTATGATGACTTGCCCAAGATCAAATACTATTAGGGAACCAGCAGTCTCAACCCCAGTGTAAAATCCATACATAGGCACTCGTTAAGTATTTAAGGAATGAACAGAATGAGGATTTGAACTCAGCCCTAATTCCAAAGCCCTCCCATCCTGTCGCTGTGACCCCATGACGCCTCCCAGGGGCCCCCACAAAGAAGACGAGCAGCTCTCACTTCCTGAAGACCCTCTGTCGGGCTACCACACTAAAGCCATCTACAAACACGCAGAGCTCATGTGGGCTTTAATCCCATTTTGCAGACAAGGGAGCTGGGGCTTCGAGAAGGCTCCAGGTAGTAAGTCAGCAGTGCAGCTGGATTCACCTAGCTCTAGCTGGCTCGAGAACTGTGCTCCCCCACTCCACCCAGCCGCCCCCGGGTGGCCGGGCATGCCCCAGAAGCACAAGGTGATGGGATGCAGACTCAAGAGTCCCTACTTGGTTCCTGCCCATCTGCTCTGGAGGCCGAGGACTCAGGGAGTGTGTGTGGGAGGGAACACAGGCCCTCCTGGGCTCGTCTCACCTGGCAGCGGATAAAGCCTGTTTCCTACAGCCAGACTTGTCCTAATTCCTGAAAAGCATTACCGCACGCCCGCCCCGTGCTGGGCCTCGGACCTGGGTTCAAGGATGCACCGTATCGGGCCTGAATTGTCCCCGTGGGCCAGGCTGCTCTGATGTTGCCTGTCTTCACTGCTGTTTTCACCTGATGTCCCAGGCTGCTGGAGGGATGCCCGCCGAGGACAGCGCAACCTGGCCCGGCGACAGTGTTAGGCAGCTGCGAACTGGACATCCGCACACAATCAAGGCGAGTACAGAAGCCAGGCCCCGGTGGTGGCTCCCCACGGGAGACCACCTGCCTAGTTTCCACGCCGGTCACCTTTTCTCAGGTGCCACGGCTCTCCTGCCTTCAGCAAAGGCAGTTGCAGGTGCTCTCGGAGAAAATGGCTGCATTTTTCTCGTCCTTGGAAAGCAGGCATGCCAAGGAATGAACAACATGTCCGAACAGTGTATGTGGCGGGGCGTCTACCACCCCTTCTGGTGGCTGCGCCATTACCCTAACAGGAAGCACTTGAAGGACTAAACTGCTTCGTGCCCGGCGCCGTGAGGCTGGGGAAGCTGGCCTGGGTTCAGGGAAACATAAACTGCGGGCTTGAGGGCAGCAGTTCTGTGGTTCCTCAAGTGCGCCTGCTTCATCTTACGTCCCTGGTGGTCAGCCATAATGGGCCTGTGATCACTTCACTCCCGTGTGCCGCAGAGTGGGGGCCGGGGGTGGGCAGGCTGCCAGGAGACTTGTGCAGGATGGGCCTCCCGACACCCGCTAAGCACCGGCTGATAACCTGAGCGCCTTCCCCGGGAACACAGACCTGAACACAGTGACAGACACAGGCCCACAGGCTCCAGCCGCCCCCCGCCCCCCACCCCCCAGCTGCTGACGGGCCACAGAGGTTCGGGGGGGAGCTTTCCACCTGATGGCCGGCGGGGTGAGGATCAGAGCTACCGACAGACAGAAGCCAGCGGACACACACACGTGCACGCAGTTCTCTCACCAAGGGCAGAAGGGAGAAGAAAGTAGGTAATTTGGTGGAGGCGGTATCGGCTAGTCTGAATAAAAACCCAAGAATGCAAAAGAGCCTTCGGGCAGGTTGTTGAATAACACAGACATGAAAAGCTACAGTTCTCGCTAAATTAGCTAAGTCCCGTTCCTATGGCACATGGGGTTTACAAGTGCCTTCCTATGCATTATCCGTTTCACCCCCACAGTAACTGTGCACGTTACATGTTATGGTCCTTACTTAACAAGAAGGAGCACACGGAGCAGTTAAGCTCATGTCAGGGTTTCCATCCTTGTCCTGGCACTTTTAGGGTCTGTGGCCCTGGGCAAGTAACTCTCAGACTTCCGATTATTCTCTCTATAAACCAGGGATAAAAGTACCTGTCATTCAAATATGTTTTGAGCACCTACTGTATGTCGGGGGATAGAATGGGGATACAGCTATGAACGAGACAGGCAGAAGGCTGCCTTTGGGTAGTTTACGAGGACATGGGGAGACAGGCAACCAACAGATGAACAGAACGTGTGTCAGATGATGCTATGTGTGGTAGAGAATAGAAAGGGGAGGGGTGGTAGAGAGGCGGCACGCTGAGAGTCATCCACCAAGGAAGGCTTCCTGAGAAAGTGACTTTGGACCAGAGACTCTAGGAAGTAAGGAAGTGACCTGAGCAGATTCTTGGAAAGACCTTCCAGACAGGGCAGAGCATGTGCAAAGGCCCGAGGGTAGCCCACACCCCAGAGGCAGCGCAGCAGCCGGCAGGGCTGGAGAGGGCAGAGGGGAGCATGCAGAGGTGAGGCCAGAGAGGGAGATGGGGACCACCGGAGGGCTCGGCCTGTCGTTACACAACTGGCTGTAGGGGGGCAGAGCTGAGGCAAGACTGGTGAAGGTGCCTGGGCATTATCCAGGTGAGACGCGGTGGCATGGTCCAGGGAAGGTGCAGACATGGTGAAAAGTGGTCAGATACCAAGTGCACTTTCGAGGCAGAGGCAACACGATTCACCAGCAGACCGGAACTGGAGTGTGAAAAGAGAAACGGACGAAGGCCTGAGGATGGGGAAGAACAGAGGGGCCATGGAGGCACGTGGGGAAGAGGCAAGGCAGGCTGTGTGGGGGTGTGGGAAGCTAGGACGCATCGAGTTGGAGATCCTAGCGGAGCCAGCGAGCAGGCAGCGGGATGCAGGAGTCTGGTCCGGGGTGCGAGCCGTGCTGGAGGCAGGAACGTGGGGCTGGAGGCGCTGAAGGCCACGAGGCTGGGGAGTGAGTGCAGACAGGGCCGGGGGCTGGGATGGAGCCCTGGGGCGATGTAAGGCTTCCATCTGGGAGGACAGAAGAGGAACCAGCAAGACAGACTGAAAACGTGTGAAAGGAGGAAGACCAGGAAGACCAGGGTGTCCTGGGAGGCGAGTGCAGAAAGTGCTCTAATTGGTCACAAGTAGGTTTCAGGGGAGAGATGAGGAGGAGTCAGTGTTACGAGTAGGTCCCAGAGGGGAAGGGGGCAGAGAGGATGGAGACCACCAGTAGGCAACTCTTCTCAGGACAGGGCTCGGAAGCCGAGTGTCTGCGCTGCAATCCCAGCCCTGGGATTTCGGGCAAGATGCTCGATCTTCCCAGGCCTCCGATTTCTCATCTGAGAAATGGGGATAAAAATCGTACCTAATGAACTGATGAGAATAATGCCTGGTACGTACATACTACAGAAACGGCAGGAGCAACATCCTTAGTATTATTAAAAGAGGGTCAGAGTTAGGGGCTAGGAGGACAAGGGTTTGGCTCTGTGTGTAGGTAGTTAAGGCAGTTACAGAATGTTCGTATCATAGGGGGAAGTGCACCAGGACAAGGAAGGAAAAAGAACTGATGGAAGCACCCCTGGGGGAGACAGAGCGGGTTCAGGGCCACCAGCGTGGTGCTGGGAGCAGGCCTAAGTTCTCCAGTGACCGCCACTGCTGTGCGTGAAACGGGAAGAAGGAGGCAGGAAGGCGGAGGAGATGTCGGACGTCTGATGAGCGAGAAGCTACGACACAGTTGTCCCCGAGAGGGACAAACGCAGCCGAGGACCATCGTGTGACCACAGCAGCATGCGGCGCACCTGCAGCCACAGGTCACAGATCCTAAAGCGAGGAGAGCCGGGTGGCGCCAACTGAGCAGGTGCGTGTATGGGGCGGGGCGGGGGGGGGGGCAGGATGGAGGACATTAGACTGAACCAGGGCGGGGGCTTGTCAGGCCAGTGTGATCAAGTGAGAAAAGGAGGTGAGGACCGCATGAGATTACAGAAGCGAAGCACTCGGCGCAGGCCCTGGCACCCCAAACCCCACGGTTGCCCTGCCCGCGGTGTCCCCCTCCCACCACACCCGCCTCCCCTCCGCCCCCAACACACACAGAGCTCCGGTTCTGAAAGCCCTGCTGATGCTCAACTCTGCTCCGTCTTCGGAGCTGCATCCCTCTTTTTGGTTCAAGTTACAGTCACATTTCTCAGGATAACATGTGACAAGATGACACCTCTCCTGCTGGACTCCAGGAAAGCAGAGACGCCTGCGTGAATGCAGGCCGGTCCCCACTTGCTCCCTCCAAGAACCAGCAACAGAGGCTCTTCCAGCCCCGAGGAAACAGTGCCCTTCCAGGGCCTGCCCTTCGACGACGCGAAACTCTCAAGGTGCTCAACAGCCAGCTCCTCTCGCGCCCACAGAGGAGGACAGAGAGGAAGCAGGGCCTTTGACGGGTCTTGTTATTTAACTGTGGACAGCACACTGTGCTTCTTTAATGAGGAGTCAGAGAGAAACTCACAGCGACCAGCAACTTTGGTCCAGCACAGCCACTTGGTTTAAAACCAGTTGACCTGACACAAATCCAACCGGAGAGAGGAAAAAAAAAAAACCAACCTCAAGAGAAAAGAAGTAATTTGAAATTCCTGCAAGAGGGTTGAGAACAATGGCTTTTGAGATGCAAAGAGCGCAACACAGTTAACAACAGTGCACATCGTAGGGCCTGAGACCAAAGTCCTACAAGGGACTATGGAGGCTTATGGTGAGCAACCATCCTGTTTCTCGTCATTAGAGAAAATGCCCACTGCGATCCACTAATTTCCCAATCAGCTCATTGGCTGTGACCCACAGCTGATAAACACTGGATTGAGAAGTCCTCTCTGCTCCCGCTAAATGGTTAAATCCCATTTCCCAATGGAGTTGTGCCAACAAAGGGTCCAGAGGTCCTTCTATCAGAGAACTTAAGCTGCGGGCTGAAAATTCCTGGTCAGTTGTGCTCTGGAAGGCAGAACCTGAACAGATGGCAGAAATCTGCTACTTCTGGAGGAGGGAGCTCTCTATCTCTAGGGGAAACCAAGAGACGAATGGGATGGGAGTCAGAAATCAGATGGAAGAGATGGACCCGGGTTCCGCTGCGACAAGTCTTCTCCACCTTGATGAGTGCCAGGCTGTTGGGGAATGAAAGGCAGGCAACAAGTGACATCTGTGCAAGCGCTCAGGAAGGCGGCAGCTCCGCTGAGAATGTCACTCCTTAAATGGCAGTTCCGTATCCAAACCCGTAGGTTCCCTCACTTCATGTGCTCCTCAGTTAGGTACTGGAAGACAGAGGGAATTAGAGGAGGCATCGCTAATTTAGCACTTTGTTAATGACAGCTCCACTCTGTGACAGCTCAAGACTAAGGCAAGGTTGGGGGGAAATTCATGAAAACATGCAGACCAGCCAATTGTACGCACTGGTTTTTGCTGGTTTTTTTTAAGGCCGTGCTTTGCTAACTTGTCCATCTCAACTATGGCAGATGTGAGTGAACATTCATCCCTGGAGGCCAGGGCTGGGGCAGAGCCACTGCCGGAATAAAATTTCATTTGTCTCCTCTTTTATCTAAAAATGTCAAGCAATCGTGTATCACGCTGGCCCACGATGTGCATGGCACCGTGATAAAAGCCTGCTGTGGCTGTCACTGAATGCTGACCGTGTCCCCATGCGGGAGGCTCTACTGTGTCACCGGCTCCCGTCTGACAGGCGGGTATGTCCCTTGCCCAGGACCACAAAGCAAGTAAGGGGCGGGACAAATTCAAACCCAGACAGTCTGGTTCCAGGGCCCTGCTCTTACCCACTAAGCGATGTTGAGTTCTCCTCCAACACATATCCATATTCGTTTCAGTATCCTTTTTTTTTTCCCTTTTATTTATTTTAGAGAGAGAAAGAGAGAGAGCGGGGGAAGGGGCAGAGGGAGAGAATATCCACGCAGACTCCCACTGAGCACAGAGCCGGACGCAGGGCTTGATCTCACGACCCATGAGATCAGGACCTGAGCAGAAACCAAGAGTTGGACGCTTAACTGACTGAGCCCCTCAGGCGCCCCTCAATATTCTTTAAATGTTATTTCTCCCACATCTTTGGATAAAATGTGACCCCCCCAAGGAAGATGCCCCCCGGGGCTCTGCCTGCACGCTGGCATGCTCTGGAGCACCCCAGGAATACAGGACCACGACCTGCCAGAACTCATCCGCTGGTCGTCTCGCTCCCACGGCCAGGCGCGAGGTAAGCAACGGCCCTCGGCGCACTACAGTCCTCACGTCCTGGTAGACAGGAACTTCATTAACAACCAAGATAGCATAAGCGCTGTTGTTTATGGCATCTTTAAAATGAAAAATTCATCTGTAGGCTAAATTACAGCAAGTTAATTACAGAGCCTGGCTGATGGCAGACAAACTGAGAGAGAGTGAGGTATTGACTGAATTTTCAAATGCAAACGGCAGCCACAACCACATGCGCCCGAGACCGCACGTCGGGGCCTCACTCAGAGAAAGAAAACTGCAGGCTCTGCCCCATCGAGAGAGTCGGCCTTGGAGGCGGAGGCGGACAGGCTCTCTGATCCATTCACTGATTCAACACACCCTTGCCAAGCAGCGAGGCGCTGGGGACCAGCTAATCACACGCAGAGTAGCTCACCCACCGATTCATTCATTCACACACTAACTGAGCACCTACCATATGCCAGGCACTGATTATATGTGCTGAGTGTGCGGCCTAGTCCATCTGATCAGCCACTGATTCCCCAGATACAAGGCTACGTCCACATGCCAGGCATGCCCTTGGCAGTGGGGATGGAGCAATGAGCGAGACAAAGCTCCTCTGGCACATTCTAGTGGCAGGAGACAGACAAGAGACGAAGATGTGCTATGTGACAGAGAGCTGGGGACACGCTGTAACACAGGGAGCGGTACAAGGGACCAAGTCTGAGCAGAGAGCAGAGGGCTGAAGGGAAAAAGTACCTTGAGCACAACTGGGGGCCAGGGGGGCGGAGGGGCGGCGGGGAGGGAGCCAGGAGGGCAGAGGTCTGGAACCTGAAAGGTGTGTGGGAACGGCGCTCGGGGCAGGCCCCACAGAAGCATGCAGCCTGAGGTCCGCTGAGCAAGAGCAAGAGCGGAGGAGGGAGAAGATCAATCCAGAAAGGCCTCTACAAACCCACCAGCCAGTCTCAGAGCCTATTATTTGTGCTCCGCTGCAGGCCTTGATTGCGGCTGCCCAAATTCAAATAGTCTGCAAAAGGCAACCTGTACACTAAGCTGCTACCAAATATTTACACGGTGGCATGTCAGCGTTCTCTGGAGTCTCCAGGAGGGTTGGTTTCGGGGGTAGGGGAAGGAGAATGACCCCATCGGAGCGACCTTGGGCTGCTGAAGTTGAGTTTGTCACTAACAAAGTGATAAATATTTGATCTTTAGCATAAATGCCACCTTTCTTGCTGAACCTTAGGCTGTTTTGCCAAACTGAACAGTCAGTGGGGATGGTCCAGGCAAAGGCCACAGGACCAGAAGGCTTTTGAGCACTGAAGATGAGGCCGATTTTGCCCGTGGCCTGTCTGCAGGCCCCACGAGGTTCCCCTGGCCGGCAAAGTGCCTGCCTCCACCTCCTGGTTCCTCAATCTCCAGACAGAATGACCTCACTTAATCCAAGCTCTGATCTTAGTCCTCTAACTACAGAGCCTGCAGCGGCCCCCAGGACTAGCAAAACACAGTGCAGATTTGGCCTGGCCTTTCAGGCCCTGAGTGCCGAGCCCAACCCCGTCCCCAACGTCACATGGAGCAGTCACACTCCTGTCACGCTGAACGCGTGCCCAGCCCCAGGGCTCTTCATCTTGGCCTGCTTCACACACTCTCGCCACTGAGAAAACATGCCCAATCCCATTGGTCAAAATCAGTTACCATTTTGCCTCCTCTTATGTCTTTAAAATGGCCCTTCTTGGGGTGCCTGGGTGGGACAGTCGGCTGAGCATCCGACTCTGGGTTTCGGCTCAGGTCCGATCTCAGAGGCTGAGATGGAGCCCCACGTGGGTGTGGGGCTCAGCGCGGAGTCTGCTTGAGCCTCTCTCTCCCTCTGCCTCTGCCCCTCCCCCCGTGCTTACGCTCTCTCTCACAGAAATAAAGAAATAAATCTTAAATAAATTAATTAAATGGCCCTTCTTTCACTCTGCCTCTTCAAAGAGTTAATCATTCTCTACCTCCCACCTCCCACCAGGGGTTTATTAAGTATTTGCTAAATGATAGAAGCCTGTTTCTCTTACTCATGGTGCCCAGGCCAGAGGTTCGAGGTTTTCCTGGACACATCCCCTCTCCCCTATTCTTATATCACATTCTTCCCCGAAAGTTCTCGGGGTGTGCCATGCCCTTGCTCATCCTAGACATCTCTCAAACATCTCCCCGCTTCTCCGTCCCCACTACCACCAGGTCAGGACCTCATCTTTGCTCGTGAGGAGTTCTGCAACAGCCTCCTAACCTGTGTTTCCTTGCCTGACCTTCTTGCCTGCTCAAAACATTTCTAAATCCTTCTAAGATCACTGCCTGTGGCGGTGGGCAAAGGACGCTACAACTTGCCCACCCCCACGTGCAGGAGACATGTGCATCTTCTTTAGCAAAGGCATATGGAGGACTCATTTATTTATTTATTTAATTTTTATTTTTATTTTTTTTAAGATTTTATTTATTTGAGAGAGAGAGAATGAGAGACAGAGAGCATGAGAGGGAGGAGGGTCAGAGGGAGAAGCAGACTCCCCACCGAGCAGGGAGCCCGATGCGGGACTCGATCCTGGGACTCCAGGATCATGACCTGAGCCAAAGGCAGTCGCTTAACCAACTGAGCCACCCAGGCGCCCCTATTTATTTATTTTTAAAGATTTTATTTATTTATTTGAGAAAGAGAGAGCATGGGTGGGGGGAGAGGAAAGGGAGGGCAGAGGGAGAAGCAGAAACTCCCCACTGAGCAGGGAGCCCGACGCGGGGCTTGATCCCAGGATGTTGAGATTATGACCAGAGCCAAAGGCAGACGCTTAACCGACTGAGCCACCCAGGCGCCCCTGGAGGACCCATTTAAACCTCATATAGGTTTTTAAGTGTAGTTGTTGGAAACTCTTGGGCCAAAACACATTCCTGGTATAAATATGCATTATTTTATACGTTAAGGTTACCCACCAACCAAATCATGCTAAACAGTGAGAAAGCTAAGCTAACAGTAATTGATAATTCAACATCCAGATTCTGAGCAATTACAAATTATCACCAATCCAAGATTGGTTTGACATAGCACAGTCATTGTACCATCGCTAACATCTACAGGAAATCCAACAGCCTGTAGGGCTGAGCTTCATAGGAGCCTGAAACCTACCACTTCCAAGCATGACAAGGCAGCCAGGCCCCAAAGAAACAGGAAATGGAGTCATTCATAAACTCCAGCAGGGCTGTAATTTAACACCAACCACATTTCAGTAACTTCTAAAAATGTCTCTGTAATTCTTGGTAGACAGCCTATGGATGTACCTTAAACTTGGAAGTCTGTGGCATTTTGAGTCCCATACCCACAAAACCTAATAAACCTAATAAAAGGCCTTGTGTGTCTGGATTGGGTCAATGCCACTGAGAAGAAGCCTTGAAAGTAGAGGCCAAGCCTACAGAATTCCTAGTGCAAAAGACAAATCTGACCCAGGAACCTCCAGCATAGAATCCCATGGGAATGCTCTACTGCAGGATCAGGCCCCCAGCCCATCAGTCAGTCCCCAGTCCACGCCTTCACCTGCAGCAGCCACAACCACCCCCATACAGTTCTCGGGGTGTGCCATGCCCTTGCTGACCTCCCAGGCCTCCATCCATGCAGCTGTCTGAAATGCCCTTTACCACCTCTTTTCTCCCAGTCACTCCTCCCGCTTGGCAAACTTCTCCTTGAGACCCATCTCGTGGGTCACACGTCCTTGAAAGCATTTCAAGACTTTCCAGGCGCCTAGGTGGGTAAGGGGCTCACCTCTGTGCTCCCGTGGCACCTCGTAACGCCACAGTGCTCAGGGATCACCTCGCCTGCTATTCTCATTATGATCTTGGTTTGTAACTCATCAGACTGAACCACCAAACTGGTATCAATAAAAAGTTACAAATTCAAGATCATAGCAAAGTGGTCTTACTTTGAGGTCATAGTGCACCAAAGCCACAGCTGGAATCTCAGGACTCCCATGAATCATCTTTAATGGAGCACAGAGTGTCACTCGGACGACAGACTTCCCTGTTCACGTGTGACATGGTACCACAAACACACAAAAGTAAAGGTTAAGGCAAGGAACACGAGTGGGCTGCAAGGTAGGAGAAACGTGTCTAAAAAGGAAACCTGTGCGCTCACATTTAGTGTGTTTCTTTTTTTTCCCTGTAGAATGTCAGTCTTGTCTTATAAGGACCTGGAACCACATTTTCGTCATGATCTCCAGAGCTAAAGGCTACACACGTTCTTACACTGAAATATTTGGAAGGGAGGCTACTTGGAGAGCAGCAGGGGTATTAACATTTTAGCAGATGACATATTGGTTGATTGCTTATTAAAGTTCCAAATGAAATAGTGGTCCACCTCTGTGGCGTTGATTTCTGGGGTCTGGAGGAACAAATCCCCCCATACCATTTTCCCGAACATGACATCCATTCTAAGTACACCTTTGCTGGGCTGACAGTTATTTTATTGCCCTTAGAAAATCAAAATCACTGCAGCCTGCCAAGAGAGTCAAGAGTGAAAGGTTAAAGTGTCTCACAAGCCACTTGAATGTGACGTCAACAGTGCCATGAGACCTCTAGCCAGCTTAGCCAGGTCTGGGGCCCAGGCCGTGCAGTCCTCTCCGTCGGCCATGCTGGGCCTATGGGATTCATCCAAGCACAGGAAGAGGTCACGGACAGGTGTGAACAAGGAGTGAAATGATATGATGAGCGTTTTAAAGGTCACCCTGAGGCCAAAGTGACAAGCAGAATGAAGGAGAAGTGGACACGGGCAAGCAGTTCAAAAGCCTTTGCAGGAACCCAGGCAGCTACTGGTGGATATGGGGGATGGACATGGAGGGCAGCAGGTGAATTCAAGATCTACTTTAGGAGCATCGCAAGGACTTGGGGATCTGGAGGAAGAGAAAGGTGAGTGTTAACAGACGACTCTCCAGCTTCTGGCTTGAAAAAGTGAGTTAACAGCTGTGCATCCTAATCAGATGGAGGGAAGGGAGGTGTGCAAAGGGGCTGTGGTAGAAAGAGACTAGGAGATAAAAAATCGGACCCCATGAGTTTGAAGCACCTGCGAGACATTCAAGTTTGCTAGCTGCTATGATAGGTATAAAATGTCCTGCAAAGCACAGAGAGGTCATGTGGAATGACAAACGCCTGGGTCTTCTCACCGGTGACCCTTCCTACCTTCCTCCTGGGGTGCTTGGATGTCCTGTCACTGGACCAGCTCAAGGTGGGGGGCACCACATAAGGAGCTTATGGGGCCAAACTCTGCCGGCCATGCCCAGGCTACTTCTATGACGACCCTCAGTAGTGATGCAGATACCAGCTTTGGGGCCAAGAAAGCAGTCACTTTAGCAGTAAAATGATATGTGCATCATGCCCAATGGGGAGTATGTAGCCCAATATTTTCTTCAGTTACAGGCATCATAATAGGTTTGCTGATTTCTCGATATTGATGTTTTCAAGGAGTCCCGGCAAAAGGGCCTTGGTACCTAGTCCTGTGCCCTGATGATTAGACCTCTGGGAGCACCAGCCTGCGTGGGGGATTCCAAGTTGGACTCTCTCCTGGGGAAATGCTAATCTAAGGTGGTATCAGATGCAGAGGAAGGTCTCTCTCCCTCAACAGAAAACCAGAGAAGACAGCCTATTTTAGGAAAACAATGACTCACTGAAATCACATCCTGCTCTTAAGTTAATATGCCTCCTTCTGGACTAGAACCTGGTTTCCTATCATGATGGGTCTATTTCCAATTCCCCATCAAAGGACAAATCAAAATGTCATTTAACAATCTGCTTTCTAATTAAAATTTGAGCCATTTTTTTAAAAATCACATTTAACTACACCGTTCCACATGGCAATAAAGCACCGTGCTCTGCTGCCTTGATTAATAGAAGTATTTGCAATTATTTAAAGGAGAAGGGAGAGAAAAACCATCATTAGAAGCAGCTAGATTAAACCCGTTAGTGTCTTTCAGTTTACTCATAGAGTAAGACAGTGCGGTATTAATGTAAACTAATTAAATTTCCTGCATTTAAATAAGCCCTAACAAAAAGAAAACTTAGAAGATTGACTGGAAGGCCCTGGAAGGAAGAAAACGACTTTTTTAAGAAAGCTGGGGTGGGGGGTAACACCAAGGTCAGTTTGCATCCCCCCTCTTTTTTTTTTTAAAGATTTTATTTATTTATTTGATAGAGATAGAGAGAGGGAGAGCACAAGCAGGTGGAGTGGCAGGCAGAGGGAGAGGGAGAAGCAGGCTCCCCACTGAGGAAGGAGCCCGACGTGGGGCTCGATCCCAGGACCCTGGGATCATGACATGAGCCGAAGGCAGCCGCTTAACCGACTGAGCCACCCAGGCGCCCCCCGCTTTTTTTAAAAAGGTTTTATTTATTCATTTGACAGACAGAAAGAGAGAAAGAGTGAGAAAGCACAAGGGCACAAGCAGGGGAATGGCAGGCAGAGGGGAGAGCAAACTCCCCACTGAGCAGGGAGCCTGATGGGGGGGCTTGATCCCAGTGTTACGGAACCTGGATTGGATCACCTGATAGAAGAACCAAGCAGTACTTGGAGATCTTGGAGGATAGGAGGTTTACTTAACGCTGGTGGGCTCAGAGGAGAGTGATCTCCAAAGGTCTGAGCCCCCAGCAAAAAGGGGGCAATTTATACACTTTTACTTCCCTATATGTGGCACTTTCACTGCAGGGCGGCAGGCAGGGCAGGAGGGAAAACCTGGAACGGCCCTAGGGTCGGGACTGGGATTCCCTTGCTGGCTTGGTTGGCCCCCTTAGAACACAGATTTCCCTTATCATTCCCCCCTTTGATGCCCCTTTAAACACCTAGTTTAGAGGGCATCATTTTTATTCTCTAAGGGGCGATAGTGAGTAAGGAGCAACTGGAGTCTGATCTTAGCCATTTGAGCAGTGATAAACCTAGTCAGGGCATTAAGAATACAAAGACCAAATGCTACTGTGAGGAGGAGCATTAGGAGGGGGCCAAGAAAGGGGGCGAACCAAGGGAACCATTGTGAGAGGGAATCCCACCAAGCCGCCCCTGGAGCGCTTCCCACCCGTGATTTACTCATTCCTGTAATTGGGTCAGTTTCTTGGACCACCCCCGACTCATTAGCATAGAAACAACATTCCTCCTGTAAGAAGAGACAGAGCCCCCCCTGCGCAGCTGTGTGTACCATGTGCAAGTGGAGCCCACGCCTGTTTTGGAGGACCACTGAAGCCAGTGAATCGAGTTGGCGCTGCAGGGCCAAGGCTGACTGAGTGAGGGCGGAAAAATCCACCGTGAGTTGTTGAGTTAGCCCCTGGTACTGAACCTGTGACATCCGATGCTGGTGGCGCCCAGGGCAACACCTGAAGCAGCCGGCAGGCTCACGAGAAGAGGGATGGCCGCAGGGGAGCGTTGAGGGCGGCTAGGAGGTCTCCATATGAGTGGGGCATCGCTCCCGGGGAGGACTGAAAGATCGGGTAAGAGACTGACAAGCGTGCATGATGGATAGCGTGGGGTGATGCAGATGTACACACCTTGATCACAGCCAGAAAAGTGTTGTTAGGCGCACAGACCCGACTGTGGCACGTGATGGGAGAGGAAGAGTTGCCATACAGCGGTACTGGAGCCAGAAAGGGATCATCTGAGGTCCCCGGTGCCGAGGTGGGAGTGACACGGTGGACTGGCTGAGGATGACACCTAGGTATTGGGCAGGACCGGGCTTCATACGGATCCCGCAGTCAGACGCTAGGGGTGGATGTGAGTGGTTAAGCACTTGGTGGGAGGCATTAATCATACCTAACAGTTGCGCTACAGATGCTTGCTGCATGGGGATGCAGGACCCAGGGATACGCAGGATGCGCCAGGGTGAGTTATCTTCTGTCTGACTCGGGGTTGACTGCAAGGCTTGGAGTGAACATGGACTTAATCATAAACCTGGCCATAGGGTCGGTCCCTATAGAGTGATACTGGCCCAACAAGAGAGTGATTCCTGTGGCCCAAGATGTGGCACTGGGTTGTACGTCTGAGAGGGTGACTGGTATACAGTGATTGTTAGGGCAAGAGGATGGGGTGGCGTCGCGTGACAAGGAAATCCGGATGTCACTGTGCTGTTTGAGGTGCCACCACCTGGTGGACCATCGTTCCATCCCCGGCCAAGTCGCCACCCATGACTCGCATCCCCAGGCTTGTGAGCAGAACTGAGGGCAGGTGTTTGGCTGTTGAGGCATGGGGGCCCCACAGATGTAGATACCTACCAGCCGGTAACCTGAGTGAGGGCCATGGTAGGAACACCGTCTATGAGGTTCCCAGGAGGTATCAAGAAGCTGGCATCCATCAAAATGGAGGTTAACCTTTGGTGTGTGCCCATCCCAGGTGGAAGAAAGTGGGGGCGCTGGTGCAGGATTGAGGGGGATAAGCTGGAAAGTCCATTTGCCAGTGATGGTGATACGAGAGTTTGTCCCCCTTGCCTGGCCGGGCAGCTAGAGGCAGTGAGGAGGAACAGCACACCAGACAGCCGAAGACCGGGACTGACTGGGGCCAGGAAAACCATGGTGACGTGCGCTCAGGAGTAGACAGCAGAGGGCCAGTAAGAGTGGGATCTATGACCTTAGGTAGAGGGAGCCATCGTGGCTAACTCGTCAGCAGATGAAACCCGTGGACAAGCGAGTGCAGTAATACACCCTAGGGACACCAATAAGCAATGGCAATAGTAAGCCTCTGGGGATAAGTCCAGTCAGGAGGGGCAACAGTATAGAGTCGGACTCCCAAGAAGAGGAAAATCACGCCGATGAGAGCTAGGGACCACAGTGAGCAGGTGTCCATCAGTTGGTGGGGTCTCGTTGAAGGCGAAGCCGGAGCGGGTTCGTGAAGTCTGGCTGGACTCTCCACTGGTGCAG
The DNA here is from genome assembly GCF_964656455.1 of Halichoerus grypus. Lineage (NCBI taxonomy): Eukaryota > Metazoa > Chordata > Mammalia > Carnivora > Phocidae > Halichoerus > Halichoerus grypus. The sequence continues at coordinate 73,839,367 of NC_135722.1, forward strand.
CTCCTTGTCTGAATGATGAGCTTTCTTCACTCTGGAGTGGTGGACCCATGGGGTGACACCTGAGACCTTGAGGGCAGTAGGGGTGGTAGAACAACAGTGTGGGGCCCTGTCCACTGCAGTTTGAGGGGGTCTTTCTTCCAATCTTTCACCCAAACTGAGTCCCCTGTCTGGAAGAAGTGTACCTGAGACCCTAAGGAGATTGGGGCCCTCTCAATGATGCACTTTTGTAATTTATTTAGAGTGGCCCCCAGGGCCTGAAGCTGCTCCTTTATTTCTTTTTTTTTTTAGAGTTTTTTTTTAATTATTATGTTATGTTATTATGTTATGTTAATCACCATACAGTGCATCATTAGTTTTTGATGTAGTGTTCCATGATTCATTGTTTGTGCGTAACACCCAGTGCTCCATGCAGAACGTGCCCTCTTTAATACCCATCACCAGGCTAACCCATCCCCCCACCCCCTCCCCTCTAGAACCCTCAGCCTGTTTCTCAGAGTCCATAGTCTCTCATGGTTTGTCTCCCCCTCCGATATCCCCCCCTTCATTCTTTATTTCTTTATCTCCAACCTGATGTGAGTTTCCTGGAAGGCTCCCCAAGCATGGGGGAGGCCGTCCATATATTAATTCATAAGGGGAGAAACCTAGTGTCCCAGGTGTGCAGCGAGCACACAGGAGAGCTAGGGGTAGCAGATCCGGCCATGGAAGGTTAGTCTCCTGACAAAACTTTGCTAAGGTTCCCTTGAGGGTGTGATTCATTTGCTCTACTTTCCCTGAACTTTGGGGCCGGTAAGTGGTGTGGAGTCTCCAAGTGATGTTGAGAGATTTGGTCAAGACCTGTCCAATGTCTGCCACAAATGCGGGTCTGTTGTCACTATGGATTGTTAATGGCAGGCCAAACCGGGGCACGATCTCCCGCAAGAGGACTTTAGCTACTTCCCGGCTTTGCTCCGTCCTAGTCGGGAAGGCTTGAACCCACGCAGAGTATGTGCATACTATTACTAGGAGATATCTGAAGCCCCTGCTCGGCTGCACATCTGTGAAGTCTACTCTAGATCTTCAAAGGGGGTTGCTCCCATCTCTGGATACCTGGTGGGGGCCGAGGTGCAGACCGAGCATTATTTTTAGCTCATGTTGTGTATCGTTCACTCGTTGCTTGGCACAGTGCCGGCAGCTGACTGATGCAATAGTGCTTCTTTAGAAGGGCCTCTAATGCAGTTTTTCCCAGATGAGTGAGTCGGTGGTATTCCTTGACTAGATGCACTCCAGTTGCTGTTGGAACAAAGATGTGCCCGTCGGGCATCATCCACTGTCCCTTTTCAGTCAGGGTGGCTCCCTCTGCCATGCCCTTTTTCTTTTTAGTGTAACTGGGTGGAGAGACTTCTTCTGGGGGTGTTAGGGCCATGGTGAGGGAAGGGGCTCTGTCCATGTCCTCACTGGCTGCGGTCTTGGCTGCCTCATCTGCCAGACGATTTCCCCGCGCTATGGGGTCGTCTCCTTTCTGGTGTCCCTTACAGTGCAGGATTGCTACTTCCTTTGGAAGCCAGACGGCTTCGAGGAGTCTCAGTATCTGCTCCTTGTTCTTGATAGCTTTTCCTGCTGCAGTTAGGAGGCCCCGTTCCTTGTAGATGGCCCCATGTATATCTACAGCAGCAAAGGCATGCCGAGAGTCAGTGTAGATGTTGACTCGCTTGCCTTCACCGAGGGTGAGGGCTCGGACTAAGGCATATAGTTCAGCCCGTTGTGCTGACCAGCCAGCTGGTAATGCCTTAGCTTCTAGGACTTCAGTGGTTGTGGTTACTGCATAACCCACTTTTTGGGCACCCTCTTGTAGGTAACTGCTGCCATCGCTGAACAGCGTGAGCTCTGGATTCTTTATGGCTTGATCCCACAGATCTGGACAGCTCGCGTAGACTTCATCAGTCACCTCGGAGCAGTCATGGTCTGGTTCCCCCTCTTCCATGGGGAGAAAGTTTGCTGGATTTAATGTCCTTACTGTTTCGAGGGTGACCCGCAGGTTTTCACAGAGGAACCCTTGGTATTGTGCTAGCCAAGAGTTGGAAATGAAGCTGTGTCCCTGTGCGTTCATGAGGGACACAACTGCATGAGGGACCTTGACATAAGTTCTTGCCCCAGGGTAAGTTTGTCCGCCTCCTTGATGAGTAGGACTGTGGCTGCCAGCGCCCTGAGGCACGGTGGCCATCCCGCTACCACGGGGTCCAGCTTCTTTGACAGATATGCAACTGGCTGTTGCCAGCGCCCAGCAGTCTGGGTGAGTACCCTGAGCGCTATTTTTTCCTTTTCATGCACAAAGACACTGAAGGGTTTTTCTACATCTGGTAGGCCCAGGGCTGGAGCCCGCCCCAGGGCAGTCTTTATCTCTGTGAAAGCGGCTTCTGCTTCCTCGGTCCAGACAGGGAGTTCTCAGTCGGTCCCCCTAAGAGATCATAAAGGGGTCCTGCTATTGGCGAGAACCCAGGGATCCCGATACGGCAGAATCCTGCAGCCCCCAGGAATTCTCGTAGGCCCCTTTTTGTCTGGGGCTGTGGCAGGGAGATGATGACCCTTTTCCTCTCTGGCCCTAGTTCTCTCTTCCCTTGGGTGAGGAGAAAACCAAGGTATCGGACCTGTGTTTGGCAGATTTGTGCCTTCTTCCATGAGGCTCAGTATCCCGAGTCTGCCAGGAGCTGTAGGAGGGCCTTTGTGCCTTTTGTGCAGTCTTCTTGTGTGTCACTGGCGAGGAGGAGGTCATCCACATACTGGAGGAGGGTGCATCGTGTGGCCTCTCTTGGGAAACTGGCGAGGTCTGCGGCCAGCCCTTCCCCGAAGAGTGTTGGTGAGTTTTTAAACCCCTGCAGGAGGCGTGTCCAGGTCAGTTGCATCTGGTGCCCTGTATCAGGTTCAGTCCATTCAAAGGCAAACAGTGGCTGGCTCTGGGGAGCTAAGCGGAGGCAGAAGAAGGCATCCTTCAAATCTAGGCAAGTGAACCATCTGGCCGACCCTGGGAATGGCCGAGGAGGTTGTATGGATTCGGGATCACTGGGTGCAGAGAGATGGTCACCTTGTTGATGGCCCACAGGTCTTGAACTGGTCGGTATCCCCCTCCTGGCTTCTTGACTGGCAGGAGTGGGGTATTCCAGGCTGACTGGCACTCGACTAAAATATCTGTTTCTTTGAGTTTGGTCAGATGTTCTTGGATGCCAATCTTAGCTTCTTGTAGAAGGGGGTATTGCCTTTGCCTCTGAGGTTCGGCTACTGGGATCAGTTCAACAATGATAGGGGCCCAATTCCGGGCTAGTCCAGGTGGGTTGTTTCTGGCCCATACTGAAGGGAAGGCGAGTCTGAACTCCGGCGGGCTGGTCAGTTGGGCCTGGGTACAGAATAGCCTCCATTCTTCTTCCCTCGGTGTGGTAATTGCTAGTACCAGAGACCCCGTCTCCTCTGGACTTGGGTTCAATCAGAGGCTACTGTATCTGGTGGTCTCAAAAGTTATCTGAGCCCCAAGCTTGGAGAGTATGTCTCAGCCCAGAAGAGGGATGGGGCAATCAGGCAGATAAAGGAATTCATGTCGGACCTTGTGGCCCCCGAGTTCACACTGGCGAGCCTGGCAAAAGGGCTGCTATATCGTCCAAGTCCCGGTGGCCCCAAGGATGGTCGCAGTCCTTTTGCTGAAAGGGGCCACTGGGGAGGTGACAATAGAGTGCTCGGCCCCAGTATCAACCATAAAAGTCACTGGTTGGCCCCCTACTTTCATTCTGACCGTGGGCTCATGGGGGCCAAGGAGGAAAGAGCCCGGTTCCCCTCAGTCTGAGTCTGTTCCCGCAAGGCCTATGAGGTCCTCCTCTCGGGGTTCTTCCTTGTAGCGGCTGGGCTTCTGAGCCTTTCCCTGGTTGGGACATTCGTTTTTCCAATGCCCTTTCTCCTTACAGTAGGCACATTGATCCCTTGCCAAGGGGGTTCTGGGTTCCCCCCTTTTGGTGGTTGGGGTCTCCCCGTCTTTGTGTCATCCTTTTCTTTCAGGGCGGTGGCCAGGAGGCTGACTTTTTCATCTTTTTATCAGCTTCCCATTCGGCTGTGACCTCCCTGTTCATGTAGACCTTATTGGCAATGTCTATTAGTTGGGTGATGTTCATCCTGGCGAAACCCTCTAGTTTCTGAAGTTTTCTTCTAATGTCTGGGATGGCCTGAGCCACAAAGGAGGTGTTTACCATCTGTTGGCTTTCCTGTGCCTCAGGGTCAAATGGAGTGTATATCCTGTAGACTTTACATAATCTCTCGTAGTAGTTCCTGGGGGACTCCCCTGGTTGTTGAGTGACCGAGGATGCTTTAGTCATGTTATGGGTTTCTTAGCTCCTGCCTGGATTCCCTGGAGAAGGGCCTCCTGGTATCGGCGGATGTGGGCCTGTCCCTCATCTGTGGTAAAGTCCCATGCTGGGTGCTCCTCGGGTGTGGCCATATTAGCCCAGGCAGCAGGGTCGATGACTCCCACTGGTGCATGCTCTTCTAGGTATTGCCGTGCTCCTGTCATTATTCTCCTCCTCTCTTGTGTGTTAAACAGGGTGTGGAGTAACTGTTGGCAGTCTTCCCAGGTTGGCCGATGAGTCTGGAAGAGGGATTCCATGAGGTCTACCATGGCCTGTGGTTTTTCAGAGTAGGATGGAGTGTTATGTTTCCAGTTGAGGAGGTCGGTGGTGGAGAAGGGCTGATAATACATCATGGAACGGCTGGGTTGGACCGTCCCATCTTCATTGTGCCTCTTGGGTTCCCGCGTCTCTCGTACCAGCACTTGGAGGGCACTTGAGCCTGGCCTGGGGCGCAACCTGGCTGCTGGTCCTGGAGAAAGTGGATCCTCTGGGCCTGGGGGCGCCGGTGAAACCAACGGTGGCGGAGTGCCTGGAGCTGAAGGGCCAGGTGTAGATGGTCTTGGGGGTGCGTACAGTGGGGGCAGGATCGGTTCGTCCTCGGGATCTCCGGCTAGGACTTGTGGAGACTGGGGCTTTTGCTGATCTTCTTTAGGTCGCTTAGATGAGGCGATTAAGACCCTGGCCTGTCCCCGCCTATTGCAAGCGAATCACACCCAGCGGGGAAGGGTCTGGGCAATTCCTAGCCAGGAGTCAATGTACGGAAACCGGTCAGGGTGTCCTGGTTCTCCTGTTACAACTCGCCATACTCGATGAATCATTGGGACATCCAATGTCCCTTCTGAAGGACACCCGACATCAAGGTGGGCCATTCCAATTCACATAGGGTTCTCAACTTGCCGGGGTTCATCCTGACTCCATAGTCTCCTGAAAACCCCTTCTTGAAATTTTTGACCATGGTCTCTAGAACCGTAGGTTTACTCTGCCCTGACCCCATGGTGATGTCCCCGTGTGCGGTGGTGCAGAGACAGACAAAGTGGGGGGGGGGGTGCCTCCTGAGGTGAGGAGACCAATCAGATGCCCATCTGGCCGTGTCCCAAAGGAGCTTAGGTGAGGCTTAGCCGTAGTGGTCTCAGTGTTGTGACTTACGATTGGAAATTATTCCGATGCCGCCATAGACTGTATGCCATTCACCACGGAATCGCAGATGGACCCACTCAGACTTAAGGGTGCCCGCCCGTGGAGTCACAGAATCAGTCCGCTTGAGCAAGCCAGGTCGGACTGCACATTCACTCACACATCCACTCCAGAAGTTATTACGTTCCCTCCCTGGGAATCCCTACCTGTGAGACCTCTAAGAGGTCTCTGGGAGGTGATCAGGCTCCCCTTCCACCCCAGTGGGGGTGGGCCTGTCTGGGTCCTGGGACCCCAGGCCTTACCGGAATCTGAAGTCAGGACCAGGTCCTCACCTGCCAAGTCTCCTCGAGTGGCGGGAACAGCGGAGCAGGGCTGGCCCGAGGCGACCGGGGCGGGAGGCTGCTGAAAATTAGGCAGCCCCTCATTCCGTCACCGCCCCGCCGTTGCCCCCAAAACGGTGGCAACAACGGGCCAGCGCGGCTGGGTTTCCCAGTCAGGGAACCAAATGTTACGGAACCTGGACTGGATGGCCCGACAGAAGAACTAGCAGCAGTCGGAGATCTTGGAGGATAAGAAGTTAATTTAATGCCAGTGGGCTCAGAGGAGAGTGGTCTCCAAAGGTCTGAGGCCCCAGCACAAACAAAGGGGATAATTTATACACTTTTACTTCCGTATATGTGGCACTTTCCGGGGGCGGCAGGCGGGGCAGGAGGGAAAACCCGGAACGGCCCTGGGGCTGGGACTGGGATTCCTTGCTGGCTTGGTTGGCCACCTTAGAACACAGATTTCCCTTATCACCAGGTCCCTGAGATCATGACCTGAGCTGAAGGCAGACACTTAACCGACTGAGCCACCCAGGTGCCCCCAGGCTGCATCTCTTAACAGAAGGTTAAGGTCAAGGGTCCTCTCTCTGGAGGGAACATAGGGGGTGGGTAGGAGACAGGGCCCCAGGTTTTGTGATGGCAGCAGTGGCTTCCAAGGAGAAGGACCAAGATGGTGCGGGGGAGAGAAAAGCTGAACTCCATTCACGCTGGTGACATGACCTCAAGTAAGACATCTAATTGCTCTGAGCCTGACTGCCTGTTTTCTAGGATTGGCAGGAGAACACAAGCTGGTGATGTGTGTAGAAGCATCCTGCAAAGGTGGACAAAATGCAAAGGTAAGAGACACCTACTGGTTACTGGGAGGTAGGAAAGGTTACAACAAGGACTCTCAGTGGATGGTGACCAACGAAACTGGGAAGATCAGTAAGAAACTTCTTTGGGATATTTAGCAGTGCAGTACACAGTTTGAGAAAAGGAACCTTTTCTCAAAAGCAAAAAGGTTTGGAGTAGGGAGGTGGGTGAAGACGCAGGGGTCTGTTGACTGGAGCAGCTCAGAAGATCATGCAGATGGATGGAGAAGGGGGTCTGCCGTCCAGCAGACAGGAGGGGCCACAACCACAGTGTGACCAAAACCCCACCTCCCACAACCCAAAACCCCACCTCCCACAACCCCCATTCAACTCCGGCCATGGGGAGGCCACGTTCCCAGTCACTGCTGTTCTGATTTGCCGGTCACCTCCCTTCCCTTTCAGTTGCTGGATTATTGCTCTTAACATGGGCCCATATTGCCCATAAAAAAATAAAAGTCAGATAGAAAAGCCTTGCTATTAGCTTCATTTCACCAACAGCCCAAATACAAAGGACATCCAGAGATCGGCAATTTCTGATGAATGCTTAAAGACCAGAATCGATTTGAGAATGATAGTAAATGGCGGAGTGCTAGAAGGACAAAGTGAACTCATACAGGAGCTGACTGTCTAGTGGGGAAGACTGATGCTCTGTTCATCCAATACATGTTTATGGGGCATCCAGGCACATTCAGATATGCCCTAGAGGAGCTTATTATGGAAAACATGTAAACAGGCAACTACAATCAAGGGTGGAAATACCACGATGGTGACGAGGGAAGGTTCACAGAGAAGGAGCCTTGGCAGAAGAACGACCAGGGGTGGGGCATCATGTCAAGCTCATTACGATACATGTCAGTGAGAAGGAGATAGTATTACGGGGGTTCCAAAGCAGGAAAAGTCACTATCGGCCAGGAGGGAATAAAAAGGCTGGATTTCCAGGACATCTGGGTGGCTCAGTCAGTGAAGCCTCCAACTCTTGATTTCAGCTCAAGTCATAGTCTTGAGTGAGGGACGGGCAAGGCGAGGGAGGGACAGACAGGTAGAGGGCCATGTGACCAGGCTCACAGAAATCCCAGATGTGGAGAAATGTTATAGACAAGATATTAACCAGAGAGAAGGGAACATTAACAACTCTGCCTTGTTTGTTCTAAATATAGACGAGATATTTTCCTAATATTTACAAATCTACCTTGTTTGTCTTAAATGTTTTAGACAAAATATTTACCAAGTTCCCTTGTCAGTTTTCTATAAAAGACCCACCATAAAAGTCCTCAGTGGCAACCCGTTCGGGACCCCTCTCACTCTAGAGAGCTCCTTTCCTTTCCTTTCTGTTCTCACCTTCACTTAATCAACTTTCACTTCACTTCACCCTTTTGCCCGTGAGACAAGAACCCTGCAACAGTCTCAGGGTCATGAGATGGAGCCGAGCCCTGGGTCTGGCTCCGCACTCAGCGGGGAGTCATCCTACCTCTGCCCCCCACCCCTCACACTCTCTAAATAAATCTTTAAAAAACAAATATATAAAAGGCTTGATTTCCAGGGAAGTAAAGACCTTCAGGGATCAACAGGAACCTGGCCAGGCAGAGAGGAGGGGAAAAGAGTACATACAGGACTGGGCATGTTTGAGGAATGCCAGGAACGGTAATCTCGCCTCAAACACTGGCTTCCCTTTGAAGAAATTTTAGTAGGTACAAATTTACTTCCGTTTACCTTTTCTTCAACTTCAAGAACTGCAGTTTCAGTACTTCAGCCAACTGATTTCCAGTAAAGGTGACTTGAGTTACTCCTGTTGAGAAATCAGAATAAGAGGTGTAATAGGTTTCGGGGAACTACCCCTCCCCAGACCCCTTTTTTGGTGACACTCCCCCCAGTCCATGCTGAGCGGGCAGTCCCATGGCTTCCCTCCCCAAACTGGTTAGCTTGGAGATGGACAGTGCCTCGCTCCCAACCTCCCTCATTTGAGGATGAAGACGGGCAAACTTAGGGAAGCAGTGGTGGGCCCTTATTCAGAGAAAGACACACACATGCACACAGAGGAGGTGAGCAGGACCATGCACAGTACAGCCCCTGAGTTAAGGGGCCTTCCCGCTCCACTTCCCAGTAGACTGGTCAAGCTTTGCTCCCTGCATTCCTGAGATTCCTACAACAAACCCTCCGCTAAGTGAGCTGGCCCGAGAGCACTGCGGTTCCTTGCAACCAAGAGTCACTGCCTTAATAAGAGATCCAGGGTTGGGACTAGAAAAGAGCAGAAGTAGAGGGTGAAGAAGGAGAGGCTTCCGGAACAAAGCCTTGGGAAAAATGAAAGAAGATGGGAGAAAGTGACCCGGGGCTCTCAACAACTGTCCCATAACATCTGAGAGACAAGGATAGGAGGATGTGTAAGACCCAGAGGGTAGACCCAACAGGTAATTCCTAAAATCCCAACAGTATTAGACATTAAGATGGAGGCCCAGATATTGGGGGGAAGGGGCTCTTCATACGGGCATTATCCATAACAAAACAAAGCAAATAAGAATTTCATTGAAAATACAAAGGTAGCAGACTCTGATAAGTATCTATAGCAAACAGGGAATAATTAACTATATACTGCCCATCTCCAGTAAAATAAGAAGTGTAATAATTTGAAGATTGATTTACTGTGGGGTTTTTTTCTGTCTAAAACAATAAACATTTTATTTATTCATGGTTTGGTGGGTCAACAATTAGTGCTGGGCTCAGCCAGGTGGTTTTTCTCTGGTCTTGCCTGGTTGACATATGTGGCTACAGTCATCTGGTGGCTCATCTTGGGCTGGGTGGTAGACCAGATGACTTAGCTGACATACTAGTGACTGACAAGGCTATTTGTGCTGCTTTTATGGTCTATTTTAGTAAATATCCACTTTTTTTTTTTTTTCCTGAGAGCTTCAGAGATGTATGCCTACCATCCTCTTGCCATATTTTTCCATTGGTTCTTGAGTTGGTCAACCATGAACTCACCCACTGTAGGGCTTCACGAAACTAACCTCTTCAATCCCCCCCTACCAGGGAGCAATGATTTTGGTGAAGTTCAGAGATAAAGGTGTGTGAAAGGGAGGGGTAAGAGGGAGGGATGGAAAGGGGAAGGTTCTTCAGGAGCCCTGAATGCCAAATGAAGCTGGATGGGCTTTATTCCAGCAGCATAAGAGTCAAGATGATTGTCATTGAATCCCATATCCTCTAAGAGATAATTACCACTCAGAAAATGTAGAAAGTTAAAATTGGGCTGCAGAGGGAAAGGATGACCCAAACCACAGAGACCGAAGCAGTCAGCTGGAAATGAAGTCAAGAGCAAGCCAGGACCTTCAGCCTTGACAGGATCCCTTGCCTGCTGCTGGTGGCTATCAGGCTTTACAAGATTCCCCTGGCTTCTGGGCCTTCTAAGCAGCCCTGTGCTCCACGGGCTTTCACTTAGCCAGTCACAGAATAGCCCCAGGGACACCAGCTGACCTGCAGGACAGGCTGAAGGGCAGCACTCCAGTCTGCTCACTCTAGGCCTGGTCCCCAAGAGGCTGGTACCAGCTCCTGTCTCTCCACTCTGAGCAGCAGAGGCACCTGCTCTAATGTCAGTCCTACTGCCTCCGCTCTGGGCCTCGGTCTCCTCATCCATAAAATAAGGGAGACTAGACCACTGGTACTCAAAGGTGGTCATCCACCCAACTCTTCACTGCTGGTTCACAACAAGATAAGCACAGAAATTAAGAGAAACGGAGAAGCTGTTATAGCACGTAAGATTGCCACACAGCCCAGCACACACGCGATCAGCAGAACAGTCTTGTCCAACGAAGCGTATGTGAGTTTCCTGTAGCTGCCATAACAAATTATCACAAGCTACGTGGCACAAAACAACACAAATCTAGTCTCTCACAGTTCTCGGGTCCAGAAGCCTGAAATCATAGTGTAGGCAGGGGCCATGATCCCTGCAGAGGCTCTGGAGAAGGCGCGCCTTGCCTTTTCCAGCTATCGGCACTCCTTGGCTTGTGGCCACATCTCTCCTCCACTTCACTGCCTTCTCTGTGCGTGTGACATCTCCCTCTTCCTCTCTCTTTAAGGACACTTGTGATGGCACTGAAGGCTCACCTGGATAATCCAAGATGATCTCACATCAAAATCCTTATCTTAATCACATCTAAAAGACCCTTTCTCTAAATAAGGTAACATTATTGGGACATGTCTTTGGGGCAACCATTTAGCCCACGATAACTGATACGGATATTGCCCAATTTTTGTGTGACCAGTTGTACCGGGTATGCACTGTGCATCCATATCAGAGCACCACCGGGGGGAAAAGGACCACTACCCTGTCTTTCACACAGCTAGGACCCCTGCTCCACCTCTGCAGCCCTGGAGCCTGGGCTGGACAAGATCAGATTGCAATGGGCACCCCCCAGGAAAGGAAAGGTTAACAGGTGGTAGGGGTACAAAGAATAGGTGCAGACTTTCCCTCAGCCTGTCCCAAGCTGGTCTCCCACCTTCTTTGGCAAGCAATGCAGGTGCCGCCCCCCCCCACCCCATCCTTCTATCCCTCAAGCAGCCTTGGTTATAAAGTAGTTAAATTGATCTGTTTTCCGTTGAAGTGTTTTCAGAGTTTTCAATGCTCAGAGTTTTCAACGTCTGAGTTTGAGAACAGAAGTAAGACTATTTTACTAAAATCCTTGTATACCTAGCACTGTCCTGCCACTCACATGTCCTCTCTCCAGTACCCCTCCCTGTAACCTCAAAAACACTCAGGCTTCATAACAAAATGGAGAAAGCACTTGGAGACCGGACAAATCAAGGATATCATTTCACTTGAAATTTTCTTGCCTTGTGAGAATACACCTTGCCAAAGGAATCACTATGTTGAGTCGCTTTGCTATGTTACACGTCAGCCTTAAAGGGCAGATGATGTCAAAAGTAGCTGAGAATGTTTAAAATAATAACACTCAATGCAGGTATGGCCACAGTAAAACAGGCACTCTCATCATTCAGCTACTAGTAGGAGTTATATAACAGGCACAATCTTTCTGGAAAGCAATTTGGCAAATTCTTATTAAGTAGCTTACATCGTACATACCCTTTGACATTGTAATTCCATTTTCAGAACCCTGTATTAGAGAATGAATCATGAGTGGGGACAAAACTTAATGCTCAAAGGTATCCACAGCAGTGTTATCCATGAGATAAAAAACTGGAAATAAACTTAAAAGCCAACAAAAGGAAATGATGCGATAAATTATGGTATATCCACAAATACGGTTTTATGCAGCCATTATGACACTTTACAAAGGATTTTTAATGAAAATAACAATTACAAAATAACAGCTAATCCTTACATGGGCCAGGCACTATCCTAAGCTTATTATTCCCACTTTACAGATCAGAAAACGGAGGCAGCAAGAGTTAAGACACTTGCCCAAAGTCATCCTGCTAGTAGGAGACAGCACTGGGGTTTGAGCCCACCCAGTCTGGCTCCAAATTCCACGCTCTTCAGCCCGGTGGCAGGCTAAAAACTGGCCCCAAAGACATGACCCAACCCTGGAACCTGTCCGTGTTACCTTATACAGAAAGTGGGTCTCTGCAGATGTGATTAAGATAAGCATCTCTAGAGCGCCTGAGTGGTGCAGCTGGCTAAGCGTCCGACTCTTGGTTTCGGCTCAGGTCGTGATCTCAAGGAGGTGAGATCAAGGCCCGCAGGGGGCTCCATGATCAGCGCAGAGTCTGCTTAAGACTCTGCTCTTCTCCCCTGCGCAGGCGTATGCTCTCTCAAATAAATAAATAAATCTTAAACAAAACTTAAAAAAAAAAAGGTAAAAATTTTAAGATGAAGAGAGATCCTTGATTATCTGGGTGCACCCTAGAGGCCTCACCTGTGTCCTCGTGAGAGAGGCAGAGATTACGCGCACGCGCACGCGCACACTCGTAAGAACAGAGGCAGATATGGGAGAGATGAGGCCGCATGTAAAGGAAGGCCAGCAGCCCCTGGAAGCTAGGGGGGGACAAGGGGTGGCTTCTCCCTAGAGCCTCCAGAGAAAGCACAGCCCTGCCTATACCTTGACTGGAACTTCCAGTCTCCAGACCGGTGAGAAAATCCATTTCTGTTGTTTTAAGCCTCCCCATGTGTGGAAATTTGTTACAGCAGCCCCCGGAAACTAACATAAGCCCCTATGCTGCATTGCTGTCAGTGGAAAATATTCTTGTGCGAAATAGGAAACGTAGAAATCGAAATTTAAACACAATGATCTTTTTGGGTTTTTTTGTTTGTTTTTTGTTTTTTGTTTTTTAAGATTTTATTTAGTTATTTGACAGAGAGAGAGGCAGGGAGAGAGGGAACACAAGCAAGGGGAGCAGCAGAAGGAGAAGCAGGCCTTCCGCAGAGCAGGGAGCCCAATGCGGGGCTCGATCCCAGGACCCTGGGATCATGACCTGAGCTGAAGGCAGACGCCCAACGACTGAGCCACCCAGGCGCCACCCACAATGATCTTAATTATGCATACAACAATGCATGCAAATACAACAAAATGATTTGTAGTGATTATCTCTGAGTGCTAGAATGATGGGTAATTTTCGGCATTATGCCTTTTGATATTTTTCCAGGTTTCTACAATTAGTGTGAATTACTTTTACAAAGGGAAGAAAATTATTTTTTAAAAAATTAGCAACTCATGATATTCCCACAACTCTAACTCAATCACAAAAATTAGAAATCAAGAGGGCCAAAACTCCCCAAGAAGAAGATTTCTGAATTCAGTCTCAGAGCAACACCTGAAAAATCAGGCATCCAGATGCATGCCGTTCTCAAAGTGACTCCGCTCAACCCTCGGATTCTCTAAAGCCTATTAATTTTCAGACTCTGGCAGGAACATGATGTGGCTGAAAAAGTTTCAGGCTTTGAAACAAAAGGATAATTGGAGCTGGTAAATGTTTTCCTGCCTGTCTATCCAGATGAGGGGGTGTGGGGAGAGGGGCAAAGGGAGATGTCTGCGCACTCCCAGAGCTCATCCAGCCCAAAGCGGTGCGGGCCACGTGCCAAGAACCAAAAGCACTGGTTAACAAACATGTAAATGTTTGATTTCTCTGTAGGTGACTTCACAGAATGAAACATCAAATTAAACACTAGGTTAATCTTCTTAGCGAAGTCCTGACTCCAAGGCTATTCTGATACAAAACCCTCCCACTGTCATCTGTACAGGCCGGCAGAAGCCCAAAGGCCAATTTTGCCATAGCGACATCATGCCCTTTGATGAAATATATTCATGCAGAGTGTACTGACATTGCCTTCGCCCATGTATGGGCATTACTGGATCCAAACAGAAGGTAGGGTGTGTTGTGTGTTTTGTTTTGAGTGGAAGAGAAGGGAAGATCACCGGTCGCCTCCAGAATGAACCAGGTCGGAGCAGTGGGGGCGTGAAAAGCGAGTTAGGAGGCTTTATTCAGCCCACCCCGTACAGTGCAGCGAGTTCGGGCACTGGGCTGATGAGACCACAGTGTGGTGTGTGCTTTAGCCTCAGATTTTTCAGAGCACACTTTTATTCATTCTTTGCTCAGCCAATCGATACAGACACACACCTACTATGTGCGAAGCACTAAGTGGAGGCTGGCTCACATTCTGAAAGATCTTATCTCTGACACACTCCCCTCTCAGATGAAGTGATTGGGCAAATCACCCACAGCTTAATGATCTTCATCAGCCGTTTGGATCACAGGTAAATGGCAGTGACAAAGTATTGCGAGGAATACCTAAACAGACCAGGCAGAGCCTTGAAATTGGGAAAAACAGAAAGCAAATGGTTTAGCACTGCGTACCTTCCTACATACCACTGACAGAACACTTGTAGTTTCGGGTGATCAGCTGATGCATACTTGAATCTCCCACTTGACCATCTACTCTATACAAGTGGTTTATTAGCATTTTCTCCAAATCTTTTTTTTTTTTTTTTTTTTGCTTGCATTGCCTGCTTAAATCTACTAGCACCTAACCTTAGGAGGGACTCATAAAATATCTGAGATATAAATCCATGCACAAATGAACACAGGTAACGTTTCCTCATCTGTAAAAGTGGAAAAGCCAGGCTACACAATTGTTTCCCAAGGGAGATCCCAAAAAACCTAATTCTATGAGATACACCAAGAAAAGGAGGTTCCCATGCCATTCAACTTGGGAAATACCACATTCTGTAGCCTCCCACCCCCCTTCAAGATTCCTAATGCACATTATATGGTGAAGGATCTTCCATTCAAAACCTGCTGAACATCTTCAAATCTAGTTAAGCACAGATGCCCCTCCTGCTTAACACTTACTGACATCACGGAGAACCAGTGTTCTAAGGAAATTCCGGAAAAATGCTAACCCAAACTCCTCATTGGTTCAAAAAACATGTATTAAGCCCTTGCAATAATGATATGATTACGATGAAAAGAGCCAACACTGAACAAGTTAGCATTTAATAGGAACAGTCCTTAGGCGCTATATGCCACCAAGACAAACATGAAACCTGGCTCACAGTCCACTGGAAGAGATCTGAGAACATATGATCAGTAAAACCACTATACATAAAAGCCCCTGTGTATGTATGTGTGTGTGTCTACACACTGGCACACGAGGAGGGAGAGCTGGTGAGGACAAGTGTTCCCGGCATGTGCGAAGCAAGAGTCCAGTGTGTGTGGATAAATGAAGACAATGTTGTTCTCAAAGTATGGTCCCAGACCCTCTCGGTGGCTACTGCAAGGTCAAAGCTACCTTCACCTGTGTTGACATATGCAGTGATGGTGCAAAGGCAACGCGGGGGAACATTGCTGGTGCCTTCGAGAGAATCAAGGAATGGCATGTGACTATATTAGTTGTCACTGTATTCCCCAAGGCCATGCACTCACCATTTAAAAAAAAAAGTCAATTTCACCTAAGAACGTCCTTGATGCAGTAAAAAATATTCATTGCATTACATATCAACCCTTAAGTACACATCTTTTTTTTTTTTTAGATTTTATTTATTTATTTGAGAGAGCGAGTGTGAGAGAGAGAGAGAGAGAGAGAACATGAGCAGGGGGAGGGTCAGAGGGGGAGGGAGAAGCAGGCTCCCCGCTGAGCAGGGAGCCCAATGCGGGGCTCGATCCAGGACCCTGGGACTATGACCTAAGCCGAAGGCAGACGCTTAACGAGAGAGCCACGCAGGTGTCCCAAGTACACATCTTTTTAATATCCCATCTGACAAAACCTGAAGCTCTCATTAAGCACTTCCGCTGCCAGCCGCTGTGTGACGGTCGGGAAGGAACAGCACTTGGGCGACGCAGCCTCGAGCTGCATTAGCCGCTCCTCTTCATGCAACACCATTTCTACTTGGAAGAATGACAGAAAAACTGTGGGTTATTCCGACTCGGGTATTTGTGGAAATTTTCTCAAAAATGAATAAAGTAAGCTGGTGATGTCAAGAAAAACTGATATTTGTTGCTAAAAAAAAAAAATTGAGCTTTCAAGCAAAAACGTAAATTTTGAAAAACCTGCATTAGCCACCATGAGCTGTGGAGCATCCCAATATACTTGGACTTTTCAGACGAGAGGGGTAGTAACATTAACAAAAGTGCTCTTTTCCAAATGGCTCATGTGTGATGTTTCAAAATGCATAAAAGATCCTTCCAAAGTGCAAGGTGGACCAATAGATTTTAATGGAACAAAGTACGAAAAGTCCATTGATGAGGTTTCAGATTCTCGTTTACAACAAACCTTTAGAAAACTACCACTTGGGGGCACCTTGGTGGCTCAGTGGGTTAAGCGTCTGCCTTCGGCTCAGGTCATGATCTCAGGGTCCTGGGATCGAGACCCGCATCGGGTTCCCTGCTCAGGGGGAAGCCTGCTTCTCCCACTTCCTCTGCTGCTCCCCCTGCTTGTGCGCTCTCGCTCTCGCTCTGTCAAATAAATAAATAATCTTTAAAAAAAAAAAAACTACCACTTCTCAAGCTCTGTTGTAGTTTCAAAGACTACCCACAATTAACTGAAAAGGTTATTAAAATACTCCTCCCTTCTCCAACTACATATCTGTGTAAGGCTGTATTATCTTCATACAGTTCAACCAATGCAACATATTGCAACAGAACGAATGCAGAAGCATTTATGAGAATCCATCTGTCTGCAGTGAAAGCAGACATCAAAGAGATCTGGACAAATGTGAAACAATGTCACTCTTCCCATTAAGTGTTTGTATCTTAGAAATTGTTATTTTTCATTAAAAATGTTATTTATGTTATAAGTAATAGGTTTATTACTGCTATAGGTAAGCTACTTTAATAAGTATTTTTAAACCTTTTCCATTTCAATTTCAAATATAGTAAAGATTGCTAGATATGATCCACATAATTGGAAGTTCTCTGGGGAACTCATTAATTTTTAAGAATTTTTAAAGGCAAGGTGCCTGGGTGGCTCAGTTGGTTAAGGGTCTGCCTTCGGCTCCTGTCATGATCTCAGGGTCCTGGGATCGAGTCCCGCATCGGGCTCCCTGCTCAGCGGGGAGCCTGCCTCTCCTTCTCCCCCTCTGTGATCTCTCTCTCTCCCTCTGTGCTCTCTCTCGCTCCCTCTCTCAAGTAAATAAATAAAATCTTTAAAAAAAGAATTTATAAAGGCATTCTGAAACAAAAAGTTTGAGAACTGCTGGTCTTGTTTATGGGGAGCAGGGAAGCATGGCGTGTGGGGTGCAGGTGAAGAGGAGGCAGGGAAGGACACGTAGGGTGTCCCACACAGTGATGAGGTGCTCCAAGCTGATCTTACAAGAGCCAGTGAACAGTGTAGAATACCAAAATGATCTGGACAGATTTGCCTTCTAGAAACAGCAGGGACACTGTAAAGGGTCCCTCTACTCCATGAACACGCAATTCCAAAAACAAGTCAGTCTGATGGGAAGTCAAACTGTAGCACATTGAAGGTCCATGCTGACAATCTAAAAAGTGAAAGACAAGTTTCTGTAAGAAAGCAGGAACAGAAAAATATCAAAATTTAATGATGGAAAGGAAAGAAGCAGAGTCTTGCAAAACAGACTTGCAACCAAATGGAATTCCGCAAAATGAGGGAAATCATTGGTAACAAAGTGCAAGGCTCTAAACATCTAAAGATGCCAAAATCAAGATGCATTTCAGGCAAGTTTAGAAAATAAAGGAGCCAGCAAAGAGCAATAAACTGTAGCAGTGAAGAGGGGGAAATGAATGCAGCCCAGAGAAGACAAACAGAAGCACTGAGACATAAAAAGAAGTAGGCAAGAGGGGAAATCAGCTCCTCTTTCTGGAGTGTGCACTTCACCACAGGGGGGCAGGAACAGATGGGGCAGGAAGCAGCCCAGAGCCAAACAGAGCCCTGCAGCGCCCGCCACAGGGATGGGGAGGCTGGCCTAGACAACCAGGCCTCTCGAGCAAGTGGCTCACCCAGGAAAACCTGGGTTACACCAATCCAGAGCACAGACCATAGAAAACAGACAAAACACAGCTAGTCAAAATTGCCCTCAAGGAGCTTACAGTCACTACTAAGTTAAGGGGTGGGGGGGGAAGGTAATAGGGTAGTTGTAACTAAAATGAGAATGGTGTCCTATACAGAACTCCAACTAGAAGATCTTGGCAAGTTTCTTGAACTCAGTGGACCTCAGTTTCCTCTTCTGCAAAATGAGGAGCCTGCCACCTACTTTCCGAAGTGGGTGAGAGGAGAAGTAACGCATCACAGACCCTCTGAGCACACATCGGGCAAAGGGCAGATGCTCACTCAACCAAAGCTGTAATTATTATCTCTGTAGTTATGATCAGGGCCAAAGCGGAATGCAGAGCTGCCATTGCACTCATCTCAGCCACAGAGTCCCCAAGGTCAAATATCAAGGTTTAAAAAATCACCAGTATATAAACCCAGAGAAAGAATTTGAATGGCTGTGGCCCAGGCTACATTCATTCAACAGATGAGAGAATTGCCCTTGACCTTGGCTGGGCCTGATACCACTGAGCCTGCAGGGTCTCGCCAATAACAGAGGAACACTGTCAAGCACAAGGATATCCAAGTAAGAAGGGAGGAAAAAAGCCAAACCACCTTCCCGAACAGCCAACACTGCTACGTCATGTACCTTTCACACAGTTTCTCTCCTCGGACCACCATGATCAGCCCGGTTGGGAGTGGGTATGCTGTCATCACCCCCATTTTATGAACCACGATGCAGTCCTATGGCTGAATTGCCAAGAAGCGGTGTAGCCAAGGCCTCTATCTCTTGACCCGGGGGTCTAGAACTCTTTCACAAGACCACGCTGCCCATCCCCACAGGGATTGCAGGGCCCGCCCGCAGATATGCGCCAGCAGCTCTTCATCCAGTTAGAACAGAACATTGGGAATCCACTAGATTACAAGATAATCTTAGGGCACCTGAGTGGCTCAGTCGCTTGAGCGTCTGCCTCCGGCTCCAGTCATGACCCCGGGGTCCTGGGATCAAGCCCCAGGTCAAGCTCCCTGCTCAGCAGGGAGCCCGCTTCTCCCTCTGCCCCTCCCCCTGCTTGTGCTCTCTTGCACTCTCTCTCTCTCAAGTAAGTAGAATCTTCAAAGAAAATAAAAGATAATCTTAAACAAATAAAAAATCCACTCAAAAGATTCTGAACCATCTACAGAAATAAACACGGCCAATTAAACAAATGATTTCTAGAAAGGTTAGACAAGAAAAAGAGAGTAAGGAATATTTTGATAGATATACTCAATGCAGCCAAAAATGAGAGCCCTGTCTTTCTCTACCATCCATAGCTAATAGAACACCCAGTAAGCATCCACCAATTGACATGCCAGATCCTGCCCTCGGGACTGGGGACGTGAGCCAGTCCTAGGTGACCCTGTGCCAGAGAGACACGTAGCGAACGAGAACTGTTTCTTTATGGACGTAGTAAGTGCTGTGAACTTGCAGTCCAGGGTGCAAGGGGGCAGGTCATGAAGGGCCTGACTGAGTCCGAGAGGTCAGGTGAACACATGCAGAGGCCCCAGGGGTCTCAAATCCCATGAGACAGAAAGAGCTATAAGGCTCAAGAGGCCAGCAGGGGCCAGGCTGCACAGGCCTTGTGAGAACACAGACTGGCTCTCTCCTAAGAGCATGCGACCCTGCCAGAGAGAAGCATCATCCAGTTTGCATCATAAAAAGTAATTTATTGTAGCTCCAGCTCAGAGTGAAAGTACAGATGTCTGTCAAACAGAAACTTTCCAATGTCTTTTTTATCATAACTTACAGAATAAGAAAGACACTTTATTCTGCAACCCAGTCCACACACACACACACACACACACACACACACACACACACACAAGGCAGGCCAGCCTGGGCTGGAACCCTGACATTCTCTGTGACCGTCGGCCAGTTTCTCAACTTCCCTGAGCCTGTTTCCTCATCTGAAAAACAGGAATAATAATAATGATGCCTCCCGCGCAGGCTGTTGTGGGGGATAAATTAGTTAACATATGTAAAAGCCTTAACAACTTTAGTCACCTTTTTCTGTACACCTATTACTATACATGTTTCACAAAATAAAACTCAACCTTATCACATGCACTCCACTCTAATGGTTTCCATTTCCCTCCTTCCCTCCCTCCTTCCTCCTTCCTTCCCTCCTTCCCCTCCTTCCCTCCTTCCTTCCTTCCTTCCTCTCTCTCTCTCTCTCTCTTTCTTTCTTTCTTGGGTGGTAAAGACCTCTAATTTACTTTCAGAACCCAGTAACCAGTAACTGGAGTCAGGAGCCCCAGTTGGAGTTGGCGGCTCAGGCTGGGGTGGTGGCAGTGGAGAAGGAGGAGACAGAACTAAGGGGACTTGGTGACTACTCAAGACAGATGAGTGAGACAGAGGGAGGTGGCACAGGGGCTCTCAGGCCTCAGGGTTGATGATGGTGCCATTTCTGAGACAGGGAAGCCTGGGTGGGGTGCAGGTGTAAGTCTGTGGGAGGACAGGAAGAGATCAGACTTGTGGGTCTAGACGTTCTCTTTCCATCTAGACTTTCTGTGCCTGGAGGAGGATTTGGGTGGCGGTGGCCAAAGGAACCCTCACCGAAATACTTCGCCGAGCAGGGACCCATGCAGAGAAATTTCACATCAGGACTGCAGATGCTAATAAAGAAAGCCTCTGCGCCAACTGTGCTCAGGGAGGTGGACAGGCTTCAGGATCCGAGCAGCCAGTGGTTGACGGAGGGTTTGGGGACTTGGGGCTCCTGCCAAATGTCTTTCCTTATCTGACCAACATAAAGTACTAATCACATTTAATTAGAGTCCATCTGCCCATCTGTTTTCTCTACTAAGCGAGCCACCTCGCGGCAGGGACCACCGTGTCTCATCCATCTTTCTACTCCCCAGGCCTCCCTAGCACACTGCCCGGCCCGCTGCCTGTAGTAGGTGTTCAACAAACATCTGCTGAACGAATGCCCATGATTCCACATGATAAAATCCCCGAAAAGGCCACCTACATTGCAAGAAACTAAGATAAGGTAGAGAAAATGGGAGGGGGGGAAGGCAGACTCTGCTAGGAGAATTCTGATCACTGAAGGGTGTGGGTCAACAAAAAGCCAACTGTTCACAGAGAAAATGAGTCTTCAAGGAAATGTTAAACTCTGGAATGTGCTATGGGCATGGATCTTCACCATCATGACCAGAAATACAAAGCGGGTCTTGGATGGAATCAGGAAGACAAAGGAAAAAATAAAACAGGGAGAAGGACGCATAATGTGTATGGATCATTTGGCTTCTTCCAAAGATGACCCTAAATGCTTAGTTCTTTACATCACTTCTCTTGCCTCTTCTTTCCATCAGCTCTAGGCCTTCTGGGGATGCCTCCCTGATGATTTGATTTTGTCATTAAATGCCAAATTCAGATTCATATTTTCTAGTCCCACCCCCTTTGGTTGCAACTGTTAATAAAACTATCATTTTTAATAGTAATAGCTGCATTTATTCAGCAACTACCACATGCAAGACATGGCCAAGGACTTTAAATACATCATCTCCTATAATTCTCAATCTGCAGGGTTGGGTTTATTATTCCCATTTTACAGATGACAAGATTGAGGCTCAAAGGCAACAACATAGGCTAGTTAGTGGCAACATGAGGATTCAAACCCAAGGCTACTTAACGTCAAAGCCAAATAAATGTGCAATCACTCTAGAATTTCAGCACAAGTTTCTCTAGCACGGAAGCGTGGGGAACAAGCCATCTGATATGGAGTCCATACACGGTACTCAGCAAGACATAATTAGAGCTCACCTCAGAGAAAGCTTTTTTTAGTCTTGAAAAGGCCCCAATTTATCAAGATCCATTTGCTTACGAATAGCTAAGTCAGGTCAAGGTTGTTTTAATTCTGTGATTAAAAAAAAGGAACATGTGGGCACCTGGGTGGTAAAGTTAGTTGACTCTTGGTTTCAGCTCGGGTCATGATCTCAGGGTCGTGAGGTCGAGCCCCATGCTGGGCGTGGAGTCTGCTTGAGATTCTCTCTTTCCTTCTCCCTCTGCCCCTCCCGCTCATGCTGGTGCTCTCTCAAATAAATAAATAAATCTTAAAAAAAAAAATGGAACAGGCTAATGACATCATTTGTTTCTAAAAGAATGTTTAAGCTAAACGAAGAAACAAACAGCATTCAGAACAATCAAGTCATTAGTGTCAAAGAGTTAATAAAATAATCACAAAGCTTGTCACAGCTTCCCTGCCTCCTATGTTATGATTCCCCCCAAAGTTTTCACAGGTGTGTTATTTCATCTGAACATTCCAGTAAGTGTGAGTCGATTATTGTTACCATTGTACATGAGAAAGAAGATGAGCCTCTTAAGAGAAGCTCAGTGGTTGCTGAGGACCACAGTTCTATTAACTGGGATGCTTGGTTATAAGCAACTCAACAAAGCACCTCCAGTGAGCCACGGCCAAAGAGAAACTTTACCACAGGAGGGGCGGTCAGGCAGCTGCGGGCTCCCAGATGAACACAGTCCCTCTCTCTGCTTCTCTCTGCCTGCGGCTTCCTCAGGCCCTCTGGCAGGCCAGCTTTCTCCTCCAGACAGGAAACCAGGGCCACCAGAGTTCCAGACCCCCATTCCGGCCTCACCACCTCAGACAGAAAGGCTCTTGGGCCTCCAAATGCAAACTTCCGGGCGATGGGCTTGAAATGATGATACCCACTAGGCCTCTCTGTCGTCCTTAGCCCTACGCTGGGTGGCGGGTACAAAGGGACAGATGGCAGCTTCTCCAAAGACATCTCTCCATTAAATCCTCTCCCCTCTCCACAGTCTGACCCCACCCCCCAAATCTTTGATCTGGCTGAGGGGTCCAAAAGTGGTAAACCCAGTTCTGTGCTTTTCCTTTGTATTTTCCACAGAGGAGGCTGCCTCGCGTTCACTTTGGTATAGGATATCCCTGTCCCAGGCTCTGTGAAAAAGCCCCATTTTAACATCCCATTACATGGCTGCAATTACTGTCTTGGGAGTCTCTGAGACCCCCAGGGCCTCGAAATAAATTCTGCCCTTTTACAAAAAAAAAACAAAAAACCCAGAGAGAGCCCTGACTGGCCTAGTCAGGTCAATCAACGGTCCAGTGACGGCACAGGGGACCCGTCAGGAAGGACACTCGGCAGGCCCCAAGAGTGGAGAGCAGAGAAGCAGTTCTCCAGGAGGGGCGAGGGGGTGGGAGGGGTGGGGAGGGGCGGCGGGGGGGGGGGTGCCAGTTCCAAAAGAAGTAAGAGAGCTAAACAGATTAAATATTAAAACTAAGTAGAAATCCTGTTCACACGCTGCCAAGCCACGGCTCTTCAGGCCCCAAGCCCAACGATCTTTCTTCTTTCTACACCAGGGCTGACATTACTTGGCCACTAAATTGTGAAGGGACAACAGAAAAGAACACTACATAACAAGGTGCTAATTGTGTAGTAAAGATGTTTAGTGGGAACAGAATTAGAGAGAGATCACTGTACCCATTTCCATCGAGTAATATCCTAAAATTAGAGATCTCCATGCCACAGTTTCATGCTAGGAGAGCGGAAAACCGCATCTCTTCATTGGTGAAAGTCGGACTAGCCGTCCCCGGTTCCCTCCACCCCTTACAGCTGAGTGATGAGAGCCTCTCCTTAGGTCCGCTGCTGGAAGGTTCATCCGGGCCCAGGGATGACTACAGCCCCTCCTTCTGAGGAAGAAAGCAGGACTCAGAAACACCAACCTCGGCCTACCAAGATGCACCCAGTGGCCCAATGCTCTGCAGAGACTGGAGGCGGGCACAGCCCAGCGAGTGCTCACGTCTGAGGAAGCTGGGGCGAGGAAGGGAAGTGGGCAGGGGGTACTGCCCCGGCGCTGTCTCCCTAAGCTGCTACAACTCACGTGGGGCTGGCCGGGTGCTTTTCGAAGTGCTTCACAAACATTCCCTGTTTAGCTGGTGGAGGTGAGCCTTCACCAGCTTCGCCAGCTGCATGGGGTTATGGGGACTCCTAAAAAGAATCCAGGAAACGGGATTTTTCCCCTCCTTTGCTCAAAAGTCGAACCGAAACCTAGACGGCTTGAGTCAACTCTCATTTCTCTGCTTCCAGCATTTTGCATCTATCCCTGAGTCCACATCATTCTCTCCTTCTACAGAAGGAGACACAAAACCAGACCCGAAACTGCTCTTCAGACCCCATGTCTGAAGTTAATTAAATTAATGAAGAGTTAATATCTATTAAGTGCTTACTGGGTGCCAGGCACTTTCTATCCCTTATCTTTTTTTTTTTTTTTTTTTTTAAGATTTTATTTATTTATTTGACAGAGAGAGACACAGCGAGAGAGGGAACACAAGCAGGGGGAATGGGAGAGGGAGAAGCAGGCTTCCCGCCGAGCAGGGAGCCTGATGTGGGGCTCGATCCCAGGACCCTGGGATCATGACCTGAGCCGAAGGCAGACGCTTAACGACTGAGCCACCCAGGCGCCCCTATCCCTTATCTTACCTAACTCTTGTAGTGATCCTGTGAGGTGAGGCCTGCTTTACAGAAGAGGGAAGAGGCCGAGAGAGGGGAGGCAACCCTCGGGGCCTCCATCCCAGCAGGTCACTGGGCTGGCAGCTGGGGGCTGGGGCAGCGGCGACCACAGGACTGAGCCTCCTTGTCGGGCCCCCGCTAAAGGCCTCACTGGAGCACCACTCTTGTGTGGTATCACTAGAAAACCCACCCTTGGCAAGAACACAGGTGGGCTGCCCCTCCAAACAGTTTTTTTTTTATTTGAGGCAAAATTTACATAACATAAATTAACCATTTAAGGTAAAGTGTTCAATTCAGGGGCATTTAGGACATTCAAAATGCTGTACACTTGCCTCTACCTAGTTCCAAGATATTTTCATCACCCCAAAAGAAAACTCATACCATTAGGTGGTCAATCCCCATGTTCCCTTCCTCCAACCCTTGGCAACCACCCACTGGCTATCTCTACGGATTTGCCTACTCTGGATATTTCACATAAATGGAATCATACCGTATTTAGCCCTTTGTGTTTGGCTTCCTCTACCTATAGCGTAATGTTTTTGAGGTCTCTTCACGTTGTAACATCTGTAATTCGTTCCTTTATTTGGCTGAGTAATATTCCATTGCATGGATATACCACACTTTGTTCATCCATTCATCTGTAATGAACATTTGGGTTGTTTCCACTTGGGTACTACAAACAGTGCTGCTATGAACATTTGTAAAGATTTGAGTCCCTGTTTTCAATTCTTTCACATAACTACCTAGGGCGGAATTGCTGGGTCCTATGGTAATTAATTCTACATGTAACTTTTTGAAGAACCCTCTAAAATATTTTTAAAATATAAAATTCTACAAAGGAACACCAAAAGGAAACTGAAAGCAAATGTAAAACCACAGTGAGATCAAAGAAATCGGGACGATAAATGTTTTTCTAGCCTCACCCCATTTTTGAATAAGTTCAAATCTGGGCAGAAGGAACCCCAACAGTACACTTCCTTTTGAAAGGCCAAGAACACCAGAAAGAGATAATTAAGAGATAATTAAGATAATAACACAATACTACCAACTAATTAACAAAGGTTGCCCTGTCTCCACAATATTTTTAACAACAAAAGCACACCCAAACCAGGGCTCCACTGAAAAACCACGTTGCTGCCTATGAGACTTTTGAACCAAAGAAAACAGCTGAGAAGACCCAACACAGGCCATGAACCAGGAAGGCTTTCTGTTATTGGGGAAGACTAGATTCTCTGCTCTGGCTCTCATTTTCAGTAAAACTACTTTTCTCTTTGGAAAGACATACGCCCCCAGTGACAAAAAGTCAGCACTGTGTAAAAAACAGTCTTGCCACACCATATGTCTTTGGGACAATGTAAATTAAAGCAACAATGAGACGTGACTACACACCCACTAAAACGGCCAAAATCCAGAACACTGACAATACCAAATGCTGGCGAGGATGTGGAGCAACGGGAACTCACACTCACTGCCGTTGGGAATGCAAAATAGTTTGGCACTGGAAGACAGAAGACAGTTTGACAGTTTCCTACAAAACTAAACATACTTTCACCCTATGATACAGCCATCACACTCCTTGGTATTTACCCAAAAGATATGAAAACTTACGTCCCCACAAAAGCCAGCACATGAGTATTTACAGCAGCTTTATTCATAATTGCCAAAACCTGGAAGCAACTAAGATGTCCTTCAGCAGGGAAATGGATAAAGAAACAGTGGTATATCCACACCATGGAATATTATTCAGCACTAAAAAGAAATGAGCTATCAAGCTATGGAAAGACACAGAGGAACTTTAAATGCATGAAAGAAGCCAATCTGAGAAGGCCTCAAACTCTAATTACATCTCTATGACACTGTGGAAAAGGCAAAACTATAGAGATAGTAAAAAAGATCAGTGGTTACCAGGGAGTGGGGGGGAGGCGTGAGATGAATAGGCGGCACACAGAAGATTTTTAGGGCAATGAAAATACTAGACAGGTCATTGGTTGAATATGTGTCGCTATGCATTTTGTCCAAATCCTGAGAATGTACAACACCAAGACTGAATATTAACTATGGTGATGATGATGTGTCAGTGTAGGTTCATCAGGTGTAACGAGTGTACCACTCTGGTGGGGGGTGTTGATAATGAGGGAGGCCATGCATGGGGGCGGGGGGCAGAGGGTATGCGGGGAATCTCGGCACCTTCGGCTCAATATTGCTGCAATCCTAACACTGCTCTAAGAAAAGCAAAGTCTTAATTTAAAAAGAAACCAGGTCCCTTCCCTTAGAAGAAGATTTCTCACCAGCTCTAAACCATGAGTACTACATAAAGAATGACTTGCTAGAAACCTCGTCTGGGGACCGAGGGAGAGCGGGGCGAGCATGAGAATCAACTCAGGACGCACACATACCCTCTCTCTGCATCTGGTCTTCAAGCAGCTTTCATGAGGGTGACAATCGGCAATGACGTTAACTGGGAGGACAGTGGCAAGATGGGAACACGGAGGGACTGCACCCAAAGAGGACTCATTGGCACCTTTAAATTAAGTGAAGAAGAAAGCAGTTCTCCGAAGGACAGAGTTGGCTAACTGCAAATGACAAAACCGAATCTTCTGATACAAGCAAGACACCGACGTGACAGGGACGGCTGACAGATCAGGTAACAAATAGGCAGGTGTTCAATCAGGCAGGAAGTGGGCTGAAAACAACTCAATTAATTCATTGTGCATGCCTGTCCTGGAGAACAAGGAGATAAACCTCAAATACCAGTGGCAGGCCAGAGATGAACTCCACAGCTCCACTTTTTGCAAAGGTGGGGTGGGCTAGCAAAGACGCACATGCAAAATATAAAATTATACTGAGATTAGGTCTGGTAAGCCCTTTAAAATTCCGACTGATGCCGAAGACCGGAAAGGAAACAAAGCGAGAAAGTGGTTTACGACAAATCAAAAAAGTCATCCCTTTGCCATGAGCGGCTTTCCCTGGTCAACCTCAGATGCAAGCAGCCCCAGTGCTTGGGTTGGGGAATGTGGGAAGGACAAACACAGACAGAATTTAAAAACCAACAGCGAAGGGAAGGGATCACCCTCCTTGGTGTGAGGCTCCACCAAGCTGAGACCTAACTTCGGCCCACCAGGCATACCTCTGGGCTGAATCCATTAGAAAAAGCATAGAAAAGCCTGGAGTCGTTTGGCAGAGGCTAGGGAAAGGGAGATCCACGGAGAATATAAAATCAAGGAAAGAAAAACAAAGGTGATGAGGACCGACACCGATCGGGCAGAGGCCTGTGGGTCCTTAACAGAAAGTGGGATCTCACCTCCCTGTGCCCGGCAGCCAGCAGCACGTCCTGAGGCCTCGGAAGAAAGAGAACACGTGGCACACAACGCAGAGCGGTCGAGCTAGGAGGAGTCTGAAGCATCTGGGCCTCTCCCTTGTTTTAGAGAAAATAATACTGAGGTTCGGCAACATATCCAAGACCAGCTATTAACAATGACAGAGCCAGGCCTCCTGGAAGACCTTCCACTGATAATATTAGTGCTCATGACGACGATGACAGTGCCCACGTGCTGAAGAGCTCATACACAAACATTCCACAGACTCACAGGTCGTGGTGCTGTTATTAACCCATGTCACAGATGGAATGCAGAGAGGTCTAGCTACTTGCCCAAAGTCACACAACACAGGCAGATTTGGGACAACACGGATGAAGGTGGAGGGTCTTATACCAAGTGAAAGAAGCCAGATGCAGAAAAATACATAATATATGATCTCACTTATACATGGGATCTAAAAAAGTCAAACAACTCGTAGAAAGTGGAGGATAGAACAGCGGTTGCCAGGGGCTGAGGGGTGGGGTGAATGGGGAGACGCTGGTTAAAGAGTACAGGTTTTAAGTTATAAGAAGAATAAGTTCTAGGGATCTAAAGTACAGCCCAGTGACTACAGTTAACAATACTGTATTGTATACTTGAAATCTGCCAAGAGTGGATCGTTAAGTGTTCTCACCACACAAAAAAGTAGTAACTATGTGAGGTAATTGCTTCACAGCGTAGATGTATATGAAATCATCACATTGTGTTCCTTAGATACATATGATTTTTATTTGTTAATTCTACCTCAATAAAGCTGGGAAAAATAAAGGGAGGTGAAAAGCAGCAAAGAGTGGCTGGAGATGTAGGTCTAGCTGAATGAAGTCAGTGCTCTTAGCTATGTACTTGACTGTCTTTAAACTAGGGAGAAAGTCACATTGCCAACTAAAATATACACCTGAAACTTTCTACTGTTGAATAATTTTTAGTGTCTACCACCCTTCCCTCCCAAGATACAAAATCAGCACTGAGGGATACAAGGACAAAAACATTTTAACTTTGGGGCACAAAGACGGCTCACAACTCCCCAGGCTACATGACAGAAGTGAACAGACTTGGACTTGAAAAGCAGGGCTAATGCCAAAACCAAGTCCCCCTGGGGTTTTGCCCGGTGTCCTGCACCTTCAAAACGTCACAGATTTACTTTCCTACAGTTAATTCTGACTGGGCCTGTTAGCGATTTCAGAAATCAGGATTTACCAGATCTTGGAGCTTTCACTGAAGGCGTCACGACCACTAGACACAAAAGCACCAATTTAATCCCATACATGGCTGGCTATGTTCCATTTCAGGAAATAGTTGCCTCTGTGTGCGTGTGTGTGTATGTGCGCGCGCGCGCGCCCGTGTGCACACGTACACATAGTTAAAAACAAACAACCAAAAAACCCAGTAACATTAAATTGAAACTGTTGCTTTCTGATTAAGTAAAAAGCACCTAGCTTTTTCTGAGAGATGCCACGTATACTCTCAGATCCCACAGTGATAGTCCTAGCTCACTGCACACGGGCGATGCTCTGTTTTCTCTAAATCACAAAACCAGACCATCTCCGCGCGCATAGACACCTCCTCCTCTACAGCATCCACTTCCTTTCCCTGCGCGACCCGCCACCGGCTCGGGCTTCTAGTCCACGTCAAGATCTCCAACGGTCACAGAACAGGAGCTCTAGCAGCTCCCACCACCCAGAGGTGGGCCCAAGGTGAGTCACTTGGTCCCCCTTCATAGTCACTATAAAAACAGAGCAGCTGACAACGCTTCCGACCCGCTTCTCAGATGCCACGCCCTGTGCTAGAGGCCCCCGAACTCGAGTTCTCTCGCCTCACCCTCACGATACTTCGGAGGCAGGGACCCTGATCACGCCACGCTTGAAGATGGAGACGGTGAAGCTCAGTAGGGTTAAAGAAGTTGCCCAAAACCACGTGCCTAGGCACTGCACACCCAGAATGCAAACCCAGCTTCCTCAGACTTCAGAGCCAAGCTCTTAACTATCACTCGCTTGGTGTCACTCTGCTTTTTTCCTCACATGCAAAGCTCGAGAGAAATACCACCATCTTGTGAGGACAGCACAGGATGTGATCTGAGTTCCTCCAGTCTGAAGGAGGAAGGGAGAAATACAGTAAGTTCTCCCGGACGGACTGATGGACCAGCCACACACTCAGCACTAGGTTAAGGATGCAGGGGCACCTGGGTGGCTCAGTCGGTTAAGCATCTGCCTTCAGCTCAGGTCATGATCTCAGGGTCCCGGAATCGAGTCCCATGTGGGGATCCCTGCTCAGTAGGGGGCCTGCTTCTCCCTCTCCCTCCCACTCCCCCTGCTTGTTCTCTCTCTGTCAAATAAATAAATAAAATCTTAAAAAAAAAAAAAAGATGCAGGGAACATAAAAAGAAAGAGAAAACAGACCCCTGCCCCCAATCACCTTACAATCTAACCTATGATGATCTAAACTATAATCCCTACCGCTCTAGGACATTTTTGACCATGACCCACAGGCAGAAATATATTTCCACGATCTAGGGCACACACACACACGTCAGCCTTACCATCTGTGATGTACTGATAGTTTTTACTCTGTCCCTTTCCTTTTCTTTTCTTTATGTGTCAACCCACTAAATTGATTCTGTGACTAAGGATCATGGGCGACAACTTGAGAAGCCCTGTTCTACAATGCCCCATTTTAGCTCTAATTAAAAAAAAAAAAAAAGTTCTTCCTTAGATCTAATCTAAGTTTCTAGGGCTGTCAGGTTAATTAAATTTGCATGGCTGGATATGTCCTCAGGGCAGAGGTGGCCATGTATCAGATTAGTGAAGGGCCAGGAATCTGGGCTGACTCCCCTGCCTATTAGCTCGGTGACTTCTCCAGATCTTGGCCTTAGGAGATAACACCACTCACATCGGGCTTATTACAAAGCACCTATCTGCTGCTGGTTTCGTGTCTCTCAACAGAGGCACTGTGGGCACGGGGTGGGGAAGGGAGACAAGTCCAGTTTGTGGGACCGGGACGGGCCCAGCCGGTGCAGGACTTTCAGCCTCCCTGGCCCCTCGCAGCTCCCAGCGCCCCCTGGTGGTTCAGAGCCAACTCTGCAGAATCAACGGCTGTAGCTGACGGGACAAAATGCCCCACAGCCTTCCTTCCACCATGTCAAGTGATCCCAACCCCTTCAAATCTTTTATGTAGGGATCAATCGTGTTCCATATAAAGTGCAACAAGTCAGATGCCTAGGCTATAACAGGGCATGGGTCAAGTCCCTGCCCCTGCAGAGCGTCCCATCAGGCTGTACAAACAGGTAACTGTAACCCCACTACAGCAGACGGTGTAACTGAAGTCCAGGAGCCCAAGCGGAGAGCAGCTCACGCTGCAAAGTCCTGTCCTTAACCCTGTTTGCAATTCTTTTAGAAAGAAAAACCACAGCTTGCAAATTTCTCATTTGTAACGCATTCAGATTGAGAAACCACCACCACGGCCACCGCAGTGCCAAGACTCACGCCCCGAAGATAAGCATCCTTGCGGGCACCCACAGCAATACGAGGACGGCTACGACTCCGGGTCTGTCCCTCTGACGGGACTGCGGCTCCTGGAGGCCGGAAGTGAATTGCTCCACGTGACATGGCAAATACACAGAATTAGAATCCCCAAAGATCGAAAATCACCAGTCACCTGCCTGGTTCCTCTGGAACTTATCCGACACTTGTCTAGACTCAAACTTACAAGGAGTGGGTGGGGAGGATGGAAGGCCTCCCATGAGTGGTCAGAAATGTAAGGCTGAGTCTGCTGGGTGCTTACGTAGGCCTTCTAAGAGGCAAGGCCAGAAAGCGTCAAATTTAGACTTTAAGTTGTCTCAGGATAATTATATAGTTATTGTATGCGTGTATGCTAAAAGTACTGATGTGTCCAATGTGCACAGTTAAAATACTTCTGTGTCTAAAATCCTGTTTTGGCATTTCTTCATTTTTTTTTTTTTTAAATGGGCCTGGGCACTCGAGAGTGGCTCTGTAGTTAACATGGGACTTTCCAGAGTCTGGTTCCCAGAAAATGAACCAAACGCCAGCTACCATTCCCCAAAACCAAAAAGAATGGAAAAATCTTGGAAAGATTCTAGATAAAATAAGGAAGGGTTCTTTATGGTTCTTTATGCTTCGTCCTGTCCTCACTTTGGCGGGGGGCTGTGCTTGCAGGAGAGGTCAGTTACCACGGCTCCGGGGGGGTGGGGGGGAGTTTCTCAGGCCTCTGCTTCTGGAGCTGAGACCTGTGGCAGCTCCCCGTCACAGTGGGTTAAAGACAGAAAGTAATAAGTCATTCACTGAGTCCCGAGTGATTTTACATACATTGTCTCATTTCCATCTTTCAGATATGAGTATACCCCGATTTCTAGGATACAGACTCAGATAGATTAAGTAAAAAGAGGGAACCCTACCGGGAACCAGCCAGCGGGGACAGCACTGGAAGGGGGGTTCTGTCACTTTCAGAACACACCTGACTTTAACTAAACACCTCCTCTGACGTTTTCTACAAAACTTTCAGAGGACGCTATACAAGTCTCGGGTCTGTGGCATCCCTTGAGAGTCCCCGTCTGTGAAATGGGGTGACAGTGACTTGCTGGGGGCACTCAGTGAGGCGACACCACTGCAAGCACCTAAACACATATATTCACATGCCAGCAAATGGAAACGAGCGTGGGCAACAGCGTTACTGTCGGGACTCCGTGAGCAGCTTAGAGGGAAGACACCGGAGAGAAAGACACAGCAAACACACCCCCAAAAGCTTGTGCTTTTACTTCTTCAAAACGTAGAGAAAGCACGGAATACTGAAGACGGAGGAATATTCGGGTCAACAGCTGGGACACACAGACGAAGTGGTTCAAAGACTCCGTTACCACCTGCGTTATCTGGAGCTCACCATCGCGCCGCACTCACCCAAGGCCTCAGGCAAGAACACCGAGAGAAAAACAGGGGCACGGGAAAATCCAAGAGTAAAACCCGAGAATTCTGTGGTCCAGTGACATCCGAGTGACAGCCTAACACAGAACTCCAGTTCCGCATGGAAGTGGCTTTGGGTTGGGGGGCCTGCGTCCCCAACACCCACAGCTGGGAGGGCACATCTCGCCTCCGAACAGGCCCGGGAGCTGCTCCCGTGCTCCCCTGCTCCCAGCCAGGGATGTCTTCCATCCGCAGGGCTCCTGAGATCAGGGTGGGGTGGTACCAGAGGCCACACTCTGCTCAGGAGACGCTGAGTGCAAGTCTCTGGCCTTGCTATTTAACACACTGGGTCTAGGAGCGAATCACGGCGTCACTTTGACTCTTTCTTCACCTGTGAAAGGGACGCAATAATGTCCATTTTTCAAGGTTGTTGTGAGGATTAATTGAAGTAATGTACACAAAAGACTCAGCACACAGTAAATTGGCAACTGGCTGCCATTACTAACGTAAGCAGAAGCCAACTAACACTGGATAATAATTAAATTGGATTTCTTTCTTTCTTTAAGATTTTATTTATTTATTTGAGAGAGAGAGAGAGAACACAAGCAGGGGGAGGGGCAGAGGGAGAGAGAGAAGCAGGCTCCCTGCCGAGCAGGGAGCCCGACGTGGGGCTCGATCCCAGGACCCTGGGATCATGACCTGAGCCGAAGGCAGACACTTCACCCACCCAGAAGCCCCCAATTAAATTGGATTTCTTAAAAGAAAAAAGTTCCATGGAGTTAGTGAGGATCAACAATTTTCAGAAAATTCAAAGAAGCAGGGTGGAAAACAACGATACGCCCATGGCTTCCCGAAGGTTTTTGAAACCTCTCCACCGATGGCTCTCCTGCAGGAATAGAGAAGTGGAGGATCTCGTTACCTCCAGACTCTTCACACTTTATAAATACACCGCACAACCAACCAGAGAGCGCTTGCTGCCAACCTCCTGGACAAACAAGTCCAACAGGATTTGATCCGGAAATTAAATGGCCGTGCAGCCCAGCCACGCGCCGTTCAAAATAGATACCCATGACCTACTTAGTCTTCGAGTACTGTGCTCAAAGCCAGAAACAAGTGGATGGAGAGACAGGGCCACTGACTTAGCAGACCCTGCACAGCCCCCTGGCTTTCTTGTCACATGAAACATGCACGGAAACAGCAATGACTCAAAAGACTATCTTGGGGGTGGCGAGACAGAAACGCTAGTCACAGACATCCCCCTAACAGCTCCTCACCTCTGACCAGCCCCAACAATGCATTTTCACTCATTTAGACCAAAGGCTACACCTCTCGTGACAGTCGCTTGTCAAGCTACCTATCCTCGCCCTCATAACTGTGCCCTGAGTCTGTGCATCTACCCCATGAAACGGTGGCTTTTTTGGGAGGAAGGCCCCACCTGGTTTATCTTGAGATTGCACCCAGTCCTGCACACTGTCTTAGCGTGGGGAGAACAAGCACTCCATCCATCATGAGAAGGTGAGCTCTTTCCCCCTCCCCTGCCCCCACCAGTGCCACCTCGGGATCCCAGCCCACTCATATGCTTGGCCGCTCAAGATCAGAGGATGGGAAGACAGACTGGTGTCTGCTATAAAGACAAGGAAGACACACCAGCCCAGAGAAAGCTGCTGTGTACTTTCAACAATCACATGGCTACAAAATGATCTCCGACATGACCGTTCATCTCACTGGGGAGATGTGAGTCTTGGGGAGGGCGAATCCAAGGACCTTGAGAGAGACACACATTCTAGAAAATCTCAGAGCACCCCAACCTACAGTACTAGGCAGACAATGGAACACGGTTCTTCACCAACTAAGCCACGGTGGAGGAGACCAGCTGACGGCCAAAGCGAAACCTACTACTCTTCACCTTCAAATCCATCCTCCTCAGGTCTCTGGGGTTAGCCCCAGCCACTCCCCTCTGCCGCGGCACACTCAAAATTCCCATCCTCGAAACTTGCCCGACAGCACCTTAGTTCACTTAGCACTGTCCCCCACATCATGACATGTCACCATCTACAGTCGTGGAAGGCAAGCTGAACAAGCATTGTTACTACCCACTTAGAAGTGAGGAAACCGAGGCCAAAGCATGTCGACCACACAGTGACATCAGCAGTAAAGCACAGACCTTTGAACTCCAAGCGCAGACTGGATGAAGCCAGGTATCTGAGCTGCAAGCCACTGTTCTTTCCAGGGCGCCCCACTCTGAGCACCTTCGGGAAGAAGTCTAACACCCAGCCCTACCCGACATAGTGGCCCACACGCTTCAACCTTCATCGATCCTGGTGTGGTGGCACTGTGTCAGCCACACGTACACTGAGCCAGGCTGGTCGGCGACCTCCAGGACAAACACACAGAACCCAACCCTAGGACTTCCAGAGGAGAGAGGCACATGAGCGGGCCGGCTCTCTGCAATCAAGTGGTGAGCACGGGCGGGGTAAGTAAGTAACCATAGATCCCAACAACCACTAGCCAGAAATCCCAGAGCTCTGAGTCTCAGGGTCCTAGGTTCAAATCCTGTCTCTGAAACTACTTAGTCTCTGTGATTTGGGGCAAGCAACTTTGTTCTTCTAGTTTTAGCTTCCTCATTTATAAAATTAAGGAGCTAGAAAAAAAGGATCCCACAGTGAATGTACTTAAATGCCACAGGACTATATATTTAAAAGTGGTTAGTGAAAGGTATATTTCATGTTATATATATTCTACCACAATTTAAAAAAATAGGTTGACATTTGTATTTTTTAAAAAAGGATCTTACAGATTCCTAGTGAGGATTAAATAAGAGAGAGCGGCAAGTTCTTACAGTGTCTATCACATATTAAATCCTAATCTATTTATTATTTATGATATTTTTAATAGTTTCTATTATAAAGACAATACATTTTAAAAATTTTCCTGTTATTCCAAACTCCAGTGATAATCTTCAAGATAAAGTTCTTTTTTTTTTTTTAAAGATTTTATTTATTTATTTGAGAGAGAGAGAATGAGAGACAGAGAGCACGAGAGGGAAGAGGGCAGAGGGAGACGCAGACCCCCTGCTGAGCAGGGAGCCCGATGCAGGACTCAATCCCGGGACTCCAGGATCATGACCTGAGCCGAAGGCAGTCGCTTAACCAACTGAGCCACCCAGGCGCCCGAGATAAAGTTCTTTATAGTATTTCTCCTATGCATGGACATTTCTTAAATTTGGAATGTAAAATTTACATAACTCTATAGTCATGACCCATTCTTTTCTGCCTTACCAGTAATTGTAAAAACAATTCTCACAACAACATCCAGAAATAAAGGGGCTTTGTCCCAGGCGGGGATGAAAAGACGCATGAAACTTGAGACAAGAACAAGGAACTCATGTTGAACGACTGGAGACACCTGCTTCCAGTGCCAGGATAGATAGACAATTATGCCAAATCCCCTGCCACCTGTTCTTCCTTTCCCCATCAAAGTTCACCCAGAAGGTCATCACTCTGGGGGTGCTGACCAAGCAGGCCGAAGGCCATGTGGGAGCTCTGTGGAAGGTCCACACGTGTCAGGCTCAGAGGGACAAAGAGCCCATGTTCTTGCTGCCCCCAAGGAGCTCTTACTGTGACCAGGGGAGACGGTGCAGGCAATTCATCCCAGGACCCCTGCATCCCAGGGAGCAGGGGAGGCAGGAAGGCATCAGGGAGGAGAACCAAGAAGGGAGATACTCATTCCAACCATTTCATCCAACCCCCAGGTGAAAGATGAGACAAGTGAGGCCCAAGGAAGCCAGTGATGTCCCCAAGGCCATAGCAAGGAGACCAGTCCCAGTAGACTGAGCTCTCAGGGCCGTGGGCTAACTCACTGCTCAGGGCCCAGCAAAACAGGTCAGGGCCTGCATCTGGTAGATCCTGCCCGTCAACAAGCATGCCTGGGGCTTGTCAGCGCAGAGATAAAGCCCCCCACCCCCCCGGGCCAGAGGACAAAGGAGCTCTTTCGTAGGAACAGCCTGTCTGGCTCTCACTCTTAGGCAAGGCTTCTGCCTCTCTCAAGGCCAGACTGCAGACTTTCTGGGCTGCTACCTGAGTCAAAACTTCCCGCAGTGTCTGGCAGAGAAGGCTGCACCATGTAAAAGGCAGAATTATCATCTAACCAAACACCTTGTTAGTGCTCATTTTCTAGCCAAGAATAGACCTCACAACTTTGATTGTGTCTGGGTGTAGGTTTTGGGGGGGGGGTGACGGGGAAACGAGTGAATGGTGCCCAAAGGCAACTCCTGGAATCCTACAGAAGAGCAGCTGCTCCTGGCCCTGGGGGATTCTATTTCATCTCTGCTCACACAGAATTCGCTTCTCAAGTGCCGCTTCCCCAGGGAGTGACAGTGCCTGGGGCCTCCAAGCTAGCCTCCCTGACTGGGCCACTCCGGGCACTCCCCTAGCAGGTGGAGGCAGGGAGGAGGGCCTGAGATCAGGCCCACCCATGGCCCACTTCTCTGGGGCCCCAATCACAAACATGCCAGGCCCTTTCCTCCTGAGGCCCAGAGAGGAAATTAAATGTCAGCCAGATAAAGAGATTTCCCTTCAGCTCTGATGCCCAGAATCCGAAGTCTGATTCCCCCAGCCACCCTGCAAACCGAACCGGCACAGGCCTCAGACCCTCAGGCCGGGCGTGTTGAAGACACA
The DNA here is from genome assembly GCF_964656455.1 of Halichoerus grypus. Lineage (NCBI taxonomy): Eukaryota > Metazoa > Chordata > Mammalia > Carnivora > Phocidae > Halichoerus > Halichoerus grypus. The sequence continues at coordinate 73,876,928 of NC_135722.1, forward strand.
CCACTGCCCGAAGTTCCTCTTCGGTGACATTCAGATGGCAGGCCTCAGTGGTTTTAGTGCAAACAAGAAGAAGAGCGTGGAAAACTTTGCAGGCCAGTTACAGCATGGGCAGCAGAGACGGCCGGCCCCAGGCCCCTGGGCAAGCACATAGCTCACTCGGGCTCTCCATAGGTCCTTCTGGGCATGCCTCCCTGCCCTGTATTTTCAAGGCCAAATGCGGCCTGCTGCCCAAGGGAGCTGACTCGACTCTTTTCACAGCGTAGTGACTTTATCCACAGAAGGATCCGGGGAGCTAAACACACTGCGCTCACACACTGACCTCAGCATTTTCTAAATCTGCCGGGGTGATAAACACCTTCACCAAGGCCTAGCGTGCACCAGGCAGGCCTCGGGCTCGAGGAGAATGAGCGGCTCCCAGCAGGCCCGACACACACACTGAGTTTCCCGGCACTCCCAGCCACCCCCCAGCCTGGTCTGTCTACTTTCTCTTCTAATATGTTTGTGGTTTCAGTGTGGGGAAGTGGGTGGGTCAAAGACATCTAGAAAGACCTAGGACAGGAAAGGGCAGTGGATCAAGGGTCAACAGAGCACTCACACTTGAAAAAGAAAGCACAGAGAAACCGTTGCTCCACTCCATCTGGGTGGGTGCACACCATCCTGCGATGGCCATCTGAGTCTGGAAAATTCCCGAGATGCGCTGGGCACTGCCAGACCTGCTTCAGTCCATGCTCACAGCCCCAACAGCGGCTCCCATCCCAAGAGAGCAAAAGGCCAAAGTCCTCCAAAAGACTGGCCAAGAGCTATGAGACGGTCCTGGACGCCCTCACCTACCTCCCAGCCCTCGCGCTCTCCTGATCTTGCACGCGCGCGCCCCAGGAAACTCATACACAGACCATGAACTATAACTACTGATTGTCCCCCCTCACTAGAGAATAAACCCCCGAAGCACAGGATTTTAGCTTCTTTTGTTCAGTGCCACGCCTTCTGCCCAGGTGCCGTCCACGTCCCTGCTGGGTGGCTCTATCCCTGCCAGGCCCCCAGACACCAAGCTCACGCATGAAGCTTGGCTCCCAAGAATGAGGCGTCCTTTCCCGCCTCTGGACCTCAGAGGCCCGGCCTGCTTTCGAGGGCTCAGGTACAGCCTTCTTCATGGTCAACTGGCTTGCGGGAGCCAACCAGCAGCAAACAAAGGAGGGACCTCAAATGAACTTGCCGTCGTACACAAACACACAGGCACACACTCGTGTGCGGACATCACTCCCTGAGCAGGGCAATTACAGGTGAGCAGGGGCAGGAACCAGCAGAGACACCAACGGGGGGCCAGCACCACCAGCAACGTAACCGGGCAGAAGGTAAAAGCACGAGCGCTGGAGCCAGGCAGACCCGAGTCGGAGTCCCAGCCCTGCCTCACCTTGGCCTGTACTGGACTTCACCTCTCTGTACGTCAGTGACCTCACCTCACAAAGGCCTCGGGAGGGGCCGCTGGCAGACTGATGCTAAGCACCTAACACCCTGAGGTTCTCTTTTCCCGCACCTGGAAATGGGCAGTGCAGTGCCGGGAGGGGGGGGGGGGAGGAGGAGTCTCACCCCACAGAGGAGGAGAGCCAGACCCCATCTCTGCTCTGAAACAGGCAGTGTGGCGTGGGGAAGGCACTTCACCTCTCAAGCCCTCGCTCAGCCTCCTCAGAAACAAAGAGGAATAGTTGTACTAAGGATCCCCCAATACTCAGTCTATCTAAAAAAAGGGGGGGGGAAGGCCTCAGCATCGGGGCTTTGGGGTTTCAGAGCAGGAAGTCTGGTGTAAGCACAGAACGTCACAGCTGCTCCCTGCCCCCCCAAAGGTTCCCTGCCAAAACCTCCTGCCTTCACCCCTTCTTTATTCCCACAACCCCAACTGATCCCAAGCTGGCTCTAGTCACCTACTGATCTCCTGACATCCCTCTTTCTAATCACTACACTATTCACATTTTGATATTTAGCAAATGTAATACGCACTCATGAGTTTATAAACATTTATTAAGGAAAAGGGACACAGAGCATAGTTACTTACCGAGTACTTACTAGGTAATATGCTGAGAGCTTTATAAACTACTCTCCGTATCTTCACAACACAATAGCTCACAACAATATGCTGTGAGGTAGCTACTGATATGATTCCTGGTTTATAGATGAGGAAACTGAGGCCCAGAGAGAAAATATAACTTTGCTTAAGTTGCACAGCCATAAACGGCTAAGCGGAGGCTAGAACGCAGCTTGGCCTGACCCTAGAGCCTCTGCACCACTCCAGGCTGACTCCTCCATCGCTCCTTCTCTCTGGCCCCCTCTGAATGGCAGGTAAAGAACACCGTCAGCCAGGAATCCAGAGCTTCCCAAAGCCCACTGGACGGTTCAGCCTGCAGGGACGGCCCAGGTGAGCCCAGTCGTGCGGGCCTCTAGATGCCTCCTCTACCAGGTCAGGCCCCTGGAACACCTAAGAAACCACGGCTTCTCCCCAAGGCACCCTGCTAAGAGACAAACCATCAAAATATTCCCACAACAAGCCAGGACAAAGGGAGACTACCACACTGCTGGAGGAAAAGATTCTTCCTTCACCATATTCCTGGAGGCTCTTCCAGACACAAGAAGGTTGATTTCCCAGCATGCAATCTTTAAACGTCCTCCCAGTTCAGCTGTCCAGCCTCGAATCCCTGCCTCGGCAACGCAGAACTGACTGGTCTCAAGGTGCTACTTACACATGCTTGCCTCCTCGGGGAGAGGTTCACAGAAATACTCCAGCAGGTTAGGCCAAAATTCAAGTGTTCTATTAGAGTATGTAGCCTCTGGGAGAAGCGGGGAGAATGTGACACCATGAGCCCTTGCTTCCCGTGCCACACTGAGAGCCCTGGTGGCAGGACGCTCACGCCGCCCTGTGCAGAGTGTTGGTCCTTGAGCGCTCGGCTCCTTCACCCTCCAAGGTTACGATGAACTTGGCCACTGAGATCCAGACACCAAATGATGAGTCTCGTGGCCTCACCAATAATCAATGAAATGCCTACTAAGCCTATTCACTTCTTTCACCCAGAAGAATGCTAACCCATGGAGCAATGGGCAGCCTCATACACCCCTGCTAATTTAAACCAGTACAGTCCTTGAGAGCCCACAGTGGGGGTGCCCCTGGAACAGTTTAAATGTGTAGCACCCTGGGGCGCCCAGAAGGCTCCATCAGTTAAGCGTCCGACTCTTGATTTCAGCTCAGGTCACAATCTCAGGGTTGTGAGATCGAGCCTTGCGTCAGGCTCCGCATCGGCATGGAGTCTGCTTAAAATTCTCTCCCTCTCTCTGCTCACCCTCTCTCTCTCTCAAATAAATAAATAAATGTGTAGAACCTCTGATACACCAATTCCACTCCTAGAGAATCACACGCATGTGTACATAGCAGTGTATACGTATGAAGACATAATAGCAAAAGCAATGAGTTGGTTTACACGTCTAGGAAAAGCGAAAAGCAGGCCAACTCGTAAATTATGATATATCTATACTATAAAATATTGAGAGACAAATACGAGACAAATTAAGAGAGAAGAGCTACATGCATGAAAAGATCTATAAAATACATTAGGTGAAAAGACAAAATAGTGAAACAGTATATAAGGTGGAATCAGTTTCTGCTTAAAAAGGAAATAAAACTACATGTATTTGTGTCTAGATGATGGACAGTTGATGGATAGGCAAAAAACTGCTTAAAACTGGTTACTTCTGAGGCCCCAGCAGGGCTGCGGCCTGTGGGGGAGGGGTGCTGGGGGGAAGGAGGATTTTACATTTTCTATCATGTAGTTCCACACTGCTTGGATGGGAGGGTGGGGCAGAAGAGCATCATGTACTCATGTATGACCTATACTATTTCAGAGAAAAGCAACTGAACTCATAAAACAACTACAACAACAACACAGGGTTTTGCTCTGGTGTGGAACTGCCCCACCAGTCTGCGCAAGTTTTGGTGCCACACTCCAAGATCTCCCCAAGTTCAATTTCCAAGCCACGGAGGACAGACTGGATTGGGAGCAACAGGGAAGAAGGGAAATGTTGGGGGGGGGGAGCCAAAGAAAACTTTTGTAAAAGTTCTGTGGAAGCTGCCCATCAGCTGAACCCACCCTGAACCTGCTGGGCTCCAAACCTCACTATGCTAACTTTCCCTCCCCTCACCCCCACAGGATGAGAAAAGAAGAGAAAACGCAAATTTGAGAGAATTCCCTTCTTCCAACAGCAGAGGAGAGGCGAGCAGAGCTGCTCCCAGGGAACCCAAAGCAGTGGCCTGGCCAAACTCCAGCCTCCCGCCCACAAAGCCCCCAGGCTCCCAGGAGCGCAGGGAGGGTAAGACCCCCCACCCGCAAACCCCAGGCCCACTCCCTGGAGACCCTCCACTTAGGCAAACGGCCGAGCATCTTTTCACGCTCGTGACAGAAATCCAAACTGAACCAGTATACAAATCAGATGGTTCTGCCAACAGAGCAGCAACAATGTGGGAAAGGCAGAGATAAATCAATGGCAGCCTGGCGCTAAATATATGTTTATTCTTTCTGCTTGCCAGCAGTAGCACTTCTATAGATTCAAATATTTGATAAATATTTTTTTGCTTCCTGGTAATAATTAAAACAAACACACACATGCAGCTAAACACGAAGCAAAGAGAAAACCAACAAACAGGCTTTGCTTAGGGCATAACGTTCAAGAAGCATGCACGACAGCTAACATCCTCAGGCAGAAATGTTTTCCCAGGAAACAGGTACCCTGTTCGTGCAAGAGCCAAATTCAACGGGCCCTCTGTCCACAGCTCGGGCGCTACCTAAAGGTGCTCTCAGGGCAATGAAAAGTGGTTACATCTTGGGAGGGAAAGGGGTGACCATCCAGCAGAAAGCGGGGGAGTTGAGTCTTCTGCAGTGACTCGCGGCAGAGACAGCTGTGACTGCAGATGCCGGGAAGCAGACAGGCAAATAAAGGGAACCCCTGGCCTCCTCGCAATGAGGATAGAGCCCAGATAAAGCCGGAACCTGATCAACTGGCTCAGCCGAGTGAGAAGAAACCATCTAAAGGGCATGGGTATCATGCAGTCTGGAAGACGGAAGCCGGAAGGCCAGGCAGGTTTATTACGGAGGCTGGCAGTGAAGGAGGGAGAGGGCATGAGACCAGCAGAGCCCTGAGGTGGCAACAGAGCATCCTATGATGGGAACCCGTGGACACTAGCCACCAGGACCGACCATCTACCTTGGCTCTGACTCTGCTTCACCTGAGTTTGGTGTGCCCCCCTCCCCAGGTCTGTACCCTTCAGGCGAGGGTGGTCTCATCTCCTCCCAGGGCTGGCCACCTCTGTGAATTCACCCACCACCACTCCCATTTCCTGGCCAGCCCCCCCCCCATGCTGGGGGACCACAAGTCACCCTGACCTCGAGGCAAATCACCTCTTGGGGAAGAGCCAGAACTGAGGACCACACCCCCTGGTGGGTCCACTGAGTCCATCAGGGAACAGTGGGGTGCAGACTCCACCCCAGGGAGGTTTCCTTCTCTGAGGGCCTTTTCCCCTTGATGCTTTTCACTTGGTCGGAATGCTTGAACCAGCATTTCTGAGGAACGGTGTCGGAGGAACCTGAATCAATCCTGTGAGATGCTCCTGGAAAAGGAGAAATGATAAGGCTAGGAGACAGGCAAAGAGAGGGGAAGCGGCTTCCAGGTTGTACTTGGGCACCTTTCCCTAGCCGTGAAGAGAGACCAAAGGGGCAATTTCGGTTTCTGCAGGGGCTGCTTTCAGTCTACCAAGAGTCAGAATGCGGGTCAGAGCTACAGTGGGAGGGGTGAGGAGAGACAAGCATGGGTGGATTTGGCTCCTCCTTCTCTCAGCTCCGACATCCAAAGTGACAAAGCGCGATCCATCCTGACACATCCCCATTTGCCATCACCATGGCCACGGTCACAATGTCTCCAGTTCAAGCCCTCATCACCCTTCCATGGTGCCAGGAACTCCAACGGACTCATTTCTCCAGTCCCAACCTCCTATCCCACACGGCCCTCTCTAAGACACAGATCTGACCCCCTCTCCCTTAATGAAAATCCCCAGCCTACAGGACAGAGTCCAACCCCCCGCAGAGCACGCAAGGCCTCTACCTACACGGGTACTGGAGTCGCAGAGGTCACGGCGAACACGCAGACTAACCCTTTGCTGGCTACATGGACGCACGTGTGTTCGGGTGCCCACGTCCTCAGCTGTGCATCGAGGATAGCACGATCAACCAGAGCTGCTGGGACGATTACATCAAAGTTGTAGCAGCCTCGCTCCCCAAGAACCATGACAGTGATGTCTCTACCTGTCCCTCACCTCTTCATAATGAAGGACTAGCCATGAACTCAGGGCCAAAGAAGGCACAGTAGAGATCTACACATGCAGGGACATCGACATAAAAATTAGGTGACCAAAATGTGAAAGAAACCAAAATCAACTTATTATCAAAGTAATGCGAGAAGAGGGAAGGTATGGGAAAAGAAGGAAAACATCACTTTGGGGAGGAAATGTTTCTAAAATATATAGCTCTATGATTTTTTGGACTTCATTTGTTCCAAAGATTAGGAAGATTACATTTCAAAAGCTCACAAAGGAGACACTTCTATTTTTTTGGAAAACTCTTTCTTAATTAATATCTTCAGAGAACTAAGAAGTACTTTTATAGGCTGACTGAATCTTAATAAAATTCTCTGAGAAATTCTGGCATCAGTCACAACAAACACCCTCTTGGAATTTAATTTCCTTTCCAGCATACGACTTACTACGGAAACTCATTTATGATACCACCACAACCAGTCAAAATCTGCCTGGAGGACAAAAACTTCAAAGCCCCACAAAAGAGCCTTATAGGATGGGATGGAAACTGGACCCATACTCAGCCAAATCCTACACCTAACCAAGATTTCCCCACACCAAACTTTCCAGCTTGTACCGCCAGATTCCACTCTTCCATCTCCTACCCAGCCCTTAGCCCGCCCTGCCCTCCCACCTTACACCGTAGCTCTTCCAATGTCTCCTTCCAGCTAGAAATGCCCCCAAACTCGGTATCTTTCTCCCTGCCCAATAAAACAAATAAAAAGGAGACAGAGCACAAAATGGGCAAAGGGAAACTAGCCTTACCCATCTTCAACTTTCTATCAAAGACAGTCCTTTCCGGCCTCCGGTTTTGTTCTCCCTCCTTTTAGATGATAGCAGGGCCTGGAATATTCACCATGAGCAACGGCCACTGGGGTAGGAAGGCAAAAGCTGGAAGAATTATTCTTAAGTACAAAAATGTACCCTAAAAGCCTTTTCTCCCTTGAGGCCAATTCCTACTGGAAGACTTAATCCCATTATCCCGAGTGCCTGTGGGCAAGGGGAGAGAAAGGGGTGAACGCCAACCTTCACTGAGCACCCACCACATACCTCATTTAATATAAGGCAGTGATCCTGATCTTACATATGAGGAGAACAGGCTCAGAGGGGCTGGGGGATGGGCTCAGGAGGTACACTGAGACCTACTGGACACCAAGACTCACGGACTCAAGCTTCCAGTATCCCCAAGTGCTTACATTAAAATATTGCCTGGGCTAGAAAATACTTCACAGTTTACACATTGCTTTTCATATACATTATCTCACTTACTATCACAACCCTGTAGGAGAGCTAAGAATTCCTTTTCCACTATTACAAAAAGGCTATCTGGCTTCAAAGATCATCAGCAAGTTGCGCAAGCCAGCTATAACACTTAACAGTTTGTTTCCTCAGTGTCTGATAGGTGGTAGGGACTCAAATAGTAACTGTTATTAGCATCATAATTTTCACTAATTTCATAGTCCTAAGGGAAAGTAAAATTTACACACACAGACGAGCACACATATAGATACACTACAGACATTTTAAAGATTCAATCTAATTAGTTACGCCTTTACGTGTTGGGGGAGGATATAATTTTACCACTTCAAACTCAGAAATAACCACTAACTGCAGCTTCCAAGAAACTGACCAAAAAAGGATTACAGAAAATGATGTGGTCAAACCCAATATGGATTTTGAAAGCTAATGGAAGAGAACAAAAGGATAGGAGCATTTCAAGTTGTGATAAAATACAAAAAAAAAAAAAAAATCCTCCTCCCCTTCCAGCATCATGGCTTCATCGTTACTGTGCCGTCTGGCCCGGCCATGTCATCTCAACTCGGGGGTGCCCCTCGGCATCCAAACAAGAGAGCCAGCAGATGACCTGGAAGTTCTAGTCAGAGGCCGCCCAGGGGGTCTAGGGAGGAGTGGCCACATTATTACTTCAAGTTATTTTTTTTTTTAATTTTTTTTTTTTTAAAGATTTTATTTATTTGACAGAGAGAGACACAGCGAGAGAGGGAACACAAGCAGGGGGAGTGGGAGAGGGAGAAGCAGGCTTCCCGCCGAGCAGGGAGCCCGATGCGGGGCTCGATCCCAGGACCCCGAGATCATGACCTGAGCCGAAGGCAGACACTTAACGACTGAGCCACCCAGGCGCCCCTACTTCAAGTTATTTTTAACGTGCTGCATCTAACGAACCGTTTGCCTATGAATTACACTCACTTGAAAGGAAACCAGGGAAGTTCAGAAATGCCAGATGCAACAGGAATCGGCTCACGACTTCTCAAGCCACAGGGAAAAAAACGACAGAAGTGTGGTGGTACAAGGATCCCAGGACCCATCAGACAGAAGGAAATCTTTAGTACAATGGCAATGAGAGATCCTGGGGGTGTTCTTCGAGTAAGGCTGCACCAAGACCAAGCCAACCGAGCATCCACTCCAGGCTTGAAGGTTAAAACGAAAGAAAAAATTCAGGTCTGCCGGTAAGATATACCTAATTTTTTCAAAGCACAATTAACAACTTTATAGTCAAGATTGCTAGACAGCCATGTATACTGATGGCCTGCACCACAACAGTATTCATGCTATAAATCTAGTACCAATTACTATTAGTTTTTTATTTTGTTTTGTTTTTTGCAATCTTTCTTGCATCTTATCTGTTGTTAAGTCCATCCTCATTTCCATAATTTTCGGCTGATGTTGACGTCGTGTGACTGATTAGTCTCACAAGGAAAAAGATTTCAGTCCCCCTCAGAAGCTGACTCTTGCCTCCACCAGATTATCTAGTTCTGTTTTTATACCCCATTTCAGAGAAATGGAAACTGAAGTCCAGATAGGGCCCATCCAAGGTCATCCTCCTTGCTCATGTACCTAGGACTAGAACTAGGGTTCAAAAGGCCCACGGTGTGGGTCTCCAGCCCCATCGATGTCGCAAATGACCTGGCATACTTGTGTCCTGAATACAAAGTTTATTTGAAAAAAGAAAAAAGGCCAACATGAGTCATCGCTGTTGTCAAGGGGCACCACACAGGCTGTTCTAAGAAAGCATCCAGCTTCTCCAGAACCACTTGTTTCCGCAAAACGAGCCTCAGCCAGGGAATAAAGAGCCATGTCTTATTCCCCTTCAGGATACCCAGGACCCTGTGAGCAGCTGTGCGGCTGGCCTTTGCGGACCTGCTGGCCCAGCCCAGGGAATCCCTGACATTTCCTATGCAGAGGGACTGGGGTGGGTGGGTGTGGGAGGAGGTCAGAGTTGTGCTTTCAGACAGCTCCCTGCGGCAGTCAGGATTTCATACAGTCCAATCCTGCTCACCTTGGAACCCCTAACTAGCTCACCCACTCAGGGATTCCCTCCTCAACTTCCCCAGGACAAAAGCACTGCAGTGTGGGAGGTGAACCTGACGGATGGGGAGGGGCGGGACCTGACCCAAGCGGTGGAGGAAGCAACGCTCAGCTCCCTCTCGCACCCCTTACAGGAACTCCCCATCCGGTCTTCAGACGCCAGATGTGTCCCCAACTCTCCAAGCCTGACCCCTCTCTCGGGGTCTGCCCCAACGGAGGCGGAGAGCAAGCAAAACCCACTCCCCAGCGCTCTACCCCGCCACCGGCTCGCCTCCGGTCCCCGGTGCTCGCCCCCGGAGGGCCTCCCTCTCTCCCTCCCTCCTCACGCGCAGGGCCCTCCGGCCGGACACTTGCCCATGCAGTCGGAGAGCCGGAGCGCACCCCCTTTCTCCCCGCCCGCGGAGGAGCCGCGTCTCCCGCCTTCCCAAACGGGGACCTCCCGGCCGCCCCGCCTCCGGCCCGGGACCCCCCCCCCCACCGCGTCCCTGCGTCCCCCGGGGTCCGCCCTGCACCCGCACTTCCCGCCCGGCCCATGCGGGCTAGCGGTCCGCCCCAACTTTTCCGGCCGCGGCCCCGTTCCCGCAGCGGCGGGGATTCCCGTCCCGAGCCGCGACTGGCGGGCGGGCTCGCGTCCCCTCGGCCCCCGCCCGCTCCGCCGGCACGAGTTGCGCTCGGGACCGGCTCGGCGCCCGGGCCTCGGCCGGCAACCCGGCGCGGAGGCGGAGCCGGCGTGGCGGGAACCGCGCTGTCCCGGCGCGGGCAGCCCCGCGCGGTGCCGGGCGCCCGATCCCCGCGCCCGCCCGCCGCGCCGCCGCGCCGCTCCCTGCCCACCTGCCCGCGGGCGCCGGCGCCGCTCACCTCCTCCCGTGCCGCCGCCGCCGCCGCCGCCACTGCCGGGAATACGTGGCAGTGGCCGCCGCCGCTCGCGCTCCCCGCCTCGCCTCGCCTCTCCTCTCGGCGCCCGCGCGGGCGGCTCCGGCGCGCTGGACCGCAGCGCCAGGCGCCCTCTGCCGCCGGGAAGCCGAATCCTCTCGCCCTAACCCTAACTCGCCCGCCGCCCCCGCCCGGACCTCGGCCGCAGCCCACCGCCTTCGCCCCGCCCCCGGCCCCCGGCCTGGCCCGGCCCGGCCCGGCCCCAACGCTCGCCTCCGAGCCGGTTCCGCAGGGCCGCGGGACCAGTCCCGCGTGCCGGGCCCGGGCCGCCGCCGCCTCCAGGGAGCCTGCCCTGACCATCCAGCCGCTAGGCGCCGCCGGTACAGGTCATCCTCGGGCTGACACATTTCCTGCTTCTGGGACTGCGTCGCCCACGAGGCAGTACAATCGGGGGGGGGGGGGGGGAGCCAAACACCACGTCTCTCGCGTTCACCATTCTCCCCGCTAGGGCTAGGTTAGCGCCCTGCCTGGAATACCGAAGTGCGCAATAAACACTTGTTGAGGGAGCGAAAGAGTGAATGAATGAGTAGAGATTTGTGCAGCTCACCACAGGAGGCTTTTAAACCTCAAGCGGACGGATATCTTGACCTGGATTTGTTTTTGTAAATTACACAGGCACGTGCTCGGCTTCGCTTGAATAAATGGGATTCACAATTTCCCACCTCAGACCAGCACCAAAGCCCCGCAAAGCCCACAGCTAAATGTTATTCGGGGCATTTAGTCGAATAGACTTAGGTTTTGGATCTACCACTTACAAGCCGGGAAATCTCCGGAAAGCTAATCTCCCTGGGCATGGTTACCTCATCTATAAATTAAGAATAATAAAATCTTTGTCAGATGCGTTGTTGTGAGGATCAGATGAGATCATGCGTTGTATGTAAAGCGCTTTGCCCAGCTGCACCCCCCCCATACACACACACGCCCTGTAGACTGTAGTCTACCTAAAATGGTCGCTATTTTTAGTATTATTACTGATCTAGTAGTAGGAAAAACTACAGGCAAAATGTAAAAAAAAAAAAATGGCCACCTTTCACCTGAGGACAACCTGTGGGACTGTCATCTGCCCAAGAGGCCTCTCCAGTCCCTCCTCTCCTCACCACCAAGAATTAGCTGGTGTTGATTAGTTAAAGAGCTGTAGAGCTTGCTCTCCTACCGGGTTTTCAACCAGCATTTCTCTGTCTCAATTAAGGAGTGTTTATTTTATTGCAAAGGCAGTAAATAGTTTGAGCCTGCCCCCCCATCCGTCTATCCCCCCAGCAGTCTACTGCCTCCTCCTCTTCCCTTGGCCCCTCTCTCCACACCTGGAGGCCAATCTTTTCACTTTTGACTGTCTGCTTCCAGCTCCTCACTTAAAGCAGCAGTGAGGAAAGTGTCCTGGCCTCAGATGGGACTGGGCTGGAATTCCAGCCCATCCCCAGTGGGCTTTGGGCACCTCAGTCCCCTCGGGGGTAAACTGTAGAGAATAACACTTATCTGTGGCATTGGGAGAGAATTGGTGACCCAGTCTCTGAGTGAAGTCCCTGGAACGTAGGAGTGTTTAATAAAAGGTAACTATTGATTGATTATTTTAACAAGCATTTAGGGAGCATCTACCGAGTGGTACAGGTGCTGGAAGAGTGAGGAAACTAAGCATGGGGGAGGTGAGATGCCTGCCTTCAAAGGAGTTGGAGTTCCAGGAGATGAGACAGGCGGGTACATACCGACACCCGTGCTAGGGCGGAGGGATGGGGGACATGTATGCCATTAAATATGAAATTAGCAAGCCTCAAGTTCCAAACTGGGGCACTGGTATTACCGTGTGGCTTGCTTGAATTCATTATAATTGTAAATGCCATTTTCCTCTAAATATTATGTACATAACTTCCCAAGGCCACTGCTAAAAATTAATGAATAATTTTATGAGGCAAGCAGAGCCATTTGATGTAGGATTCAGCCCCTTAATAAGGTGACTCCAAATGCTTCCTTATACTAGTAATAACATCTATATTGCATCTTTGTGAAAGCACCATAATTTATAAGTTAAAGCTCCGTATCTTGCAATGCATGTCTAAGAAGGGAAGTTCACACGTTGTTGCACTAATGACCTCTAGTGAATCATACCTCAGTACGCATGGCCTTGCTGCAGCCCTCTGGGGGTGACCTGGGCTAGGTTATGTGACATGCTTGGGCCAGTGGGATGTAAGCAAACACTGAAAAAGCAGAGACGACTGATGAGCCCTTGTGCCTTGTGCTCGCTGTCTTGGGATGCCGTGAAGGAAGTGAAGACAGGTGGTGGTGAGGATAGGTCTGTGGAAGACATGCCATGCTGGGTCCCTGTGCGACCCTGGGAAGGGGACAAGGACTCACACTCAGGACAGATGAGGAAACACTGCCTGGTGCCTCAGCGATGTGCCCTGTTGTGCTGTGCTGGGCCGGGGATAAACCGTATCGGCCGTGAAAGAGGAGGGGGAGGCCTCCAACGGGGAAGTCTGAGCGCCTCAGAGCGTTTGCAGAAGAACCCTCAGAACCCAAATTGGGTTTGTGACCTGGCTGTAGCTGCCAGGAACAGAGGTCGGCGGTGTTGTTCATAAACCTGCTCCCTGGGCCCCGTGCATGCCTGTTGAGTGGTCTCTACAGCAGGGGTCCCAGGCTCATCCCCTTGGGGGGCGTGGGTGGGGTCTGTGGAGAGGTTTTGGCCATTCAAAGCCAACCCGAGAGTCATAAGAGCAATGCAAAGCTAAATGTTTTTCTCTCTTGTATCAGTGGATATTATATTTGTGATAGTTGGGGGGTGAGGGTTGATTTTGGTCATTTTTTGGCAAAATGAAAAGTCGGCAACCTCAGTTTCGCCCCCAACCGTTTTTGTACCAGTACCGGTCCGTGCAAACTGGAAGCCTCAGAAATGAGCGGTTTTCAATCTCAGCCACCTGGGCAAGCCCTGCAAGGTCTCAGCAGACTTAGTAGCCTGTCACTCGGTCTACTGTTGTTGCGACTATTGGTCCAGTCACGTGCACCCAGCAACCTCTGTTTCCCTTCCTGCCTCACGTCTACTTGGCAGTCCTATAGCTCCATGGTTAGAACATGGGGCTAACGAGGCTTCACTCCCAGGACTTCATCTGTGCTCGTGGTTCTGGAGATGTCCTGCTGGGAACGAAGCCCTGGGTTTGAGGTCTGGTCAGTGACCGCGCATGTGTGTGTGTATTGAGATGATTCTTTCTGAGGTCACCAAACACTGTTCTAGCGAAGGAAAGCCACTTAACCCTAAGAAGAGATACTGTTTTTAGTCCCTGTTAACAAAGGGGAAAACTGAGACCTCAAACATTTAAGTAAGGCCTAGCTGAATACAGAGGTCAAACCTTTGGGTGTGAGTTGAACTTCAATCTGATACAAATTCCCAGAAGCCTGACCTTCTGGAAAGACTTTTTTTAGAACTAGGCAAGGGGCGAAATTTATCTTCCCTAATCCTCGAGGGGAAAATACCCAACTTCGTATACTTGCAGAGGAGTAGAGCATTAAGTCCCAGACATTTGCATTTCCACCAGAAGCTAGCCTAGCCATTCCATCCACTTAGCTAGAATTTGAATTCTTCAGAGAAAACTACTGCATAAGTATCGAGTATTAGAATAAAAATGTCTTTTTCTTACTGGTAGTAATGTCGAATGTATTTTTTTAAACAAAGACTCTGAACACCATTATACTTACTCAATTCTACGGTAAAGGGTAAAGGTAGCCTCGTGCACTTCCAGAAAGCTATCAAACCCCGTCTAAGGAAAAGTTTAAAGATCTCCGCTTTCATTTGTACAGAGTCGCCGGGGCACTCATGAAAAGTTCGACCAGGATCTTCGCGCTCACTGCCTCTGGTTTTGTGAAATTTAAGTCTGCAGCTAAAGGACGGGAAGGACTCCCTACATCTTCCCGCTGCCAGCAACCTGAGCAAACCCTCAAGCCAAGAACACCAGTGGATTCTTTCAATTCAGTTTCTTCACAACTTTCTCCCTGCCTGCAAATGTTAAGTTTCTATTTCAGGATAAATAAGAGCTTCATTAACTAGCCTGTCTTCAGGCTTCTCTAATTCCTTTAGAGTTTCATTTTTTTATTTTGTTTTGGTTTGGTTTGGTGTTTGCTTGGGAAAATGAGACCCCACTAACACCACCACCACCCCCCGCCAGAGTCCCATTAAATGCGGAACAGGCCACATGGGCAGGATGGAAGCTCAGCTTTGTTCCGTAGGTTGTAAATAGTCCACTTCAGGTTCTAAATTCCAAACCGAAAAGCAGAACTTCTTAATTATCTTAGCTCTCCGATCCATAATCTCAAGATCTTCATCAATGACTCCTAGACCAGCTGTCCCTTTTAGTCTGGCACACTTGTAACATCAAAAGGTGTTTCTGAAAAACTGCGTCCTTGTCCCCAGTTGAGCTTCATCATTTTCAGAAAGCACTGGTATGGTTTCTAGCCCATACTTAACTTCTCAATCAGTCCACACATATTTACCGAGCACCTTATATGTGCAGGCGGTGTATTGAACTTTGTGGGTACAGAGGCAAGCAAAAAGACACGGTCCTTTCCCTCCCTAGAGAAGCTCACAGACCAGTGGAGAGAAAAATAAATATATAATTACAAATTCTGCTTAGTGTTTTGAAAGAGAAGACCAAGGTACTCTTAGAGAGTTTAGTAGAGAGACCTAGTTTTAAATTGAGAGGTCTGGGAAGATCTTTCTGGAAGTGACCATTAAGCAGAGGCTTGAGAGATGAATGGGTATTGGACCAGTGAGAAGCGCATTGGGTCCATAGCTCTCCTCACCCACGGCTTCTGCATCTCTTAGATAATGACCAAGATGTGTAACTTCTCAGAGCCTCATTCCTCTCAGAGAAGGGTCCTGGAAGCCCTGTCTCCACACGGGCACAGGGCAGGGACAGCCCAGGGTCTGCCTCCCCCACTCAGCCCTCACTCGGCTCTCTGAACGCCTGACTCCCCTTCGCAGCTCTAAGGTTAGCCTTGCAAGTAAATACGACTTAGGTTAGCAGTGCAGGCGAGTCTCTTACCCGCTTCCTGCATGTGTGTGCCATCTCTACATCCAAGCTGTAAACTCTTGGAGAGCAGATGGCTCTGTATTAGTCTCCTATTGTAATGCTCACAGTGCCTGGAAGAGAGCTTGGCTAGTAGCTACTGCACCCATTCAATGGGATTGCATTGTATCTCCGCATTCAGTAGTGCGACAAACAACTGATGTGAAATCACAGCCAAATTAGGTAAAGTCTGCGTTAGCAAAGATGAAAAGAAGCTGGCATGAAGTGCCTAGGTGTGGATGTGCTCCCTGACGCTTCGAGGCATCACCTCGAATGGCTTTGACTCTGTTAGGCCACACTTCCTCAGCTCTAAGACTCCTCCACGGTAGGATGCAACATGGATTTAACTAGTTTACCTTCCTGAGAGTGAGGAGGAAGGCAGGGGGGCTGCTTTCAATGTATGCACATATTGAGAGGCATGTTATGATTTCAGAAGCATCAGGATGTTCCCAGAAAGTATGTCTTAGAATAAGGAAGAAAAAGAAATCAGAGACGGCTGGGTGGCTCAGTCAGTGAAGCGTCTGCCTTCGGCTCAGGTCATGATCTCAGGGTCCTGGGATCGAGTTCCACGTGGGGCTCCCTGCTCAGTGGGGAGTCGGCTTCTTCCTCTCCCTCCGCCACTCCCCCCACTCATGCTCGCCTGCTCTCTCTCAAATATATAAATAAAATCTTGAAAACAGTATCAGTACTCATCACTTCTTTTCATGGGATGTAACTTAAACTTTCTCTTTTGCCTGCCTCCTGTCCACACCATTATCTTTTCTCTTTCTTTTCTTTTTCTTTTTCTTCAAAAACAATTTTTTTTTTTTGGTAAGAGTGCCTAAGATTCCTTCTGACAAATTATTCTTCCTCATTAGATAGAGTCTGCTGAAGTATTTCATCAAGGTGACTAGCTTTTCCTTAGTGAAGGGAAGGGCACCTGACCCAACTCAGTCCACTCAGACATGAACAGAACGTGGGACGATGATCAGAATGTCAAAAGCCTGGTCATGGATGGAGCTTACTCATCCCGGATGTCAGATGCAGATAAGACTGTCCAGAAGCTTCTTCCACAAAGACCCTTTAAAACTGCCCGGTTCCAGAGTTAGTTTCTGTTATTTATAGTCAAAGAATGCTAAATGGTTCAGTGCCCTTAACCGTTGGTACATCTAGAACTGGAGTTTTTAACCTGGGGTCCAAAGGCCTGGAAATGGTCTATGGATGGGCATGCGGGACAAACATGATACAATTTTTCTATCTGTAGACAAACACATTTTTTTGGTGAGAAGTTCTGCAGACAGTTTTTGTTAGATTCTCAGAGGGATCTCTGGCTGAAAATAGATTAGAAACCATCGATCCCAGAGCAAGGGTTCTTAACTAAGGTCTATGAGTGAACTGGGGTGGGGGAAAATTATGTCTTTGTTTTCACAAACGTACATTCACGTTCCGTTTAATTATGAACACAAGCAACAAGCTACAGTATTGTTAGCAATACCTGTGACTTCGCCACCAGTAGAAGTCAAATATTTTCATATCACATTATAGTGTTGCAGACATCTCAAAATATAATTTACACCTCTCACTACTTTAAAATTACAGTGTTATTAGACCCACAGCTAGGTCTTGCTATTGAATGTGTTAATAAAGAAGCATATATAATTATTTGACCACCAAATACTTCAGTATTTATAACTGCATCTCAATAGAATTGGTTCCCTTTGCAATCCCGTATGCTTTATTTTATTCAGATCATTGTTCTGAGAAGAGGTCCAAGAGCTTCGTCGGGCTGCCAAGAGGTCAGTGATACAAAAAGTTTAATAGCCCCCTTAGGAAAAACTTAGTAGGCCGGTCTCCTAGCCTTACCTATATTGATTCAAGAAAGCTAGGCTCTATCCTATGGTTTCCCCCCCCTTTCTACAACTCAACATATTGGCTCCCAGCATCGCAACCTCTGAATTCTGCGAAAGCAGCAGGCATTGCTGGTGGCTCAGAGAAACACACGGGCTCCTGTGCATCATAGGAAAGGAACAAAAGCAAAATAAATAAGGAAATAAATTTTTTAAAGGAAGAGAAAGAGATCCGGAATAGGTAAATCCACAGGGACAGAAAGCTGATTAGTCGTGGCCAGGGGCTGGAGGGAGCGGACGTGAGGAGGGACTGCTTAATGGGGAGCACGATTGCTAATGGATGCAGGGTTTCCTCTGGGGGTGATGAGACTGTTACGGAAGTCCATGGAGGTGACGTTACGCAGCACAGCCCTGCGAGTGTACCAAATGCCATTGAATTACACATGGTTAAAGGGTTAATTTTACGTTACGTGAACTCCATCTCAATAAAACATAACATAAAGTGATAAATAAGTAAGAGGAAACTCCATTATAAATTCACCTGGGAATTCAAGGTCCTATTTAGGGGAATAAAGAAAATAGAAAATAGATCCCAAGGTTTTATGATCTTTTGTTTCCCTCTTTGCCCCCCCCACTCTACCCTCCCCCCCAGTTGCTCATGTACACTGCAATTTTCAATCACTTATGAAATTGCTAATGTGTACTTTAGCCTACACATTAAATTCCGGTTTGCACTTCTGCATATTAAAACACACCACTAAATACTCATCTGACAAGCTATATTTTAAACTTCAAACAAGGTTTTATTGTGCCTGGATGCATTTTAATATACCTACTAAATTTTAGCTGGAGTGAAAAATGGCTGGCAACGATGATTGATAAGGGAGGGTAGAGTCCCTCCCTTTCTATCCCACACATTCGGCTTCCGCTTGGGGGACCAGGGATCGGCAACCCCCACTGCTTGAGAGCTCCAGAGAACTTTCCGGAAAAGATTTCAGACATGATCTTATTGCCTCAAGCAGGGCGTGAGGGGGATCACCGCAAGCCTTCCCATTCTAGTAACCTACCGGGCCCCAGGACCTCAATGCATCCCATTAGAGCTTTTGGTCTTTGCCTGAACTAGGTCAGAACAGGCTTGGATTAACTTTCCACAAGCCCCTCTCATAGCCTTCCTAATTCTCCTCTCTGCCAGGATTCTGAAATTCCTTTCCTGCTCACCGACCCCTGTGGCTGCCCACAGCCTGCAGGAGAATGCCCAGGCAGCTCAGCCCAGAAAGAGAAAACGAGAACTGACATTTTTTGAGGCAGAGATAGCGCCCAGTGCTGGGTTAGGGCTTCACATCAGGTATGTCATTTCATTTTAGGAAGAGCACCACTGTTTCTTCATGGCCATTTGGGGGCTGAGGAAACTAGGTACAGCGTCATGAAAAGTCACACTGGTCTAGTCTGCACCACGTTTCCCTGCCACTCTTCTTCCCAACCTTTTTTCCTCTGCTGTTTTGGACTGTTCCGCCAGGCTCCTCTACTCTCCCCTCTGAGGGCAGGGACTGTGTCTTCTTCCTCTTTGTATTTACTGCAGTACCCAGGAAGACAGAAACTGCTTGATTCTCTCAATCAGCAAGAGATTTGCTTTTTCAGGCCTGAGCCCTGCACCTCTGTCCCAGCTCCTGTGCATCTCTTCCCTCTGCCCCCCGGGAGTCTGACGGGGCTCTGAGTCCTTCTCTCCTGCCTGCCCTGCACAGGTGAGCCAGGCTTCACTCGGAGCTAGAACCCTTGTAGCCAGAAGATGAAAAGGGCTCTTTTTACCCTTTACATGTCTAATGACATCATCCCTTTCAGACTTTAGGAAATTCATAGGAAATGAAGTATGGCCACTTACTCAGAGATTGAGCAGGTGTCTGAAGGCTGCTGGGGTGGGGGGATGGTATGTGGTTCGTATTGGCAGGAAGATGAGGTGCAATGGAATCAAGCACCTACAGGACAGGACAGGGGCCTTGGGATGGGAGACATGGAGGGGAGACACAGCTGCCTGCAACATGTTGTTTCAGCGATGTTGGAAGACCCCCAAAGGTCTGCAACCATGTTCCCCTGAGCTTGTAATGGTTTCTTCTTTCCTTTTGTGTTCAGAATTCCTAGCATTTCAGTTCTCGGTTTTGGATTATGTGGCTTTTTCCCTGATGTGCCATCTTTCCTAGATGTACAGGTCGGGAAGATGAATGAGGGGTGGGGAGGTGGGTAATACCCACATGTTTTCTGCGAACATGGGCCCAGCTAGGGAAAGGCAAAGAAGACCAGAACGAGTTGCCTTCACTCAGTTTCTGCAGAGGACTAATTGTCACTTTGGGGACACTTTGACAGGTACAGGGAGTTAGGAATGCAGGACAAGGAGTCAAGAATAGGGTAGGAGAGTAAGGAAGAGTCTACGGGGGGAAAGGACTGATGGTGAGTGGGGCAGACACTGAAAACCCTTGACGTGGGTCCGCCTGACCGGTTCCCTGAGATGGACAAGCCCAGGCTGGCCCGGCAGCAGCCCATGGAACTCCAGGCCCTCCAACGACAGGCTGCAGATGAGAGTTCAGACAAGCAGCTGGGGCCAGGTGGAGCCATGGAGAGATGAAGGAGCAGTCAGCCAAGAACCACAAGCAAGCAGGAAGTTGGAATGAGTGACGTCATAGCTTCCCGCTGTAGGACGAAGCCCCAGCCCAGCGTTTGTGGGAAGGGAAGGGAAGTGGAGGGCTGGCCTCGAAGAGCCAGCTGCCCCTGCAGCAGAGGGACTGACGGACTGAGCCGTTTCTTCACGGGAGATCCAGGTGCAAGGTGGGGCCTGAGAATCAGGAACAAGGCAGAAGCACCTCGAGCCGTGTGAGAACAAGGTCTTCAAAGACAGAGGCACCAGAGTTTTAAAAATTATTATTTTTGTGGCAAAAAAAACCACAACATAAGATGCACCATTTTAACCAATTTAAAGTGTGCAATTCAGCAGCATTAAGTACGTTCACAGTGCTGTGTGACGTCATGGCTATCTGGTTCCAGAATATTTTCATCACCCCAAATGGAAACCCCATGCCCATTAAGCAGTCGCTCCCCACCCCCAGCCCCTGCCCCACCAGCCCCTGGCAACCACACTTGCTTTCTGTTTCCATGGATTTGTCTGTTCTGGGTGTTTATGTAAATGAAATCATACAACCTGTAACCTTCTGTGTCTGCCTTTTTTCATTTAGCATGTTGTGGAGGCACATCCATGTCATATAGCATGTGATGGTGAATTTTTCTGTGTCCACTTGACCGAGCCATAGGGTGCCCAGATATTTGGTTAAACGTTCTGGGTGTGTCTAGAAGGGTGTTTCCGGTTGAGATTAACATTTGAGTGGATAGACTGAGAAAAGGAGATTGTTCTCCCCAGTGTGGGTGGGCCTCACCCAATCTGTTGAAGGGCTGAATAGAACAAAAAGGCTGAGTAAGGGAGAATTTGTTCTCTCTCTCTCTCTCTCTCTGCCTGACTGTTTTCGAGCTGGAGCATCAGTCCTTTCCTGCCCTTGGACTCAGATCTAGACTGGAACCTACATCATCAGCTCTCCCGAGTTTCCAGCCTACAGACCGCAGGTCTAGGGACTTGTCAGCCTCCATAATCACGTGACCTATTTCCTTATTACATATATGACATAATATTATTGTATGGCATATATTAATATACTGTATTTATATTTATTAATAGATAATATTAATATATGAGAGATATATGTATATCTTCTATTGGTTCTGTTTCTTCTGGAGAATCCTGGCTAATACATAACATGCATCAGCCCTTCATTCCTTTTAATGGCTGAGTAATATTCCTTGTACAGATACACTGCATTTCTGTTTATCCATTTGCCAGTTGAGGGCATTTGGGTTGTTTCCACCATGCACCACGTTCTGAATCCTGATTAAGTCAAGTCATTGAACCTCTCTGGGCATCCCTTTCATCACATGTGAAATTCTCACAAGGATTAAATGAGATAAAGCACATAAAAGCCTGATACAGAGAGGAAAATCAACAAACTGGTGTCCTTAACTGACATGGGGACCCAGATCAAAGTGGGCCCAACAGCAGAACCATCTTGCAGTGGATTCGGGATCCTCAAATTCCCCTCTCAAATCAGAAGTGGGCCCCAAGTCAGGGCAGGTGGAGCACAAGACGTCTGAGTTCTGAGGGCAGGAAATTGGACCCTTCCTTGCCCTCCCCCTCTCCCTAGCACACACACTTAGGGAACTGAGGCTCTAAATCCGGGCCCCAAAGCATGAGTATACCTCTGTTTCACAGTGTCTTAGGCCAATAAATATTGTGAGGAAATGTCTCACATTTAACTTGTTAGAAATACCACACATTTTGCAAAGGTCTGAAAGAGAATGCACACACTGCCATCCTGCCCGATCTTAAAAATAAGCCCTCTTCAGCTTTATTTACAACTTTTGTTCAGATTATTCCATAGCACGCACTCACATTATATAAAACTTGTGAAAAAAATAACACCTATTGTTCCCTAAATCACAGTAATTTCCTAAGTTTACACTTACATTCAGGTTTTTTTTTTTTTATGTTCTGTAACTGTAAATGTCTCTCTTAAAGATATCATAAAAGGCAACCTGAAAAGTGAGTTTAAATGCACTGAGTCTTCCTTGCTAAAGGCACACAGACAAAACAGCTTATTCCACGTTCAGAGGTGGCCAAATCAATGGCCAACCTAACAGCACTGGCCTGGGGCTCACGAGGTTCGGGGTGCGTGGCCTACTGAGGCCACGGGCATGTCCCTTAACTGCTCTGAGCCTCAGTTTCCTCATCTGTGCAATCCGCTCATTCGGCAGCACTCCCCGAGGACCACCGGGCGCCAGGCACTGTGCCAGGCTCCGAAGTTACAGAGATGAATAAGACCGACACCCCTTGCCCCAGAAACCCACAGTCAAGCAGGAAAATGGAAACCCATAGTCAAGCAGGAAAATAACACGCTTAACCCCTTACTGTGAGCCAGGGACTGTTGTGCATTTCACATGTGTTAGCCCACCAGATCCTTCTAAAACCCCTATGAGATGGCTGGTGTTATTAGAGATACTATTCTTATCTTCATTTCGCAGATAAGAAAACTTAGAGCTCAGAGCAGTGCAGGCATTCACATGGCTGGTCAAAAGCAAATGCAAGCAGTCTGGCTTTAGAGCCTGCCCTGTTGAGCCCCACACGACTATGCCCCCATGTGTATTTACATGATAGGCTTCCGTGCAAATGACAGAAGAGCGTAGAGCCAAGCAGTTGATTTTACCTGAACAAAGTTATGGAAGGCATCAGACACGACTGCATACCTTGGCCAAGAAGAATGAGTAGGATCTCACCTGGCAGGGGTGGGAGACAGAAACAGAGAGCTGAGAGCAAGAGCAAAATTCGAGGTGGCCGAGTGTGTGGCATGGTCAGGGGTGTGAAGAAGCCCCTGGTGAAAAGATCAAGGCCATACAGTGAGAATGAAGACTAAGGACACAGGTCCACCCTGCAGGACATTCCAGCCCTTAATCCTGTGATTTGCTACATATTAAATCTACAGTCCTTCATTTAAGGACGTGTAATGTTTATGTCTACATTAGCAATCAGACTGGGGTTTAAGAAAGCGTATACCTCTCTATCTTAACACCTGAATTTTCTTTAACCAGTTTAATAGAGTGTGTGGTATATTTCAATGTGCATATTGGAATATGTGATATTTACTGAGCAAACATGATGAGCGTTAAATCAGCGCACAGCATCCTCTCCATTCCGACTGTACTGCCATCGTGGAGGGAGAGCCTCATGTCCTGCCTGCAGCCCCTGCTTTCTTCTGTGCCCTGCCTTCTGTGGGGCATTAATCTAATCCCTCTGATGTCCTGGGTTCTCCCTCATTTGCATGGCCGGCCACTGCATAAAGCCTGTCCTCTTTGGCATAGCATTCAGCACCTTTCTCCATCCTTTGTGGTCTAGCCCTCAACACCGTCTCCCACCACTCATCACCCTTCTACCCTCACCCCATCTAGCCCAAGTTCCAGCCCACACTAAACCACTCCCCATCCAAAGCGCGTGCACCTGCTCCTTCTCGGACAGCTCCAGACAGCCGGCCACTCCTTCCTCCCGCAGCTCTCTGCTCTTAACTGAATGGCAGTACTCCCCCAATCATCCGGCTCTATCTGAAACACTTCGGTACGTTTCCCCAGGGTTCACATGGGCTGCTCTTCATGTGGTCACTCAGCCAACAAATACATACACATCTAGTGACCATATGAAAACCTGACCTGTTAATCTATAAATATTGACACAGTTAAGTGGTCACTACTTACAAAGAAATGTATAGGGAATTTTTTTTAGCCTTTTACTTAATACATCAGTTCATTCACTAAATACATATTGAGCGCCTCCTCTGTTCCATGCACACACTAGACTCTAGAGCAGTGACCAAGGCAGTGGTTAGCAAACTGCTACCATGGAGCTTACAGAACATTCTAGATGGGAAAAACAGATGGGTTTAAGAAAAGAATAAACATGATCCTGACAGGCTCCAGCAAGTTCTAATCAGCAAGGACTCCTTAACAGGAAAGGATATCGTAATTGCAGGGAGCTACTTAGAGGGAGGTGTCATGGATGGCCTCTCCAGAGAGGCCATGTTTGCACTGACGTCTGATGAAGGGACGTGGGCCAGCCATGAGAAGAGCTGAGGCAACAGCATCCTGAGCCAAGGGGACAGCAAATGCAAGGGTTCAGAGGTGGAAAAGGGCTCTGCAAGTATTTGGAAGGGAAAGGAGCATAGTGTGACTGCTGGGAAAGTTCAAGAGGAGGAGAACTAGGGCTGTCACAAGATGAAGTGAGAGAAAGTATATGGAGTGTGAGTGGAGGCTCAGTAAATTCTAGCAGCGTATCGATCGTCATCATCGTCATAGGAGCCTGGGAGGATAGAAGATCAATCACGCAGGTCACTGCAGCCCATGGTAGGAAATCTAGGTTTTAACCTAAAAACAATTGCAAGTCATTGATGGGCTTTTAGCATTGTTCCCCTGGCTGCTCAGGGGAGGGGACGGGGGGTGGGGGAGTCAGAGCAGGACAAGAACAGAAGCAGGGAGAGGAACTAGGAGGACTTCATAATAATTGGGACAGGAACAAAAATGGCTAAAATTAACAACTCAAGAAACAATAGGTGTTGGCAAGGATGTGGAGAAAGGGGAACCCTCTTGCTCTGTTGGCAGGAATGCAAACTGGTACAACCACTCTGCAAAACAGTATGGAGGTTCCTCAAGATGTTAAAAATAGAGCTACCCTACGACCTAGCAATTGCACTACTAGGTATTTACCCAAAGTATACAAAAATACAGATTTAAAGGGGTACATGCACCCCGATATGTATAGTAGCATTATCAATAATAGCCAAACTATGGGGAGAGCCCAAATGTCCATCAAGTAAGAATGGATAAAGAAGAGGTGGTGTGTGTATATATATATATATATATATATATATATATATATATTCCACTGAGTAATATTCCACTGCGTGTGTGTGTGTATATATATATATATATATATATACACTCAGCCATCAAAAAGAATGAAATATTACTCAGCCATCAAAAAGTATGAAATCATGCCTTTTGCAACAAAGTGGACGGAGCTAGAGTGTATCGTGCTAAGTGAAATAAAGTCAGCCAGAAAAAGACAAATACCATATGATCTCACTCCTATGTGGAATTTAAGAAAAAAAATCCAGATGAACATATGGGGAGGGGGAAAAGAAAAAAAGGAGAAAGGGAAACAAGTCAAAGTGACTCTTAACGATGGTGAACAAGCTGAGGGTTGATGGGGGGAGGTGGGTGGGGGATGGGCTAGATGGGGGATGGGTATTAAAGAGGCACTTGTCGTGATGAGCACTGGGTGTTGTATGTAAGGGATGAATCACTGAATTCTACTCCAGAAACCAATATTGCACTGTGTCAACTAACAAAATTTTAATTTAAAAAAATAATAATTGCGACAAGAACTTCATATGAAATGTTTAAACACTTATCTTCTATCTTCATACAATTCATAAAAATGAAATTGTGCTTTTTTAGTCAGCGATATACTTTGGCAGAAGATGTGTGTGTCTTCTGATGTCCGTGTTGAATGATGGATGAATTGAAGTTGCTCTCTCAAGAATGCGATGGGCTGTTTTCCAACACCAACCACCAGATCTCTGAGTCTCTGGGTCCCTCCTGCGTGCCCCACAGTTCAGTTCAATTCTGACACTAACGACCTGGGGTTTGGGTCAGATCCCACAACTTAAACAGCTCGGTTGCACAGGACCGCCCTCACTCCAGACGTCAGTCTCAAGTCCCAAGGCGCCTCTACTTCGGACCAGCAGGCTGTAAATCGGCAGTTCACACCCCCCCTCCTCAGGTTCAATAATTTGCTAGAATGGCTCACAGGACTCAGGAAGACACTTCACTTACTATTATCAGTTTATTATAAAGGGTACAGTTCAGGAACAGCCAAATGGAAGAGATGCATGGGACAAGGAAGTGGGGGGCAGTGCATGGAGCTTCCGTGCTTTCCTGGGACATCTCCCAGCCCCTCAGTGTGTTTGCCAAACTGGACGCTCTCCCAACCCTGTCATTTAGGGGTTTTATGGAACTGTCATCAGGTTGCCATGATCCACTCAATCCCCAACCCTCACTTTTCTCCCCAGAGGTTGAGGGGGGGAGGGGCTGAAAGTTCTAGGTCTTTCTGGCCGCATGCTCCCATTCTGAAGCTATCTGGGGGCCCACCCAGAGTCACCTCTTTACAACAAAAGATATTCCTAGCATCCCTCACACTCAAGAAATTCCGAGGGATTTAGGATCTCTGTGTCAGGAACCAAAGACAAAGACCAAATATATATACTTTTTATGATGCCACACCCACCATTGGACTAATTTAAGTATTTTATCTGAGAAGAACACTCTTGTTTATTGCATCTAAAATTTAAAAAATAAATAAACAAACAAACTAGGTTAACTTCCAGTGGCACTCTTGAGAGGGCAGCATAAATATAACTAACTGCTAAGATGTGCCTAAATGGCATAGGACATGCCAGGTAGACCTTGTCGTTTTGTAATAACCCATTGACTTCCCTGTGCATTACCCTCATGGCCCTATTAGTTCCCAAAGAACAGGCTTGGTGATTTTTGTGTGCGTTTGTATAGGCAAATATTTAGCACAGTCCTCGGCATTTAATAGGTGTTCAGTAAATATTTCCCAAGTGTGTGAATGAATATTCTGTGTTATGGACTGAATGTTTGTGCCCCCTCCCTAATTCACCTGTTGGAATCCTAACCCTCAATGTGACGATTTTAGCACGTGGGGATTTGGGGAGGGGAGTCAGCCATAAGGATGGGGTCTTCATGGATAGGGATAGTGCCATTATAAGAAGAGATACTTCTTTCTCTCTCTCTGTCTCTCTCTCTCTGCAAGCAGACACCAAGGAAGGCCATGTGAGTACATAAACAGGAAGAAAGGACCTCACCAGCTGGCACCCTGACCCCAAACGTCCAGCCTCCAGAACTGTAAGAAAAAAATGTCTGTGGTTTAAGCCACGCAGTCTGTGGTATTTGCTATAGCAGTCGAGCTGACCGAGACATTATGGAAGCATCTTCGCATAAAGCGGGCTCTTCCCTGCAGAGGCTCATAATCTAGCTGGGAAGAAAACAGAGACACGAACACTTAAATAATAATTATTTTCACAGTCCTCATGGGATAAATGTGCTGATGTGTGGCTGGGGTTAAGCTGGGCTCCAAACACACTCACCATTTGTCCCTCGGCGCCTTACTGCTCTCTTCCACTTTCCCATCATTTTCTGCAAAGGGCGGTCGTGAGAAGTAGATGATCCACATAAAGGGCTTAGAGCAGAGCCTGGAAGGCAGCAAATGCCATCAGTCTGAACCCTGAAGAGGATATAATTTCTGTGCTGAGCAGCACCGGGGTAAGGCTACAGTGTCTGTTTGGGTTAATAAGAAACAAGATTAATAATGAGATGATGGAAAGCCTGTGTGCTTTGGCATCCTGTGAACCCCGGAGGCTTCGCCTCCACCCAGCAGAAAGGTCTCTGGTCTTCAGAAGAGCAACTCTCGTTGGCACCCCTTCCACGACCCCGGGACCTTGGCTGGGCGCTCCGCGGGTCCCGGCCGTGGAGTGTCAGCTTGGGAAGCATCCAGGGCACGCTGCGGCTGAACCACCTCCCAGAAGCCCCCGAGTCCGCTTTGGGCCGGAGGGAGGTTTGGGAGCCCACGACCGCCAGTTTCGGCGGACTGCTGGCCGCGTGCTGGCAGCGAGGCTCCGGGAAAATGTGACCCCTTGTTTTACTACACTCTGCACGGGCACGCTTCCAGGGCTGGCTTCGCGCCCCCGCCGTGGAGCCGGTGCAGAGCCACGGAGCAGGGGCTGCTTCGCGGGGAAGGCAGATTGATTCGTGAGCCCGGGCCCTAGGCAGGCAACGGGGGGGCAGGCAGTGCCCACCTGGCTGCTCAGCCCTCTCCAGCTGGAACGCCGAGCCCTACCAGCGCTTTCCTCCGCTGCCTTGGCAATGGCGCGCGTTGAAAACGCTGGGAACAAGACTCGGAGCCAAACGGCTCTTCTCCCCCCTCGCTCCTGCCTCACCCCTCCCAGCCATCACTATCAAAGGCATGTCACACTTCAGAAAACCCAACTGGAGAAGCCCAGCCGAAAATAAAGGTGATGTGCCCAGCCGTTGACACATCAAATTCTTCAACTGCACTTAAAACGGTATCTGACACATTTCTAGAACATGACATTTTTACATAAGGCTTGATGTGATTATGGGGCTATCTGCCCATCTTCTAATGCTTTTCCTTGGTGCCCCGTATCTAGTTCAATGACACAGTCTGTCGCTCTTCCTCTCCATTATCTTTCCCTTCTTCTATTTGTACAGCATATTCATTTACATTGGAATTCATCATATATTTTATCTTTATAAAGATAAAGGGGAAGCAGGAGATCACAGCGATGGAGTCTGACCGCCTGGGTTGGAATGTCGGCCTCCCCACCTACCAGCAGGTGACCATAACCTCTCCGTGCCTCAGTTGCCTAATGTGGAAAAATGGGGTTTCTATGAAACACGAATGAGATCATGCATGCAAAATACTTGAAGGAGCGCCTGAAACGTAAGTCGTCCCTCAGTGAATGTTTGCTGGTAATCTCGCTATTCCCCAAGCCTCCGGTAAGTTACTCATGTCATTACCTCTTTCCTTTGTTAGCTGCCTTCATTACAAACATAACAGGCATTTAGTTCATTCATCAGACTTTTTAATGGAATTGTTAAGTATTTTAATTTATGATGATGATAGAAATAATATGAAATAGCAGTTAATATTTACTTAGTGTTTCCTGTGTGCTGGGCTCTCTGCTCAGCTGTTCACGCGTATCACCTCATTTAATCTGTCTCATTACTAGTTTCCAAAGGCTGGACGTGGGCTCGTGCAGGCACAAGACTAAACTTGTCATCATTCTGAAGTCAAGACAGCGGAAAGCATTTTTCCTTAAAGATATGTTCATTTGAAGAAATTAATCCGTCCTGCTTTTTTTGGTCTTAAAATACTCTTTCTTTTATGGTGAGGGTAGATGATAGTTTCTTTTTTGGAACATTCCTACTTGGAAAAATAAAGGACTGGCAATTCTGTGTTAGTCACTAGACTTTGTTTGGTTTGGGTCCGTTAAATCCAACAGTCTGAAATCTGTTCCTCATCACAAATCTGATGGGTAGATATTATCATTCCCATTTTGCAGATGAGTAGCCAAGACTCAGAGTCTTGTGGGACTTGCCCAAGGTCACACAGCTAGCAACAGGTGAGTCCAGCATCCTAGCTCTTAAGTTCTTGATGATAACAGTGATTCATTCACTGAATGAATACCTACTACACGCAGGACACACACCTCACTTCATTCTCATAGCTGCCCTGTGAGGAGGTGTGATTCCCCATTTTACAGCATAATGGAACTTGAGGAGGTTAGGTATTTGCCAAGGCCCCCCTAGAGTCTGAAAATATGAACGCAAGATTGGAGCATACTTCTCTGATTCCAAGTCCTTTTCCTTTTGCACCTACCATGGGCCAGATAACCCGATGGAAGCTAAGTCTATCACAAACAGCTGAAAAATGTGCTCTGGCCTCAAGGGGCTCCCAGTCTGAGTGAGGAGACATTCAAGTTATGATGCTTTCTGATAAACCCTATACTGAGGTGTGTCTAAGGTACTCTGAGAGGGAGTTTATTTTGACAGACGTTTCTGACAATATTGTAATATCTTGCCATACTGTATTTTAAAGAACCCTGTATGAAACTTAGGGTTTCGTGTCTCTACTTTGTATGAACATGTGGCAGGAAATCTTTTCCATTAAGAGCATATTTCTTGTATTATACGTAACATGATGCTCTGAGTAGTCACTTGGTGAGGGTTTTCCGACATCCTAGAGGCTAACACATTTTAAAGATTGAAAACCATTTTTAATAATACAAAAGACATAAAACACTTGAAATTCTGAAGCTTCTGTTGGATCCCAAAGTGCCAGAACGTTTTTCTCCTTGTGCCATTGAGTGTGCCAGGTGGGCACGTTGGCAAGACTGGGGACTTGCTGGTATGCCCCCCCCACCCCACCGCCCCATTCAGGTTTTTATCTAATGGTTTATAAATAGTAAAATGGGAGTAAATACCAATGGCAGCTGAAGGTTAAATTGCATTAGGGCCAAAAAAGAAAAAAAAGGAAACAAGTATAAAGGCTAAACTCCACTTTAATCCCCAAAGAAGCAGCAGGTGAAATGTCCTTAGGCCAAATTCTTCTCTCGGAATGTGCTGCGGAGGCTGAGACAGACACACTGAGCACAGGAAACTCCCACTGACGTCAGTGCACATTTGGAGAACAGGCTATCCAAGCTGCAGTCAGGCAGACAGCCCTACAGCAAAGTCGTGCCCTTGGACTTTGCCTTTGAGGTTAATGTATCACCGTGTTTTCAAAGGTGTGGGCAGCCAGCTGGCTTCTGACATAGGGTACTGGGAATTGCCAAGTCTCAACCTTCGGGGAGGGATACGTTTCCTGGCCTATCAGGGCACAGGTCTCCACAATTTACAGTGTCCTTGAATCTTGTTCATTTGAAGTAAATGATTGTCTAACCCAACACTTAGAGGCTAGGCTTGCATCATCCTCTAGGTCTATTTTTTTAAATCAATTTCCCAGGGGTTCAGTCACTCTTTAACAAATATTTATGAAGGACTTGCTGTAAGAAAGGTCCAGACGCATGGCAGAGCAAGCATAGACCTACACGGTTCAATCCTGCATGAAGCTTAGAGTCTAGTTGAAAGCCAGCCAATCAATCAAATCAATCCCACTAGTGAATGTGTAATACCAAATAGGAATTAATAGACACAGGAGGAAAAGAAGGCTCTTTAAGAGTGAATAATAAGGGAAGCTGACCTAGATTGAGGAGTTAGGTATGAGGAGGGTGAGGAGGAGATTTTAGGTGAAGGCCAGGACGCAGGAGGGGTGGGGAAACTGGAGAGCAGGGGCAGCTTGGTGAGGGGCCAAGAGCTGGGCAGAGTTAAGAATTTGATCCTTATCCTAAGAGTAATAGGTGCTTCCAAAGGGTTCTAAGGTCAGGGTCATATCTGATGTGGTCAGACATGCCTTTGGGAAAGTTGCCCCAACAGCTGTGTAAAGAAGAGAGGGGTGGGAGGTTGTCAGTAAGTAGGAAGGCCAATTAGCGGACTATCTTGGTGGTCTTGCCAAGAACTGATAGGACCATGGCCTGGGATAGCAGCAATGGAGGGAGAGGAGAAAAGATACTTCAAGTAAACGTGATCTGACGTAAGTGTGAGAGAGAAGGAGGTTTTAAAGATGGTGCCTGACTCGGCTTCCACAGTGAAGTTTGGAGAGAAAAATTTGATATATAAGATACATATATATTTTCAGAACGTGTTCTCTGCTTACACAGAGTTGGACTACATCTAGTTGAACATTTATGCAGGTGTAGTCCTTAAGTCACCCATTTAAATTAGAGTTACATGTATCAGCACGGATCAATGTAAAAATATAATGTTGAGCAAAACAAAAAACAACTTGCAGAATGTGTGTAGTATTATATTATTTGTATAAAGTTTTAAAATATGTAAACCAATACTATGAATTATTTATGAATTCATACATACTTGGTTTAAGAATATGCAAATAAATGATAAACACCAAATTTAAGAGAATGATTGCCTTTCAGAAAGGGAGAAAAGGGAATGGCTTTGGGAAGGGGTACCCAGGAGCCTTCAACTCTATCTATAAATGTCATATTTATTTTTAAAAACTTCTGAAGCAAACAGAGCAAACATGCTCAGATTTGACAAGGTTGCTTAAAATTAAGGCGGAGATTCCTAGGTGCTTAAAATATTGCAAATTTGTTTAAAGTTCACAGTCTAGTAGGGAAATAATAAGTGTTACAAGAAAGACATGGACAAAAGATTATGGGAGGACTGGAAAGGAAAAAAATTGATTCAAGCAGGAGCATTTATGTTGCTAACTTTCTCATCAATAGAAATGTGGGCAATGTATGTGCCTGGTACTTTGACTTCAATAAACATTTAAGTGCCATCACGTTGGCGCTTCGAGGCACAGGTATGACTAGGCACAGCCTGGAACATCAAAGCGTACACAGCCTAGAAAGGGAACAGACTTCACAGGCACAACCAAATGATAACGAGCCAGTGCTGTGTTAGGGTTGAGTAAAAGGTTCCGAGATACCTCCGTCTGCCTGGATACGTGGGGAAAAGCTTCACAGAGGAGGAAATCTCTAAGAAATAGAAATACATAGGAAGGGAGAAAAGGAAGGGCAAGAGAGGTGGCAGGTGCAGAATATACAAAGGTGTAAAGCTGTAAAAACTCAACATGACTACAAATGACCCTTAAGAGGGACCCATGTATGAATGGCTCTGCAAGGAGGCGAGAGAGAGAGAGAGAGAGAGAGAGAAGAGTCTCATTTGAGAGAAATGTTTAAAGTCTGAGTCAGGAGAATCGAGTAACTTATTCGTTGTAGGAGGTGACAGAAAGGAAGAGATGGAACACCCCCCCCTTTTTTTTAAATTCCCATCGGCTGGTTAAATCAACTTCCTAAAGATACACTTTTCATAAAACGTCTGTGTCTATTTGAAGTATACAGTTTGATAAGTTTTGACAAATGTATACACCCACAACCAAATGTAACCACAAACAAGACAGAATATTTCCATCATCCAAAAAGTTGTCTGATGCCTTCCCCAGTCCGGAAACAACTCCCCCACCCTACCCAACCTGGGTAACCACTTACATCTTTCTGTCCCAAGAAATTAGCTTTTCTTTTTCTAGAATATCATATAAATAGAATCCTACAATATGCACTCTTTTTTGTCTGGTGGTTTTCAGTCAGCATAATATTTTTGAAATTCACACAGGATGTTGTCTCTATTAGTAGCCTGTGCCTTCTTTTGGCTGAGTACTATATATTGTGAGGATGTACCACATTTTATTTATTTCACCACCTATTTATGGATGTTTGAGTTGGCTTCAAGTCGGGGCTATTACAAAGAAAACTGTTCTGAACGTTTATGTGCATGTCTTCGTGTGGATTATGTTTTTATTTCTCATGGGGGAAGCAGCTAGGGGTTGAATTGCTAGACGATGTAGAAAATGTAAACTTAACTTTATAAGACACTGAGAGACTCTCCTCCGAAGTGGATATATCATTTTATATCCACACTAGCAATGGATGTTGCTCCAGATCCTTGCCAACACTTGTATTGTCAAACTTTTGTATTTTAGACATTTTTGTGGAGATATAATGGGATCTGGTAGTGTTAGTTTTCATTTATCTGATAGCTGGTGATGTTAATCATCTTTTCATGTGCTTGTCCATTTGCATATATTCTTTTCTGTGGCTGTTCAACCTTTTGGTTATGAGTTCTTTACCTACCTTGAGAAAGATGGAGCAAGCATTAACTGAGGCAGGGAGCAGAGGTGGTAAAGAAAACAATAGCTTTGAAATGATGGAGAGGGAGGCAGGAACAAGGAGCTCAGCTTTGAGCCCCTATGGTGAAAGCACAGATAAGACATTTAGGTTGAGATGCAGGAAGAAAGCCAGAAATCGCATTCTCAAGCCCAAATGAGAGCGATCCAAAAACATGCTGAGTTTCGAGAAGTAGAGGCGCATCCGACAGTGTCGAATATCACAAAAAGGTTGAGTAAAGGCTGGGAAAAAAAAAAAAAGGATGTTCAGATTTCAGCCAGGGTTTTTTTTTAAACTGTGGGTGACAATCTGTTGGAAATCAATTTAGTGGAGCTTTACCGGTTTTTTTTTTTTAAGAAAACGAGATAGAACAAAAAAGTGCATTGCAGGTACTAAGGTTAAGTGTCTTTTCATGAAACTGTTTTGTTACACGTGTGCAATACAGACTGGGGTAGAGTGTAAAATAGAGCTTTCACTTTGGATTATGACAAAAGAAAATCTTGGAAGAAGAAAGGAAGCCGCAGAGGTCCTTGCCAATGTTATTCTAGGTATAAGGTAGTGGCCAAGGATACGGATCTAGTCAGATCTGGGTTCATCTGGTCTCTTCCTCCTTGTTAGATGTGTAATCTCGAATAAATGATGGAAATTCTTTAATTCTCATTTTCCTTAAATTAGATTGGGAATAATGAGAATATTTACCCCAAATTGCTGTTGATAGGGCTGCTTTTGTGCACACCGGAGCCCAGCACCTCTCCCTCAAGACAGAAACAGGCGGCAGAGCCTGGCTGGATTTCAGCCCCTGGCCCCTCTGCTGGGCTGCCTGGCGTGAGACCAACATGCACAGGCTTTTGTCCCATGAGGATTAAATGGGATTATGCTTGTAAACCACAGTGCACGATGCCTGGAACAGGCGAGCTCCTTCAAACCATAGGTTGCCTTCATTAGTGGTTGTTATTCTTGTTATGGGAGAAGCCAAGTCCCCCATTAGATTAAGGAAATGGGGGTAATGCATGGAGGACATCCTTAAAAAGCTTGGTGGAGGGGCGCCGACTCTTGATTTCGGCTCAGGTCATGATCTCAGGGTCCTGGGATCGAGCCCCGATGTGGGACTCCGTGCTCAGTGGGGAGTCTGCTTATCCCTCTCCCTCCCCCCACTTGTGCTCTCTCTCTCTCTCAAATAAATAAATAAAATCTTAAAAAAAAAAAAAGCTTGGTTGAAAAAAACAACCAAACTGTTTATTAACTAATGAACCAAATGTGGTATACCCACACATTGGAATATTATTCAGTCATAAAAAAGGAATGGGAGTGCTGATATGAAATGGATGAACCTAGCTAAGTGAAAGAAGCTAGTCACGCAAGGCCACAGACTGAATAGGAAATATTCTGAATGGACAAATCCATACAGGCAACACATAGATTAGTGGTGGCCAGGGGCTGGGGGTACGAGGGAATAAGGAGTGACTGCTTCATGGATGTGGGGTTTCCTTTTCGGGTGATGAAATGTTCTGGAACTAGATGGTGGTGGTGGTTGCACAACATTGTGAATATACAAAATGCCATTAAAGTGTACACTTTAGAATGGTTAACATGGTCAGTTTTATGTATATTTTACCACAATTTTTAAAAGGGGGGGCACCTGGGTGGCTCAGTCGGTTAAGGGTCAGACTTGATCTCGGTTCAGGTCATGATCTCTTGGGTCATGAGATGGAGCCCTGCCTCAGGCTCCAAGCTCAGTGGGGAGTCTGCTTGTGGGTTCTCTCCCTCTGCCCCTCCTCCCCCTAAAATGAATAAATAAATCTTAAAAAAAAAAAAAAGCCTTGTTCAATTTAAAGATGCTCCACAGCGCTTTTGCCATCTCCCTAAGCTGTCCCCCCAAAAACCAGTTAGGTTGGGAGCACGATAGAAAGATTAGCTCAAGAAGATGGTAGTGCTGAAGGAAGGTTTTTGGGGGGTGGGGTGAGGAGGTAGAGGGGAGTCAGGAAAAGGGAAAGTGATTGAGGAAAAGGGAAACGACTTCTCCAGTGCAGAAAACTTCTGTCCATCTCCCCCAGTCGCACAAATTTCTGTGCACCTTCTAACGACAGCTGTTACTCGCAGGCCAGGACAATCTCTCTGTCAGAAGGACCCTGAGGTAGTAAGGTGGGCACGAGTGGATCCTTCCTGCTCTCTTAGATGTGGAGCATATATTGTTGCTGTTCCTAAGGGAGAGAGGAATAATTGGACAGATAATTAATAATAATCCCCCATGACTGCCTCTCTGGCAGGTGCTTGGCTATGGCCCCTGGAGCTTGGAAGTGAAATAATGCTTTGTTATAAACTGATTTTTCAGTGAATGGGACTATTGGTATTAATAATTACAGTCAATTTACTATTATGTACACTTTTGAGTGGAGCAACGATGTTTTTAATCTGGAGCACAAGATGATCTTTAATGCTTTGCATTGTGTTACAGGTATTTGACGCCCCCTCAATATATTTACTTTCTTGATTATGTCTGACCTGAGATCACTTGAAAATCATTCTGTATTCCTAGAAGTGCGCCATGTAGGCATCCTTCTCCTGGCTACTTTCCTCTCCCAAACATGCGTGGCGTTCCCCACTCTAAGATATTTTGATCTTAGACGAAAAACCAGTTTTTAAAAATTCTATAAACATAATCACTGAGAGCAGGACACATCACAATGATCATGGCAGAATTAATGAGTCTCAATCTAATTTGCCATAAAACATTTTGGCAATACTTACTAGTCAATAATATTTAAATCTCCTTGTTAGTCATTCATTCAGTAAACAATTTTCGAGAGCCAGGTAGCAGGTGCAAGAGATGCAGAAATAAATAAGATATGATCATTGCTCTCGATGAACCACGTTATAGTAGAGGGAACAGACATAGAAACAAATATTTGCTCTCAAATTTAATAAATATATGGAAAAAAGCAATCAATTCAGCCTGGCGTTGAGGCCTTCAATAAAGATGTACATGAGAGCTATCTAAAAACATTGCCTTCTGTAGCCTTAAGATTTCACATATGGAGATTCAACCCAATCAGAGATTACAATTTGCCTCTGCACCTCAGATTCTGTTTAAATTATTGTTGATATTTTAATTTTCTCATTTATTATTGGTTTTATTGCATTATTACTGTTGCTTTCATTGAGCACATTCCAGCATCTTTCCATCAACCTAAAAGAAGTCAAAAAGTTTAACTGCTTATGTTGTCCCAGCAATTGTGTCAGGACCAAAATTGATAAGTGTTTTTGACCATCTGCAAGAAGACTGATGATCACACTCGGACTCCAGTTGTGGGCACACGTGGACTCGTGTGCAGGACTTCCGACATCATGGGTGGCGTACGACATTCGGTCTTGGTTAACTGCCGCCCTCTGTCCATGACCTACCTCTGGGTAGTACAGTCCAGACACTCGACATCCAGGGCACTACTAAGACATTGGTGGGATAACAAGTGAGCCTACTTTTCACTTCTTTTGGGAGTCTAGGTAGATATCACTGCACACAGTTTATCCAGTCCTTCTGGCAGGGGGAAACCTCTTACATACCATCCCAATGGATGAATAAAGAGGAAAAAGCTGATTGAATCTGAGGGTTAGGATGGGCCTTAAAGGTCATCTCAACTCATCTCTATTCATGCATCAATAGTTAATGAGCGCCTACTGTATGCCAGGCACTGTGTATGGTGCTGGAAATAATGCACTATGTAGTTCAGCTGAT
The DNA here is from genome assembly GCF_964656455.1 of Halichoerus grypus. Taxonomy (NCBI): domain Eukaryota; kingdom Metazoa; phylum Chordata; class Mammalia; order Carnivora; family Phocidae; genus Halichoerus; species Halichoerus grypus. The sequence continues at coordinate 73,914,202 of NC_135722.1, forward strand.
CTATGGAATTTACAGTCTAGCAGGGGAGAAGGGCAGGAAATAAGGAGACAGATAAGGAAATGAGCCAATAACATAGCTGAAACCAGTGTAGGAGGTGGGAGCTGGCAACTGGCAGACACCTTAGAGAGGGTGGTAAAACCAGTTAGGACCTGGAGATTAGGGTCAGATGTCACCAGATTAAGGCTGGAAACTTTGGCTAGAGAAGTGGAGAGACTATAAAAATAAAGAGTTCAGCTACGCCACAGTACTTTTTTTTTTTATTTTTTTAAAGATTTTATTTATTTGAGAGAGTGAGAGCGAGAAAGCACAAGCAGGGAGGGGGCAGAGGGAGAGGAAGAAGCAGGCTCCCCGCTGAGCAGGGAGCCCGATGTGGGACTCGATCCCAGGATGCTGGGATCATGACGTGAGCTGAAGGCAGGCACTTAACCGATTGAGTCCCCCAGGTGCCCCCCCCCGCCCCCCCCCCACGGTACTTCTATAAGAAGCCTCAAAGAGGGCGCCCGGGTGGCTCAGTCGGTAAAGCATCTGCCTTGTGAGCCCCTGCTACAGCTAAGTAAATAGCAGAACTGAGGTTTTCCATGACAACAATTTCCCATTATTTAAAAGAAAAAAGAAAGTGCTTTATAATGAAAGGTGATAAAAACAAGATTGAGGTAAAAGACAAGGCAATCAGAAGATAGAAAATGAACATGGTATCTAAAGAATGGAAGAAGGTCATGAGACGCCAGGTCAGCACAGCTGGTAATTATGTGTTAAGACTGATGCCATGTAGCTGCATTTTTCAAAAGCTAACATTTTGCATGACAGATTTTTCTGTGAGTAAATGCTTGAGTCCTTTTTTGTTCTTACAGATTATTTTTTTTGACCACAGAAACTCATAACCTAGATGGGAGGAGGGAATAAAGGAGAATCATTCCTTTATTTATTTCTGTACTTACTTAATAACCCTATGTTAAATTTTTGTTATGGCTAGTTTGGGGTTCCACACCATAGGCAGCATTTTATTTATTTTTTTTTTTTTATTTATTTGACAGAGAGAGAGATAGCGAGAGCAGGAACACAAGCAGGGGGAATGGGAGAGGGAGAAGCAGGCTTCTTGCCGAGCAGGGAGCCCGATGTGGGACTCGATCCCAGGACCCCGGGATCATGACCTGAGCCGAAGGCAGACACTTAACGACTGAGCCACCCAGGCGCCCCATAGGCAGCATTTTAAAAACAAACAAACAAAAAAGGGTAAAGAAATGGGCTTTGCTTAAAGGCCAAAAAAGTTGGTTGTTTGCTCAAGGAAAAAAAATTGGAAATGTATCAGTCATACCTTTAATTATATAGGGGTTATTATAAACAATAGTTTTTCTTTGCCAGGCAGAAAAAATAAGAAGAACTAGTTTTCACCCATAGCAGGAAGAGTTTAGAGGCTAGAATGGAACCTCGTTACAGAGTAATTAAGAGTCCACTTGACTGGGCTGTCTTAGCAAAGGGCATGGCCCAGGCTGGGCTAAGAGATAAGGGAGCTCGTGGCCTTCCTTCACACCACACCTGCTCAGTCTCAGTTCCAGTGAGTCAAATTATTGGAGCCTAATCAGCATTGCTGGGAAATCTCTGCTCTGAGTCTAGATTTGACTTGCAACAGCACATTTCCCAGGCCCCCCCTCCCCGGGGCTGTAGACAGGGCAGCAAGCTCAATATGAGGATACCTGGCTGGCAGGTCCTGCCCCACAAATTGCTTTCCTTCTTTGGACTCCAGTTTTCTCATCCATAAAATGAGCAAGTTGGTCTGCATGTGAATAGTTCTCCAACTTCAGTGTGGATGAGAACCTATACTATTTACTATTGTTATTATTATTATTATTATTATTGTTATTATTTAGAGAGGCACTTGTTTAAAATCCAATTTTCTATTCCCTTCTCTGCATAAATTTTTTATTTAGTTAGTCTGGAGTGGGGCACAGGACCCAAGATTTTTCAGGGACAAGAATAGATCCCAGGCACGTTAAAGTAACCTATGTAAATAAGCAAGGGCCTGCATGGGATCAGGCTGGGTCTGTATTTAATGATTTGCCAAAACACCACTGGATCCTGTCACTCTCCTGCTCAAACACACACACACACACACACACACACACACACAGTTTAGCATGGATCCTGGCATGGATAAGTATTAAATACATTGTAGCAATTAAATATGAGAAGAAGGAGAGGGGGGCTGGGGGGGAGGGAAGGAGAGAATTTTCCAGGCAGCCAGAGCATGCTTTCGAGGATAATGGAAGAATTTGTTAATGGACATGTCTGTATGGGAGAAAATGCTTGATTAGGGGTATTTTCAGGGGCTCTAAGCTGCATGAGACTGGAGGAGTGCCCCACCGAAATCCTAAATCAGGATTTCCTAGATCAGGAAAGCTAGTGGCTAATACAATCAGTCCATCAAGCATCAGTTCTGTTCACCAAGAGCTGCCTGGCCAGATCTGTTACTAACATTGCCATCACAGGAGCCTGGTCATCCAATCGCAGAGCTGGAAGGGGCTCTAGAAATCACTGCCTCCAATATCCCACCAGGATACAGTAACAGCTCTACCTCATAAGACTATAGTGGGAATTAGTGGGTTCGTATTTGCAAAGCACTTGGAATAGTGTCTGACACATAAGAAGGCCCTTATGAGCATCAGTTAGATAAATAAACACCATGTGTTGAGTGTGGGGCACCAATCGAGGTGCTCCACAGACTTCTCAACATTTAAGCCTCTCCCAGACCCTTACTCCACTTCATATACGAGGAAACTCAGCAAGATGACATGACTCATGCAATGCATACCGTTAGCACGTGGTGTTGCTGGATCCAAAGGCAGTTTGATGTTGCTCTCACTGTTAACCATGCCATTCCAGTGACCTTGACGGGAAGCCTCCGGGGGCCTGCACACTTTCACAGACAGAGAATTCATCCTTCTGCGAGTGGCTCATTCTACAGACGGAAACAAGCTTTATGTCAAAAAGTGGGCAGAAGACATGAACAGACACTTCTCCGAAGAAGACATACAAATGGCTAACAGACACATGAAAAAATGTTCATCATCATTAGCCATCAGGGAAATCCAAATCAAAACCACACTGAGATACCACCTTACACCAGTTAGAATGGCAAAAATGGACAGGGAAAGAAACAATAAATGCTGGAGAGGTTGTGGAGAAAGGGGAACCCTCTTACACTGTTGGTGGGAATGCAAGTTGGTACAGCCACTTTGGAAAACAGTGTGGAGGTGCCTCAAAAATTTAAAAATAGAGCTACCCTATGACCCAGCAATTGCACTCCTGGGTATTTACCCCAAAGACACAGATGTAGTGAAAAGAAGGGCCATATGCACCCCAATGTTCATAGCAGCAGTGTCCACAATAGCCAAACTGTGGGAAGAGCCGAGATGCCCTTCAACAGATGAATGGATAAAGAAGATGTGGTCCATATATACAATGGACTATGACTCAGCCATCAGAAAGGATGAATACCCAGCTTTTACATCAACATGGATGGGACTGGAGGAGATTATGCTAAGTGAAGTAAGTCAAGCAGAGAACGTCAATTATCATATGGCTTCACTTATTTGTGGAACATAAGGAATAGCATGGAGGACACTAGGAGAAGGAACGGAAAAATGCGGGGGGGGGGAATTGGAGGGAGAGATGAACCATGAGAGACTATGGACTCTGAGAAACAAATAGGGTTTTAGAGGGTAGCGGGGAGGGGGGATCGGTTAGCCGGGTGATGGGTATTAAGGAGGGCACATACTGCATGGAGCACTGGGTGTTATACGAAAACAATGGATCGTGGATCACCACATCAAAAACTAATGATGTATTGTATGGTGACTAACATAACATAATAAAATTTAAAAAATAATAAATAAATAAAAGCGGGGGGGGGCGCCTGGGTGGTTCAGTCGGTGAAGCATCTGCCTTCAACTCAGGTCATGATCCCGGCTCCCTGCTCAGTGGGGAACTTACTTCTCCCTCTCCCTCTGTTGCTCCCCCTGCTTGTGCTCTCTCTCTCAAATAAATAAAATCTTTAAAAAAAAAAAAAATCCTTCTCTTCTTTATATCGAGCTGAAGTTTGTGTCGGGTGGTTTCTTCTCTTTGGGCTACACAGAGTAAGCGCCATCAGATAGCTGCAAACGCTCTCAGGAGAGATAACAAACCGGGAGCCTGGGAAATCACTCCTCAGACCAGCGCCCCCTCCCCCCCCCCCCCCCCCCCCCCCCCCGCCGTGTGTACAAGGTGACTAAGCCGTGGGTTGGGTCAAACTGGAAGAGAAGGGTCTGAATGCCAGGCCAGTGTGCACTAGCGTTTTTGCTTTGCAGAGATTCCGGGCCTTTCTCCAGACGGCCGGACCTGCAGCAGAGACCGGCAACTGTTGCGGTGCGGTGCGGTGCGGTGCGGCAGAGCGAGGGGCCCCCTGAGGACAGGCTTCCCGCCGGCTTTCCCGCGCCAGAGCCACAAGCTTTCATCCCGGCGAGCCGTCCCCGCGCCAAGGGCGGCCGGTGCTATCGCGCTGGCGTCCAGTAGGGGTCGACAGAGAAACTGCTGGCCGGAGGCAGCGGCCGGGAGGGGGCGTTAGAGAGCGCTCCAAGGAAAGAAGAGAAACGGCCCTGCGCTGGCTGCGCGGAGGACAGTGGTTTACAGACCAGAGCCTTGGAGACCGACAGATTGCATCCCCCACCCAGCTCTGGCACCTAAGTAACCACGGACCTCAGGCACCTCTGCCTCCCCTCCGTCCCCTTCCCTCCTCTCTATAAGGAGGCTCCTACTCTATACCGCTGTTTTTGACTTACCGAGATAACCGCGTCAGGCGTGTAGAAAAGCGCCTGGCCTTCCCCAAGTGCTCCATAAACATTAGTTGTTATTATGTGGAAGTTTCACATACATAGAATTTCCCGAGACGCTTGGAGCAAATGGTACAGGCCCCATTTGACAGCTGAGGAAACTGAGGTTGAGAAAATGAAGTCGCTCGGTCCAAGGGCACCGAGGTAACCCCTGAGGAGTGCAGTCTTGGAGAAAGCTCGCAGACCCAGGAAATCAGCCCCACCGGGTCCAGGGCTGGGGTGTGGAGGAGACGGAGGAGATGGAAGGGGGGGTGGGGGTGGGAACAGGGAGGAGCCTAATCGTGGCACAGAACCACAGAGTTCCATGAATAAGAGGCCAAAGGAAAGCCTAAAAGAAGAAGGCACGTTCACTGGCCCACGTGAAACCATCACAAAAGGGTCACCTGGAGGGTACGCTGTGCAGATGACCAGTGACTTGTTCCAGGAAGAAAGCCCTCCAACGTCTCCGCCTTCCCAACTCCCTCATCCTGCTGGGAAAGTAGTCCACATCAATCCAGTCTCCGTGCCCCCAACTAACCCCCACCCCCAGCGATAGTAACTGCTGTCCCAGGCTCCTTCAATAAAGTACTGATGGGGATCTGAATATGCCACCCCAAAATAATGCCACTTTAGCATGAAGAGTATTTTGAACTGAAGACAATTAAGAAGCAGCAAACAGAAAGAGCAAAGAGCTCTTTGCTCTCCCCCTGTCTACCTAGAAACGGATAAACATTTCCCTCTGTGAAGGCATTCCCCCTCCTGTCTCCCATACCAGGAGAACAGTCCTTATGCCTGGAGACAGAAAGTCGGGACCAAGATGAGTCTGCACAAACCTAACTAAAATGATCTTTATCTTCCATTATATTTAACCTTATATTTACCTCCCGTCAATGTACTGCCCCCAGCAGTCCTTTTCCTTTGTCTTGTTACTTCTCCTCAAATGCATTACCCTTGTTAAGATGGTGTATAAGCCCCCAGGTCTTTAATGCTTCTCTGGATCTTTATTTCTTTTCTATGATGGTGTCTGCACACATAAAAATTAAAATATTAACAAGAAATGAAATGCGTATGCCTTTTCTCCTGTTAATTTCTATTTTGGCAGTTTAATTTACAGGCCCCCACTATGGAACTTAAGAAAGCAGAGGAATAGATTTTTTCCTCCCCTCTGATTGCAAGTCTTTTATTCTGCAAACTGAGAAAATTTAAAAGCAGATACCCTGTGGAAGGCAACACGTTGACTTACAGACCGTACTTTTGGACTGTAAATATATATATATAACAGTTTATTGGTGAAGTACCAGCACCTAGCCTGGCACTTAAAAGAATATATATATTCATTTGAAAATTAATGAATAACCGATGCCAAAATATTGTCTGAAAGCAGGTTTTCTAGTGTCTGAAAGAGAGTAAGTGCTCAATAAATGTGGAAATTAAATGATGCTGCTGTAGGAAGGGCCCCTCATGAAGGCAAAGAAGATCAGGTTAGCCAATTTCACAGTTTTGTTGAACAAGTTTTGTTATAATTGCTCTTGGCTGTTTGTGTAAGACTTGAATTCTCTGGTTTCCAATTGTGTAGGAAAAGAAAAGAAAGTGATCAGAAGGAAATGGTACCCTTGATTGATGTTATCTAAAAGTAATGAAAATGTGTGTGTGTCCAAAGATTTTTGGAACTAATTAGTAAGGGATAGTTCTAATAGATCACATAGATTGAGTAGCCTTGCCCTATTGTAGGGCTCAATAAATGTCTAGTAAATTAGCTGAACAGAACTGAATATGTTTGTGGAAGTGAACTTTAAAAGGGAGTTCAGGCTGGTCTTCCACACATCTTGGGCTGGTGCATTATTTTGATGCCGTTGAAGAGTTTACTTTATCCTGGGCTGAGGAGTAGTGTTAAGTCCTTGCATTGCTCGGATAGGAGCCTCATCCTCCTGTTCTAATCTATTTCCTTTCTTTTCACTCTTCTGTGTTTCCTCCCTGTTCCTTTTCCTTCTTATTCTTTTGAATCAATAATATTGCCTCCTGTTTATGTGCAGAAGAGCTGTATTAAGGACAAGAAGCATTCATTCACTCACAATTCAACGTTTCTCACAAGAACTGCCTTGGATTGTGGTTCGGTTCTCATGGACACTCTGAAGTCCTTTGTTTCCCTCTCACCAGAGAAACATTTCCCCAGATTTCAGTTGGGTCTTGAGAGTTGCTAGACCTGTATAAATTATTTAAAATCAATGAGAAATCAGGCCACCTAAAACGGTGGTATTTCCTCGAAGTCTTAATGTCGTAACACCTCAGCCACATCAAATTTTGTTGGATGGACACAAACAAGGAACAAGTAGATGACTGAGGAAAAGAATGAAATAAAAGGAGAGGAAAACAGCATTTTTTTCTGGCTCTGCCTCAAATAAAATGGTCCTTATTAATAAAACCTAAATGTAGTGCAAACTCTACTCCCAAACATTTTGATGTTCTAGATATTTTCCCCACCTTAACATGAGTCTATTGGACAGAAATTAATCTTTGCTTGGCTAGTCGGAGCCATATTTCCCTGTGCTACAACGTGGAAATACACTTGGGGATTCCTGGAGCACTTTATTGTCTGCATGCAGGCATTGAGTTTGCTGGACGTGCTAGACTCCATCTCCTCCTCCTATGAGTAAGTACGGTTGCTGCTACCAGCATCCTAATGGAACAGGTTGCTTCTAATCTCTGCTGGCCAAGAAACCAGTCATTCAAGCAAGTTAAAGTTGTGTCCAATATAAGAGTAAATCGATTCTGAGTGAAAAGTCATGAAACTCTATCATAAGAAAAGTACATGCGCTTATGTTGGCTGATTTGAGGCCATCTGTTTTCCTTACTCAGTATTTGATTCTGCTTTGGAGTTTTTTTCAGTCTTTGTGGTGAAGGGGGTGAATTTTTTGCCTGGATTCTGGGTCATCTACTTTGTTTCCGCTAGTCGGGGCTGCCACCTAAGTGACCCCGATTCCTATTCTATCCCGAGGGCTAGTCCCAGCCTCTCTGTGTATTTCAAGGAAGCATATTTCCTTAGTATAAGAATTAGATGATTTTAGAACACCTGGGTGGCCCAGTTAGTTAAGCGTCTGCCTTTGGCTAGGGGCCATGATCTCAGGGTCCTGGGATCAAGTCCCACATCAGGCTCCCTGCTCTGCTGGGAGTCTGCTTCTCACTCTGCCTGCCACTCCCCGCGCTTATGTGCTCTCTCTCTCTCTCTCTCTCTCATTCTCGCTTTCTCTCTGGCAAATAAGTAAATAAAATCTTTAAAAAAAAAGAAAAGAAAAGAAAAGAAAATAGTCCAAGTAGCTAATTGAATCTATAGGCCTATCCCTTCATTAACATATAGTTATAGAAAATTGAGATTTGAAATACTACAATTTTATAAAAAAATATAAATTAGGGGTGCCTGGATGGCTCAGTCGGTTAAGTGACTGCCTTCGGCTCAGATCATGATCTCAGGGTCCTGGGATCGAGCCCTGCATCGGGCTCCCTGCTCAGCGGGGAGCCTGCTTCTCCTTCTCCCTCTGCTCTCTCTCCCACTCTCTCTCACTCTTCCTTTCAAATAAATAAATAAAATCTTTTTTAAAAAGGGAATTAGGGGCGCCTGGGTGGCTCAGTCGTTAAGCGTCTGCCTTCGGCTCAGGTCATGGTCCCAGGGTCCTGGGATCGAGCCCCGCATCGGGCTCCTTGCTCAGCGGGAAGCCTGCTTCTCCCTCTCCCACTCCCCCTGCTTGTGTTCCCTCTCTAGCTGTGTCTCTCTCTGTCAAATAAATAAATAAAATCTTTAAAAAAAAATAAAAAAGGGAATTAGATGATTTTAAAAGATCAGGCTACAAGGATTCCTGGACTGGGATTTAGAAATCCTGGCTTCTAATATGAAATCACCTAATTCAGTGTCTGGAACATGGTATTTTTCAAAAAATGGTAAAATTCACTTCCCTTGAAACCACCCTTAGAACTTCTATGACACTGTGGCCTATAACTTAACGTTTCTTTTTCTCCCTCCTGGGTTAAATATAAAAATGGCTTAAAGCACACATACAAATACACAGGCACACAAATAAATCCTACATAACTGAGGTGCCACTAAATTTGAATTCATGAAACAGGGACACGACTGAACTTTATTTCTGGAAGATTACTTACTAGGATAAATAAAGTTACAAGAAGAATATGGAAGATTGAAAAGTAAAAAATGTGTTGAAAGACCACACTTTAAAGATATTTATTCATTAATGTATTTATGTATTTATTTATTTATTTACTTAAGAGAGAGAGAGCATGAGCATGTGCGCGTGCATGTGGGAGGAGGGGCAGAACCGGAGAGGGGGAGGGATAGAATCTCAAGCACACTCCACACTGAACGCAGAGCCTGATGCGGGGCTCGATCCCACCACCCTGAGATCATGACCTGAGCCACAACCAAGAGTCGGACACTTAACCAACTGAGCCACCCAGGCACTCCCGAAAGACCACAATTTAGAAGCATCAACTTACTGCACACATAGTCACTAAGCTAATTACAAATTGTGGTCAGCTCCGGTCACAAAGCTGGCCCTCCCAAAACACCCACCTGGCAATATCTGCACCTGGTCTGAGCTGCTATTTGCATTTAGAAGTATCAAAAGTGCACTTCTTTGGAAACATTCCCTAAGTCAGACATGTCTTCTCCCTAGTTAGTCTCAATAAACAAGGTTTGGCAGAGCAGCCTAGAGAACGGAATTGAACCAGAGCAGTGCCAAGTATGCATTTATTCATTTTCCCCTCTCATCTTACAAAAGGAGAAGGACTCTAATCTTTTGATTTGCCTGATGTATTTTGACAGCGTGTACTCCAAGCTGCTCTTACAAAGATGCTGAGTCCCAGGACGGTCCTCCATTCAAGCCATTAGTCCTTTCCCCCTGCTCCTTCTAAGCATGGCATCCTCCACAGATAATTATCCTTCTATAGATAAGGCAGGCTATATTTTAAGGATTTTTTATGTAGTTCAATCGACATAATGGGTGTACTGCAGGGGAGATGCATTTTAACGTATTATTACCAGGAGAGAATTTCCCAAATCCCCAAGTTATAAGGACAGAGACAGCAGTTTAGAAAGAGTAGAGCAGAAAGTCTTTATATGTGCATTTCATAAAATGGATTGTACTTCATGAATTTCAATGTGGCGGGATATTCACTCTGCTGTCCTGCCATTACCAAACAAGATGCTTGTTGTAAAAAAGAAATATGCATGACTGTTGAGGATGTTGTGTTATTAATGACTGTGTTCTGTGCTCTGTGAAATACTTCATTGGAATGTTGTCACCTGCACTGAAAGATATGCACAAACTTTCTCACCTAAATTATCTTGCTGAAGACACTCAGAATATGCTAACTCCACAAATCCCCAAATAAAAAGCCAGTTTAACAAGCCCCTCTGCCTTAAATTTAATAGAGGGATAAAATACCAGAATCCTGACATCTGTGGGTGATTCTTCTCCGGTGAGTTGCAAGATAATTTCTCTTTACTAATTGTTCCATGCAGTTAGGTTTAATAAGCAAAACTGTGTAAAAAGCTTTTTGTAGTTTGCAAATACATGATTGGCTTATGAGGTATTGTTAGTAGGAAAAAAGGCGTGGTGTTCATCAGTCTGAGGATAATGTGTGGGACCTCCATAGAAGGTCCAGGATTTCCTCTGCTGGGTGCAGGAGAAGGGGAGGGGTATTTGTGAAAAGAATACGTGGGTCTTTTTTCTAGCACTAACCACTCCTTCTCTTGAGTTCTTGATTCCACCTCTTTCAGCCTCTTTCCCTGTTTTGTTCTTTTTAATAATGTCAATCTCTCCTCTTTCCACTGGCTCCTCCTTCTGGGCACATAATTCTACTCAAGTCTACCTCTGCTTGAAAACCTTTCACTTGTCCTCGATGCTGAGCAAATTGCTCTGCTAGCCTACACGAGCACCCGTCACTTTTTTAACCTCGCCACTCGTTTCTTAAAGCCCAGAGACCCGCCTTCACCTCTACCTCTTATTGGAAATTACACTATGCAAAACACACATGACCTGTGATCCCAAATCTAATGACAATGTCTTAGCCTCTCTGGAGCATTGATACTGCTGGTGTTTCCCTCGGTGAGACTCTACTTCCTCCCCCCGCAGTGTTGGTGGCACTCTGTGATTGTGGTCCTTCTATCTTTGGGTGATCCCTCTGTCCCTTTCATCTTCGAGTCCCTCGAGTGTGGGAATAATCCGGATTAATTCCTCTTCTCCATCCACAGTCTCTCGGAATCCATCTACTCTCGAGGTTCCCACAAATCCTTCCACCTGTGTGAACATCCAACGTTTCTCCCTGAGCTTTCTCCTAAGCGCCCAGGTAGTATTCCCAGCTGCTTGGCAGAAAGCTCCACTTGCATGTCCCTCCAGGACCTCGGATTCAATGTGCCTAAAACTGGGTTTCTCAGCTGTCCTCCAGAGCAGCCCTCGCTTCTAACTTCCTTCTCTCTTTCTCTTGACTGAACCTTGGAGACTCATTGACTTCTTTCTTCTCTTTTACCCTTCATCTTTCTAGTCACCAACTCCTGCCATTTCGTGCCTTCGCCGGGCACTTCTCAAGTCCTCTGCTCATCCCCCCTGCTGCCCACAGTGGCAGCCTGTACCGTGCTGATTTGGTTAAGCTGGAACTTAATCCATTTCCCCATATGGTTCCAGGTAAGAGCTGGTGAAGAGAAGAATATGACAGCCATGAGAATGATTCCAAATATCTGATATATTCCCACTTCCAAATGTAGGGAGTGAATTGACTGGTCCCAACGGCTCCTCTCTGATATCTATCACCACGTAGGCACCTGGCCACAGTTTCCATGAACCACCCAGCCAATGACTGAGCGTGGCAGGAATATGGAGATAGGCTCATACCCAGGAGATGGGACATTCCTCAGATGGGCGACTTTGGCTTGAGGACTCCCCACTGGCCTTGGAAAACTCTCTTAGAGCTGCATTGATCCACCCAATCTTCCTTTCTTCCCTTTCCCCTTCACCCAGGATCAGACCTGCACCATGGTCTGATGGTTCATTCAGCCTCCCTGCTATCCCGGTTCTCTCTCCATTTTCCTTCACAGATGTTTCCCTTAAAAAGTCTCTTGCATAGCTAGTCCCATTTTGGCTTCTGCTTCCCAGAGGACCTAGAGCCACACAAAGAATGTATGCAAGTTTTGGAAGATAGAGTGAATGAGCAGCCATTACTCTCTGAAGGTCATCGTGGTTAGAAGTGGTGGCAGACAGAGGCAGAGGTGCAGGTGGGTTCCAGATTATCCCTGCTCTCCCCTGCTTGACATTTAGCTCTCCTTCCCAACTGCTGGCCCTAACAGTAGCCCAGGCCCACTCCCAGATGCTTGGCTGCAGACCTACAAAAACAGGAGCTACACAGAAGTGATGATTTTCCATAAACTTTTCTACCTTCTCACCCTGGAAGCTAGACAGACCTATCCCCCAGATTCCCCAAGAAGCTCCAACTTTTCCACTCATGCCACTGCTTTAGAAGGACTAGTTAGTGACTTTTCTCTGACCTTACAACTCCCCCTTCCAGACCCTTACTTCCATAGTTTCTCTCACAATAGCCTAGGGTCTATTCCTACAATGAATCCTTATTCCACAGTACTCATAGTGGGTCTGCCTCTCTGAGTAGACCCTGACTGGCCCACCAGCTCCACCAGGGCCTTTATCATCAACACTCAAACCACTGAAATAATGGCCTAACCGCTCTCTCTCCCAGCAATGCATCTTGACCAGTGCTGCTAGACTAATCTTTATGACTACACTCAAAGGATGAAGAGTAGCTCTCCATTGCCTGCACAATAAAATCTGAAACATGGACAGGATCCTCCACAAGCTGACTTTCCAGGTTTATGTTCCACATTCTCCCTACATGAATCTTTCTCTGCCCAGTCTACATACATTCCCCTGATATTCCTTGTTCTTACCCACTCTACCTATTCCTAGACTCCATGTCCCAGCCTTTGCTTTCCCTGATCCACTTCTGATGCATTTATTTAAATCTAACACATTCTAGAGAAGTCAGTTCAAACCCCACCTCCTCTGCAAAGACTTTTCTATCTCAGCTGGAAATGATTGCTATTTTTTATCGAGCAACTTCCTCAAGCAATTAAGGCCTTCTCTTGACATTTCTCTTCTATCATATGCACCAGAATACCGATTCTGAAAACTCTTTCTCTATTTGACATCAGATGAAACTATAATATGAATTTCATAGACCTTAGTAAAAAAGGAAACAAGCATCACATGCTGTTGAAGTTTATATTCATACCAAATAAAATATATTACTTATAGGAAGTTTTATAACCCCCATCTAATAAAATTAATTGGACCCCTCCTTCCTCTTGTTCAGTGCTGAGGATTCAGCTAACACGGCCACTGAAGTCAGCAGGGCCAAGGATTAGGCTAGGATGGTTGGGGGGATGGGGCTGGGACTGGGAAGACAGCCTGAATAGTCAGGAGACTGCTCACATATGGAGGGATGGAGCAAATAAGTGAATATGTTAATGATGATGGGAGAGGAGAAGACTGGAATCAAGCCATCGGGTTAGACGGTATTGGAAGTAATGGTGTGAATTCACATATTTATAAGTATAGGTGTGGATATCTGTGTGTGTGTGACATGCACACAGCAGATTGCGTTCTCTGGAGACAAACACTGAGATAAAGTTCTGAGCGTAGGATATTTATTAGGGATCAAAACGTGTGGAAGGAAATAGATTGGGCAGAAGGAGACATTAAACTGCAGGGTGCGCACAAGTCACTCTGTCAGAGTTCCTGTCAAAGTTCCTCCCTGCACCAAAATTACCAGGCTTTCTGCCCTTTCCTTGATCAGTCACTACATGTGGGCTGGCTGCCCCCAGAAACGTGGGACACCAGGCAAGACAGTTCTCGGCAACAAGTCTTTCTTGAAGGGGGACCTGAATGGTACATTTTCATGTCCAGCACAATGCGTGTGCGTGCATGTGTGCATGTGTGTGTGTGTGTGTGTACATATATGTGTGTCTCCTACATGTGTCTGAGAAGGCCTAGAAGCAATAAAACCCCAGTAGAATGATCACATCTAGTACCCAGATCTTGGTTACTAAATACCATTCTCTGCTCCAAGGAACCAAGGCTCCTTGGAAAATGGCTAGTTCCAGAGCTGATGCAGGAAAGGTACAAGATACCCCTGGGACAGTTTGTACCACAAAGTAAAAACTGATCCAAGAATGATGAGAACCTGTCAACAGAGCATAGACACCATCTTGAAGAGGCTCAACCTGGCCAAATATACAATATTTTGGCATCAATATAAATAATGACAGCAACAAATTATAACCTACTGAATAAAATAGAGATCCATGAGTCCATACCAATATAAAGAAATTGAGAGAAAGGGAAGGATCTGCTTAAAGTAGAATGACAACTAATAACAATTAAAAAGGATTGATGGAATTAGAGAATCACCATTTGGCAATCATAACAGGAATAATCCAGGCAAGACTCATCAATGGATACTAAAATTAACGAGTGAAATTTTAAGGAGGAACGAGGCATTTAAGCAGTCTCAAAATATCTCCCTACAGTCAACTATACTTCAATTTTAAAAAGTCTCTCTCCATGAAATGCTTATTAATTACTTACCAAATCGGTATAAAATACTGTTTATCTTTACGGTGGAGACACCCGTTCAGACACTATCTCACCATGTGATAGAAGAATGGGGGTAATGGGGCTAATCGACATTGACATGAAACACTGAGAAGAACACAGCATCGTTTCTGTGGCTGGCATTCTTGCCACAAAGTTCTAAATTGAATGGAGACCAAGGAAGTCTCAGACGAACCCCAAACGAAGGACAGAGTCACTGGCCTGTACTCTTGAAAAACGTCCCATCATAGTCACGCAATGCAGGGAAAGGTAGGGGAAATCAGTGGTGTAGGAGAGCCCGCCGATATATTGGCCCAGACCCCGTCTGGAAAATCAATGGTGTGCACCTCTTCCGAACTCGGCACTTCAGCGGCGGGGACATCAAGTTGGTAACTTGAAATTGGCCAGAATGGGAATGTTGACGCCATGAAATCTGGCAGCCACTACAGATCAGGGCTTCTTTTTTCTCCCAGGGAGCGAGCGTAGCAGCGCATCGCTGGAAATGTGCTCATTAAAGGGGACTAAGGGGCCGGGAGGACTAATTGCATCACATGACCCCGCGCTTGCTCCTGACCCTACAGGACACGATGGGGACTATCGGAGAAATTGGAACGAGCCTTGGGGATCAGATGGCAGTCTTGTATCAGAGCTTATTTCCTGATTTTGAGGACTATCCTGTGGTTAAGGTAGGAGAATGTCCCTGTTTTTAGGACATCGACATTGACGTACGGGGGAACAAGGAAGCATCCTATCTGCAACTTATTCTCAAAAGTTCAAAAAAAAAAAAAAAACACTCTACGTACAAATAAATATACATGGAAAGAGAGAACGTCAGGGCAAATATGGTGAAATGTTAATGCCCCCTCAGGGAGTTAGGGAATGGGGACTGGGGTAAAGGCTCTGTGGGAGTTCTTTGTACTATTCTTGCCACTTTTCTGTAAATTTGAAATTAGTTCCAGAAAATATCTTAAGGAATTGTATTTTCATCAAATGCTGTTAAGTCAGTCTTTGGCTCCCCTGCTTTACTTTGGGGTCTGCTGGGGGCTCAGCCCCTTTCACATTCAGCAAAGTCAGGGAAGCACCAGAGGGGAAAACTGAGGTTAGTGAACCTTCACTCGCCATGCTGGGTAATTAAAGGCAATCGCTACTGGGCTTTGCCCCTCTTCCTGGCTCTGCGGAGAAGTGGGGACACTTTTTCATTTCTCTCCTCAGAAACTCGAGGATCTGTGGATATGGGAAAACTGTTACTTCACAGCCGTTACAAACAATAAGGATGAGAACGTGACTATAAGAAGAGGTTTTTAAGAGAAAATGTTATTGCTTCTTTTGTTATGAGCAAAATAGGTATTCAGATATTGGTAGTATTGTCTGAATCCTCATTACTAGGTATTAAATGTTGTTTCTTAAAATACTAAGAATTCAGGGGCACCTGGGTGGCTCAGTCATTCAGCATCTGCCTTTGGCTCAGGTCATGATCCCAGGGTCCCCGATCGAGCCCCGCCATTGAGCCCCACCATCAAGCCCCACATCACTTCTTTTGCTTCCCATCACATCTAGCCTTTTCCATGGGTGAGTGGGCTGCTTGATGAGACAACAGAATGTACTTCTAATGCTGAAAAAGACAGTGAGTCCCTCTCAGACAATAATCTGAATTGTCACCATAGTTGATCTGAGAGTCAGGATGGAACCAAGTCCTGACAAAGAACCTCCACTGCTCCAGTGGGAACCAAGATCTTCACCTCTCCGCATCATCACAAAGCAGTTTATAATAGAAGGTCGGGTGTGAGGGACTGGCTGTGAACTCACTGAGCAACATTTTTCTCGGGGCTGTTCAGATTTACCAAACGCTCTCAGCCTGACCTTTTAAAAGGTCCTGTTTTGTTTCTCTTTAGGGAAGATTAACAGTGCCAATCAGGAGTTTCTGTGCCTGTTTACCTGATGTCAGTTCAGTCCCATCTCTATGGGAAGTTCTAAAAGCAGCAAAGAAGAAAGCTCAGAGTTGGTTACATGAATAACTAATGGGGTCTGCTGCACTGTAAGTGCCCTTGTAAGACCACCAGCAGTGCCTACGGGGACAGGGGAGGGCTCTCCGATGCCAGCAGTGCTTTTTCCCAGCTTGTGGGCCTGGATATGGACACCCAGGGGGCCTTGGACTTGACCATCAAAGCTAGTATTTCCAGCAAAAACAAACTCCCATTAACATAGTATGTGAACTCTTTTAAACTCATAAATACACATATTAAATCAACTTACTTGTTTTCAATCTTTAAAATGCTTTCCTCTGCATTTTGGCAACTCCTTAGTGACATTGCAACTGAGATGCTTTTGTAAATAAATGGGCCTTCTTGTAACTGTTGCTCAGGGAGCACAGGAAGCATTTTGCCCTTTCTCAGCTGCTTCCTCCTCCCCACCAAAATATCGTCCTCAAATTGACCAACAATTAAAATTTTTACTTGACGTATAATTTATATACAGCAAAACAAATAATTGACATTTTAAATTATTTTAATCATATTAAATAAATACAACAACAAAAGGGATAAATCCAGGCATCTTGGATTTTATCTTCTAAAATACCATTACTTAGGGGCACCTGGGTGGCTCAATCATTAAGCGTCTGCCTTCGGCTCAGGTCATGATCCCGGGGTCCTGGGATGGAGCCCCTCATCGGGCTCCCTGCTCCGTGGGAAGCCTGCTTCTCCCTCTGCCTGCCACTCCCCCTGCTTGTGTTCCCTCTCTCATTGTGTCGCTCTCTGTCAAATAAATAAAATCTTTTAAAAAAATAAAAGAAATTAAAAAAAAATAAAATACCATTACTTAGTGTTCTCCAGGCTTCCCCTATTCCCTCAAAATTTATACATCTTAACCAGTAACTTCTGGTAAATACAGCGTACAGTAAATTATTGCTTTATGTAAACAAACAAACAAAAAAAATCAAACACTGTGGAGTATAACCCTTTCAGTGCACCCTAGGGATTTAACTTTAAATGTTTAATCAGATGTTTTACACATATTCCAAATGTGTCTAGCTTTTAAAAACTTCCTATATTAAAATTATTCCTCTCTGCCACCCTTCTGTGGCTGGTTATGTTTAGTAACCATTTAAAGCAACTTTTAATTACATACTGTCAATCAAAACCTTGGCACCGTGGGCTGTGTTTTAGTCCCAGGGAAGACACCGGCCTTTAATTACCGGGGCATTGTTTCTAATTTCACTTCCAAAGTATGTCCTCATCTGGAGTGACAAGATGTAAAAAAAAAAAAAAAAAAAAAAAACCTCTTACATTTCACATTTTGTACTTATAGTCTAAGCCACACGGGACACAATGGTAATCAGACTACATTGTTTCAATCCTATACATAACAGTAGTGGGAGATGGGGCTCCTAATGGAAAGAATTAATCACTGGCTTTTTTGATATTCATGGGAGGGGGAGATGTTCCCCCATCAGAGTGACATCCTTTTGATGGAGCCCAGCTTCTGGCTGTGAAACCCATTCCCATGTGATTTCTTTCTAACAAGCCAGAAAGCTGCTTTAATCTTTAAACATGAAGCATCCTGCTTACAGTATCAAAGGTAGACAAGTTCTCCTCCTGAGGTTCAAAAGCAGATAAGAAGAAGAACCTGGTTGCTAATGTCAGGCTGATGTCAGCCCTGAAATCACTTTTCCCTTGATTGAGCCATTTTGTCCTCAGAATCACTTTGTTCTGTTCGGCTGAATTTCCTCCAGCCCCTCGTCGTGAGCAGCACATCCAACGCTACCCCCGGGGGCTTCTGGTCAGAAGTGAGAGACTCTGCGCCATAGACGGGTTATTTCATATCAAAACTCACGTAGCCCTGGGGGAGCCAAGCCCCCCAGACTCACCCTTCCACCTGCCTCACACGTGCCGACACCTCCCAGTGGACGGGGAGTCAGTCCACTCCCAGCAGGCAGACCCCCGGGATGCCAGACCTCCCTTTTTGCCTCAAAGGACCACCAAGACGCTGGGTCTCAACAAAGGCCTTCGTGATTCACCTGTACCACGTGAGGGGTCATCCTGCAAAACGTCTCCTACCAAAAGCAGAGTTAAACCAGAGAAAACAACGCTCAGAATGAAGTTCTATTAAAGACAAAGCTGAGACAAAAGAAAATCGAACAAATACATCCTCCACAGACCTTTAGCATCTGACGTTTTTATACACACACAACAGCAGATCTGCGGGATTATGGAGTCTGCCATGTGGTTTATAGAGTCTGCCGTGTGGGCGTAACCCAAGTTTTGGGGAGTCTCAAAACTGCTACCATCAGTCTCGAACTTAACTTAATTTCTTTAGCAATTAACCAGACAATTCATCTGGGACTGTCTTTCGGGGCCCGGTTTTGGACCACAGTTGTGTTCCTCGGGTGATTCAGATCCCGGCCTAGCTTTGGATCCTCTTCTCTGTCCCCTCACATCACCTCACCACCCTGTTTGTATTAGTTTCCTAGGGCTGCTACCTCAAATTACCACAAAACGGTGGCTTAAAACAGCAGAAATTCATTCCCTCACCGTTCTGGAGGCTAGATGTCCAAAATCAAGCTGTTGGCGGGGCCCTGCTCCCTCCAGAGGTTCAGGAAGGATCTGGTCCTTGCCTCTCCAGCTTGTAGAGCTTGCTGGCATTCCTTGGCTTGTGTCTGCATCACTGTAAGCTCCAGCTCTCTGGCCACCTTGCCTTCCATTCTCCCTCTTCTTCTTCTTCCTTTTTTTTTTTTTGCCTTGCCTTCTCTTCTTATCTGTGTCAAATCTCCCTCTGCCTCCCTCTTATAAGGATGCAAATGATTGCATTTAGTGCCCACCCAGATAATCCAGGATCTCCCCATCTCAGGATTCTTCATCTAATCCCATCTGTAATTTTTAATTTTTTAAAAAAATTTTGCCATGTAAGTAACATTCATAAAGTCTATTATTGAGACAATAATATTTTGGGGGGGGGGCATTCCTCAGCCTGCCACACTGTACTGATTGCTAAAACATGACTTTTCTGTCACTTAAAGGCAAGGATTGGCCAAGAGAATAAAGCTGAGTTGAATATCACAGCTTGGGACACTTTATAGAGCATCCCAGTTTCCCAGGGCCCTTTCTGATTTAAACTGTCCAAGAAGACAAGATACTCAGTTTCCGGTCAGGTTGAGAGCTTCCAAATAATAAGTAGATTATAGGAAGTTTTTCAAGCTACCTTAAAACTCCCCTTAGGTGACTCCATAAAGAGCTATTTAAATTTGGCCTGTGTTTGAGTCAAACAGACAAACCACGTCAACTCCAAAAGTCCCAGGCAGTGTCCACATCCGAAGATTCTAGGGAAAGTGGACCACATCCTTCCATCATCTTTCAGGCAACCCATTGTTATGAGCAAATAGTTAATTATACAGGGATTCAACAGCATTTCGAGGGGCTGGCTCAGAGGCTGGTGGCATTTTAATGTTTAGATTGGGCCCCCAAGTCTTGAACGGTGTCTAGCACACCCTCAACCTAAAATCCATTCTGACCTAGCTCACCCTGCTTGCTGGCTGGCCCGTGCCAACCAAATCTCCTGGCTAATGAGGCAGTGTTGGCCTTTGCTTCGGTTGGGTACCCACACTGAACTTATTTAATCAAGAGCAGCAATGCAGCCCGGCAGCTTGGAAAAGAAGAAACACCAGAGCTCATGCCCAGTGCTGGATTTAATGGACAGGGCATAAGTAATGAGAAAGGCGATACATGAAAAATAAAAGCAAGGAATCAAAAAACCTGGCCAGGAAGGTGGTGAGACTTTGAAAACTTTCCTTATAAACTTCAAAGCCTTCTTTTTTTTTTTTTTTTAAGATTTTATTTATTCATCTGAGACACAGAGATAGAGAGAGAGAGAGAGAGCATGAGCAGGGAGAGTGGCAGAGGGAGAGGGAGAAGCAGGCTCCCCGCTGAGCCAGGAGCCCGATGTGGGGCTTGATGTGGGGCTCGATCCTAGGACCCTGAGATCATGACCTGAGCCGAAGGCAGATGCTCAACCATCTGAACCACCCAGGAGCCCCAACTTCAAAGCCTTCTTGTTCCGCTTGCCACCTAGCTCCACCATGAGCTGCTGAGCAGTAAAATCCACTCTGTATTAACTCTGAATACAGCCATAATGCAAAATGGCCAATAATAATGACGTCCCTGAGCTGCTAATTGATTGTGAAATGCTTTAAGGGCTTTATGACAATGGGAAGGTACAGTTAGTTATTATTAGATCATGCAATTCATTAACTTTAAAGGGCAAACAAAACTTCAATGGCAAGTGTTTCTACATAGCTCCTGTGAGAAAAGAGACTTGTCAGGCCACTGTTCTCTGCTGTTAGCAATGTCACTCCTCCCCAGAATGGAATTTGCATGTTTTGTCACAAGATGAAGTTTTCTTATAAATATTTTTGGGACCAGAGATGTAAATGTGCTAATGTAGATGGGATGCTTCATCTAAAATATAATTTGGCCATCATATCTAATAACCAACACTCAAATCTAAATGCTTTTTAAGGTGAATCAAACATGGTATAGTTGGAAGCAAAAAAAAAAAAAAGGAAGTTATGAGCTGGACACCATTAGAAGCCCATTAAAGAAATGCCACATCTGTAAAGATAAAAAGGTTCTAAGCTATAAGCTTACTTTGAAGATAAATATTTAAATGGCACTTACATAATTTTCCCATGTGAATTAATATTGATACGACCCTGTTTTCTGTTCCCTAAAACATCTTTCCAGTGAAAAGTACAGTATTTTCCTCTGAGAACCACCAGCCCAGAGCTACCGGCTGGCTGCTGCAGGAGACAGGCTCACTAAAAATTAGGGAACCACAAATTTATTAAAAGAGTTCCCAAGAAACAAACCTAGAAATTTAAGCTTCTGCTCTGTGGTTCATAATCCCACAAATTAGAAAGTTTGTTGAAAGTGTTTATATACATCTGTTGGGGAATTATATGGATTCTTTGATTGCCAGTGACAGGTACCCAACTCCACCATCCAAAGCTAGGGGTGTATTGCATTACATAGTCATGAAAAGGATAAGGATGGAGCTGGTCTTAGGGATGCCCGTATTCAGAGACTCAAACGCTCTGGGGACTCTATCTCTACTCTCTGTCTCTGCTCCTTTCTGTATTTTGGCTTCATTCATTTTATTGCACATGGAATTTCTCCACAGGGCAAGGGACAAGGCACGGGCTGCTCTGGGCTTACAGCCTTCTAGGTTAATGATCCTAAAGGAAGGAGAACTTCTCTCTCCCAGATGTTGTTGAAAACTTCCAGGAAAGGGCTTAGCTTGAGCTACATGACTATGCATGGATCAATCTACACGAAGAGAGGAATGGTAGATTATAACTGCTCCAGCTTATATATTCCCATGATTAGTAGGGGAAGGTCTGTTTATTTAAAAATAAGTAAATAGGGGCGCCTGGGTGGCTCAGTCGGTTGAGCGGCTGCCTTCGGCTCAGGTCATGATCCCGGAGTCCTGCTCAGCGGGGAGCCTACTTCTCCCTCTCCCTCTGCCTGCCGCTCCCCCTGCTTGTACTTTCTCTCTCTCTGTCAAATAAAAAATAAAAAAATCTTAAAAAAATAAAAATAAAAACAAAAACAAATAAATAAGTAATAATGAGGGTGGATAGCATGACTACAACCACAGCCTCAACCATTAAGGAAATTGTTGTGAGAGGAGTATCACCCCCCCACCCTGCCCCAGTTTGTACCCACTGCATTCCTTACACACACACACACACACACACACACACACACACACACACACAGAGTGGCCACCCCAGGCAGACGTTCCTATTTTGCAGTGGTCTTTGACTTCAGACAGAACAGGGTTCAGTCAAAAGAGAAAAAAAATATTCTTGGACAACGCACCCCCCAGAACTTATATGTGGAAGTCCTAACCCCCAGTACCTCAGAATGTGCCTATCTTAGGAGACAGGGCCTTTGAAGAGGTCATTAAGTCAAAATCAGTTCACTAGGATAAGCCCTAATCTAATCTGACTGGTGTCCTTATTAGAAGAGGAGGATTTGGACACAGGCCAAGGAGAAAAGCCTGGAACAGATCCTTCCCTCACGGCCCTGAGTAGGAACCAACCTTGCTGACACCTTGATCTCAGACTTTGAGCCTCTGGAATGAGAAAATATATTTCTCCTATGACGCCACCCCGTGTGTGGTACTTTATGATGGCAGCCCTAGCAAACAGATACATCTCCATATAGTCACCCCTGTCACCAGCAAACGAGCTTCTCCCACTCCTTCCAAGGGAAGAGGAACCCATACATATCATTACACCCTGACTCTCATGACCATGATCAAGATCCCTAATCAACCATTGCTCTCTACCCACTGAGCCCAGATTATGGCCTCAGGATCATTTTTAACACAGTGCTCTAGGAAACCACTCCAAATAAGTCAAATTTGCCACTGGAGATGAAACTTATTTGCCCTGTGAGGAAGAAGCTGTTTATTGCCTACCCAATATCTAACTGTCTTCTTACTTCCTGGGACAGCCATGTTTTCATTCGACAAAGCAACATTTTTCACCTTCTCCGCCAATACTAGTCAATGAAATATAATGGGCGATAGTGATTGGAAGACTCCTCAGAAGAAGGACAATTGGCTGGAGTGTGCTATTTTGCCTTCCGCCTTCATCCTTCCTGTTTTCTGGAATGAAATGGTGATGTCTGGGACTTCAGCAGCCACTTTGGCTTATGAGTCCACAATGAGAATGGACTCTAAGGATGAAGGAAGAGAAAGAAGGAATCTGCTCTCTTGATGATTGTGGATCCTCCATATGAACCTTAGATCGTCTACATCCAGAATCTTATGTGTTTTAAACTACTAATATTTTGGTTTTCTTCTTACATGCTGCCAGACCTAAAACTTGATCTAAAATGATGGTATTTTAGAGGTATTGCAGAATGGCTTACTCAACACCAGTGATCAGCTTCTTACTTGTGTCCTTCTATTTTAAGGCTTAAAACCTAAAGCTATAAATACCTACCTCCCTTCCTTGCAGCTAGGAAAGCCATATGAAATGTAAGCCAGTTCCGGCCACTGAAATCAAAGAAGTCTGCTGGTGATTTGTGAAAAAGACTCTCCCTTTTTCTTCCTTCCTCTTTCTGCCTGGAATGCAGATGTGTGGCCGAGTGGCTCAGTAGCCATTGGGTGATCATAAGGCAACAAGCACGAGAACAAAAGATGCTGACAAGCTAGAGACAGCAGAGTAGAAATATGGGGAGGGCCTGCGTCCCTTGTGTCATTGAGCAACTAACTACACAAACCCCAGACTGCTGATCTCTGAATTTTTTGTTACATGAAAATAAATGAACCCTATTTGTTTAAGCCACTTTGGATGGGTTTTCTGTTATTTGTGGCTGAACACATGGCCAGCAGTGTCTCTACATTAGCCCTTCAGTCCTCAGCTAAGGCCACACCTCCACTGGAATCACCCCCAAGCCTGGTGACTGGTTTTGTCTCCTAGGGCAGCCGAAACAAATTGCCACAAAGTGGCTTAAACCAACATAAATTTATTCTCTCTCAGTTCTAGAGGCCTGAAGTCCACAATCAAAGAGTCAGTCGAGTTGATTGATTCTCCATTGATTTTTCAAGAGGCTCTGAAGGAGAAACTATCCCTCGTGCGCTCTTCACAACTTCTGGCTGCTCCTAGCAATCCTCGGAGTTCCTTAGCTATGGCTGGGTCACTCCAATCTCTGCCTGTGCTCACATGCCCTTCTTTCCTGTGCATCATCTCTGTCTCTTCTCCTCTTCTTATAAGGACACCAGTCATTGGATATAGGGCCCACCCTTTACACCTGCAAAGACCCTATTTCCAGATACGGTAACCACATTCATAGGTACTGGAGGTAGGGATTTGAACCCCTTTTGGGGGGACACAATTCAACCCACTACAGTAATGGACTCCCTCCTCTTACTCCCCCTGGGACCCATAGTATTACATTACCACATACAGCACTCGACTCATTATTTTAGAAAGAGCCTTAAACTGGGACTTTGGACCAGGTTCTAATTTCAGGCATCTCACTAATCATTTGGATGCCCTTGCCAAGTTATTTAGCTCTTCACCAACTTGGTTTCTTTATCATAAAACACCTGCTCTGTAAAAACACCTGCTCTGTCTACAAGCTTGATAAGAAAAGCCACCTAGATAATGTAGATGACACAGCCTTGAAAAACAAAAATTTTCAAAGAGTAAGGCCTCCCGGACTTCTTCTCCTCCTTCAACAGAGTCATCATCATTCATCTCTGGCCTTCCAATGTCTAAGGATGAAAGGGAAAATAGGAATGAGCTTGAGTAGCTGGACCAGTAAGTCAAGGCAAGCGGGGGCTTAACACGTTTTCTGCTTGGAGTTGTCCCCAAAAGCAGAGCAGGGCAGGAGAAAGGGAGAGCGTGGCTGGACCAGGGCTGAGTCTGAGGGAAATGGTCCTGGGTTAGAAGGCTGACAGGCCACCAGGCATACCACAAGCTGCGTCCGCAAAGGCCATCTGCCTCCTCTGAACTGTATCTTTCATACTGACCCGGACCTCACAGCCTTGCCATCATTCTTTAGAGGTTCTAAAAGCAATATCTTTTTAAAATATGAGAAACATATTGGGGTGCCTGGGAAGCTCAGTCAGTTAAGTGTCTGACTCTTGATTTCAGCTCAGATCATGATCTCAGGGTCGTGAGATCGAGCCCTGGGCCGGACTCACTGCTGGGCGTGGAGCCTGTTTAAGATTCTCTCTCTTGGGGCGCCTGGGTGGCTCAGATGGTTAAGCGTCTGCCTTCAGCTCAGGTCATGATCCCAGGGTCCTGGGATCGAGTCCCGCATGGGGCTCCCTCCTCAGCTAGGAGCCTGCTTCTCCCTCTCCCTCTGCCTCTCTCCCTGCTCATGCTCTCTCTCTCTGTATCTCTGTATCTCAAATGAATAAATAAAAAAAATCTTAAAAAAAAAAAAAAGATTCTCTCTCTCTCCCTCTGCCCCTCCGCCCTTTAAAAAAAAAAAAGAAAGAAACATATTGTAAGTAATTTAATAAAAGCGCATGTTGCCCCTACCCAGATTTAGAACACATTAATAGTTTGCCATCTTTAATCCAGATTTTTTTAAAGAAACAATGCATAAAAATACAATTGAAGCTCCCTACATATATAAAATTGCATTTTCCTTCCTCCTTGCCATTATTTTGAAGATTGTGTGTATTCTCCTTGCATGTTTTGAAGCTTTCCTCGAAATGCAGATAGCTATATTAAAAAAAAAAAAAGAAGTTCAATGTCAGGGCGCCTGGCTGGCTTAGTCGGTAGAGCATGCAACTGTTTATTTATTTATTTATTCATTCATTCATTCATTCATTCATTTATGAGAGAGAGCACATTTATTCATGTGGGCGAGAGAGCAGGGACAGGGGAGGGGCAGAGGGAGAAGGAGAGAGGGAATCTCACACAGGGTCCACGCCCAGCACTAAACTCAATCTCAGGACCCTGAGCCAAAATCAAGAGTTGGACGCTTAACCAACTGAGCCACCCAGGTGCCCCAAGCATGTGACTCTTGATCTCAGGGTTGTGTGTTCCAGCCCCACATGGGGTATAGAGATTACTTAAAAATTAAATCTTTTAAAAAAAATGTTCAATGTCATTTCCGACATTTAAAACTTCATGAAAAGCCTCATTCTGTACATCTCCTCCTGCACTTGTTTCTTTCACTCACCATAATTTTGAGATTTATCCATGTTGCTACATAGAAATCTACTTTACTCATTTCAGCTGCTAAATATTATTGCATTATATGAATAAACCACAGTTTATTTTTCCTACTCCTTT
This sequence comes from Halichoerus grypus, assembly GCF_964656455.1. Lineage (NCBI taxonomy): Eukaryota > Metazoa > Chordata > Mammalia > Carnivora > Phocidae > Halichoerus > Halichoerus grypus. The sequence goes on from NC_135722.1 coordinate 73,940,535, forward strand.
GCTGAGGAACAATTAGGCTGTTTCTAACCTTTTATATCATAACCAATGTGTCAGTGAACAACCTTTTGCATTCCTCCTCATGCCTGTGTATGAGAGTTTCTCTAGATCTACCCATAATCCAAATTCCTGGGTTATAGGTATGCACATCTTCAACCTCACAGACATGGACTATTAATGTCACTTGAATTAATCATTTTCCTCAAGAAGGTTTGAATTTCAGTGTCTTATTTAAGAGATCCTCCTCAATATTTACAGTCCTAGAAATAGTCACCTATTTTTGTCGCCTATTTACACTTAGGCCTTTAATCCACCTGGAATTTATTTTTGTGTTTGATGTGAAGTTGAGATCTAATTTTGTACTTTTCCATATGAATGACTGGTTGTCCAGAGCCATTCTTAGAAGCGTCCATTCTTCCTCCAGTGATTTGTGCTTTATCCTGTGTATAACCATTCTTCTGTATGGGCGGTGCTAACCTTGAGTTCCTTATTTTGTTCCACTTGTCTTCCCTGGCATTAATACATTTTTAAATTAATGTAGCTTTATAATAAGTCTTAATAGCTACATAATCAGTTCCCTTCTAAATTCTTCAAAATTCTCTTGACTTTTCTGGGCCAAATGAATTCTTCTTCTTCTTTTTTTTTTTTTTTTTGAGAGAGAGAGAGAGCATGTGTGCGCAAGCGGTGGGGAGGGGGGAGGAAGAAGAGCAGAGAGAGAGAATCTTAAGCAGGCTCCACACTCAGCAGAGAGCCTAATATGGGGCTCGATCTCATGACCCTGAGATCATGACCTGAGCCTAAATCAGGAGTCAGACCCTTAACCAACTAAGCCACCCAGAGCCCTGTCAAATGCCTTCTTAAGAAAAAAATTTTAACTGGGTGAGCCAAGACTGACAACTTAAAGGAATAACATATTTGATGGAATAAGTATAACTAAAAACGTATCAGTACTTCTTGTCACTGAGCAAAAAACAGGCTTAGAAAGAGTCTCAACATAGGAGGCCTTCAGATAGGGAACGGTGACAGGGGTCTGGCTGGGGCGGCCCAGGCAGGTACAGGGCTGAGGTGGGGTACTGCGAAGAGCTGGGATGCTGTGGGGGAACAGAACTGCAAAGAGAGCTAGCAAGCTCCCCTTCAGTATCCTTCACAGCTGACTACAATGAACCCCTGCATTACATGGTCTCCAAGCCTCAGTTTCCCAATATGTAAAGTAGGTATAACAAAACCACCCTTTCAGAGCTGTTTTCTAGAAGATGAAGGCAAAGCATCTTACACCATGCTCAGCGCACATTAAGGAGAGGTGTGGAAGGCATAATAACGATACTTGTCATCCTTCTTCGTTCTCATCAGCTTAGCCAGGGTCCACTCAGTAATACTGACAATCCTCAATTCCCTGGAATAAGTTTTTAAGCGTCAGTTGAGGATGAATTTTACCATTGTGGCCGATGTCTCCAAAGATGTCACCTCCTTCCCACCCTAACTGGGCAAACTGCTTCTCTCACCAAAAAGTGGAGTCAGTTTCCCTTTCCCTTCAATTTCCCCACATCCTTGGGCGGCTTTGTCTCTTGCTTTGACCCACAGCATGTGGTGGAAAGACTTCTGGGCCTATCCTTGAGAGAGTGAGAGGTCTGGCCCTCTGAGTTCATACTCTCAGAGCCCAGCAGCCATGCCCGAAGGACATGTTGGAGGCACAGAGGGCCTGAGGCATGAGCCCCCTATGGAGAGAAAGCCTTTGCGGGAGAAACAGAGGCACCCTGGCTGACAGTCAGAACTCACACCCCAGACATGTGAGAGAGGCCTTCGTGGACCCTCCAGCCCCGTCCACCTGCCAGCTGGACCAGGAAGCACCATGTGTGTTGGAAGAACAGCCCAGGCAGCCCACAGAACTAAGGAAAATAAGGAATCATTGTTATCTTAAAACACTATGTTTTGGGGTATCTTGTTACCCAGCAGTAGATAACAAACATAGACACAACCACTTAAATACGCCATTGTATTCCCCCAAAACTAGCCCCGGTTCAACCCCTACACAGGACCCGCTTCACAATAAGAAAGAACAGAAAATTCTACAGACTGATCCAGAAGGGCTAGAAAATTCAAGAGGGCCCTCGGTATTGACATGCTAACGAAGAGCTACCCATCAGAATCAGGCAAACTAGAAAAGTATTCACCATCTACCTGAATTCCTATTCATTCCCCTAGGGCAATCTGCTTTTTAAAAAGAAAAAAAGAGCGAATCTTTAAAAAAAAAACTTCAGTTCCAATCACTTTTCAAACTTAGGCAGAATGACTTTCACAGCTTCAGTCAAGTTTGTCAAAAAGTAATTTTCTACCTAATTTACTTTCACAGGACGAAGACCTTCTCAGAGGCTGGAGGAAAAAATCCCTTTCTGACGAGGGCGAGAATGGAGCTAGATTTCCTCCAAGGTTCCCTTCCTTCTCTCTCCTCGGCACGTGGCAGGGATGCCAAGTACAGGCCCTGTTTACCCCCAGCAGGTCCGGTGTGCCGATGCATGAAGAATCCCCCCCACCCAGGGGCCAGGAGCCTACTTTGGATTCTCTGCCATCACTGATCTGTGAGCCCTGGAGTCATGGTCAATTGGAAACAGAAATCCGGGTTTCTTGGGAGCTGTTACACAGCTAAAAGTGTGAGAACATGCACTGTGGTTTCTTGTTTACACAGGGGTCAAATGGAGGTAGAACACACTGAAAACCAATTTTGACTCCAACCTTACTAAGTAATTTACAACAATGCTGACAGAGATAAAAATCTTCCCAGTAAAAGAAAGCAGGCAGGTAAAATTACTGTGGCTTTCTAAGTGACCTGTAGGTTTGTTGCTTATCTTCTCTTTCTGCCTTCTTTAAAAAAAAAAAAAAAAAAAAAAGCTGCTCCTTTGCCTCATTATTTCCGTATATAAATGAGAACACTTTTTATTAGTGAATGGCCCATTTCCCAGCCCAGACGATCTCTGTGTGCAGTGTCCCCACCCATACCAGCACACCCCAACCTTCTCCTTTGTGCCCCAAATCCAATTGCGGGCTGTCATGAAACATTAGTGATTTTTAATTACAGAGTCTAATTACAGTGATAGAAATCATCATGCAGAGAATAACTTGGTGCACGCGGCAGCCCACTCAAACCTTTCCATTGTGATTCTATTTGCATTTCTGGACTTACTTATAATTTATGTGCTGCAGGGAGAAGTTGAGAAGGTGGCCAAATCCCCATGCAACCTCTGAATTAAGATGCACGGAATACAAGCAGTTTTGACATAGTGAAGTAAGTAGGATCTTTGCCAGACCCTACGTTCCCACGGACCATTGGGGAGGCTTGCTAAGTCCCAGGCTCAGAGTTGCCACAGAGGAAAGTAGGAGAGAATAGCAGGGATGAGAGGGTGGGGTGGGCCCCCTCTGCTGCATTTGGCAGCACCTATTATGGACTGTGCTAGACCCTTTATACACATACCCTTCACCGTTAATATCCACAACAGCCCTGGGAGTTAGGTGTTCCTAGCCCCATGCTATGAGTGGTGACCTCCCTTCCACCAGAAACACCCTCCTCCTTAACCAGCCAAGTTCCCTTCACTTGGTCACATCATCCTTTAGGACTGGCTCAGTCATTACCATCTCCTCCACCACCTCCCCCCCCCACCCCTACCCCCCCGCCCCCGGGGCCTCTGAACTCTACAGCAGCCTGCATCTAACACTATTAAAGCCCTTATTATACGCTCTGGGGTAATTACTTGATTACTTTTCTGCCAGCCTCAACCGGGCTCCTGGAGAGAGGAATTTGATCTTACGCATCTTCGTGTCTCAAATTCAGCACAATGCCTGCTGTATGGTCAGTGCTTGCTAAAGGTTTATGGGATGGACTGAGCCGATCGCCCACAGGTACACAGTAAGGGGTGGGGCCTCCACACCAGTTCAGGTCCCTTTGATTCCAAAGCCTAATCACAATACTTTCAATTCAAGGCTTTCCTTTAAGGAGTCATAGTAGGCAGAACATTGTTTCAGCAAAACAGACGGGGAGGAAAACTCATTATCCAAGTTTAAATTGATGTTAGAGGTCATGGGGAATCTTCTGGCATTCTTGGAGAATGGGCATTCGGGGATAGACTGCTGGTGAGAATAAGGATTAGCCCTTCAGCGGCACTGGGTAGGATGAATTGGCTGTGTGTGAAGACACCGAGCAGTTCTGCCCCTTTCTCATCCTTCCGTGCCCCTGGGGGTCACCAGGACCGAGGGATGACAGGACCTCCTGCTACTGACTTCAGAGGCACCTGGAAAAATACGCAGCCTGAGAATTTAATCTTGTCCCCTGTTAGGAGCAAAATTGTGTCTCCTCCCACACCCCACAATTTATATGTTGAAGTCCTAACCCCCAGAACCTCAGAATGTGACTGTATCTGGAGATTGGGTCTTTAAAGAGGTAATTAAGTTAAAATGAAGTCATTAGGGCAGGCCCTGATCCAATATGGCTGGTGTCCTTGTAAGAAGAAATTAGGACACAGATACAGAGGGAAGAGGATGTAAAGACACGGGGAGAAGACAGCCATCTACAAGGCTGGAAAGAGGTCTCAGAAAAAAACCATTATGGCTAACACCTTGGTCTCAGAATTCCAGCCTCCAGAACTATGAGAAAATAAGTTTCTGCTATTTTTTTAAAGATTTTATTTATTTATTTATTTGAGAGAGGAGAGCACAAGCTGGGTGTGGGGAGGCAGAGGGAGAAGCAGGCTCCCCGCTGAGCAAGGAGCCCCATGCGGGGCTCCATCCCAGGACCCCGAGATCATGACCTGAGCCGAAGGCATACGCTTAACCAACTGAGCCACCCAGGTGCCCCAAATTTCTGCTATTTAAGCCACCCTGTCTTTGCTATAGCAGTCTAGCAAACTGAAGCATTCTCAAAAGTAAAAACTGAACAGCTTTAATTTTCAAACTCTGGCAAGGTATTCTGAGTAGGCAAGTGGTGGCCTTTACGTGGTAGATGGCCATAGTGAGTCTGGTTTCCTCTGTACCAGGAAAGCACAGAAACCATTAGAACTTGTACACCATCAACACCCCCACCCTCTAATCCAACTCCATATTGAAGAAACAAACCATTTCTAATTGCAACATGGCACTGAAATGCCCTTGCCGCAATTACCTCCAATTACAATTAACGAAATGGGGTTTGGAGAAATTGATCTGCCCAGGCCACGTGGTTACAAAGTGGTAAACGGGACCTCAAACCAGCCCTGCGACTCCACATTGCACACTCTTTAATATCATATTGGCATTTCCTGAGGGCCTACTCTAGGCCAGGCTTCACACTGAGGAATGTGATTTATTGTCTCAATTAGTTCTCCACAATTCCTATTGTTAAAAACATCTCCAATTCACCTCCGAATGCCTACCTGCAAGGTGAACAACAATCGAAGAGTGTGCCACGTGGAGGCCCTGTTCAGTAGCTTCTCTTCTTATGGTTCAGGGAAAAGAAACAATGCTGATTATAGAGATTCCTGGGTTTTAGAAATCTGTTCTGGGCTTAGGATATTGAAGCTGACATGGAGTCAAGCCCTCACATGAAGAGTCTAGACCAGTGCTGACCAGCAGAACTTCCTGTGATGGTGGAAAGGTCCTAAATCTGCGCTGTCCTGTACACTAGCCACTAGCCCCTGTGGCTGTTGAGCACTTGACACGGGGCTAGTGTGACAAAGCAACGAAATTTTAAATTTTTATTTAATATGTATTGCTTTACATCTCAACAGCCACACATGACTAATGGCTGCCATGTTGGATGGCACAGGATTCTAGATTATCAAATCAGGCAGACTTGAATTCAAGTCCCACATCTGCATGACCTAACTTCTCTGAGCACCAGTATCCTAAAATGAGCATAATAAGATCCACTTGGGGCTGACTCAGTTGGAGGAGCATGTGACTGTTGATCTCAGGGTGATGAGTTCGAGCCCCATGTTGGGTGTAGAGATGACTTAAATAAATAATCTTTAAAAAAAAGATCTACTTAACAGAGATAGTAGATGTGAAGTGTCTGTGAGAAGGCCTAGCACCTAATAGGTGCTTTTTATTTGTCCCAGTTGCATTCTCTTGGTTAATGTCTCTAATCCCTGCCAGATTGTAAACTTTATGAAGGCAGGGACTCTACCTTATTTACATATGCATCCCTAGCAATCAGCACAGTATACATAGTAGGTGCTCAATAAATATTTCTTTTTTTCTTTTTTTTTTTTTAAGATTTTATTTATTTGACAGAGAGAGAGAGCACAAGTAGGCCCATCAGCAGGCAGAGGGTGGGGGAGAAGCAGGCTCCCCGCTGAGCAGAGAGCCTGACATGGGGCTCGATCCCAGGGCCCTGGGATCATGACCTGAGCTGAGGGCAGACGTTTAACCGACTGAGCCACCCAGGCGCCCCTCAATAAATATTTCTTGAGATGAACTGAATAAAGGATGGGCAAGCCAGACTGAAGAAAGACCAATAAAAGGAGATTGGTGCCCACTGCCCCCTTGTCCCCTAATGCATTTTTCCTGAATCTCACTTGGAGATAACCCCATCTGCCTATATTGGAAGATATTACCAGACAGAAGTAAAATTTGTGTTAGTGCTACTGTAAGGATGTAGCTGAAGATGTTGTCCACTGTGCTAAGCTGCGATTTTATGAAGATGTTCAGAATACATTTCTTTCTTAGAGGAGACTATAACTACTTGAGTAATAATATTCTGCTTTATGACATTCTCGTTAACATATAGCATATAACATATGTATATATGTATATATAACATATAACAAGGAAGTTTTCATGTTTGCATTGGCTGCCAAAGGGGGTCTGAAACATCTAAACATGTAGGATAAACTTATTTTTAAACAGTATGTTAGTTATACTTTTAGACAGTAAGTTGACTAATATGGCTTTGTGTCCAAATTGAATGCACCATAGAATATCAGACTATTAACCTGAAAGAAATTATAACGAATACACTCTTTCCCTGGTGTTTTGAAACTTTTTTTTGCCACTCTCTTCTATATTTATTGTATTTGGGGGGAGGGTGGCAATTGGACCCACTGCTTGAAATTTAGAAATACTTCATTCACAAAGGAATCCAGATGTTGAACATGTTATTTGAAAATGTAACTGATGTACTATACAAAAATCAGCTTACTCTGCATTTCCAGTCTGTGAACATCCTATAGAAAGCTTAGAACCAAATCTGATGTTCAGATTTAATCAGGAATTATTTTGTTGTAAAGAACAGGAACCACCCGGGGCGCCTGGGTGGCTCAGTCGTTAAGCGTCTGCCTTCGGCTCAGGTCATGGTCCCAGGGTCCTGGGATCGAGCCCCACATCGGGCTCCCTGCTCCGCGGGAAGCCTGCTTCTCCCTTTCCTACTCCCCCGCTTGTGTTCCCTCTCTCGCTGTGTTTCTCTCTGTCAAATAAATAAAATCTTTAAAAAAAAAAAAAAAAAGAACAGGAACCACCCAAGCTAACTACACTAAGAGAAGTTTCTGGAAGGAAGTGTCGTACAGACGTTGAGAACCATCTCTCTCCCGGAAGAGAGGATCAAATTAGCTCTATCCAGCCAACACTTTGCCCACCCTGCTGCCCAGTTTCATCAGCTACAGAACAGGGCCCACCACAGCTGACCACACAGCACAGAGGAGGGGAAGAGTTACCTCAGACTGGTTTATCCTTGAGTAATGTCTCCTACAGAGTAATGTCTTTCTATATTTTAGGAGTCCTTATAAGCTATCTTAAACACTTTTAGGAAAAGATGGGCGAGAGAAGTGGTAAGCGAGGCTGAGTATGTTGGGGAAAAAATACGCAATCATCGTTTATTTAACAAATGTCTATTGAGTGTCTACACTACACAGTGGGATAAGAAATAGTTCTAGCAAACCCAGTGAAAATTGAGTCTTGGTGCCATCTTTGGCACAAGTCAAAGGTTGCCAACACCTGCTCTTCAGCCTCTATGTTTTCAGGCCTGTATGATAAAAGCCAGCATTCAGGGTGATGACCCAGGCACCCAAAGAGCTCTACCATCCAGAAAGATAAACGTCTATGTCCATGGAACTGTCTGAGGGTGGGAAAATGAACTTATGCAGTTGGAAGTAATTTTCAATACAATCTGGACAAAAGGGATGCCTGGGTAGCTCATGATCCCAGGGTCCTGGGATCAAGCCCTGCGTGGGGCTCCCTGCTCAGCGGGGAGCCTGCCTCTCCCTCTCGCTGTGCCTCTTCCCTCTGCTTGTTCTCTCTCTCAAATAAATAAATAAAGTCTTTTAAAAAAAAAAGATCTGGAGGAAAGAGGTTTTAGCTAAATTTATGTTAACCTCTTAATAAACAGAACACTCCATTCCCCCATCTAAGCCCCTAATGCAAAAGACGCACATCCATGAAAGTAGATAAGCAAAAAAGAACAACAGCAAAAAAGAACCCCATGGAGGAAGATCATTTGGTGGTACACCTGATCTGATTAATTGCTGCCTGTGTGATCTACAGGTACCTGTTAAACTGTGTTAAGATATCTCAAAATAGGGAAACACCAAACTGAGCCTACTGTGTTCATGCATCTGACTGAGGAACTTTGGGAAAATCTTACAGGGGACCACTGCATTGTAATTACAATGATGGTTAACACACCAGGCGCTATGATGCTAGGCACTTAGTATATAATATCTTATGTAAATAAGATACACACATATATATATATATACACACACATGTATGTATACACACGTATACATATACACATATGTAAATGTCTTATGTATAACTCTGAGCAGTAGGGATTATTATGACCTCCATTTTATAGATGAGAAAACTGAGTCTCAAAGAGTGAATAAAACCTTTTGATTACCCAACGCATCTGTTTTAAAGAACTTTTTGTGGCCTACTAAGTCAATGTCTAAAAAGCAGAAAATAAAATTGAAAGTAAATTAAGTAATTTACTCAGTAGTTGTTCAGAGACCCCACCCAGATAATTCTGGCCCAGAAATGGATTTTGGAAGGCCTGAATTAGTCACTCCTCTAAGTGGGTTTTAATTTAAATCAGCAACAACCTCCACCCCAAATCATGCAGAGAGATGACAACTACTTACAAAAATCCATAAAAAGTCTGACTCTTGAGTTCAGTTGTGGAAATAAGCCAAAAGACTTTTTAACTCAAGCATACATGTGGTGGGGTAGCATAATCGTATTGAGTCGAGATCAAATCTGACAACGGGGAAGTCATCTACTAAAGGAAATCATTCAAAGATCACAGCAGAATTGCTTGTTAAAAGCGATCGTAAACCGTGGTGCAAATATTGACGTTTATTAACATTTTTATTATTGTCATTTTAAATGGATTTCTTAGCAGACTATTCATTTGTGTGTTCTGGGGCCCTCCAACTTGCCTCTAATGAGTCGACTTTATAAAATCAGTAAAATCAGACCATGCTGTAAAAACGGGCCGAGCAGCCCTGTGAGGGCTTCTCCATGAAATCAACAATCAAGAAATGCTGTATCATTGGATGGGGACAGTGTCATGTGGAATGGCCAAAGGAGTGAAGTCACCTTTGGCAAGAATATAAGATTAGGTAGTTTTGGAGCAACAGAAGAAAAGCATTTATGTTTTCAGCTTGGATCTCACCAACGTGAGTGACACTGCTGTCCCCTGCATTCCCTTCTACTTTCCAGTTGAGTTTTTTTTTTTTTAAGATTTTATTTATTTGACAGAGAGAGAGCATGAGCCGGGGGGCAGGGGCAGAGGGAGAAGCAGGGCTCGATCCCAGGACCCTGGGATCATGACCCGAGCCAAAGGCAGATGCTTAATCGACTGAGTCCCCCAGATGCCCCTGGGCATGATTTTTTAAAAAGGGAATTCCGGACAACTGTTTACCTGCCTGTCCCCTAGACATCCGTGAAGTCCTCTCCAATAGAGGCAGTCCATTCGCCCATGCCCCACATTTGCCCACAGGCCTGGCTCAAGATTGGGGGGCATCTGGGACTAGTGTTCCTCATGCTGCTGGGAGTCATTGGCTTGTGCATCTTCAAATAAAAACTATTCCTTCGAAGGTCTTGCACCCCAGGTATTCCGTGCTAATAATATCGACATTTATTGAGATTTTACTAAATGTATAGCATTCTGAATGCTCGAATCTAATTTAGTCTCATTTACAGATGTGAAAACTGAAACAAGCAAAGCTAAGTGACTCCCCAGCTACCATGCGCTCGCTAATAGTGGGGTTCAAACCCAGGTGTGTCTAAAGCCTACACTCCTAATTCCATCAGAATGCCCCCTTCTCTTCCTCTCCGGGTTGCTTACTTCCCCACCCCCTGTCACCTCCACACTCACTGAAGAGTTTTCCAGGTGACATGGCATTTTGTCTCCTCTCCCGAGCTCCCCTTCATCCTGGAGTGAGGGAAGGGGGCATGGGAGGGCAAGTGGGGGAGGTCGGAGGGCCATTCTGGATGGAGGGAAGCAGAATTAAAATAATCAGGGAAAAATAACCCCTGGGAACATCCAAGCACCGCCTCCTCCTCATTGTCCAACATCACATCTTCCCCCAACACACACACACACACACACACACACACACACACACACACACTCATAAACACACACACACCTGCTAATGCCCTGACTACTGTCGATTCCACTGTTGAGAATTTTGCTTCTCCTCTTCCTCGGACCTGGTGCTCCAGCTTTTTCCCTTATCTCTCAACAGGAGCATCGCTAAAAGACTCACTGGAAAGGAGAACAGACACAGCTGGTGGATGCCTGCTGAGTGGACCAAAAAGAAGGCCCCCTCACATGGGGCGGCTGCGCGGAGTCGGCAGTAGGCAGGGTCTGGAGCAGACGAGGGCACGGAATTGAAGACAAAGGCTGGCCAGCAATGGGCTGAGACAGGACAGAGGAGAAGAACCAGCCTCTGGGAAGCTCAGCAGGACAGAAGGAGGCAAGGACTTTTTTTTTCTGTCTTCAAAATGTGCAAAGCAGTCAAGACATAAGAAAGTGAATCATCTTCCTCCCCTTGCCCCCTGGCGAATCAATGAACTGAAAATGAATAACTGAGGGCGCCTCGGTGGCTCAGTTGGTTGAGCGACTGCCTTCGGCTCAGGTCATGATCCTGGAGTCCTGGGATCGAGTCCCACATTGGGCTCCCAGCTCAGCAGCGAGCCTGCTTCTCCCTCTGACCTTCTCCCCTCTCATGCTGTTTCTCTCTCTCTCGCTCTCTAACACATAAATAAATAAAATCTTTAAAAAAAAATGAATAACTGAATTACTGTCCTCTCAGCCATCCAACTAAAGCCATCACACAGTGAAACAAAATCTCGAGCAGAGACTTGGGTCCTGGAAAAAAAGAAACAACACAGAGTCCATCTTTGGTTTTCAAAGTCCGAAGTGGTCACCATAGCCCTACTAAGGAACATACACACCACAGAGAACTTAAGTAGAAGTATCTAGATAGGTATCTTTGTATCGTTTCAGTTTCCTATAGCTTGTATCTAGGCAGAAGAGGTGTTTCAAGTTCTGACTGGGGACTGGCTTGAAAGAGAAACTCTGAAGGATTTAAACACATTTCGAGGGGCACCTGGGTGGCTCAGTCGTTGTGCTCTCTCTCTCAAATAAATAAATAAAAAATTTTTAAAAAGATTTTATTTACTTATTTGACAGCGAGAGGAAGAGAGCATGAGCCGGGGGGGCGGCAGAGAGAGAGGGAGAAGCAGACTCCTCGCTGAGCAAGGAGCCCGACACGGGGCTTGATCCAGGAACCCTGCAATCATGACCTGAGCCGAAGGCAGCCACTTAACTGACTGAGCCACCCAGGTGTCCCAATAAATAAAATCTTAAAAAAAAAAAACCTTTCAGAACAAGGCAAAACTCAAACTGTCCAGAAGATTCACATTATTTTTCTTTCTTACTTTCCCTCACATTTCTTTTCTCTTTTTTTCCTTTCTTTTCTCCCTCCATGCACTCTGTTCTCTTTCCTTTTTTCCATTCTTCCTCTCTTTTTCCCTTTCTTTACAAAAACCATAAGACAGAGTAGCTAATAGCACTGCTTTCATTCTATCCCAGTGTGTGAGACTCAGAAAAAAGAAATGCCATACCTCATTAGAAGACAGTCAGCCCGGGGAAAAAAAAAGATCCAAGTAAGAGACTGAGAAGCAAACTACCAGGAGCTATCAGAGAGCCATTTATAATCACTGAGATGAGAAGGGCTGCATCCTTGGGGATGGTTTTGCTTAAGCAGCCGGGGTGATGGTGACAGACTTTCGAGTACATTAACTGAGGTTAGCACCATAAGCACACGGCCAAGCTTGTACCAGTTCTCAATAAATATTATCTCATTGGGATATCTGGGCGGAACATAGAAGCAAGGTCTCTAACATTATGCCGCTGATTTGCCAGCCAGTGTGACACCTGTGTCGGAGACAACGGTGGCCAAAAGAACCCGGGTAATTTTTAGCAATGACAGTTCGATGTGTTTGAGCATCCATGTGGAAACTTCTGGGGGGGACAGTCAAGAATACTGGATTAGGAGTTGGGTAAAGCGAACGACATCTACCATGTGCCAAATCTATGTGAGCAAGCTCCTAGTGCCTTGCCCTGGGAAGCTTCAAAGTCTGCTGGGGAGGTAGCATGTTAAAATGCATATACCTTTATAAAAATACACACACACACACACACACACACACGCTAATATAAATGCAACAATAAGGTTAAGAATATAGATGGAAGAATTCACTCTGCTTCAATGAGTAGAAACAGCTTCCTAACCAGCTCTAGCCTCCACTTTCTTCTGCCCTAAGCAGCTGCATTCCCTGCGCACCTCTGAGATCCCTGCTCTGGGCATTCACCCACCCAAATGCTGGCCTCACTTCTGCCAACACAGCTGTAGAGACTCCTCACCTCTGAGAACTCGAGCCTGTCCCTGACACTGGCAGCTGAGAGCTCCTTGGTCTCTTGTGGTTCCTTAGCCTTTTCACTTTTAACCTATTTTTAACCGGAACTACCCATTTCTTCCTGAGCCCCTGCCCAGACTTTGGGGACATCTGACTTCTGCCCCTTCCTGCCCCCTGATATCCCACCCTCACAGGTTTTAGGCTCACCCCCCACCTAGCATTCTGGCTAATGCCTAGACTACAAACACTTCCCACTTTACCCTCCCTTTGGCCTGATGGAGTCCTAGTTTATGGCTTGTTGAGTGGAATGTCAAGATCCCACATTCTTGCCCCGGTTAAGTGAGTTATATGAGTTATCCCCGTCCGGGTGAAATTACCCAACCAATCCCCGTAAGATTTGGCATTCAGAAAAAGGTCTCTGTGGCTTTAAGAAATCAACCAAGGAGTCACCACATCCAGGGAACCTCTGCCTCTTCCTGGTTATAAAATGAACTAACAGCACAGAGGAAGTCAACAAGTATTGTTTACTTTGAACTACCTTGAAGAGGTCAAAAAAGACTGCATTTAAAGCCTCTAACTGTTTAGGAGCTACAGCAAGCTGGGCTTATTAAGGTCTGATTGTGCGGCTTGGGTCTGCATGAGGAAGGAACAGTGGAGAGCTAACAAGGGGGGGAACAGCCCTTCTCTTTCTCCTGACGCATACACCAAATATAAAAATACTGCTCCCACTTTGCAGGGGAATGCTGAGGAAATATTGTCAGTCTCCCCACTGCAAAGGAAACCACTAGGCTGGGGGCAGCAGCTTGCTTATCTTCGTAGCCCGATGCTTAGGCCAATACCTGTACATAGTAATAGCTTGATGAATGTTTGATGAACAAATGATTAGGACTCTGTTCTACTCCATTTTGAATCTTCCAATTAAGTATTCCTTCAATTAATACTTATCAAACTGACTTCAGATGGCATTAACAGAGGGTAGGGGGCCTTTCTGAAATGTTGGCTTAGGAGACACAAAATGTTTAACTAAAGTGATGATTCTTCTGCTTAGGAAGCATATCATCTTTGGCCAAAAATAAATTAATTTGGACCCAATTTAGTCTGGCTCTTAAGGTGTCCTTTCTAAGGTTGGGGTCACTGAGCTGTGACCCTCAGATAATAGTCTGGCATTTAGAAGTTGGAGTCTCAGGTTCAGCTAAGGTCAAGAGCAAACAACTGAGTGGAATTGACTGAGAATTTTTCATTTGGACAAATTTCAAACAATGATGTAAAAATTATATTGTGTTTCTACTAACATGGTAGGAATACTAATGGGGAGATACCAGACTCTCTCTCTCTCTAAGGAGTAATTCTGAAGCACTTAATTGGAATCTTGAATAACAACAATGATGTGCATATGGCTTTGGAAACAGGGGCAGTACCTGAGAATCACTTTACCTGGGATTGAAACGCACCCACTTCTTCCATGACACTCAGACAGTGTTACATGTATACATGGGACCCGTTGAAGATTAGTGGAGCTGGACCCAATCCAAGGGGAAAAAGTCTATTCTGTTTTCCTCAAAATATGAATCCATCCTCTCAGATCATGCCTGGATCCAGGGAGTTAATAAGGTGTTTTTCTAAACCTCCAAGTGATCTTTCAGTCACACTACAAGCTAGACTAAATGATCACTTCTGGGATGCCTGGGTGGCTCAGTCGGTTAAGTAGCTGCCTTCGGCTCAGGTCATGACCCGGGCGTCCTGGGATTGAGTCCTGCATCGGGGTCCCTGCTCGGCGGGGAGCCTGCTTCTCACTCTCCCTGCTGCTCCCCCTGATATTGCTCTCTCTCTCTCTGTGTGACATATAAATAAATAAAATCTTTTTAAAAATTAAAAAAAATAAATGATCACTTCTTCTTGCCAAGACTTGGCTGCTTCCTGGGGAAGATGGACTTCAGGTAAAACTGTAAAGATGGTCAAGTTTGTCTTTGTGTGCCCCCCCACCAGCTCAACTTTCTAACCCCCTAGTGCCCTCCTCCTTCTGCCCAGCCACACTTAAATACTCAGGCCCTTGGGCACAATTTCTCAGAAAAGACTTGACAGGGGAGCTTAAGCTCCCCATTCCAAAAAGTCTTCACTGTGGAAGGAAAGTCTTTGTCCCTTCTACTTTAGGTGGAGGGGTGGGAAGAGACGTGTATATGTCGATGTATGCACATGTATGTGTCTACATGCCAAACGAAGTCCTTCCCCAGGAACTTTCAAGGTCAACAGATGTATTGTAAGCACTTTGGAAAGACAGAGTGATGTGGGGCAGTCATCTGGGATGCTTCTGAAACATACCAATGTCTTGCCCTTACTCCAGTCTAGGCAGTCAGACTCTTGGCCAGGGATTAGAACTGCCGGCATGATGGAACGCACTTGGGCTTTGGCACCGGCTGGTGTAGGTTCAAATCCCAGCCATGATACTTACAAGTGGCATGATGTTGAACGAATTGTTTTACTTTGGTATGCTGTAGTGCTTTCGTCTGGAAAATGACGTAGTGATCCCAGTCTCACTGAGGTGTAGGGCACTTAAATGACTAGCAGGGCATCTGATTCATAGTAGGGGTTCAGCAACTTTGGTTCTTTTTTCCCACTCTGCCAGGTGTGAAGCTAGATGCTAGAAATCACACTATAAAGAATCAAGTACTATGACAATATCTAGCCCTGCATAAATAGAACCTCCCTTTTGATAAAAAAAAATATATATATTTTTTTGTCTTCTAGCAGTCCCCAAAACTACCAGAGCAGTGATTTCTCATTTCCAGATGCACAGTAGAATCACTCTCAGAATTTTTTTAAAATGCAGATGGATATTGGCTCCATTTCAAAGATTCTGATTTAATTGATCTGGGATAGGACCTAAGCATCAGTATTTTTATAAAGCTTCTAATGTGAGTCCAGGATTGAAAAGATAGTGTTCTAGAACAAGGACAGATAGATTATTGTGGAAAGAGCAATAAATAAGTGGTCAGACGATGGTTTTGCCTTCCAGATCTGCCACTTTCAGCATGACCTTGGACACATAATATAAATTCTCCAAAATTGAAACTGGAGATAATATTATTTGGTTTAAAGGGGAGTCATAGAGATAAAAAAAAAAAAAGGTAACGTAGGTGAAAGCGCTTTTGAAACCATAAAGCACTGTGCAATTTTAACTCATCATCCTGAAAACAACAAAGTCTTGGGTCAGGAGCATGGTTGGTCTACAAACCTTCCCAAGACTGTCCAGTCTCTGGGGCGGGATGGAGAGTTTGGACACGGGAATACAGAGGGACATGGTATTGACCATAACAAGACTTTGCCCACTTTCTGCAAATGAGAAAAGAGAAAGTTTTTCTCCAGGTCAAAAATCCATCATACCTCAAGGCAAACCGAAGCAGCAAATTCCTCACCATCCCAAACAACAATTTATCTGATATATAAACAGTTGGTGGGATTTTCTTTTTTGCAATACAGTTTCTGTTTCCCAAATTTGGCTTCCTCCAGCTCCTACAATACTCCCCCACCAACAGGTCTTGGAGGTAGATCGGAATAGTTCACTATTCTAATCACGCAGGTCCTGGGTATTGAGTTTAATTTAGCTGCCTATGCGGTAAGATGCTGGGATATTTTCAAATCTTTAGCCCCTGGCACTGCAAATGTCTGAATGTCAGCCAAGAAAAGTGTTAAGATGTGAGTCAGCCTTGTGTCCACAAATACCCCTCATTACTTCTGTAATAAGAAAAAACAATAAATGTCCCATTTCGACACAACTTTGTGGAGGGTCTTCAAGATCAAGGAAGATGAATTGAGGAGTTGTCACTGCACACTGTTCCAATATTTCTTGAGATGGTGGTACTCAATCTTGGTCCCATCACTTGGGAATTTGGTAGAAATTAGAATCTTGGAGGGGCGCTTGGGTGGCTCAGTCGTTAAGCATCTGCCTTTGGCTCAGGTCATGATCCCAGGGTCCTGGGACCGAGCCCCACATCGGGCTCCTTGCTCATCGGGGAGCCTGCTTCTCCCTCTCCCACTCCCCCTGCTTGTGTTCCCTCTCTCGCTGTCTCTCTCTGTCAAATAAATAAATAAATAAAATCTTTAAAAAAAAAAAAAAGAATCTTGGGATGCCTGGGTGGCTCAGTCGGTGAAGCATCTGCCTTCGGCTCAGATCATGATCCCGGGGTCCTGGGATCGAGTCCCGCATGCGCCTCCTTGCTCAGCAGGGAGCCTGCTTCTTCCTCTCCCTCTGCCTGCTGCTCCTCCGCTTGTGCTCTCTCTCTGCCAATTAAATAAATAAAATCTTTTAAAAAAAAAAGAAAGAAAGAAATCAGAATCTCAGACCCCACACCTCAGACTTAGAGACTCCAAATCGATGTTTTAACCTGCATTTCCCTCAGGTGATTCCTAAGACATGACGTCTGAGAAGCCCTGCCTGACAGAATTGTCTTGTCCAATCCTCACAAACCAATGTGGCTGTTATTTCCCCAACTCACAGAGGAAGCAACTGAGACTGAGATGGGAGCATTATAGGCCTCAGTCAGGACCACATGGTTACCGACTGACAAACCGAGACTGTCCCCGATCTGCTGATTCTAACAGCTGAGCACTTTCCACCTCATGACACTGGTCTAGTTGTGGGGTTGGTTGGTTTGTTTAACTGTCATTGAGGACATGGTGTCTGTAATTTATTTTGCATCTTCTTTCACACCAAGCAGCTTCTTCTCAGGGATTGTTCTTCACAGATAGACTGCAAGTAAAAGTAAAAAAGAGAAGTTGTGGGAGACCCAGCATCCAGAAAATAAAGAGGACAAAAAGTAAGATTTTCACGGATAAGGACCTTTACAAGAAAGCCGGGGAAAGGCTTCAATCTATGGATTTCTGGTAATGCTGGAAACCTGCACCTTTATAGAACAAGGATTAAAATCCTCAAAGGACTGGGATGAAGATTAGTAACATAATTAGATAGAAGGCAGATGGAACCCTTTGAGAAAGAAATCAATACGCACACAGATGCAGAATACCAATATAGAAAACAGCCCCACCGCCCTCACCCCTGCTGCTGAGGTGATGCCCCACAGCAAAACGCTGGCCAGGTCCTAGCTGGGGCCAGATGTGGCCCGGGGTCTTTGACGGGTGACATCATTCCCACCAGCTTGCGCTTTTTGCCCTGCCCGATCGGAACTCCAAGTGCCCACAGTCCAGGCAGTCCTAGCCACCGAAGGAGCAGCACTACTCAGGGGAAAAGCACCAGAACAGGTATGGGAAGATGAACTAGCTGTGTGACCTTAGATAAGTCACTCAATGTCTCCAAATCTCAGTTTCCACATCCTTAAAATGGGGGATAACAGACCCACCCTGTCCATCATAGACTTTCTGAGTATTAACTATGTTAATCCATGTGAAAGTGCTTGGGAGTTCATGATTTTATCATCATGGAGCCTGATAATACAGAGGGCATTATAATTACTAGGTTTTTTAAAGATTTTATCTATCTATTTGACGGGGGGTGGGGGTGCGGGGCACAAGCAGACAGAGCGGCAGGCAGAGGGAGAAGGAGAAGGAAGCTCCCTACTGAGCAGACAGCCCTGCATGGGGCTCGATCGCAGGACCCCGGGACCATGACCTGAGCCGAAGGCAGACATTCAACTGACTGAGCCACCCAGGCGCCCCTAATTACTAGTTTTTTCTTGACCATGCAAGCACAGACACTTGGAACTCACACTATCTTGCTGAAAATGGCCCTGTGTTATTCAGAAGCCATTGGCTTCTGGGCTGTTGGAATTGTGTGTCAGGCTAGGTGCTAACAAATCCTAGAGGGTACAATAAACCCAGGTTGTTTAGAAAGGACTGGGAATAATCAAGAAAAGTCCCCCTATCAAAAAGACACCCCCACCGGCAAGCCACCTTGCCTCATATTCCACTACTATGGAAATGTTTGCATAGACAAAGCATTATCTTTGGGAAGCTTTGAAATGGAAATATTCCTAGAAAAGGTTAACATATTTGCTAGTCTCTTGCACTTTAGTCTGAATTCGTCTATCCATAGATTCCTCAGGTGATGCTCTTAAATTTCTCAACCAAGGGAACTGAATGGTAATTTCGATAGAGGAGAAGAGAGAGAATTTTGGAGGCTGACACCCTTGAGAGCCAGGCCTGAGTAGTGGGGTGCAAGAGGGCGCTGGGTGCCTCACAGGAGGGAAAAGTCCCAAACTAGTGATGTGAACACTAAATAGAAGTATGTAGGGAGTGCTGAACTGAATTCACTCTACACTTTTTCTCAAGGTCTAAAAGAAGAATTGGATCCTGCGTTCCTTTGCCTCATCTGACTCCCTTCTTCTGCCAATTATTTGCCTTTTCCTCTTTGTAGCAGAGCCTAGTGTGATATTGCTCCAGATAATGGGAAAACAAACAAAGCTAATTTAACAATCCTGACTATTGCTCGTTGTAAATCATTATTTATCACAGACCAGTAATTATGGGCAAGCCTTGCCTAACTGTACCATCTTTTTATCAAAAGTCCTTTAAAGTGGGTTAGAAGGCTTTTGTCCAATATGTTTCCTTAAAAAAAAAAAAAAGCATTCAGGGTTCTAAAAAAGATCCTAAACGCTGTAGGCATAGGAAGTGTTCTAGAACCCTTTACTGGTGTAGCATACTGCCTTAGTTTCCCCCAGGGTGATCAGTGTCTGGAGAGCTAAAGAGAAGACAAGGAGAAGACAGCACTGATCCAAGTAAACACAAAATGAATCGTTCACACTTCCTGATGGACCCTGATGGCTTCTGTTCCCCAAGCCTGCACATTTGTGAACCTTTAAACCAGCCAGCTTCCCCAGGTACCAGCCAGCCACTGGGCAGTGGACACAAAAGACCCAGGGTACCATGGCAATCACCCTTGACCGCACCCTTGCTCCAAATCCCTGTACTCTTCCAGTTCTGGTGAGTTCTAGCCCCTCTGGTCTTCCCTCCCAATTCTGGCCTTACTCTCATCAATTACACTTGACCTTTGAATTTAGATCCCAAATTTTATTTTCAGAACTCTATACTCATTGCAATAGATTAGATTTATTCATCATTAATATTCTGATTCTTCTCCCTGTGGAACTCCAGAGTAGCTATGGGCTCACTTAGCCTATGAAGAGTGGGCAGAAGTGACCCTAGGAACATTTCCCTCTGTCTCAATGACAGGAAACGTTCCAGGGAGAGGATCTCCATCAGCCTGGTCCCAGGATGGAGGTGTGGGATAGAGTGGCAGCTGACTCACATAGGATACAGAAGTGAGAAATATACGTTTGTTACCATAAACATTGAGCTTCGGAAGCCTTATTTGTTACTGTAGTGTAACCGATTCACACACCCTTGGATTCCTACCACTTACAGAAACTTGGGACAGCCTACCAGACAGACTGCCAGACTTGGCTCCAGCCCCAGCACACCATGATATTCAGAAAGGGAGGACAGACCCATCAGCCAGGGGAAAGCAACACACTCACGTATTCTATGATGATTCAGTGCCCAGGCAGCAGTATGTAACGTTCTGAGTCCCTAGATTTCATCTGTTTCTCTGGGTTTAAGTCCCTTAGCAAAATCTCTTCCCAGAATCTAGCACCCTACTTGATACCAGGGCCCCCCTCCAGGTAAACTAAGGTGGAATCCTGTGGCATGGGTCTCTTTCAGGCTTTATAAGAGGAAATCACCCATCTGGTCTTGCCCAAACCATCCACTTGTCTAGAACATTATCAAACTCTTCCCAGTGCCACAGAGATGAATTTCTAAAAACCCAGCAGTAATCATTAGAGGTGTTACTTTCTATGTCAACTTTTCTTCGTGTATAGATTTTCCTTTCTTCTCTTTATCACCTTCTCATCCATGAAAATAAGGTGGCAAGGTCGGAAGACCCCTGCTCTAGGATCTGACAAACATACGTCTTGATGATGCCACGTTCCCCCAGTGTAACCTTGGGAGCACCCGAACGCTCCTGCGGCTCCCGCACCTTGTAAGTCTGGGGTAACTAATCAGAGACTCGCCGGTGTGTGTCTGACACTGAGTAAGGAGGCATTCCCAAAATAGCTGTTACCACATTTTTCAAGCCCTGCATTTCCTCCTTATTGATAACAGATAAGTTCCAAGAAGATGTCTTTTAAGGAGGCATTTCCTTCACTAAGCAAATGTGTTAAAATTGTGTATTTCAGTATCTTCACCCCACACCTCAGGAGGATGGAGGCCGTGATAGACTCAGTAGCTACCCAGTGGCTCAGAGCATAATAAATGTTCAATACAGGCTGTTAAGGAAAACAACGAATGAATGGACTCAAAATGGCGGACTTTACAAAATCATTTGCTACGACTTCCTCTTCCCACTTCTTACCCCTTAGTTCTCCTTCTGTTCAGACGTCAATCCTGTGCTCACTCTTGAGGCAATCATCAAATGCAGGGAATGTGTGTGCGTGTATGTTCGTGTGTTACACCCTGAGCTCTTTAGAAGAAGAGTGTTGTGTCGAAAAAATGTATGTTCAAAAACATATTCTGGAGGTGCCTGGGTGGCTCAGTCGGTGAAGCGTCTGCCTTCGGCTCAGGTCATGGTCCCGGGGTCCTGGGATTGAGCCCCACGTTGGGCTCCCTGCTCAGCAGGGAGCCTGCTTCTCCCTCTGCCACTCCCCCTGCCAGCCCCAGCTGGTGCTCTCTCTCACTCTCAAATAAACAAAAAATTAAAAAAAAAAAAAGAATAAAATGGAGTCATCAAAAATATTTATTAGAAAAAAAAGAAGTGGAGAGTGGAATATAAACTACTCTTTAAAAAAAAACATATTCTGTTAAAATTGGAGGCGAGAGCTTTGACAACTCTGTGGCTAGCTCTTGTCAATTGCTCTTTGACTCTGCCATGTCCCAAGGGTTCAGTAGTTGAACAGACCGATTCTGCTGTGCTGGCTGATTTTTATTGTGCTCAGAGTGTACACAATTTATTAGCAGGAGTTACAGCCATCCAGTGATCTAAATTATACATGAAATCATAATAAAAATTTAAAAAGGTAACCAACATCCTTGCCTGCATTCAATTTTGTAGATTGTGAAAAATAACAAGCTTTTGGTTTGGTTCTTAAATAGATCCCAGATCTTACCTGGCCTCAGCGTCTGTCTGGTATCCAAGCAAACCCCTGCTTTGGTGAACCTGTTCGGCTGTAGTGGGCTCCTCCTCACTCTCTCCCAAAGCTCGGGATGGGTTCCAGAGGCTTCCAGGCGATCTGGGTCCATCTAGGTGGGAAATATCTTTATTATTAGCAGCCAAGCCCTCATTTTGAAGTGCTTTGGAAATACAAGGTAGTTCTCTCCCCAAAAGCACATCCAGAAAGTAAAGTGCAGTGCTTTGTAAATTGTGTTCTGTGTGACCACATGCCTCGAAATCCCGGGGATGGGTGGATTTAAATGCTGATCTCTGGGCCCTACCATAGATGGGCTGGATCAGAACTTTAGAGAAGGAAGTACAGGAATCAGTATTCTTAATAAGTATCCTGGGAAAATATTTGGCACATAAAATTGTGAAAATCACTAGTGTATCTATTAAGGGTTCTAGAGTCAGATGGGACCTAGTTTGAATTCTTAGTAGCTTTGTGACCCTAGGCACCTTACTTAACCTCCTTAGACCCCAATGCCCAGACATCCAAAAAACTACCCCACGCTGTGTTGGAAAGATAAAATGAAAGGAGATTATGCACGTAAAGCAGGACTTCTCCAACTCCACATGCATAGGAATCACCCAGGGATCTTTCTAAAATGCAAATTCTGATTCAGTGAATGTGGGTAGGAGCCTAAGATTCTGACCGTTTTTAGCAAGCTCCCCTGCAAAGCCAATGCGGCTGGTCTCCCATCCACACTTTGAGTGATTGCCAGATAGAGTAAATCCTGAATACATTTGAACTATTCCATGACAGTCACCCCCCCCATTCATCATTTCACTTTCCAGGGTTCCAGCTACCTGCGGTCACCTGCGGTCTGACAGTAGGTGACCCTCCTTCTGACCTATCCTCAGAAAGTTGGTAGTCATCTAACACTAGGTCACAGTGCCTATGTCATTCACCTCGCTTCGTCTCCCCATGTAGGCTCATTATCGCTGCGCATCATCATGAGAAGAAGGGTGAGTACTGTACAGTAAGATATTTTGAGAGAGAGAGACCACATCACATAACTTGTATTCCAGTATAGTGTTATAATTTGTTTTGATTACTTAGTGTTGTTAATCTCCTACTGTGCCTAATTTATAAACTTTCTCCTAGGTATCTATGCACAGGAATAAACAGTACAGACAGGGTTTGGTACCATCTGTGACTTTAGGCATCCACTGGGTGGCTTGAAACAGATCCCCTGTGGATGGGGGGGGGGGGGCGGGCAACTGTACAAGAATTCACTGGGAAAGGATGAAAAGATAAAGCAGTGTTGTTTTTTTAATTCTGATCATCTATTATAATCAGCTGTGGTGATTTTAAAACCATGCAGAAGCCTGGGGTCCCATCTCCAAAGACTCGGATTCAGTATCTTTATGGTGGAGGCTAGGAATCTATGTTTTTCGAGTGCAGCAAGTGAGCCAGGATTGAGAAACACTGGATCTAAAGTTGTATCTTTGGGGCACCTGGGTGGCTCAGTGGGTTGAGCATCTGGCTCTTGATTTTTGATTTCAGCTCAGGTCGTGATCTCGGGGTCGTGAGATTGAGCCCCACATTGGGCTCTGCCATGGAGCCTGATTGGGATTCTCTCTCTCCCTCTCCCCCTGCCCCTCCCCCAGCTTGTGAGTTCACTCTGTCGGAAAAAAAAATGTTTTTAAGTTATAAGTATTTTTGATGAAATTTATTTTGTGTCCACTAAGAGAGTGTCAAAATGTCCCCCTAGTACAAAACTCTTACTCACTATTGCTATAGGTTGAATGTTTGTGTCTTCCCCAAAATTTATACATTAAGATTCTAATTCCCAAGGGAATTGTTTTTGGAATTGGGCCTTTGGGAGGTGATCAGGTCATAAGGGTGGAGCCCTCATCAATGGAATTAGTGCCTCTTATTAAAGGGACTCCAGAGAGCTCCTCGGCCCCATCCACCATGTGAGGATACAGCAAGAAGACAACCATCTAGGAACCAGGAAGAGGGCCCTGACCAGACACCTAATCTGCTGGTGCCTTTGTCTGGACTTCCCAGCCTCCAGAACTGTGAGAAATAAGTTTCTGTTGTTTATAAGCCACTGTCTTTGGTATTTTGTTACAGCAGCCCAAACGGACTAAGACACTATGTGCCAATCTAAAGTGTAGTGCCTGAGTCATGGCCATTGATGAGGAAAAGAGGAAACATTGGTCATAGCCCCTAGGCTGCTCTAGCAATTCATTAAAGGGCCCTTAATGTACAAAGGAAGAAAGAGTCACAAGAGGCAAACACCACAGGGGATCCAACTCCATCACTTAATAGCTTTGGGATCTTAGACGCGGTACTTTAGCTCCATGCTCCTCAAATGCCTCATCTGTAAACAGTGGGGGTAACATCTAGTCCACCTACCTCATAAGCTTGTTATGAGAGTCAAATGAATACTCTATAACCTTGCCACTCAAAGTGTGGTCCCTGAACCAGCAGTCTCAGCATCACATGGAAGCTTCCCTGAAATGCAGAATCTCTGAGCTACTGAATAAGAATCTGCTTTTTAACAAGACACCTCCACCCTCCCAGTGATTCCATTGCAAAGTTTACAAAACCCTGCTTTATGGTACTAAAAAACTGGAGGGAGCTGTTATAAGATGAAATAGTCCTACCATCGAATTGGAAGGGAGCAATGAGAGATGAGGACAAAGCTAACAAAAGCAAGTGCTAACTAACTAGTGTCCATACCTTTCCCGAAAACAAGAGCAGCGACAGCACCATTAGTTGACATTTTTTCCAGCTCGGATTATAATAGTCGGAGCTCTCCAAATGTTTTCACAATTGAGGAGCAGATAATGATAGTAGTTATACATGGCATGGGATTGTTCAAGGATGGCATTGTTGAACCCAGATCAATTGTCTCGGGCACGGCTTCTGAAAGTTAAATGAGCAGGCAATCACCTGGGCACCTTGCAAAAATGCAGATTCTGAGGTGAGGCTCGAAATGCCGTATTTGGAACAAGCTCCCAGATGATGCCCCGCTATGGATGGTACTTCAGGGAGTAAGGTTTGGGGCTTCAGGCCACCCAGGCCCATACTGGCAGCCCTGAGGGCCAGGAAGGAAGAAATATCTCTGTGCACCCTAACACATCTGCAGCACCATGGACAGGAAGCGTGATCCTCACTCACATTAGTTTGAGTTAACTCATCATTTATATGGGGACCAGAAAGTGCTGTTTCTGCTCCCGAGGACATCTTTAGTGTCTAATGCACATGGCGCGAGGGTGGATGGGAAGACACCTGCTCCGTGCATAAGTTTAACACGACTTCGTGGTGAGATATACGTCAGCCAACCCCACTGACAGGAAGGGAATTAGCTGGTGAGTACGTGGCTCTGCAGTCTGGGAAACCTGTCAAGGTAAACCTTTCCGATTCTCCAGAACCGTGTACTTATGTTCATTTGCATGTCTCTCCCTGGAGCAAAACAGTGAGTGCACAGCTTCCAGGAGCTGCACAGAGTTCTCTTTCTGGCATCTGCATTATGCCTAGATGTCTAACAGCTGTGTCAACTCACCCTTCCGTGAACTCCCCAGGGAACTGGTTTCATGGCATTTTGCTTTGGTACAGCATTCTTACTTCCCGGATTCCTGGAACTATATGTTTGAGGGGCCAGGTAGTGCTAGACCACCTCCTTCTACCCGGATTCATAATACTTTGGCAAGAAATGTATCTACAAGCAAAGAATATCCTTAGTAAACATTACCAAGAAAGCCCAAGCAAGCTCAATATTCAAATATTCATCACATAACTTTATTCTTATTTGAGAAATCAAAAACCACCAGGGAAAATGAATAAATTTGACTGCATAATATATTGTTAACTTCTTTTTGTCAAAAACATATAAAATAAGGATGAAAGACAAATAAAAAACTGGAAAAAATATTGGCAATTCCAAAAAGATTTAATAAACAAAAAACCAATCAGTCAGGGAAATACCCATAATAGAAATGTAGACAAAGAACATAATCTAGGAATTCACACAAACAATGTATGTATAACTGGTCAATAAATCTATACCTAAAATATGCAAATAATCCCAAAATGCAAATGAAAAGAAAATATTTTCCTTATGAGATTACTAAAGATTGAAAGTATGGACAAATCCCTTTTTAATGGGCCTTGAGTCAATGACGCTGTCAAGTCCTCTGTTGATGGGAATATAAATTGGTCAAATCTTCAAATAATGACAAAGGGTTTCAAATGTGTCTTTAATATTCATACCCTTTGAGTCAGTAATCCCACTCCCAGAAATCCACCCTAGGGAGATTATTGCACTAGAAGATAATATTTATCCATTCATTCAACAGATATGTATTGAGCCCTTATATTTCTCAGACATTAGATTAGGAGTTAGAGGCATAACCAAAAAGAACACAGACAAAATGCCTGCCTTCAAGGAGCATACACTATAGTCATGGGAAACAGATGACAAATAAATAAATTGTGTGTGTGTTTGGTGTGTGTGTATGTGTGGTGGTAGTGGTGATGATGGTGATAATGGTAAGAAACATAAAGCAAGGCCAAAAAAAAAAAAAAAAGTAAGGGCAATAGAGAATGGAATGTACTGTTCCTAACAGGGTGATTAGAAAGGCCTCTCTGACAAGGACACATTGAGCAGAGACTCGAAGGAAGTAGAGAAGCAGAGTGTAGAGATACCTGCGGAAAAATGATTCCAGACAGAGCAAAGGGTAGGAGCAAAGAGAGGACAGTGAGGAGGCCAGTGAGACCAGAGCAGAGTGGGGGAGAGGTAAAGACATGGAACCAGAGAGGACAGAGCTCTGAGACCACTCAGGGCCTATCAGCCATGGTAAGGCCATTGGGGTTCTCCTATCGATGAATCTGAGCAGAGCAGTGATGGGTCAACGGCGTGAGTTTGTAAAGACTCTCTCCAGCTCTGGGTAAAAGTGGGCGAGAGCATAAGCATGAAGACTTAGGTTGTAATCATAATAAGCCAGCTGAAATATGATGAGGGAGGGGACAGTGGAGGTGGTTGAAGGTGGTTGAATTCTAGATGTTTCAGAGGTAGAGCCACCAGGATTTCCTGACAGATGTGCATTGTAAGAGAAATAAAGGAGTTGAGGATGCCTCGTGTTTGGGGCTGAGAAGTATGATATTTATTGAGATGGGAAAGCCTGTAGAAGGAGAAATTGGGTGAAATGAAGTCAGAGAAATGAAGGGCTTTCAACTCATCAAGTTTGAGATGTCTATGAGACATCACAGTAAAGATGTCATGTAGGCAGCTGGACTAGGAATCTGGAGTTCAGGGAGAGGTCTGGGCATATAGATAGTATTTGGTCCTGAGACCAGAGGAGATCACCTGAGGAATGAATGTAGAAAGAGAAGAGGTCTGAGATGGGAACACAGGGTTGCTCCAAAATTTGGAGGTCAGGAGGGTTAAGGGGAAACAAACAAAGGTGACCATGGCCAATGAAGGGCAGTGGCCAGTTAAATAAGAGAAAATCCAAGAAAGTGGTTTACCAGAAGGCCAATGAAGGATTCCAAGAAAGAAAGGAATGGTCAGTATGTCAAATATTTCAGGAAAGATAGAGATGGTGGACCGACTATTGGGTCACCAACCACTGATGACCTTGACAAGAACTGTTTGTGGAGGAAAACCTGATTTGAGTGGATTCAAGAGAAAGCAGAGGGAATAAAAAGTGAGGTTGGCAAGTTATAAACAGCTCTCTCAAGAATTCAAGGTGTCTAGGTAAAGAAAGAAAACGTGCTGTAGCTGGAGGTGGAGTGGCATTGGGGTAGATATTTTTTAAAAGATAGAGCTATCATCTGCTATCTGCTTGCTAAAGAAGTGATATGGCCAAAAGGGAGAAATGACAAAGGAATTTAGGGAGATAAGATGGTATGCAATTAATAAAAGTGAGTATCCCTTGGATAGAAGTAGAAGTTACAGAACTGTTTAAAACGGTAACAAAAAAATTGGAAATTAATGAAAAGCTTATCAATAGGAACTGGATAAGCGATTTAAGGGATCTAAGTACAATAGAATAAAACACAATCATTAATATTGATAGTGAAGATCCTGTGTTTCTCTACGTGACAACATACCCACAATTTTCAAAAAAACAGCTAGTAGGATCCTGACTAAAGATGATTAAAAGTGCTTTATGTAGATGATAAGATTTGAAGGTTGTTTTCGCTTTATTCTTTAGATATTCTGTGTTGATCACTTTTTCTTTTTTTTACAAAGAACACATATAATTTGCTTAATGGTATTTTCTCCGCTTAGAGCTGCTACCATAAGACAGAAAATGCCCTGTCCAGAAGCCCTCTTAGAGGCTTTGAATGGTGATTTACTGTTTAATTTCAGACCCTTTCAAGACTTTCCCTTTTCCCATTTAACCCCTCCCCCACGGACATCAGTTCAAATCCCAAGTCTGCCATTTATTAGCCACGTAGTTTTGAGCAATATTTTTAACTTAATAGGCCTGTTTCTTCACCTGTAAAATAATGACTTAAAAAAATTTGCCTCAGGAGGCTGTTGTGAGGACCAAGGAAGATAATGTAGGTAAAATGCCTAGTACGGTGCCTGCATATGGGTGTATGGGCATATGGATCGTATACCAGGCTGTTATTACCTGGTGTGCTGTTTGCTTCCCTAGGGGCAGGCCCACTATGCTATACACACTTAGAGAAGAAGATGAGGAGGGGGACCCACTCTTATCAAGAACAGCGGCTCTGCGTTTATTTCTTCCTCTTTCTGGCAAACATTTCAAAACTTAACAAATCTGCCCTCTAGTGGCAGACATAATAATCTCTACCACTTTCCCCCCAGTTGGAGCTGTACTAGAAAAATCCTAGGTGTTTGCCTCACCTCCCACTCCTGGTCCTGCCACCACCATGTAAATGTGGGGAAGTGCCCAAAACTGGCCCATTGATCACCACCTCCTTGTGCTAAGGCTTTTTAAAATATAAATTTTTTATTTATTTGACAG
The DNA here is from genome assembly GCF_964656455.1 of Halichoerus grypus. Classification (NCBI taxonomy): domain Eukaryota; kingdom Metazoa; phylum Chordata; class Mammalia; order Carnivora; family Phocidae; genus Halichoerus; species Halichoerus grypus. The sequence goes on from NC_135722.1 coordinate 73,969,534, forward strand.
AGAGTGAGCGAGCTGTGTGAGCACAAGCAGAGGGGAGGGGTAGAGCAAGAAGCAGGCTCCCCGTCAAGCAGAGAGCCCAATGTGGGGCTCGATTCCAGGACCCCGGGATCATGACCTGAGCCGAGGGCAGATGCTTAACTGACTGAGCCACTCAGGCACCCTGTGTTAAGGCTTTGAAAGGCCCTCTTAAAATACAAATCTGTGCCTAGGCCTTCAAGGAGTGGTCTGCCTGCGAACGCTTTAGCATGAATTAAGAGAGCCAGAGGAAGGAGACTTCACAAGAAGAGGGGCAGGAAAGTCTGTGGGAAGCATCCTACAGGTGAACCATAAATGGGGTTGCTGGCTCTTCAAAGGATGAAAAGCAGACGGCACGATTTCCCAAAATGCATCCTCTGTTCCCTCAAAAATTGCAATTGTCTATCTAGGAGTAATACCTCGAAACAGAAGTTGATTTCATAACACTGGAAATTAGGTCTTGAAGAAAAGGAATGCAAAATTTCCCAGCCCAAAGGCAGAGTCTCTCTTACCATGTTGGTCTGCATTCGTGCTGGCATAAAGAACCCATGCCTCTCTTGCCATGGACAAGATGTGTAATACCAGGAAAGCTATTCAGTCCTCCTGAGTATGAGCTTTCTCATCTGTAGAATGGGCCCAATGGTGATAGTTATGCTCTCAGGGAAATACTTGGTAAACCATAGATCATGTAATGGTTTTGTGTGTTACCTTAAGTCCCCCTAAACGTGGTATGTTGTGACTAGTGTTGAAGATGGGGGCATATACTGGAAAGGGGGCATGTACCCCTCTTCTGACCTGGGCCTGGTGGCTTGATGACATCAGGGGATAGATTAAGAAGTCCTGAGGCTTTTGTAAGAGTTGAGGAGAGAGAGTGTAGGATGAGTAGATCTCTATTAGAAGATTTGGGGGAAATTCCAGGAGTAGAATCCAGTCTTGTGACTTGAGCCATGTAACCCCAGGCAAATTAAGGGCTCAATAAAGTGGTAGATATTAGAATGTTTGAGACTACCATAGCCTTGAAAGATGGGTAGATTGTAGATGAGTGGAAATAAGGGGAAGGGCATTTGTATCCCACTATTTATCAAGCACACCCTTGTCTTGACACCCTGAGGAATCACCTTCATTTCAAGATGCTCCTATTATAAGAAAGCAACACAGAAGCATGCTAGGAAGAGGAGAGAAACCCTGAGAGTCATACAACATTGGTTCCACACTGGTAAGGAGCAAGAAATCCCACACACTTTGCACATCTCTAATGTTATCATTTTATGCTCTGAAATTCTGAGTTGTGAGCCTGTGAACAGAGTTGTTTCATGTATTTCACATCCTTGCACTAGCTTCAAGAGGAAATGTCCTGGGTTGAACTATGCCCCTTAAGAATCCATGTGCTGGGGCGCCTGGGTGGCTCAGTTGGTTGAGCATCCGACTCTTGGTTTCAGCTCAGATCATGATCTCAGGGTTGTGAGATCAAGCCTCGAGTTGGACTCCATGCTCAGTAGGGAGTCTGCTTAAGAGTGTCTCTCTCTCTCTCTCTCTCTCCCTCTGTCCCTCCCCTCCAAATAAATAAATCTTTAGAGAAAAAGAGAATTCATGTGTTGAAGTCCTAACCCCCCAGTACCTCAAAATGTGACCTTGTTTGGAACAGGGTCATTGCAGACATAATTGCTTAAGATGAGGACATATTGAAGGTAGAGTAGACCCCTAATCCAATATGGTGTCCTTGGGTGGTATCCTTATAAAAAGGGGAAATTTGGACATAGACACACACACAGGGAGAACACCATGTGAAGCTGAAGGCAGAGATCAGGGTGATGCTTCTACAAGTTAAGAAACTGCCAGAAGCTAGCAGAGAGGCTTGGAACAGATCCTTCCCTTCAGAGGAAACAGGGCCCCACCAACACCTTGGTCTCAGACTTCCAGCCTCCAGCACTGTGAGAAGTTTCTGTTGTTTAAGCCACTCAGCTTGTGGTACTTTGTTAAGGCAGCCCTAGCAAACTAATACTGAAATACTGAGAAAGGGAAGAGAATGTTCCAGGTAGAAGTAAGAGTCAAACGCCCTGCATGAAGAGGTGAAGGCAAAAAGGCTCATGGTAAAAATGCAGGGAGGTGGGGGCGCCTGGGTGGCTCAGTCGTTAAGCGTCTGCCTTCGGGGTCCTGGGATCAAGCCCCTCATCGGGCTCCCTGCTCCGCAGGAAGCCTGCTTCTCCCTCTCCCACTCCCCCTGCTTGTGTTCCCTCTCTCACTGTGTCTCTCTCTGACAAATAAATAAATAAAATCTTTTTTTAAAAATGCAGGGAGGTGGCTGGAGAGAACCACATCCAGGGATGAGCAATGGAGACCTAGAGCAGGTGCATAGAGAATGCCAGCCGAGAGGGAGGAAGTCCAGAGACAAAATTTCCTAGTAAGAATGACTTTGGACAGCAACAGGTAACGCTAGTCCTGACATAAGATCTGAAAATACGAGACTGGCACTGAGGAGTCTGCCATAATCCAATGTCCATTAGGAAATACCGTCAATGGATCCATTGATTCAAAAAAATATAGGATAGCATCAAGCTTAGGTGTTTGGCTTTGGAATAAAAGTCCTCATTTGGAAGTCCATTGTACTCACTTCCTAGGATGTGACCTCTCTGAGTCTCAATTTCCTCTTCGTAAAATGAGGATCTCAGAATGACTGATTTCCTAAATTAGTAAATATCAGAGCTAGGATAAGAACTCCAAAGCAGTATACTCCTTCTACCACACATATACCTATACTAGCAAGTGGCCAAGATCTACATTAGTAAAAAGGAACACTATTCACATTTTAGAAGGTGTCATGATCTGCCTCTATTACTTATCCATATTGTGACCCATTTGCTTCCCCTTTTCTATTCCTACTTGGACATACATTTCTCTGTCCTAACTTTACCTCACATGGGGCTTTGTATAAAGCAGTGCTTCGTACGAATTTCCTGCAGATCTAGTTAAAATGCAGATTCTGATGCCGCAGATCTGGGGTGGATCCTGAGAGTCTGCATTTCTAACAAGCTCCCAGGTGATGCCGATGCCTCTGATCTTTGGACCACAGTTTCAGAAGCAAGGATGTAGATAACTGTTATGTTCACAGGTAAATGGAAATAATTTTGGGTGAAGGGAACTCTGACTCAGGAGGGCTGATTCCTTTGTATAAGAGCTAGATCAGTTAAAGCAGGCCAAATGGCAGTGACAAAGAAATCTTAGTGTGAAAGTTGCCTGCCCCAAGCCTATATTGGTGGCCGAAATGTAGTATGATTTTTTAAAAGATTTTATTTATTCATTGGGGTGGGAGGAGCAGAGGGAGAGGGAGAAGCAGACTCCCCGCTGAGCAGGGAGCCCAATGCGGGGCTCGATCCCAGGACCCAGAGATCATGACCTGAGCCGAAGGCAGACGCTTAACTGTCTGAGCCACCCAGGTGTCCCTGTAGTATCATTTTTTACAGTTATTGATAAGCTTCCATGTAGGATACTGACAACTTTTTAATAAGTGATCTTTACAACTGCTCTGTAAGATAGGATGGGTCCTAATATTCCTGGCCCATAGAGTGTCCAATAAATGCTGGGTATTTCTATTCTATAGATTGAGACTGAGCTTCAGAGAGATGAACTGCTTGTCAAGCAGATGTTCAAATCCACCTTTTCCAGCTGCAAAACTCTTGCCACACCACCAGTCCTCCTCAACTGCTATGTGCTTTGCTAGGTTGTAAATCATCTCCTCCCCCCCACCCTGAACTTTTCATTGAAACTTCCCTCTCCTTTTAAGTATGTAACTCACAATCTACACATTAATGGCTTAATAAACATTAGTATATTAATAAATAACATATTAGCAATATGCTAAAGAAAGACTTAAAATATGAAACAAAACCAATCAATTTCCCAAACTCTCCTCTCATTTCTCACTCTCCTTAAATAAATGGCCCAATTGCTCACCACCCTGGAACTACCCACACACCTTAAAAATATATATATATTTATAGCTTTTAAAAGCCTTTCCCAGCCCATCTTTCCTCTTCCGCTGGGCACTATTAATCTCACTGCTGGTAGCAGCTCTAAATTATCCCATTGAGATACTAACACTTGTTAAACTCTGGTGGTGTTTATGCCAGAGAGAGGGAGGGCAGTTGGCAGAAGGGCAGATGGTTGATTATTTCTGTTCTTGCAGAGGTTCCTGTGGTGTCTAAATGGGGTGTCTCTCTATCAGAAGGGGCCCCCAAATGTGGGGTGACAATCAGGTGGAAGTTGGTGGCATAGGAGATGAAAGAATTCACCGGAGGCAGAACAAAGGAGATAGAAGTTTACTGGATACACCGCAAGCGAACAGGGGGCAGGGCAGCAGAGAATATACTGTCTGCAAAGAGGCAGTGGCTGGGGGCTGTATTAAAGGGGGAGGATGAGGAGTTATGGCAACATATGGAATTCCCCCTTGTTTTGGTAATAACTGTGCCTGGTTGTAAGTAGCCCATTGGTCAGTTAGGGCCTCTGGATATTTTGAGGTGGGTCGCCTGATGGGCCTCTCTGTATTCAGCCAGGGGGTCCCTGTGGACCCTCTCTACCTTCCATCACTCAAGCCTGTTTGCCTAAAAGCAGCCTCTATGATTCCCTTTCTTCTGGATTCTACTGCAAGAATTACTGAGGGAGTCCCCTCCTCCCCCCACCCACCACCACTGTAATGCTAGCCGCTCATACTGGATGTGGACAAAGACTCATGTGAACTCAGAACAGTGAAACTCTCAGCACCTAAGAAATGTCGGAAACAGCTCCAATCTTAAAATGCTCCAGTTGCATTTTAAGGAGGGGCAGCATTACCCAGCAACCAGTCACACTGAAGTCATCACTGTGTCGGGCAACTCTTCCTCTGGATCCCTGCACACCAACATTCATTCCTAGTGGTAGAACAATACTCAAGAAGGTAAGTATACGTACCTCTACCTAGGCCTACAAAATACGAAAGGACCTAATTAAAAATGAAACCCAAAACACCAATGAGCACATGTTAAAAGGGTTTTTTTGCTTTTGCTCCTGTTTTTGTTTTTTTCTCCTGTGGTCTGAAATAAATGTATGAAAATAAAAGCCAAAAAACTTAGCATTTATCACATGCTTTGTGCCAGGCATGTCTTAAGAGCTTTAAACCTTACAACTGCCTTTTGAGTACTATTACTACCGCCCTTTTAAAGATGAGGAAATTGACTTTGGGGGAGGTTCAGGGACTAGCTCAAGGTCAGAGTTGTTAAAGCAGGAATTTAAATCCAGGTAGTTGGACTTGAGGTCCAAGATCTTAACTATTCTTTGATACTATTTCCCAAGAAGCCCAGATGTTGTTTGCCTATGAGAATTTATTTATTTATTTTTTTTTAAATGTTTTATTTATTTATTCATGAGAGTCAGAGAGAGAGAGAGAGAGGCAGAGGCAGAGGGAGAAGCAGGCTCCCCGCCTAGCAGGGAGCCCGATGCGGGACTCGATCCCAGGACCCTGGGATCATGACCTGAGCCGAAGGCAGACGCTTAACCATCTGAGCCACCCAGGCGCCCCTGCCTATGAGAATTTAAATGTAAATCTACAGCCTCTTTCCATTTGCAAAAAGAAAATGAAACTCCCATTCAAAGCAGTTTAAATACAAGGGGGGATTTAATGGCTTCTGTCAGTAAACTGGAGAATGGGCTGGATCCAGGGACTTGAACACAGGATCCTCTGTGTTTGAGATGAATGTCAGTCTCATTCTTTCAGACTATCTTGTGGAGGGCCACCTGTTAGGAACCTCGCTGGGGAAGCTTCAGTTTCATATTCTAAGATTAGCCCAGAGATGAAAAAATTCATCCCTGCTGGCCCCGGTAAGAAAAATTCCTGTGAAAGATTCTGATTGGCCCAATTTAGGTCGTGTACTCATCCTTGGGTCAATCCCAGTAGCAAGGGAGAGAGGGGACTGTAATTTGCCTAGTCTGGGTCACTTGCCTACCCCTGTGGCCTGGAGGACTGGGACTATACCAGGAGAGAAAGTTGCCAGAGAGGAAATATAAAATAGTTGCTATATTATGTAACATACCTCTTTGGAACTTACAAAATGCTCTCATGATTCAACCACTGTGAAGAGGGCACATCAAATATTATTAAAATAATGGTGATGAATTAAAGATGGCCACAAATTCTTTGTCACTCTCCCCATTGAGAGATGGGGTTCATTTCCCCTCACCTGAGTCTGGGTTTGCCCTATGATATTTAACAAAATGTGGCTGAACTTACTGTAACTGCTTACCATTTTTGTCTTTGAAAGGCCCTGCATCTTCCACTTTCTTTCTCTGGGAATGCTCACAGTGAGGATACTCCCTCTTAAACTCAGCTAGTAAGAAGTCAACCCACAAGGAAAGGCCACATGAAGGCATTCCATTCAACAGTTCCAGCTGAGCTTTCAACTGACAGCCAGAGTCAACTGCCAGCCATAAACAGTGAGCCACTATGGACATTCTAGGGTGGTTTGGTTGGCAACAATAGAGAACCAAAACAGAAACTAGGGCTCATTGGCTTAGTGTCCTACAGCTAGAAATCTCAGAGTTGTGATGCTAAACCAAATGCTCTGACTCTAAGCCCACTGGGCTTTCTTTGATTCCTTACTGCCTTCTATTAAAAACAGAACAAGCCTTAATTCAAAATCTCCAATTGTAGAATTTCTGCCCAGGATGCAGGTTGGGGAAGTGGAGCATATCATTCACTCAGCGAACATTTAAGAAGATTTCTGTGGCCAGCAACTGAACAAAATGCACTACTGGTTCTTGAGGAACTGAGTCTAATCAATAGAGAGCCCCATAAATAGCTCATTTCAATAAGAACTGATAAGTGCCATGATGGGAAAGGTGCAGGGTGCTTTTGAAAAACATGGTAGGCACTAAGCCTAGCCCACAGCATGAAATAATGGGCACATCTTTTGTTGGGTGTAAGAGGGTATCTCTGAGTCTATGTTGAGGATGTTGAAGACTATGTTTAGAATGAATACAACTGTCCATCAAGATAAATATGAACTGAAATGGGGAAGGGAGACAGGGAGGAAAAATTCTAGTATTTAGGATAAGGACATGAATTCTAGCTCTGGTTCCACCCTCCACTTACATGTGCTTTTGGCCAAGTCACTGAATTTCCCCTTAACTCAGCTTCCTTGTTTGCAAAGCTGAGGTGGGGTCACACTATCTCTTCATGTACTTGGACAGTTCCTTTCTCCAACTCCCTTTAAGTTTTGATGTTCCTTAGAGTTTGGTCCTTAGCTCATTGCTCTACTCACTCTGCAAATCCTCGCTAAGTGATCTTATCTACTATAGCTTTGGTTGTCACTCATATGGAAATGAAACCCAAGTCTAAATGCTAGCCCAGTTCTGTGGGCTGTCTACCACTGTAGTCATCCACTTACTGCACATCACAAAATGTTCCACACCCAAATAAAGTTCAATATGTCCAGAGCTGAGCTCATCACCTTGCCCACTTAACTGACTCCCACTTCTGATTTCTCCCTTGGTTGGTAGCAGCACCACCTTTAACATTGTTAGCCTATGAGGTTAACTTCACTCTCAACTTTTCCTTCAACTTCACATGCAATCCTTTGTCAGTATTACTAATTTTGCCTCCTAACTATTTCTACAATTCATCCTTTGTCTAGACATCCTATAAACAGCTTAAATTCAAAATATTCAAAGCTTAACTCATTACTCCCCCCACCCCAACCTGCTCTTCTTCCTGAGTTCTAGCAGGATGTTATCCCCATCCACTCAGTGCCAAATATAGAACTTAGGCATCATGGTTGATTTCTCCCTCTCCTTTGCTTTTCATAGCCAGGTAACCACCAATTTCTGATGTTTGGCCTCGTTTTCGATAATCTTTCACTTCCTATAGTAGTATCCTAATTGGTTTCTCTGCCTTCAGTCTTCAGCCTTCATTCCTCTGGCCGCTTCTCCACCATGAAGCCAAATCTGATCATGTCAGCAACTTCCCTCTTCCCCACTCCCCATGTTCTAATTCTTTGACGCTTGCCATGTTTTACTCCAGGCTACAAAATCTAGGATAGGGGCCATAACCCATTTACCCTTGTCTCCCCTGCACCTACCACACTGTACTTGGCACATAATAGTTGCTCAATAAACATGAACCTGCACTTATCTCCTGATTATAGTTTATAGTAAATTGTGACATGCTGTAGATGTATCAGACCTCTGGAGGCACAGACTGTCACGATATGGTTCATTGTACAAGTTGGAGCCCCTTAATGAACGCTATGAGACACTAACAGAATGACAGTACCAAATGAATTGTACAGTCAATGCGCAAAAGGATACATATCCCGTGGCATCCTCATAATAGGGCCTAAAACTAAAGCCACCCTCAATGCTCTGGGCAAACATCTTCCCCTTTCTGGACCTCTGTCTCCTGCTGTGTAAAGTGAGCCCAGTGAGAGACACTAAACCTCAAAGCCTCGGTACGTACGAGAAACAATGGACCACTACGTAGGGTTTGGCGTGTGCGCGGGCTTTTCCGGCGCGGCCGTCCCAGCGGCCCTCGCGGGAGGCGGGACTAGCCCGATTCCCGCTGCTTGGTCCCGCCATTGGCGGGCGGTTTGAATGACGGAAGTGACGGGAGCTTGGAGATGGCTGCCCCGCAGGCGCATAAACGGCTGTTGGGAAGCTGGTGGGCCGCGGGCCCTGGGGCCGTCTCTGTCTGAGCTGCAGTTCCTGATTCCCGGCCCCTGGTTTTCAGGTGAGTGACGGACGCGCCGGCTTCCCGCGGCCCGGGCGCGCATAACCCCCCGAAGCCCAGGAGCTGGGGGGTGTGCTCCCCGGGAAGGGGATGCCGTGAAGGCGCGGCGTCGGGAACGCAGCACGGTCCGAGCTTCTGAGGCCTCGGCGCACCCCGGGCCCTGGCTGGCATCGGCCTGGCGGCGGTGAGGAGTGCGGGGAAGGGAGGTGCGTCCCGAAGCAGACCCGCAACTTGCTGCGAGAGGCTGCTCCCCGGCCTTAGGCGCGTGTGGTCGGTCTTGCGCGCCCTCCCGGGGTGGGGTCGCGCGGGGTCCTTGGGCTTCCCCACCGCGGGCGGCCGGGAGGGCCTCCGGGGCTGCTGCTGCAAGCGCTTCTCGCTGCCGCCTGCCCACCCTGCCCCTAGGTCCCCCAGGACTTGTCCTGAAACCCGGGAGCCGTTTAAGAGCACTGCCTGGAATTGTTTCTCGCAGAGAGCGTGCTCTTTTTTGCTCTCACCTTTAACTTCTTAGGTAGGTAGTCCTGCCACAAACTGAGCTTTTAAAACAGTGGGGAACGTTTGAGTCCTTAATACTTAGAAAGTATTTGGCAGTTTCACATTAAGTCACGTAATTATCAGAACAACCTGTTGGGATAGATGTTATGATTCCCATTACATAGTTTAAGAAAACGAGACCACAGTAACTTAAACGACCTGGCCAGTGTCTTCCTGCTGTAAATGGTTGTGATGAGTCTTGAACACAAATCTTCTAAGTCTAGTATTTTGTGATTACAATATACCAAGTGCCATTTAATTCTCAGGACAAAATCTTAAAAAATAAGTTAATATCATCTGGTATTGGATAGTATTCACAGAATATAAAAATCCATACTGATACGAATAAATGATTTAATAAATAAGAGAGGGAGCCGGGGAAACTTCCTTACAGTGGGATTCCAATTGATAAGTGTAGAAGGAATAATGGAAATAGAAAATGCTTTTTGGTAAATGCTATAGTTAATGCTTCAAACAACCGTCAGTAGATACTAAGGAGCAAAGGTGTAATCAGGAACATGATATTTATGTATAGTCTCAACTATTTCTCCAAATACTTATAAAGGAAAAGTGTAGAGACCTGGTAGACACCACCTAACCAGGAATCAAAATTAATATCACCAGTTAACATAATATAATGCACTGAAAAAGGGTGCATCATCACTTCCGTGTTCTTGGCCAAAAATGTGTAATCTCAGTCTAACCACAAGAAAATATTAAGCAAATCCAAATTGAGGGACATTCTACAAAATAACTGGCCAGTAGTTTTTAAAAGTCAGGAGGTTGAAAAGAAAGGCACAAACTGAGGAACTGTCTCAAATTAGAGGAGTCCAAGGAGACATGACAATTTCGACAGCCCTGAGAATGTAATTCACAGACCTTCAGCTCCTGTGTTCTGAAATCCATTTGCATGGATGCTTCCCAGGGCTTCCCAAGGGCTGTTTCTGGCCAGTGACTGAGCATGGCATGGGAATTAAGGCAGGCCTATTCCTGAGAAACAAGGGACTTTCCCTTAGCTCCTCAGAGATCTTACTGAATCTTCTTTAAGACTGCATGGCAGTCATCTACCCAACTTTCCCTTCTTCCATTCAGTGTCAGATTTGCATGGAAGTGTGAAGTACTCCCAGTTTTTACTAGCTCCCTCCCATTATCCCTCACACAGGCATTTCTCCTAATAAAATCTTTGTGGGTTTAATCCTATCTTGTCCTCTGCTTCTTGGAGGACCCAGAGTAACACAACAGTCTAAAGCAATGGGTTGTTCTTGGATTGGGTCCTGGTTCAGAAAATGGACGTTAGTGAAATACTTGACAAAATTTGAATAACGTCTGTAAATTAGTTAGAAGTATTGTGTTAGTGTCAGTTTCTTGGTTTCGGTCATTGTGCTCTGATTGATGTTTAGAGAAGCTGGGGAAAGAGTATATGGGAATTCTAAGTCTGAAATTATTTCCAAATAAGTTAAAAAAATAAAGTAGAAAAATTATTCTACCACATCTCAGGAGGTAAAAGTACCAAATGTATGTTTCCTTGTAATCCTCAAGCAATTGAGATGATAGATACTCAAAACAATCTGAAAAAACAGGATTTTTTCCCTTTTTTATTGAGGTATAAGACGCCTTAAGACACAAATCTAAGTGTATCATTTGAGGAATTTTTACATATGTATACATCTGTGTAATTATAACACAGATCAAAATACAGACCATCTCTGGCATCCCTGCAGGCTTCTAGGTGCCCCCTCCTAGTCATTAACCTACAGAAAGGTGACCCCTGTTTTAATCTCTGTCATCATGGATTAGTCTTGCTTGTTTTTGAACTTCATATAAATGGAATTTTACAGTATGTTCTCTTTTTTGTCTTTTTTTCCCATGATACTTTGTCTATGAGATTTATCAGGAATTAGTTTTGATGTTTTGAATACGAATTCAGAGACCTTCAGAAAAAAATAAGACTGAATTTAATCTTGCTCATTTTTTCTTCTTTGTTCGGTCCTTCCTTGTTCATCAATCCCCACTAGCAAGAAATACCAGTTTAAACAAAAATTTCCTCATTCCACATGTTTTAGCATATCAGAAAGTTAGGAGCCATATGGAATAAGGAAACCAGATTCTTCCTTTGGATCTGCCAGTAGATCCTGTCACTTAGGTGAAGTCCTGTAACACAAGAGGCCTTTGATTCTTCATTTATAAAATGAAGACAGCACTTTACCTACTGTTACTTTATTTACTAGAAAAGATTTTCAAATGCAAGCAATTATTTCTTTTTGGCATCAGAGTCCGATTAGTCCCTATTAGATAACTTTAAGTCCTCCTAGCCCAAAACAGTATCCATCCATAGTTTGTGAAATACTGCGTGATAGTTGTCATTTGTTAAATTAATTTGAATATTAAAATAAAACTATAACCTCTGTCCTTCAGTTGTTAGGAATCTAGCTAGGAAAGGTACAGTGTAATTGATGAAAAACTAGAGCAAGGTAATACCAAGACAGCATTAGATTCGTCTCCAAATTGAGTGTAAAGATAATGTGTATTCTGGGTGGGCAAGTCAGGAATGAGGTGGTGGGTGGGTGAAGCAAAAATTACTAGAGGATAGTCTGATGAAGAAGTGGAGCTTCAGCAAGCTTCAGAAGGATGTAAGTATCCATGTTATAATCTAGGGAGGAGAGTGAGAACACCTGAATGTCAGGAGCATTAATTGATTGGAGAACCTAAACACCTGACTCATGCAAACAGAATCATTCTCAGAGAAATTTTTTAAATGGTCATTGATTTAAAACCATCACACCATTGTAATTATTAAAGAATTGTTGAGGGGTTGATGTGATTCCATATGATACAGTGACACTTGGTCATCAAGTTATATACAACAGACTGGGAGTTGAAACTAGGGACTGGGAGCTTTTTGCAGTTACACAGTCCTGCTGGTTATGAACAAGTTATCAAAATTCTAAAGTGTAAAATTGTAATTGCAAAAACATTTATTCTATGCTAAAACATTTTTTTAAGTCTTTGTGCTTTTTTACATTTAAGGTAGGTAAACTCTGGAAATCCCAGTCAGAAATAAGTCAGGTCCCAGATACTCTAGGTAAGCAACACTCTGCTGTCATGGGGGAAAAACATTTTCAGTAATTCTGATTGACCCTCCTTTTAACCCCTTCTCCCCATTTGAGAATCGTTGACTTAAGTGCTAAATTTAATAATTGCAATTTGTAAATATATAAGCTGGACTCAGTTTACCCAAATTATTTTGTGTATATATAGTCCTTTTAATGTCAAGTATTAAATGTATTTTAAACATTGTTCTTATCTTTGCTGCCCTGTTTTAATAGACATCTTTCTTTCTTTTTTTTTTTTAAATTCAGAAACTTTATATTTAAAGTACCCAGAAATGAAAAGAAAGGTAGTGAATGCTGGCAAGCTGAGACTGAGTCCTAATGAGGAGGCTTACATTTTAAAGGAAGATTATGAAAGGCGACGAAAACTAAGATTGCTGCAGGTAAGATTCATCTGGAACAAGGCTTCAAATTCTTTGTCTTCCCCAAAGTATTAGTGTTTTTTACAGTAGAGAGTTCTGAATGTTGCATTTAAAACCCTTTTCTGGCTGTTTAAGAGCCCTGGTTCTTGTGTATTAACTAGTTTAGGAAAATTTGAAAAAATAGGCTGAAATGGTAAATAGATGAAGTTTGAGATAGGGATTATTTGACTCTATAATTACTGGAAAATGGTTCTTTAAACATTTTTCAAACTATATGTTACTGATGAAGATTAGAGTAGGAAGATTAGAATGGCTTTGAAGAAGACTTAATGGAAAGATTATAAGCTGCTGTAACATTTATTTAAGAAATTGTAGATTATTTTCTAGAAGTCTTTTCAGAGTAAGATAGTTAAGCCCTTGTGAAGCATGTTTTTAGGTGCCATTCTATCTGAAATTGGGGTGATGTACCACAAATATGGACTTCTCATCTGGCTCTATACTCACCTGGGCTATAAATTTTATTCTTTTTTACTTTTTTTTTTTTTTAAGATTTTATTTATTTGAGAGAGTGAGCAAGGGAGAGAGAGAACACGAGTGGGGGGAGGGGCAGAGGGAGAGGGAGAAGCAGACTCCCTGCTGAGCCGGGAGCCCAAAGCAGGGCTCCATCCTGGGACTCCAGGATCATGACCTGAGCCAAAGGCAGCCGCTTAACCGACTGAGCCACCCAGGCACCCCTGGGCTATAAATTTTATTGAACATCTTTACCATTTTAACCTCTTACCAGTTATGAAAATGATAATGGTAGTCCTGTTAGTGCTTGGATTGGGGAGAAGATAATAGCTAATAAGTTAGAGAACTTTAGAAGTAGTCTTGAGGTTTTAACTTTTTTACGTCACTGGATTTTCCGCTTTACAGAGGCCTTATCTAATATGGATATTCAGGAGAATTGATATACCTGAGGAGATATCGCTTCTCGGCCTTTTGGCTAAGATCAAGTGTGATATACCTGAGGAGAATTCATTGAAGTTCCTATTTCCAAATAGCTTTTCAAAAAACTTGAAGTAAGCCTCTTTTCATATAATCTGTTAAATATGCATTCTTTAGGTTCGAGAACAAGAAAGGGGTATCGCTTTACAGATAAGAGAAGACATAAAACAGAGGAGAAATCAGCAGTTAACTCGATTGGCAGAGGAACTAAGGACAGAATGGAAAGAATCACAAACTCAGAAAATAAAGAACTTGGAAAAGCTGTATTTGGCAAGTTTAAGAAGTATGGGAGAGGGACACCAACAGGCCAAAGAAAATGTAAGTGAATGCTTATTTGACTACCTGTCTGGTAGTGGTATTGGTAAAAAGTAAATTGTTTATAGTATACATGCATGTATAGAATTGGTTTTGGCCAGCCTGAACTACTTTGTTTTCTACGATTATTTTTTTTAAATTGTAGTTCACATTCAGTATTATATTAGTTTCAGGTATACAACATAGTGATTCAGCAATTACATACATTATGCAATGCTTATCCTGATAAATGTAGTTACCAGCTGTCAACATACAAAGTTATTACAATAATATTGACTATATTCCCTATGCTGTACTTTTCATTCCTGTGACTTATGTATTTCATAGTGAGAAGTTTGTACCTCTTAATCACCTATTTCACTCATCCCCCACTCACTCACCTCTGGCAACCACCAGTTTGTTCTCTGTGTTTATTAGTCGATTTCTGTTTTTTTGTTTGTTCATTTGTTTTTTACAAGTGAAATCATAAGGTATTTGTCTTTCTCTGTCTGAATTATTTTACTTAGCATATTACCTGTAAACTCCATCCATACTGTCACAGATGGCAAGATCTTATTTTTTTTATGACTGAGTGATACTCCATTGTATATATACACCATATCTTCTTCATCTCTGTATCTGTCGATGGACTCTTGGACTGCTTCTGTAATTTGGCTATTGTAAATAATGCTGCAATAAACATGGGAGTGCAGGGGCGCCTGGGTGGTTCAGTCGGTTAAGCGGCTGCCTTTGGCTCAGGTCATGATCCCAGGATCCTGGGATCAAGCCCTGCTTCCCGCTTTTGCTGCTTCCTGCTTCTTCCCGCTTCTGCTTCTTCAGGCTTCCTGCTCAGTGGGGAGTCTGCTTTTCCCTCTGCCTTGGCCCTTTCCCCCCTCAAATAAATAAATAAAATGTTAAAAATATGGGGGTGCATATATCTTTTCAAATTAGTGTCTTCATTTTCTTCGGGTAAATACCCAGCATTAGAATTACTGGACCATTTGGTATTTTTATTTTTAATTTTTTGAAGAACCTCTACTGTTTTCCACAGTGGCTGCACCAAATTACATTTCCACCAGCACTGCGTAAGGATTCCCTTTTCTCTATATCCTCACCAACACTATTTCTTTTTGATACTAGCCATTCTGACTGGTGTGAGGTGATATCTCATTGTGGTTTTGATTTGCATTCCCCTAATTAGTGATGTTGAGCATCTTTTCATGTGTCTTTTGGCCAGCCATATGTCTTCTTTGGAAAACTATTCTGATCCTCTGCCCATTTTTATTTTATTTTTTTTTACTTTTTTAAAGATTTTATTTATTTATTTATTTGACAGAGAGAGACATAGCGAGAGAGGGAACACAAGCAGGGGGTGTGGGAGAGGGAGAAGCAGGCTTCCCGCTGAGCAAGGAGCCCGATGCAGGGCTCGATCCCAGGACCCTGGGATCATGACCTGAGCCGAAGGCAGATGCTTAACAACTGAGCCGCCCAGGCGCCCCATCCTCTGCCCATTTTTAAATTAGATTTGATCTTTGTTGTTTTGAGTTATATGAGTTATTTATATATCTTGTATATTAAGGCCTTATCTAATACATCATTTACAGATACCTTCTCCCATTCAGTAGGTTGCTTTTTTTGATGGTCTCCTTTATTGTAACAAAGCTTTTTAGTTTAGTCCCAATTGTTTATTTTTGCTTTTTTTCCCCTTGCCTGAGGAGACAAATCCAGAAAAATAATGCTAAGACTGATTTCCAAGAAATTACTACTTACGTTTTCTTTTCGGAGTTTAATGGTTTCAGGTCTTATGCTTAGGTCTTTAATCCATTTGGGGTTAATTTTTGTTTATGGTATAAGAAAGTGTCCATTTTTTCCAACACTATGTATTGAAGAGGCTGTCTTTTCTCCATTTTATATTCTTGCCTCTTTTGTCACAGATTAATTGACCATTTAAACGTGGGTTTATTTCTGGGCTCTCCATTCTGTTCCCATTGATCTATATGTCTGTTTTTGTGCTAGTGCCATACTGTTTTGATTACTACAGCTTTGTAATACAGATTGAAATCAGCAAGTGTGATGCCTCCAGTTTTGTTCTTCTTTCTTAAGATTGCTTTGGCTATTTGGGGTCTTTGTGGTTCCATGCAGATTTTAGGATTATTCTAGTTCTGTGGAAAATACTATTGATATTTTAATAGGGATTGCATTGGCTCCATAGATTGCTTTGGGTGGTATGGACATTTTAACAATTCTTCCAATCTGTGAACATTGAATATCTTTCCATTTATTTGTGTCATCTTCAATTTCTTTCATCAGTGTTTTTTAATTTTCAGAGTACAGGTCTTTTCACCTCAGTTAAATTTATTCATAAGTATTTTATTCTTTGTTATGTAATTGTAAATGGGATTGTTTTCTTAATTTCTTTTACTGCTACTTTGTTATTAATGTATAGAAATGCAACAGATTTATATGTATTTTGTGTCCTGCAACTTTACTGAGTTCATTTATTGTAATAGCTTTTTGATGGAGTCTTCAGGTTTTCCTATATGTGAAACTATGTCATCTGCAAATAGTGACAGTTTTATCTCTTCCTTTCCAGTTTGGATGCCTTTTATTTCTTGTGTGATTTCCGTGCCTAGGAATTCTAGTACTATGTTGAATAATAGAATAGACATCCTTGTCTTGTTTCTGATCTTAGAGGAAGAGCTTTCAACTTTTCACCATTGAGTATGATGTTAGCTGTGGGTTTCTCATAAATGGTCTTTATTATGTTGAGATATGTTCCCTCTGAGCCTGTTTTGTTGAGAGTTTTTATCATGAATGGGTGTTGATTTTTGTCAGATGCTTTACCTGTTTCTATTGAAATTGATCATATGGTTTTTGCCCTTTGTTTTGTTAATGTGGTATATCACATTAATTGAGTTGTGGTTTTTGAACCATCCTTGCATTCCTGGAATAAATCCTACTTGATTATGGTGAATGATCCTTTTAATGTATTGCTGAATTCGGTTTGCTGATATTTTGTTGAGGATTTTTGCATCTGTGTTCATCAAGGATAAATGGATGTGATTTTCTTTTTCTGCAGTTTTTGTCTGATTGTGGTATCAGGGTTATGCTGGCCTTGTAGAATGAGGAAGCATTCCTCCCTCTTCTATTTAATGGAATAGTTTGAGAAGGGGTCAGTATTAACTCTTTTTTAAATGTTTTGTAGAATTCACTGGAAGTCATCTGGTCCTGGAACCTTTATTTGTTGGGAGTTTTATGAATACTGATTCAGTTTTATTACTAGTCATCAGTCTATTCATATTTTCTATTTCTTCCTGATTCAGTCTTGGAAGATTGTTTCTGGGAATTTATCCATTTTTTTCTAGGTTGTCCAGTTCATTTTTCATAGTAGTCTCTTCTAATCCTTTGTTTTTCTGTGGTGTAACTTCTCTTTCAAATTTTATTTGAATGATCTTTCTTTTTTCTTGATGAGTCTAGCAAAATGTTTCTCAACTATGTCTCTTTTCAAAAAACCAGCTTAGTTTCATTGATCTTGTTTGTTTTTTTTTTAATCTATTTTTTATTTATTTCCACCCTTATCTTTATTTCCTAACTTTTACTAACTTTGGGCTTTGCTGCTTCTTGTTTTTTAGTTCCTTTAGGTGTAAGTTTGGTTATTTATTTGAGATTTTTCTTGTTTCTTGAGAGAGGCCTGTATTGCTATAAACGTGCCTCTTAGAACTGCTTTTGCTACATCCCAAAGAATTTGAAGCATTGTGTTTCCATTTTCATTTGTATCTACATATTTTATTTCTTCTTTGATTTCTTTGTTACCCATCTGTTGTTTAATAGCATGTTATTTATTCTCCATTTGTTTGGGTTTGTGTTTTTTGTTTTGTTTTTTTCAGTTTTTTTCTTGTAATTGATTTCTAGTTCCATACTGTTGTAGTTGGAAAAGCGCTTGATATGATTTGACTTCTTAAATTTATTGACTGTTTTGTGGCCTAACATGTGATCTGTCCTGGGGGATGTTCCATGTGCACTTGAAAAGAATATGTATTCTGCAATTTTAATTTTTTTGGATGTAATATAACTCTATATATTTTAAGTCCATCTGTCTGAATGATCTGTGGATGTAAGTGGCTGTTAAAGTCCCCTACTATTACTGTATTACTGTCACTTTTTCCTCTTTATGTCTGTTAATATTTGCTTTATATATTTAGGTGTTCCTATGTTAGGTGCCTAGATATTTACAATTGTTATAGCCTCTTGTTGAATTGATCCCTTTTTATTATGTAGTGCCTTTCTTTGTCTCTTAGTATAGTCTGTTTTTAAAGTCTGTTTTGTCTGGTAATAGGTATTGTTACCCTGGTGCTTTTTTTTTTTTTTTAAACTTCCATTTGTATAGAGTATCTTTTTCCAGCCCTTGACTTTCAGTCTGTATGTGTCTTTAGGTCCAGAGTTGGTCTCTTGTAGGCAGCATGTAGATGGGTCATGGTTTTTATCCATTCATTCGCCCCCTTTTTTTTATTGGAACATTTAGTTCATTTACATTTAAAGAAATTATATTAATAGATACATACTTTGCCATTTTGTTGTTTTCTGGTTGTTTTTGTAGTTCTGTGTTCCTTTCCTCTTCTCTTGCTCTCTTTGTCCTTTGATGACTTTCTTTAGTGTTAATGCTTGGATTTCTTTCTCTTTGTGTGTCTATTACAGGTTTTTGGTTTGTGGTTATCAGGTTCATATATAGTGTCCTATGTATATAGCAGTCTGTATTAAGTTGATGGTTGCTTAAGTTTGAACACATTCTAAAAGCACTACATTTTTATTACCCCCTTTCACGTTTTATGTATGTGATATAGTATTTTACATTTTTTATTTTGTGTGTCCCTTAACTAATTATTGTAGATATAATTGATGTTACTACTTTTATCCTTTAATCTTCATACTAGCTTTATAAATGATTAATCTACTACCTTTACAATATATTTGGAATTTTTTCCTTTCATAGTTTTCTCACTTCTAGTTACAGCTTTTCTTTTCCACTTAAGTCCCTTTAACATTACTTGTAAGGCTGGTTTCATGGTGATGATTTAATTGTTGACATTTTAATTATTTGTCCTGGTGTGTGCCTCCTTGGTTTCATGTTATTTGGTGTTCTCTGTGCTTCCTGGACCTGGAAGTCTGTTTAGTTCCCTAGGTTAGGAAAGTTTTCAGCTGTTGTTTCTTCAAATACGTTTTCTGCCCCTTTAGTCTCCTCTGGGTTCCCTATAATGTGAATGCTGTTACACTTGATGGTGTCTCAGGTCCCTTAACCTATTCTCATTTTTTGAATTATTATTTTTTATTTTTGCTGTTTAGCTTGGGTGCTTCCCACTGCCCTGTTTTCCAGCTCACTGATTCATTCTTCTGCATCGTTTAACTTACTGTTGATTCCCTCTAGTGTATTTTTCATTTCAGTTACTGTATTCTTCAACTGATTGGTTCTTTTTTATATTTTCTCTCTCTTTAAGTTCTCACTGAATTCATCCACTCTTAAATCTGGTGAGCATCTTTCTCACCATTACTTTTAACTCCTTACCAGGTATATTGCCTATCTCCATTTTGTTCAGTTCTTTTTTTGTAGTTTTGCCTTGTTCTTTCATTTGGAACATATTCCTCTGTCTCCCCATTTTGTCTGACTTTTTGTGTCTGTTTCTGGGAATTAGGTGAAACAGCTCCTTCTCCTGGTCTTGAGGGAGTGGCCTTATGTAGGAATGTCCCCAGTGTAGACTGAGTGTGCCTGGTAGCGCTGGCTAGCCAGCTGGAGCTGCTACAGTGTGGGCCAGGTGTGCTGCACTGAGGGACCAGCCTGATGGGACAACTAGAGTGGGCTCGGGCATGGACCAGGGGTCTCAGGTGCTCCCTGCTGGGGCTGTACTGGCAAGGTGACTAAACTGGAGCAGGCTGGGGTTCCCGGGGTGCTCCGTGTTGGGGCTGCCCTGGCAGACCTGCCTCAACTTTTTTGTATATTAATGTATTTCAGTAATGCTGCTAGATGCATCTCCTAGTAAGAGTCACATCAAGTAAAATCTGTCTTCATATGGTGTTTAAATTGGAATTATTCTCTTCTAGTCCTTAACTGTCTGGGTAAATAAAATAACCTTCTGAATCAGTTGTTGATTATTTCAAGCATTTTGGACAGATTCGTTGGGGTGAATTCAGATTTCCCATTTTATTATGATTCTTCATACCTCTAAGACATGTATAGTTGAATGTTGTGTATACACTTATATTTCATTCACAAATAGTAAAAATTCTTTGATGACTTTCAAAAAGGCAAAGTAGAACTTTAACACTGTTCCCTGACCATGTTTTGTTTATTGTGAGTTATGGTTGGGAAACACTAGATTCTGGTCCCAGAGATAGTCGCACAAAATAAGTAACCTGGTTCCAGAGAAGGCAGGTCTTTGATATCAAATAATTAGTGAGGAAAATAAATATCTTTAAAGCATGTGACAATGAAATATGTTCTTGCTCCCTGGGTTTAATCTAATCTGTGTTTTTAGTAATAGCCTTAGGTTGTGACATCTGATATTTATAGTTTTATTTATGCCACCATTAACTTTTTGCTTTAGCGCACCGTTTCCCAAACTTCAGTCATTTGAGTACCTTCATGATTTTGCCCTGACTGGAGAACCATCCATATTACTTATATGGTTGGCATTTTAATCTTGTTTAACATAACATTTTAAGTAATATATATTTTTAGGAACCTGATTTAAATGCTCTGGCACGGCGGGCAGCAGAAAGAAGAAGAAAAGCAGAAATGAGGCATAAAGAAGCTCTGAAATTACAGAAAAATAAAAAAGAAGAACTAGTGAAACAAAAAACCTGGTAAAGTAATAATCAAATTTACCACATTTTCCACTGAAACTTGATATGGCTAGAAGTAGAGAGTACATTGGGTACTGTTTAAGCAGATATTAAATATAAGTCATATGGTATATCCATTGGTGTGTTAAACTTGGTTTAAAAATAATGCAGTGGAGGTGCGGTTTACCTCGGTGCACAAAGTAACCCATGAACTTTCTCTTCTCATATAAGTTTGACAATTACTTAGTTTCTGGAGAAATGTATGGCTAGTTCAAAATACATGTCCCCCAGAATCTGTCTGCCTCTGATGTAAAAAAAAGAAAAATCAGTGCAATTAACATGAAAAGAGGTTTAGACTCGTGGCAAATCATTTTTGCATGTTGTAAAGATGATGGAGCCTGTTACTAGTCAACAGTGCTCATTTTATACAGTGACCCCCATCTTTATCAACATTTCTGGTTTTTAATCTACACTATTGTAAATGAAGAAATATTAGATGTTTGTTGGGTCAGTTTCACCATAGGGCTTTATGTCTTTAAAGATACACCTCTTGGTATGCATTTTCTTACGTGTCCAGTGTGTATAGATTGTTTATTAAACAGCATATTGAGCCTGTGGGATCAGATTGGAGGATTTCTTGAGATCCTGTGGCTTTTATATTTTAGACCATGAGGGTTGTGTTCTAACATTACCTGAGAGATTAATTTAGGACATCTCTTGTTTTTCAAGGCATATAACAGCTCGAAAGGAAGCACTGCTTGTGGAAAAAGAGAGATCGGCCAAAATTACAAGTCTGCCACCACCACCTCCAACTCTTTTTGAGGTGAGTTACTTTGAGTGTTGAGAAGAACTAGGTTATCATACTTCTTCTTTACTACTAGAATTCAATGCAGGTCAAAATTTCATTTGTTTAAACTTAATTTTTAAGCTTACAGGTAACACATGAGTATGTCTGGAGTATTTAAAAATAATCCTAGATATCATTTTACCCATTCTTTAGTATGTAACTCTGATATATAATTACTTTTTTTAAAAGCACAGTACTCATATTCCTGATATCTAATATTCAGTCTGTATTCAGTTTTTACCAATTGTCTTAATTGATTTTAGTTGTTTCAAAAACCATGTTTTTGATTTTTTAAAAACTGTAGGTGGTTTGGCTTTTATTTTTTTATGTCCTTTAATTATAGTGGAAAAAAACAGATTATTTGCCCTATCAACTTTTTCACATTCAAGATTTGGGTATTGTAAATAGTTATTACTTTACAGGTAAAGAAGTTAGGTTCGGATAAATTTACACAAGATTACATAAAGTGGATGAGTGAAGTCTATTTCTCTATGGGACTAATATGTGTGCTTTTGTGATCTGGAGCTTGTTTTTGAAAAGACATTAAGTAAAGTGGAAATTAATTTTAAAAAGGTATTGGTTCTTTTGTTTTACAATAGCTTGTTGTAGTTATTGAAATGGCTCTTTGGATGATTCTCACAATTACATAGTTATCTTTATCTAAAAAATAGAAGTAAAAAACCCCCCATAAATATAGGGATATCTGATTTCATTGTATATACAAGTATATTTTATGTATGTAAGATCAGCGTAAGTACCAGATATTACCCTCTTAAGCCTTTCATTTTGTCAGCCTTCCTGCTTTTATGTGGAGCCATCTGCACGCCATTTGATCCAAGATTCAAATGGGAGAGTCAGATTTCAGTCACTCCCTCAGTATGGTGTTAAAAGGCAAGCAGTGGGGGGCGGAGCAAGATGGCGGAGGAGTAGGAGACCTGGATTTCGTCTCCTCTCAGGAATTCAGCTGGATAGGGATCAAACCATTCTGAACACCTACAAACTCAACAGGAGATCAAAGAAAAGAAGAGCAACAACTCTCTGAACAGAAAAGCGACCACTTTCTGGAAGGTAGGACGTGCGGAGAAGTGAATCCGAGGCGATATTCGGGAGGATAGACGGCGGGGGAGGGGCCTCCATCGGCCGCTTCTGGCAAGTGATAGAGCCACGGAGCACAAAATCGGAACTTTTAGAAGTCTGCTCCGCTGAGGGACGTCACTCTGGTGGCGAAGTGGGGGGTGGAACCCTCGCGGGACAGTGTGGTCTCAGGACCCTCGGGGTCACAGAAAGACCGGGGGTGCCTGAGTGCGGCAGAGCTCCCAGGTATCGGAGCGGGGAAGCCGGCTGCAGAGACGGAGCCCAGGCGCGGGCTCTCAGCTCGGGGTTGCTATAAACCGTGATCCGCGGCACAGTCGGGCCACTGCTCCTCCAGCAGGGACCCAACAAGCGGCAGATCCGGGGAGACTCACCTTCTTCCCCCGGGAGGAGAGGTGTGGGAGTGCACCGCGGGGATCTGCTGGGTTTGGAGACTCCACCCGGGGTCGGGTGCCAGATAGAAAGGCGCGGTCACAGGCCGGGTGAGCGCGGAGTGTGGCCGGAGACCGGGGAGACGGGAATGACTGACTGCTTTTCTCTGGGGGCTCGCTGAGGAGCGGACCCCGAGTTCTCGGCTCCTCCGGGTTGGAGACTGGGAGGCCGCCATTTTCACTCTCCGCCTCCAAAGCTGTACGGAAAGCTTGCAGGGAACAAAAGCTCCGGAGAGCAAACCCGAGCAGATTACTCAGCCCGGACCGGCAAGGGCGGGGCAATTTTGCCTCCGGCAAAGACATTTGGGAACCACGGCAACAGGCCCCTCCCCCAGAAGATCAGCAAGAACAGCCAGCCAAGACCAAGTTTACCGATCAATGAGAACGGCAGAACTCCAGCGCTAGGGGAACACTGCACATAGAATTCATGGCTTTTTTACCATGATTCTTTAGTCTTTCAAAGTTAATTATTTTTTTTAACTGTCTTTTTTTCTTTTTTCCTTTTTTCTTTTTTTTTGAATTTTTCTTTTTCCCTTTTTCAACCAACATCTTATCAATCCCTTTTTTTAAAAAAAAAAAAATTTTATTTTTCATTTTTAAAGTCATATTCTATCCCTTCATAGTAGTTACCCGTATTTTTGGCATATATATATAAGTTGTTCTCTCTTTAAAATCTTGAGATAGTTTCTTCTAACAGATCAAAATATACTCTAAATCTCTAGTGTATGGTTTTTTTCTAATCCCCTGCCTGATCACATTCTCTCCCTTTTTTCTTTCTTTTTTTTTTTTTTTTAATCCTCTTCTTTCTTTTTTCAAACAACTTATCAAATCCTTTTTTAAAATTTTTTATAATTTCCATCTTTAGAGTCATATTCCATCCCTTCATCATATCAACCCTTATTTTTGTACATATATAAGTTTTTCTTTCTTTAAAATTTTGGGAGGGACTTTCTTTTAACAGACCAAAATACACCCAAAATCTAGTGTGTGGCACTGATCTATAATCCAGCCTGATCATATTTGATCACATTCTGGTTTTGTTTTGTTTTGTTTTGTTCTGCTTTTGTTTGTTTTTATCTTTATCTTTTTCTTTTTTCTTTTTTTCTTTCCTTTTGTTTTTTCTCTCTTTCCCTTTCTTTTCCCACTGCTTCAGGTCTTTTCTGATTTGTTTAGAGTATATTTTCTGGGGACGTTGTTACCCTGCTAGCATTTTGTTCTCTCATTAATCTGTTCTCCTCTGCACAAAATGACAAGAAGGAAAAAATCACCTCAACAAAAAGAACAAGAGGTAGTACCGACTGCCAGGGACCTACTCAATACGGACATTAGTACAATGTCAGATCTAGAGTTCAGAATCATCACTTTAAAGATACTAGCTGGGCTTGAAAAAAACATGGAAGTTATTAGAGAAACCCTTTCTGGAGAAGTAAAAGAACTAAAATCGAACCAAGTAGAAATCAAAAAGGCTATTAATGAGGTGCAATCAAATATGGGGGCGCTAACTGCTAGGATAAATGAGGCAGAAGAAAGAATCAGTGAGATAGAAGACCAAATGATGGAAAATAAAGAAGCTGAGAAAAAGAGAGATAAACAACTACTGGATCACGAGGGCAGAATTCGAGAGATAAACGATACCATAAGACGAAACAACATTAGAATAATTGGGATCCCAGAAGAAGAAGAAAGAGAGAGAGGTGCAGAAGGTATAATGGAGCAAATTATAGCAGAGAACTTCCCTAATTTGGGGAAGGAAACAGGCATCAAAATCCAGGAAGCACAGAGAACCCCTCTGAAAATCAATAAAATTAGGTCAACACCCCGACATCTAATAGTAAAACTTACGAGTCTCAGAGACAAAGAGAAAATCCTGAAAGCAGCTCGGGAGAAGAGATATGTAACCTACAATGGTAGAAACATTAGATTGGCAACAGACTTATCCACAGAGACCTGGCAGGCCAGAAAGGATTGGCAGGACATATTCAGAGCACTAAATGAGAAAAATATGCAGCCAAGAATACTATATCCAGCTAGGCTGTCATTGAAAATTGAAGGAGAAATAAAAAGCTTCCAGGACAAACAAAAACTAAAGGAATTTGCAAACATGAAACCAGCCCTACAACAAATACTGAAAGGGGTCCTCTAAGCAAAGAGAGAGCCTAAAAGCAACATAGACCAGAAAGGAACACAAACAATATACAGTAAGAGTCACTTTACAGGCAATACAATGGCACTGAACTCCTATCTTTCAATAGTTACCCTGAATGTAAATGGGCTAAATGCCCCAATCAAAAGACACAGGCTATCAGATTGGATTAAAAAACAAGACCCATCGATATGCTGTCTGCAAGAGACTCATTTTAGACCCAAAGACACCCCCAGATTGAAAGTGAGGGGGTGGAAAACCATTTACCATGCCAATGGACACCAAAAGAAAGCTGGGGTGGCAATCCTTATATCAGACAAATTAGATTTTAAACCAAAGACTGTAATAAGAGATGAGGAAGGACACTATATCCTACTTAAAGGGTCTATCCAACAAGAAGATCTAACAATTGTAAATATCTATGCCCCTAACATGGGAGCAGCCAATTATATAAGGCAATTAATAACAAAAGCAAAGAAACACATCGACAACAATACAATAATAGTGGGAGACTTTAACACCCCCCTCACTGAAATGGACAGATCGTCTAAGCAAAAGATCAACAAGGAAATAAAGACTTTAAATGACACACTGGACCAAATGGACTTCACAGACATATTCAGAACATTCCATCCCAAAGCAACGGAATACACATTCTTCTCTAGTGCCCATGGAACATTCTCCAGAATAGATCACATCCTAGGTCATAAATCAGGTCTCAGCCGGTACCAGAAGATTGGGATCATCCCCTGCCTATTTTCAGACCACAATGCTTTGAAACTAGAACTCAATCACAAGAGGAAAGTCAGAAAGAACTCAAATACATGGAGGCTAAAGAGCATCCTACTGAAGAATGAATGGGTCAACCAGGAAATTAAAGAAGAATTAAAAAAATTCATGGAAACCAATGAAAATGAAAACACAACTATTCAAAATCTTTGGGATACAGCAAAGGCAGTCCTAAGAGGAAAGTATATAGCAATACAAGCCTTTCTCAAGAAACAAGAAAGGTCTCAAGTACACAACCTAACCCTACACCTAAAGGAGCTGGAGAAAGAACAGCCAATAAAGCCTAAGTCCAGCAGGAGAAGAGAAATAATAAAGATCAGAGCAGAAATCAATGAAATAGAAACCAAAAGAACAGTAGAACAGATCAACGAAACTAGGAGCTGGTTCTTTGAAAGAATTAACAAGATTGATAAGCCCCTGGCCAGACTTATCAAAAAGAAAAGAGAAATGACCCAAATCAACAAAATCATGAATGAAAGAGGAGAAATCACAACCAACACCAAAGAAATACAAACAATTATAAGAACATATTATGAGCAACTCTATGCCAACAAATTAGATAACCTGGAAGTAATGGATGCATTCCTAGAGATGTATCAACTACCAAAACTGAACCAGGAAGAAATAGAACACCTGAACAGACCTATAACCACTAAGGAAATAGAAGCAGTCATCAAAAATCTCCCAAAACACAAAAGCCCAGGGCCAGATGGCTTCCCAGGGGAATTCTACCAAACATTTCAAGAAGAATTAATACCTATCCTTCTGAAACTGTTCCAAAAAATAGAAATGGAAGGAAAACTTCCAAACTCATTTTATGAGGCCAGCATTACCTTGATCCCAAAACCAGACAAAGACCCCATCAAAAAGGAGAATTACAGACCAATATCCCTGATGAACATGGATGCAAAAATTCTCACCAAAATACTAGCCAATAGGATCCAACAGTACATTAAAAGGATTATTCACCACGACCAAGTCGGATTTATCCCTGGGCTGCAAGGTTGGTTCAACATCCGCAAATCAATCAACGTGATACAATACATTAACAAAAGAAAAAACAAGAATCACATGATCCTCTCAATAGATGCAGAAAAAGCATTTGACAAAGTACAGCATCCTTTCTTGATCAAAACTCTTCAGAGTATAGGGATAGAGGGTACATACCTCAATATCATAAAAGCCATCTATGAAAAACCTACAGCGAATATCATTCTCAATGGGGAAAAACTGAGAGCTTTCCCCCTAAGGTCAGGAACGCGGCAGGGATGTCCACTATCACCACTGCTATTCAACATAGTATTGGAAGTCCTAGCCACAGCAATCAGACAACAAAAAGAAATCAAAGGCATCCAAATTGGCAAAGAAGAAGTCAAACTCTCACTCTTTGCAGATGATATGATACTTTATGTGGAAAATCCCAAAGACTCCACCCCAAAACTGCTAGAACTCATACAGGAATTCAGTCAAGTGGCAGGATATAAAATCAATGCACAGAAGTCAGTGGCATTCCTATACACCAACAACAAGTCAGAAGAAAGAGAAATTAAGGAGTCGATCCCATTTACAATTGCACCCAAAACCATAAGATACCTAGGAATAAATCTAACCAAAGAGGCAAAGGATCTGTACTCAGAAAACTATAAAATACTCATGAAAGAAATTGAGGAAGACACAAAGAAATGGAAAAACGTTCCATGCTCATGGATTGGAAGAACAAATATTGTGAAGATGTCAATGCTACCTAGAGCAATCTACACATTCAATGCAATCCCCATCAAAATACCATCCACTTTCTTCAAAGAAATGG
The DNA here is from genome assembly GCF_964656455.1 of Halichoerus grypus. Taxonomy (NCBI): domain Eukaryota; kingdom Metazoa; phylum Chordata; class Mammalia; order Carnivora; family Phocidae; genus Halichoerus; species Halichoerus grypus. The sequence goes on from NC_135722.1 coordinate 73,997,531, forward strand.
AACAAATAATCCTAAAATTTGTATGGAACCAGAAAAGACCCCGCATAGCCAGAGGAATGTTGAAAAAGAAAAGCAAAGCTGGCGGCATCACAATTCCAGACTTCCAGCTCTACTACAAAGCTGTCATCATCAAGACAGTATGGTACTGGCACAAAAACAGACACATAGATCAATGGAACAGAATAGAGAGCCCAGAAATGGACCCTCAACTCTATGGTCAACTAATCTTTGACAAAGCAGGAAAGAATGTCCAATGGAAAAAAGACAGTCTCTTCAACAAATGGTGTTGGGAAAATTGGACAGCCACATGCAGAAGAATGAAACTGGACCATTTCCTTACACCACACACAAAAATAGACTCCAAATGGTTGAAAGACCTCAATGTGAGACAGGAGTCCATCAAAATCCTAAAGGAGAACACAGGCAGCAACCTCTTCGACCTCAGCCGCAGCAACTTCTTCCTAGAAACATCGCCAAAGGCAAGGGAAGCAAGGGCAAAAATGAACTATTGGGACTTCATCAAGATAAAAAGCTTTTGCAAAGCAAAGGAAACAGTCAACAAAACCAAAAGACAACTGACAGAATGGGAGAAGATATTTGCAAATGACATATCAGATAAAGGGCTAGTATCCAAAATCTATAAAGAACTTCTTAACACCCAAAGAACAAATGATCCAATCAAGAAATGGGCAGAAGACATGAACAGACATTTTTCCAAAGAAGACATCCAAATGGCCAACAGACACATGAAAAAGTGCTCAACATTGCTCGGCATCAGGGAAATCCAAATCAAAACCTCAATGAGATACCACCTCACACCAGTCAGAATGGCTAAAATTAACAAGTCAGGAAATGACAGATGTTGGCGGGGATGCGGAGAAAGGGGAACCCTCCTACACTGTTGGTGGGAATGCAAGCTGGTGCAGCCACTCTGGAAAACAGTATGGAGGTTCCTCAAAAAGTTGAAAATAGAGCTACCATATGATCTAGCAATTGCACTCCTGGGTATTTACCCCAAAGATACAAAAGTAGGGACCCGAAAGGCTACGTGCACCCCGATGTTTATAGCAGCAATGTCCACAATAGCCAAACTGTGGAAAGAGCCAAGATGTCCATCAACAGATGAATGGATAAAGAAGATGTGGTATATATATACAATGGAATATTATGCAGCCATCAAAAGGAATGAGATCTTGCCATTTGCAACGACGTGGATGGAACTGGAGGGTATTATGCTGAGCGAAATAAGTCAAACAGAGAAAGACATGTATCATATGACCTCACTGATATGAGGAATTCTTAATCTCAGGAAACAAACTGAGGGTGGCTGGAGTGGGGGGTGGGGTGGGAGGGATGGGGTGACTGGGTGATGGACACTGGGGAGGGTATGTGTTCTGGTAAGCGCTGTGAATTGTGCAGGACTGTTGAATCTCAGATCTGTACCTCTGAAACAAATAATGCAATATATGTTAAGAAAGAAAAAAAGAAGAAGAATGTAGCAGGAGGGGAAGAATGAAGGGGGGGAAATCGGAGGGGGAGAAGAACCATGAGAGACGATGGACTCTGAAAAACAAACTGAGGGTTCTAGAGGGGAGGGGGTTGGGAGGATGGGTTAGCCTGGTGATGGGTATTGAGGAGGGCACGTTCTGCATGGAGCACTGGGTGTTATGCACAAACAATGAATCATGGAACACTATATCTAAAACTAATGATGTAATGTATGGGGATTAACATAACAATAAAAAAATTAAAAAAAAAAAAAAAGGCAAGCAGTGTTTTATCCATGAAGCATTTTGATTACCTTTATTGTAATTCGTAATGTTCCTACCAAGCCAAGGTCACATATTTACATAAAGCAAATAAAACATGTGTAAGTGCAAATATGAATGATGTGCAAATGTGTAGCTGTACTTTTTTCCCCAACTTTTTATTACAAAAATTTTCAAAATACAGAGAAGTTAAAAGGAAAATAGTGAATAGTTGTTTATATCTATACATGTGTATAGATTTCAAATAGTTGTATGTACAAATGTATACATTTGAATGTAAGTTGTGGAGATGACATTTCATCCTGAATACTTCATTACGCTTCTTATAAGAATTAAGGACCTTCTCTTATGCAGCCACAGTATCACATTAAGGAAATTAACATTGATTTCTTAATACCACTTAATACACAGTCCGTAATCAAGATTCTCCAGTTGTCCCTAAATTGTTTTATTTTACAACTTCTTTTTTAAACCGGGATCCAGTCGGGCTTCACCCGTTGCTTCTGCTTGTTTTGTCTTACTCTCTCTCGGAATTATCTCACGCAACCTGGGTCAACTTTTTTATTTCAGACTTTTTGAAGAGACTAGTTTCTCATATTCTGTATTTGTCTCATTTGGTTATGGTGGTGACTACAAGAGATCTCTATCATAAAGGTCTATTTTTCTCTTTTCAATTACCTAGTAATCTGGGAGGTGATACTTTGGCACCAGACAGGTATCTATCATCCTTCTACATTTATTCATTGTCCTACTTCTGTTTGAAAAAAGAAAAGACAACTTTCTCATCACTTGGCGTGCACTAGCATAACGAAGTGATCAAACTTAGAATCCATAATAGGAGAGCAGCTTGCCACTCTGTGCCTCCTGCTGTGGTGTAGTAAACTATACAGCATCCCCGAGTTAGTATTCTTGCCTAAGTATACTCTAGCTTTTAAACCTACATTCCAGGTAATGGAAATACAGCCCACGTAGAGAAAAATGAATAAGGATAACTGATTAAAAACAAAATTACTTTTTTTTATTGGGTCCAGTTTTTTTTGGGGGGTGTCCAGCTTTAATTGAAAATACTGTTAACCTAATACTCCATTGTCTGTGTTCCTTTTTCAGAACATTGAACTAAAGAGAACTTCTAATGTGAAAACTGGTAGATCCACCTATCATCATCTTTGCACTTTTGTGAATAGAGAGATGGACACAAAGCAGGTGATTGACTTATTGTTGTTCATAATCCGCACTTTGTTTCTCTATTCATTGAAGTGAGTTATATCTGTACATATTCTCTATGAAAAATTTGGAACTATACACATAATCATAAACTATAGGAAAAACAACTACAATTCCATCACCTAAAAGTAATGTGATTAATACATTAATGAATTCATTGTAGCCTTTATATATAAACATATGCACACTTTTCAAAACAATTTTTTATAGACAATAGTTCATCATAGATTTAACTATTGTTCTTTTGTTCATTTCTTTTTGTTTCTGTAAATAATGCAAACATAATCTTGTACATTTTTGTCTACAACTCTGAGGTATGTTTAGAGTAGACTCCTAGAAGAGAAATTACTGGTTCCAAACTATGTAACATTTGATACAATCGTTAAATTGGATATGGATCATTAAATTGCTTTGTAAAAAGTATCAGCAACTTATGAGAATGACCATCTTATCATACCTTTCTCCATTCCCTTGTATGGATGATTATGGTTTAGAAATTGTTGCCAGTCTCAAGAGTGATAAATGATAATCCTTGTTATTGAAATTGCTATTTCTTTGTAACTGGATTTTAATTTCTTTTCATGTTGGATATATTTGGCTCCTGGGAAAACAGACTTTCTCAATATAGCTTTCCTGTGGAGTTTAGATCACAGCAAATACACATTTTGGTTACCTGCTTAATGGCAGTTGTTAAAATCACTATTCATCAAGACCTAAGATGAGTATTCTCATTGTAGAATTAACTTCCAAGAAATAAGAATAAATCTTGATTTGTTTAAAATCATAAATTATTATTACAACTTGAATATTACTATAACAAAAAACAATAACTTCAGTCTGTAGCTAACTTGTTTTTGTGGTTACTACATTACATTTTGCAGTGCTAAATAGTTCTCTCTCAAGTAATATTGATGAAGAAAAATGTGTGTTTACCTAGCTATAGTATAGGGTACCACTGATAGTCTTACAGTAAGTTATTAAACTTTTCTCTTTGATCGTAACTAAAAGACCTCTCTCCTCTTCAGTTTCTGGCTTGAAGATTGGATCAGTAGTATAATGCGGTTTTATAAAAACAGTCCCACAAACTGAAGCATTCTGATATTTTCTTTATTTGCTACTTTATACCATCACTTGAGAAAAATCTGTCTCTTTTAAACGTTGTGGAGCAATGTGTTTGGTTTTCCAGATAATAAAATTACCTCAGACTTTTCATCTGCATCTAAGCTTATATCACATGCACAATAATTTAGCATCTTTTCTGGAGTAGAATGATAGGATCTTTACAGCAGGAATCATGCAAAAAATACTTGCCCTCTCGGCATACGTGGTTGGTGATTTCTTTTTTTTATTTTTTTAAAGATTTTATTTATTTATTTGACAGAGAGAGAGACAGCGAGAGAGGGAACACAAGCAGGGGGAGTGGGGGAGGGAGAAGCAGGCTTCCTGCTGAGCAGGAGCCCGATGCGGGGCTCGATCCCAGGACCCTGGGATCATGACCTGAGCCGAAGGCAGATGCTTAACAACTGAGCCACCCAGGCGCCCCCATGGTAATTTTTTTAGCAGCTTTCTGCAAATAAATTATTTTCATGTGTTCAGTCAGCCTTTTTAACATGTACGAGTGCTATCATATTTTGCTTGAATCCTGATAAAGTAGTTCTAAAATCTCTTACATGTCATAAAATTTGTATTTGGCTGAAGAATAATCGGTCAGTCTACTATATCCCCACTTAGAGCCAGTTCTTCTCTGAATTATGTTCAGCCACGCTTACTTTCTATGCACACAACTAATAGAACATGCTTGCAATTTCTAAGTTATTCATGGCCTTCATTGTGTTTGTTCCTTTGTCAACGATAGTTGCATAGCATTTGTTTAAAATGGATTTTTTTTTTTGTCCTAGAAGTATTTTTCCTTTCTTTTTTTTTTAAAGATCTTATTTATTTATTTGACACAGAGAGAGAGAGCACACGTGGGCACACAGGCACAGGGAACAGCAGGCAGAGAGAGGGAGGAGAAGCAGGCTTCCCGCTGAGCAAGGAGCCCGATGCAGGGCTCGATCCCAGGACCCTGGGATCATGACCTGAGCTGAAGGCAGATGCTTAACCGACTGAGCCACCCAGGTGCCCCTAGGAGTATTTTTCTAATCCAGTCCACTGTACTGTTTGTTGTGAGACCCAGCAAAATAGACAAGTAAAGCAGAAACTTTAGACAAGTAAAGCAGAAACTCTGCTGTCAAAAAGATTTCTGTCCAAATGTCTGATGTACAAGATGCAGAAATAGCATATTTAATAATAACTTACTGTTTCATGCACTGCAGAGTATAATTCATGGAAAAGTTTTTAGAAACGTTTTCTAAAAATTTTTGCTTGGGATTCACAGTTTTTGCAATATTCCTATACCTTCTGAATTTAACTATTAAAAATGTAATCTAACAATTATTTCGACCAGATTTTTGTATAAATTTTTAGTGTCATTAACACAAATCTATAAAGGATTGTTTTCCTAAAAATTCTTGTAAAATCTTGTTTTGAGGTTTCGGCAGTGACTCTAACCCTTATTTTCTTCATATCCTTTATATACCTCATTGTGTTTGGACTGAGTATGTTTATTGTGAGTGTTGTATATTTTAAAGTTTTTCCTTCCCTTAAAATTTTGGTTTAGCAAAATTGACATTCTGCTATTAATTCACCCTCAAATGATATGACGAATTTCCAAACAATTTTTTTCTTAAAAATATCATGGCCTAAGTGCAGTGAAATATTGTTCCTAAAAGTTATTTCATTTAATTTTATGCATTTTAATTCCCTAAATAAATGTTTTGGAGACTACAGTATTGATTTAATCTAGCTTTTGTTGTTCTGCCTGGTTTTATGTAGATTTGTATAAATATTTATTGGCTCAAAACGGATATAATATTGAAAGTGTTGACGTGGTCTGCTTGCTCCCAAACCCAATGTCTCTAATTTAGCCTCCAGATCAGGGGTCATAAGGTACTGTCTGACACAGCAACAAAGCATCTATAGAACCAATCAAGAGAAAGGGTTCTACTTGTCCAGGCCTTCTTGGACAACCAAAGGACTGGCAGCTGGGGTTTATCTTTTCCCTTCTGAAGGCTCGAGGGTTACAGCTTTATAGATAAGGTCAGTCCTGATCATAAACTTGTGTACATTTGCACAAAACAGTAGAGTTAACCTATCCCTCCTTGCCTTAAATCCCTGGTGCTCACCTCTTTTCCATGCTAATAAGTGCCCTTTGCGGTATGTCGTCCCCCCTCCCAATAGGGTATTTTCCTCTGCGTTAAAAACCTGTTCAGGCAGATATCCTTTCTCTTCATTGATTTTCTTAATTACACCCCGGAAACTGCTGCTGCTTCTGTTATCTTGATATTTTTAAGCCAAATCTCTTTCTAAAATTATCAAAGCGTCCTTTGCTTGCTTTAAATTCTCCAGCTTTAGATCTTTCACCTTCCTTTTGCTTTAAGACTTTCTTTTTCTTGGGTGCCTGGGTGTCTCAGATGGTTAGGCGTCTGCCTTCGGCTCAGGTCATGATCCCAGGGTCCTGGGATCGAGCCCCGCATCGGGCTCCTTCCTGCGCGGGAAGCCTGCTCTTCCTTTCTCTGTCTCTCATTAATAAATAAATAAAATCCTTAAAAAAAAAAAAAGACTTCCTTTTTCTTGAATCATATTAGAGTTGGTAGGTTATGTCTTTTCTTGTAGCAATTCTGCACCTACAGAAAAGCTGCATTTTCAATATGAGATAAAAGTTATTTTGCAAAAAGTGCAAAGTTTTCATGCCTGCTGTTGTAGCTGCAGCGATAGCTTTATAAATTCCCTTTTCTTTTTTTACAACTTCCTCACACTGGATTCATGGCAGGCAACTGCAGCTGCAGACCACAACCCACAGTGTATATCAAGCAGTGCAACTTTTTCTTGTAACATCATGACTTGTCTCTGCTTCTTGGGAGCACTTCCAGTATCACTAGTGGTACTTTGTATGGGCCCCATGATGTTATTCAGAGTTTACGGTATTACTCTCATAAACACAATGAAAAATACACAAGAACCACAAGATAGTCACTTTTTTTTTTTTTAAAGGTTTTATTTATTTGACAGAGAGAAAGACAGCCAAAGAAGCAACACAAGCGGGGTGATGGGAGAGGGAGAAGCAGGCTTCCCGCGGAGCAGGGAGCCTGATGCGGGGCTCGATCCCAGGACCCTGGGATCATGACCTGAGCCGAAGGCAGACGCTTAATGACTGAGCCACCCAGGCGCCCCGACAATCATTTTTTGCCACCATATACAATTTACTGGAGAGTTGAATTGCTCACGCAGAAATGATTAGTGTCACACAGTGTTTTAAGCAGATATAACACTTGAGCTCACTGCGATAGCAACAGGATATGGCTAAAAATTACAGATCCTGTACTACAGTTAATTTTATGCAGTTATGACTTAAATACTGAATCTTTATGTTTACATTTCTCTTGACTGTGAATGCCTTCCATGTTTGGTCTATAAGTGCTTGTGTAAGTTTTGATAAATTTTAACTTTATATAAGAGATTTTTATGTATTTATGGCAGTAAATGATAAAATAGACTAGTACCTTACGTATATTTTATGCATTCATGGCATATCTAACTTTTCTTAATTTTTCAGTATTTCCAGGCTACATGATTCATCTGCTAGTTTTTTCAGATATTTGCAAATCTCCAAAATATTTTCCGATATGTTTATTGGAATAAACCCATGTTTAAGTGGACTTGCACAGTTTAAATCTGTTAAGGGTCAACTATGGTAGCTTTCATAATCATCATTATTTCACCTAAGAATTTTGACATATAAAATAACATAAGGAGATGTTTACTTAAAGTTACATTTGGAATGCTTACCCATACTTAAAAGTGAACATTCAGGCGTAATAGTAAATCCGGGTAATGTGCCCTTCCCCCACTTACTTGCTATTGTTAGCTTGGTGAGATGATAGCTGACTGAACAATCACATAATCATTGATTATGTACAAGTTTTAGGAAGTCAGAAATTATATTAAACTAGTTCAGTGATTTGGCCTTCCTGAGGTTGAAGTCAAGCAGCAGATGTTGACTGAAAACCAAAGACAAATCTCAGTGCTTCCCTAAATGACCTTTGCTGTCTGTGGCTTCTTAACTACTGGCGTTGTGAGTGCTTACAACACTGTTGTTTTACTGGAATTTCTTAACAAAACAACGATGGAGAAATGTGTGGGTAAGAATAGTGTGATCTGGTTTAAAATGAACCAACTTGCTAAACTTTCACTAACAATTTGATATTTTTCATATATACATGTGCTTGGTAATTGTGGGCATTTAAAAATACAACTCTTCTTATTTAATTTTATATAAGTAGGAAAACATGATTTTAAGGTTGTTTTTTAGTTATCACTTTATTTCACAATTTCTAAAATTGTCTGAAATGTTATTAATTGCTAGCCAGATCCTCATTTGGCTGCTGAAGAAGAAGCTAAAAGATTGGAAGAACGACAAAAACAAGCAGCACAGGAGAGAATGGAACAGTGTGAAAAGGCTCATGTTCGGGGTTTCCAAGCAATGAAAAAGATCCATTTGGCTCAAGTAAGAATTCTGGCTGGGACCGCTGCTGGTAGACGGACTGAAAGACTAGGACTAACTGATTAGTATAAATGGTTTCAAAGTACAGAGGTATGAAGAATGGGAAAATAACAGTCTTTGATTCACGTCATTTCAAGTTTCCCGACTTTTACCTCCTGTTTGAAATTCAGGTTGGGTGCAGCAATTCTCAGGGTATATTGCTGTCTAAAAGTTTTTGTAATGATGAATTTATTAAAAGTTTAATATTTTCATCAGCCAGAAATGGCCTGAAAAGAAATTAATCACTTTTCTTATTTAATGAATTGCATTTGTACTCTGCAAATTTTAGGATTCTGTTTATTAAATATTTACTGAGCAAAGCACTTGTTGGCTTTGCAGAGTATTGATTCAAAGGTAGAGTCATGATCCTGGCTATCAGGGAGCTTTGAAAAATTGTCATAGAGCCATATGATACGTATTATGAAAATTGGCTTTATAATTTTAGCTTCTGTCACGCTTATTCAGTGAGTGTTTATCCTGAAACATAGCATAAAAATGATTCATTTTTGAAGTCAGACCATTTCTTCTGTATTTGACTAATGCATCTGGATGTTTCAAACACTCATGTGAAGAGTGAGTTTTTAATTTCTGTGGGAATTAAAGGTCTTAAAGTTCGTTGGTATAATTTTAACTGATTTATAAATGACCTTCCTTAAATTTTTAGATTTTATAAACTGGGAGTAAGTTATGATTAAAATAACTGATTGTCTGAATTATTACCAGTAATTCTCATTTAAGATTTAAACTGATAGAAAAAAGTGTGAAAAGCAATTATAAACTGAACGCATTCTTCCATAAATCAGAGTGTTTAGTGGTTAAGAAGGTGGACTCCACAGTCCGCCTGGAATTTTCTCCCTTCTTCACTGCTTAGCTGGTTGACCTCAGCAAGTTACCTAGCATCTCTGAATTCTGTTTTATTGTCTGTTTTGTGAGGATTAAATGAGTTTAGTAAAGCCCTTAGAATTGTGCCTGGAACTTACAGGCTCACAGCAAATGTCAGTGGTGATGGTAGTTGTTATTATAAAATAATTCAAATAGAATAATATGCCATACTTTCAGTGAGCCAGAAATCAGATATTCAGATAATGTTGAAGTTAATTTAGTGAAATTGTTTGAATCTTAATATAAAAGAAATGAATTTATAAAACTTCATATAAGAATAAGTAGTGTTTATATTATCATTTGGCAAACACTATTACACGGGCTCTCTGCCTTTTGACTTAGTGTCTCTTACGTGAGAATGGTCATCAAAACGTGCAATCTCACCACTGGTAGAGGATTTCCTTTTCCCCGGGGGAGCCTTTTTGCTGCAGACCCCATTGTGCCTTGGGATCTTATTTCCTGCTAGAGTCTGTTGTAACTAGTATTTGGCCTCTACCTGCTTCTCCAATACTATCTTTTCTCCTTGTGCATACCCTTTCTACCCATACCCTAGAGCAGTGTATTCTCCCCGAATGCCCCGTACCTTCATCTCCATACCTCTGTGCTCCAGCTACTATTTCTTACTTGTACTCCTTCTCCTTCACCCACTTCTATCTGGCTAAATCCTCAACTAAGGGGATGAGAGGTCTTCCCTTATCCTTCCTCACTGTCCTTCACCACCAAAATGTAGTTAGATAACCTCGCTAAAACACTGTACTTAAACTTTCATATTAGCCAGACCTTTTAAGGTTAAAGAAGTACATTCAGAACCCCTTTCATCATGGGGATTTGTGAGCGTGTGCAGTAATAAGAAATATCTGTTAAGCCAGTCACTCTGGATCGTGGTCCTTACCCGGGACTGTTAACGTACATCCTGCTGGCTGCAGGGAGAACTGGAACAAAGTACACTGCAGGAGCCACGGCAGCTCATAGAGACTGTCACTTCACAGCCATCCTGAGAAAGGAGATCTGTAACCAGCAGACAATTTGGAAACTTTGTGGCCGACCTGTCCTTCCGTAATGCTAACATAATACTAATTACCTGCATGTTGATCTCTAGGCTAGGAGTGAGATTGTGTTCCTAGCATCTCACGTGGTACCTGGCTTTCAATAAATGTCTTTGAATGAACAGTTATGTCTTTTTGTGGCAGAACACAGGGAAGGGGCAGGGAGAAAACTCCAGGCCTTGTTCCTCATGATTTCTCCACTTTTCCCTTCCTGTTAATGTCACTGTCTAAAGTCTGTGACCGAACTGTTGTTGATTAAGTCCCTCTGTTCTTGAAGACTCAGGAGAAACTAATGAAAGAACTCAAACAGCTCCAACAAGAGGACCTGGCACGTAGGAGACAGACTGTAGCGCAGATGCCACCGCAACTAGCTGAGCTTCCGTACAAACGCAGTGAAATGAAAGAAGACTGGCAGAGAGAGCTGGAATTTGCCTTTGAAGACATGTACAATGCAGACAGGAGTAAGACTCTTTCACTTGCCATAAGCTTTCAGCAGTGCTTCTAAGTGTTTTGCTGGGGGAATACATTTGTATTGACAAAGCAGTTTTTATGTTGGGATGAGTTCTCGGTTTGAAAGTGGCCCTCATATTTTAGACTTAGAAATGATAATGGCCTTTCATGGGACGCCTGGGTGGCTCAGTCGGTTAAGCATCTGCCTTCAGCTCAGGTCATGATCCCGGGGTCCTGGGATTGAGCCCTGCATCGGGTTCCTTGCTCAGCGGGGAGCCTGCTTCTCCCTCTGCCTCTGCCCCTGCTTGTGCTCACTGTCTCTCTCTCTGACAAATAAATAAAATCCTAAAAAACAAATGGCCTTTAAAATTTTATGCTCAAGTTCTTTTTAGTCATTTCAGAATGGAAACCTATCTCTCTCTTTCTTTACTGAGAAGTGAAAGGAAACCTGATTTTGCACCTCGAACCAGAAACTTTGCCCACTGTGACTGATCAGATTCAAGATGAAGAACTGGACCTTTCAATGGAACAAGAAAGTGTAGGAGAAACTGAAAACATTCCAGTGACAGAAGCTGAAACAATATGTTCTAGTGAAGCAGACGGTAAAAACAACTTCTGAGCTGAATATTACCATATTTCATAGAAAAAAAATGCTAGTAATTTGCCAACAGGAAAATCTGGTCTAATTTTAGTGCAAACAAATGACTAATACTAATGGGAGTGATGGAAGAAAGAAGCCATGTTTTTAGATTTTCCATCATTAAAGATCCTTTTCATATACATAGGAGGAAAGTCATTTTGTTCACATGTACATATAGTCTGAAGATTTTTAGGTTATTTAAGTTAGATGCCCAATTCTGAATTTCTTTGAAGGCTCAGCATTATCTTTAGACTTCCATCAAATCAGCAAAGATCCTGCTATGTTAATTACTGCTAAGTACTTCATGAACAATAATGAGTAACACAAACTTCAATCTCTCTTCTAAACTTCACCTCTCTCCCCACCATTCTTAATTCTTTCACTTGGCTGTCTCATAGCTACTTAAAGCTCCCTGTCTGACTATACATTTAAACCTCCCTTGCGTACTGAAACCTTGTCTTCATGTTAGTGAATGATACCACAGTCTGTAATTGTCTTAAGCCAGACCAGTAACATTACCTGTAACACCTCCCCCTTTACTTCACGTCTCCTTAGAGACCAAGTTCTCTTTATTTTGATCTCTCCCCCTCCCCTGCTACCTACGAATACTGCCTTTGTTCAAAACCACTCAAGCTTTCTTATAAATCTTTATCCTGTACTGTGGATAGGTAGCCCTTTGAGGTTCCAACTCTATGTGGGTCTCCTGTTCGACGCCTCGGGTGAGACTCCTATTAGACTCTAGGTTCTATCCCTGTCTCCTATGTCCACACTGCCGTCTAACAGTGTGAGGTTACTGTGGTTTGTCAGAAACATCAGAAGATGGGTTTAAGGTTCACTTCCTTCCAGAATTCCCAGTTATACTTTCTTTCTAGCCTCTGAAGAATCTTTGATTTCCTTACCAGATCAGCAGTGCCTTTAAGGAAGATAGTTTTACTGTTTCATCCAGCGTTTTCAGTTTTTTAATTGGGAGTATTATTCAGATCTCTAGTTTGTCAGAATTGTGATTCTTGCCTTATCCAAAGGGACAGTTACTTTTCAGCTCCTGCTAATCCCATTTGGAATTGCTCAATGTTGCCAGCTCTCTTGATTTTTCAAAAGAATGTAGGAATCCCATTGATTCAAAAAATCCTTTTTTTTAAAATATTGGCAACAAATTTAATTTCTTAAATATGAGTGCGTCACAGACTAATGATGATTGAAAGAAGCCAGGCAGAAAAGAATACCTAAATATAATTCCATATTTATGAAGTTAAACAGACAAAACTAATCTGGTCTTGAGATTAGAACAGTGGTTATCTTTAGGGGTGTACTGAGTGGGAAGGGGCATGAGGGAGCTTTCTAGGTGCTCGTAATGTTCTACATAATGATCTGGATGGTGTTACATAGATACATGTAAAACTCTGAGCTCTACTCTTAGCTTTTGTGTGCTTTATTGTTTGTAAGTTAAAATTAAAAAGTTTTTAAAAAAGTATGTCAGGCAAAACTGCAGTTTGCCAGTTTTCAACTTTAATGGATTTCTTAAATTTTATTCCTTGATTAAGCCAGAGAACCATGTATTTACAGCACAGTTTTGTCCCCTTAGAGAATTGTTTGCACTATGCTGAGTTTTGGTGTTATACCACCAACCCATAGGCAAGAATGTTTGGGGAAATAACTGAAGAATTTTCTTTTTAACTGAAAGGGATCTCTTTATGCAGATAGGCGGGAAAAATTTTCTCCAGATAGTACCAGGAATAATTTGGGAGCACCTGATTGGCTTTTAAGGTTATAACTAGTAACGTTTTCCTGTGTAGCTTACTAAGAAGTACAGACCCATATTTGGGACCCTTCTCTAGGATAGAGTATAAAGTCTTACAGAACATTTTGAATGCTAATCTCACACAGGTTAATTATGTGATATACATTCTGTCATCATTTAGCAAGCAGAATAAACCTCTCCGTGATAAATTTTAAGCTTAAAATCGGTGTTGCATGCATATTGTTGGAAAATAGTTGAATTTTGGTGCCTTTATTTAAATTTAAATTGAAAATTATTCCTGGTTATAAAATTGCAATTGGGGTCAAATATAATTGTACGTGCTGTTAAATTATAAATGAAAAATATGGAGGAATATAAAGTTGTGCTTTTATCTTAACTAGTGTTTGTGCGGTTGCTAAGTAAAATGGAATAATTTGCTTGGTATATAACAGGTCCTGAGTAAGTTTTTTTTCTTTTCTTTTAGTTCCCTTGGCAATGAAGACCCACCAGGTCCCTTCAAAAATTCTTTTTAAAAAATTATTAAATAAGATCCGAAGCCAAAAATCTCTCTGGACAATTAAATCCACATCTGAGGATGAAAGTGAAGTGATTACAACTCTTAGTGAAACTGAGAGTAAAGCACCAACAGTCGAATCAGGAGCAACTGTTGGTGAAGAAAGAACATCATCTTCTGGGCAGGAACAAGGTGGTTCTCTCCAAGAGTCTCATTTTGTAGCACACAGATCCTTTCTAAGTTGTTCAAAAATATGCTCATTCCTGAAACATCAAAGAATAGTGGTCAAAAGGAAGAAAATGCTTAAGGCCAATAATGCTGCTACTTCAAGGCAGTAAATGTTAAAAACCTTCATGAACCTTCTTCCAGACACACTTTAACGTAGTAGTATTATTTATACATGGTTGACCCTTGAAAAATGGGTTTGAACTGCATGGGTCCAATTATATGCTTGGTTTTTTTGCATAAACAGAAGATTTTTTGAAGGTTGTGACAGTTTGAAAAAACAAACTGCACAGCCTAAAGTTACAGAAAAAATTAGAAAGTTAGGTATTTTAAGAATATAGTATGTAATACATACAAGATACAAAATATGTGTTAATCAACTGAGTATGTTATTGGTAAGGCTCCCAGCCAACGTAGGCTATTAGTAAAGTTTTTGGAGAGTCAGAAGTTGTAAGTGTGGGGTTTGGCTTCTAACTCTGGCATTGTTCAGGGGTCAGCCGTATATATTAGTAATAGTCCAATGTAACTGATGAATCAAAATTAACCAGTTTGTTATTGTTAAAACATTTAGCCAGTTTCTAATTTTTCTTGTTATTTTTTTGTGCTATTGTGAGCATCCTTTTAGTAGTCTTTGCGTACATCTTTATTTCCTTAGGAACAACTCTTGAAAGAATTCCTGAATCAAAGAATATGAACAGGTTAACAGCTTTTGAATACATTGTATTGTGTGTTTATTTCACATTGCCACCAGAAATTTGGTTTCTTTGTCACTCTTAAAGAAGTTTTTTTTTGGTAGATGAAAGGCTGTGAAATAAATTTCCAGGAGTTACAAAGGTCAAGCCAGAGCATTATGTGGAGTCACAGACTAACAGATGAGTCGTGATGATGTAATTCCTCTTCCGTTTTTTTTTTTCTTAGAGTTTTATCTTCTGTATTTTTTAAAAAACATGATTGGATTTGTATGGAAGTATTTTGCTGCCAGACTTCTGAAAGAAGTGACATACAGTCTATGTCTAGATTTTGGACTTTATCCTAAGTACAACAGGAGATCGGGAACTAATTTCTTCACTTGACCTCTTGACACCACCCTCTCAGTTTTCCTACCTTAGTGGCTCCTTTTTTATTTCTTTTGCTGCTGTTCTCATCTCTACAACCACTAGTCATTGCTCCCAGAGCTTGTTTCTCAGATCCTTTCACACTCCCTGCTTGAATGCTATTGTCATGACTTTACATTATCATCTTTATTCTGATGACATCTGTCTTTCTAGCCTTGACCTCTCCTTTGAACTCCACTCATTTACTTAAATGTCTATTTGACATCTTATAATCACATCTTAAACTCTTCCGAAAGTGAACTCTTAATATCCCTTCTCACCCTCCCCTTGCTTTTCCTACATGCTTCCACATTTCAGTAAGTGGCAATGAAATTCTGTCGCTCAAGTTGAAAAGCTTGGCGTTCTGGTTCCCATTCTTTATATCCTACATCCAAATTATTGCCAGTCCTGTTGGTCTCACTTCCAAAACCTATCCACACTCCAGCCAGTTCTCACCACCTACCATCCTAGTTTAGGCTATGTTTCTTGTCCATTGTAAATTCTTGGCATTGGCCTCCTAACTGGTCTGTCTTCAGATTTTGCACCCTGTTACGATCTAGTCCCAGAATCTTCTTAAAACACAAATCACCTCTAGTCATTCCTCAGGGAAGGCTTCCAACAACTACCCAATTCATTCGGTTAAAACCAAAGTACTTACAGTGGCGTCAAAGCCTTGTATAATACATACACATATATACCCCTCTCCCACCATTTCTTTCACCCTCACTTTCTCTAACTTCATTTTCTCCCACACCTCCCTCCCAAACTACTCACCGTAGGCACTGGCTTCCTGGCTGTTCCTCGAACATAGCAAACATGACTTACGTGGCCTTTGCAAATTGCTGGTCTTTTTGGCTGGGGGGGAGCTCTTGGATATTTCTGTGCCTCACTCACTTCCTTCAGATACTTGCTGAGACATGGCTTTCTCAGCGAGGCCTTCTCTGTTTACTCTATGTAAAATGGCAAGTTTTGGGGCGCCTGGGTGGCTCAGTCTTTAAGCTTCTGCCTTTGGCTCGGGTCGTGGTCCCGGGATCCTGGGATCGAGCCCCACATCGGGCTCCCTGCTCAGAGGGAAGCCTGCTTCTCCCTCTGCCTCTCTCGCTGTGTCTCTCTCTGTCAAATAAATAAAATCTTTAAAAAAATAATAAAATGGCAGGTTTCTACACTCCTCCTCCTCCTATAGCCTTCACTCCCTATCCCCTTTACCCTGCTTTTTCTCCATAGCTCTTACCTTCACTCCTTCCGTTGCTCTTACCAGCACCTCCTGGACCATAAATTTATTTCCTTGGTTTATTTGCTTCTTGACCCTTTCTCCACCCTGTACATCCTTCAGTTCCATTGAAGAGAGGAACTAGGTTTTCCTCATTGCTGTATCCCCAGGGCAAGACCAGTGCCTTGAACATAAAAGATGCTCAATTAGTATTTGCTGGATTGAGTAGCTTAAAACAAGAGTGGTTTGGAAGTCAGATGTAGATATGATATTTAAAGCCATGGGCATAGAAGAACTCTTTTAGGAGAAAGAATTTGGTGAGAAGAGGTCTTATGAGACCATTTGAGGGACTCCAGCATTTATAAGATGACTAAAGAAGGGGCAGACAGCAAAGGTGGTAAAAAGGAGTGGCCGACAAAGTAGGAGAGAGTGTGGTTTTAGAATTCAGTAAAAGGAGGCTCTTTCATCTTCAATCCATAACCACGTTATTTTTTAAAAGGCTCTGTATGAGTTGGCTTTCTTCAGCATAATCTTGCTTCATTCATTCTCCCGTTTGTCTGACTACATCTCCTATTCATTCCTACCTCCCCACCTTCTTTACCTGGCTGATTCCTTCTTACCCTTCAGATGTCTGCCTAAATGTCATTTCCTAAGACAAATCTCACCTGAGCCCCTAGTCTAATTTAGAGTCTCCTGTAATACTCTACTGCATAATCCTTTCTTTCTCTTATATAGCACTTACCAGTTACTAATTTTGTAATTTTTTCTTAGGATGATTAATGTTTCTGTCCCCCCACTTGCCCTGTAAAACCTCCTTTAGGCCTTTTTAAAATTTGCCACTGTATCCCCAGCATGCAGCACATAAGTAGGAGCTGTATAAATGAGTGAGTGAATGAATGAATGCTTGATGCAGAGTTTCTGACTACCCTGATATGGTCCAAGAAACTGCTTTAACTTCCTTCTCCGTTCTGATTTCAGAAATAAGAAAAATCCTATCTAAAAATGGCAGGGATACATTCCTTAAGCTTCTCTTTAAACTTAGGTGTCTTGCTTTGTCTATCCTTCTTTGCTTTTTCCTGGTGTTTGAAACTGTCAGTAAACCTTTTTAATCAGTTCTTCATTTTTTTCCTTTTGGTTCACAATTTTAGTCTCCCATCTGTCTTCTGGTACTAGGCTCAAGTTTAATGGATAAAATATGCAGTCATCTGGAACATGACTGGATCTTAACTAAATATGACAGATGGACCAAAATTGAATTGTTAATCCAAATGCAGGTTTTTGTTACTTTGTTCAGATTTAGGCTTACAGTGATAATATGTTCCTAATAATATATCTACTACAGTTGCTGAGAGTGATACTCTAACAGTTGACTCTGGACCACTTACTAGTGAAGAGAAACCACTTTCATTGGATACAGACTCTGAAAAGGAACAAGGTATTTCTTTTTTATCACATTCTCAAATTAAAGTTGCTCAACTTAACATTTTTTTCCTAATAAAATTACATATGTGGTAAATGAATAAAGAGAATTATAGCGTTGTCAGAATTCTAAATTATTGAAACTAATTTTTGTTTTAGGGATTCTCTTAGAAATAAAGGAGCCTCAGCCTATCACAGCTGTAGCTCAGAGTTCAGTTCTACTTCATCCTCAAGAAGAAGCAGCCAGAATTAGAATGGCAGCAAGGCAGAAACAGGTAATCTGAAATTTTTATTTTTAGAGGTTTCTTTCTTCCCCTAGGTTCTATAATTTTGTGTGATCAATGAAATTTGTCTTACTGTCTGGCTGCTTTTGATACTATTTCTTCTGTCTTGTTTTATTCATTCAGCTGATAGAAGATACTTCATCTTTGCTTGTACTACTCATTTGACCCTTACTGCATTCTGTTTTGTATTTAATACTTTTGTTAAAGACAGAGACTGTCTTTTTTGAAAATTCTATTTACTTTACAGTTTCTGGTGCAATGCTTTGTACATAGTAAGTGTTCAATAAATATTTGTTGAGTTCAGCTAGGCTTTATAACCTCAAAAGTTTTTTTGAAAAATAGTATTTCAGAAGAAAAATTGTTAATTCAACCTCCTTAACTCTAATTTTGGTCCCATTTGCTTTAATACAAGATTTTTTTTTAACACAAATTTCCTTGAAAGATGTTAATTGTCACTAAGCTAGTTTATAGTCATAGTTTTTATGAAAATACAGCTGGGAAGAATTCTGTAAACCAGTATTTCTTCTCAGATGAGTGTTTTCTAATCAGTATTCTAAAGCAGTATTGTCCAATAGAGCTTTCTCTGGTTATGGAAATGTTCCATATCTGTGTCCTGTTATGGTACCTCCTAGCTGCATGGGCTATTGAATACTTGAAATATGACTAGTATAACTGAGTAACTGAATTTTCAGTTTTATTTTAATTCATTTAAATTTTAAGAGTCGCATGTAGCTAGTAACTATTGTATTGATAGTGTAGTTCTAGAGGTACTACAGAACTGTAAATGGTCTAAGTTCAGTGGCTCCCATGAGTGAGGGGAAAGTAGGGAAGATGCAGACAAGAACTCAGCTGTAGCCACTCTTGCTTGATTAGGAATAGGTAAAATACCAGATTGAGACATTTTTTATTTTGAAAACAAGATCATTCTTCATTATCTGTAGCAGAAGTGTTCCTCTTCATAAAACTTCCCATATATTCCTTGTTCTACTTATTCAGTAAATATTTATGTGTCTGCTGCTTCAACATCGATGGAATCTGGGAACATGCTAACTGAAAGAAGGCGGTCACATAAGAGCACATATTGTATAATTTTATTTATTTTAATATCCAGAATAGGCAAGTACTTAGAGACAGCAAGTAGATTAATAATTGATAAGGTTGAGTCTGGTGGAAGGATGAGGGGAAAGCAGGAAAGAGGAATGGCTGCTAGTGTGTATGGGGTTTCTTCTTGGGGTACTGAAAAAGTCCTAAAATTAGTTTGTGGTAATGTTTGCACAACCCTGTGAATATATAAAAAGGCTGAAGTAAATACTTTGAATGGGTGAATTTTATGGTATGTGAAATATTTCTCAATAAAGCTTTAGAAAAAGTTTAAAAATATATATATTTATGTGTTATGTGTGTTCTAGGGACTGTAGTAGGTACTGGATTTAGCACACGACCAGTCAGACTAGTCCCTGTCCTTAGGAAGCGTGGAGCTCCTCTGACATGTTCTAATTATTTGGATCTCTGTGTGTGTGTGTGTGTGTGTGTGTGTGTGTGTGTGTGTGTGTGTGTGTTGGTGTAATACTAGAGTTTATGTGTCAGCCCTCTGCCGTTGTCTTCCCGTCTGTTTCACACCTGACAGAAGACACAGAATGTTGCTCATGTATTATTTGGCCTCTAGATAACTGCACTCCTTTATGGGTATGCCTAAGAAGTCAAATTATTTGTGAGGCCTTGATATTTAATTTCTTCAGTCATTTTTCTTGCTGAGAACACTGTAAATTTAAAGATGCAAACACAGAATTTGGCTGAGCATCATTTGCTGCTTCTCTGGAGGTGGGTCTTGAGTGGTGAGCAAGGTTTCACCGTGCTCCCACAGGAAGTGGGGACAGTTAATGTGTTTATTTTTTCCTTCCCTGTCTTTTTCTCCTTCCCCCTTTCCCATCTCACCCTCTTCCTCCTTCTGGCAGGGGCAGTAACAGATAAAACATTACCACTTTCTTCTCAGGTAACTGGTATTCTTGGTGATGAGATCGGTTTCTTGTCAATGTAATTCATATAAACTTTTCTTTTGTCTGAGTTTGTTGTTAATAGATAGTAGTATTTTTGTTACTTAGATAATGGAAATAGAAGAGCAGAAGCAAAAGCAGTTGGAATTACTTGAACAAATTGAACAACAGAAGTTAAGATTAGAAACTGATTGCTTCAAGGCTCAGCTGGAAGAAGAAAAAAGGCAAAGAACACAGCAGACTGGGGTAGGATGCAGGAAATCTCATCCCTGCATAGATTGCTGGGGGATAAGAAAATATGAGCAGTCGTAGCATTCAGGAAAGTAAAATGCATTTCTAATTTTTATTTGGTAATTTTTTTCTTTTAACACTGTGTGTGCATATATAGGTAGATATAGATACATGTATATATGAGCTTATACAAACCTAATGGCTTTCATCTTTCAGTTTCTAAAGGGTACCAGTATATGTGACCTTGATTTATAAATAATGTGTGTGTTGAGCTCTTGGACTTGGCACTAAAGGAGAATGGTGGATTACTTCATTTCTTAATAATGGAAGTGCCAGTCTTTTTTATGAAAAATAAAGCTGTATGAAAGTTTACAGTTGTAGAACTTCAGTTTATATAAAATACTTTAGTTCTTGTTTCTGGATTTGCCTTTTAATTAGTAGCTTTGTCTTTTATTAGGTTGGCACTGCTCCAGCACCATACAGTGTAACTTCTGATGAAGATAATCATAGGCAGATGATTCGTAACTATCAACATCAGCTTTTACAGCAGAACAGGTATTAGCTAGGGTACAATTTATATGTGATATACTGTGTGGCTGCCTCTTCAGGATTTATTATTTGTTTTATATGAAGATCTAATCAGGATTCCCTTCGAACTACAGTATATAAGTTTCCCAAAGAACAATATGAATGTTGTTCTTTTTCCATCATGATAATGGCCAAACCTAAATTGCTATTTGTTAAATTTAATGTGTAGACACTTGAGAATATAGGGCATTTTTTTCATCAAGAAAGAATAATCTTTGGTTTTTTGTGCTTGTTTTAGGTTTCACAGACAGTCTGTTGAAACAGCCAGGAAACGATTACTCGAATATCAGACTATGTTAAAAGGAAAGTACTCATCCGGGTTAACCACTTCATTGATACCTGATTCTGTTATATCAGTACTGCCACAGAATTCTCAAAGACCCACTGTTGTATCAGAGCATTGGGATCAAGGTCAGAGACCCAAGTTGAGTCCTAACAAATATCAACCTATACCATCCATACAGATCGCCAAATTAGAACAAGATTATTTTCAGGTTCCAAGAGACAGTCTCTTTCCGCAAAGACAGGTAGAAACAGACAAAGTAATCACTTCAGATGTTTTAGCCAGGCAGTCTTTGGAATCACAGGAACAGCCTAAGCAATTCTCACAGAGTGAAGTACAACAGAGAGACTATAAATTGGTTCATAAAGATTCTCATACACTTTCAAAGCCTTTGTCACATGATAGGCTGCTAATAATACAGGATCCTAAAGAAATAGCTGAAATATCTAGGGCAACAACTTTTCAAACTTTAGATCCCCATCAAAGGTTCTCAGAGAACAAGGAAAGTATACCTTCCATCCTAACTGAACGTTCTTCATTCCAACCACTGTCAGCTGAGCATGCTTTTAGTTCTCTGCCTGCTGCAGTTGGATCTGGAAAAATCCAGGAATCCTTTTCAGCCATGAGCAAAAGTGCAGTTTCTGTAAGTCATTCTGTAATCAGCCAAATGCAGGATAAGTCTTTGCCAACCTCAGAGAATATCACAGCCCAGCTGGGTAATTTGAAGGCTCTCCAAGAACAGTTAGACCTACAGAAGGAAGTTCTTCGGTCAAGACAGGAAGCTCAGGAACGATTGCTTTTGTACAAACAGAAAGAATTGGAAGGACAAACTGGCCTCTCTGTCTCCCTTCCATTAGTATCTCTGGATTCATTTGCCACACTCCCTTCTGCCAGAGCCGAATCGGGGAGAGTCCAGGAATCTTCTCCAACCAGGGATGATACTGCAGTTCCCTCAGGCCATCTTGGGCTCCCACGACTTCCGGATAGGCTTTTGAGTTTTTCACAGCCTGTCTTATCACAGCAAGATAATTTTAAATTTCTCCAAGAACAGTTAAATATTCAGAGGGACAGCCTTCAGGCGAGGCGAGAAGCCCAGGAAGTATCATGTGTACATAAACAGAGTGAATTGAATGGAAGAATATGGTCTGAACAGACTGCACCCCCTTCTCTCCCTTCTCACATAGCTCAGCATACATTTACTTCACTACCTTCTGCTGGCACTCATTCTAGAAAGATCCAGGAGCAGTTTTCATCTGAGAGTGCGAAGGGACTTCTCTCAAGCCAGTCTGAAGACCAAAAATCTCAGGTTGGGTCTTTGAGTTTCCTACAGCAGTTCCTACCTCTACATGATAGTTTGCAGTTGCTCCGAGAACAGGTGACTACACAGAGGGATGCTCTTCAGGCCGGGCGGGAAACCCAGGCAGAATTGCTTTTGCATAGACAAAGGGATTTGGGAGACAGTAAGTCTGGGCAAATGAGTTCTTCACTTCCACCAGCGGTTTCTCCATCTTTAGTTACTTCACAAACTTCTGCTAAAACTGAGCCAAGAAGAATTCAGAACTTTTATTTATCTGAAAAGGAGAGTGTTCTTCCCTCCAGTCATCCGGTAATCCCAGCATTTCAGGATGAGCCTCGTGGTTTCCCACAGCATAACCTGCCACGGCAAGAAAATTTGACAGCACTTGAAGAACAGTCACACACACACAGGGTAATGCTTGGTGCTGAACAAGAAACTCGGGAATTTGTACACAAACCACATGAATTAGAAAAAACAGTTTCTTCTGAGCAGACTGGCACCTCTTTATCCCTGTCCCAGGTAGCTGAGTCTGAAAGATTCCAGGAATTTATGCCAATCAAGAGTGACAGTACAGTTGCCTTAAGCCAGTCTAAGATTCCGAGATTTCAGGAAAGACTTCTGGGATTTTCACAGCTTAGCTTGGAGGAACACCAAGAATGGCTGGATACAGAGAAGGTGGTCCTTCATTTTAGCCAGAAAACCCAAGGAAATGTATCTTCGGAACAAACTGACTCCTCATTCAGACCCCAGGTAGGACAGCCTTCATTTACTTCGTTACCTTCTGCTGAATCTGGTACAACGCAGGAGCCTCCTTCAACAGAGAGTGATAGTAAAAATCTTTCAAGCCATCTTCAGATCCCACAATTGCAGGATAGGCTTTTGAGGATATCACAACTTATTCGGCCTCAACAAGATAATTTGAAGGCGCTTGGAGAAAGGTTAGCTACACAGAGAGAAGCTATCGTTCAATCTAGACAGGAAGCTCAGGAAGAATTACTTTTGCACAAACAGAGTGAGTGGAAGCAAAGAATAGCTCCTGAGCAGGTTGGCTCCTCTTCCTTCCTACTCCCAGTTGTACAGCATTCATTTGCTTCATCACCTCTTAGTGAATCCGGAAGAATCCAAGAACCATTTTCAACTAAGAGTGATAATACAGGTTCCTCAAGACATTCTGAGACACCAGGATTGCCTGATGGGCTTTTAGGTTTATCACAGCCTATTTTACCTCAGCAAGATCACTTGATTGCACTTCAACAGGAACACTTGTATGCACAAAGAAATTCCCTTCCGTGTGGCAAGAAAACCCAGAAAGAATTGGTTTTGCCCAGACAGTATAAATTTGAGGAAGAGTTATCTTCTGAGCATTTTGTCCAGCTTCCCCGGGGTGATTTGAAAGTACTTCAAGAGCAGTTAGAAATACAAAGGAAAGCCATTCGATCTAGACAGGAAGTCCAAGAAGAAGTACTTTTGCAAAGACTAAGTAAATTGGAGAAAAGGGTATCATCTGAGCAGATTAGCTCTTCATCATTATCCCAGGGAGCACCACCTGTTGCTGACTCTGAAAGAACCCAAAAGCCTCTTGCAACCAGAAGTAACAGTACTGTTCCCTCAAGTCATCCTGAGATCCCAGCATCCCAGGATAGACTTTCAAGTTCATCACTACCTGTTCTGCCTCTGCAAGATACTTTGACAGCACCGTTGGACTTACAGAGGGAAGTGGTGCATTCTAACGAGAAGGACCGGGAAGAACTGCTGTTAAACAAACAAACAAAATTGACTGAAAGTGAATCTGCCGAGCATGCTATTCCCTCTTTGTTTTTACCCACAGAAAGCGAGCATTCATTTATTCCACTGCCTTTTGCTGAAGTTAAATCTAAAAACCATGGTGAATTGTATTCATCTAAGAATGAACATGCAGCTCCCTCAAGCAATTCCATGATCCCCAGATTTCAAGATAGACTTGTGTGTTTTTCACAACCTGTCTTAACTCAGCAAGATAACCTAGGACTTCAGAAGCAGCTGGATCTACAAAAGAAAGTTCTGCAATATAGCCAAAAAGCCCAAGAAGAATTGCTTGTACAGAGACAAACAGCATTGCAGCAGCAGATACAGAAACATCAAGAGACTTTGAAGGATTTCTTTAAATACAATCAGGTATGTATTAAACTTGAATACCTAGAAATTAAATTAATAGAGGTAACCCGACTCAGACAAGCTAGATATTTTTTTTAATCTCACGTCTAAATAAATTCTCAGTTATTTGAGAATAAATGGTTTGACCTTAACTGCTTTAATTTTCTACCTTAAACACTGGAAATTAAAACATAAAAATTGACTCTACCTTGCATGGTGTTTATGAGGTTAATAGTTGTTTGAAGCCCAACTGATTTCAGCCTTAGTTTGACATAGCCAAATGCAAACACCATTAAAAATGCAGGTTGTCATTTGAAGTTTTTTTATAAAGGCTTTGAGCTTACCATGAGATTAAATTGCAAGGGTACTTGGGTGGCTCAGTCGGTTAAGCATCTGCCTTCGGCTCAGGTCATGATCCCGGGGTTCTGGGATCCAGATCCCTGTCGGGCTCCCTGCTCAGCGGGGGTTGGGGGGATCTGCTTCTCCCTCTGCCCCTTCCCCTCCACTCGTGAGCACATGCGTGCACGCTCTCTCTCGCAAAAATAAAATCTTTTTTAAAAAAAGATTAAATTGCAAAATAATTAGCAGAATTTCTTTTATGCAAATAGCAAGTCTTGTGCTTTCTGTATAGCACTTTGTCGACATTTGTATTTGAATCAAAATTAGTACCACCTTTTTCCGTAAGTGACAATATCACCACCTGTTCTAAAACTGGCATGATTTTAGGCTGATGGGCAGTTAGACATGCTGTTTGTTATTGAGTTGGTGAGAAGACTCTGGCACGGTCACATTGACATTCATGGTTTCTCTGTAGGGGAGATGAGTATATTCTCCTGAATGTGAATCTATCCATTTTATTTTAATAGGCCACTTCCTGAATCTATGATTTAAATAGAATTCTATAAATCCTTTGACATTCAAAAGAAGCCTGAGTTGAGTTCATGAGAGCTTTGAGTTGTAGGGATTTCCTGGTCATTTTAAGGAAAAGTAATGGGGAAAGAAAAGCAGGGAAGAGTACTCAAGTATAATGTCTTACTAAAAGACACAGTAGAGGCTAAGTTTTTAAGTCCAAGCCCTGTGAAAGGCCATACTTTTCAATGGAAGTATCATCTTTTCTGTATTAGAAGCATTTTGCATTTTTTTAAATCTCTAAAATTGTAATAATGTATTTGATGGAAATACTTGGTTGAGGTTCTAATTTAAGAAGGATGATACACATCTGGTGAATTCTTCACATGATCCCTCATCTTGTGTCATCCCCACCCTCAATTGTCCACTTTCTCAGATAAGTAAGCCCACAGCTGAAGGTGATGTAGACACTCAGAAGCTCAGAGAGTGGCTTCCTCATCTCCAAGACCTAGCAGGAGATGATCGGGAAGGCATTAGTCTTGCGAGTAGGAGCAACTGTGGTGATAATCAGCTGCTTTCAGAAGAGAGTGGTGCCAAGCAAAGTGGTAAGATAACTCCGTTTTTTTATTGTAACTATCCTGATTATTCTTTACTTTCACCTTCAGCAACCTGGTGGCTGAAATAAAGCTTGTAGTATGCTAACAGATTTGTACTATGCCTGAATCTGTCACTGACTTGATAGGTGAGCATCTGGACAAAGAACTGGGCAGGAGATCCTCAAAGCCCCCTGTAGCAAAAGTGAAATGTGGATTGGACTTGAACCAGCATGAACTCAGTGCTATAGCAGAGGTAGAGTCACCAGCAAGTGGCAGAACATCTGTACTAGGTAAATAAATGGTTTGATAAAACAGGATTTTTTAATAGTTTTTTTCACGATGCTAAATTTTTTGTCTTGAAGAAACAGGCTGTGAGTATTCATGAAAGAAAAAAATGGTTTACATAAACAGTATTTAAAATGTGGACTTAAATGTGGCATTAAGTGACTAGTTTCTTCTCGTAAATGGTGAAAATCTGTTTACTGTAGACAAAAATTCTTCAGTATCCTCTGCTTCTGACACTCTTGCTTCCCTCTGCTTCCTTTCGTATCTGCCTTCTTTCTAAACCTGTTTCTTTAGGAGTAACTCTGTGTTTTCTTTTCTTCTTTGCTGCTTTTCTACTTCATTAGCTTCACTGCTGTTTTCTTGTATTTTTTATAGGATAATTATTATGCTTAAAATCCTGGCTTTAAAGATAGTTACAACTATATTTCTTCTCTCTACTTCTTCCTAGATGCAATTATCTAGGAAAAGTCCTCCCTGCGATCTTCAGTAAATAGCCCTATTTGAATTTCATAATTATTTTTAGAATTCAGACTCAAGTAATTGATCAAATTTATCAAAGTACATCCTTTTTTAAGGGGGAAAATTGGCTTTGTCACTAGAAAAGTACGTAGAAGTGCAGTATTAACAGCTGCTTTGGTCTTAAGCCATAAAATATTGTACCTTTGTTTCTGACTGAAAGAATTAAGGAAGGTAGAGATTCAGAGTAACTCGTAAGAATCAGTCCCCTTTCTGCTTCCTTATTATGTCTTATGGAAGTTGTAACTTTGGCAAACCACAGCTGTTTGGGAATTAGTGCTTTCCCTAATTCAGAATGCACCCTGGGAAATTCTCACCATTGATTCCCATGATTTTTTTTTTATTCCTATGATTTAATGAGTTATGTTTGTGATTGCAAAAATGTCATCTTGTCTCAAAGGGAAAACTATGTATCATATAGCTCACCCTTCACCACCACCTCCTTATCCTTGAGCCTTCTTTTTTCAGGGCAAGTACTTAGATGTAAATCTTAACACTGCCCTTGTCTTTATCTCTCCGACACCCAATAAAAATCACCAATTCTCAGTTCTCCTTGTTCAGCTTGGGCCTCTGTCCACTTGTTCTCGCTCCCACTCAGGAATGCAGGCTATCAGTTCTCTCTCAAGTGGCTACTACAGCTCCCCATGTCTTCCTGTTTCCAGTCTCGCTATACTCTAATTTTCCCGTGGTACATTCTGAGTAAGCTCTCTCTGCATGTCCCTGTTTGAAACTCTTCATTGGGCTTCTGTTCGATTCAAGGAATAAGTCTAAATTGAGTCTCAGTCTCCAGCTTCACCTGCTAGGCCCTTCATGCTCTTGTTCCTCCGGGTGGGGCTGATTAAGGGCCCCTTCTCTGGTAAACTGGGCCTGAACTATCAAGTATCCTTCTCCTGGATCTTTGGAGCTTTTATCCTAGCCTTTATCACACTTCTTTGGATAATACTTTTAGTCAAAATATTACAGGCAAATGGTTTTAAAAGGCAAATAGTGCTAAAAGGTTATAACATGAAACAGCATTTTTTTTCCTGCCCCTACCCACCCTTCACCCCTTAACCTTACCAGAGGCAGCCACTTTTCAAGTCTTTTATGTATTTCTTCTTATATTTACCACAAGAGTTGGCAATGAATTTTAGGAAAAATTAAGCTAAATTACCATCATGCTAATGTGTAAATGTTTTTCACTGCTAGGACAGTGAAACTCTGTTCCCTTTTTTTGTACAACTTTCTTGTATAGTAAATTGTCTCCTTTTATTTGCTTAAAGTTTGTTAAATATCTGTCTTCTCACACTAATACTTCTTTCACATACCTGTAATAGAAGGTGAGATCACACCAGTTTCTCTGTGAAACACCTTCCACTTGAAAGTTGGGGAGCTCTGTCGTGCATTCTCAATAAGGGTGTTACTGCTTCCGAAGAGGATGAGAATTGGTTCTTGGGGAGGTGAAAAGTCTTACTATCTTTTTGTACCAAAGCACAGGTGTACATAAAAAGTTAAACAGCGTATCTGTAGTTAATATTTCGTGGTGGTAGGAGGGGAAGGAGGCATGTAGAAGGAAAGCTAATAGCTATAGGCTCCTAAGTCGTGTTGAGAGATACTGATCTCTATTGACCCTCCAGTTTTCCTCTCTAGCTCATCTCTTCTGCTTTTGGTTTTTCTTTCTGGAAGAATTTCCTCAATTTTTTTTTCTAACTTAAGAATTTTCATTTTGACTGTCAAATTGCAGTTTCTAAAAGTTTGCTCTTTTCCTGGTTTTGTTTTGTTTTTCTTCCTTTTTCATAGCATCCTGCTGTTTTCTCAGGGGTGCAACGTATTACCTGCGTTGAATATATATAATGTTTTGTTTGGGTTCCTGTATTTTCTCCGTTTGTCTGAATTCTTTTGTTCCTTTTTTGTTGTTTCTCATTTTTTAGAGGCTTTTCTCTAACGTCTTGCATATTTGAGTGGGATGCTAAAGGCTAGGTAGGAATTTTGTAAGCAGGGGCCTTGTTTCCTGCTGAACTTCATTAGAAAAGGAGGTTTCTCATTGGGTACCCTCAATTTAATATCTGGAGTTCTTTTCCTTGAGGCAGTTCACAGTTTAGTTTCTTTAGGAAAAGATCCTCCGAGCTTGATACAAGTCTGGCTGTTGCTATTATGGAGCCAAACCTGGGGGGATCTGCATTGAGGTGCAGACTTGAATACCCCTGATTACCTCATGGCATCCTCCCTTCTTTCCACCGTTGCTTCCTTTTGGTGCTGAGCCCCCTGTTTTCCGAGTGTACTGGATTCAGTTTCTCCAGAGAATAAACCTTTAGTCTTCTGTGGGGATGATGTTGAGGGACAGGGATCTTAGGAGATGGGATGGATCTCTTCCAAGTACATTCTAAACATTCTCCCTGTCTTTCGTTCCCTGGTGTACACTTTCCTTATGGAATACCTGGTGCCTTGAATTGCCAAGCTTTGCTTGGGTTGTGCACAGTAGATAGACTAGCTTCTACTTTGGGTATCTCCCACTCCTCTGTTTCCTTACTTGTTATTTTTGTATCAAAGTATAACATTCAGAGAAGTGCACAAATTGCAAGTGTTTATTTCAGTGATTACCGCTGTAATAACCACCCCTATGTAGCCACCACTCAGGTCAAGAACTAGAACCTTAGAGAACTCCACAAACCCTCCCCTTGTGTCCTCCCAATTACAGTCTGTCCATTCTCTCCAGGTTAAACCTCTACCTTGATTTCTTATACCACAGATTAGCTGCGGCTATTTTTGACTCTATTTTATGAACACAGACTACACCTTATAATACTATTCATGGTTAGTAAATTCTCCAGGCATTTTTTTCTGTGATTAGTCAATACTGAAGTATTATCTGGTGTTGGAAGTGGGACTATCATTAAAAAGTTAGTAAAATCGAAGTGAAATAATTTAAAGGCCTGTGTGAAAGATAAGCGGTTATTATTTTCTTGCTACATAGATTTTTACCTGCAATCTAAATTGCCACTTTCGTTTTAACTACTAACTCTAGAAACATAAGTGAAAATCTAATGAGTCCATCTTTTCTTCCTCCCAGGTAAACCAGATTTTTATCAAGACAGGGACCCTCTAAGAGTCTCAATAAGCCGAGAACAAAGTTTCTTAGGGAGCCCACTGAACTGTGATGCATTTGGTTGTCTTTACCCCATTGCCCAGGAGAACGTCTGTGGTGATGACTCCAAGGAAGCAGGTGAGAGAGAGAGAAATAGGCAATGGAATTGCTGTGCACAAGGGTATGTGGACAAAAGATATTTACTGTAGTGTAATTTGTAATGAGAAATGGTGAATAGCTTTAGTGACTGTTGGTAATAGAATCATTATGGTGCGTCTGGAGCATGTGGTTCTGTGTACTTGTTAAATGAAAGGAGTAAAACCTATCTTTATGCATTGAAAATTGTCTGGAATGATAATCACCAAAGTGTTGGTACGGGTTTACCTTTGTTGGAGGCTGGGTTTCACTTTCTATTTTATATGTTCATGTATTATAGTTTTTTTTTTTCTTTTTTACAAAAAGCACATATTATTTCTTTACACAAAAAGCTGAATGAGGAAGTGAAGTTTATTTAGAGAATAGTAATTTTGCTTTTAAATTATTTTACTAAATAAATGCTAATAGGAAGTATATGAGGGTATGAGGTTTTCACCGTTGGCAACCTCCACAAATTTTGTACTTAAGCCTATTTGTAGCAGTCCATATTTAATTTAATACTATTAAATATTATCTTTAAAATATTCTGTAGCATTCTAAATGACATGCTTTATGTTTACTTTAAAATATTTGGAAAAGAGAGTTACCAGGAAAAAACTTAAAATCACTTAATCCTGCCTCCCAAACACAACCAGTATTAATTTTTTTCCCCTTTTGAATTTCTGCACATATATAACAAACTGTTTCATGTCTGTAATACTGCTTACCCTACAAAGCATAGTTCTAATTCATACTGCTGCATTAGTTCCAAAGTATCTTTTAAGCAGTTACCTTTTCTAACCAGATTTCTTTCTATTTTTGCTGTCACTATAGTTTAATAGAATGAGAGACAAGGGAGAGCCAACAATTTAAAATAAAACTGTTATCATTCTTTTAGATTTAGCCAGTGGATACCTGTACTTCTTTTTAGTCTACTGTTGGTGTCCTCTAGCCAAAGAGGACCAGGAATTTACCTATAGTTGAACAGAGCTGAGAACAAGCTCTGACTTGTTCCAATCAGGTAGAATGCTCACAACAGGGAACTGGGAGGTGTCTCAGTGCAGGTATTAGAAAGGACTTACTGTAAGATTTGGGCTTGTATTAGGTGATTTGGGAGAGGCTTCAAGAAAGTGGGGCACTACTTATGAGTGTTGGATGTTATCAGGAAGCAGGGGCAGTTCCATTTAGGAATTATCCAGGAGGTGGGAATAATGGAGTGAGGCTTATGAAAGCTATAACTAGTAAAGAAGAAGCAGTTACTCATATAAAAAAAAAGCAAGAAAGAAAACACCAAAGTGCAGTAAGTGGTTGCTTATGAGTGGTAGGAAAAGGAGGAATTTACCTTCTTTATAACTTTTGGTGCTTTCTGAAATCATAATGAGCACATATAGCTTTTATTATAAATCATCATTCTCGGGGCACTTGGATGGCTCAGTCGGTTAAACATCTGACTCTTGGTTTCAGCTCAGGTCATGATCTCAGGTCGTGGGATCAAGCCCTGCGTCGGGCTCCATGCTCAGCACAGAATGTGCTTGCGATTAATTCTCTCTCTCTCTAATAAATAATATTTTTTAAATTGTTCCTTATTGTATTTGACATTAAAAATACATCAAATGGGCGCCTGGGTGGCTCAGTTGGTTAAGCGACTGCCTTCGGCTCAGGTCATGATCCTGGAGTCCCTGGATCGAGTCCCGCATCGGGCTCCCTGCTCGGCAGGGAGTCTGCTTCTGCCTCTGACCCTCCCCCCTCTCATGTGTTGTCTCTCATTCTCTCTCTCTCAAATAAATAAATAAAATCTTTAAAAAAAAAAATAAAAATACATCAAATCACACTTTTTGTCTCAATTCAGGCCAAGATAAGGAGACGCTTGGTCATTTTTATGGTTTGGATAATACTCCTGGTTTTGTCTGTGTTTAGACATGAGTGCCGGTGGCCTGATTTTTGTCTTGATCCATCATAGTCACAGGGTAGCCTTTCCTGTTATTGGTATTCTGTGAAATTGTTCATGTTTAGCAGGAGAACACTAAAGCCTCGCTGATTGTGCCAGGTCAGCTCGGGGCTGCTTTTTCTTTCTCATAATCATCCATTGTTTCTGTCTTAGAAAAGAGGGTGCCAGCTTTGTTACTTCTTCTCTGTTCCCTCCCTTCCTCTTTATTCAGGTCCTCATCACCTCAGCCTGATTTCTTATGGTGGTATCACTAACTTCAAGCTCTGTACCCTTTGCTTTTTTAGGAAGGTGGGAAATGGTGCTTTGCTTCGGAAGGAAAGCAGGAAATTCTTGCGTATCATGGGAAGATGACTCTGTTCAAGGCATTGCTTTCATGATGCTACTTCCCCTTTTCAGTAATCTCATAACGGGCCCCTTGTATCAGTGAGTCCTTTCCAAACCACTGATACTTGTTTCTCTTCCAGCTCTTTCAGGGACCTGTCCACTGAATTCTGCAACATTTCTCCAAAAGAGAAGACCTTGTTCCCTTCTTACTTTTATTTTCTTACCTCTTACTCTACCCAAATCTTCCCCCTGGGGGAATCTTCTTGGTATGTTACAGATAACAGTATAGTTATGATTATGAATGGATAAACCCCAGATTAACTTATCTCCCCAACTAGCTTTTGAAATGAGCTGCCTAGGAAAAAATAACTTACTGTACAATTTCACCATATCTTAGTTTCTTTATTGAAAATTTTAGTTTGTATAGAAGAAACCAAGTAACAGTTTATTGATTATATCAATTAGGTCAAAATAATATTTTTAATGAAGTAGAAGACAGTAAAAAATGATTGAAAACACATTGTACTTAATATATAACATTCAGTATTAGCTTTGTTTCTGCCTCATTATCCATAATATAGATATTATTTTATATACGTACAGGTACATGTGTGTCCTGGGTCTTGGAGAAAACATTTCTTACCAAAACATTTAAGAAACATACTTTTAATGTGTATGATGTCTCTTAATAAAATCATGGTGATAAGGAGACACACATTTTTAGTTTATATATTTGGTGGCACAGTTTTAATTTTATTCTCTTTCAGAGCCACAGATAACTGTACACTTTGACTAGCTTTCCCATAAATGTTGGCTCTTGAAGTAAGAGAAAAATTAACTCAGAATACCTGAATTCTTAAGTGAGACCAAATAATTTTTATATATTGCCTTTTTTTATATGCATTTTCCTCAACTTTGACATCATACTGTATTAATGATAGAATACTCTTGCTTCACTTAATAACAAAAGCATTTCCCTGGGGCGCCTGGGTGGCTCAGTCGTTAAGCGTCTGCCTTCGGCTCAGGTCGTGATCCCAGGGTCCTGGGATCGAGCCCCACATCGGGCTCCCTGCTCAGTGGGAAGCCTGCTTCTCCCTCTCCCAATCCCCCTGCTTGTGTTCCCTCTCTCACTGTGTCTCTCTCTGTTGAATAAATAAATAAAATCTTAAAAAAAAAAAAAAGCATTTCTCATCATACTGGTAATTTCCTCTTTGTAGAATAATAACAACTACAGTTTTCCAGGGAAAAGCATATTGTGCTGACTAGGAAATGTTTTTAATGAGTAATAAAATGAATGTTTATGTTTCTTTTTGGTCTAAGATAAGGCAATTCTACAAAGCAAGATATGAAAGAAAACTGTAAGAAAATAGAAATGATATCCTCTGGTGCTAAGAATTTGACTTATAATAATCTAAACTACCCCCCCCCCCAATTTCAGTCAAGGTCAAGGAGGCTGTGGCTGAGAATCATGCTGTATTAAGCCATGCTGTGGAGGAAGAACATGCATATCTGAGTCCAACTGTGAAGCCGGATAATGTTAGTAGTGTCTTAATATGTACTCCATTGTTAGAGCTGTTTGGTTTAATGTTGTCTTTTAGTTTACAGAAGTTGTGAAATATTGAAGTCTGTGTTCTCTGAGATCTGCTCTTACTGAAGTGGATCAATGATGAAAATAGCCAAATCTGAGCATCAGAAGACCTTCCAGTCTACCTGATGCATGATCTCTCTAGTTCTGAGAAGCAAAAGTAACTTAGAACGATAAGGGCTTATGTCTGGAGGGTGTGTGTGTGTGTGTGTGTGTGTGTGTGTGTGTGTGTAAAGGTGATTGTGTGTGTATAACTAAAGACTTGATAAATGAGATGGGGGGATGTGTGTGTGTGTGAGACTAATGAGTTCTGAGCAATGATGAAAAGGTTTTATTACTGACCTTTACAACTATGAAGGTTTCTACACTTGATCTGAGCTCAGAATTGATAACTGCTAATGTCACTGATTTGGGTTTTTTTCTAGCTGTTACTTCCTACATTGTGGTCTAACATTCCCCTTCATTTTTAGGCTGACACAGAAGAGATTTATCATGAGCCATTATCATCAGTAACTGTTTCTACTGGGAGCTTTTTAAGTTACGAAAACACAGATCTGAGCCTTACAGATCCAGGTAATAAAGTCAAAATGTTTGTAAATAAACTGAAAGACCAGCATCAGTTGAGGTCAGTACAGTGGTGAGAGCAAACATTGAGAGCTTGTCACAATGTGCTGAGAGGGCTTGTTTCTTTAAATCTCAAAAGTAAACTGTTCATACCTGAGAGGATAATGGGCAGTATGATACTCTACATTACTGGAAGTCACAGGCCTGCAGACCACAGGGATTCTCTGTGGTTCTCCAACAACATTTTCAGAATTATCTGCTATTGTCACATTTTCCCATTCAGTGGGAACCTATCTGAGCAGATTTCTTAATTGCTCTGATCCTTCATCAGTTGCTCTGATCCTTTGCCTGTCTACCAAAACTTGTCTCTAAGAAAGTGCCCAGCCATTCAGTATTTTCATTGAACTCATTTTTCAGGGTCATTTTCAGAGCATGTGGACCCCAGGGAACAAGAATCTACCACTGGTAAAGAAGAGGAAAGAGGTATTTTAAGTTCTATACTTCCTTCATCGCAAGTTCTTTATCAAAGGCAGGACTCTCGGGAAGTTCATCAACCTCTGTTGCCTGCGGTGGAAAAGTTTACACCTGGTAAGACACATACGCAGCGGATGATAGACAAGCACATAAATGAAGCAAATTTGATGACTGAAAAAACAGACTTGAGGATAAAATTATTTTGAACAGTGCTTTTATATAACCTTTCATCCTTTTTGTTTTAAGGAATGATTGTTTGAGCTTCATGTCTCTTTGGCCTGCTGTGGCAGTTCTGACACGATACATGGAAAACAGGGCATTCAGAGAGAGGGGGGGTCTGGAATGAATTAGACTGAAGAACATGTAGCGGAGATGAACAGACCTCCCTTTACCATTGCAAAGTTAGCTGTAACAGCTGAGGCAGCATTGCCAATATTGAGAATGAGATCAGACCTTGAGTCCCTAGTTTGATCATTTATTAGCTGTGAGACAGTGAGCATGTTGCTTACTCCTTCCTCTTCTGTTAAAAAGGGGGCTGTTGGAGATTAAATGAGATAGTACACATGAAGTACAATGCCTGGCCCATAGTAACACCCTATACAGGAACTTTTCTTCTTTTTTCTTTTTTTAAATCATTGATGCCAAAACGAAATAAGAATAACAAAGCTTATAGCAAAGCAGTGATCATAGTGGCTTCTTCTAATTAACTTCATAAGACTTTGGAGCTAGTAAAAATGGAAACTTTGCCAAAGGTTTTGGTCATTCAGTATCCTTATTTTTTTGTATGTGGGATGTAATGATAGGACTCAATTTGAAAGCATCTGCTGGCAATAAAAAAAAAAAATGGAAGTAATTTTGTTAAATTGCAGTTACCTAAAATTAAATTTTATCTTTTTTTTCTCAAAATTGCAACAGTTGACCTTGACTTCCCAGAATTGGAACACACTTTTCCAAATTTGCATCGTCAGCTATTTAAACCCTTAGAACCACATCCAGATTTTGATATATCATCATCATACTCTGGGATTTCTCAAGACAGCAGAGACTTTTACCAGGTATATTATTTATTTATTTTTTTTTTTTTTTTTAGATTTTTTTTTTTTATTTATTTGCCAGAGAGAGACACAGCGAGAGAGGGAACACAAGCAGGGGGAGTGGGAGAGGGAGAAGCAGGCTTCCCGCTGAGCAGAGAGCCTGACGTGGGGCTTGATCCCAGGACCCTGGGATCATGACCTGAGCCGAAGGCAGACGCTTAACGACTGAGCCACCCAGGCGCCCCTACCAGGTATATTAATGTAGATGCTTCATTGTTGTGCTTCATTGTTTGAATTTCCAAAACCAGTTTATCTTTTCTTCTGTTAGAACAGAACAATGGTTCTTTTCCTTGGCTGCCGATTAGAATCACGTGGAAAGCTTTTAAAAATCCCAATGCCCAGGCTGTACCCAGACCAATTAAATCAGAATCTCTAGGAGTGCTTAGATTATCAGAAAACTTTTTTTGAGCTCCCCAAGCAATTATAATGTGGAACCAAGATTGAAAACCGGCTATACTAGAATTTTGTCCTGTCAGCCTTATCTCCAGCTAATGAGTATAATCCATATAAGGCTCAAGAATATTTTTGTTTTTTTTATTACTAATTTTACAAAATTTAAAGCCTCTTCCTATTATAGTAAAGCAGCTGAGATTCAAACCTCGGTCTTTCTGTAGACATCCCAGGCTGTCCTACGTAATAGTTCCTGCCTTTAGAAAATGATCTTGTCGGGGTGCCTGGGTGGCTCAGTCAGTTAAGCAGCTGCCTTCGGCTCAGGTGATGATCCCAGGGTCCTGGGATCGAGTCCCACATCTGGCTCCATGCTCAGCGGGGAGCCTGCTTCTCCCTCTGCCTGCCGCTCCCCCTGCTTGTGCTCTCTCTCTGACAAATAAAATCTTTAAAAAAAAAGAAAGAAAGAAAGAAAAAGAAAGTGATCTTGTCGCATTCTAAACTATCTGGTTAATTTGCAATTGTTTTCTAAATAATTTTTTTTTAAGTCTCTTTCATATTGACTGAAATGGAAGAATTGGGTTTAAATAAGCAAATTATTAGTGTGAAAGTAAAGTGGTAATTAAGGAAGAGTAGTATCATAGGAACATGACTATTGATCCAATTGGTAATAATCAGTATGTCAGCCTTTCCCTGTTGTTTTCCATCAGAACTCAGATTCTTCATGTGAAAGCCACCATGCTGTTGTAGCGTCCAAAAGCACAGTTTCCTTTACAGCACTGAGAACCAGCCTGAATTCGTCTAACATAAGCCCGAACCAGCAACCGGATCCTCATTTGGCTCATGCTACAGCTCAGATATTTACTACAGAAAATACTGAGGGTATGATTAAGTTAGAAAATACTTTTCCATGGTTTACATCCACTTTCCTTGGAAATTGTGCCTAGCAGCTCTTGGTATGTCTCCACTGCTGTCCTCACCCATTCCCAGTGTTACAGCTTCTGTTTCTCTGTGTATTCATTTCAATAATAGAATAATGCTGTTTGCATTTTTACAGTTCTGAATTTGATAAAAAGCAAAAGTGCTGCCTCTTGTTCCTCAGCTTCCTTACCTCAACCCTTACAGTTTTAAGTATCCTTCTAAAACTTCTTGTACAAATTGTATATATACACACACGTTTTTATATGAGATACACATGCACATTTTAGTCTGAGTTCTGTTATTGAAATCAATAGTCTCTCTTAGGAGAGTCTTAGGACTCTCTCTAGTCTTCATCATGTCTAATAACCATATTTTATTAGACCAGGAGAAAATATATTGTGGGAGCAGAATTATTTGAAAATCAGTGACCATCCTTTTAGTTTTCTATTCATGTATACATACATCAGCTTTCACTCCTCAAATTGTAGGAAGTAATCAGACTTCATTACTCCAATTTAGTCAGACTATTAGAGATTGTATCTGTATCCAGGTTTTAGAACATGTAATTATGGTTAACTTATTTCTTATAGGATCTGAACAATCTTTTCAACAGCTTCTGCCAGAATTTTCTTCACAGGAGGGGAGCCAGCATGTTGATCTACCAAGTATTTTCACCATTGAAGCAAGAGATTCTTCCCAAGGCATGGAAAATCAGAACAACTCTGAACAGACTAAAATACAAAATAAGGAAAAAAGTGTTCATTTCCACCTCTGTGTAGGAAATTTACAGAGTTCAGTCTTCAGTTCATCTGATGAGGCTAATGTATTTCATCCCTTAAGTCTACAGTATAGCACTCCATGTGGGTCTATGTCTAGTGAGTGCTCAATAAAAGCCCAACCAGAAGGCAGAAAAGAAAGACTGGATTTTGAAGAACTATCAGAAAGAGGACTCGATGGAGACAAAAATGAAACCTGTGGGGTTTTAAACATAAATTCACATGTGGAGGAAGTTGATTCTCAATCCTGTGTCAGAACAGTGGAGATGGGAACTTCAGTTCAGGCACCATATTCTGTTCAGAATGAAAAATATTTTGAGAATTCAACTAAGGCAGAAACTCCAAAAGTCCTAAGAAACCTTTCTCAACTAGCACAGTCAGAGCTCTTTTTAAGTTCAGGATCATTACAGAGCTCAGTTCCAATGTGGGTAAGTGAAATCTGTTGTATGTAAATAAATTCATTTCCAGGGAAGTCTTTTGAAACAAAATTCAACAGAAGCAACCAAGATACTTGCTAATATTCTGAGATAGTCAATCTTGTCATCACTGGAAATCTCCAATAAAAGGTCTTGCTCCCCGTTGACACATCCCTTTTCTAATGGCTTGGCCTATGCTTCAGCCTCTTTGCACTGCATTAATCTACTCGGTTTCAACTCCAGTCACCTGAATATGGTTTTTGCCTTCTAGTATTGTCCTTCCACAGATAAACATAGAAGTTATATTGAGAGCAAGAGTGACGTCTAGGCCACAGATACTTTATTTTGCAGCTTTTGTTTTGTTGGAGTGGTTTTGTGTTTGGTTTGCAAATTCTTCAGTGTAATTAAAGATACTTCCCTCTAAAAATGTAATTTGGCAGCAGGGGCCTCCATTTGGCTGCACCCCACGAGCTACTGCTTTCGATAGGTTACCCCCTCAGGTTCTACACAGCCCCCAGTCAACCCGCATTTGTACTATCTGCATAGCCCCATAATAAGCATTTAGGCTTATAACCCTTGCAATAGCAATTTTCAGACAATTATTTCGCCCATCCCCAAAGTCTTAATATTTCTAAAAGTGGGTTGGATGTGGGGGAGGCACCACCGTGGTCTTCACGGACCACCGTTCTTCCTCTGTAATGTATTTTTACACTTTTAAGGGTTTGGTTTCCTTTTGAATTTTACTGCACAGGAGACAGAATCTGGCCATGGTATAATGGAAGAACCAGAGCTTACACTAGTAAGCACCAGTGATACCAGTATTGCTGAAATGGATTTTGCAAATCTAACCCTAGAAGAAAAGAAAGGAAATGAGGCAAAAAACAGTTCTCAGGTAAATTTCATAGCTCCCTTTAATATGAATACACCTCATTTACACAGTAACACATAGCTGAGAATAAGGAAACAGTAAGTTTTTCCACTTTTGTTTCCACATAGCATTTTTTTTCGTTAAGAATTGTTTGCGGGACGCCTGGGTGGCTCAGTCGTTAAGCGTCTGCCTTCGGCTCAGGTCATGATCCCAGGGTCCTGGGATCGAGTCCCACATCGGGCTCCCTGCTCAGTGGGGAGCCTGCTTCTCTCTCTCCCTCTGCTGCTCCCCCCACTTGTGCTCTGACAAATAAATAAAAATCTTTAAAAAAAAAAAAAATTTGTTTGCAAACTAATTTCCTTCCCTTTCCTGGGTGCAAATGTGCTTAGAGCAACTGACAGCTGACAGGAAAGGGATGGACATTTATCTTATGATGCTATAGATTTCATTAGGACTTGGAAGGGTTGGAACTCAGGAATGAATTGATTCAATGAATGATGGATTTTGTTCCAAAAAAGTTCTGAGGCAGCAGAGCTCTAGAAGGTAAGTAAAAATCAGACCAGAGGGCAATACAGAACGAGTGCTATTACTTTATGAGTTTATTTTGTGCGTGTCCTGAAGAAAAAATGAAGATGTATTTCAAGTTATAAAACACTAAGATAGGTTTTAAGTTCTTTTAGCTGCAGGTTCCTTATACTTTTCTCCACTGCAAGGAAACCATTCCTCCTGGCTCACTTCACTTCTTAGACGATAGTCATTGGAGGGAATTCTGCCATAAATTTAATTCTTACTTATTTACTAAGATTCTAGATTACAATAGATAAATTCACTGATAACAAAACCAAGAAAATCTAAGTCCCCACCCACCGTTTCAGTGTATTAATTAAGAGGGAAACTCTTACAGAGAAGTCCCAGATTCTATAGAGTACTGCGGCAGGACCTTTTTTGTGGCCTGATACGGTATTAGATTATTTATCTAATAAATGACTCCACACCTAGTACTTGTTGCCATGATTACTGATAAGGGTAATTTGGGGAAGCAGGAGACAAGTAGAGCTGATGCAGAAGTGGTGTGGAAGAACTTGACAGGAATCAGGGTGGGGGCTGTGGGGAGCTTTTGGCTAGAGTAGGCTGGTCAGGTAAAGCATTTTAATAGGCATAAAGTCAATTTATTAAAACTTTCCCTTCCCAGAAAACTTAGTCCTATAGTTCAGATGTGAGAACCAGCACAAAGAAAGTAGAATAGGAACGAGGTCTATTGAATATAGATTCCTATACTGCATTTGCGGATTAGAGCATAAGGCACTCAACTGCCTACCTCCCCCAAAGACCACATCTCTTTGTCTACCAAAGGGAACCAGGGCTTTAAAGGTTTAGAACCTATGCTTGTGATTCTGTTCAGTGAGATGAAAAGTGGTAAATTCATCTATAATTTTTTTTGCAATTAGGTGAGTGAATTTCTGCCTCTTGTATCAGAAACAGAAACCCCGGATTATCCAGATGTATCTGAACACTGCAGCAAGGAGCAAGTGATCCTGTCTGCAGGTATGCCCTTGAGCATCTGAAATGCTTAGCGTTAAACTGAGGGGCTGGCAGAGTTCCTGATTCAGTTCCGGTATTCACACTGCCCCACAATCTTGTACACTGCTGGCACACACAAAAAAAGCTTCAACTTTTTAATTTTTTTTAACAGAAACCCCTCCAAAGATTATAGCTCTACCTGGGAGCTTACAAGAAGCATTTATAAAGAGGAAAAAATCATTTATGGAGAGATCCTCCCAGAGACAGAAAGAAATAAAGAATAAAATTCGTATTCCTGAGAATTCTCAAACCAAAATAGCTAAGGAGAAACCTACAGGTATGTTCCACACAATCTGCATCAGGTGTCACAAAGAGAATGTAGCTTTGTAATATTTGCCAAGTCACTTGTTCTCTGCTCAGGCTCATCTGTGAGTCGCCTGAAGGGTGTGAATAAGGTTAAGGTTAGAGTGTCACTTCCTGAAGACAGAAAGACTGCACAAGCCCTCATGCATCAAAGGGCCCCAAGGTATAGGTGTATGTATATGTGTGTGAGTGAATAGTAATTTACATTCCTAAAATGTGTGTCCTTAATTCTATTTATCAATTTCCTACAGATCATACAATCAGTTAGCTGAAGTCAAACAGCAAAGGGAAGAGAAAGCAAAGCAAGATGCATATGCCCAAAACAGAGCAAGGGCAAAAGAATTTCATAAGGTGAGCTAGGCCCCCTACAATTTTTCCCTGTCTAGGGTATATATACTGCAATGGATAACTGCTAAATTTTATTTTTTATTCCTTCCACAGAAAACACTAGAGAAACTTCGAGCCAAAAATACATGCTGACTTTCTACTAAAAGTGTAAAGTTTTTTTTTAAATTATGTGTAATATAGGCAAAATTATTTAAAGTCAATAAATTTTTATTTAAGGAATTCTACATGTGATTCCTTCCACTTCCAATCACCGTAGTTCCGCCAAAGTCAGAATCATAATCTTCAAAATAGCCCTGAGAACAAGAGTATACACACTGGTTAAACTTGGGAAACATTTCTTCTTTCCCACTTGACCAATCATGGATAGAAGCAGCTAAATCTTGTATCTCCTCAGGAAAACATAGCACTATTGAGTAACTATTACATCCTATGGAGAATTCCAATATTTGGT
The DNA here is from genome assembly GCF_964656455.1 of Halichoerus grypus. NCBI lineage: Eukaryota > Metazoa > Chordata > Mammalia > Carnivora > Phocidae > Halichoerus > Halichoerus grypus. The sequence goes on from NC_135722.1 coordinate 74,039,678, forward strand.
CACAGCGTTAAGAGCTCTTGGTTTTAGTCCCACAAGCCCTCTTTGAAATGACCTAGAAGTTATTTTTTTCAAATGTATACATACCTTTTAAAAAGAACTTGTTCAATCCACAGTTGTCACTGTCAGTCCTACATAAGAGAACATAAAAGTAAGGTTCCATTTCCAGAGATGACCATGTAAACTGAAGCCAGCCTCCGTCTGTTATAGTTGCATGGTTATTAGCAAGAGTGATTTAGCAAAAGATATTTGCAAGAGTAGAGATCTAGGCACGCACTCTTCAATATACTAGCCATGTATGGTCAGATGAGAATTTGAAATAATAGGACTATTACCAAATCACATATGGCTTGTTACATTTATACTGGACAGTGCTGACCTAGCCAACGGAAATAGAACAGGGTTGATAAAATGTTCCCAATAGGCTGAATGCTAGCAAAGTAGCAGAAAGAAAGAAAACCTAGTGGGAAAATTTTTTTATGGTCATGTCCACAGCAAATGAGAAACTGCATTCTCAAAGCCTTGGTAATGACCATTATATTTTAAGAGAATTAACTTGCCAGAGTTCTTTCGGTTGGGCTTCTTCAATCTCCACTTGAATATGGACATACTTCAAAAACTCCCCACCTATGGAAAATTTTAAAGTTTAGACTACATTTTTCAAAATGCACTTAATTAGGTTCCCAAGTATCCTGAAACCCAGTTCTGAACTAGTAGTATGTGCTGAAAATTGCAGACTTAAAACTACGTAAGGTGCAATAACTGTTTTCAATCCAGTTCATTTAAGTGCTGGGAATACATATTCATTTGCATTCAAACTCCAATTGACATGAAATGCCCTGATTATTAACTCCAAAGGTAACTATTCCTGTTTCAGTTAACTTTTACTTAGAGCTTTTGCTGGAAAATACAGCACAGATTTCATTTGGATGGATGTTCAGAAAGGCTAATTTCATTCAGCGCATTCAGAGCAGTTGAACATTTTGCCCATCATCATAACATCACAAATCACTGGCAAACAGTATAAACACACATTGTAGGTTTTAACATCGAGACTTTTTGTTTTGTTTTTTTTAAGTGGTGAGGTAATGAACTACCAGGATTAGCAGCTGTCAAAATTAGGTAAATGAATGGATTCCATCTCCTATAACATAGGGCTTTTGAAGGGAAATCTTACCTGTAATCTTTGGGATCCAATGTCTTTACTCCAGGGCCCTAGAAGTCAAATTGTAGAAGTACACTGATTGCTATTTTGGCAAATAGATCTAATTGTTTCTAATGTTGAAAAGTTGTAACAGAAATGTTACAGGCCTCATTGTCACCACAACAATAAACTTGCTGTGATGGAAGCATAACCTGTGTCTCAATGTAGCCACATCAACAATTTCTGGACACCATGAACAACAGTGCCCATTTCCATCTAGAATGAGGCTTTACAGAAGTTCCTCTCAAGCTTATAATCTATACAAAGGTTTCTGCCTCTATAAGTCCTGCTGTTTTGCTAACCAGATGCTGTCAATAAAAGCAAAGCCTTACCCGTTAGGGCCTGAGCCTGGATCTGCCTGGTTCTCAGTTTCCAACACCCCTAGAAAAAGAGAAGCATTAGTTCCTCCTGAAGATTATCTCAAATTGAACAGTATGAAAAACTAGAGGAATACTGTTTCAATAAAAATACCAGGTTTAACATGCACGAAGCCAAGAAAACCAACGATGCCAGATACTGAGTTTCTATTGCACTGTCTCTTGAACACCCAGCAGAAATGAGCTGCTGAGGGCAGATACCATGCAGTGCGATCCTGACAGATACGTAAACCCCTCTACTTCAAGGCTACCTGAGAAACTTCTCTAGAAATTTAAGTTCTTGTAATATGTAGACCTTTATTCCTAATTGCCACTCCAGTAAGACATTACCTGCATCTTAAGTTATAAACCTAGTCCCCATTATCTTTCCTGTCTCTCTATAATGCACATACAGAACTATGAAGGGAAATCACTAAAAGAAATGATGCATTAGAAACAAGATCAGTTGCTCAGATTGTTAGGCAGAATTCCTTAAAAAAATTCAGTATCTCTGTTGTAACATACCCAAATATGTTATTAGGATGAACCATAGGAATTGTTTAATAAAGATACAAAAGGGGGCATTTTCATGTTATTTCCTAGATAGTCTCTTCAGTTTGTCCAATTCTGTTTGTAAGTTTTACGGCAAACATTTTTACCCAGATCTTGATATTCTGTTGCATACCCAACTACTGCACACAACAGTACGCTGACCTCACAACTTAGGTTTTTTCGGAACGTTTGGATCCTTAAGAAATTTCAATAGAAATTAGATGTTCCACCTACCTCTAAATGTGAATGAGTTCAAATCCTATTCACCCCTACAGATAAAATAACAAAAGATTAAGAACAATTTGTGATTAAAATTTAAAACCTAAATATAGGACTAGCATCCAAATTTTAACTATTTTTTAAGCTATAGCCAGCTCTGTCAGAATTAAGTTTTAGTTCATGTCTGTATCATTCAGCAGTTGAACAGTTAAATTCATCATCTGAACTGTAACAGTACCCCAAAGATTACACTGTTCCCAAAGGAAACTTACCTAAACCATCACACCCTAGAACTGTACAGATTGTTGGGGATATGCAAATACCTAAGATTTAAAAAAATTTGACTATTAGGTCTTGTACAGAGTTTTAGCAGTTAAATGTCTTGTAGTTCTTTCCCACAGATCTAACACATAGTTCTGTGAATAAAGGAAACCACACATATACTCTATGAGGCGTTTCCAACGATGTAGGTCTACAGAGAAAAAGCCCCATCGGGATAGACCTCAACCACTGTTTAGTTTTAAATTGGAAGATTCCACAAGAAAAACAGAACAGTGATCTGCTCTCAGTCACCGAGTTCAAAATTATGCAAAAAGCCAAACATTTACAACAAACTTGAAGAAATCATTCCATAAATTACACAGTAAGGATTTTTAAAATGCTTACAGGAAGGAGTGAGTCTATAATGAGAATAAAAACCAAATACTAAAGATAAGTACAAAGTAGCTACTATAGAACCAAAGGAAGGAAAAAGATTTCCGTATCTAAAAGTCCTGATCTTGGCAAACTCCAGTATCACAGTATGTGTTGTCTAGGACATTCCAGATTACAGCAGTGTTTAATTTTTTGCCTCACCTTAAAAAATACCATTATTTGATATCACGTACTAAAAAACAGGAAAATATTAATGTGGCTATATTTCTGTTCTTCCCATTTATGAAATCACCGGAAGATAAATTGTGTGCTTTTTAATTACCATTTGCATCATTCAGATTTAGGAAATCTTATGTCCTCTAGTCATTTCTAACATTACACTACTAAATCCTACCTCATTTTAGATTATGCATTAGTTTAAAATTATGTAAACGTGTGAAATGAGAATATCTGGTATTCTGATTATTTCAATATAAACTTAGTTTGTGGAGACCCTTTCCTGCTAGTAAAGTGAAGCTTGCACTTTACCACTATAAAATGTGTGAACCCTAAAATTCATTTTTCTGAAATGTCAAATTGTAAACTGGCAAAATGTCTTTCAGTAATGAAACCTGTGGAGGTTTAAACTGTCTGACAAAGTACATTTCAACAAATCTGATCCAAATGCTCACCTAAAGCATAAAACATACCTTTAAAGTCCAGACATTGTATTCAAGTGAAAAGCCTAAAAAAAAAAAAAAAAAAAGCATCTTTGTTTCATGTCAGCGTTGAAATTAGAATACTAATTCAATATAGCTGAGATTTCTCATACTTTTTTAAAGATTTTATTTATTTTTGACAGAGAGGGAACACAAGCAGGGGGAGTGGGAGAGGGAAAAGCAGACCTCCCCACCAAGCAGGGACCCTGATGCAGGGCTCGATCCCAAGACCCTGGGATCATGACCTGAGCCCAAGGCAGATGCTTAATGACTGAGCCACCCAGGCGCCCCTTCCCTTATATACCTTTAGTCATTCTACAGTCCTGGAACTGCCCTTCAGGTTTGTCAATATACCCACCATCACTTTAATCTGTTTTAGGGATCTTGTTCCTTCTTGTATGTATCAAAACTCATACTGTGCCATGAGTTCTGGGTTGCAAAAGAGGATTTATTTTTTGCACTTAGTCTAAGTCTTTGTTCACAAACTAAACAAAAACAAGCACAAGTGCAATCATAAAATACAGTATATATTTACTGGCATAATCAATATGCAGTAGTGATAAGAAGTGGTAGCTGAAATAGTCTAGGTAACTAATAATTTCTTATTATGGTACTACATATTTGAAGCTAAAGGTCACTTTTATCTGAATATAACTGCGGTCAAAACGGTTTCAGGTACTCTGAGGAATGGATGGTTGGTTGTCCATCATTAGTGATTACTGTAATAAAGGTTTACAATCTCTGTACTTCTTTGAATGCTCAAGTGATGCCTTTAAGTGCTTACCCTGAAATAAACAAGCAGAGGCAAAACAGATCTTCTGTTTATTATTTCTCAAGCGATTATTTCTGCTATATGCAAGCCTCAATTTCTTCTACGTGTATAATTTCACCGTTTTAAAATATTTTTTTCTAGTAATTCTTTACGAGTTTCACTAACTTGGTCATTCTTTTTTTCTCCTTAGCAGATTCCTTTTTATCACTATGCCAACATATGTATTTGTGTTTTTCATCTTTACTTTCTACAAAAAACCGTTTTCTCTATTCTATTTACCTTAACATTCATATTCCTATCTCTTTTCAGGCCATTCTGTCCTGTCCAGTATTTTTGGACTTTGATGCTCTCTTTTTAGACAAAGCGGCTTCTTCAGTATATTCTTCTTGTTCTAAATACACATTCTTCATCTTTGGCACTTCAGAACTTATTATGAAATCATTATTGTCCTGCATAAAAAACACCAATTATTAAATAACTACTGAATTTTATTGCTTTAGTAATTACACATAACTGAACTCTAGGTTACTTATAATAACCTGGTGACTAAGGCCTAATGTTAAAAAACCAAATTCAGCTTATTTTTTTATTAGAAAATCCTAATTAGACATCCTAATAGCAAAACATATTAAACTTAGTACTGAAAAGCCAACATTCTGACAAAGTATCCAAATAATCCCTATTTTTCTTCTTACATTTCCTGTACCAAATCCATTGAGCCTTTCAAAAATTAAGTTCAGAATCTAAGATAGTAACTAGTGGATTAAATTCTTCCTGTACAACTGCTATCCTCCTGAAATGGGATAAAAATGTCACTTACCACCAATTTGATATCACATTCATCATGTTCAAGATTTGTTGCAGCCTCATCCTCTGTTCTGTAACATTAAAATATACCCTCAGACGACAAAATCATCTAGAACCCAGTAATATACTGTCATGATATACAAATGAAACAGCAATACTAGTAAGGAGAAAAATTATGTTGTCATGTATGACATCCCAAAATGGATGGCTCATGTGCCAAGCTCAAAGCTCAACTACAACCCAGATGGGCTTATTGTATCTATGCTCCCATCACTATTCAAGTAACAACAAATCCATAATATGGAACAATTAACATTAAAATTTAAAAAGATTAACTCAATAAAACTTAGAACCTAAATTATGTCACGATTAAACTTACTCTGATTCTTCAATAGGAGAGAGAGAACCATCATCATCCAAGTATTTGTATCTACGACTGTCAAAATCTTCTTTTTCTAAATCTTCACCAACATTCATTTGTTTCAAGGATTCCTTGAGGTAGTATTCATACTTCAGTTTTTCAAGGTAGTTGAAAAATCCTCTCGCCACTGCTTGCTAAATATCAAAAGCACTTTATGTAATGGTCTTACAAAATACAAAATTTTCTTCCATGACTTAGCAGATACCTTATGTTCCAAAATGAAAAGGATCCCTTTACCACAAACTCTTAAGCGATTTTGATTTACTCACTCTGCCATATGTGGATCACATACACCAGATGCTGGTTGTAAAAAGAATCCACTATCTACCTAGCACATTATCAAATTTACGTAAGTTGTTGGTATACCAAGAAAAACTAAGCACAAATCTTATATTATTTGGGAATTTCTAAAGACGTTTTTATTTTTATTTTTCTAAAGATTTTATGTGACAGAGAGAGAGAGCAGGAATACAAGCAGGGAGAGCAGGAGAGGGAGAAGCAGGCCTCCCGCTGAGCAAGGAGCCTGATGTGGGGCTCTATCCCAGGACTCTGGGATCATGACCTGAACCCAAGGCAGACGTGTAATGGCTGAGCCACCCAGGCGCCCCTCTAAAGACATTTTTTAAAATTTTATTTCATTTTATGTTAGTCACCATTCATTACATCATTAGTTTTTGATGACTGTTTGTGTATAACACCCAGTGCTCCATTCAATACCTAAAGATGTTTTTAAATACAAAGAGAAACAAATCTCTTATATTCACATAATCAGCTTAAAACATAAAAGGTTAGTATTTTTTTCACATCACCAATTCTAGAGCAAAAGATTATAAATTATGCAGTCATTTAACTCAAGTATTTGAGAGTTTAACACTAAGTTGTCAGGCAATTCTGTCAAAATCGAATACTCAGTATCTGTAAGAAAATGGCCTCTACTAAAGCCACTACACATGGAAGATATGTGTGGGTTTGACTTAGGTTACTAGAAATCTGGGAATCACTTGAGTTTTAGGGATGATACTTAAAGACCTGATGAGATCAAAGGATTTTATACCAACAGCCTTGAAGCACCTCATATATGGATATATTCATTGAAACTGAATATACCAGTGAAGAATCCACCCAGAATGGGTTGGTCTTGAAGTGGCAGATAAGTCGGTACAGAAGGATATTATCAAAGTTGCGGATTCTATGTTCCAGGCACATCTAAATTCTAAAAGTGGCCAACAAGTCATTTCAGACATTTTAGCTATATGTATTCACACATATAAAATGCTGACTGACTTACCTCAAAGGTTAAAATTTTTCTCCAAGGTAATGGTTTTCTTGCATTCTCGGATTCCAAAAATGGAAACCCAGATCCTTTATCTTGAACTTGTTTCTTATTTATTTGGGAACGTCTAGTGTTTTTTCTCCCTTTTGGTCTTCCTCTTGGTCTTCCTGTTGGTTTATATTTCCTCTTTTTACGTTTCTTTTTTTTGAATCTTTCAAAAATAGCTTTTAAAGTCAATGGTCTTGGTTCGAAAGATGAGTCACTAGATGAATCCCTTGCCTGAACACCTTCAGGTGCATGAACAAACTTTCTAGTAGGGTTTCTTTGCCCCTGTTTAGGGGAGTAAGGGACACACTGAGTTTTAAATAAACTGCTACCAGAAGAAGAGTTATCACTAGAAAAAAAGGGGAAAAAATTAATTGCACTCTTTTATATTACTGAATGCTTATTACCATAAGGTACTTTTCTTCCACAGACCAAAAACAGGAAAACATGCTCAGGATAATTTTTTAAAAAGATAGGCTCAGGACTAAACCAACCACTTAGCTCGGACTACCTAAAATGGACCATAATGCCATGATGCCATAGCACTTACCAAACACGACCTTCCAAGATAAATAACAGAATTTTAATTTCCAAACGCAGTCTTGTTTAGTGCTAGAGCTTGCTAAATAAAACAAGAGTAGCCTAGCAAACAGATATTTAATTTGAATACAACAGAAATGCCGATTTGATTTCCCAGTGATTATTTCCATCATGCCAGCACTATTGTAATGTGCTTTATCCCAACAAGTTGATTTTTAAGCAAGATCCCCCACTGATGTCTATTTTCCTGTTGTAAGATTAGGATGATTTAGCCAGGAAGAGATACCAAATTGGCCCAGAGAATAGTTTCCCCGGGGTTAAGAATGTGTCCCCCTGTTTACTACATAAACTGAAGACCTGTGTAAAACAGGTTTTCCTTTTCCTAATTATTGAAAACTACCTTTATTGCTTACCCAGTAATAAAAATACAGTAAACCTTATCAGCAAATCTTATCAGTTTTGCAGTAAAAATCTAGTGGTGGTTGATTAAAATAGCACTTACCTTTCATTTTCAATTTCCACAGCTGAATTAGATGCCATTATAGAGTTAAAAAAATTCATTCCTGTTACATATTCTCCCAAGTCCTTCTCCAAATTGTCTTATTCGTCACTTATTTGCTTCAGAGTTCTGACAATTCGGTAAACGTGATGTAGTTTCTCTGAACAAATGCCAACACAGCTAGTATCCCAGTAACACAAAATTTGATGTAGTCAGATTATGTCACATTTTATGTAAATTAAGGCAAAATCATATACAAGGCCCTTAATATTTTTATGTAGGAATCATCCATTTCAAATCAAATTCTAAAATCTAGAAACTGAATTCACGGTTTCCGTTTTTCAGTTGTCTTCTCAATCTTATCCAGTGGAGTAAGATTCCAGAACAGTATTGTCATTTCCAAAAAAGTATTAAACATCTTCCCATGATACAAAATGTAATTTTACTAACCATGTAATGTACAATTACAAGTATTCACATACAATTAATGGCCAAAAAGCCATTTTTCAAGAGCAGATGGGAACTCCTTGGAAAAACTTTTACATACAAAGCCAGAAGGCAGTGTTGCCTCAGTGTATCAGGAAAAAGAATCACGATTTACTACCTCAATCCAATCTCCTGAATTTCCATTTGTAGCCTCTTCTCATTCATGCTATGATTCATCAAACTCACTGTGAAACCTCTTCCTTGGCATATTATCTCTTTGCCACTATGGGTACTAATTAACAAGTTCGGAATTCTCAAACTTCAATGAAAGACTAATAGACCACACAATGGTGCCCTTTGTCTTTTTATTCTCCTTGGAAAATCTGACAATAGTGGGCGAAAAAGCGAAGAGGTCTTATTTTACCACCTTATCTCCCTTTCAAGGGATACCAACATTCTTCCGTTTTTGTCTTGTCTTTAGTATACCTGAGACTGACAACTGAGTAGTTAAGAATGGAATCCTAGGATGAGATGACAAAACATCTCAAATACAAGAAATCATCAAGGTCAGGTAGAGATTTGCAAAATGTCCGATGGACTCGTGGAGATTTCATGGTTATGTTTTGTTGGTAGTGTTTTAAAATGCGAAAACCTAACTATTCATGAAATAACTGCTCAAAAATGAAATTTAACAAAAATTGGGTTACACGGCACTGATGGTATACCAGAGGTTATATGTGTCTTTTAAATATCAGCACATGACGCCAGCACAGTGGAGTTAACTCAAAAACCAGTTTTCCGGAAACCGTGTAGAAAACATTCGTAAGGAAGTGTACTTCTTATCCCAAGATTCGGCGAGAGGCCACGCGGCGAGGTAGCGCACTTAGAGCTATCAATCCCTCCAACCACTTACTGTGCCTGACCTTGGGGCGAGTGCCTCCAGGGAGCACCTCACCTCACGCAAGAAGGCGTCAGAAATGGTTACCTGGCACTTAAAGAAAATTCACAAAACGTGCACTTGTCCGGAATGCTTCATTTTAAGTATCCAGACACAACGCAGCACGCCTATGAACGCGTAGGTGTGGCCACAGCCCAGCCACGAAGCCCTCAGCCCACGACCGCGAGCCCTCCAGCCTCCGGGCCTGCCCTCCGCGGCTCGAGCCAACGGAGCAACGCGGGGATCCCGGGAAAAGCTAGCTCCTCCCTCGCTCACCAGGCCCGATAGTCGTGTCCTCTTCCTACCCACCCAGATTGGCGAACGGCTTACACCAAAGGCGCCGGCCCACCACGGGCCTCAGCTGAGTACTCGCGCCCCGCAACCCAGGCCTCCGACGTCCGCATTCGGCAACCTCCAACCCTCGGCACCCCGACACGCCAACAACTGCTTACCTCCACAAGCTCGCGGAAGGAAAGGAAGACCCACCCTGCGGCCCAGCTAATAGTGGGCCCGAAATCTCGCGAGAACAAGTGAACGCCACAAGGAAAGGGAACGGTGGGAGGAGGCGAGACGCGGGGCGCCTTTGTGCCCGCCGCGAGGGGTGGGGCGATTGGCGGTGGGCGGTGCCTGAACGCCCAAATGCGGAGGAGGCGGGGTTGACAGACAAAGTCAGGATTCAGGTGCCGGCTTCGCTAACCTAGTAGGTACGTGGCATAGTCAAGAACCTTTCCAAAAACGACAAGAACAAATTGTGGGGCCAAGTAAACGGAGTGGATGTGAAGTGCGGGGAGTCAGCCACTCTTCTGTTTCCGGTGTCTCGCATTTGCTGAGCTGTCGTCGGCTTTTCTAAAGCCTTCGGGGGTGTGTGCGTGGCGGTGAGTGTGGTGCTGGCTGTGTTTTGTCATGTCTACGTTTGCCTTCAAAAATCTCTTCTGTGTGAAACTGTGACAGGCTCATGCTTTGACCGTGACTCCAAATGTGTAACCTTTGTTCTGGAAGCCGGTGTTACTCCATAGCACACCCCATTCCCCTCTCCACCTTTGGACTTGTTTCGTTAGCTCGCTCTTTCCCCCCAAACTGAGGCTCAGCCTCCAGGACTTGGTTAACGTTATCCCAAGACACCAGCGGTGGATTTTTTTTTTCCTACGATTTTGACTCCTTAGTCCCCTGAACGGCCACTGAGTGTTGAAACAGTTTAAACTAGTTTATTTTTGGTGGTTTTTTTCCCCCTAAAGGAGTTACAAAAAGGAATGAGCTGGTTTGATGGGTTCACTTTCAGACCTCTTGTATCATATGATAGAACCGTAAAGCTGCCTAGTCCTGTATAGTTAGTGTCATCCCAGGATTGAACAGACCTGGAAGGTAATCTGATCTCTTTACTCAATTTCGCTCTAAATATTGAAAAAAATTCCAGGCATAAAAGTCGAATCCTCTAGGCATCTCCACAGTCTAGGAAATACTTGGAAGCTCCAGGACGGGTAGGGCATGTCTTACTCACTGCCCTATGTGGGAGCTGGCCTGGCTGTGGAATTTGTGAGGCTCGGTACGAAATGAAAATGCAGGGTCCCTTGTTCAAAAAGCAGGGGGAAGCGCCACTAAAGGTGCTAAAATATGAGCCATCTCCTTTCTTCTGTAGTATCTCCTTTGACTTGTCATGGTGTTTTAACTTTCTGTTTTTAATTATAATAGCATGTTAATCGTGCTATTATTATGCTATTATTATTAATAGAAATTTGCTATTTGATACCAAAGTAAAGAAAAAATTTTAAATATAAATTATTAGCATGAGTTTTACTTCTTATAGCATGCAATGCCAGTTTTAAATACAAATGTAAGAACGGTTAACCCCTATGCAGAATGGATGAAATTCACAGTTCGTATTTCCTAGCTCATACAAACATGTGTTTTGTTCTTACTAGAACAATGGAGACTGCACAAAACCAACTCACCTGTATTTTTTTTTTTTTTTTTTTACTTCTTGATGTATGCACATTCTACCAACACTATAGAATCCGGGGACTTTGAGTTTCGCAGAATTCCACAGATGGTGGGTCCACCAGATTTCTGTGCTCATGGGGTTTCACAAATGCTCTATGTGAATGAGGTAGCAAGGAATAGTGGTGGACATGCACTTTGCCCCTCTGGCCTCTGGTCCTGCACATGCTCCATTGTCCTATTGGTCTTAAAAGTTCAAATATAAAGTTAAGAATTTCAGGGTGGTGACAACAGAGCATTAAACCAAATGCCATTCTGAGCACATGGCCCTGTGTCATTATACTAATGGCACACCCCTGAGGCCAGCCCTATCCCAGAGCCTCATGAGTCTGATACACTGTAAATATTCAATAAATAATTAAGGCTGAACTGGTGCCCACTAGGAAGGCACTTGGACGACAGAACCACAGTCCTATCTTCAAAGAGATCACAGCCTAGGTGAAAGGAACAAAGCAAACAGATGATAACTCTGAGTGCTATAAGATGGCTCTGTACAAATTCTTCCTTCTAGGAGCTGAAATGTGTCATTCCGTCACAAGTTAACCGTATGGTATAATGTGAGGAGTTCTGGCTTTACAGAGCCATTTGGTTTTGAATTATTTCTGCCACTTTAATAACTGAGCGATCTCGAGTAAATAATATATTCTCTCTGGCCTATTCCTCTTTTGTAAAGTGAGAATTATAATATCTATTTGGTGTGAGAGGCTCTGAGAGAATGTAAAGTGCCTAACATGGTACCTGTTATAGCGCAGGCTGCCAATAAATGGTTATCAGCTTGGTTGCTGCAGTTGGCCTACCCTGTCAGGCATTGTCTCTGCGGCTCTGCTCATCCAGCTGCCTCCCCTTTATACTCTTCCCTTCTTTAGACCCTCCTTCTGGGCCACTGACTCCCAGCAATGGAATCTGGAGGGTAAATATCATGTGCCTCCTTATGGCCTAAAGCTGTCCTCCTAGAGCCACACTTGAGTTTATATTAGAACCTTTCTAACCCCCTTCTCTCATCAATCCAGCTTCAACCTCCCCTCCTCCCTCCCACATAAACACATTTAATACACACATTACCACACTGCCTTCCGGGCTGTTGGCTTTGCCGAAGTTCTACATTTCCAAACCAGTTATTCAACTGTAGCCTCCCGGGGTTGGACTTCGTTTTTATTTTGGTGGGGAAAGAAAACAAGCAAACAAAAAAAATCTGACTTTTTAAAGATAGCAAAGGGTGTAAAATTAGGATTGTATTTGAATTTAAACTTGTCTTTATTATTCCTACTATAAACAGAAATATCTAGAATGCTTTATTTTCCTCATTATAAATAAATACAGTATTGAGCAGATTTTGACATGTTCTTAATTAGTATTTTCTGATAAAGAAAATATAAGATGTTAACATTTAGAAAATCTAGGTGAAGAGTATACAGGAATATTTATACGTATTCTCTGTCCATCTGAAATTAATTTCAAAAAAAAAGTTAAAATGTTTCATTCCTGAACAATTATAGATTATTCAACTGAAAGATATGCTTGAGATCATTGAAATATGATTATATAGGACTTGGGGCCCATTATCAACAGTTGATATTTTATTTGGGAGACTGATTATGCATATTGTGTAATTAAAGAATAATAAAATTTGGTATTTGATGAAGTACTTATGTGAATGTTAAGTCCTAAATGTATGAGATTAGCATGTTTGTGGAGGATATATTGTTTGAAATTATCATCAAAACCAGAAACCCAGGAATGCCTGGTGGCTCAGTTGGTTAAGCGTCTGCCTCCAGCTCAGGTCATGATCCCAGGGTCCTGGGATGGAGTCCCGCATCAGGCTCCTTGCTCAGCGGGGAGCCTGCTTCTCCCTCTGCCTGCCGTTCCCCCTGCTTGTGTGCTCTCTCTCTCTCTGACAAATAAATAAATAAGATCTTAAAACAAAACAAAAAACCAGAAACCTAGTTTCTAAGAAACCTGTGAATCTTTGGAAAATTTTTTTTAAAAAGTGGGGGTGGGGGGATTTTCCAAGTGATATTGAAAGACCACCTTTCACTTACCAAGTAAGCTTGTATCAGAGACTATTGAGATTAATAATTAATGAGGTGTTCCATTAACAATTTTAATGAGAATCTGAATAGTGGTCTTAGAAACACTCTTAAAAGAGTTTTGCTTGCATTCTTTGTTGCAACTGGCTGAGAGTGGGATTCCCTGCCCACCTCACATTATTTTTGCTTTTTTTTTTTCCTTCATTTTATTTACTTTGCTCTGCTTGCGTACCTTATCACCTGAACACTTAAGGTAAGATACTAATCTCTGTGTATATATGCCTACTTATTGTAAAATATGCTTAGCATATATTTTTAAAACATCAAACTATAATTGGTTAGGTTATCAGAATAATTGAACATTAAAGCTGCTTACCAAGAAAGTATTTTTATTTATTTGTAAGTAAAAGTAATAATTTGAATTTCAATAGCTACTCATTTGTAGAAGTTTGCATTTCTCTTAGTAATTTAAATTTTCTTTTATAAAAGTGATAGCCTAAGAAACTTGTTTAAGTTTTAGCCTAAATGTCAAATATAGAATAGAAAACACAAATTATCTATGAATTACTTGAGCGTCCTATACTGTTATCTACAACCATTTAAATAGTTACTTATAAACCTTAAAAACTACCTTTTGCTTCAGGACCTATGTTCCTTAGACCAACCATTAGAAAACTGCATGTTCGATCCACATATATGACTAAAGAAAATGAATCATGTGCCTTCTTAGTTTGGCATTTCCTTTTATCTATTTTAAGTGTTGACTTTAAAGTATCAGTATTAAAAAAAGGTTACTTGGGCATTTCTCACTTGGAATGTTAAATACTGGAAACTGTGGTTGCCTTTCTGTGAGGAAAGAAACATAAATGCCCTTTTGCCCTTTTTATATAACTGAACTCTTGTGTTCCTTTCCAGAGCAACAGCTGTTCATGCATGGTGCACAGTGAACTCTTGTGATCATTAGCCTACCACAGGCAAACTCTTCTGGTCATTAGCCTACCATAGTTTTGTCTGTATATCCTGATACCTAAAGAAGAAAGAAATGGCTTGTGCTGAGTATTCTTTTCATGTGCCAAGTCTTGAGGAGCTTGTTGGAGGTAAATACAATAATAACTTTGAGGTTTTTTTAATTATTCTAAGGAAAAAAATTTAAAAATAAAAATATTCTAAGATATGATTTATGCAATAGTATTTCCATTGCAGAACTTATTTTCCTGGGGTGCCTGAGTGGCTCAGTTAAGTGTCTGCCTTTGGCTCAGGTCATGATCCCAGGATGGATCCCCGCATTGGGCTTCCTGCTCAGCAGGGAGTCTGCTTCTCCCTCTCCCTCATTTTCCTTTTCGATATCTCTTTGTACTTTTTTTAAAAGATTTATTTATTTATTTCAGAGAGAGCACGTGCGCACGAGCAGGTGGAGGGGCAGATGGAAAAGGAGAGGAAGAGGGAAAGAATCCCAAGCCGACTCTGCCCTAAGTGGCGCTGAGCCTCAGGCTCCATCCTGGGACCCAGGAGATCCTGACCTGAGCCAACACCAAGAGTCAGATGCCCAACTGTCAGAGACACACAGGAGCCTTCGTATTATTTTTATTGAGAGAGTCCAAAATTATGCCCCCCTAAAAAAACTAAACTCACCATTTGAAGATTCTTGTTAAGATACCAGCTTTACAGAGTGAAAACGAATATAGTAATCCAAGACTTAAGTATGTGTGATGCCCACAAAGTCACACAATTTGAACTTTTTACCAGTTACAATATTCTTAAATATATAACCTACTGTGGTATGTTAATCATGTCCCTAACGTTACTACTCTTTCCCCTTCTCCTGACATGATAGACTGCCGATGAACTTGCTTAGATTTCTCTGTCTGCGTATATTTTTATGCATTTCCCCTTGTTCGAACAAGAATTTAAGGCAGCTTCACAGGATTAATTAGGAGGAGTGATAGATAAGAAAAAGAAAATAAGGGCGCCTGGGTGGCTCAGTTGGTTAAGCGACTGCCTTCGGCTCAGGTCATGATCCTGGAGTCCCAGGATCTAGTCCCGCATCGGGCTCCCTGCTCAGCGCGGAGTCTGCTTCTCCCTCTGACCCTCCCCCTCTCATGTGCTCACTCTCTATCATTCTCTCTCTCTCTCTCTCAATAAAAAATAAAATAAAATAAAAAAATTTTAAAAATCCAAAAAAAAAAAGAAAAAGAAAATAAAAATAGGAATATGAAATGAAGCCAGGAATAGTACTAACCCAAAACCGTATAGCCTGTCAGAAAGCTAACATTTATTTGACAACCTTTAGGTTCTGATAGTACCTGTAAAACCAGCCTTTTCAAAGTGCACCCATCCTGAGAGTTTGTCTGTCTTCCTGATAAGGTTGAAGTCACGAAGTGTACTTCGGTTTTGCTTGGTTGTGGCTTTCTTCTTCTAACCTTCCTATTTTTTCCTAAATTTAGGTGGCAGCTAGTAAACAATCTGTATCACTAGTATTCTTTGCTTGTATTTCTTTTCTGTCAGTCTTTCTGTCTTCCCCGATACGATAGGACAGCTAGGAATCATTTCTTTGAGGGCCTTTCTACATCTATCTTCTCTTGTGTGTTTGTGTTTTATGTTCTTTCTATATGTACAGATTATATTCAGTACAAAATAGAAATGGAATCTGAGTTTTTTGGCTTAAAATTTATTTTCAGTTTTACAGAAAACCCTAGAGCAAGAATTCGGTCTCTGTAATTGATAAAAAATAGATTTTACTATATTTCTACATGCTGAAATCTTTTTCTATTTATAAGTCTGCAGTTGTTAGTTTAGGGAGGGGAATTTTCCAGGCAACTTGATTTCTGTTTTCATATAGCTAAAAGATCTGGTGTGGAATGTCTACATGGCTAGATTTAAGACGACTTTATGTTTTGGAGAATCTGATTCTATAAAACCTAAACTAATTTAGAAAAATTAATTCCAGAAAAATTTTTATGGAAACTTATCACCCTTAGAAGTACATTCCTCCTGGGGTACCTGGGTGGCTCAGTTGGTTAAGCATCCAACTCTTAATTTCGGCTCAGGTCGTGATCTCAGGGTCATGATCTCAGAGTCATGAGATCGAATCCTATGTTGGGCTCCGCACTGGGTGTGGAGACTGCTTAAGATTCTCTCTCTCCCTCTCCCCATCTCTAACAAAAAAGAAAAAAAGAAGTACATTGCTCCTAGATTTATTATGTCACTACCATCCAGATTGAGATATAAAATATTTCCAGCATCCCAGAAGACCCCTTTATTTGCTTTTCCAATCAATATCTCTACCCCAAGAGGTAACACTGTTCTGACTTCTGTCACCTTAATTACTTGATTCTGAAGTATATATAAGTGAAGTTATATATACTCTTTTGTGTCTTACTCCTTTTGCTCAACATTTTCTCAAGTGTCAATGACATTGTTGCATGTAATTGCTTACTTTCTAACCATTTAAATATATACATTTCAATAGGTCTTTGGAATTCTCTCCCCAAAAGGTAGGTAGTCCTCACCTTAGTGCAGTGTTTATCTTCAATGGTTTAAATCTCTACAGATTTATAGTGATTTTTATGGGGGTATTTGATATTACACATGTGATTGTGTCTAATGTCTAATTATATTCATTAGGAAGAACATTTCACCGCCCCCCCCCTTATTTTTTAAGTAAGCTCTACATCCAACCTGGGGCTTGAACCAAGATCAAGAGTCACTTGCTCTACCTACTGAGCCAGCCAGGCGCACTCCTCCCCCCAACTTTTAATAATACAAGTTTAGATTGGAAGCATGATACCCAAAATGTTGAGGGAAGATTTGATATATGGTGGCAAATTTTTACCTAATGTTAAAGAACTTTTTTTCCTTGTCTTTGTCAGTTCTGCAGAAGGGGCTAAAGGATAACTTTGCTGATGTCCAGATCTCTGTGGTTGATTGCCCTGATTTGACTAAGGAGCCATTCACCTTTCCTGTGAAAGGTAAACAATTTTTGCAATTCACTTTTTTCAGTCCTAATCTTTTTCTGAAATGAGAATTATTATGAAGGGCCATCTTAAATTATCTACAAATAAAGGATATTGTCCCAAATTGTAGACTAAATTGTGCTGAATTTCTGTGCTGTTTTCTTATATTGAGCAAATTTCATTTTATACCCTTGTGGGAAAATATTGTTTTATGCACTTTTGTTATTTTCACAGGTTACATAATAGATATTCAGTAGCCTAGAATCCTTGATATCACATGAGAGTTTTGTTTTTAACTAACAAATTCCAGCTGTCCACAGGACATCTCCGCCTATATATGCTAAGGACAACTTGAGGTCAGCATGTCAAAATTTAGCTCATTGAAGTGACTGTTATAGAAACATAAATTTTTATGTTCTAATTTATTTATTCAAGACCAGAAGTGATCTTAAAAGCCTTGTATTTGAATCATCTGAAATACTTATTTGCCAAGTGATCATCCAGCCAATGTTTAAAGTAAGAAGGGAAATTAATACTGGTCGAGTAAATATAATTTGTATGATAAACACCTATATTTGATGTTTTCATTTTTACAGTAATACTGCAAGGTAAGTACTAGCCCCAGTCTATAGATGAGAAAACCGAAGCTCAGAGAGGCTAAGCAAGCTCAGTAGTAATCATAAGCAGGATTCAAATCCAAGTCTATCTGTTTCTAAAGTCTGACCTTCTCCCATTATACCCTACTGTGATGAGCAGTTTGAGATAAACACTCACACTCACTTCCTCTTTGATTATGTAACTGACATCTTTGTTAAAAAGTAGTTTTACATGGAAGTCCTGGACTCTGCTTCTTTCTCTGCCACGTACAGATTTCATTACCCTAGGTAAGCCAACTAATGTATTTGGGCCTCAAATATATTAAAATGGAGAGATTTGGCTTTCATGTTCCTTTTGGTCTTTCCAGTTTAAAGTCTTTGATTTTAAGTATACCTGTAAATTCTAGAAGTTTTGTGTACCAGATGGCAATTTCTTGTTGTACCTTGAAATCATTTAGCATTATACTTTTTTATAGCCATGATTCTTCTAATTATAAAAGTAATCTATTCCCCCCACTAAATAAGTAATTAATTAGTTAAAATTAAAAAATCAGAAAACACAGAAGAATACAAGGAAAAGAAAAAAATGGTTAATCTTAATTCTGTCATCCAAAGAATTTTCTAGTCAATAATTTGTAAGCCTTTAAATTGCAACACTAAGGAGGCTAGATATGTGTGCTTATATATGAATGATCTTTCATAAATGTAGTTAGGTACTTTCTACATGAACTGGTCTTACTGAAGTCACCAGTGACTTTGGTACGTTTACTAGTATTTTCTGATCTCTCACATATTTCATAGTACCCAGCCATTGATGCCTGACATTTTCTCTCCCCTCTCCTTGGTTCTTTTGCCTCTTCTTCCTTGGTATCTTTCCTAATTCCATGTTCTTTCTTCCTTATTTTTCCTAGCTCATTTCTCTTTCTGGCAGGCTCTTAAATCCTGACAGAATTTTCTAGAATTCTCTCCTTAGCCTCTTCTTCTATACAATCTCTCCACATTTTTCCATCCACTCCTGTGGTTTTAAATTACTACTTGGATACAAGAACTTGAAATCTGCACATCTCACCTCAGTCTCTCTTTTTCTTAGCTATGGATCAGTAATTCCAGCTGTCCACAAGACATCTCCGCCTATATATGCTAAGGACAACTTGAGGTCAGCATGTCTAAAATTTAGCTCATTCCTTCACCATAGTTGCTTATTCTCCCTTGTTCTTTTTCTTAATTTCCTCTTCTCCATCTCTACAGCCAATCATTTTTAGCTCATTACTTGTCTTTTTCCTAGACTGTTTAAAATCATCCCCCAATGGTTTCTTTCAACTTCAACATTACCGGTGGTGCCTGGCCAGCTCATTTGGTAGAACATCTCAGGGTCCTGAGTTCAAGCCCCATGTTGGGGGTGAAGCCTACTTAAAATTAAAAAAAAAACAAAAAAACAAAAAACCCCAAAACCAAAAAGACAACTTCAACATTACTATCACTTATGAGAAAGATTCTTATCCATGAGTAATTTCTGCTGATCCCATAGAAGACATTTCTAAAATCCCTAATTATAAATGGGATCTATAAAAATTTTGTACATCTACCTTCTGCATAACTGAAGAAATAGAGCAATTTTATCTACTTTACTTTGTAATAATGTTAGTATGAAACTGACAAGACTACTTTTTCTCAAACAAAAGGTAATTAATTTCCACTCAACATTTCAAAAAAAAAATGTACCTTTCCCAAATTGTGTCTAGCTTACCTATGATGTTAATTAAAAATGTAAGTAGAAAGTTCCCAGCATCTGAAGTTATCTCTAATTACTTGCATTTCTATAAACAACCTTGGGAATAAACAACTTTGATTTCCCAGTATGGATTTCTCAAAGAGTTAATAACTCAAACAGCAAAATATTCTGTATTAAAATACAATTTTAGCCAACTCCCCCCACCAAAAGCACAGATTTTTAAAGGAACAGGTCATTACAGACTAATTCTGGAAATCTCATCCCATCCAAACTTTGGCTTCAATTCTGGCCTTGCTCTATTACCGACATTCTGTTGCCTTTATGCGACCAACTATATCAAGTCATGCTTATTTCTGACAATATTAGAAACACAAGTAGTTAGAATAGGATAGCGATCATAGTTACTTTCATCTTCCAACCCCTGCTACTTGTAAAACTGTGAGAATGGAGAAGTTATATACTCTTAATAAATTAAATTAGTGCCTTCTGGCATTTTATACTTAAGTTAGATGTTTTGCCTATTTTTAAGATGACTTTTTTTTTTTAGGCATCTGTGGGAAAACTAGAATTGCAGAAGTAGGAGGTGTGCCTTACTTACTGCCTTTTGTAAAAAAAGAAAAAGTAAGTGTACTTTTACTCTTCACATTCACATGAAGATTATAAGAAATTGTGTTGATTCCTCTTTTTATTATTAGAAGATCCATTGACCAATGTGGCAAGGAAGTGTTAATGGACTCAGTCAAAAAAAGTAAACCAAGAGATTTGTATGAGTTATCATTTAAATAATATTTTTTCTTCTTGCATAGGTTTATGATATAAATAAGATTGCAAAAGAAATCAAGCTTCCTGGAGCTTTTATTCTTGGAGCAGGAGCAGGCCCATTTCAGACTCTTGGGTTCAATTGTGAGGTCAGCATACATATAATTATTTTATTTTATTTTATTGATTTGACATTTGGTTTACCTTTTTTCTTTTATTGCCCTATCAGAAATTATGCTTTTTGAATGAATTATAAATACACGATGTCATCTTTCTTTACAGATTTGATATTGTTTGATATAGATTTGGACTATAGCATATGCTCTAACTATAATGGAGCACTGACCTTTAATTTCAGATTTTCTTAGGGTATATACTCAGTGTTAGATGAGTCTGAAGTCCTAATGTGGTCTGCTGAGGACCATGGATTGTGAAAGATATTAATCATTACACATCAGAGAATTCCTAGCTTCACTCTAGATCTTTCCTTTTGATATGAGAACAGATTTTGATCAGAAGATGAATGGAATAATTAATGATTTCATTAATTCCCTCTTTCAGACTAAATAGTAAGGACCTACCCCTGTGGTATGATGATTATTTACAAAAGGTACTATTACTGTGTATGTTAGTATATTTACAACATAAAAACATCACTGTTTCTTCACGTCTCTTAAATAGAAGAGTGAAGGACCTCTTTAGACTGCCCATCCGCTCACCTCTTCAGATGTGACCATTAGTCAATAGTCTTACAAGTTCTTTTGTAGAAAGATTAATGTAATTTACCTAGTGTTCAATATAGAAAAAAAAGTTTGAAATCTAAAGTCAGACATTTTAAAGCACAATTTACAATGTTATAGAAACTCTGTAAGAAATACTGTAAACATTTTATAAAATATTTTTTCAATTTTTTGATGTTTATAAATCTTTAACATTTTGAATCTCAAATTAAATATTTCATACTTCATGTTTTCTTACTAGGTCCTGAAAATAAAATATCTTAAGTCAAGGATAAGATATTTTGTTATGTTACTCAAGTATTCTCTTTGCATATTGATGCCAGGGTTGACTAATTTACTTTTCTTATTTACTTTTCTTTTTAGTTTATGCCAGTTATACAAACAGAAAGTGAACACAAACCTCCAGTGAATGGAAGTTACTTTGCCCGTGTTAACCCTGCAGATGGAGGGTGCCTACTAGAGAAATACAGTGAGAAACATCATGATTTTGGGTGTGCATTACTGGCTAATCTTTTTGCCAGTGAGGGTCAACCTGGAAAGGTGATTTTTTTTGTTCACAAAAACACAGTATTCTCCAAAAGTTCTCAGACAGCTAAAAAGTTGAGCTTTTATTGCCACAAATACAGTTTTCTTAAGAAAAGTCAAAACTAGCTAAGTCAAATTTCTTTAAATAACCCAGTATCTTATGAAAGATTACTATGGTACTATAGGCAAGGAGAAAGTCTTATTTAAAACTGAGGTTAGAATACTTAGTAAGCAAAAAAAAAAAAAAAAAAAGAATACTTAGTAAGAGTACCTTTTTTTCTGAGGAATAAAAGGTAACAATATTCATGTGGGGAGTGAGTCAAATACATGAGCCATTCAGTTGAAATAAATAGATAGTGCCTACCTGTAGTTAGTCTATAAGTAATTTGTTCATTCCCGATGGATCAGATATTGGTTGACCTAGACAGAAATGGTGGTAGTAAAATGTTATAGCAAGGAGGAGGGAAGGAAAATTAATGCTTCACTTCATATTTACTTCCTGTTAGAACACAAAAAGATGATTACAGTGTTAGCAGTTGTGAGAACTCTCAGATTTTTAAATAGAGGTAGCTACTTTAGCTACTTTGAGAAACAAGTAGTGAATTAAAAAGACTTGATTAAGGAGTCCCTGGGTGGCTTAGTTGGTTAAGCATCTGATTCTTGATCTCAGCTCAGGTCTTGATCTCAGGGTTGTGTGTTCAAGCCTTGCGATGGGCTCCATGCTGGGGGTGGAGCCTACTTTAAAAAAAAAAAAAAAAAGACCTAATTAAGTGGAAGTAATACAAGTCCAGAATTTTAAGGGAAAGGAAAAAATGTAATCACTTTCTCTTCCCATCTAAATTACCAGAGGTTAACCCCTTTAAGCCAGGAATTCTCAACTTTTAACCACCTTAATATATAAAGATAAGAATCTCTAGAGCTTAGTGGAGGACTTCACTGTAACTCTAAGAAAGCACGAATAAGACTTATTAGAGTAAATGACAACTTATCATGTATATAAAATATATATCATTGATCAAGACAGGATTGAGACATCTCACTCAACTTCTATGTGGTGTTCTAAGCAAACAAGTGAATATTTGCTTGATGGCATTAGATTATGTGTTTCACTTTGATAGTTAGTCACATAGAATTTTGCAGCTTAGAACAATGGTATGCATATTTATTTCCTCTCTAGGTCATTGAGGTGAAAGCCAAAAGAAGAACTGGAAAACTTAACTTTGTGACTTGTATGAGACAGACTCTTGAAAAACATTACGGAGATAAACCTGTAGGGATGGGAGGTACTTTCATAATTCAGAAGGGAAAAGTGAAGACTCACATAATGGTAAGGGCCTTCGTGTATGTGCGTGCATGTGTATGTGGGTATGTATGTGCACATACTGAAGATCTTAGGATTTTTTACTATACATTGAGAATTCTACCCTTAGAGACACCTGAATACTTTTACTATGATTGTATTACTTTAAAACTTAAATGACAAACAATGCTTTAAATCACACTGTGAGATAATATCTAAGTAGGGTCCTTTTTTCATGTTAATAAATTAGAACTTTCTTTTCATTGTGTTTGTTTTTAAGATCTAGAGAGATGTGAGTATAAGCCTTAGACACGGATTATCATTTTTATTGCCAGAATCCCAAACTCCATACATAGATTTTGCTATTAAGACGGTTGTGGTGGGGCACCTGGTGGCTCAGTCAGTTGAGCATCTCTTGTTATCAGCTCAGGTCATGATCTCAGGTTGTGAGATCGAGTCCAGCATTGGGCTCCATGCTGGGCATGGAGCCTGCTTGGGATTCTCTCTCTCCCTCTCCCTCTGCCCCTCACCATCCCTCCCTCACTCTCACTCTCTCTCGTTCTCAAAAAAAAAAAAAAAAAAAGATGGTTGTTGTTTTGGGGAAAGGACTCATTATGAGAATTATAATCTTATGGGCTAATTGCACAAGTTTGTAAGACATTAAGAATGGAATACTATATAAAGCAAGACCTAGGACATTCAGGTTTTAAAATAATTTTTTGGAATGAATGAATGAATAGTATAAAAGTCATTAAACTTAATTTCCTTTTCATTTTATCAGTAAAATCACCAAAAAATGTTTGGTTTTAATGTTTTTTATCCTGATAATTTTATTTTTTATTGTATTTTTAAAAATATTTTATTTATTTATTTTAGAGAGAGAGAGTGAGAGACAGAGAGAGCATGTGTGCGAGCAGAGGGAGGGGCAGAGGGAGAAGGAGAGAGAGAACCCCAAGCAGACTCCGTGCTGAGCGCAGAGCCCAATGTGGGGCTCAATCCCACGACCCTGAGATCACAACCTGAGGCGAAATCATGAGTCGGATGCTTAACCGACTGAGCCACCCTGGCACCCCATCTTGATAATTTTAAATGGCGAGCCAGCTGATTTTGCAAAGAAAAACACAACATTGTGAAAATACTTAATTTTCCAAATTATTAAAAACAGAATTATAGATAAATCTATTCGTAAATACCAAATAATTATAGGAATTTTAAATACGCAAGTGTACAATACTTCATCACTAACTACGGGCATACCCTGTTTCATTGTGTTTCACATTACTGCGTCCCACAGGTACTGCATTTTTCCTAAACTGAAGGTTTGTGGCAGCACTGCGTCAGGCAAGTCCTTTGGCACCAATTTTCCGACAGCATTTGCTCACTTCCTGTCTCTGTATCACATTTTGGTAATTCTCGCAATATTCCACACTTTCTCAGTATTACATTTGTTACTGTGATCTGTGATCAGTGATCTTTGATGTAACTATTGTAATTGTTTTGGGGCACCGCAAACCGCATCCATATAAGATGGACAACCTAACCGGTAAATGCTGGTCTGTTTTGACAGTTCCACCAACCAGCCAGTCTCCTGTCTCTGTCCCTCTCCTTGGGCCTCCCTGTTCCCTAAGACACAACAGTATTGAAATGAGGCCAGTTAATAACACTACAATGGCCTCTAAATGTTCAAGTAAAAGGAAGAGTTGCACTTCTTTCACTTTAAATTAAAAGCTAGAAATGATTTAGCTTAGTGAGGAAGACATGTCAAAAGCCAAGAAAGGCCAAAGGCTAGACCTCTTACCCAAATAGTAAAGTTGTAAATTCAAAGGAAAAGTTCTTGAAGGAAAATTAGAAGTGTTAGTCCAGTGAATACACAAATGATAAGAAGCCTTATAGCTGCTGTGGTTAAAGTTTTAGTGGTCTGGATAGAAGATCAAACCAGCCACAACATTCCCTTAAGCCAAAGCCTAATCCAGAGCAATCCTATAAAAGGCTGAAAGAGGTGAGGAAGCTGCAGAAGAAAAGTCTGAAGCTAACAGAGGTTGGTTCATGAGGTTGAAGCTGTCTCCGTAACATACAAATAGAAGGAGAAGCAGAGTGTGCTGACGTAGAAGCTACAGCAAGTGATCCAGAGGCCTAGCTAAGATCATTACTGAAGGTGGCTACGCTAAACAACCGATTTTCAGCGTAGACAAAACAGCCTGCTATTGGAAGAAAAACCATCTAGGACTTTTTTTTTTTTTTTTTTTTTTTTTTAAATATTTTATTTATTTATTTGACAGAGAGAGAGAGAGAGAGGCAGCTAGAGAGGGAACACAAGCAGGGGGAGTGGGAGAGGGAGAAGCAGGCTCCTGGCCGAGCAGGGAGCCCGATGTGGGGCTCGATCCCAGGACCCTGGGATCATGACCTGAGCCGAAGGCAGACGCTTAACGACTGAGCCACCCAGGCGCCCCCATCTAGGACTTTTATAGCTAGAGAGAAGTCAGTGCCTGACTTCAAAGCTCCAAAGGACAGGCTGACTCTCCTGTTAAGGGCTAATGCAGCTGGTGACTTGAAGTTGAAGCCCGTGCTCATTTACCATTCTGAAAATCATAGGCCCCTAAGAATTATGCTAAATCTACTCTGCCTGTGTTCATCAATGGAACAACAAAGCCAGATGGTAGCACATCTGTTTACAACATGGTTTGCTGAATATTTTTAGCATACTGTTGAAACCCACTGCTCGGAAAAAAAGCACTCCCTTCATGCTCATTGACAATGTACCTGGTCACCCAAGAACTCTGATGGAGACACACCACGAGATTAATGTTTTCATGCCCGCTAACACAACATCCATTCTGCAGCCCATGGATCAAGGAGTAATCTCAACTTTCAAGTCTTATTATTTAGGAAATATATTTCATAAGGTTATAGCTGCTGTAGATACATGGCAGCTCAGGGACAAAGTTGATTGAAAACATTCTGGAAAGGATTTACCATTCTAGATGTTATTAAGAACATTTGTGAGGGGCACCTGGGTGGTTCACTTGGTTAAGCATCTACCTTTGGCTCAGGTCATGATCTCAGGTACTGGGATCGAGCCCCCAGTCAGGCTCCATGCTCAGTGGGGAGCCTGCTTCTCCCTTTCCCTCTGCCTGCTACTCCCCCTGCTTGTGCACGCTCTCTGTCAAATAAATAAAATCTTTTTTTTTTAAGATTTTATTTATTTATTTGACAGAGAGAGACACAGCGAGAGAGGGAACACAAGCAGGGGGAGTGGGAGAGGGAGAAGCAAGCAGGCTTCCCGCAGAGCAGGGAGCCCGATGAGGGGCTCGATCCCAGGACCCTGAGATCATGACCTGAGCCGACGGCAGACACTTAACGACTGAGCCACCCAGGTGCCCCAATCAATAAAATCTTTAAAAAAAAAAAAAAGAACATTTGTGATTCAAGAGTAGAGGCCAAAATATCAACATAAATAGGAGTTTGGGAAGAGTAGATTCCAACCCTCATGGATGACTTTGAGCGGTTCAAGACTTGAGTGGAGGAGGTCACTTCAGATGTGGTGGATATAGTGAG
This sequence comes from Halichoerus grypus, assembly GCF_964656455.1. Classification (NCBI taxonomy): domain Eukaryota; kingdom Metazoa; phylum Chordata; class Mammalia; order Carnivora; family Phocidae; genus Halichoerus; species Halichoerus grypus. The sequence continues at coordinate 74,066,260 of NC_135722.1, forward strand.
AGAACTAGAATTACAAGTGGAACCTGAAGATGTGACTGAATTCCTGCAATCTCATGATAAAACTTTACCAGATGAGGAGTTGCTTCTTATGGATGAGCCAAGAAAGTGGTTTCTTGAGGTGGAATCTACTCCTGGTGAAGATACTGTGAAGATGGTTGAAATGACAACAAAGGGTTTAGAATATTACATGAACTTAGTTGCTAAAGCAGCTATAGGGTTTGAGAGGCTTGGCTCCAGTTTTGAAAGTTCTCCTGTGGGTAAAATGCTACTGAACAGCATCGCATGCTACAGAGAAATCATTAATGAAAGGAAGAGTCAATTGATGTGGCAGACTTCATTGTCTTATTTTAAGACATTGCCACAGCCACCCCAGCCTTCAGCAACCACCACCCTGATCACTCAGCAGCCATCAACACTGAGGCAAGACCCTCCACCAGCAAGAAGTTTATGACTTGCTGAAAGCTCTGATGATTGTTAGCATTTTTTAGCAATAAAGTGTTTTTAAATTAAAGTATGTACATTTTTTTAGACAAAATGCTACTGCACACTTAAAAGGCTACAGTATGGTGTAAACGTCACTTTTATATGCACTGGGAAACTAGAACATTCATTTGACTTGCTCTATTGCGTATTGACTTTATTGCAGTGGTCTGGAGCAGAACCCACAATATCTTCAAGGTATGCCTGTAGTTACCATAATGTACATCATATCTCTAAAACTTACCCATCTCATAACTGAAAAGTTTTTGTACTGTTTGAGCAATACCTCATTTTTCCCACCCCCAGCCCCTGGCAACCACCATTCTAGTCTTTCTCTAAGTTGGACTCTTTAGGTTCCAATAAGTGATATCATGTAATATTTGTCTGTGTGTGGCTTATTTCACCCTGTTCTCCAAGTTCATCCATGTTGTCACAAATTGTGGGATTTCCTTCCTTTTTAAGCCTGAAAAACATTCCTCATATGTATATATCACAATTTTATATACATGCACACACATATATATAATTAAATCACACACACACACACACACACACACACAATTTCTTTATCCATTCATCCACTGATAGATATACCCAGAAGTGGGAGAAGTGGGATTACTGGATCATATGGTTCTATTTTTTGAGGAACTTCATACCATTTTCCATGATTGTACCAGTTTACACACCTACTAATAGCATACAAGTGTCCCCTTTTCTCCACATCCTCGCCAACACTTGTTATCTCTTGTTTTTGTTTTTGTTTTTGTTTTTTTGATAATAGCTATCCTCACAGGAGTGAGGTGTGATATCTCATGGTTTTGATTTGCATTTTCCTGATGATGAGTGGATATGAGCACTTTTTCATATACCTCTTGGCCATTTGTATGTCTTCTTTGGAGAAATGTCTAATTCAGTTCCTTTGTCTGTTTTTTAATTGGGTTGTTTTTTTGCTATTGAGTTGTATAAGTTCCTTGTATATTTTGGATATTAACCCCTTATTGGATATATGGTTTGCCAATATTTTTTCCCATTCCATAAATGGTCTTTTAATTTTGTTGATTGTTTCCTTTACAGTGCAGAAGTTTTTAATTTGATGTGGTCCCACTTGTTTATTATTCCTTTTGTTGCCTGTGCTTTTGATGTCAAATTTGAGAAATTATGGTGAAATCCAATGTCATGAAACTTTTCCCTTATGTTTTCTTCTAAGTGTTATATTTTAGCTCTTACCATTAGGTCTTTGATCCATTTTGAGTTAATTTTTGTATATATAAATTAAGGGTCCAGTTTCATTCTTTTGCACATCAATATCCAGTTTTCCCAGCACCATTTTTTGAAGACTATCCTTTTTCCATTGAATGGTCTTGATACCCTTATTGAAAATTATTTGCTGTATATGCAAGGGTTTATTTCTGGGATCTCTATTCTATTCCACTGATCTTTATGCCATTGTCACTGTTTTGATTACTTGTAATAACTTTGATATCAGGAAGTATTAGACTTCCAACTTTCTTTTTTCCCTCAAGATTGGTTTGGCTCTTCAGGGTCCCTTGTGATTCCATATGAATTTTACGATGGATTCTTCTCTATTTCTGCAAAAAACTTCTTTGGGATTTTGATAAGGATGGCATTGAATCTTTAGATCACTTTTGGTAGTATTAACATCTTGACAATATTAAGTTCAATTCATTAACACAGGATATTTTTTCATTTATTGGAATCTTTTTATCCTATTTTTTTAAAGATTTTAGAGAGCGCACATGTGTGCGCGTATATGAGTGGGGGGGGGGAAGGGAGAGGGAGAGAAGCAGACTCCCTGCTGTGCCCCCAGGGCTCCTTGTGGTGCTCCTTGCTGCCCTCATAGTGGGGCTCCACGGGGGCGGGAGGCTCAAGGGATCAATGGGGGGCTGCAGATGGGGCTTGACTAAGGGCTTGATCTCCAGACCCTTAGATCATGACCTGAGCCGAAATCCAGTTGGTCACCCAAAAGACTGAGCTACCCAGGTGCCCCTATTGGAGTCTCTTTAAATTTCTTTCAGCAGTGCTTTGTAGTACAAGTTTTTTGCCTCCTTGATTAAGTTTATTCCTTAGTATTTTATTCTTTTTGATGCTTCTACCAATTTCTAATGCCTTGCTTCCCCCCGCCCCCACCCATCTACTGGTAGCAGTAATGAGATTTAAAATTAGGATGAGGATATATTTCCAGGAAAACTGAGAGGCTATGAAAAATAAAAAGATAGTAATAGATTCATTCCTTCATCCATTCATTTGTACATTTTAGGTTATACACTTGATTGGTGATCCTTTTGAAAACTAGGGTATGTAATTTGTTTTGATTCTAAAAATAATTAAATGTATAAGAAGGCTTAAATTTTTAACTTCATGAAGTTATATATAATTTAAAAGTTTAATTCTCAATAATATTCTATATATTTAGAATGATCTTTTATTGTAGCCCACAGAATTTTCTTCCTGCCCACTGAACTCTGATGAAGAGGTGAATAAATGGTTGCGCTTTTATGAGATGAAAGCTCCTTTGGTTTGTCTGCCAGTTTTTGTCTCCAGAGACCCAGTAAGTTTATGTCTGTCTTCTATATTGCAGTGTCATACAGTGATAATGCTTAGTTTTTAGGATAACACTTTTGTGTTGTTATTTAAGAACTAGGATAGTCTCCAGAATTATCATGAAAGATAAGGGAGCAGGTGGCTAACCAGCCCTGCGAGTTAGGCTGCGCAGGTTTTACTTTTGAGCAAATGAAGGCACAGGTATTTTATTTTATTTTATTTTATTTTATTTTATTTTATTTTATTATTATTTTTTTTAAGGCACAGGTATTTTATTTTATTTTATTTTATTTTATTTTATTATTATTTTTTTTAAGGCACAGGTATTTTAAATAACACCCAAAGTCATGTTATTAAATAGTAGAATCAAGACCAAGATTCAGGTATCCTATCTTATTTGTTGCTCATTATACTATTATTATCGTCTAATATTATACACTAGAAAAAGATATAATATAGACCAATTCAAAGAAAGTATCTACCAGAATACTGACTAGTCATATTTTCTTGATCTAATGATTACATACATGTCTAGTAATTTATCCTTAAATATATTCAAAAGTATGTGAAATTATTAGTTAAAAGGTTAGTCATGAAAGCATTACTGTAATAGAATTGGAAATAATCTAAATGTCAGTTGGGAAGTGGTATGTGAGTACAACAGAATGCCATGTAGGTGTAAAAGAAAGAGGAAGCTCTTTTATAATCTGATATACTAAGATCTCAAGCATATTGTTAAATGAAGAAAAGTAGTATTCAGCACAGTATGTACAGGGTGCTACCATTTGAGTAAAAATTACAAAAGTATATATTCCTGGAAGGATATATAAGAAACTGCTTACACTGGTTGCCTGCAAGGAAAGGGAGTAAGTAGTAAAGGCAGGAGATGGAAAGACACATTTTAATGAATATATCCTTTTTCACCCTTTGAATTTTGAATTAAGTGAATATGTTACTTACTTAAAAAAATAAAAACTTGTAACATTAATAAAAAGGTCTCCCTCCCCCTCAAACAAATCTATCCAAAATAATTTGAATACTGACAGATAGCTTGTCTGTTGTCCTAGGGGTTTGATTTGAGATTGGAGCACACTCATTGTTTTAGTCATCATGGAGAAGGTGGACACTACCATTATGATACTACCCCAGACACAGTGGAATATCTTGGATACTTCTTGCCTGCGGAGTTTCTGTATCGCATCGATCAACCAAAAGAGACCCATTCATTTGGGCGAGATTAAATCAAGTGAAACAGAAATAATTGACTAAAGCTAATTAACTAACTCATTAATTGATACTACTATAAAATCCAATGGAAATGATGTCACTACTTAAATCCCATTTTTTTGGCCTTTAACTGAAAGGCATGTTGACATTTAAACTCTATTATTTCATGGAACTATCTTAGAGATTTTTGGAAACAAATATACGTAATGAAAATTCTTCATTATTTTTTTATTCTTTAATAACAACAGAATCATGTGATTTATTCCTACTGTCTACTGGCAATAACTTACATTTGTATAACATTATTAAATTTTTCAAATTAGTCTCACAACTCCTAAGTGGATGTTTCTGGGTATTAGAAAAATAAGTGTTGCAAATGTTGATAGCTGTTGAATCTTAGTACTAAATTTAAAAAATCCATTTCAGAAATCAGAGTATACTTTTTTTCATGGAATAAGGTGGGCAGAGGAAGCAACTTTACCCCTTTTGGTGGGGTTGAACCATACTCAGAAGTTTGCAGTTTGCCTTTCACAAACACTGGCAACTAGGTGGTGGGCCATGATGCTGCTGCCTTTGTTTAGCTTGCCAGGTGGAAGCAGTTTGTACCTTATGGGTTATTTGCCAGAAGGAAAGGGAAAAGAAACAGCATCAAAATACAGCACTGAAGTGAGTATACTTTAATTTACAAGTGAAGCTATTGCTAAACATGACCACTGTCCTTTGTAAAATAAAAAATTTTACTGTTTTACTGATTGTAATTATTGAAATTTTCCTCGATTATTCTTCTATAATAATCATTAGTCAGAAATCAGCTATCTAATCTTAATCTTGCTAATGCTAACCATGTGTAAATTTAGGAGCTCTTTAATACCAAACACATACTAAATCTTCAAAAAATATTTTTTGATTGTCTTCTTTGGATGTTACCTATAACATGTCCTGTGAGTATAAACTCCTAAATGTTATTTTTAAATAAGCACCAGTTTGAAGCAAAAAAAAAAAAAGTATAAAAATTTTATGTTCACAATATAACGTTTCTTTTTAATATCTTACCTCCAGACAGAAAAAAATATTACTGTTTATTGGTTTAACAAAAGCGTATTGGACACCTACTCTGCCCACTGGAATGTAAGCTCCATGAGGGTAAGGGCTTTGTTTACCAGTGTAGCACTAATGCCTTTAACAGTGCCTGGCCAAAGCAGGCATTCAGTAAATATTTGTTGAATGAATGAGTGTGTGGAAGATTATGCCAGATGCTTCAGCAGATGCTGGGCTCTATCATTCAGTCATTTATATAGTGGGGGAAAACTCACAATAAACAAATATATAATATGACAGGTGGTATTAAGTCCTATGAAGAAAAATAAAGCACAGGATGGACTGTAAAGGAGGATGCTATTTTGTTGTGTCCATCTCACATGAGACAGGATGAACTCATCACCCAAAATTCGGTTTGGATGTCGAGAAGGAAAAAGTCACACACACCCCACAGGGTATGAAAGGATTTACTGCTTGCATAAGGAGGCTTTCTAGGGAAAGCTGGACAGCTCCCAAGCAGATCCAAAACCGGCTTGAGAGAACAGGGAAAGGAGACTGGCTTGCGGTTTTTATGGTGGTGAAGGGTTAGGGCCAGGGTGATGATTCCATATGCAGTTTAAATTTCCCACAAGTATCAAAGAAGGAGCAGCCAGGCTTATCAGCTTGCTCAAATATGGAGCAGAATGGGAAGAGGGAGGAATAATGCTTAAAAGCTGTCAGCAGTCAACATAAAAAATGGAATCAGACTCTTTATTACACATTTTATATAGGGAGATCAGGAAAAGACTCGGATAAAGAGACATTTTAGCAGAGACCTGAAAGAAATGAGAAAGTGAATCATGAAGTTATTTGGAGAAACATCCTTCCTGGCAGATTTAAAAGTCCAGAGGCAGGAGGGGACTTTGTATGTTTAAGAAAGAGTAGGGTGCCTGGGTGGCTCAGTTGGTTAAGTGTCTGCCTTTGGCTCAGGTCATGATCCTGGAGTCCTGGGATCGAGTCCCACATTGGGCTCCCTGCTCAGCGGGGAGCCTGCTTCTCCCTCTGTCCTTCACCCTGCGTGTGCTCTCTCTCACTGTCTCTCTCTCAAATAAATAAATAAAATCTTAAAGAAAAAAAGAAAAGAAACAGTAAGGAGGTTGTTGTGAACAAAATAGGATCCCCTGATTCTATGCAGCTAACACCTAGTGTATGCTCTAAGAAGCAGTTTTGTGAGTGCTATGTATGTATTTACAAAGTTATATGTTAATGCCGTATTCACTTTAAAATTAGAAATATGATGGGGTACCTGGCTGGCTTAGTTGATAGAGCTTGTGACTCTTGATCTTGGGGTTGTAAATTCGAGCCCCTTGTTGGGTGTACAGATTACTTAAATAAAATATTTTAAAAAACGAAATGTGACAAGTATGCCTAATATCATCAATGATTGAGGTTCTAGCCAGGAAAAGCAAGCAAGCAAGAAAGAATAACAACTGAAAAGGGAGGAATTTTGGCAGAAAACATGATTGATTCTTAAAAAACCCAAGAGAGTTTATAGTGGAATTATTAGACTGAGTTCAAGAAGATTCTAAAATATAAAATCAATGTATAATAATAAGTTGCATTTCTTCATACCACTAAGAAATAGTTAAAAATATAAATTTGAAAAAGCTATCAATTACAATGTTATCAAAAGTACTTTAACAAAGATTATATGTAGTCATCATGGAGAAAATTATAAAACTGTTGAAAACCTAAAAACATGCAAAATAAATATATCTAGGAAAATACAATATCACAGAAGCATCAGAAGCATTTCTTGTCAATTCCATGCCAGTCTAATTCCAGTAGGGCTTTTCATAGAACCAGTTGATTCTAAAATATGGGATAGCAAAGGGCCAAGATTAAACAAAGATTTATCAAGACAGCAAGGTCAGGGTATTTGATATATAGATACCAAAATTTATAAACTTATTAAAGTAAGAGTGTGGTTTTGGTACAGTGATGGACAATCAAACCCAATAGAATAGAAAATCATTTCCAGTTTCTGTTGAAACCCTTTCATCCATTTTCATCTAACATTATTGATCAGTTATTTTAAAGTTCTTGCCTACCATCTCCAATGTTTTGATCATCCATGGATACGTCCCTGTTGTTTTAGGTTTAGATTATCAGTCACTCTTGCCTGCCTTTTTACATATCTACAACTACTACTACCATTATATGCTGGATATTGTGTGTTCTAGGTATCTTCCACTGATGAGGGTTTCTACCTTTCTTTTGTAAGGTAGATAAAGTGAGAGACTGATTTCCTCAGTGTAATCAGAGATTGAGCTGGGTTGGGTTAGGGTTGCATTTTAAATAAGACTCAGGCTACCTCTACTTACAGCATATTATTCCATGTGTTCCTTGAAGTTTAAATTGAGATCCTAGCAGATCTCTGTCTCCTCAGCCTTGAAAGATGGTGGGGGGGGTTCATTTCTTCCCTTAGGAAGACTTGAGCTCCATGAACCCTCAAAATCTGACATAATTTTCATAGAACACTTCCCTTTAAACGGGACTTAGTCTCATATATCTGAGTCTGCAGAAGACTTCACTCTGTTTTTTATACTTAGATCTTTAATTCAATTGGAATTTTTATTTATGGTGTGAGATGGGGGAATGTAACTGGATTATTTTCCATATGTGACAGATTGTTGGCCTTGTTCCTCCCTTTATCCACACCCCTTTCCCTGCAACTCTGCAGTTCCTCCAACTGAAAAGAGTGTCCTCTCTCCCATCCTTGACTTTTAGGCTTGGTCACGGGCCATGTGGATGTCAGACATGTAATGCAGGCAAAGCTTCCCTCTTGTACCTCTGGGATCACCATAAGAACATACCCTGAACAGCTTGCTAGTCCAAGAACAATGAGAGACACATGGTACAGAGTTATCTGAATGACCTGTAGCCCTAGATCGTGAAGTAGAACCCACCAGCTGAGCCCAGCCTAGATTCTGATTCTCAGGTGTGTGCCCTAACCCAGATGAGATAGCAGATGCCAGGGCCAAAATGCAGAAGGACGAGAACCTTTAAAAGATGAAATAAGAAATACGATTAAAATACTTAGCACAGTGATGGGCTCAGATAGAGCCAACGATAAATACTAATCAAATTTTAAAGGTTGTAAAACCTTTTACAAACTTATAAAGAATACAGTGGTTCTCAAACATGATTGTGCAAAAGAATCCCTGTTGAGCTTGCCAAAAAATAGGTCTCTCTTGAAAATTCACATTCCCAACACACATTGTTTTGGTAGAGGGTGACACCAGCACAATCCTATTTTCCTAAATACCTTAGGAAAGTAATTCAAAAACTTAAATACTATCTTGGTCAGTATAAAACTTGAAAAGACTCATGACTGATGTGGGGCCACAAATGATCAGAAAAGAAGTCTTGAGGGGCACCTGGGTGACTCAGTCAGTTAAGCGTCTGATTCTTGATTTTGGCTCAGGTCATGAACTCAGGGTCATGAGAGCCCTACCTCGGGCTCCTTACTAAGCATGGAGTCTGCTTAAGATTCTCTCCCTCTCTCTCTCTCGTTCTCTGCCCCTCCCCCCCACACTCTCTGTCTCTCTCAAAGAAAGAAAGAAAAAAAGAAAAGAAAGAAAGAAAAAGAAAGAAAGAAAAAAACTCTTGAGACATTTTCTCTGCAAAAAGGTGCTTTTTTTATAGCACGGGGACAGGACCTGTGGGCAGGAGCTGCACTTCTGTGTGAAGCTGGTGGTTCTAAACTTAGTGCTCAAGGGGGAGGGGACATGTGGGAGTATTAGATCATAAATGTCTTCTTCAAATTTCTACTTGTAAAACCACGTTTGCAAGATTTTTCTGTATCAATCAGCTCCATATTAACTATGGGTGAGATGTAAAGGCAGTCAATGAGACCCTCTAAGAATGTGGTGGGGGGCGCCTGGGTGGCTCAGTCGTTGGGTGTCTGCCTTCAGCTCAGGTCATGATCCCAGGGTCCTGGGATCGAGCCCCGCATCAGGCTCCCACTTGGCGGGAAGCCTGCTTCTCCCTCTCCCAGTCCCCCTGCTTGTGTTCCCTCTCTCGCTGTGTCTCTTTCTGTCAAATAAATAAATAAAATCTTTAAAAAAAAATGTAGGAAGGGGTGGGGGAATGGGTTAGCCCGGTGATGGGTATTAAAGAGGGCACGTATTGAATGGAGCTCTGGGTGTTATACACAAACAATGAATCATGGAACACTACCTCAAAAACGAATGATGCAATGTATGGTGATTAACATAACATAATAAAATAAAATTTAAAAAAAAAGAATAGAGTAAGAAAAAAAAAAAAGAATGTAGGAGCCAGCACCTGTTTGATCCTTATCAAAGCTATGCAGGCTATATAGGTCAGCCTTTTGGGCTGATGGTAAACATTTTTCTGCTTCTATCCCTCATCAATGATAAATGGGCGCCTGGGTGGCTCAGCCGGTTAAGGGTCTGCCTTTGGCTCAGGTCATGATTTCAAGGTCCTGTAATTCAGCCCCGCATCAGGCTCCCTGCTCAGCAGGGAGTCTGCTTCTCCATCTCCCTCTGCTGCTCCACCCAGCTCATGCTCTCTCTCTCTCTCCCCCTTTCAAATAAATAAATAAATCTTTAAAAAAATGATATATACATAATTCCTTAGAGTTTTGTAATATAAAATAATCTATCCTCTGTGGAATTAATACTAATGACATACTCTTGGGGACTCAGACTGAAGTTACACTATTGCTTCTTAATCTTTTAAAGTATTTACTTATTCTTAGTTACTGAGGCATGAAATGAAAATTAAGCTCATATTACGTGCCAGTTTCTATTATGCTTCCTGGAGATAGTCGCTGTCCAGGAGGTTACAACTAACAGGAAAACAGGCTAATTATGCAGTAATGATAAGCACGATTTATGTTTTTCCTCAAATTACGTCCTTATAACTCTGCAGACATGTTTCTTTAGGTGTACACCCTCAAATCTCAGCATTGTCAGAAGGCCTCTCATTGCTAAGACCCAGGGACCCATTCACTTCCTTTTCCCTACTTCTCTTCGCCGTCTTGAGCTTTCCATACTCCACCACCACAAGCAAGTTAACACTTTAAAATGCAGACGGACACCACGGACCAGCCAATCCACGCCCTCGGCACCGGATCCCTCCCCCTCTTCCTCCCTCTCGCTGCTGGCCACGCCTCCTACAGACCAGGAAGTTTTTCCCAACGCAGCGCTAGGAAAACCGGAAGCGCTCCCCCGGAAGGACGGAGCGCCGGCGCCTGCCAGTTGGGTTCCGGGAGACTCCGAGCCGGGGCAGGGAACTGCAGTGCATTCTGGGAAAGTCGCTTGGCCCTCGGCTTTGTGTCCCGCCCCACAGCAGGGTTTGGTTTTCCGAGGTGAGCGGAGCCACCGCGGTTCCCGGCTTGCGGGCTCTCCTCGGAGGCGCCTCTGCTTCCCACCTCGGGTTTTGGCTTGCGCGGGGGATCCTCCCGACGCCCCCCGACGGCGCCAGCATGTCTGGAGTGCGCGCTGTGCGGATCAGCATCGAGTCCGCCTGCGAGAAGCAGGTCCAGGAGGTGGGCCTGGATGGCACTGAGACGTACCTGCAGCCGCTGTCCATGTCGCAGAACCTGGCGCGCCTGGCCCAGCGGATCGACTTCAGCCAGGGTTCGGGCTCCGAGGAGGAGGAGGCGGCGGGGGCCGAGGGCGACGCGCAGGACTGGGCAGGCGCCGGGTCCAGCGCGGACCAGGACGATGAGGAAGGTAAGGCCCGTGTGTGCCGCTCGAGTCCGACGGCCGGTCTGAGGGTCCCCGTACCCGCCCAGGTATTGCCACTCCGGCTCTCCCGCGCTGGGCGAGATGCGGTGCGTGGGCGAACTTTGAAAACACCCGTGCGGAAGAGTGATCGTGCTCACTGGGGTCTTTTCACAGCTGGACAATTTAGGGCGCTGCCTGCCTCTTAATACTCCTTATCCTTCTGCACGGTTTCTTGAGTTGGAGCACTGGAGACACTGTCACTGATGAAGTCTGTAATGTGGCACATTTGGTTAAGAGGCCTGCGGTTCATATCGCTGCTGTGCCACTTACTGTCCGAGTTACGTTGCTTCCCTGTGCAATGGGGATGATGCTAATAACACCTGCTGAAAAGAGGGAGGTCTGTATTGACCTGACTATGAGGTAAGGTCTAAGAGGTGGGCGGGGGCCAAATCATGCCGAGCCAGTAGGCCAAGATAAGCATTTGGGTTTTATTAGAAGAACAACTGATAGCTTTTGGGAGGATTTTAAGTAGACAGGTGATTGTATGTTAAAAAGATTACTCAGGATCCTATGTAGCAAGTGGGTTACAGGGAAAACAAAACTGAAAGGAGGGAGACTAGTTAGGAAAGAATAGTAGAAAAAGTATGAGTGGGTTTTGGATTCTCAATATTGTCAGGGATAAAAAATACAATTCTTGATTTGGGTATGTGCAACAGACCCTGTGTAAATAGGAATTTAAAGATGGATTTTTGAGCCAGTGGTGTTAGGACAGTTGGGGGTCCATTTGGGAATAAAAAATAAATACTGTCTCGTACTTCACACTTCGGATTACTTCCACAAGGATTGAAATGCCAATGAAGAGAATAAAATAAAGATTGGAAGGAAGTTATAAATATAGAACTCTGGGAGCAGAAGAGACCTTAAGCAAGATAGGAAACACAGAAATTATAAAGCCAGAGAGAGAGATTAATTACATAAAATTTTAAAACAATAATGGAAAAAGATGCCACGAATAAAGTAAGAAAATAATGAGAGACTGGGAAAAGTATTGGCAGCATATAGGACACAGTGGTTGCAATCCCTGATGTTCAAAGATTCCCTGCAAACTGGGGGGAAAAAAGACGAATCACTGGAAAAATAGCCTGAAGGTATAAACAGCTCACTGAAAAAGACTTCAGATCTTACTAGTAGGAAGAGGCAAATTAAAACATCATTAAAACACTCTTCTCGTGCATAATGTTGGCAGCAACTTAAAAGACTTAATACCCGTGTTGGGAATGTGAATTGGTAAAACCTTTTTGGAAGACAGCTTAGCTGTTCAGTATGTGTCAAAAGTATTAAATGTGCATTTCCTTTGACCCATTAAATGACAGCTAGGAATTTAACCTACAGAAAAAGTTATACACGTACACAGATGTGTGTTCAACATGTTTACCAGTACTAGCGTTAGTGAAACCAATGTAGCTGTCCATTAAGTAGGAATGGTTAAACCTACTGTACGTACATGCTCCAGAATGTCACACAGTGTTAAAGAATGAAATAGATCTATATGTGCTGGCATGGAAGTATGTCTAGGATATAATAATTGGAGAAAAAAGCAAGTAATAGAAGAACAGAAGTAAATGTATGTAAATGCATTGAAAAACATATATTAAGAGGAGAAAATTGGGGGTGGGGAATAAAGGAAAACCTTTACTTTTTTACTCTGTGACTCTATTTGAACTCTATACAGTGAGCATGTATTGGTGATAATTAACAAAATGATTTAAGAGGTTGGAAGGCATGTTAACATTGTTTAATATCTGAATGCTGCTGTTATAGGTCATTTTTATTTTTGTACTTTATTTTGGAAGTTCCAATTATTCAAGTTTTAAAAGCTGGAAGAAAAAGGTGTTTTGCATAAATTTAAAAAAATACTGAAATGCCTACCTATAATGTTGGAATGCTAGATTTAAGCTGTGGAAATTAGATACCATATTTGTTTTGCCATTGTAGGAATGCTAACTTAAATATTTACAGAGATTCAAGAAAGGGTGGACAGAATGGGATAAAACAGGAAATGATTTGAAATAAAAAGTCATTGTTTCTTCTTTTAGTACTTGTAACATCTAAACGAGATTTGTCTTCTAGTCAGTATAACTAATACCTGTGAATTTCTTTTTTTCTTTTTTTTTTTAGGGTTGGTAAAATTTCAACCTTCCCTTTGGCCTTGGGACTCAGTGAGGAACAATTTGAGAAGTGCCCTGACAGAGATGTGTGTTCTCTATGATGTCCTCAGTATTGTTAGGGATAAAAAATTTATGACTCTTGATCCGGTCTCTCAGGATGCACTTCCTCCAAAACAGGTATGTGTGGGCTTCAGTTGAGTAATGGTACCATTTTATTAAGTCCCAGGATCACTTCTCAGGCTGTGTGCCTACTGTCTCCTTTTCCTTTCATGCAAAATTAAGTCCAGACAAAGATTTAAAGACTAACCGGTTCAAAGCAAAGGCATAAAACAGCATCTCCTTTATTTATTATTTTATTAATGGCCCTGTGACCCTCAGAAGAGTTAAGTTTCATTAGTAATGTAATACTTTAAAGTATCCCAGATCTTTTTTTTTTTTTAAGATTTATTTATCTATTTTAGAGAGATTGAGAGCAGGAGCTAGGGGAGGAGCAGAGGGAGAGGGACAAGCAGACTCCCATGCTGAGCATGGAGCCTGTCATGGGGCTTGATCTCATTACCCTGAGATCACGACCTGAGGCAAAACTAAGAGTCAGCTGCCCAACCGACTGAGCCACCCAGGTGCCCCTAAAGTTTCCCAGATCTTAACAAATTCTTACAGCCTGGATCATTGATCTGTAGTGTGTTACACAAAAACGTGATGGTAAATATGGCTTTGGAGTGAGACTGACCTGGGTTCAAATCCTGCCTCTGCCTTCACCAGCCCTGGGTCCTTCAACAAGTGATTTTTCTCAAAGTCTCCGTTTTCCCCTTCAACCTCTTTTTAGGGCCTGGTTAGAAAAATTGGGCCAAATTATGGAATCTACTGAAAGCTAGGTAAAATTGTTGCAGTTTGATGAAGAGCATGTTTAGTTTTTGAACATTAGAAGATGAAAGAGAGACAACAGAAGGATGAATTGGTGAATGAAAAGCCTGAGACCAGGGAGGCCACTTAGGAGGTTCTTGAGGAAAATGAGCATCAGGTCCATGACCAAGTTAGTGGCAAGGAGAGGAAGTAACTGTTGTTTTTACCCTTTTGTAAGTGAAGTGAATTGAATATAATTACTCATGTCGTAATAGTTTCAGAATCTAGAAACACTGTGCTGGAAGACTTCTTAGAGACCATTCAGTCCGGTTCTCTTCGTTTTACGGAGAGAAAACTGAGGCCCAGAGAGTTGTGTGATATGTTCAGATGCAGTAAAACCAGTAGTTAGACCGCCAAGATGAGAACTCTAGCACCTTATTCCTAGCCCACAGCCTTTGCCACCTTCCTGTGCTCTGCCCACCCAGGAGTCTCCAGGAATTTCCTGAGCTCTCCAAAAACTTAGAATTAGGTCCCCTGATACGGTCAGAAGATTATTGTGACATTTTATGAGACTTGGTGATTTTGACTCATGCAGTCAGAAGACTTTCTTGTATTAAATTTGTCTTTTTAGAAGTGTATCTGGTGACTAGAGTACACAGATTGGTGGGGATTATGGATATTTATCTATGTTTATATAATATATAGATTATGATTTCTAATCAGTTTTCCAAAAATCAGCCTGTGGTGAAGTGCATTAATTTTAATGCTGTGTGCTTCAGTCTGTTTTCCAAAGGCACATTACTAGCTTGCCGTAATATAAGATAATTTTACAGCTGGACTCGTTGGGGTCATTTATTTATTCCAGAAATCAAGTATTATGTGCCAGCCATTGTTCTAGGGTCTGTGGACATAGTAGGTTTAACCATCATGTGGATGACCTTCAAGCAGGGATTACAGACTTTCATCAGAAGTATAATGAGCGCCACAAAGGGTGTACACATGGGTGGGGGTGGGCATGCGCACAGTGTGAGAGGGGAACCTCATCTAAGCTGGGCAGAGTTGGGGTAGGTTCTGATTTGTAGTCCAGTGTGGTGTTTGTGGTTTAACATAAGTTTATTGGAGTTGACCAGAGAAATAGGTTAAGGTTACTTTTCAAAAAACAGTGTTACCTGCTTTTCCTTAATTTCTCAATTTTCTCTTGAATTTTATTATTAAGAGAATGTTGAAATCATTTAAAAATACAGAACTACACTACTGTTTTTGATAGAATCCACAGACACTGCAGTTGATATCGAAAAAGAAGTCACTCGCTGGAGCAGCACAGATCCTGTTGAAGGGGGCAGAAAGACTGACCAAGTCAGTTACTGAAAACCAAGAAAATAAGCTGCAAAGAGACTTCAACTCTGAGCTTTTGAGATTACGGCAACACTGGAAACTCAGAAAAGTTGGGGATAAGATTCTTGGAGATCTGAGCTACAGAAGTGCAGGTATAGATCACTGTTAAAAACTGCTTTTAGATTGTCGTTTGTCAAAAAACTATACAGGATTGACTGTAATGTTACATAGTCTGTAATATATTGCTTCTCTTTAATTTCTGTACCCATAAACCTGATAAGCTAAAATTACTTTTATTGTTACCTTATATAAATATATTTACATAATTGAATCTAAATTATTTACATAGGTACTTTTAGGTACATTTAGCAGAAAGTTTATTTATTTATTTAATTTTATTTATTTGAGATAGCGAGAGAGAGCATGAGCCGGGAGGAGGGTCAGAGAGAGAGAGGGAGAAGCAGACTCCCCACTGAGCAGGGAGCCAGGTGTAGGATTCGATCCCAGGACCCTGAGATCATGATGTGAGCTGAAGGCAGACACTTAACTGACTGAGCCACCCAGACGCCCCATATTTACATACTTATTTTTATACTGATTTTTTCTTTTCCAAATTTCTATTTAATTCTAGTTAGTTAACATACAGTGCAATATTGGTTTCAGGAGTAGGATTCAGTGATTCATCACTTACATATAACATCCAGTGCTCGCTCATCATAACAAGTGCCCTCAACTGTGGACAAGGGGAAATGGGGAGATGTTTAGTGGCTGTAGGTTTCAGTTAAGCAAGATGAACAAGTTCTAGAGATCTGCTATACAGCACAGTGCTTATAGTTAACAGTATAGCGTGATGCACTTCAAAATTTGTTAAGAGGGTAGATCTTAGGTTAAATGTTCTTACCACAAAACAAAAACAAAAATTAACTCACAAAAGGACACAAGGAAACTTTGGAGGTGTTGGATATGTCTGTTACCTTGATTGTGCTGGTGGTAATATGAATGTTTGCATATTTCCAAACTCATCAAATTGCACATGTTAAATATGCATGGCTCTTGGTACAACAATTATATCTCATTAAAGATGCTTTTTAAAACAAACAAAAAAACAAGTGCCCTCAATACCCATCACTTACCTAGCCCATCCCTCACCCACCTCCCTCATCAGCCCTCTATCATTAAGAGTCTCTTATGGTTTATTTCTCTCTCTTTTTTCCCCCTGTCCTATATGTTCATCTGTTTTGTTTCTTAAATTTCACATGAGTGAAATCCTGTGGTATTTGTCTTTCTCTGACGAGCTTATTTTGCTTAGCATAATGCACTCTAGTTCCATCCACGTCGTTACAAATGGCAAGATTTCATTCTTTTTGATAGCTGAATAATATTCTATTACACACACACACACACACACACACACACACACACACACACACCCCCTTCTTTATCCATTCATCAGTTGAAGGACATTTGGGCTCTTTCCATAGTTTGGCTGTTGTTCATAATGCTGCCATAAACATCAGGGTGAATGCACCCCTTCAGATCTGTATTTTTGTATCCTTTGGGTAAATACCTAGTAGTGCAATTGCTGGATCATAGGGTAGTTTTATTTTTAACTGTTTTTTTTTTTTTTTTTTTAAGATTTTATTTATTTATTTGAGAGAGAGAGACAGAGAGCATGAGCAGAGACGGGGGGTGGGAAGAGGGAGAAGCAGCCTTCCCTCTGAGCAGGGAGCCTGATGCGTGGCTTGATTCCAGGACCCTGAGATCATGACCTGAGCTGAAGGCAGACACTTAATCAACTGAGCCACCCAGGTGCCCCTACGTTCTGTTTTTAATTGCAAGATCTTGAACATCTTCCTGTGTTACAAAACAGCAGGTACATATAACCACCTACTCCTCACATAATTCAGCAACCCAGAACAACTTACTCAGATTTCTGAACTATACAAAAGGTTATCACATAAAAATCTAGGAACTGGTTGAAAAAAAGGTGGTATCCTTTTGTTCTTCTGGCTGAAGTCAGAACACTTCAGTTGCAGCCTTATTATAGAAACTTATCTCCAGAAGTGTTTCATCTCTCAGGCTTAAATCTGAGGAAGTACTTTCTAGAAGTACATCCATTTCATCAAATTTATCAGCCAAATTCCATTGGAATAAAACAGTTTGATGGCCCATGGAGTTCATAGTATAATGATACCATTAGATCAAGGAGTCTTTTTTTTTTTTTAAAGGTAAATAACTTTTTTTCCTGCTTCCTTTCTTCCCTTTGCTTACTACCCTTACCCCATTCCCCCCAAAGCACATTTTGGATGGGAGTTTAATTTATGATTCAGTGAAATATTATATACTTAATGTATGTTAAATTAATGTGTTAACTGTTCTTATTTTCCTATTTTTAATACCCCATTAGGATCTCTCTTTCCCCATCATGGTACATTTGAAGTAATAAAGAATACAGATATTGATCTGGATAAGAAGATACCTGAAGATTACTGTCCCCTTGATGTTCAAATTCCTAGCGATTTAGAGGGGTCTGCCTATATCAAGGTATTTGTCAAGTACTTTAAGTAATTTCTTATTACTTAGCCCAGAAGTTAATTTGCTAACACCTTTTCATGTTTTTATTGTCCCATAGGTTTCAATTCAGAAACAGGCTCCAGACATAGGTGATCTGGGCACAGTCAACCTCTTCAAACGACCTTTGCCCAAATCCAAACCAGGTGTAGTTATGTTCTGCCCTCCAACTTCTCGTTCTGTCTGAGCTTACATTCCCAAATAAACTGATGATAAATGTAGAGGCGAAAATAGGTACTTTGGAGTAAGAACAATTGGAAATTTATTATTTATAATCTGTTCAGTAACCATTAGTGAATAGCTGTGCAGTCTTTTTTTTTAAGATTGAACTTTTTCACCAGTTTTCTCTGTGTAAAAGAAAGGAAAATTTTTGTGTTTTGGAAAGGATATGCTCTAATTATAATGTTTTCTGAACTTCCGTTATATGTATCCAGATCGTCATTTAAGCGAATTCATACATAATATAGTTAGATAATTGATATATACATATGTCCCCTGTCTTTCAGGTTCCCCACATTGGCAGACGAAATTAGAAGCAGCACAAAACGTTCTCTTGTGTAAAGAAATTTTTGCACAGCTCTCTCGGGAAGCTGTTCAAATTAAGTCACAGATCCCTCACATTGTGGTGAAAAACCAGATTATCTCTCAGCCCTTTCCAAGTAAGAGCAGCCAACCCTTTCGAGTGTATAAACAGGACTTTGTGGTTTGGGGAACAGAACAGAGGGGTTAACTACATATTTGGCTGTGTTGGAACAGTAAGAGCAAAGAGGTGGCCTGCTATCCATAATGGTAGCTCATAAAGCATGCAGGGCAAACCACATTGCTAATTCCATCCTGTGTCCTAAGTAGTGTAAGTGCTGGATTTTAAACAGTATATATTAAACATTTGTACTAGCAGTGCTGTTACTTGGCAGCCGTAGCTTTGAGGTGTCTGTGCTAACACCATTTGTGGAAGATTTTTCAGGGACCCTATCTTACTGTCTAAATGAGATGTTAGCAGTTATTGAATACCCATAATACTCCTAAATTTGTGGAAATTGGGATTTTAATTATATTACTCTAGAGCAGTCAGACCTGCCTTGGAGATCAGTCTGTAGTTAGCTGTGCTCTTGTTTTTTATGTAAATTCTGAGATGCATCTTCTTGGGTCTTGTCAAAGGAATGGGTTTTTAGAAGTGAAAAATTCCATCCTGGTTTTCATGGCAGCAAGGAAGAGTATCTGTCTTCTCATCAGTAAGACCAGATACCAGCTCTGTGTTTTTTTGTTTTTCTCAAAAATGGTGTTGTGTTTTGTTTTGCTTTCTTTAAAAGGCAAGAAGAAACTAATTAGTTAATATACAGCTTCTGTTCACCTGTCTTTAACCACATCTTAAGGTCAATTTGAATTGTTAAAATAAGTAATAGTTTGTTATACTCATGAATAGTCATTTTGGTCTGAAAATGTTAATCATGAAGCCTGATCTTCAGGTTTAGAATGGATCTTTTGAGAATGGGCTCTGATTATACTTTAGGAAGACAGTTGTGCTTGTCCATGTCTTAGGTGATTTGCATCTGTTCTACTTCTTTTTATAAATAGGCTTGCAGTTATTGATTTCTTTATGCCATTCCTCAAATGATAAGAAATCCCAAAAATCTGCTACTGAGAAGCAAAGTCCGGAGGACCATCTTTATGTCTTAGAGCATAATTTGCATCTACTAATTAGAGAGGTAATGAGTGAAATGTTTCTTCTTGCATTGTAGTAAGCATATCCAGTGCAGTGAATGTGTACAAGCTCCTCTCTGTGACATTCAGTGTCTGTGATGTGAAAGATCTTTGCTCTGTGCTGGGAGAATACACAGGTCATCAGGATTATCAGTCTCTGTTCCCAAGCATAGCTTATAGTGGTAGAAATATACCGGAAGTTATATACAGGCACGTAAGAAAAGCATGCAGGGTGCAGAGGGAAGAGTGATTCTGATTGTGTGATGGGGAAGATGTCTTGCCAGAGCCTGTAAACAGGATAATCAAGTTATTTCAGGACATATTCTGCTTACAGGTTGTCTAGAACTGTGTTTCCAGAGTGCTGGTTCACAGTTCAGGCTAATTTCAAAAGAATCCCCTGAGAAACTTAATAGAAGTATGTATTCCAGCCTCCCCTGTTTTTAATATGTAAGTATTAGTTGTTTTTGAAAATAATTTTTTTTTTTAATTTGTAACTTTATGGTGACAGATGTTAGTTAGACTTGGGATGAATCATTTTACCATATATACAAACATCAAATCATGATGTTGTGTGCCTTAAACCAATATAAGTCAATTATACTTCAATAAAAAAATTAATAAAAAATGGCTGTTTTTGTTACAGTTTCATAAACAGACCTTGAGTTCCATCATGATGCCTCATCCAGCAAGTGCACCTTTTGGTCACAAGAGAATGAGACTTTCAGGTCCTCAAGCTTTCGATAAGAATGAAATCAGTTCACTACAATCCAGTGAAGGGCTTCTGGAGAAAATAATTAAACAAGCAAAGCATATTTTCCTGAGGAGCAGGTAAGGATGAACAAAGTAACTGGTTTTCTTGGAAAAGAAAACCCTTTATTAGTGACCTCGTACACATTAGTTTTGGCGTGTGCTAACCTTCTTTCCCAGGATGGCTGCAGGGTGAGCGTTTACAGCTGGGGATGGTCCTGTCAGGTTTGGGGAAGACTTAGCTCCAGGGCCCATGTCACCTTCCAGATGGTTTCTAACACTGGCTACAGTTTTGAAAGACACCTCACTAGGAATGTGCCCTAGAACTCCTCACCTTCTTCAGTGACCCATCCACCAGAAACTTGTTCCTTAACTGATTTTAATCTTTTCTTGAAGCTTTCCGTATTTTTTGGCTGATCCACTTTTTAAGACTTTAGAAGGCACTTTCCCATATGTTGACTTATCTAGCTCTTCTTCTCTGGCGTAGGTGGTGTGCGCCCGTTTTCACTGATGGGAAGGTTGAAGCCTAGAGAAGTGTAGCTCGCTCAAAGTTAGACAGCTGAAGAGTAGCACAATCAGGCAGTACGCCCAGGTCTGTGTAGCTCCGAAGCTCATGCTCAGCTCATGCTCAGCTCGCTTCTGTACACATTATTTACAAAAGAACTTAGCATGATTGGACCTCAGTGTATCTTTTTCAAGTGCTAGAGGTGCTCTTGTATTTTATTTTTGGTCCTTGGTGAAGAGGGCTGTTTGTACTTCTTTCAGAATTTTCAAGTGTGGGCTCACTCTGCTCTGGGTGATAGTTTATTTTTGATTTTCATTTTTTCCTGCTAACGCAAGTCATGGTCTTAATGGCACATTAGTTTGTAGTCTTTGAGTGGAAACTTACGTCTGCAGCTTTTAGTAAAATGAATTAGGAAGACATGTTAGTGAAGAGAGCATGATGCATTTGGGGAAAAAAATGTGTCTAAGCCAGGGCTCAGTCACCTGCTAACTAACTTCGGTTTCCATGTCTTTGGCCCTCCACCTATTTCTCTGTCAATTAGGGATACAGGAGTCTGGTCTTAGGATCAAATTAAATAATGTATGCAGAAGTTCCTTATAAATAATCAAATATGGTAGGTTACTATTGTTACTTTCACTTGTGCATTTCAATTATAGAAACCTTTAACCAAAAGTCAGGGGCATGGAAGTAGCTATTTTTAGAACCATTATACATTTCAGAGTATTAGTTACAGTCTTGGAAGCAGCAAAGCTTGTAAAATGTTCCCGTTTTCCCCAGTTATGAAAATAATGTTCCAGTGTATCAGCCTCATCTGTATAAATAGCGTACACAGCAAGACCAACTATTAACATGCTCGTGTGTTTTGATGTATGTGTGCCAGGGTGTATCTTTAAAAAAAAAAAAAATCTGGATTTATAAAATTTTATGTCCTGCCTTCACTTAATATTGTAAATTTTTTTCATCTTTCACTAGATGTTTTTCAGAGATACTTTAATAGCTGTGTAATATCCCATTATGTGAATATTCCCTGATTTCTTTTATCAATTCTCAATTGCCAGATAGTTTTTATTCCAGTTTGTTGAAACCTAATACTAAGATGAGCGCTCTCCTATACATATCTGTCTGCTGTAGGAATTTCTGAAGCGCTGTCAAGGAAACAAGTCACGGGGAAAAGGAAAAGTTAAGGGGTTGAAAGAAACCAGTACCAGAGCAGATGCAGTAAAAGCGCAAATCCCAAGCCCGTTTATGTAAATGCTCCTTGTCCTCAGTGGCTGTTTGCATTTCTTCTGGCCTTTTCCTTCTCTTCCCAATCAAGTGCTAGAATCAGAGAATTGGAAACCGAGGACCTCCAATAGTTTGGTTAACTTTCACGATTTATGCTTTTTCTGGGTAGTGGCTGTTGATTAGTGTGTATAAAAAGGAAGGATTCCTGGCTCTAGGGTTACACTCCCAGGTTTTTGGCTCTGGTAGGCTACCGGTTTTGTGCCCCAGCTCACGGGTGGGTAGCCTTAGGCAAATTACTAAGCATTGCTAGACTGAAAAGTAGGGGTAATAATGGTATGTATTTGACAGGGTTGTTAATGAGATGAAACGATAGCACTCATGAAAGCACTTATTCCAGTCTTTGGTGCATAATGAGGACTTGAATCCTCTCTCATGTGTACATATCATATTTATCTTTCTTAGCGTGTAAAGTTTTCGTTGTGCAGAAAGTCTCTTTGGCTTCTCAGGAAAATGGTTGTCATTCCGTGACAGTAATGGGTCTCAGCTGTGGGCGTGTCCCATGTTACTGGGGACCAAGGACTGCCATCTGTGAGTGATTTATATTCTTTTCAGTGCTGAGGTTTGTACCCGGAAAGTACCCTTCTTCCTTGTGTCCCGACAAGCTTTCCTGAGAAAACAAATGGGAGTTCAGAGGCAATAAGCCTGTGCGTGAGCGTGTGTCATAGTGGGGCGCCGGGCACCCGCACGCCGGGCGGCCTGAGGAGGCTCTTGTCACCTCATCTGACCCTTTTTAAGAAAAGTCTGCTTTTCAGATGTGGTCCTTCCAAAAAGTAGTCCTCTCATTTTCACATAGCCATAACGTTAATAAGTGATTTATAATCTTACTCTTTTATATGATGACTTTTTAAAAAATGTCGACTTCTTTTCTTTAAAAGAACTGCTGCGACCATTGACAGCTTAGCAAGTCGCATTGAGGACCCTCAGATACAGGCTCACTGGTCAAATATTAATGATGTTTATGAATCTAGTGTGAAGGTTTTAATCACATCACAAGGTTATGAACAGATATGCAAGTAAGTATCAAAAATAAGTTATTCATTTAAAATGTTAAGTTGCTTTTTATGTGTTGATGTTTGTTGAGTGACTACATAGAGATTTTTGGATTTTATTTGCTACAGTGGCATAACATTCAGGTAAATGACATCAACTGTAGAGTGTGAGGATGAGAGGTAAGAAGGTCTGAAATAGTCTCCGTTAGGTGAATGTGACGTGTTTGAGTTGTGGTGAAAAAAAAAAAAAATGAACCTCCTCATTGAGGGAGAGGCTACCCTACCTCAGACTGATCTGCTTCAGTTGCTGCCTGGAGGCTGTGGTGGTGAGTCTGGGCCATTTGTATTAGAGCCTATACTCTCCATATTGTGCCTGAAACAGCCTAAGTTTTGTAGCTCTCTCATGGCGTGGGGCTAAACTTAGTCGAATCCAGTTCATGATTATGCCCTTAAAATGGGGCTGAGAGCTCTGTCCATCAAGAGGGTGAAATGAATTTTGACCCCACTGTTCACAGAGAAGCATTCTTCCTGATTTACATCCACAAATCACAAGCTAATATACAGAGAACAAATTGGTGGTTGCCAGAGGTGGTGGGGGAGGGGATAGGTAGGAGGGGCAAAATGGGTAAAGGTGTTCCAAAGGTACAAACTTCCAGTTATAACATACAAGTTCTGGGATGCAATGTACAGCATGGTGACTACAGTTAATAATACTGTGTTGTATATTTGAAAGTAGCTAAGAGAGTAGATCTTAAAAGTTCTTATCACAGGAAGAAAAATGGGTAGCATGTGAGGTGATGGGTATTAACTGGACATACTGTGATGATCATTTCACAATATATACACTTACCAAATCATTATGCTGTACACCTTAAACTAATCGATGATATATGTCAGTTATATCTCAATAAAACTGGAGGGAATAAACGAAGTTAATAAAATTAGCAAGTAGCCATGAAAGGCATTTTTGGCCTCCATTTGAGCCTCGTTGAAATTTGACAACTGGCAGGATATAGTCGAGTGCCCTTCCCCAGGTCAGTGTGAGTGAGCCCCTAGCAAACATTTATCAAGGTCCATGAGTGCCTGTTATTTTTCAAACTTTAGTTGCTTATTTCAGGCAGACCTAACTAGCCACAGTGGTCTCTCCAGTGAGCAAAACACACTAGGAGCAAAATCACCACTCTCAGGTGTAGGGGAGTATAATATCCTTAAATTGCTCTTTTTTAATATCAAGGCTTTAATTCACTTTTTTAAAAGCAAAAAATAGTCAATGAGCATGATTTAAAAGATTGAATATAGAAGATAAAAGAATATGCAATGGAAATCAGTCTTGCAGCTTCCAGGGAAAGATGGTGAGGTGAAGGTTGATCATGGTTTTCTGCCCCATACCTAAAGAAACAAGAAAATAATTGGGGTGACTTGGGGTGTGGTGGGAGAGTAGCTGTTGAGTAAGATAAAACAAGTTTGGCATGTATTTTAACTGTTACGGCTGGGTGATGGTGCCATTGACTTTCATGATAATATTCTTATATATATTACTATATATACAGAATCTATAGTACTATATACTTGTGTTTGTGTTTAAAAATGTCCATAATAAAATGTTAAGAGAAAGAGTGAGCACAAAGGAGTGGAAAAAAAAATATATCAGCATTAAGTTATTCACATTTAGAACTAAGACCAAACAAATGTGAGGTTATGGTTACAGGACCCAGGGGTTTCTTCGGTGAAGAAGAGTTAGTGATAAACGTAGCCTTGATAGCATCAGGAGGGAAAGGAAGTGGTAGAATACCCCCCCTTTCCTCATCCTTTATAGCTGGGGTCAACTTATGCTACTTAAAGTTGAAAGTAATTCTCTCAGAACTTCCCAGGAGCAAGCATTTCCTTTCCTTTCCCTTTCCTTTCCAGTTGAGAGCGAGACTGAGAGAGCATGAGCCAGGGGAGGGGGGAGCAGAGGCAGAGGGAGAAGCAGACTCCCCGCAGAAGGACTGCCCGAGAAGAGGAGCAGTGGATTGCGGTGGTTGGCTGCAAAGCTGTGCTTCCTCGCGTGCAGCCTTCTGAGCAGACTGGTGCTCAGTATGGCCTGGGGGAGTCGGGTGGGAGTCTGATGGTTAGGTTGAACCCAAGAAAACCCCTCTTCCCTGTGGGTGTTAGCACAGGTTATCCAAATTGGTATTTTCTGTTTCTTTGATGTTAAGGTTTAATGTTTGCGGCACTGTATAAGGTAATTTTGAACATTTCTGATTTTTAGTATGTGTGTCTATAAAGGTCCATCCAGCTGCAGTTGAATATCGGAGTTGAGCAGATCCGAGTTGTACACAGAGATGGAAGAGTGATTACACTGTCCCATCAGGAGCAGGAGCTCCAGGATTTCCTTCTGTCCCAGGTAAGTGTTGCAGATGTCAAGTCCTGAGCCTCTTCCTCTAGTAACTGCTTAAAGAACAAAGTGAGTAAGAAGTAGTTCCAGTATATTAAGTTATAAAAAGAAAGCCAGTTTTTTCTGCCATTTATTTAATTTCTAGTGCACATTTTACAACTTACGGGTTAACTGAAAATGTTGATAAACTGTCCTAGATTTATTTCCAGTTAGTTTGTGTTTAAGATGAAGGACCAGGGGCGCCTGGGTGGCTCAGTTGGTTAAGCGACTGCCTTCGGCTCAGGTCATGATCCATCGAGTCCCACATCAGGCTCCTAGCTCGGCAGGGAGTCTGCTTCTCCCTCTGACCCTCCTCCCCTCATGCTCTCTCTCTCTCTCATTCTCTCTCTCAAATAAATAAATAAAATCTTAAAAAAAAAAATAAGATGAAGGACCAGCTCTGGGATTACAAACTTTTTATTTCTCATGTTTGTCAAGGTTTACAACCCCTTTGGGACCACATAAAAGTAAAGAAATATTAACCCCAGAAAACCAGGGAAGGGGAGATCCGATAGAAAACCATAATAGTGGAATATTCTACTTAAGCCCTAAGAAAGAGTTCTTCAATATTATGGGACAGCATGGAAAGTGCTGGGTTCTAAACGTTCCAGTTCCACTTTGTGACACTGGACAAATTTCTGGACCTCTCTTTCTTGTTCTATAAAATTAAGAACAGTATTTTTCCTGTGTTCTTCATGGAGTTATGATCCAATAAAAAACGGAGTTGTGGGAGAAAGAATAGGTTTAGAAATGCTAATATGCCTTTCACAAAATACAGATTTATCTTTCACATAAAATTTTTTTAAAAAAATACTGATGCTCTCCATCCTAGAAGCAATAATCTTTTATACTGACTTGCTTCTTTGGTGCCAAGTAAATAAAATGCGTTTGTGAGGTATGGCAGCTCTTGGTTGATTACATCTAAAATGACTTTGGTTACCTTAAGCATACATAGAAATATATTGGAAGGCTGGTGGGAATCGATGGGAAGGCTTGCAGACCCTGATGCTCCTGCCTTTCTCACTAGTGGCAGAATGCACTCCCCAGTATATCAGTCCGGATCTTAACAGGAAGTAGGTGGCACGCTCAGTCATTTTACTAAGGATTTACAAAAGTGTGGGTGTTGGGGGCACCTGGGTGGCTCAGTCGCTAAGCATCTGCCTTCGGCTCAGGTCATGATCCCAGGGTCCTGGGATCAAGCCCCGCATCGGGCTCCCTGCTCAGCAGGAAGCCTGCTTCTCCCTCTCCCACTCCCCCTGCTTGTGTTCCCTCTCTTGCTGTGTCTCTCTCTGTCAAATAAATAAATAAAATTAAAAAAAAAAAAAAAAAAAAAAAGTGTGGGTGTTGGAGAACACCAGGGAGCATGGTAACCTAGTGCTAGTAATAACCAGGTAACCAGGCCTGGGGAGCTTAGTGGTCACCAGTCCTAGGCCAGAGAGATAAGGGGAGGGCTTATGGGTACCCTGAAGGAGAGAGTCCTGTGGAACAGGCCACTTGGAGAAAACCAGTTGCCTTCTGTCACAGGATACAACCTCACAGGGGAGCGTACCGGGCGAATAAATGCCCCGACCTTACTTTCCTCCTCGCCATCCTTCTGGCTCCCATTACGTGGGTGGCTCCCGTTATCTGAACCCCACCCAGAGCCAGATGATGGAACCATCTGGGTGATCCTCCCTGGGCCGAGTAGGATGGCGAGTGGATTTGGAAGATATCCACCCCCTGCTACTTTGGATGTTGCTCCACATCTGGTGATCTAGGTGGGAGTCTCCACTTGGCCAAGTTTAGGTCCTGTTGCTGTGCTCCAGCCCAGTGGACAGGGAAGACGAGTCTCAGGCTATTTTAGCCTCTGCAGTGGAAGGTGGGATCCTCCCGCCAGTAGTCACAGAGGAGGATTCCTGTGCGAGGCAGTGAGCACCCCAAGGAAAGTTTACAATCATGATGTCAGGTTTACTGCAAAGTAAATCTCCATGGCGATTATGTGTAAAGTTGCCTTTTTCATTTACAGATGTCACAGCATCAGGTGCATGCAGTTCAGCAGCTCGCCAAGGTCATGGGCTGGCAGGTGCTCAGCTTCAGTAATCATGTGGGACTTGGGCCCATAGAGAGCATTGGCAACGCGTCCGCCATCACCGTGGCCTCCCCGAGCGGCGACTATGCTATATCAGGTACGGGCTGCTGCCCCGAATGGGAGGAGATCTCCGGGGTTTGGCCTCAGTGCTCACCTCTACTAGTCCGACGTGCTTCGGTCATTTCTCTCTGCAGTGAGTTCATAGAGGAGGTACACTGAACGTTTATCTGATCACGGCTCTTACTCAGAGCAACAGATTATTAATTCTTTCTAGCGATCATAAAAAAGGTTTTGTTTGGTGACACATTTTCCTAAGAGCTCTGAAAACTTCTTTCATCATTGTTCCCTGCAGTTCAGAACCTTTGAGGATAAATGCTTTTGGAAAAAGTACTGCTCAAACAGGCCAGAGTCACATCCGATCCCAAAGATGTAAAGGGATGGAGCAGAGAGGAGAGGTGATTTTTAAGCACCCATTCTGACTAGGGCACTTTAATAAACACACGTATTATCTAGTTGAAAATGATACCTAGTTGAAAATGAAAACTTAAGGCTTTAGTGTGGTCTTTTCTAATACCTGCTCTAAATATTTGAAAGCATAATTAGAAAATTTTCCCCACAGAATCATAGCTTGTGAATCTGCAGGCTTGGTCATTGCTAGGTCTTTACTGATAAGAGTTTTAAAATGCCCATTTCTTCTTTGCTGAGTGATGAAGCCTCATTAAAACCTGAAGTTCTTAATTCAGAATAATCTTGTCTTCGTCTCTCCCAGTCCTGATTCCAAATGTTTGAGTTTCATTATATATTAGGTGTGTATCAAATGTTATTTAGAAAAAAATAAATTGGTTTTCTGAAAATAGATAGGACATTTGACTTTCCTAAGCCAGAATTCATCTTGCCGCATTTTTATGGTACAAACAGTAATTCATGAATATTTATACCATGTAAATAAGCAAGCTTTTTGGGTTTTGGGGGGAGGGCGGTTAGCATATTAAAAGTGACAAGCACTTTTATTTTTTTTTTATTATTTTTTAAAATTTTATTATGTTATGTTAGTCACCATACATCATTGGTTTTTGATGTGGTGATCCACGATCCATTGTTTTCGTATAACACCCAGTGCTCCATGCAGAACGTGCCCTCCTTAATACCCATCACCGGGCTAACCAATCCCCCCTCCCCGCTACCCTCTAAAACCCTGTTTGTTTCTCAGAGTCCATAGTCTCTCATGGTTCATCTCTCCCTCCAATTCCACCCCCCCCATTTTTCCCTTCCTTCTCCTAATGTCCTCCATGCTATAACTTATGTTCCACAAATAAGTGAAACCATATGATAATTGACTTTCTCTGCTTGACTTATTTCACTTAGCATAATCTCCCCCAGTCCCATCCATTTGATGTAAAAGTTGGGTATTCATCCTTTCTGATGGCTGAGTAATATTCCATTGTATATATGGACCACATCTTCTTTATCCATTCATCTGTTGAAGGGCATCTCGGCTCTTTCCACAGTTTGGCTATTGCAGACATTGCTGCTATGAACATTGGGGTGCATATGGCCCTTCTTTTCACTACATCTGTGTCTTTGGGGTAAATACCCAGTAGTGCAATTGCTGGGTCATAGGGTAGCTCTATTTTTAAATTTTTGAGGCACCTCCACACTGTTTTCCAAAGTGGCTGTACCAACTTGCATTCCCACCAACAGTTTAAGAGGGTTCCCCTTTCTCCACAACCTCTCCAACATTTGTTGTTTCTTTCCCTGTCCATTTTTGCCATTCTAACTCGTGTAAGGTGGTATCTCAATGTGGTTTTGATTTGGATTTCCCTGATGGCTAATGATGATGAACACTTTTTCATGTGTCTGTTAGCCATTTGTATGTCTTCTTCAGAGAAGTGTCTTTTCATATCTTCTGCCCACTTTTTGGCTTATTTGTTTTTTGGGTGTTGAGTTTGAGAAGTTCTTTATAGATCTTGGATACCAGCTCTTTATCTGTAGTGTCATTTGCAAATATCTTCTCCCATTCTGTGGGTTGCCTCTTTGTTTTGTTGACTGTTTCCTTTGCTGTGCAGAAGCTTTTTATCTTGATGAAGTCCCAAAAGTTCATTTTTGCTTTTGTTTCACTAGCTTTTGGAGATGTATCTTGAAAGAAGTTGCTGTGGGCGATGTCAAAGAGGTTACTGCCTATGTTGTCCTCTAGGATTTTGATGGATTCCTGTCTCACATTGAGGTCTTTCATCCACTTTGAGTTTATCTTTGTGAATGGTGTTAGAGAATGGTCGAGTTTCATTCTTCTGCAGGTGGCTGTCCAATCTTCCCAGCACCATTTATTGAAGAGACTTTTTTCCATTGCATGTTTTTTCCTGCTTTGTCAAAGATTATATGACCATGGAGTTGAGGGTCCATATCTGGGTTCTCTATTCTGTTCCATTGGTCTATATGTCTGTTTTTGTGCCAGTACCATGCTGTCTTGGTGATCACAGCTTTGTAATATAGCTTGAAATCAGGCAACGTGATGCCCCCAGCTTTGTTTTTCTTTTTCAACATCTCCTTGGCGATTTGGGGTCTTTTCTGATTCCATACAAATTTTAGGATTGTTTGTTCCAGCACTTTGAAAAATGTCATTGGAATTTTGATTGGGATGGCATTGAAGGTATAGATGGCTCTGGGCAGCATAGACATTTTAACAATGTTTATTCTTCCGATCCATGAGCATGGAATATTTTTCCATCTTTTTGTGTCTTCTTCAATTTCTTTCATGAGTGTTTTGTAGTTCCTAGAGTATAGATCATTTACCTCTTTGGTTAGGTTTATTCCAAGGTATCTTACGGTTTTTGGTGCTATTGTAAATGGAATCGTTTCCCTAATTTCTCTTTCTACAGTTGCGTTGTTAGTGTATAAGAAAGCAACTGATTTCTGTGCATTGATTTTGTATCCTACCACATTACTGAATTGCTGGATGAGTTCTAGTAATTTGGGGGTGGAGTCTTTTGGGTTTTCCACATAAAGTATCATGTCGTCTGCGAAAAGAGAGAGTTTGACTTCTTCTTTGCCAATTTGAATACCTTTTATTTCTTTTTGTTGTCTGATTGCTGTTGCTAGGACTTCTAGTACTATGTTGAACAACAGTGGTGAGAGTGGGCACCCTTGACGTGTTCCTGATCTTAAGGGAAAGGCTCTCAGCTTTTCCCCATTGAGGATGATATTCACTGTGGGTTTTTCATAGATGGATTTTATGAACTTGAGGAATGTTCCCTCTATCCCTATACTCTGAAGAGTTTTAATCAGGAAAGGATGTTGTATTTTGTCAAATGCTTTTTCTGCATCAATTGAGAGGACCATATGGTTCTCCCTTCTCTTATTAATGTGTTCTATCACATTGATTGATTGGCGAATGTTGAACCACCCTTGCATCCTGGGGATAAATCCCACTCGGTCGTGGTGGATGATCCTTTTAATGTATTGTTGGATCCTATTAGCTAGGATTTTGTTGAGGATTTTGGAATCCATATTCATCAGGGATATCGGTCTGAAATTCTCCTTTTTGATGGGGTCTTTGCCTGGTTTGGGGATTAAGGTAATGCTGGCCTCATAGAATGAGTTTGGAAGTTTTCCTTCTGTTTCTATTTTTGAAACAGCTTCAGTAGAATAGGTATTATTTCTTCTTTGAATGTTTGGTAGAATTCCCCAGGGAATCCATCAGGCCCTGGACTCTTGTTTTTTGGGAGGTTTTTGATCACTGCTTCAATCTCGTTACTGGTTATTGGCCTATTCAGGTTAATTTCTTCCTGTTTCAGTCTTGGCAGCTTATAGGTTTCCAGGAAGGCCTCCATTTCATCCAGATTGCTCAGTTTATTGGCATATAGTTGTTAATAATTTCTAATAATTGTTTCTATTTCCTTGGTGTTAGTCGTGATCTCTCCCCTTTCATTCATAATTTTATTAATTTGGGTCCTTTCTCTTTTCTTTTAGATAAGTCTGGCCAGTGGTTTATCGATCTTATTAATTCTTTCAAAGAACCAACTTCTAGTTTCGTTGATCTCATCTACTGTGTTTCTGGTTTCTAATTCATTGATTTCTGCTCTAATTTTAATTATTTCTCTTCTAATGCGTGGCTTAGGCGTCGTTTGTTGCTTTTTCTCTAGTTCTTTAAGGTGTAGAGTTAGTTGGTGAATTCGGGATTTTTCTATTTTTTTGAGTGAGGCTTGGATGGCTATGTATTTCCCCCTTAGGACCGCCTTTGCAGTATCCCATAGGTTTTGGACCGATGTGTTTTCGTTCTCATTGATTTCCATGAATTGTTTAAGTTCTTCTTTGATTTCCTGGTTGACCCAAACATTCTTGAGCAGAGTGGTCTTTAGCTTCCAAGTGTTTGAATTTCTGCCAAATTTTTTCTTGTGATTGAGTTCCAGTTTTAAAGCATTGTGGTCTGAGAATATGCAGGGAATAATCTCAGTCTTTTGGTATCGGTTGAGACCTGATGACAAGCACTTTTAAACAAGAGATTTCAAGTTGGTAGACAAGGTTTTTGTATTCATGGTAGAATGAAAGTTGTGGGACCCTTGTTTTCTAGTTTGGAAATTGACTATTAATATTTTGGTTTTGCTCCACAGTTCGTAATGGCCCTGAAAGTGGCAGCAAGATCATGGTTCAGTTTCCCCGTAACCAGTGTAAAGATCTTCCAAAAAGTGATGTTTTACAAGATAGCAAATGGAATCATCTTCGCGGACCATTCAAAGAAGTTCAGTGGAATAAAATGGAAGGTCGAAACTTTGTTTATAAAATGGAGCTGCTTATGTCTGCACTTAGCCCTTGCCTACTATGAGTTTTGTTTCCAGAACAGCTTCTAGATTATTTTTTTCCAGAGAAGTTTCCAGAAACTGACTTGAGATGATGAACTATAAGCACAAGGAAGAGAAATTTTCCAAAGAAGTATTGTTTAAAAAAAAAAAAAAATTAGCAAATGTTTACCTAGCATTTTGAAACCTTTCACTTTATAAGTGCCAAGTGCTTGAAATGCAGATGCTTATGTACAGTTACAGGGTATGTAGTATGGGGAGATGCAAAACAACTTTTTTTATGCAGTTGAAATGTTACTAATTTATGGGTTTGAATTCAACTTTTTTAAATATTCCTTTGATGTTGACATCAAATAAAGCATATGGTTAAAAATTCCAGATATTCTCTGAACTCTTAAGAACCTTTAATCAACGTGTCTCATTCCACTATTTGTTAAAAAGATTGCGTAAGAATGTTTGAACACGCGTGAGTCAGCATTCCTACAGGAGTGCACTCACCACGTAAGCCAGTGGAACAGAGGACGCGCCTGCAGGGGGAGCCCCTCCTCCTAGAGCTGCCAACGTGGGCACTTGTCTCAGCAAATCAAGTATCTCACTGTCTTATGTATGCCCGGGTCTGACCGAAACAGGTCAGAGCTGTTTGAGAGCTTCCTAGAAGGTGCCAGCTGAAGGCCTGAGGGCAGAATGTATCTCTGGGGCTTCCTCGGGTCCCCTTTTGGTCTCTTCCTCCCCGTGAATGACCTCTGTCCATTCGGACCAGATGTGCTTACACCTCGCCCCACCTGCCCCTGCCTCCCCCCAAGAGCTCTGGACTCCTCTTCCAGTGAAAGGCTTGTCTTTACTCCATCGGCGTTCTTTCCTGAGGGGAAAATACTGATGGATCAGTGAATTGATTACGTTTTACAAATAACATGTTTCAACTTCCTGGAACTAGTCCCCAATCCCAAAATGTGCCCAAGGAACTTCCCTCCATAAGAGACTTAGGTTGATATGGGGTCTTTTGGAACCACTATAATACATAAGTTAGTGTTTTCCTGATGAGAAAGGCTTTCAATTTTTAAGAGACCCTTTTAATCATTCATAAGATGACTGTGAAGTAACTTTAAAAGGTTTCTGTATTTCTCCCTTTTTCTTTTAAAAGAAAAATGGAGCTTGTAAGCCCTCAAATACCATAACATCTTTGTGTTTGTTTGCTTTTTTGTCCTCTTGATCAAGATACTGCATCTTTCTTTCCATGGAAATTTTTAAAAAATTGGTCTGAATCTAAATTATAAATCTGTATAAATCTTTCCATGGTGGCCCACAGAAGTTGCCTTAGCTAATTATCCTAAGCCCGTCTGTACAGCTCTACTCCCACGAGGAGCCGTAGGTGATTCTGAAGGCTCACATACTAATACAGCAAATCTCAAAGGACTTCTGCCAGAGGACTAGTTATTTTAATTTCCGTCCACTGTAGGTTGATACTTCAGTAAAGATAATTAGAAAAATTAAATTTTAAAGATACCAAATAAAAGCCCTCTCCTTTTATTATGATAGACATAAGATGGCTATCAAACAAACATTTCTGAATGCTTTGTTGTCCGTCGTCATGAGCCGGTACAACAGGACCCCGCTGAGTGGAGCGGAGAGCGCACACACAGATAGGACCACCTCTTCTCTTAAACTTCATTTGAGGAGAGTGGAACAGTTGAAGACTGACCCCATCTTCATATGCCTTCCTATCCCCATTATTTTAAATCACCAGGTAGGGACTAGCCATCACCCACTATGGAAACTGAGGTAAAGGCGGGGGAGGGACGGGAAATGGCAGGTCTTGGGCCTTGCGTTGATCTACTGATTTACATTTTCCAGCTTAGTGTGGCAACGTGAAGGACCTGGCGCCGGAAGGAGGCGCTGCGAAACTTCGGAGACCAGTTAGAGAAAACCAGTTAGTCCCTCCCGCTGTGTTCACAGGCTGGCAGGAGCTGTGCTCAGACGCTGGTTCTGCCTCTGCTCAGCTGTATCCATTCGGCAAGCCTGCCCTCTTGGAGCCCGTTCCCTTAGGTGTACAACAAGGGCAAGGACGCCCCTGCTCACCTCAGTGATGGTTCAGAGGCCTCAGGATGGTTGGTAGTGGGCATGAATTCTGAAGGGCTGTGCGGCTGTAAGACATCAAATGCCTGTTTTCTAAAAGTCAAGCGTTTTGGACTTTGGTAAGCAGTTAAGACGCCAGCTTTATTTTTACTTATCAGTAGGAGAAAGCATTTTAGAACGTCCTGCATCGTTCAGATTCACGGATGGTAAAGACAGTGAGTGCATCTGGGGCCAGGAAGGTTGTTGTTTTCTCCAGCTCATTTTGAAAGCCATGCTCCGTGGTCAGTCTCTTTCCATACCTTTGTTCTTCACTTCCTACTCCAGTTCTTCGCGGCCTTACGTACTTGGGGCCAAAGGCTCTTTGAATCTCACTTTAGGATGGGAACTGACATAATAGACTGTTCATCCCTGAGAAACCCTGTGTCTGAAATGGCAAGCACTGGGACGTGAGTGCTACTTAGACGCTGTCAGTGACCAGAGCTTGGTCTTTGTTCTAAAGTTTGCTGTTCCTATCTACCAGTCCACTTCTAGAAATTCATCCTGTAGGCATAGTTCACAAAGCACAGATTCACAAAGATTACTGTATAAGGATTAGAGGAGGTCTGCAAAAGTGAAAAATTGAGACCAATCTAAACATCCAGATGAGGAGAAGGACTGCATTATGGTAAAGGAGCCCCAAATACCGGTGCTCATTTTTACTTCTCTAAAAGTTGAGCTCAAATGGCCAAGGAGTTTTTCTGCTCCCAGTATTATGGCTCTCCTTGATTGTGAACCAGGAAAACCTCCATATTATTCTGTATTTGTTTTCCTATTTACCGATCGTAAAACATTTGTTGTAGAACAGACTATATTTGGCTTGAAATGATGGATGAAGAAGATGTTTGAGATAGAAAAGTAGCAGACATGGAACAGGGTAGAGAGCCCAGAAATAATCCCATACTTATATGGTCAATTAATCTATGACAAAGGCAACAAGAACTTATGGGGAAAAGACGGTCTCTTCAATAAAGGGTGTTGGGAAAACTGGACCACTTTCTCACAGGATATGCAAAATTAACTTAAATGGATTAAAGATGTAAATGTGAGACATGAAACCATAAAACTCCTAAAAGAAAACATAGGCCATAATCTCTTGGGATGTCAGCCTTAGCAACATATTTATGGGTATGTCTCCTCAGGCAATGGAAACAAAAGCAAAAATAAACTATTGGGGCTTCATCAAAATAAAAAGCTGTACAGCAAAGGAAACCATCAACAAAACAAAAAGGCAGCCTACTGAAGGTATTTACAAATGATAGAGCCAATAAGGGGTTAATATTCAAAATATATAAAGAATTGATAAAATTCCACATCAAGAAAAAAAAAAAAAAGAAAAAACCTGAAAAATGGGCAGAGGATCTAAATAGCCATTTTTCCAAACAAGAAAAACAGATGGACAGACAATAGACACATGAAAAGATGCTCAACATCACTGATCATCAGGGTAATACATATCAAAACCACAGTGAGATATCACCTCACACCTGTCAGAATGGCTAAAATCAAAAAGACAAGAACTAACAAGTGTTGGTGAGGTTGTGGAGGAAAGGGAGCCTTTGTGCACTGTTGGTGGGAATGCAAACTGGTGGAGCCACTCTGGAAAACAGTATGGAGGTTCCTCAAAAAACTAAAAATAGAAATACCATGTGATCCAGTAATTCCACTGCTGGATATTTACCCAAAGAAAGTGAAAAGATATGTACCCTGTGTTTATTACGGCACTATTTACAATAGCCAAGGTATGAAAGCAACCCAAGTGTCCATCAATAGATGAATGGATAATGAAGATGTGGGAGATTATATGGAGTATTATTCAGCCATAAAAAAGAATGAGATCTTGGCATTTGGGACAACATAGACGGACCCAGAAGGTATAATGCTAAGTGAAATAAGTCAGAGAAATACCATAGGATTTCACTGATGTGGAATCTAAACACAAAGGAACAAACAAACTCTTAAATACAGAGAACTAGTAGTTCCCAGAGGGGAGGTGGGTGGGGGATGGGCGACATAGATAAAGGGGATTAAGAGCTACAAACTTTAGGTTATAAAATAAGTCACAGATTAAAAGTATAGCATAGGGAATACAGTCAATCCCGTAATAACATTATATGGTGACAGATGGTGACTGCACTTACCGGGGTGAGCACTGAGTAACGTATAGAACTGTTGAATCAGTATTGTACACCTGAAACTCCTATAACATTGCATGTTGATTGTACTTCAATTAAAACAGAAACCAATGCTGAGTTAAAAGTGTACACTTCTCTTAGTCTTGGCTATATTTATCTGATTAAAAAAAAAAGATTAATCCTTAAAAAAGACAGAGTAACACACAATCTGAAAAGCTTCCTGATAACTTAGTGAGTACACCAAGTTGCTGAGGCCAGTGGCACAATCTCTTTCACCTAAATCTATTCACCGCTTTTCTTCTGATTCGCTTTACAAGTACTCCCAATCTGAGCCTCTTGGACCCAAAAAAAAGGCAGCAACAGAGAACTATGATCTGTGTTTGCTATTCGACAAAGCCTAAAGGAAATCCTACACTTACCCAACAAAACTTCGCTATCAGATTGCTTTGCCAGAACACCATCAAATTAAAGTGATACCCCTGATTATTTCATTTTGACCAGGAATTGTATTTTTAAAAAATTTTTAAAAGGATTATTTTTCTTAGTAACCTCTACACCCAACATGAGGCTCGAACTCACAACCCCGAGATCAAGAGTTGAATGCTCCTCTGACTGAGCCAGCCAGGCGCCCCGGACCAGGAATTCTAATTGGCACTTTTGTATTGTTGATTAATAAAAACAGGAAATTAAGTTATTATTTAATACATTCATTCTGGTTAGTAAAAAATTCTTGCAAACCAAGGGACCTGAAGGAAAAAGACTTTTAGCATTTTTAGGGCCAGAGCCACCTGCACAGTCACTGGTCTGTTGGATCCAAGGAATTCTACCCACCCATGTGTCCACGTTATAAGGTCAAATCTACAGCGAAAACTTTAGCTTTATTTTACATGAACAATGCTCTTTCTCCCTCCCCGAAACAGTCTCTGATAAGCTTTACCATAAACCCCTCCAATAAGATAAAACATTGACTCTGAAGTCCTGAAAGAGGAAAGGATTGCTAGGAATAGAGCTGAATGCATTAGTTAAGAGGAAGGAACAAGTCTGCCCTAAAAGAATGATCGCTGTAAAAGAAAGATGTATTTTTAGATATCATTTAGAAGAAAAGTTTTCAGTGAACAACCGTAACGTATCGATGCTAGGGATCACACTGTGCAGGCAAGAAGAATGGAGTTTAGGAATAGGTAGAGACATGAAATAATGCCCAAGAAACATGAAGTGAAAACAAGCAAATTGTAGGACAACATGTATAACAGCATCCCATTTGCCTAAAAGGAAAATGGATGGACCATTGTGATGTGTGACTATTGTGTATGCAGAGACCGAGAAGGACAGGTTCATATATGCCTAGGTCTAGAGGGATACTACTGAGGGAGGAAGAACTTTACTTTTGACTTTACATTTAGACTCCAGTATCATTTTGATTTTAATGTTTTTTAAAATGATTTATTCATTTGAGATAAAGAGCAAGCAGGGGGACAGGGAGGGACAAGCAGACTGCACTGAGCGCAGAGCCCGCGGTGGGGCTCCATCACACAACCCTGAGATCATGACCTGAGCCGAAATCAAGAGTGATGCTTAACCGACTGAGCCACCCAGGCGCCCCAGTATCATTTTAATTTTAAAGAAGGATTTCTAGAGGGTGCTGGGTGGTTCTGTCAGTTAAGTGTCTGACTTTGGCTCAGGTCATGATCTCAGGGTCCCGGGACTGAGTCCCACGTGGGGCTCCCTGCTCAGTGGGGAGTCTGCACCCCTGCATGCCCTTGTACTCGCACATGCATGCTCTCTCAAATAAAATCTTTAAAAAATAATAAAGGAGGATTTCTCACCTTTGCAATTAAACCAAGCTAAAACGCCCACCCAATTTTTAAAGGGCCATGGAAGTCGAGCATGGAACAGCACGTAACGGGCTGGAAAGGCACCAGGGCCAAGGGAAGTTGTGTTTGTGGACAGATGCATCAACAGTAGCCACAGGGCTGGCTCCGCTCCCTAAACCAGAGATGTCTCCTGCTTCCTGGCCAGTGGCCACCTGGGCTGGGATAGGAAACCGATGAGAGAGAGGAGGTTCCCCTGCCCCCAGGCCCTGGGGTTTCACAGCAGCCTCCCACCCTGGCCACACACCCAATCGCTCGGTTCTCCCGCGCTGCCTCGCTCCTGAGTGAGCCCAGCGAGCTGTGAGGGCCGCCCCCTGGGGCCTTCCGCCCTCCTTCCATGCCCAAGACACCAGGAAATGAGAAAGTACAGTATATACCTTTTTAATTTCTTAGATCGCAATCTGAGAGGATGTTCTGTTGGCAGAGCATGAACGTTCTGTCCTGCATCTTACCTGCTGTTGAACGAGATGGTAACATGGGCCACATCTTTATTTCAGCCCTTTCCAGAAGCAGAAGGGACTCTATTGAATTACGATTAATATTCTGGAAGTAAAAACTTCGAATTAGGGTTCTGGGAAGACGCAGGGCTGAACGATGGGCTGATTAGGGATTGTTTTTCAGGACTGCTAAAGAATGTTTACAGTTAGAATCAATGTCATTATTCCCTGATCATTTAAAAAACATGCCAGCCCCATGGCAGAGGTCGAGGAGTATGCTTATGCCCACAGCCGATGGAAACCTCCCCCAGGGCCTCTGAGTGCTTGGCAGGAGTGGGCTCACACACAAAGGACCCGGCCTTTATTTCCAGGGTTTATTTCATTCTTTAAAATAATATTTTTTCACAGCTTAAAACATAACTTATAGCTTAACATTTCCAGTGGCTACCCTCTAGAACGTAATATTTTCTTTTTTGGAAAATAGACCAAAAAAAAAAAAAAAACAACTTCAGGCTCTGGAATGAACACTTTCCACAAGAATGTTCAGGATGGAGGGAGCTTTAAAAGTGCAAAATAAAGAAATGGAAAGCCAGGTGGGCTAACTTTTCATGAGTTTTGGGGGGCAGTTTATTTTACATTTGGTTTTGTCAATGGAGGCCTCTCCCTGGGTATGCTTTGCCATTCCTTTTTCAAGATTTTATTTTTAAGTAATCTCTACACCCAACATGGGGCTCGAACTTACAACCCCAAGATCAAGAGTCATGTGCTCTACCTCCTGAGCCAGCCAGGCGCCCCTCCATTTCACCTTTTATTCTGAAGATGACCACCCCTGACTTCTGACAAGCTGAGAAGTTCAGTTCTGGAAAGTAGGGAGTATAAAGGAGGACACACAGACTCCAGCAGCCATCCCGATCCAATCCGTTTCCTGACAGTGGGCCTTCTGTGTGAAAGAAAGAACTGATCAGATGACCCCTGACCCTCTCTTTGTTCTGGTACTCCCACCCTGCTTCCTCGTGGCACTGGGGCCTGGCTCCTCGGACTGCTGCCTGGGGAAAGGACACGTGCGTGTACAGGAAGTGGCCCGAGGCTGAGAATCTTCTCTGTGGCAGGCGCTCCAGCTACCAATCAGTTGTGTGGACCAATTGCTCTCTTGCCTTTTGAATCAAGTAGTGCCTTTCGAGTCCTTTTGGAAGGTCACAGAGCTCCTGTCTGACTGCTCCAGATCTCTCCTTGTAACCTTGGATTATTTAGAGAAAAGCCTCTTACCAACTTCTCCAGGCAACTTCTCATTTGCCACATGGCAAGTAGAACAGATGTAGACATTGGGGACTTAAGGAAAAGAGGAGGGAATGTTCTAGCTCTCCTTCATGTCTGCATGGGTGAATTTGCAGGTGGAGGCTGGGGACTTAGCTCCTGACCTCGGCCTCCACCGTAACTGGGGTGGTGCTTTTGGTCTGTAGCTAAGAATGTTGGAGGGAGAAAGGAGAATGGAAAATAAATTCCTGCCTGCTTTAGAGCTTACCAAATGGAAGGTGCGATGGAGACACTTTCAGGTAAACATGGTGACTAACAAGCCGAGAGAATGAGAGCCGAGGCCAGTTGTGATCCAGTCCCTCATTTCACCTGAAGCCCCAAGACCCCAGAGCGTTTTCTCACTTGGTAGCGCTCCGTAGAGGACTTACTGCTTTCCAGATCCTTGAAGAATCCTCATGCTTTTCTTCAACTGCCTGGGGAGCTCTATGCATTTGTGGGCGTCACGTGATACCCTGACTATGAGGTAGGTGAGGGCCAAGCGTTCCTAAGCCCACTTGGGAGAGCACGAGGGCCTGACTTGAGACAAAGCGTTGGTGACAGGGGGAGGGGGGTGCAGAGACCCGAAGCCCAAGCTAACGTCCTGGTCATACCACCCCCCATGCGGGCTCGCTTTCACACAGGTACCATTACCCAGCCTGTCAGGGAGCCGTCTGGACCCCAGCTACTGCCCCCAGTGGCGATGAACATGTGGGTTCCTCACACTGGCCTAAGTTGGGGCCATGGAGGGAAAATCTGATTAACGCTGGAATAAGAGAGGAAGAGAAAGGTGATCTTCTCCCTATTCCTGTTTCCAGTGCTGGTCCCACGGGCACGAGTGAAGCTCCCCCCGCTAAAGCTTCCAGCCCAGGGCCTGGCCCTGCTCCAAGCACCTCACTAGGGCCCCACAGCAGGCTCGCGGCCTCCACCTCTGCTCGGCAGGCGGCCCGTCGAACTTCTCCCCACAGCTCCCACAGCAGAGGGAAAGGACACGGAGAGCCTGTCCAGGGCTGGCTGCACGCTCAGTCTGGACACGCTCTGGCCTCGGCCCCAGAGCGTGGGGAGCAAGAGTCCTCAACTCCAGTCGATTTTGCTCACGTCCGCAGTGCCTTCAGGAATGGCTGGCCCAGGCCGGGCAACGGGAGGCTCTGAGGGTGGATCGGCCAGGTTTGCTCCTTTTGTTGGAAAAATAACATTTTCCTCTTGAGGTAGGAATGTAACTGGGTGCAGCCTTGGCTAACACTCAACATCTTGCAGTTCCATCTCCTCAGTGGTGCTCTCTGCAAAGCAAAAGACAGGCCCGTCAGGTGTGGATCAGCCACGGGTGGTTTCTTGGGGAGACCAGGCTAACGGGCATCACCCCAGCCATGAAGGCGTGATGGATGATTGCAGGGCCCAGAGGATTACCTTTGAGTTTGTGTCTTCTCTTCCTCTGGAATTTATATGCACACTTATTACACACCCACATGAGGCTGATTAACAGTGCGGCCACCGCAGCGAGAAAAGCAAGGAAGACAGCAACAAAGTGGAGGTCTTCATAGAGGATCTCTACGGGGCGGGTAGGGGAAGGGGCAGACAAGGTCTCTTTTAGTATCATGAAGGCGCACCCCCACACGCTGGCAGTTCGGCGGGGTGCCCGGGCCCCCGTCTTACCCGACACGTGCAGCACGATGGTGCCAAACTGGCTTCTCCCCAGGCGCTCCGTCACCGTGATGACGTAGTAGCCGGAATCCCTCACGCTCACACTGAAGAGCTGGATGGAGCCATTGTCGAAGGTGCAGAGTCTGTCCTTGTGGCTTTGGGAGATGTTGGCCTGAGTCCCTGGCTGCCACTCCACGATCTTCTGCACTCCCCAGTTGGACGTATACTTCCACTCGATGGTGGGGACGCCGTGGCAGGAGTACTCAACCGAGAGCAGGATGTCTTCCTCCACCGTGGCATTGATGGTGGACTGGGGGATGTACAGTGACACGCCCTGACCTGCAGGACGGAGTGCCAGATGGGGGGCAACTTACATAGGAACTTACAGGCCAATGAGCTGCCATGCTTCGTTAGTTTATTTAGCAGATACTTACTGAGGGCCTGTTACATGCCAGGCTGTCTTCCAGATTCTGGTACTGGTGCCACAGTGGTGAAGGTTATAGACTGAATATTTGTGTCTCCCCCCACCCTGAAATTCCTATGTTGAAGCCCCAACCTCCAGCATGACTATATTTGAAGTTGCAGCCTCCAAGGAGGTAATGGAGGTTAAATGAGGTCCTAAGGATGGGGCCCTGATCCAAAAGGATGAGTGTCTTTATAAGAAGAGACAC
Organism: Halichoerus grypus; assembly: GCF_964656455.1. Lineage (NCBI taxonomy): Eukaryota > Metazoa > Chordata > Mammalia > Carnivora > Phocidae > Halichoerus > Halichoerus grypus. The sequence goes on from NC_135722.1 coordinate 74,108,879, forward strand.
CAGAGAGCTCTCACTCTCTCATCTCTCCACAGGGATGCAAGGGGAAAATGAGAGAAAATACTCAGAGGTTGCAGAGAGAAGGTGGCTGTCTACAAGCCAGGAAGAAAGCACTCACCAGAAACTGAACTGTGCTAGAACTTTGATCTAGGACTTTCCAGCCTCTGGAACTCGAGAAAATAAATTTCTGGTGCTTAAGCCCCTCGGTGTGTGGTATTTTGTTATGGTCTAAGACCGTGAATAAGACACAAGGTTCTTGTATCCTGGACGAACAGTGAACCTCCCTGGAGGCTCCATTCTATAAGGGAGACATACCAGGGTGAAATAAAGGAGATCATTTTAGATAACGACAAGCACTTTAAAGACAATACAACAGGGCACTAGTGACCGGTGGGGGTGGAGATGGCACGGGACATTAGAGAGAATGGTCAGGGAAGACTTCATGGAGGAAATGACATTTGAATGGAGACCTGAAGGACAGGCAGGCAGCGCGTGGAGACTCGCGGGAGGAGCATCTCGGGCAGAGGGAGCAAGCACAAAGACTGAGGTGAGGGCGAGTGCTGGTGCGTCTGGGGGACAGAAAGAAGGCCAGCATGCTCGAATGCAGTGAGCAAGGGGGTGGGGGGTGAGGCTGCAGAGCCGGCAGCACGCCGGCCGTGAGGGTTAGCGATGGGGTTTCACTCAAGGCTGATGGGAGCCATTGGAGGGCTTAGGCGGGAGGGGACATTCTCCATTAAGCTTGAGAATGTGTGCTGTGGAGAACATTCTGGGGGTGAGGGGACAAGAGCCGAAGCAGGACGAGCAATCAGGTGGCTGCTACAGGGCACAGGTAAGAGATGGAGGCGTAGCCTCGCAGAGCGTGAGCGGTGGTCTGATTCAGGCTGGGTCTTCGGCAGCAGGGCGGACCAAACACGCCGCGGGACTAGATGCGGGCGGGGGTGAGGCGGAGGCCCGGAGCAGGGGTTTCTGCGCACGTGCAGCTGCGTAGCAGCGCCGCCGACTGCGGTTCTGCGCACAGGCCCTTGCACAGGTATTACGTGGGTACCACGCCCGGGCCCCACGCCAGCCGCTTTACGCACATCCGCTCAGTAAGGAAGGGCTCACACACAACCTCCTGCAATTCCATCAAGCACAGAGCAAGCCTCATTGTCGACAGGACTAACTAGCTTGTCAAAGTTCATTCTGCAAGGCAGAGAGTCACACAGGGCTGCCGGCTCCAAAGCTTACATATTTAACCTCTAAGCTTGAATCAGTAGTCAGTGGTTGGTGGTGGAGAGCACAGAATGTGACAAATGCCCCCACACCCTGAGAGGACTGCTCAGACTTGGCTGGAGACTGGATAACGAACAGGGCAGGACTGAAGCTTGGAGCCCAGCCCTTGGTTTCCACCTCCACTTCCTGTTTGGCCCCCCTCAATCTCTGAGTGCCCAGTTGCCCCAAGCCCCTGCGGTGTGGCTCCAGGTAACCACACCTGCTACTTTTCCAGGCGTTTCTCACTGTCCTCTCTCATCCCCAGCACGTTCCATTAGTGTTCCTCTCCTAAGGCTCTTGGCTAGGTGACTAGAAATCATCTGATAAACCTCATGCTGAAAAACTGGAATGTGGTAATGGTTTTCAAGAGTTACAATTGCCAAGTAACAGAAATACATTTTCTCCCAACTCTATTTTAAAACATGTTAAATTCAGAGAAAGGTTTTGAAAGGCCAGTACAATTAATATGTACCCTCCTCTTAATTTACTAGTTAGGAACATTTTGCCACATTTACTCTTTTTCTCAGGAAGAAAACAGAGGTCAAATTCCAGGTCAGCCCTTAGAGGCAGGAGTTATGTATTTTCTTCATCTCCGTGTCCCTAACGCAATCCCTGACACATACTGATCGGTCAATAGGTGTTTATTGAGTGAATGAATAACTGAATGACAAAATATTTATAACAAGAAGGGTGAGATTTCCTGATAGAAAGGTTGCTGCTGAAGTGGTCTGAAAAATTAGCACATCTAAAAGGTAACACACATATAAGAAAGAAAACTATAATTTAGTCAAGACTTTATGTGCCAGTTATTAAAATATATACTTATTGTATTTACCAATCATTCCCTAATGTTTTACATAAGTCAGCAACATGCCCATGTAACTAGGAAATGGAAAAGATGGGACTTAAATGCAGTTCTGTCTGATTCAAAGCCCTGTGTTTTTCCCTAAAGACACCACCAAAATATTAGAAATAATAAATGAATTCTGTAAAGTTGCAGAATACATAATATATAGAAATCGGTTGTATTTCTACGTAGTATAATGAAGCAGCACAAACAGAAATTAAGAACACATTCCATTTACAACTGCACTAAAAAGAATAAATTATCTAGGAATAAACTGAATCAGGGAGATGAAAGACCCCAGTGAAGAAATCACAGAGGAAATAAAAAACCAGAGACCAATAAAAATGAAAACACAACAATCCAAAATTTGGGACACAGCCAAAGCAGTTCTACGTGGGAAGTCTACAGCAATATAGGCCCACCTCAAGAAACAAGAAAAATCTCAAATAAACAATCTAACCATATATATAAAAGGAATTAGAAAAAGAACAAAGCCCAAAGCTAGTAGAAGGAAAAAAATAAGGACTAGAGCAGAAATAGAGACTGAAAAAAACAGCAGAAAATATAAATGAAACCAAGAGCTGATACTTTGAAACAATAAACCAAATTAATAAACCTTTAGCCAGACTCATTAAGGAAAAAAAAGGGAAAAAAAAGCAAAACAAAAAACCAAAACCAAAGAAAAAAAAGAAGAAAAAAAGAGGACTCTATCAAATCAGAAATGAAGTAGCAATAACAACCAACACCACAGAAATGCAAAGAATTACAAGAGATTATGAAAATTTACATGCCAACAAATTGGACAACCTAGGAGAAATGGATAAATTCCTGAGAACCTATACTCTTCCACAAATAAATCAGGAAGAAATGGAAAATCTGAACTGACCAATTACTAGTAATAAAATTGAGTTGGCAATCAAAAAACTCCCAACAAACAAAAAGTCCACAACCAGATGGCTTCACATGTCAATTCTCCAACACATTTAAAGAAGATTTAATACATATTCTTCTCAAACTATTCCAAAAATAAAAGAGGAAGGAAAACTTCTAAATTCATTCTATGAGGCCAGTATTACCCTGATACCAAAACCAAAGACACTACAAAAAAGAAGTAAAAAAGAGAGAGAGAGAGAACTACAGGCCAGTATCTCTGATGAACATAGATGCAAAAATCCTCAACAAAATATTAGCAAACAGAATTCAACTATACAGCAAAAAAGTCATTCACCACAATTAAATGGGATTAATCCAAGGATGCAAGGGTGGTTTAATATCTGCAAATCATTCAAGGTGACACATCACATTAACAAGAGGAAGGATAAAAACCATATGATTATCTCAGTAGATGCAGGAAAAGCATTAGACAAAGTACAACATCTGTTCATGATGAAAACCTCAACAAAGTGGGGCTAGAGGGAACATACCTCAACATAATAAAGGCCACACATAAAATCCACAGCTTGCATAATGGTGAAAAACAAAGTGTTTCCTCTAAGATCAGGAACAAACCAAGGATGTCCACTCTCACCACTCTGATTCAGCACAGTACTAGAAATCCTAGTTACTGCAAGCACACAAGACAAAGAATTAAGGATCCATAGTGGTAAGGAAGAAGTAAAATGGTCCCTCTTTGCAGATGACATGATGCTATATATAGAAAATCCTAAAGACTCCACCAAAAAACTATTTGAATAAATGAATTCAGTAAAGTTGCAGAATACGAATATACAAAAATCTGTTGCATTTCTATACACTAATAACGAAGTAGCAGAATGAGAAATTATGAAAACAATTCCATTTACAGCAGCACCAACAAGAATAAAATACCTACGAATAAATTTAACCAAGGAGGTGAAAGGGCTATACTTTGAAAACTATCAGACACTGATGAAAGAAATTGAGGACAACACAAACAAATGGAAAGATATACCATGGATGGGAAGAATTAATAGCATTAAAATGTTCATATTACCCAAAGCAATCTACAGATTCAATGCAATCCCTATCAAAATGCCAACAGCATTTTTCACAGAACTAGAACATAAATAATCCTAAGATTATATGGAACTACAAAAGACCCTGAATAGCCAAAGCACTCTCTAGAAAGAAGAACAAAGTGGAAGGTATCACAACCCCAGATTTCAAGATATACTACAAAACTACAGTAATTACAACAGTATGATATCGGGGTGTCTGGGTGGTTCAGTTGGCTAAGCAACTGCCTTCAGCACGGGTCATGTTCCCAGGATCCTGAGATCGAGTCCCCTGACAGGCTCCTTGCTCAGTGGGGAGCCTGCTTCTCCCTCTGCTTGTGTGTGATCTTGCTCGTTCTCTGACAAATAAAACAAAACAAAACAGTATGACATGGACACAAAAACAAACACAGATCAATGGAACAGAATATAAAGACCAGAAATAAACCCATGGTTATATGGTCAATTAACCCATGACAAAGGAGGCAACATTATACACTGGGGAAAAGACAGTCTCTTCAATAAATGGTGTTGGGAAAACTGGACAGCCTCATGCAAAAGAATGAAACAGGACCACTTTCTTACACCATCCACAAAATTTAGCTGAAATGGATTAAAAACCTTTGAGACCTGAAACCATAATACTCCTAAAAGAAAACAGGCAGTAATCTCTTTGACATTAGCCTTAGCAACATTTTTCTAGATATGTCTCCTCAGGCAAGGTAAACAAAAGCAGAAATAAAGAATTGGGATTACACCAAAATACAAAGGAAACCACCAACAAAGGAACCCATTAACAAGACAAAGAGGCAACATATTGAAAATATTTTTAAATGACATATCCAATAAGAGGTTAATATCCAAAATATATAAGGAACTTACAGAACTCACTACCAAAACCATTAAAAAAATGGATAGCAGATATCTGAATCACCATTTTTCCAAAGAAGACATCCAGATGGCCAACAGACACATGAGAAGATGCTCAACATCACTCATCATCAGGGAAATGCCTATCAAAACCATAATGAGGTATCACCTCACACATGTCAGAGTGGTTAAAATAAAAAAAAAAAGAAATAAGTGTTGGTGAGGATGTGGCGAAAAAGGAACCCTCATGTACTGTTGGCGGGAATGTAAATGGGTGTTACCACTGTGGAAAACAGTATGGAGGTGCCTCAAAACAAAAAAACAAAAAAAACCCCGAAAAAAACGAAACACCTGAAAATAGAAATACCATATGTTCCAGTAATTCCATTGCTGGGTAGTTACCTAAAGAAAACAAAAACACTAACTTGAAAAGGTATTTTCACTTCTATGTTTATTGCAGCAGTTTTTACAAGAGCCAAGATATGGAAGCAACCCACGTGTTCTTCAATAAATGAATGGATGAAGAAGTGGCAGGGTGTACACACACACCCTGGAACATATTAGTCATAAAAAAGAATGAGATCTTGCCATTTGCAACAATATGGATGGATCTAGAGAGTATGATGCTAAGTGAAATAAGTCAGAGAAATTCAAATACCATATGATTTCACCTATATGTCAAATTTGAAAAACAAATGAACAAACAAAAAAGCAGAAACAAACCCATAAATACAGAGAAGAAATTGATGGCTGCCAGAGGAGTAGGGGTTGGGAGATGGGCAAAATGGGTGAAGGGGAGTGGGAGGTACAAGCTTGGTAGTCATGGAAGAAGTCATGGGACGAAAGGGATAGCACAGGGAATACAGTCAATGGTACTGCAGTAGTGTTGTATGGTGACAGATAGGAGCTACACTTGTGATGAGCACAGCATAACAAAGACCTGTCAAATCACTATATTGTATACCTGAACTAATGTAACATCATATGTCAGTTATACTCCCATAAAACAAACAAACGTACAAAAACTTTTTTCCACTTCACTTTGTGGCCATCATCTGTTTATCCATGTTTTCGGATTTCTCTGACCCCAAATAGGAGCAATTGGAATAGTGATTACAGTAAGATTCAGAGAACCACATTTAGAGCTCATGACAAATCAGTATCACAACATACGTATATTTCATATACACTGTGTTAAACATGGTGGTCAACGTTACGGGTAGACTAGTTTCCTAGGATACTACCAGCACTTTCAATACCCTTAGGGACTTTCATTTTAAGCCTTTTAAGTACTCTGGACCAAGAAACAACAAAACTGAAAAGCAAATAAACAAAAATAACAAGCCCAAATTTCTGAGGTGCTGATACACCTAGAAACTGGCCAACTAGACTGTTGGTTTCTTTATTTTCTCTTGACCATAAAAACCTCCTCCTAATCAGGGGCGCCTGGGTGGCTCAGTCAGTTAAGCATCAGACTCTAGGTTTCAGCTCAGGTCATGATCTCAGAGTTCTGGGATTGAGCCCCACAGTGGGTACCCTGATCAGCAGGGAGTCTGCTTGTCTCCCTCCCTCTCTGCCCCCTCCCCTGCTCTCTCAAATAAATAAATAAATCTAAAACAAAACAAAACAAAACCCTCCTACTAATCAGACAAACTAACCAGGCATTTAACTAGGTTTTTGGAACAAAGAGTTCCTTCTATTTATCTACCACATATAATTAGTAATAAATGGTCTATAGCAAAGTTGGAAAATTAACAGTTCCAAGAACTTAAAGGCAAACTGCTTGTCACCTGTTTAAGAAGTTGAATTAATGAGTAACCACCTCTGCGCCTCACGCTAAAATCATTCAGAACAAGTTAGAGAAAGCTAGTACCTACACCAATACTCAGACCTGGCTCAAATGTTCTATTCAGGGAGGTTGGTTCAATAAATGAGATTTTACTTGTAAAATGGAGGCCAGGCAGCCATTAAGCAGCATGAGTTTTGTATAGACAAGGAAGAATACCTACAACATGCTACTAAGTTAAAAAATAAATTTCTAAAGCATACATTTATATTTGTATAAATATGTACATATGAACTATAGAAAAATCTAAGGGATTGCCCCTTAGAGACTGGATGGCAATGGAATTTTATTTTCCAAATTATACATTTATATAATTTTGAATTTCAGTTATTGAAATAAAAAATAAAATGTATTTTTTTAAAGATTTTATTTATTTGATAGAGAGAGAGAGATAGTGAGAGAGGGAACACAAGCAGGGGGAGTGGGAGAGGGAGAAGCAGGCTTCCCGCGGAGCAGGGAGTCGGATGCGGGGCTCGATCCCAGGACCCTGGGATCATGACCTGAGCTGAAGGCAGACACTTAACAATTGAGCCACCCAGGCACCCTAATAAAATGTATTTTAAAAAATATATATTTTTAAATCTTTTTAAAGTTCTCCTGATTGGACCAAGCAAGCTGGTGGGCAAAGTTTAAAAATAGTTTCAAAGTTGACCTTGCTTTACATCCTCACTTGCATTCTCTGTGAAAAACAGAGAAGTACTAAATTCTACCCATTTCCCAAATAGATGCAGATGCCTCCTTTAAGGAAGGAGTCACAGAACTAAAGATTTTATTTTATTTTTTTTTATTTTTTTTTTTAAAGATTTTATTTATTTATTTGAGAGAGAGAATGAGATAGAGAGAGAGAGAGCATGAGAGGGGGAGGGTCAGAGGGAGAAGCAGACTCCCTGCTGAGCAGGGAGCCCAATGCGGGACTCGATCCCGGGACTCCAGGATCATGACCTGAGCCGAAGGCAGTCGCTTAACCAACTGAGCCACCCAGGCGTCCCCACAAAACTAAAGATTTTAGCAGGGAAGTCACTGGAACACGAACCCAGGGGCTTCCTGAAAGCCTGACTTCCTGGCGCTGGGGAGACCCACTTAGAACTAATCGGAGGGAAAACACCAGCAGGTGAAGTCAGCTACAGAGCAATGGGCTGGAACAGAATACTCAGAACGAATGGTTCCTTATGCTTTTTCTGACACATAAATTACTGAGGTTGTATTTGGCAGCTTCAAAAAATTGATGATTTAAGATGGATAGATTTCTGAAATCGTAAGAAAGGTCAATACTATTCACAGCACAATTTCGATGAACAAGTGTATCAACTAATGGTGAGACAGGTGGCTGACGCAGCCTCTGGGTTTCAGGGGTCATGGAGGGGACACCTTAACCGGGACACCTGGCATGAGCAGGATCCATGTGGTTCAACCCCAGGGCCTCCTCACTCACTGTGAGGCGTGGAGAAATACCCTCACCTTCCAGAACAGAGGATGGGAAAGCCTCCGGAGGAAGGCTGCGAGGCTGAGGGGACAGGACACGTGTGAGGCCCAGCAGGGCACAGCACGTAGGCCCCCACGCTTGCCTTCCTCGGCTCAGGCCTATGCCACTGGCCTCGAGGGTGACCAACCTTCCCGGTGTGCCAAGCTCTGAGAATTTTCCCAGAACTGGGGAGTTTCAGGGCTAAAAGCAAACCAGGACAGCTGGTCACCCTGAGACTTAGAAATGTCAAAGAGGAAAGAGAAAACTCCAAGGGATACAGGAGTGGATTTCTGAGGCATCCAGGGGTGGGGTGCAGGGGCAGAGCTGAAGGAGGACCAAACCTACCCTTCCCTGACCCCTCTGGCTTCCTAGCTCATCTCCACAGTCAGCAATCCCACTGCACCCCCTCCCCCAGTCACTGAATGTCACCCCCACCCACCATCGCTTGCTCCGCCCCAGGGCACTGGCTTGGGGTGCTGGCTTGGGGAACAGTATCATTATTATTATCCCCATTTTACAGAGGAGCAAATGCAAGTTCACTGAGGTTAGGGGATATGCCCCATGTCACAGTAAGTGGCTGAGCCAAGAATGAAATCCTGTGTACTTTTCACTGTCCCGGTAACGAGCCAGGAAGCTTGCAGGAGCTGGGGAAGGGGAGAAGACACTCGTTGAAATGGAAGCTTGCAGAATACAATTTTATAAAAGCGTGGGAAAGAGAGAAAGTGCAAGCTGGGCTGGGAGAACCGTAAGCCCACCCAGGGTGGTAGGACTCGGGATCCTCAGCTCCCCAACCTGAGTAAGAAGCGCAGGTAATAGCCTGAGGGATCTGCGACAAGCTGGAGACTCTGTGTGGGAGTTAGCCCTCGGGCAGGGCGGACCCAGGGCTGGTATTCAAACAGAGGCTCAGCAGGATCTGAACTGGGCTTCTGGAAGGGCCATCTGGCAGCAGATTTATCCTTTACACACATCGCTTGTGCGGCCCGGAGCTCACCACCTGGGCCAGTCCTATGAACCTTCCGGAGAACCCACGGCTGGAGCCCAAACAGTGAGGGGCAGCCTGAAGCCCTGCACTGGGGTGGTGGGGGGAGCAGCAGGAAGGCCACGTGTGCATGGTAGGTCTGCCCTGGAACTGTTACCTGTCATCCAGCTCAGAAGCCCCAGAGCCCAGCACAGTGCCTGGCACTTCGTGGGCGCACACAATATCCTGGTACCAACCAGCAAATAAAGACATGCGTGCTCTGCCTGTCCAACCGCTGCCCCTTTGGAGAGATCAGGGACAGGGGGATCTGTTGTGGAACTGACGGAGGTGCTGGTGAGACCCCCTTCCCAGCCCCAGATCTGTTGAGGGTTAAAAAGCTCAGAGGAGAAACAGCAGCTTTAAGCTGCAACTGAAACATCCATGTCGCTAACTTCTGTCACTCTTGAAACGAGCAAGCCTGGAATTTTGGAAACAGAGTTCCATGTAGGAGGCCAGCGGAGCCAACTCCAAATATCGGGGCTTTTGGCTTTAGACGCCATGAACAGTGTTGAAGACTGACCTCTGTACACAGTTTACAGGCTATCTATCCTCCTGTTAAATCAGGTAGTAATTCCCTCTCTCAGTGCCCGATTACTCAGGGACCAAAGCTCAGCTCGTCCCCGATGGACTTCCCTGGTGATCTTGCTGGATAATGGCCTTGGGGAGTCACCAGATGTCAGCCAAACCCAAACAACATGGACAGAGGCAGGTTTAGGCGGAGGCTCACAGACTGCTCCCCTTCATCGGCTTCCTGTCGTTGTACCCCAACCAGAAAATAGACAGATTTGTCCCTGCAAAATAGCGCTAGGCACCATGCTGTCGGCAACTGCCTGCCCGGTACTAGCTGGCCTAGGCAATTACCACTGCCCGGCGAAACCCAGGCTGGGAAAGCTGAATGACCGGGCCGCTATCAGCTGGGAAAGATGAAGAAGTTTGATAACGTTATGTTGTCAGAAGTACGCAGAAGTCACACTCAAACATTACTGTGGGGATTGTAAATGGGTGTAACCTTCTTGGAGGGCAATACGGTACAATCTATAAAACTTATTAGCCCATCCCTCGATCCAGAAACTCCACTTTTATGAACTGATCCTACAAGTGATAAAGGGCACATAGATGTAGGTTTTGTCACTGATGCCGTTTGGGTGACCGTAGCAGCAAAAGACCGGAGACATCCTATGTGCTCACTGGTAAGGGACCAGTAAAGGAAAACGGGCCCTTTCGCTACTCATGACATTTCTGACACCAGCTACCTGGAGTTAGGGCCCACGCCACAGGTTAAGGGTCAGTCTTACAAGACGGCCCCGCTCCGGACACCGACCACAAGTCCACGCCCCCAGTACTCTGACCAACTGGCTATAAATCCGAGGTTTCCACCACCCCCTTCTCAGGTTCAGAATTTAGGAAGCACTTTACTCACTGTTATCTGTCTATTATAAAGGACACAACTGGGGCGCCTGGGTGGCTTAGTCGGTTAAGCGTCTGCCTTGGGCTCGGGTCATGATCCTGGGGTCCTGGGATCCGAGTTCCACACTGGGCTCCCTGCTTCTCCCTCTGCCCCACCCCCCCATACTTGAGCGCGTGCACGCACGCATGCACGCACTCCCTCTCCCTGAAATAAAATCTTTTAAAACATATATAAAGGACACAACTCAGAGACAGTGACATGGAAGAGATGCATAGGCAGGTATGTGGGTCTGGGCGTGGAGCCTCCATGCTCTCTCTGGGTGTACCACCCTCCTAGCACCTTGCTGTGTTCACCAATCCAGAAGCTCTCCAACCTTGCTCAGTTCGGGTTTGCGGGGAGAGTCCCTGACTTGGGAAGAACTGATGACATCTTTGGTCATTGGTGACTGACCCAATCCTATCCCCAGAGGCTGAGGGAGGGGAGGGAGGTTAGGGCTGACAGTTAACCCTCTAATCACACGGTTAGTTCCTCTGCCAACCAGCCTTCCTCTTCAAGAGTCACCTCGTTGGCAAACAAAAAGATTTAGCACTCTGGAGATTCCAAGGGTCTTAGGAAGTTTCTGTATCAGGAACCCGGGAGTAAGACCAAATATTGTAACAGGAGAGGCCCCCATCACGCCTATCACCCAGGAAATTACTAGGATTTTAGGGGCTCTGCGTCAGGAACCAGGCAGAGGAGACCAAATATGAATATTCACATTCTAATACTACAGAGACATTTTAAAAATGCAATACATCTATATGTACTGATATTAGATTATCTCAAAAATCATGGAAAAGCACAAGGCAGAACAGTACATAGAGAATACTTCCATCTAAGTAATGATATGCACACACACACACAAACACACACACTGGCTCATCCGTATATGCACAGAAAACCTCCTGGACGATTCTCTAAAGACCAGGGCTGTGGTGATCTTTGGGGAAGGAGTGGGTGTCTGGGTGGAAGAAAGTCTTACATTTCACTTTATACCCTTCTGAAGAGTTGGGACTATTTTAGCAAGTTTGTGAATTACTTAAAAAAAATAAAATATAGCGTGATCCTAAAAATAAATAAAATGCATGCCAAGATTGGGTCTGAGCCGTAGGTTTTTTGCATTTGAAATTGTTAGTAATTCACGTGTGCACAATTAAAGCACTTCACAAGCACTGTCTCCACCTGGGAGGCCGGCAGGAGGCTTGAGTTAAAGAACTATGCTTTTTGCTTCACTTGCTTATTTGATCATTACTTTAGGACGAGGACCCGGAGGCCCGGAGGCATAACACAGAGGACAAGTTCTCGCCAGGTAGAAAATCAGAGCTCGGGCTGGAACCCAAGGGGCTTTCAGTGCCCCACAGCTGCCTCTGATAAAATGCTGAGCATAGAGGTGGAGATTTACACCTCTTTTATGTTTCCCAAAATAGCACAAGGCTCAGTGCTGGTAGAGACTTTAAGACCCATGTTACTAGAAGCAACAGTCCCCCTTACCTGGGCTTGCCAGATCCGGAGCTGCTAGCCATGTCTTTTTTTTTTTTTTTTTAAGATATTATTTATTTGAGAGAGCAAAAGAGATCACAGAGAACGAGGAAGAGGGAGAAGCATACTCCCTGCCGACTGATGTGGGGCTCAATCCCAGGACCCTGAGGTGGTGACCTGAGCCCCAAAGGTAGCCACTTAATAGACGGAGCCACCCAGGGGCCCCCCACCCCAGTCTTTCTTCTTCATTCTTCAAACATGTTAGCAACTCTACTAGGGGGTATGGCATCTTTGTAAGTACCTCTAGGACCCCCCTGGACAACCCATCCAGCACCCTTGCCTACCAGAACATTCTCTCTCAGCCTCCAGTGAAGCAGCCTCTCTGACCACAGCTTTCTCTCATTCCTGTTTACTGTTCAACTGCTCCCACCGGCCTCATCAGTCCTCCCCCTCTGACTCCCACCACTTCTCCCCACCCATAATCCTCATCCTCCCCAGCCAGCCTGGCTTCCACGGCCTGTCATGTTCCAAGCACTCTTGCCAATTCTTTAAACTCCATTGGCCTCTGTTTTCATCATGTCTGCCCAGACCTGCGTCAACAACGCTCTACTTCCTCTCTGCTCAAACCTGAGCAGTCAACACCGCGGGAGACCGTCCCACAGCAAACACTCCCACAACAAAGCACAGGGTTTCCAGCGTACATTCATGAACATCACATCCAAGAGGGCCCTCCGTATTGCCAATCTCTCAATGGTTTTTTTCATGTAAATTCACTCCCTTTTCCACGATTACTCTGACCAGGTCCCTCCAGTCTCTTTAGACCTCCAAATTCCTCTTCATTCTCAGCTGATGAACTTCTCCTCCTGGACACTGCGGCCCACCTCTCCTACTTGAAACACACTTGCGCCTTCTGGGCCGTCACACTCACCAGGTATCCTGGTGTCCCTCCTGCTCCTTCTCGGACCACAGGATGGAAGCTCCACAAGCTTTCTAAGAGGGTAGCTCTGCCTTTTTCTCAGATGCCAGGAAGCACACCTGGCTGCCGGAGCTGAGGGTGGCAGAGGAGGGCAGGGCGCGGGCCAGGGTACGTTCTGTGTAACCAAGAGACCCCGGTGCTGTGTGGACAGCACCACACCCTGGCGGGGCCACTCTGCACCGCCCTTTACCTCTCTGACCTGCCATTTCCTCATTTGTAATTAGGGACCATCACCGTTCAGCTGTCAATGATCCAATAAAAAAACAAACCCCAAAACCATGTGGGTGTGAGAACTTGACAGCCAGGAACAATTCCAAAGATCACAGGAGGAGCTCCCTTGCCTGATTTCTCACCCAGACACAGCTGGGATTCCAGGCCATGAGAATTCAATCCAGTCTCTTTCATTCTCTGAGCACTTAGGCAGGAAAGCGAAGGGACTAACATGTACAGGGCACCAGCTCGGGCCACTCACTGTGTGTGCAAGGCCATTGTTAATTTGGTGCTTGAGGCGCCGCAGGCAATCTTCCTCAGACCCCCGCCCCCCAGAGGGCCTTTCAGTCTCCCCAGCCGCAGCGGACTGGACCAAGGTGGGTCACTTGACCTCATCTACCCATTCCCACCACAGCTGAGACTCCTGATTGAATCCTGACATCCTCGTTTGAACATTAGATCATCTGGGGAAGCTTTTAAACCTCCTAACCCAGCGGCCTCCTGGGTGGCTCAGTCGGTTAAGCATCTGCCTTCGGGTCCAGTCATAATCTCAGGGTCTTCAGAGTGGGGCTCCTTGCTCAGTGGGGAGCCGGCTTCTCCCTCTCCCTCTGCCTGCCGCTCCCCCTGCTTGTGCTTTCTCTCTCCCTCTCTCTTGCTCTCAAATAAGTAAAGAAAATCTTAAAAAAAAAATCCTACCCCAGACTAATGAATTCAGAATCTTTGGGGGGCAGTGGGGGCAGGGGGAGGAGGGTTCAAGACCTCTGTGATTTTTAAGTCCCCAGTGTGCAGTCAAGATGGGCAACTACTGAGTGAATCACACGAAGGGGTCAGCAGCTGAAGCTCGTAGCCCTTCAAAGGGGGCACTTAACAAAGCCTAAAGCCAAAGCAATGAAGGGCTGCCGGGTGAGAGGGGACTGTTTGAGGCGCCTGTGATAGCCCTGTCAATGCGCTATTAGGGGGGAAAGAATTTTTCTGGCATCCCTCAAACTTTCTCATTTCTAGCAGTGCTTTGGGGTTGGGGAGGAATTCCACTGCCCTCCACTTCGCCCAGCGTATAATGCGGTCGTTCTCAACATGGGGCTACGTTACAGTCACTGGAGGGCTCCTTGAAATGAAGTGGCTGGGCCCCCTCCCGTTTCTCCTTCAGTAGGTTCGGGGTGAGGCCTCCGAGTTGGCATTTCTGACACGTTTCTAGGTAACGCTGCTGCTGGTCCCAGGGCCACACGTTAGAACTTTGGCAGTTCCGGTTCTGCAAGCCCTTGGGGCACAGGGGGCACTGAGGATGCTCCCAGCATCCCTGGAGGCCAGCCCCTCCTCTCCTCCAACACCACTAACACCACTTATACCATGCAGGGGACCCGCCTCTGCTGCCGAACTTCTCATCCTGGAGAAGGGAAGATGTGCGCCACCGGGCCATGGAATGACAATCAGTGGCAGGTTCTGGTAAACAGAATTGAGGCTGTGTTGGTATAATGGATGCATTCATGGACTCTGGAGTCAAAATTTAGGTCTGCCAGTAACAGCCGTGTGATCTGGGAGTTAAATTCCTTAGTTTCTGTCACCCTCAGTTACCATAGTTATGAAATAAATATACTGTAATAGCGCTGTGCTCACCTCCTGCAGCAGAATGAGGTTTCAGTGAGACCATACATGTAGGGAGCTTAGCACAGTTTCTAACACTTGGTGATCGCTCAAGAAATATCAGCTAAAATTAATGAAAATTCTTCGAAGATCCACTGAGCTGCTCACTGAGGTAGTGAGCTCCCCATCCCCAGGAGTGTGTAAGCAGAAGCTGGAGTCAGACCGGGGATTGAAGCAGTATATTTGAGCCTGGGAGCTGGCATGTTGGTGGAGGAGCCTGGTCCTTCCAGCCCATTCACATAGCAGGTATAGACTGGAATGGGCATTTGTAAATCTGTGATTTCCTTGTGGAAGTGTGCAGAGACTGGATGACCTGAAATTCCTCCTTGTGGAATTCCTTCTGGAATCTTC
Source organism: Halichoerus grypus (assembly GCF_964656455.1). NCBI lineage: Eukaryota > Metazoa > Chordata > Mammalia > Carnivora > Phocidae > Halichoerus > Halichoerus grypus. Next base: position 74,124,247 of record NC_135722.1, read on the forward strand.
CTACCATAAGCAAGAGCCGCCCTTGCTGGGAAGCTGAACTCTTCTGAATGGCCATGGGCTGCATTTCTACTCAGGTGCCAAGGAAGCGAGGCACGGTGCAGGCGGCTGGCTGGTCCCGCACGGCCTGGAGGTGGGGCACTGCCGGGTCTGCTGCCTGCACAGCGGGGCTGCAGGACTCGTGGTCGGGCCTGGGCCAGTGCCAGCCTGGGGAACTGAAAGGGGGGTTCTCAGGTACCTCTGTAGGTAACAGGAGGACTAAGGAAGAAACGAGGTGCAACATTCTTTGGGAGTTTATAGGATGCCTGAAGGCCCTTGGCAGAGGGGTGTAGAGCAATCACAGGATTCAGGCAGACTCCTGACAGGGTAGGGCAGTTAGGGTACGAAGCTGCTCCTTCAGAGAGACAAAAGGGCCAATTCCTCTTCCTCCTGCAGATTTTAGTTTAAACATCACTTCTTCCGGGAAGCCTTCCCTAATCTCTCAACACCAGGTTAGGTTCCCAGCCCTGTGTTCCCATAGCAACCTGTTCCTAGCAACACACTTATCCCAGTCCCTTGTAATTCCTCTTGATTAATGCCTCATCCTCCTAGATCAGCTGTCAGCTCTGAACCCAGGGGCGGATCTGTCTTGTTCGCGGTTGAATCCCCAGGGCCCAGGGCAGTGCCTGGCTGTGGGCTTTCCAGAAGCACCTAATGGAATGAATATCTCTAGGCAAGTTCCGCAACCTCCCTGAGCCTCAGTTTCGTTACCTGTAAAATGGGGGCTAATTGCACCTATTTGCAGGATTGTGTGCGGGTGAATGGAAAGCAGCTGTTGCACTACCTGGCACAAAGCGCGGGCTCAATACACAGCCACACACATTGCTGTCTTTCAACTGTTATTAACAATTATAAAAAGGAGAGACTGGCTTTTCTCCTCTTCAGTCGGCTGGCGGCTATTATAAGTGATCTTTCTAGACCACACACCTGGCTGTGTCTCCCCTGGCTCGGAAAGACCTCAATAATCTGCTCTCAACTCTCTCTTCCATCCCCATCTCTCAAGACTCTTTGCCACCCAATTCCAGTTCACCAGACTATGGACCACTCTGGGCCTTTTGCTCCTCTTTCCCATGGGAGGCCCCCCCCTACCTTTCTCAGGTGCGTGCTCACTCGGGGCGCCTCCTCCGCCAGGGCCCCCCCAGGCTCCGGGGGCACAGTTCCCAGCCTGCCTTGCGCTCACGTTAGAGGAGTGACGGCCCATCCCCCTGCTGGAAGGCGCCAGCAAGCGCTCGCCAGCGCCCAGCACTGTGTGATAGGATGGGTGGATGGCTCCTTCAGGCTGGGGCTGTCAAACTGAATCGATAGTCTCCTTGACATAGAGGAATAAGCTCTGGTTCAAGAACCCCTGAAGTCCCATCCCAAAGTACGTACATAAGGAATGTGATCCATTCCCCTGGGGAGCCTGGGGCAGGGATATGACACCGGTGGAGAAGGGCAAATCATCAGGGGAGCCTCCCATGAGGTGCCCTAGTCACTGCCTGCTGCCAAGGGACCCACCTCTCCCTCCTGGGTCTCTGGTACTAGTGTGAGGGCTATCAGAGGAACTATTCCAGCATCCTCCACCTAAGATCCAAAGTCTTGCCAAGCTCTATTCCTTTACCTGCTACGGAACGTGTAAGATGAAATAGGAAGAAATTGGCAAGTGTTGGAAGAGCCGGTTTAACTAAAGAGCAGTCCTCCTGCTACTGGAGCAAAGGAAGGAAAGATTGCAATGCTCTGTGTTTGTGATTTCCTGTTACTCAGAACTTTCTCCCTCCTTGTGCACCTGGCTACCTCCTACGAGGCCTTCCAGGCCTGCTGTTCGAGAAGCCTCTTCCCAACTCCAACCAAGTGAAGTAAATCCCTTTCTCTGTGCTCCCAGGGCAGCTAACATCAAATCATCAGGTTGGGATCTGACTTCCCCCTGGGCCATGCCATCCCCTATTGTTGAGTATCCTTAGCTCCTGGCACAGGGCCTCTCACACAGTAGGTACTCAGGAAATATTTATTGAGCAAAACCAATTCCCAAGCAAAGCAGCCTTGTCTCCTGCCCTAAGCCTGGTGGGAAAGCATCTATAGGTTTGTCAGGGTAAAACCATAAATAAGACATAAGTGAGGGGCACCTGGGTGGTGCAGTCGGTTAAGCGTCTGACTCTTGGTTTCGGCTCAGGTCATGATCTCAGGGTCATGAGATGGAGCCCCGTGTTGGGCTCCACGCTCAGTGCAGAGTCTGCTCGAGATTCTCCCTCCTTCTCCCTTTCCCCCTCCTGCTCATGCTCTCTCTCTCCAAGAAGTAAATAAATAAATCTTAAAAGAAAAAAAGACGTGAGACTCAGCTACACAATGGTGGGTGTTCTGAGAACAGAAGGTAGGAGAAACATGCACACTTCCTGACAAGCTGTTTCCCTAGGACAAGTCTAATGGAAGGGACCTAGAAATGGCCTGGTCCAGGAGCACTGCCTGGCCACACATTAGAATCAGCCACGGAACTTAAAATCAAAACAAAGCAGTACTGGGTCCTGCCCTTGGAGACACCCACTTAACTCCCTAGAGTAGGGTGTGAGCATCCGTAGGTCTAACGTGCAGGCCTTGGTTCTAAGGTGCACCCTTGGCTGAGAACCACCGAGCTAGCCCACCCTCCTTGCCCTGTGCACTCGGAGGAGGAAGGTGACTTGTCTGTGTACAGGGTTTACAGCCAGCACTGGGATCTGTCACCCAGGCTCTTCCTCTTTTGCCAGCTAAGGATTTCCGGGGAAGTCTCAGAGCCGCCAGGCGTCTGTGGGGTCAGCGTGGCACAGGCCCGAGCTCCCCCGGGTGCACCTCGGCGCAGGGAAAGGCCAATGTGCTTCCTGCCCCACACGTGAGGGAGGAACGTTCTGCGCTCCCTTTACGGTCCAGTGTGTCATTTCCCCTTTGGCCACAGGCCTGACTGGTGCCTCCCCAGCCCAGCAAAGCCGTTACAGGAGAAAACCATTTTCCAACTCTGAACGTGCCAGTCTAGCCTCTCTCCTACTCTCATGTCTTCTGGATAAGTAAATACATTCCTGCCCCAAGCCCATTTTCCAGGGCAAACACAGGTGCAGGCAGGCCAGGGTCCTGAACACAATGGACTAGGGAGGTACAGTGTCAGCAGGGTCTGGGAGTGGGGTTTCTGCCAAGATCCTGGTAGATGCTTGCTAAGAAGCTTCCTCTTCTGTTTTTTAGCATGTCCAGACCCTGCCAGGCCCCAAAAGGAATAGTGTGCCTATTTTTTGAGTGCCTGCTGTTTACCTAGAATTCTCTTCTCCATCTCGCCCTGTTGTATACACTTACTCATATTTCAAGACTCAGCCTCACCTTCTCCATGAAGTCTTTCCTACTCCCCAGATAAGCTGCCTCCCGGTGACTGACAGAAGCAACACACATCCTCTCAGAAAGGGCTCAACTTCGGTCCAGGCCAACAGAGATTATAGCAAAGCTATTGATTAGATATTAAAGCATCCTGACTTTAGACAATGTAAAATATATTTTTATTTTTATTTTTTATTTTTTTTTTTTAAAAGATTTTATTTATTTATTTGACAGAGAGAGATACAGCAAGAGAGGGAACACAAGCAGGGGGAGCGGGAGAGGGAGAAGCAGGCTTCCCGCGGAGCAGGGAGCCCGATGCGGGGCTCGATCCCAGGACCCTGGGATCATGACCTGAGCCGAAGGCAGACGCTTAACGACTGAGCCACCCAGGCGCCCCATAGACAATGTAAAATATATTTTTAAAAAGCAGCAGGGACACCTGAGTGACTCAGTCAGTTAAGCATCTGCCTTCAGCTCAGGTCATGATCCCAGAGTCCTGGGATTGAGCCCCACATCAGGCTCCCTGCTCAGTGGGGAGCCTGCTTTTCCCTCTGCTTGCTGCTCCCCCTGCTTGTGCTCTCTCGCTCTCTCTCTGTGTCAACTAAATAAAATCTTTAAAAAAAATAAAAAAGAAAGTCCTACAGCAGACAGGGCAATGAAAAACAACCAAGCTGAACAGCAAAAAGGAAAAAAATAGTAAAAAATGAGAATAGGTTAAGGGAACTCTGTGAAATCATCAAGTGTAATAACATTTGCATTATAGGGATCCCAGAAGGAGAAGAGAGAGAAGAGGGCAGACTTATTTGAAGAAATAACAGCTAATCTGGGGAAGGAAACAGACATCCTGATCCAGGAAGCAAAGACAGCCCCTAACAAGATTAACCCCAGGCGGTTCACACTAAGACATATAATAATTAAAATGACAAAAAGTAGGGGTGCCCGGATGGCTCAGTCAGTTGAGTGTCCAACTCTTGGTTTCGGCTTGGGTCATGGTCTTAGGGTTGTGGGATCAACCCCTGTGTAGGGCTCTGCACTCTGTGGAGTCTGCTTGGGATTCTTTCCCTCTTCCTCTCCTTCTGCTCCTCCCCGCCTCTTTCTGAAATAAATAAGTAAAATCTTAAAATAAAATGATAAAGAATTGAACTTTTAATTTTAAAAGCAGCAAGAAAAAAAAATAGTTACAAACAAGGGTGACTCCATACAGCTACTCAGCAGAAATTTTGCAGGCCAGAGAGAGTGGCATGATATATTCAAAGTGCTAAAAGGGAAAAACCTACAACCCAAAATATCCTATCTGGCAAGGTAATCATTCAGAATAGAAGGAGAGAGTTTCCCAGACAAACAAAAGTTAAAGGAGTTCATCACCACTATAACCAGCCTTACAAGAAACGTTAAAGGGAATTCTTTGAGTGGAAAGAAAAGGCCATCACTAGAAGTAAAAAAATTATGAAAGGTAAAAAATTTCATGAATAAAAGCAAACATATCGTATAGTAGTAGATGAATTACTTACAAAGTCACACAAAAGTAGTAAAATCAATTATATCTACAAAAATTAGTTAAGGGATATGCAAAATAAGAACATGTAAAATATGACAATGTATACATAAAATGTGGAGGGGGGAATAAAATTTAGTGCTTTTAGAATGTGCTCAAACTTAAGCAACTGTCAACTTAATATAGACTTCTATACACATAAGATGTTATATATGAACCCAACGATAACCACAAGTCAAAACCTATAATAGGGGGTGCCTGGGTGTCTCAGTCATTAGTGTCTGCCTTTGGCTCAGGTCATGATCCCAGGATCCTGGGATTGAGCCCTGCATCAGGCTCTCTGCTCAGCGGGAAGCCTGCTTCGCCTTCTCTCACTCCCCCTGCTTGTATTCCCTCTCTCTCTGTCTCTCTCTCTCTCTGTCAAATAAATAAATAAAATCTTAAAACAACAACAACAACCACCACCTATAATAGGTGCACAAAACACAAAGAGAAAGGAATCCAAGCATAACACTAAAGAAAACTATCAAACCACAAGGGAAGAAAGCAAGAGAAGAAAGGAACAGAGAACTACAAAACAACCAGAAAACGATTAACAAAATGGTGTTAAGTACATACCTATCAATAATTACTTTAAATGTAAATGAACTAAGTGCCCCAATCGGACATAGGGTGACTGAATGGATTAAAAAAAAAAAAAAAAAAAAAAAAAAAGGGGCGCCTGGGTGGCTCAGTCGTTAAGCGTCTGCCTTCGGCTCAGGTCATGATCCCAGGGTCCTGGGATCGAGCCCCGCATCGGGCTCCCTGCTCAGCGGGAAGCCTGCTCCTCCCTCTCCCACTCCCCCTGCTTGTGTTCCCTCTCTCGCTGTGTCTCTCTCTGTCAAATAAATAAAATCTTTAAAAAAAAAAAAAAAAAAAAAGACCCATTCATGCTGCTTACAAGAGACTCATTTCAGACCTAAAGACACGTACAGACTTAAGTGAAGGGCTGGAAAAACAAATACCCCGTGGGGCACCTGAGTGGCCTTGGTTGAGGGTCCAACTCTTGATTTTGGCTCAGGTCATGGTCTCAGGATCTTGGGATCAGCCCCACAACATTGGGCACTGTGCTGAGCGTGGAGCCTGCCTAGGATTCCCTCCTTCCCTCTCTCTCTGCCCACCCCCCCCCCCACTGGCTCACACTCTCTCTCTAAAAAAAAAAAAAAAAAACCACGCAAATGGGAGGGGGAAAAAAAAACCCAGGGTAGCAATACTTCTATCGGACATTAATAGGCTTTAAAATGAAGACTACAGCAAGAGATAAAAGGACACTACATAATGATAAAGGTATCAATTCAACAAGAGGATATAACAACTGTAAATATCTATGCACTGAACAAAGTGTTCCTAAATACATAAAGCAACTATTAAGAGACATAAAGGAAGAAATTAACATAATACAGTAATAGTAGGGGACTTTAACACACCATATACATAATGGATAGATCATCCAGACAGAAAATCAACAAGGAACAACACATTAGACCAGATAGACTAACAAATACGTACTGAACATTCCATCCAAAACCAACAGACTGTATATTCTTTCAAGTGCACATGGAACATCCTCCAGGATAGATCACATGGTAGGCCACAAAACAAGTCTCAATATATTTAAGAAGATGAAATTATATCAAGCATCTTTTCCACCACAATCATATGAAACTAGGAATCAGTTACAAGAAAAACAATGGAAAAAACGCAAATGCCCGGAGGTTAAACAACATGCCACTAAACAACTAAATAAGGAAATCAAAGAGGAAATAAAAAATCCATGGAGACAAATGAAAATGAAAATACAACAGTCCAAAATCTTTGGGACAGAGCAAAGCAGTTCCAAGAGGGAAGTTTATGGCAACAGGTCTACCTCAAGAAACAAGAAAAATCTCAAATAAAAAATTTAACCATACACATCAAGGAGTTAGAAAAAGAAGAACAAAGCCCAAAGCCAGTGGAAAGAAGGAAAATCATAAAGATTATAGCAGAAATAAATGAAGGAGACTGAAAAAACAGTAGAAAAAAGAAAAAAACATGAACGAAACCAAGAGCTGGTTCTTTGAAAAGATAAAACTGATCAACCTTCAGCCAGACTCATCAAAGAGAGAGGACTCTATTAATCCAATCAGAAATGAAGGAAGAGAAATAACAACCAACACAACAGAAATACAAAAAATTATAACAGAGTATGATGAAAATGTATATGCTAACAAATTGTACAACCTAGAATGGATAAATTCCTAGGAACATACATGCTTCCACAACTGAATCAGGAAGAAATAGAAAATCTGAGCTGACCAATTACTAGTAGTAAAATTGAATCAGTAATCAAAAAAATCCCAACATGATGATTCATAACCCCTTCGGTGGAAATGGTATTAGAAGATAGCGAACTCTACAACTCGGTACTCTTTTGAGATTTGAGGGTTTCATCCCGCAGCCACCACCCTCCCTTAAGAGGAAGTAAAGAAAAAGGGAGACACAAAAATGAAACTGGAAAACTTACTCCAGCTAATCAAAGAATATCAAGTAGCCTCTGACTTGTGATTATGCTAAAGGACATGTCAACATTGTGATGATCTTCTTATTTACTTCTCTGGGTAGGGAAAATAGTGTGTGTTTGTTTGTTTAAGTAATGTGCTGGGGGGGCAGGGGGGATGTTTGCTCTTACTGCAGAATGTTTTGAAATAAAACTTCAGCCTAGGGGGAAAAAAAAACTCCCAACAAACAAAATTTCCGGACCAGATGGCTTCACAGGTGAATTCTACAACACATTTAAAGAAGATTTAATACCTATTCTTCTCAAACTATTCCAAAAATAAAAGAGGAAGGAAAACTTCTAAATCCACTCTATGTGGCCAGCATTACCCTGATACCAAAACCAGACAAAGACACTACCAAAAAAAAAAAAAAAAAAGAAAGAAAGAAAAAAGAAAAAAAGGAAGGAAGAAAGAAAGAGAAAAAAGAAAACCACAGGCCAGTATCTCTGATGAACATAGATGCAAAAATCCTCAACAAAATATTAGCAAACAGAATTCAACTATACAACAAAAAAGTCATTCACCACAATCAAGTGGGATTAATCCAAGGATGCAAGGGTGGTTCAATATCTGCAAATCATTCAAGGTGATACATCACATTAACAAGACGATGGATAAAAACTATATAATTATCTCAATAGATGCAGAAAAAGCATTAGACAAAGTACAACATCCGTTCATGATGAAAACCTTAACAAAGCAGCGTTAGAGGGAACATACCTCAATATAATAAAGGCCATACATAAAACCCACAGTTTACATCATATTCAGTGGTGAAAACCTGAGTGTCTCCTCTAAGATCAGGAACAAGCCAAGGATGTCCACTCTCACCACTCTGATTCAATATAGTACTGGATATTCTAGCTAGGATACGAAGACAAGACGAAGAATTAAAAGGATCCAGGGGCACCTGGGTGGCTCAGTCAGTTAAGTGACTGCCTTCAGCTCGGGTCATGATCTCAGGACCCTGGGATAGAGCCCCGCACTGGGCTCTGTGCTCAGCCGCAAGTCTGCTTCTCTCTCCCTTTGTGATCCCTCTCACTTTAGCTCTCTCTCAAATAAATAAAATCTTAAAAAGAAAATAATAAAAAAATAAAAATAAAAGGATCCATACTGGTAAAGAAGAAGTAAAATGGTCCCTTTTTGCAGATGACATGATGCTATATATAGAAAATCCTAAAGACTCCACCAAAAAACTATTTGAACTGATAAATGAATTCAGTAAAGTTGCAGAATATGAAATTAACATACAAAAGTCTGTTGCATTTCTATACACTAATAATGAAGTAGCAGAAAGAGAAACTATGAAAACAATTCCATTTATAGTAGCACCAATAAGAATAAAATACCTATGAATAAACTTAACAAAGGAGGTGAAAGACCTATACTCTGAAAACTATACTGATGAAAGAACACTGATGAAAAACTGCATTGATGATAGAAATTGAGGACAACACAAACAAATGGAAAGATATACCATAGATTGGAAGAATTAGTAGCATTAAAATGTCCATATTACCCAAAGCAATCTACAGATTCAGTGCAATCCCTATCAAAATGCCAGTAGGGGCGCCTGGGTGGCTCAATCGTCAAGCATCTGCCTTCGGCTCAGGTCATGATCCCAGGGTCCTGAGATTGAGCCCCACATCGAGCTCCCTGCTCAGCGGGGAGCCTGCTTCTCCCTCTCCCACTCCCCCTGCTTGTGTTCCCTCTCTCGCTGTGTCTCTCTCTGTCAAATAAATAAATAAAATCTTTTAAAACAAATGCCAATAGCATTTTTCACAGAATTAGAACAATTAATCCTAAAATTTGTATGGAACCACAAAGGTCCCAAATAGCCACTCAATCTCGAGAAAGAAGAACAAAACTGAAGGTATCAAAATCCCAGATTTCAAGATATACTACAAAACGATAATAATCAAAAGAGTATGGTACTAGCACAGAAACAGACACGGAGATCAATAGAACAGAATACAAAGACCAGAAATAAACCTATGAGTATACGGTCAATTAACTTACAACAAATGAAGCAAGAATATACAATGGGAAAAAGACAGCCTCTTCAATAAATGGTGTTGGGAAAACTGGACAGCTACATGCAAAAGAATAAAACTGGACCACCTGCTTACATCGTACACAAAAATTAACTGAAATGAATTAAAGACCTAACTGTGAAAACTGAAACCATAAAACTAAAGAAAACAGAGGCAGGGGACACCTGGGTGGCTTAGTAGATTAAGCGTCTGCCTTCGGCTCAGGTCATGATCCCAGAGTCCTGGGATCGAGTCCCATGTCAGGATCCTTGCTTTCCCTCTGCCTGCCACTCCCCCTGCTTGTGCTCTCTCTCTCTCTGACAAATGAATAAATAAAATCTTAAAAGAAAACAGAGGCACAAATCTCTTTTTGACATTAGCCTTAGCAACATTTTTCTAGATATGTCGCCCCAGACAAGAGAAACAAAAGCCAAAACAAAGAATCAGGACTACACAAAAATAAAAAGCTTTTGCACAGCAAAGGAAACCATCAAAACAAAAAGGCAACCTATTGAAGGTATTTGCAAATGATATATCCGATAAGGGGTTAATATCCAAAATATATAAAGAACTTATACAATTCAACACTAAAAAAAACCCAAAACACCAAACAACCTGATTTAAAATGGGCAGAAGACCTGAATAGCCATTTTTCCAGAGACATACAGACAGCCAACAGACACATGAAAAGACGCTCAACATCACTAATCATTAGAGAAATGCAAATCAAAACCACAATGAGCTATCACTTTGCACAGGTCAGAATAACTAGTATCAGAAAGACAAGAAATAACAAGTGTTGGTGAGAATATGGAGAAGAGGGAACCTCAGACACTGTTGGTGGGAATGTAAATTGGTGCAGCCGCTGTGGGAAACAGTATGGAGGGTCCTTAAAAAATTAAAAATAGAAATACCATGTGATCCAGTAATTCCACTGCTGGATATTTACCCAAAGAAAACAAAGACACTAATTTGAAAAGATATATGTACCCCTATGTTTATTGCAGCATTATTTACAATAGCAAAGATTCGGAAGCTACCCAAGTATCCATTGACTGAAAAATGGATAAAGGAGATACACACACACGCGCGCACACACACACACACACACACACACACACAGACACAATGGAATATTACTCAGCCATAAAAAAGAATGAGATCTTACCATTTCTGACAACATGGATGGACCTAGAGGGAATTATGCTAAGTGAAATAAGTCAGACATGGATAACACGAATACCATATTATTTCACTTAAATGTGGAACCTAAAAAACAAAACAAATGAACAAACAAACAAACAGAAACAGACTCTCACATACAGAGAACTGGTGGTTGCCAGAGGGGAGGTGGGTTGGGAGGATGGGTAAACAGGATGCAGGGGTACAAACTTTCAGTTATAAAATAAATACATCATGGAGATGAAAAGTACAGCATAGGAAATACAGTCAATCATTTTTTATTTTTTTTAAGATTTTATTTATTTATTTATGTATTTATTTAGAGCACGTGTGTGAGCAGGGGTGGGGAGGGGCAGAGGAAGAGGGAGAGAATCTCAAGCAGACTCACTGAGCATGGAACCTCACACAGGGCTCAATCTCATGACCCTGAGATCATGACCTGAGTGGAAATCAAGAGTTGGACACTTAAATGACAGAGCCACCCAGGCGCCCTCAGTTAATAATTTTTTAATAATGTTGTTGGTGACAGATGATGACTACACTTACCGTGATGAGCACTGAGTAATATATAGAATTATCAGATCAATATGGTGTACACCTTAAGATACTATAACATCGTATGCCAATTATACTTAGATAAATAAATAAATGTTAAAGGAAAAAGTCTTACTGTAGGGAATGAAATATATAGGTGTCCTCAGGTCCTGGTGATAATGGAGAAAGGAGGGTCTCCTGACTGCAGCCCTCTTCCAGATCAGCACGGAGTATATCAGATCTCCCTTGGAGATCAGAAATGAAGAAATCTGGATGACTTTCTGTTTGAAAGTCCTTACCCCTCCCTCAATCGCTTCATTTAATCTTCCAAGCATTTTTTTTGAGCACTATCCCTGTGGAAAGGAAGTGTGTGTCCTGGGGCTCCCTGTCAGCCTGGAGGTGGCCCCAGCCTTCCATGTCATCCAGAGGATGCGCCTATCACTAGCACTATCCTTGTTATCCTGCAGTAGGCGGCTGCTCTCACCTGTGTGGGGGCTAAACACTGAAAGTTTAAATGTCCCTCAGGACAGGGCTGGTTAAGTACAAACTAGAACATTTATATGATGACGTAGGTATAGCAGTCAAGAGGAATGAGCAAGATCTCTGCTTCTCAATGCGGATAGAGCTGAAAAGAAAATGGTGTAGGGCGCCTGGGTAGCTCAGATGGTTAAGCGTCTGCCTTCGGCTCAGGTCATGATCCCAGGGTCCTGGGATAGAATCCCGCATCGGGCTCCCTGCTCCTTGGGAGCCTGCTTCTCCCTCTGCTTCTCTCTCTGTCTCTCATGAATAAATAAATAAAATCTTTAAAAAAAGAAAATGGTGTAAACAGTAGGTTTCTGAACACCAAGTACAGCATATCTCACTCAATGAGATTCCTCCTACCCTGACTTGCCCTCCCCTTCCCACCTGTCCACCCCCCGCTGAGCCCAGAACCCACAGCTCCATTCTAGCTAGGGTTGCTCCTGCCCTATCCACTCCCTCCCCGACTCAGACTCAGCCCGCTCTCTGTTCCCCTGTTCTCCAGGGAACTGGGTCATGAATGACTCAGTAGGGCCAGTTCTCCAGTTGGGGTCCTGAACCTCTGTGGCTCCCAGAACGTTGGCACCTCCTGCCTCTCCCAGCTCACCACTGCAAGCTCCAACTCGTTTGCTCGCTGGGGGCATGACCGTGAACTAGGTTTCCCCACTGTGGCCTGCTTCCTCCAGGTAGAGGGTGCCATGAGTGAGAGTGTGGCAAACGGCTGGCCCCTGAGCGCCAGGAGCATCTGTACAGATGTTGTGTAAGAATGGCGGTTGGAAGCGGATTGGAGGGTTGAAAAACAATTGAAAAGGTCACTGCCACGCCAAACACACCTACCTACTTGAAGGACTAACAACCGGTTATTTCTTGCTCAACAGGCAGCTAGAAGTACATGCCCTATCTAGTCCTTCTAGGTTTCTGAGATCTGCAGTCTCCCAAGCTGGCCTCTGGGCAGAGCGGTGGAAGGGTCCAGTGCTAGATCGCCTGGGTTTGGGCCCTAGCACGACCACTGACTAGCTGGTGACTTTGTGCAAGCAACAACCTCCATGTGCCTCAGTTTCCCCACTTGTGAAACAGGGACAGAGTAGCACTTAGAGGGTTGCCTTGTGGATTCAAAGATAGAAGTCTTGTAAAGTCCGAGGAATGGTGAATGCACACATGCTTAATAAGTTCTGGCTCTTACTATAGGTCCTCCCACCTCCAATGCCCTGCACTGGTTACTCTAAATCTCAGTCGACTAATCTGTAACATGCAAATGACAATAATGTTAATGATTAGATGAGAAAGTAAAACTGTGTCACAATCTGTGGTTTGTGTCGGCAGGAGTTTGTGCAGCTGTGCGTTACATGAAGACTCATCAAACTCGGGAGATTCTAGGGCCGACCCACCCAACGCCCGCCACTCGGTGCACAGTGGTGAGGACCACCTCCAGCCCCCACACCCAACCCAAACCCCCAGAACCCCTTTTCTTCAAGAGAGTCGGCTGCGGGTTCGTCTGCGTGAAGGGGGAGGCCTACAGAATGTCGTGGGGACTGGGGAAGCCCGCGGGAGGGCGAGGGGTCCCCACCGTAGGGGGCGGGGCCCGCGTGCCCTTGGGGTCGGGGACACCTCAGCCGCAAGTCTGGTTATTCCAGGAAAAAGAAATAGAAAATATTGCAGAGGAGGCGGCCACCGGGTTATCTCCGCGTCGGCTTCCGGCTCTGATAACGCCCGGCCGGGTGGGGCCGGGGCCGGCACCCCGAAGTGGCCCAGGCTGCCGGGCCGGGAGAGCCTCCACTTGGCCGGGTCCCTCCCGCCGCGGTCGGCGCCCTAGAGGATGCGCCCAGCCCCGGCGGGAAGCAGCGCGTCCCCTGCCAGCCGGGCCGCCCCCCACACCCCCCGAGGTGGGCTAGGGCCTGTGGTCGGGAGGCCGGACACCCGGGACCCGCCCGCCGCTCCGCACCGCCCCGCCGCCACCCCCCGCCCGAGCTCCACCGCCCCCCGCGCCGCCCCGCCGGCCCCCGCTGCACCCCGAGCCTCCCCGCTGCCACCTCCTTCCCGAGCTCCGCCGCCGCCCCCAGCGCCGCCCCGCTGTCCCCCACTGCGCCCCGAGCCTCCCAGCCGCCACCCCCGCCCGAGCTCCGCCGCCGCCACCCGCGCAGCCCCGCTGTCCCCCGCTGCGCCCCGAGCCTCCCCGCCGCCACCCCCCGCCCGAGCTCCGCAGCCCCCCGCGCAGCCCCGCCGGCCCCCGCTGCGCCCCGAGCCTCCCCGCCGCCACCCCCTTCCCGAGCTCCGCCGCCGCCCCCAGCGCCGCCCCGCTGTCCCCCGCTGCGCCCCGAGCCTCCCCGCCGCCACCCCCTTCCCGAGCTCCGCCGCCGCCCCCCGCGCAGCCCCGCCGGCCCCCGCTGCGCCCCGAGCCTCCCCGCCGCCCCGCGCCGCCCGGCGCTTACTTTGCAGACACCGCGCGGCAGCCAGGCAGAGGGCGAGGAGCCCCAGGGATATGCCGCGGTTCTTCCTACTCCCGCTCGGCAGCGGCCTCATGAGCAACCCCCCGGGCGGCTCGGGCCGGGCATCGGCTTCCAGCGGCGCGGCGCGGCTGGGCTGTGCGCTGTCACCGCCGCCGTGCTGCCCCCGCCCGCCGCCTCCGCCCTCCTCCCCTGAGTCCGCAGGTCCTCTAGGGCCAAATGCAGATGAGCTGGTTGTACAGCCAGTTCCCAAGAAGTGGGAAGGAAAGAGGAGAGACAGAGAATGGGAAGCGGTGAGAATGCACACACTCAGAAGTAAATAATGGCAAATAATGAGCCGTCTCCTTCCGTTCACACCCAGTTTACTGGTATTGATTCCTGATTCAGCTGGATGCTGAATGGCAGGAGGGAGGGAAAGTACTAGCTGTTGCCTGAGGACCAAGAGAGACTGTCTAATGGCTCCATGGGCAAGGAGAAGGCTTTTAGGAAAGTGAAGTGACAGCCTGGGGTGAAGGGGTGAGAGCAAGGGACAAGGGAGCCCCAGGCTGCTCTGGGTGGAGCCACTGGATACTAGTGATATCCATCCACCATCCATCATCTACGCATCCACCCACCCACCCATCTATCTACCACTCACCCATCCATCAACCAACCTTCCATCCATCCACCCATCCATCCACCATCCACCATCCATCCATCCATCCATCCATCCCTCCATCTATCCAAGTGTTCCCTCATAGCCTACGTGTTTGCACGGGGCCTGGCAAATGGTAGATACTCAGAGAGCACTGGGGGAATGTTTGAGCCAGATAGTGTTTGGTTCAGGGATGCCCACATGGGGCCCTCAGAGTCTGTGCTGGGATTGCTAAAATCAGAGGATACAAACCTGGGGGTCCTGGAGGACCATCTTGCCTGTCACGTGGAGAGGCCCTGAATTAAGAATGACACCAAGATGACACAAACTGAGCCAGCTGGGAGCCGCCAAGAGAGATTGAGCCCTAATGACATGGTTTGAGCTCCGGGATTCTGTACACTTGCCTTTGCCACTTACGAGCAAGTAAATGCCCTCTCTTGACTGGGAAAATTTAAGCTAGATTTCTACGACATAGAATTGAGAAAGTCCTGACCAATAAAAGTGATCTTCTTGAAACTTTCTCTTTATTCCATGTATGAGGATTTAGGAATCCTTTGTATTTGTTCATTCATCAAACTTTTATCAAATCTGCCTTCACACCAGGCAGTGTGCTAGGCTCCGCAGCTCCAAAGATGACTAACTCATGGCTCCTAGGCCCAAGAAATTCACAGACTAGCGGAGACCGACTGGTCCAAATTGAGAAAGGGGTCCAGGCATGAAGGCTCTTCCTGCTGAGGCCAAGGTGAGAGGAAACTGTTTTGCTCACCGCCGTATACCTGGCATCTGGCGCATGGCAGGTGCTTAATAACTATTTGTTAAACGAGAAAAACTGAAGTCTGAGAAATTTAAGGGAGAAGGAAGAATTGCATGAGATCAAGCGCTGATAAAGGTTAGAGTGACCCAGCGATGCTGTGAGTTTATCTCCTGCCTCTGTCAGCTACCAGCTCTCCGGAGAGGCCATGGAGACGTGACATCAACTCTCTGGACCTCTGAGGGGACTGGACCGGGCCAGAAATGGGCCACTCTGTCTGTACATTAGGAATAAAGCCCCACGGCCTGGGTGTCCCTCCAGTTCAATTGAGTCAAATGCTCTGGGGGTGGGGCCTGGGCATTAGTGTTTTTCAAAAGCTCTCTGAATGATTCTGATGTGCAGCCAGGGCGGAAAAGCACTGTTCTACATTAGTTAGAAGCTTCTTCTGGTCACATTTGATGACACTTAAATCTTAGTTTGTCAGAGTCTTTCTTTAGAGTAGGCATGAGTCCATTTAAGCCTTGATTACATTGACCATTTCATTTCCCCTCTCTTTGTTCCTTTCTCCCTCTCTCTCTATTCCTTTCTCCCTCTCTTTCTTTCAACAAATACCAGTTTTTTGTTTGTTTTAAAGATTTTATTTATTTATTTGAGAGAGAGAGAGAGCGAGAGACAGAGCACAAGCAGGGGGAGCGGGAGAAGCAGGCTCCCCGCTGAGCAGGGAACCCCACGTGGGGCTCGATCCCAGGACCCTGGGATCCTGATCTGAGTGGAAGGCAGACGATTAACCGATTAACCGACTGAGCCACCTAGGCGCCCCATGATTTAACATTTCTTTACAGCAGTTTTCTTAGCTGTAAAATGGGATTCCGATATTACTACTTACTGGTGCTGCTGTGAAGGTCAGTAAGACACAGGTGTGAAGGGGAGGATTCCACGGAAAACCCTGGGTCCATTATCACAATGTCCAGCTCATAATAGGTGCGTAATAGGTACTCAGTAATTGAATAAATTTCCCTGTGGCATTCATGCTTTTTAATCTTGGGCTCAAAGAGGATACTTCTAAAGGGCAGAGACCATTTCTTCTAGATCCGCCGTGGTTGTCTCTTCCTGCACAGTGCTGGGCATGTTAAAGGTATTCAGTAAAGATGCAGTGGGGGCAGGATGGTGGATGGCAAAAAGTCTTAACTTGAATTCTGGTCTTAGCTGTTCCATTACAGAAATGATTTCATATCACTGGGTCTCAGTTTCTTCATTGGTAAAAATGAGGTGTGAGGTCTTCAGTACATGGTCTGGAGCAGATGCCTGTGCTTAATCTCAGAATATGGTCTTCAGTCCAACGTAACAAAACAAACATAAAGGTGAGAACGACAAAACAGTTTTCCTGAACTAGCCGGCATTTGTGGGCTAGTTGGCCCACAGGGTCTGACATTACCATTATGCGCCCGGATGGGCTGGGTATGCCACCTACAAAGAAGGGCACTGAGCTATTCAAGTCCAATTTCAATAAAAATCAATGCAAAAGTCACAAAGTCAGGGCACGATGAAAGAGTCCTGCCAAAGTAAAATAGGTCTGATCAAAGCTTACGAGTCATATTCTTACAATCACAATTTACCACTGTATTCAACAAAAATGACTGTGAACCGTATGCCACACAGAATTTTCTGATCCCGTGGACCATTACGGAAAACACCGGTGTGGGAGCAGTCCGCTCCAGCACGGAAGAGCGTTTTCTCACTGATGTTGTTTAGAATTGCCAGTGCCTGGGGATAATAAAAACTTTTAGGTGGGTCTTATTCTTATTTTTAAATTCTCTTTAGACACTGAACCTCCTCCTTGCATCAGGGGTCAGCGGCTCCCTGCCCCTGGTTTGCCAGGGATTGAATATTCGGGTGCTCTTGGGCTTGATCTCTTTGATTTCTTACAACCTGAACATCCTTCTCATCTCAGCACAAACATCATTCTCTCTAGAGGCTTCCAGGAGCCCTGTCCTATTGACCTTTACAGTCACTGTCCCATTTTTTAAAACCAACCTGACTGAGGTTTCATTAATATGCGGGAAAAGGCATCCGTTGAAAGTGTGCGATTTGAGGAGTTTTATTATATGGATACACCGATGAAACAATGACCACAATCAAGATGCAGAACATTTCCATCACTCCAGAAGTTCCCTTGTGCAGCCCGTTCATCCTTCTCTCCGCCCTTAGCCCCAGGCAACCAATGGTTTGTCAAGACAGATTCATTTGCATTCTCTAGAATCTTACATAAGTAGAATCATACAGCATGTTTTTTTTCACCCAGCATCATTCTGAGATTCATCTGTGTTGTGTGTGTCACTGGTTCACTCCTTGTCATCCCACTGAATGGCTAATCTGCGGTTTGTATATTCATTCACCCGCTGATGAACATTTGGGTTATTTTCCATTTTTGCCTTTTGACATCAGTTTTATTGTCTTCACTGCATGATGATTATCTGATATCATCTTGGGGTTTTTAAATTTATTTTATTTATTATTTTTTTAAGGATTTTTAAAAAAAAAATCTTGTTTTTTTTTTTGTTTTAATTTAATTGTTTTTGTGACTCCCCTCTTCTCCTGAGCTAAAACAAAAAAGACATTAGTCTCTTGTCATTCACCGTATCTGCAGCGGGGGCGCATGATAGGAGCTCATGAATGAAATAATTCCAGAATTTCAACGATGGGCTGTACTTGGAGCATTCCTGAGTTCAAATACCAACCACGGCACCATTAGGTTTGTGACCTTGAGCAAATTGTCTCAACTCTCTGAATTTTTTTTATGATTTATTTATTTATTTTAGAGAGAGAGTGAAGGGAAGGGCAGAGGGAGAGGGAAAGAGACTCTCAAGCAAACGCCCTGCTGAGCGGGGAGCCCAACTCGGGGCTTGATCTCACAACCTGAGCAGAAACCAAGGGTGGGACGCTTAACGGACTGTGCCACCCAGGCACCCCTCTTCATCTCTAAATTGAGCGTTAATCATACTATCTTACAAGGTTGTTGTGAAGCTACAGGTAGATTACTAACAGTGGAAAGTCAGGGCTGTCCTAAGTGTCTCAGAAGTAGTAACTCACTCAATCATTTAATCACTTAATCAATCCCACGTGGAGAGTACTATATCATTCTACCCATTTCACAGATGGGAAAGTTGAGACACAGTTAGTAAGTGCTAGAGCTTCAACTTGCACTCAAACTGTTTGGCTTATGAGACTGTTCTCCCCATCACTCCATTATTCTGCTTCTCTATGTTATCAAATGATAAGTCGGTCAAGTAAATCAGTGTTACTGTATTTTCCCAGTAAATTGATTGTGAACCCTTGTTTGTACGTGTGGCCCAGGAGACTCCTGAGCCCCTTTGAAGGCAATGTGAGGGCTGGCCGGAGAGTGGGGTCTGCTCCTGAGGGTGTCCAAGTTAGCATGTAAGCAACTCGTAAACAACCACGGGGGACTGATCAATGTCAAATGATCAGTGTGGGGGAGGTGCTACCCCCCAAGGATGGGACAGCTATTTTCTGATTTGGACCATAAAGCACTTTACAAAGAATAACTGTTTAGGAATATTCTTAGAGCTACAGCATGTAAACTCTGTTTATAGCATGTTATTTGAGTGACCAACCTGGGAGAGGCCCTCAGATCCAGGGAGGGGCTGGAGGGAGGGGAAAACTAGCTGAGCTACTCACAGCAGCTTTGCTCTGCCTTGGGCTGCCTTCAACTTTAGGTCATGATCCCGGAGTCCCGGGATGGAGCCCCACATCGGGCTCCCTGCTCAGCGGGGAGTCTTCTTCTCCCTCTGCCTCTCCCCCTGCTCATGTTCTCTCTCTCTCAAATAAACAAATAAAATCTTTTTAAAAAACCCCACATATTTATTACCTCACAGTTTCTGTACTCAGGGACACTTACCTGGATCCTCTGCTTCAGGGTTTTCCACATAGGTGCAGACAAGGTGTTGGTCCAGGACTTCTCAGAAGACTGCAATCAAGGTCCAACTGTATGTAGCAGGATCTGTTTCCAAGCTCACTCAGTTCCTTATAGGCCCCTGCCCTGAGGGTCTCAGTTCCTTCTTGGCTGTTGGCTGAGGCCACTCTCAGTTCTTTGCCACTTAGGACTCTCCAACATGGAAGCTTGCTTCAGTAAAGTCTGCACGAGAGAGAATCAGCTAGCAAGACGGAAGTCACAGTCTTTTAGAACCGCTTCAGGGAAACGACATTCCATTGCTTTTGCCATGTTCTATTCATTAGAAACAAGCCACTAGGTCCAGCCCACACTCAGAGGGAGAGGATTCACGAGGGCATGCCTACCGGAGGCGGGGATCATTGGGGCTATCTTGGAAGTCTGCCTACACCACCACCTCGGTGACTCCAATGTGTACCAGGGTTGAGAGCCATTGCTCTAGAACAGGGATGTCAAAAAGCCCCTCCCTTATCTCAACTCAGATGAAACAGTAAGGGAAGCTGGAGTGATGAAAGGGATTTCAAGGTTCTACCTGGGCTCTATGGGAACAGTGTGGTAACTGAAGAGTGCTGTCTGCCAAGGTCAAGGAATAAGGCAAATATGGAATATGCCATCCCTGGTCTAGACTCTGCCAAGCCAAACACAGACTTCTGGAGCATATTAAAAACCCTCTCCAATCTCCCCCAGTCCTCCAACAATAATCATTTCTTTCTCATTTGTTTACAACATCAATTGTTCTAAGCCTAGTTGTAGGTCTTTCCTCAAACAATACTGTAAGTAATAGCTAACACTTTCTGAGGGCTTACTAAATGCCAGGCATTGTTCTAAGTGCTTTATATTTATGGCCCCATTTAACTCATAACAATGTAATTAATGAAGGGAGTTACTATTAATATCGTCACTTCCAATGAGGAAATTTAAGCTTAGGTTTTTATTTATTGTTTAGAAAGGGAGAAAGGGGTGGGGAAGGGGCAGAGGGAGAGGGGGAGAGAGAGAATCTTAAGCAGTCTCCACACCAGCACGGAGCCCACCATAGGCCTCGACATCATGACCCTGAGATCATGACCTGAGGTGAAATCAAGAGTCTGATGCTTAACCAACTGAGCCACCCAGGTGCCCTGAAGCAGAGAAAGATTAAGTAACTTGCCTGAGTCACAAAAAAGTAAGTGGTGGGACTGAGATTCAAACTTATGGGTGGTCTGGGATCCAGAGTCCCTGCTCTTAAACTACTTATTTAATGTAAAAAATTTTCAGTATCTACACTTTTCCATTTATGTCTGTCATGACATTGCCATTTATAAAGTGAAAAATTGGAAACGACATACCTGTCCAGCATCAGGAAAATGGTAAGGTACATCATGATGCATCTTTATGGTGACCTATTACACCCATTAAAAGGTAAGCTTTTCAAAGAATTTTAAAGACATGGGAAAATGCACAAAATGATGTTAAGAGAAAAAGAACTGTATATGGCATTTAACCACAATTAGGAAAATAGATCTGTATATAGATACAAAAAGTGAAAATACAGCAGTATCTTTCTGCATGTTATGTAATTATGGGTGATTTTTAAAAACGAACATAATTCATGCACAGGAGAATGCTCAGATCTTAAGTGTCTAGGTCAATGAAGTTTGAGAACTACATATATCTCATCACTGCCATCCAAAATGATAGAACATTTCTCTCAGCTGATGAAGTTACTTCATGCCCTTGTCTCCCTGCCAGTCCCACACCCCACCCCATTCTCATTTTTATCACAATAGATAAGTTTTGGTGTTTTTTTTGTTTTTGTTTTTGTTTTGAGAAAGAGAAAGAGTGCGAGTTGGGGGCAGAAAGGGCAGAGAGAAAGGGAGAGAGAGAATCTCAAGCAGACTCTGTGCTCAGCACAGAGCCCAATGTGGGGCTCAATCTCATGACCCTGAGATCATGAACTGAGCCAAAGTCAAGAGTCAGACACTTAACCAACCACCACCAGGTGCCCCCACAGTAGACATGGTTTTTATGACATGGAAAAATGGCCCTCTGTTTCAGTCTCACAAACCTGCAGTCAAGGTCAACTGCAACAATTTGTCTGTTTTTGAATTTCATGTAAATGGAATCATATTTTTTTGTGTTTGGCTTCTTTCATTCAACATAACATTTCAGAGATTAATCATTATGTTGCATGTTCCTTTTTATTGCTGACTAATATTCCATTGTATGAATATACCATGATTATTTTCTTATTGATGGAAATTTGGGTATTTTCTGGATTTTGGCTATTATGAATAAAACTGTTGTGGATATTTGTGTTTTGTTTTTATGTGATAACAGGTTTTCACTTCTCTCAGGTATATACCAAGGAGTGGAATTGCTGGGTCATGGAGCAGATGTATATTGAATTTATGAGAAAAGAAAAGGACAGTTTTCCAAAGTGGTTGTAACATTTTACACTCCCACCAGCAATATACAGAAGTTCTAGTTGCTTCTACATCCTTGCCAAATTTGGTCAAGTCAAATTTTTAGCAATCTTGTGTGTATAAAGTGATATCTTGTTGTGTTTTATTTTGGGGGAGTTGGAAGGACTCTTTTTTTTTTTTTTAAGATTTTATTTATTTGAGAGAGAGAGAGCAGGAGTGGGGAGAGGAGCAGAGGGAGAATCAGATTCCCTGCTGGGCAGGGAGCCCAACTCGAGGCTTGATCCCAGGACCTTGAGATCATGACCTGAGCCAAAGGCAGATGCTTAACCAACTGTGCCACCCAGGCACCCCAAAACAGACATGTCTTTATAGAGTTATCAATACTGAATGTAATACAGACATAAAGCTTTTATTCTACCTGGGTTTATTAGTCAAATAAGTTCATTATCTGTTACAAAATTTTCAATAATAATACAAACTTGATATGATGAAATTTTCATATGTAACATCCACATAATTGTTGAGAACAAGTGAATTAAATAGATGTAAGTAGTGTTACAGGACATTTTCCTTTGGTGCCCGTGGTTCTTGGTCATGCCACTTCGAAGAATGAAGAGGTAGACCAGGCAGAGTGGTGGGCAACAAAGCAAGGTCTATTGAGTGATAGTACAAAGCTCCCAAAGAGGGAGGGGACCTGAGAAGGTTGCCAGGAGGACTCCTTTTTTAAAAAAATTTTTTATTGTTATGTTAATCACCATACATTACATCATTAGTTTTTGATGTAGTGTTCCATGATTCATTGTTTGCGTATAACACCCAGTGCTCCATGCAGAACGTGCCCTCTTTAATACCCATCACCAGGCTAACCCATCCTCCCACCCCCCTCCCCTCTAGAACCCTCAGTGTGTTTTTCAGAGTCCAGTGTCTCTCATGGTTCGTCTCCCCCTCTGATTTCCCCCCTTCATTCTTCCCCTCCTGCTATCTTCTTCTTTTTTTTTTTTCTTAACATATATTGCATTATTTGTTTCAGAGGTACAGATCTGAGATTCAACAGTCTTGCACAATTCACAGCACTTACCAGAGCACATACCCAGTGTCTATCACCCAGTCACCCCATCCCTCCCACCCCACCCCCCACTCCAGCAACCCTCAGTTTGTTTCCTGAGATTAAGAATTCCAGGAGGACTCCTTTTATCCTGGTTTCAAGTTTGTCTGATAGATAATTCAAATACCTTCCCAGATTCCTCTGATTAGCCGCCTCTGTGTGTCCCATGTTCCTTTAGAACTGGACTTATCTTGAACCATCCATGCTTTCCTATCCTGTAATGGCTGCAGATTGAAGGTGAGGATTTAGGGGTGGGAAAGGTGGGGATCAAGAGGACAACCGAGAAAGGGAGACAGAGACAGATATATACAAAAGGACAGAAAGAGGCAAACTGGCAGAGAGCTGGAAATTAACAAAGACGAGAAAGCGACAGCAACAGTAGAGGAAGGGAGGTAGGCACAGGATAAAGGAGGACAGGGACAATGAGAAAGCAGGAAAAGTGCTAAAGAGTAAGAAGAGGTATGTGTGTGTGTGGGGGACAAAAATAAAGTGAGAGGGGGCAAGGAAGGGAAGGGAGGATGGAGATGGGAGATGGAGGAAGGGAGGAGACCAATAAGAGGGAGAGAAGCCAAATCCTTCCCATGCCACCCATCCAGCAGGCAGCCTGGGAGCAGCCCAGGACTGGAGGGAAGTGCACTTGCCAGTGAGATCTGTCTCCTCCTGATGGGCTGACGCCCAGGAAGCAGAGCTGAGCTGTGCTGTGCTGAGAACGTCCCTCATTAATATCAGAGGCCCCAGACAGCCCTAATGGCTCCTGAGCCTGCAGGCTGCAAAGGGACTGGCATGCTAACATTGAGGGTTGAGCACATGCCAGGTTGTGCTCATCATAGAGATGGCATTGCCCGGGGCCATCCTGGGGGCTGACGCCAGGCCAGGGACTAGCGACTGCTGAGTCATCTGGAGGGCAAGGAGTAGTTTGGTTGGGGTGATGGAAACATGATGAGTCCAGTTCCTTCCCCTGGGCCAGACCAGGATGATAAGGAGCCCCCGGGAGTATAGCTCATGGTCAGAGAAGCAGCTTATGGCAGCTGTGTTATTTAGGAAACAGTCAGTCCTTTGGGTTCATTTGGTCAGTCAACAGACACTGAACCTTGCCTGGATCCCACCTGTCCTCAAAAAGCTCACAGTCTACTCACTAGGAGATGACAGTCAACGAAATTACTACTAAGACTGAAATATGTCCCATAAGAGATAAATCCTATAGCTCCTTTTAAATGTCAGGGCTCGAGAGAGATTTATTAAATCAATGAAGGAATGAAGGAATGAATGAATGTTCAACCCATGTATCTAGTATCACTGAGGAAGAAGGGTTATTTATAAACTAATTATTTGCACAGGGATTGAACACATGGTAGACTAGATGTCCAATTCAGTTTTATTAAATGAATGGCTGATTACATTTCACTGCAAAGGAAAATGCAATATTCTCCAGAAAAGTAGCACTCTGAGCTATTGTTCTCACTGGCATTTTAATGCAAACTTGTTCATGTTCTTTTTTGCTAATATCTGTAAATCACATTACCTCCATTCTGTGAGGGGGGTAGGGCTAGAACTGAAGGCCCGACAGGCTGAATGTTGTGCCCACCTGAACTACTAAAGCCACATCTGGAATGTGGGCTCTTGACAGCTAATCCAGTTCTCATTCGGTTGCTCCATGTGGCCATCCTCATGCCCAGTAATGGCTAATGGAGGGGGCCTCTGAGGCAGGTGGGGTTTGGGGGGAAGGACTGATGGTGGTGGAGGTGGGAACTCTATGCTGGGACTAATGTAGTAGCTTGATATAAATTATTTCATTTAACTCTGACAACGACCTTATGAGGTGGGAATTATTATCCTCATTTTAGAGAGAAGGAAATCGAGGCTCAGAAAAATTGAGTAACTTGTCCAAGGTCAGAGCAGGGATTCAAATCAGATCTGCTGCACTTCAGTGCTCACATTTTTTTCCCAGCGCCTCATGGTTACTTGAGGTAATTTTGGAGAGAGAAGAACAAAGTGGAAACATGAAGTTTCGGAGACTCTTCCAGCAAGCCACGATTGCTCTGGGGCAGGATGGGAGTGGAAGGGTGGAAACTGCATCTCCAGGCCTCAGGGGCACTTCAAGATTTCTTCCCTGTTGGGTGAACACACTGGATTTTATCTGGCTTCTTTTCCAGAGATAAAAAGAGTAAAAAGTTCCCATTAGTCGGGTGGTTGGGCTCCCAAGTAAATTCAGGGACAAACCAACCGGTCAAGGTTAGGTGGGACAGAGTAGGGGAGAGGTTCTGAGGGGAAAGAAAACAATTAGCCTGTAATTCTCTGAGGTAGATTTCTACCTCATGCCTGCCCCCGGCTTGGGTCATTTCAGGGTGTGTAGGATGACCCAGCCTCTCAGGTCAGTCTTCTCCCTTTCATTCCATCTGCTTCAGCAACCACTCCCATGACCCACCCCATGACACTGCTGCTCCCAAGAACAACTCGACTTCTGACATCTTAAATGGCTTTCTTATAGCCTCCTTCCCGCTGCCATTTGAGAGCTTATGGAAGCCTCCAGAGACTGGAGACTAGGCCTGATCTCTCTGCTGTGCGCATTACTAGTCGGCGCTTTTCCAGGGGCAAGTGGTAAGACCCCATGTTCAACTTGCTTAAAGAAAAAAGGAGCTCTGTTGGTGTTTGTTTGTTTGTTTTTGACTGTCCTAAATTGTTTATTAGGTAAGAATTTTACAAACATCGCTCTGACAACCTTCACTCTCTGGTCTGATATGGCGAAACTCTGACTCTGTATCCATCTCATACACTGGTTTTTCTGCTCCTATACCTGTCCTGTTGCTGGAGAAAATGATGCAACAATGCAGGTTGGCATTTCTGCAAATTCATGATTTCTCATCTCTGCTGGAGCCTCAGTGCAACCAGATAATCTTTCTATTTGTCCCTGAATAACTCCTTCTCTCATTCATTCATTCATGCAATAACATTGGATTTACACATTAGAAGGCTTGCTCTGAAACATGATAGTTTGAAAGTGGGCAGACAGAAATCAGTGATACCTACTTTGATTTGGAACCAATAAATACGTCGTGTTCTCAGAAAGCCCCTTGGGCCTCCTTAGTAGCTTACGTGATACAATCTAACACATTGATTAGTTTGGCATACAGACCCTGGCCCCTCCCCTACTATCAGCCTTAGCTTCTTGCCTGCCTGTCTTCCTACTTTCTGACCCATGAAGTCTCAGCTCATTCCCAACTGGCCCATCCTCTTCATGCTTCCGAGGCTTTGCTTACACTCTTGTCCCTGCCTGAATGCTCTTCTCACTTTCTTCCACTAGTAAATTCTTGTTCGTATTTAAAGGCTCAGCTCAAGTGTCATTTCCTTCAGGAAGCCTAACCCCTTTGCAAGATGGGGTGCCCCTCCATCATGCTTCTGTGACATTCTGTGTGTGTCTCTATCACAGCACTGAACTATATCTTGCTGACGTTATCTGTTTTTCCCCCACCAGTTGGTCTGTTCTGGGAAGGCAAAGGCTAGGTCTAGTTCATTTGTGCCCCTCTGGGTCTGGCACATGGAAGCGAATTGAATTGATCTGAACTGACCTCTGATCCATTAAGCTTTTCTAGCCACCTCTCTCTGGAAGCTTTACTAGGCACCATTTTTCTTGCATGCCCTTAAGAGCTGCAGCCTTCACTCCAAGAGAGTAAAGTGCATAAACCACAGAGCAGATGTCCTATAGAGCTATTAGGCAAACCGCTCATTGGTTTCCTGGTACACCTCCTCATTACAGCTTCCAGTGTACAGTCTGAGAGGTAGACCTCTCCCAGCATTCAGATTCACGCCTCCCCTCCATCATCACCGACTCCCCAAATTTGAGGGACTCTTCTATTAGGATGAATGATTTCCCAAGATGGTACTTGTTCCTGATATAAAATTGGCCCCTGGCCAACAGTTGCCCATACACACTTGGCTAGGTCTAAGCCCACAAGTAGGTGTGACTTAACTTTTCAAAGCAGGGGACTCACTTTCACTAGAAGTTGGTTTGAGCATAATTTTGAAAAATCAGAAACTTGTTTTCCTTGGAGAGCCTCGGTTGATGAGTACTATGCCCCACCAAGTGGTCCAGGGAGAGTCTCTGACCTGATGCGATTGTTCTTGAAATCCGGGCCACCAGGATGTGTGAAAAGAGAGGGAGAGAGAAGGCTTCTCTCTGTAGACCTTTGAGTCACAGGATGGCTGGTGGTTTCTTGTGTCCAAAGAGGAGAGAGGCCATCGCTCATAGGAATTTGCATTATTTAGCATTAAGTATCCCTCACATAGTTCTGTTGAACAGTCTAGGAAAAAAAAAAAAAAAAAAGAAATGAGTTTCCAAGAACAGTTCAGTGTTCTCATTAGGAAGGGATAAAAGGGTAGCGCTGTAGGGCCCAAGTCTGGCAGGCTTGAGCTTAGCTTCTGGCCTGCCCCTGAGTCCGGAAGAGAGAAAGTAAGGGAGCTGCCACAAGGAGTGGTGTGGCAGGGAGGAGAGAGCAGGGCATTTGAAGTCAGCAGATGGGATCCAGACCCAGCCTTGATACCAGGGATGCTCATTTATTTTTATTTATTATTTTTTAAGATTTTATTTATTTGAGAGAGAGAGAGCACACACTCATGTGCAAGAACAGGGGGAGGGGCAGAGGGAGAGGGAGAAGCAGGCTCCCTGCTGAGCAGGGAGCCCTATACAGGGCTCGGGGCTCGATCCCAAGACCCTGAGATCATGACCTGAGCCGGAGGCAGCTGCTTAACTGACTGAGCCCCCCAGGTGCCCCCGGAAGGTTATTTAATACAAATTTCCTCATTCCACAATGGGGACACTAATGTGTGGTCCATGCTTCCTACCTGAGCCACTTGCCTACGTTTAGTTAATCACCGCATGTGAGGCTAGAATCAGTCGATACTGGGTGCTCACGTCCAACTGTGATGGTTAATTTTCTGTGTCAACTTGACTAGACTCTGGTGCCCACTTGTTGGGTCAGACACTAGTCTAAGTGCTGCCGGGGAAGTATTTGTGAATGTGCTTACCATTTATAATCAGTTGACTTTAAGTAAAGCTGATCACTCTCCAAGATGTGTGTGGGTGGGCCTCATTTAATGAGCTGAGGGCCTTAAGAGCAAAGACAGGTTTTCTGAAAAAAAAAAAGCAGGTTTGCCTCCAGATGTGAACCTAGAAATCCTGCTTGAGTTTCCAGCCGACAGCCTGCTCCACGGAGTTCATACCTGCCAGTCTCTACATCGTGTGAGCCTGTCCCATAAACTCAACCACACATGTTCTCTCTACAGAGGTCCTCTTTGCTGTTTTTCTGGATGAACACATTGACCAACCTGGGTCCCAATCTCATCTGCACTGTGTACTAATTTGTGATCTTAGACACATCTCTTGACCTCCCTGATTCTCAATATCTTGTTCTGTAAAATAGAGATTAAAAAAAATACGTATGTAAAAAAAATCTCCTTTTCTTCCCTTTGTACATAGCTCCCCTGCCGACTTCCCAGTGCCACGAGGGAGGATCTGAAGGGTAAAGCATCAGAGAGGGTGCAGACTTGTCATCTCCCACTGTGAGGCCTGCCTGTCCTGTCTTGTCCTGACCTGTTCTTCTGCCTGTGGCCCCCCCAGCCTGTCCACTGTGCTCCGATGGACGCTGGGACACTGACTCTTCAGTCCCAGCCCTCAACAGAACCAGAAGCATCTGGTAGCCTTCTTTCCACTGCCCAAGGCAGCTTCCAACCAGGGCGGCCCTTTCTGGTTCAGTAGCCCTTCTGTCTTTGAAGTCCACACATTTGGACCTTACCAGCCTCCCCCATTCTTAGGGGCATTGTCTCCTTCCCTTAGACCCTCTCCCATGCTATCTGAGCCTCTTCAACCCTTTTCTCTACCATTGTCTTTGTCGACTTCAGCTGATGATCCATCTAAACACAATACCCACAGAAGAGGACATAAAACATAAACACACAACTTGTCAAATAATAAACACAAATGGGCAAGTTCACAAATAATGATAGGCAACCACCTGTATTACCATTATCCAGGTCAAGAAATAGAACATTGCCAGAGCCCCAGGGGTCCCTCTCGGGCCACAACCCCCTCCCTCACCCAGAGCTATCCATGATCTTGACTTCTACGTAACTGTTTTCTTGCATTTCTTTGTGTGTGTTTTTTAAAAAGATTTTATTTATTTATTTGAGAGAGATGGGGGCAGGTGGGGCAGAAGGAGAGGGAGAAACAGACTCCCCACTGAGCAGGGAGCCAGATGCAGGGCTTGATCCCAGGACCCTGGGATCATGACCTGAGCTGAAGGCAGATGCTTAAATGACTGAATCACCCAGGTGCCCTTCTTTGTGGTTTTAAGGCCTATTTATGCATTCCTGAACCCCCTAGTTTCATTGTGCTTGTATATAAATGGAATTATATTTCTGTGAATTATACCTGTCATGTCTGTATATGTGATTTGTATTATGTGCGTCTATTTGTGTCACTTCTTTAGCTCAGTGTTGTGTTTGTAAGATTCATCCACAGGGTTGCAAAGTGTAATCCATTCATTTCCAATGCTGCATCATTTTCTTCTATACCAGGGATTGGCAAACTATGGCCTCCAGGCCAAATCCAGCCAGTGGCAGGTTCTGTAGGGCCCATGAGCTGAGAATGCTTTTTACATTTATAAAGTTGTAAAATAAAAAAAATACAACAAAACCAAAATTACAAGATAGAGACCAGCAGAGCCTAAATCATTTGCTCTCTGGCCCTTCATGGGAAAGGTTTTCTGACCTGGCTTTCTTTGAATATACTGTAATTTACTTTTCTGTTACATTCTTGATGGGTATTTGAATGGTCTGCAGGGTTTTGGCTCCTGAAAATGCTGCTATGGACATTCTTGTACATATTTTCATGTGCACATATGTGTGTGTTTCTCTAGGGCATGTAACTAGGAATAAAAATATACATATAGTCAAGTTGAGCAGATCACCCCAAACAGTTTTCCAGATTGGTTGTACCACTTATATTCCCAAAAGCAGTGTGTGAGAATTCTACTTGTTCTATATCCTCAACAACACTTAATAATATCAACTTTTAAAATTTTTGCCTGTACATGGGTGTGTAGTGTTATATCATTGTTGTAACTAGTATTTCCCTGTAATGAAGTTTATTAGATATTTATTTTTTTTCTTTTGGCAAAGTGTTGGTTCAGTTCATATATATATATATATATTCTTTTTTTGCCTTTTACATTGAAAACTTGAATATACCTGGAATTGATTTTTGTTTAACTTCTACGGGTAGCTAATCGTACCAGCAGCACTTATTAAAAAACTGTCCTTTGCCCGCCCCTATCAAGTGCTCGTACAATACAGAGTTCTCTTTCTGGACTCTATTTTATTGGTCTATTTATTGATCTGGACCCACGTATTGTTCTAAGTATTATAACTTCATAACAATTCTTGCTTTTTGATAGTGCCAGTCCTCCATTTTTATAATTCTTCTTCAAGTGTATCTTGGCTGTTCCTTGCCCTTTTTGTCTTCATATAAACTTGAGAATGACCTTGTCAAATACTACTAAAATATCTGTTCGGATTTTGACTGGAATCGCATTGACTCTATAATTGATCTGGAAGAACTGACTCTTTTACAATATTGAGTCTTCCAGTCCACAAAGGTGGTAGGTATCTTAAGTTCCTTTAATGTTTCTCAGTAAGTTTTATAATTTTCCTCATTAAAATCTTATGCAACTTTTGTCCTATTTATTCCTAGGCATTTCATTTTTTTTTTCTTTTAGAGAGAGAGAGAGTGTGAGGGGAGGGGTAGATGGAGAGGGAGAGAGAGAATATCAAGCAGGCTCCACACCCAGCGTGGAGCCTGAAGCAGGGCTTGATCCCAGGACCCTGGGATCATGACTTGAGCTGAAATCAAGAGTCAGACGCTTAACCAACTGAGCCACCCTGGCACCCTGGCTTTTCCTATTTTTTTGATGTGATTATAAAAGGTAGAGTCTGGGGATGCCTGGGTGGCTCAGTTGGTTAAGTGTCTGCCTTCAGCTCAGGTCATGATCCCAGGGAGCTGGGATCCAGGTCTGCGTTGGGCTCCTTGCTCAGGGGGCTCCTCTGCCTGCCATTCTCCCTGCTTGTGCTCCTCTCTCTCTGACAAACAAATAAATAAAATCTTAAAATAAAAGGTAGAGTCTGTTTTCCACAGATACAGAAAAGTTTTCTATGTAGTTCTGATTATCTGTAAAATGAAAAAGAGTCTTTTTTTAAAAAAAAGATTTTATTTATTCATTTATAGAGAGAGAGGCAGAGGGCGAGACAGAGAGAGAATCTCAAGCAGACTCCGTGCTGAATGTGGAGCCCAGTGCGGGGCCCAATCCCATGACCCCAAGATCATGAGCCAATATCAAGAGTCAGACACTTAACTGACTGAGCCACCCAGGTGCCCTTGCCCTTCATATTTTTTGGATATGATTAAAAAAGGTAGAGTCTATCTGCCACAGATACAGAAAATTTTTCTATGTAGTTTTGATTATTTGTGAAGTGAAAAAGCACCTTTAAAAAAAAGATTTTATTTATTCATTTAGAAAGAGAGAGAGAGGCAGAGGGAGAGGCAGAGAGAGAATCTCAAGCAGACTCCGTGCTGAGCGCAGAGCCTGATGTGCGGCCTGATCCCAGGACCCTGAGATTATGACCTGAGCCAAAACCAAAACCAAGAGTTGGCCACTTAACCAACTGAGCCACCCAGGTGCCCTGAAAAAGTGTCCTTGATAAAGCCTATCTCTGAATGCAGAGATATCTCCCTCATGTGCCTGGGTCAGTGATGGCTCACCAAGGACAGGGGATGCATTTTTCCTTTAAGTAAGGTACCGTTCTATGGACTGATAATAGCAATAACCAAAACTTGACCAGTACTTTGAAAAACATTTCCCACTTTATTATCTTTTTTAATTCTTACAACCATCCTGAAAAGTAGGCATTTTAATTTCCAGTTAACTCGTGAGGCAACAGAAGCCCAGGGACATAAAAAAGATTATGCTCAAGTTCAGTTGGCTTCCTTCAGCTCAAGTTCAGGACTGTTGACTTCAGTCTGGTTCTCTTTCCCCGCCCATAATTGCCTTCCCTGTTGGCACCTTTGAAGATATGGGTTTTGTAGTGTCTGCTCAGAGCAAAATTGGCAGAGCTAGAGAAGATAGAGTATGCCCAGGGGAAAAAGAGTCTACATGGATGGGCTGGATTTTGGATTTTCTATTTTCTATTAAACAGTGGATGCTATGTTCTCTTCTATGAAGAACCAGAATTCAACCAACAGATAGTAGTTCTCATTAAATTTGCTTTCATATAGGCTTTCAATTCAGTTAATTTTTTTCTAATAAGAAAATAATAATAATAATATTGGAAGAAACTTGAGGGCATATATTCATACTCCTGGTGCCTGTTGCAATGTTTTGGGGCAATAAATACTGCTGAATGAATACATTTTCCTCTTGTTCTTACAGTCTAGAACGCTTTCCTTTGGAAGCTCAAGGTTTAATACCTTGAAGACCCACCAGGTGGTGTTCTAAGACTGCCTAGTGTAGGTCATACTTGCTGAGACAAGAGGGCACAGACACAAGAAGCTGTGATGTTTAGTTTGAAAGAAGGAAAAGGGAGAGAGAGAAGAGAAAACACCTTTGTCTTGTCATTCTTTGCATTTACAGTTGAGCCACAGTATGAGACCTCCTGTGCTTTACTTAGGCATTCACGACTGCCTCACATCTGATGCATCTTCTAGCTCCTCCAAATCAGGGGCTCTCCTATTTTTCTTTGTACTCAATACAAAGGTCCAGCAAGTAGTAGGAACCTGGTAAATTCTCGTTGACCTGAGATGGCTAGCTCCATGTGCAAGTCTGACCCCCCATAACTCTTCCCCGCATTAGGCTTCCTCCCTGTCCATTCCCCTTCTTGGTTGATGGCATCTGTTGCCCTCGTGCCAACCATGGCATCATGGTTGAATCCTTAGAGTCATCTGCTGCCGGCCATCCCTCCACGAGTCTCTGGTGGGCATTCAGTCTCATTCCCTACATAGGTTTCAAACCTATAGTTCTCTCCTCATCCCCCCTCCTTTTTCTTGCCACCCTTCCCTTTCAGGAGATAATCCCTCACCCCCCAACTCACAGAAAAAGTAAAAGACATCTTGTGGAGACTCCCTCAGCTTCCTACCTTGTGCCTTTGAACTTCCTCAGATTCCCAACTGTCCTCTGCTACTCTTCCCCATGAAGCTAGTCTTTGATTTAGGTCAAGGTGAATTCTATCCACCTCAACTCTTTAATTCTTTCATTTCATTTATTTACGCATTCTTCAGAAATTTAATTATTAAATTAATATTTAATTATTACAATGTGCGAGGTTCTGAGAATACAGTGGTGAGTCAAACCAACAAGGTCTAGTAGGAGAGACAGCTGTTAATTGAATAACCAACCCTCTAGATGGAAGTGGGGTCAACATTTTCATGCTTCACTGAGATGTGCTAAGAAAATTTGGCTTTTCAGCAATGTCCACAATAGCCAAACTATGGAAAGAGCCCAGATGTCCATGCACAGATGAATGGATGAAGAAGATGTGGTATCTATATACAATGGAATACTACTCAGCCATCAAAAAAATGAAATCTTGCCATTTGCAATGACATGGATGGAACTAGAGGGGATAATGCTAAGTGAAATAAGTCAATCAGAGAAAGACAATTATCATATGATCTCACTCATATGTGAAATTTAAGAATCAAAACAGAGGATCATAGGGGAAGAGAGGAAAAAATAAAACAAGACGAAATCAGAGAGGGAGACAAACCATAAGAGACTCTTAATCATAGGAAACAAACTGGGGGTTGCTGGAGGGGAGAGGGGTAGGTGGATGGGGTAACTGGGTGATGGACATTAAGGAGGGCATGTGATGTAATGAGCAGTGGGTGTTATATAAAACTGATGAATTACTGACCTCTAAAAAAAAAAAAAAAAACCTTTGGGAAAAAAAAAAGAGAATATGGCTTTTCAGTTCCTATGACTGATAGATCTTCCTCACAAGCCAGTTGTGGTACCTTAAGACTAAGGAATCAGATTGAACACACCCAAGCAGGCAACTTCCTCTGATAGGAGCACCTGCACTCCTAAGGGCAGCCCCTGCCTGACCCCAAAAGAAGGGCTTTGCTGGGTACAGGGGCAGGAAGGCCCACCAAAAAGCTGGTGGGTTTGTTTCTCATGTCACACCATATTGTATCTGTGGTTCAGCTCTCCTCATGGGCTGTGTGTGTTGGGGGGAGCAGAGGGAGACTGGCTGGGGGCAGAGTAGGTGTGTGGTACCTATGTCTACAACCAGAGTGAAGGATTCTGGGAACAAGCAGGCAGGCCCAGTGGGTTTTCAGGCCAGGTCCATGCCCAGGGTTATTAAATCCCAGGTGTTACAACATAAGGATGACAGTCAAAATGGAGCTGAGCGAGTCAGTGACTGAGGGGATTCAAGAGTGAGGAAGTTTTCAGCAGATGGTGGCAAAGCAAAGCCAGGTTGAAGGGCTTGAGCCGAAGGGTCAGAATCTGCTTCATGGCTCCCTAGTAACTGTCACTCATATCTGCAACTTCACCATTAGCTACTTCCCCTCCTGTCTCAACATTTCATCAAATAGTTTACAGTGTGTAATTGAACGGTTGAGCTCTTTCTTGATCGTTTAGCTATTTTGTGTTTCTATGCGGGCTCCTTCCTTACACCTCCCTCCATAACCTGAATGCCTAAATTAAAATCCCATTCCTGGTATTTACTAGTTATAAGAATGTGGGCAATATTTTTAAATTTTCTGAGTCTTAGTTTTCTTATCCATAAAACTGGACATTGGTGTGTCTACCTTGTCAGATTATTGTGGACATGAAATTCACTGATGCGTCTAGCAAAGTGCCTGGTCCGTGATAGGTGTGAAGTGTAGATGTAAATTCTCTCTTTCTTCGGTTCATATTTCATCTCCACTGATTAGACAAGACAAATACCTGTGGAAAGGCAGGGTCTGGTAGTCCCTGTACCCAGTGCCTAGCAAAATCTTTGCCCCAGAAGAAGGGATGCTTGGTGTCTGTGAAGCTAGGAACTAACAAAGGAGGGAGAAAGGAGACAAAACTGGGTGAATCAATTTTTCCCAGCTGTGGTAGCCCGCTTCCAAGATGGCTCCAATGATCCCTGCCTACTGGTCTGCACTCACGTTAGTCTATGTGACCAATAGCATATGGCAAAAGTGATTGTATGTCACCACAAAGATTAAGTTAACAAAAGACTTGGGCTTCTATTTTGGGTGTCTTCCCCCTCTCTCTCTTTAATCTCTCTGGGCAAAGCTAGCTGCCATGTTGTGAGCTACCCTATGAAGAGGCCCGTGTGGCAAGGAACTGAAGTTGCCAGCCAATAGCTAGTAAAGACCTGAGGTGTGCCAACAACCATGAGACTGAGCTTGGAAGAAGAATCTTCAGCCCCAGCCAATCCGAGAGATGATAGCAGCCCTGGCTGTCAATTAATTTGACTGCCGTCTTAGAGACAACTATCCAGAACCACCCAGCTCAACTGCTTTCCAGATTCCTGACAATGGGAAACTGTGAGATAATAAACGTTCGTTGTCTTGGGTTGCTAAGTTCTGGAGTAATTCGTTCTAAAGTAACAGGTAACTAATACAGATTATGGTTCTTGGAGGTGGGTGCTACTGTAACGAAAATCTCAATGTGGGAATGTCTTTGGAAGCTGGCTATAGGGTTTTGAAGAGAATGTTAGTGAAAGCTTTAGGTGCCCACGGCTCACAGAATTTTGGACTTTGAGAAGGTGGTAAGTGAGGGCTTAAAGGAGAGTAAGGAAAATCTTACTGGAAACTTGAAGAAAGGCCATCCTTATGCAATGGCGGCAATGATAAGTAACACCATCGCCTGCAGCAATAGTAGAAAGTAGAGAATATACTGAATGCAGTAGGGTATATACTTGATGGGATTTCCAAGTGAAGAGTTGAAGATAACTCCTGATTTCTCCCCATGGCTTGTTGTAAAGTGTGAGAAAAGAGGGATAACCCAGTGGAAGGACCGTGAAGCAAAAGGAAGCCAGCACTTGATTGTTTTGAATATTCTCAGCCTCTCCAGATGGCAAATGGTGCTAAAATTAATAACTGGCTTTCGAGCAAAGATCAAATCCAGGGCGCTGCCAGGAAAACCTGAAGATGAAGTGTGACTGTCAAACCTTTTGTTGAGATCTTAGAAATATCAAAGACAGTGGTTCTGAGTACCCCGAATTGCCATCTCTAGCCCAGACTCTGACCTCTGGACCCCGGTTCTCAGACCCACTGGGCATCCACAGGTGCCTCGAAGTTTGCATGTCCCCGCTGAGCTCAGCATCATGTCCAACCACACCTGGGACTCCCCTCGGGCTTCCAAAATACAAACCACTACAAAAATACAGACTTGATTGGGTTTTTCCACAGCTCACCACTCTCTACTGATGCTCTTCTGTAAAATTCCTTATTTTGGCTCTTAACACTCACTCCTTCTTCACACATGCTGCATATCATCCATAAAGGACGCCTTGTATTCCTCACACTTATGCTTTCTGTCCCCTCTCAACCCCATGCTGCTGTTATCTCTCACTAAAATTCTTCCCTTCCCCATCCCTCTGCTGGCATTCTGCACCCTTCCTTTGGGCTCTCCCAAGTTCCCAAGACTAGGTGAGATATCCCTGCTATGTGTTCCTGTGGTGTGGGCAATGGAGAACAGAAGGTGAGGGGCAATGGGAGAGACAATACTTTGAGAAGACAGAGCCCTGGTCATTAGGAAGAGCCACTGTGCAGAACGTCTATGGTTTAGATTTACCTTGAGACCCGACTCTGTGACTATTGAAAGGAACATCTTGGTCAGGGCCCAAGGCAGCTGAGTCAGGGCCCAAGGTGTGTCCTAAGCATCCCGTGGATCACCGGCCATATCGATCCTAAGGGACAATGACAAAGCCTGAGACTACTCTGCCTTTATACTTTCCATAAATAGGCTGCTTTACTTTTTTTAAGAGCCTGCATTAAGAGGGGTTGATTCCATTGGCCCCTGAATGTGGCATCACAATAGCATCTTTGACTCTCTATCAGAGCTCAGTCCTTCAGGGAGAAGAGCCAACAAGAACACGGCAGCCCTAACCCTGACCTGGAGGGCAGGAATTGCTTGCTCAGCCACTGGCTTATGTGCGGCCCCAGATAATTCATGCCTCCTCCCTTGGTAGTCCTTTATTCACCTGTAAAATGGGTATAATAGTTTTTACCTACCTCAGAGGTGTGTCAGGAGGTATAATTAATGGTGGTTAGAATACTTTGAGAGGCACAGATGAAAGGTCTTATATAAGTACACATCATTATTATGACTAATGATATTTTTCTTCTTGGAACACACTGGGAGACATCCCTCTTAATTTGAGCTGCGTCTCAGCTCCCCGTTCAGATAAGAGACAGTACAGCCTCTGGGCTGGCCACGCAGCAAACCTTTAATCCTTTGGAAATCTACAGACATCCTGAAAGTGATTTGAATCTTTCTCTTATCCACCCTCTTTTGACACTCCTTCAACATGACCTGACTTGAAAAGTGGCAGTTTTATGTATCGTGAATAACCTGTTAAATCCAAATCATTTCACCAAGTGTAAAGGAAGGAGAGAAAAATGCTCATTGTTGTTAATATGCACTGATTAACCCAGCATGGGCTCAAGCTTTTCCCAGACTGCAGAGAAAACCCAGACATCTGTGTGCCAACAAGGGACCAATTTTCCAAGGTGGGAACCAAAGTGACTTATGAGGGTGCCAGTGCTAAGATCTTGTTGCGTCCTGGGGTTTCTGGGATTTGGGACCCCTGCGAGAAGGGACTTGCTTTGTGGCTCCCACCCAGCCCCTCCAGCCCCATCTTACCGAGCGCGATGTTTAGTGCAGCCTGCAATGAGTGATGGCCCAAAATGTACCTGCAGAAAGGAAAAAAACTCAATCGTCTTGGAACAAACTAATAGTTGTAATCATAGGAGAAAAACAGCTTTAGATTGGGAATTAAATCAAGCTCAGTCCTCTGAGTTTATGGCCTTTTGCAGTAAGCACCGTTTCTACGTATTATTGTTACTTGCCAGATGAAGGTACGAGGATACAAATCTTCCTCCATGAAATTTATGGGCCTCGAGGCTGTCATCTCAGCCCTGGCACCCCTCTGCTCCTCTTGAAGTGAAGAGGCTGGTTTTAGGTGGCAGGTTTTATCTATCTTCCTGATGAGCTTTGAAGACAACTTCACAGTGGGTATAATATGGGTATTGACGACAGTTTTCCCCTCAACAGTCTGAGCTGATCTTGCCCCAGTACCTGAAGAAAAAAATTCCAGATGGCTAAAGGATGTCCTGAGCTTGCCATGCCCATGAGAAAATGGGCTCTCCCAAGCCTTCCCCAAGGGGTAGTGTGATGTGGGAAGTGGGGTGGGCCAAGTTGGAGTTTCAAATTCCCTGCTTCTTACTTGGTAGATTTACCTGAATTAGAGACCGAACTTCTGTTTTCTTCTCTGTAAAATTAAACTTGCCTCTCTGGGTTGTTGTCATGATTAAATGAATATATGCAGGGTATTTAGCAAGGAGATGGACACACAGGAGGTGCTCAGTAAGGACTGATTTGCTTCCTTTTCTCCTTCAGCTGCAGCAGGGCCATGTTCTGTATGTAGACCCAGAAAGAGCCAACTGTACAGGGTGTCTGTAGGGCTGCAGCCGTATCACGCAGCAAGTAAGAGCCGGAAAGCCTGGGTTTCAGTCCTCGCTCTGTTTCTTACTCATTATGTGGCTTTATGCAGGTCACCTAACCCCTCTGGGCCTCAATTTCCCCATTTTAATAGAAGTGTTGATAATAGTATCTCAGACCAAAGCATTTCTTTGCTTGCCATTGCTTTGATACTTATATATGATGGTTTGAGCTTCATGTCTGGGCCAACTAAGTCTTCCAGTCTTTTGCTCCCCTGTTTCTGCTCTGCCCTGAGTGATCCTTGCACTCTGTCAGGATTGGTGAGCTTGGGATGGTGGCCATGAGCCCCCTGGTTGTGGCACTGTGACCCGTTCCATATATGATGGTGGTTACCAGCGTGGGATCTGGGTCAGTTACACCCCCACTGAGTCTGGGTTCTCTTACCTTAGGAAATGACTTTATCTCTGAATCCTCATTTCCTCATCTATAAAAAGGGGCTAATGATATCTAATATGTGCTTCAAGGGATTGCAGTGAACTTTAATATTGGCTAATAGTTATTGAGCATTTAACCTGTGCTGGGCATATGTTAAGTGCTTCAGGTGAGTTTCCTCATCTAGTTCCCACAACTCTGTGAGACTGATACTATTATCATTCCCATTTTACAGATGAGAAAACTGAGGCTTGGAGAATAATCAGTCTTGTTTAAGATCACATAGCTATTATGTAACAAAAATGGATCAACACCCACATCTTTCTCATTCCAGAGGTAACCTCTTAGCCAGATAATGAGAAACTGAGAGTATAGTTGGTGCTCAAAATAAGCTACTTACTGTGATAAATATAATATATGGAGTTTGGTGAGATCGATAATTCTTTAGCTTTTGGGGATGACCCAATGACCCGAGGATGGAAGCCAGAGACTCGCCTCAATGCCTGCCACTCTCTCTTGCTGTATCTGCTCTCCTACTGATTGTTCTACTCTCTCTGGAAAGGGAGAAGGCCATCCTACGGCAACATAGCTGCTTCCTTGTCAAGATTGCACATGGCTAGCTCACTGAAGGCTGAATAAAAGGAGTAAACGAGTAGAGCAAAATGGTTCATTGATCAGACCCTACCGGAGAGGTGATCGTGTGGTGTTGGGCTGGAAGTGATAGAGGTAGAGTTCAATCTATGGCTAATATTGGGTCTTCCACTCACTGCCTGTGGAATGAGGTTGGGCCTAATGAATGTTTGTAAAGGGTCTTTGAAACTTCTGAGATAAAAGGCCATGCCCTATTTTTCAAGGAGCTTTGCTAGTTCTCATTGATCTATTTGTCTGCTATTGGGGATAGAGGGCAATTAAATCATCTGTGAACATCAAAGACACGTTACACCACCCTGCATCCTCACCACCTTCATGCCTGTGTATAATGGGAGCCCTATAAATGTTTGTTTTCATTAATGAACATGGGGCTCATCTGGCTTTCCTTACTGGCTCTAGTTTTCTTCCCCATTAATTGGGGATGTCATTGTGAGGTGCCATGAATATTTATGTGGGGAGTGCAGGAGGGATGGGGGTTAGCAAAAGAGAGAGGAATGGAGCATTCTTCTTTTCCTCTTTTGCATGCCAGCGTGAGGCTCTCCATTGCTCTTAGTTTGCCTGAGTTGTCAGGCCACCTGGCATTTTCACCTTGCAGGATTTTGGATAAGATGCTATCTGTGGTCAGTCAAGTGAGGTGGCTGGGCTGGTTGGGCATACTGATGTGGGACTATAGGGGATCTGGGCCTGCTTGGGGAGACTATGAAATCGTTTCTGAATCTTCCCCAGAAGGTCTACACCACCAGCCAACCTGATAAACTATTCATGCAAAGGACATCCTAGTGTGGTGGACAGAGTCCCAGATTTAATTAATTAATTTATTTATTTATTTATTACATTCAAGGGTGCATTTTTATTTAGACTGGAAGAAATCACAACAGATTACAGATTTTGTAAAAACTGTCGAATTTCACACACATCACAAAATCCATGAAAAAGAATGTATTCTTTATTAAAACCACGTACTAGCATAAATAAATCTGAAAACTTAGATCCAATGGGCCACTTCCTGGGAAAAACACAACCTACCACAATGGACCCAACATGAAATAGAGGGCTTAGTAGCCCCCTAACAATTAAGGGAATTGAATTTGTAACTTAAAAACTCCCAGAAAGGAAGCTCCAGGCCAGATGACTTCACAGGAGAATTCCACCAAATTTTCAGAGAAAATTAACACCAATTTTACACACCTCTTCCAGGAAAAAGAAGAGGGAGGAGCATTTACCAGTTCATTTCATGAAGTTGGTGTTACCCTGATACCAAAACCAGAGACAGTACCAAAAAAATAAAAGAAAACTACAGACCGATAACCCTCACAAACATAGATGCAAAAATCTTTAACAAAATGTTAGCAAATAGAATTCAGCAATACATAAAAAAAGTTTATACACCACGACCAAGTGGAGTACTTCAGGGACACAAGTCTGGGTCAACATTCAAAAGTCAACCAATGTAATCAACCATCCAGAGTCCCAGATTTTAAATCCGAAGACGTGGGTGTAAATAATGGCTCAGCGAATTGCAAAGCTGTGTGTAAACTGACCACCTTTCCAAATCTTGCTTTCTTCACTAAGTGACGTGGGTATGTTCATCTCTGTCTGTTTCCACGTGTGGTTTGGGGGATCAACGGGATAATGAACGTGAATGGCAAGGGGATGTTGGGGAAGGGATTTGCAAATGGTGTCAGGAGAGGTTTAGAGGACTCACCAACATGCCAGTGCATGTCTACATTTTAATAATGTTTTCTGGAGAAAATACTCCTCATTGTCCAGTGCAGGGTAACTCCACTTTTGGTGACTCTCAAGTCACATAGGTAAGAAGCCAGTGCCTAGAATAACAGGCGGTGTATGGCAGCCGCTCAGACATTGGTTGATGGTGTGTAATGGAATGGGAGATGTAGATGCCTTCCTGGTGTCGTGGGAGTATTTATTTACTGGGCTCAAAAGCATACCTTGAAGTGTAGGAACTCAGATCCATTAGAAATAAACACAGGAAGCTCTAGGTTGCTCAACAGAGAATTTAAAAGATACTACATTATGTCTTACAGATTACAAACCCAGTATTGTTTGTAGTAATTTCTTTTTTTTTTTTTTAAAGATTTTATTTATTTATTTGACAGAGAGAGAGACAGCGAGAGAGGGAACACAAGCAGGGGGAGTGGGAGAGGGAGAAGCAGGCTTCCCGCGGAGCAGGGCGCCCGATGCGGGGCTCGATCCCAGGACCCTGGGATCATGACCTAAGCCGAAGGCAGACGCCTAATGACTGAGCCACCCAGGCGCCCCTGTTCGTAGTAATTTCAAAAGAAATGAGTGGGTCAGTAATTAAACTATTATCTCCCAGTTTCAAATGTGCTCTGCTATATAGGAGTCCCCCCCTTATCTGCGGTTTTGATCTCCACAGTTTCAGTTACCCCAAGCCAAGCATGTTCAGGAAGCTGACATATCGTCAGAAGGTCAGTAGATGTCTCAAGCTAGGTCACAAGGCCTATGTCATTCACCTCATTTCATCTCCTCACATGGGCATTTTATCATCTCACATCATCCCAGGAAGAAAGGTGAGTACAATACACTAAGGTATTTTGAGAAAGAGAGCGAGAATATATTCACATTACTTTTGTTACAGTGTGTTGTTATAATTGTTCTATTTTATTATGAGCTATTGTTAATCTCTTACTGTGCCTAATTTATAAATTAAACTTTATCATTGGTATGTATGTACAGGAAAAAACAGTAGATAGAGTTTGGTACTACTTGCCATTTCAGACATCCACTGGGTGTCTTGGAACGTATCCCCCATGGACAAGGGAGCACTGTGGGGCCCGGGGTTCTGCAAATCACCTTTCTCCTTTGCCGGCTGTTCCTGGGTACCACCAGTAAGTAATGCTAGAGGAAGTCTGGAAGAGGAAAAAATGGACATGGACATGGCCCCGTCCTTTTGCTTCTAGTG
Source organism: Halichoerus grypus (assembly GCF_964656455.1). NCBI lineage: Eukaryota > Metazoa > Chordata > Mammalia > Carnivora > Phocidae > Halichoerus > Halichoerus grypus. Next base: position 74,166,965 of record NC_135722.1, read on the forward strand.
CCTCTCAGCATGACCCCAGCAACATTTCTTCACCATGGCGGGGCCAAGTTAGTCCAATAGCAGCAAGATGAATCCAACTGGCAGTTCCCCAACATTTGTAGAATCAGCTTCGTGGCACCACTCTTCCCTGCCTGACGCAGGCCAACAGCTCCAACAGGAGGTTAGTTCCTCCTCCTCCGGGGTCTGGACCCCAGTCCCATCAGGCCTCTCCTCCCAAGCTTCTAGGTATGACTCATTCCAACCACTTCCCTTTGCTTCCCCAGGCCTAGGGGTGGGAACTGCTTCCTACACTTGTTACCTCAGTGATAGCTTAGACTTTTCTTTTTGCCTTTTCAGTTCTTCCAAACCCAGCAAACCATTCTTTACAGTAAATTTTCTATCACCAAATCTAAATTCTCTCTCTCTCACCAAATAACTGCTGTGGTAGTTGGTGTGGTACGGACTGCACTCTGACAGGGACCCTGAGTCTTGGAAACTCCTGAGGGCTTTGATGAGAAGTCTCTCCCTTTGTAGGGGCTGGTGGGTCCTCTTTGGGTAGCCACCTTTCTGGAAGGTAGGCGCGGGGCGCAGGAACAGTTAGAGACATGAAGAGGCACTGCTTGTTCCAAAACATTTGGAGCGGTCTAGGAGGCATATCTTCAGTGGAGGAGGGAATTATACATCTCTCTTTCCTGGTGTTGGGCACTTTTTCTCTTGGATTTTTAAAATAAAAATCTGGAAGAGACTTTAAGGACCACTTAGCTCAATCTCTTCATTTTATAGGTGAAGAAACTAAGAGAAGTTGATATTTGCTTGAGTTCAGTTAATTAAAGCCATTGTCTGGACTGGAACTCTTATCTCTGATGCTGATCCCGTGCATTTGTCACTACATTATGCCATACTTAGAAACTCACCTTGGCCAGTTCCAAATCAGCTGGGTCTCAGGCACATGTGGGCTATCTAGGGTAGTTGTGCTTTCTGGGGTAATTTCGCATAGGATGGCTCTTCAGGGCTACACTGTGACGTGGGCCTTGTATTCTTTCTGGAAGCCTCACATCTTAGATGCCACAGAGAAATGATATTATGACGGGAGGAAAAATAAGTTTCCTTTGCTGGTTTCTTGCCTTGTAAATGTTGAAGTCCCCAAGCCTCAGGCTTTGAACCTGTTCTTTAGCTATACTCACTTTTTAGGTGATCTTGCCTGGTTCTGACTTTAAATTCATTCTGTGTTCCAGATTTATGTCTTTAATGCTGGCCTTTACACTACTTTCCAGACACATAACCAACTGCCTATGTATCCTCTCCCCAGGGACGCCAGTAGGAAACTCAGACTTGCCATGCCTGAAACCAGACTTTTCATCCTCCCCCCAACCCCACCACTTCCCTCAGTGTTCTCCAGTCTGTAAATGGTACCACAACTCACTTTGCTGCTCATGTCAAAAAGTCTTGATTTTTCTCTTTCCTTCACTTCTACATATAATTCTTCTGCAAACTCTGTGGGTTCTACCTTCAAAATGTATTCAGGGGTGCCTGGGTGGCTCGGTCGGTTAAGCATCTGACTCTTGATTTCAGCTCAGGTCATGATCTCGGGGTTGTGGGATCGAGTCCTGTGTTGGGCTCTGTGCTCAGTGGGGAGTCTGCTTGGGATTCTTTCTCCTTCTTCCTCTGCCCCTCCCCCTGCTCATGCACACTCTCTCTCTAAAATAAAAAAATAAATCTTTAAATATATATACACATATATATTTACATATATAAATTACATTACACATATACACATATTTACATATACAAATTTACAATATATATTTATATATATACATATATATTCGGAATCTAACGTCTTCTCATTTCCTCAGTTGCTTTACCTTACCCTTACCCAGACTACTTTACAGTCTCCTAATTGGTCTCATGTTGCCACTCTTCTTACCTTTCATTCTATTCACCTAACAGCCAGACTCAACTTTTAAAACTTCAAATCGGAAAACTGGAAATGTGCACAGTGAACCCTATGATCACTTCAGCTTGCTGCCTGGAAGTGCTTTCCAGACTGTAGTGCAGTGGGGAAAATCCAAGCTGAACATGGCAACCTTGCTGAGCTGAGGAGAGATTTGAGTTTGGAGGGGCTAAGGTGGCTAAAATTGGCAAAGCAAAGTAATGAGGAGGGGAAAGGAGTTGCACAGAGGGAGAAATATTTCTAAGCGTCCCTTCGAGTCTGTTGCTGAGTACCAAACTATGTACACATAGGGTAAACCTCCAGGAGACCATGCAGAGAATGACTAGGTCCTAGAAATTGAAAAATTCCCAGCACTTATGCCTAGAAAGCTGGAAGATGTTTGTGTTTTAATCAGCTGAGGGGGTAGTGCTAGTGAATTCCTGGACTATTCAGTAAAAACCTCAAAGGGCTAGTGCTGTATTTATAGGGCTAAACTAGTCCTAAAGTGAAGACTACTTTAGACCCACACTAACCAAACTTAAAAACAAGGCTCAAAAGGATCAACCTGAACTCCAAGTAATTTACCTACCTGACCAGAAAAAAATCCAATCCTTTTTATAAAACAAGATTCAGTACTCAATAATATAAAATTTATAATGTCTAGCTTCCCAACAAGAATGACTAGATATTCCAAGACATAGGAAAACGTGACCATAGCTGTTGCTGTTTTAGGGTTTTTGCATTTGCTGCTCTCTCAGCCTAGAACTCTCTTTCCCCAGATGGCTGTGTAACACCCCAATTCATTTAAGTATCTGTTCAATTATTACCTCCTCAGGGAAGGTATGCATATCTGTGATATGCAAAATCATCCTCACCTGTCAATCTCAATTCCCTCATCTTGTTTTTATTTATTTATTTTTATTCACAGCATTTGATCATTAGATTATATGTGTCTCTGATATGTCTATGCTTTGACCTGTCTTATATAAAGTATATATTCAGGCAACACATTGAATAATTGAATGAATTGATAAAATTGAATGAATTGATATTGATACTGAAAATGAATGAACTGATATTCAATGAACTGAATTCAATATCAATGAATTGATATTAAAATTGAATGAATGTGATAAAATAGGTTAGCTCCCTATGGGTAAGGCTAAACATGGTTACTTAAATTTCCAATAAAGGCCAGCAGGATTTTTCTGTATATAAACTATATACAGAAACTATATATATCTGGCTTTACCTGGTTATCTCATCAAATTTATATAACCTTATGAAGTTAGTATTATATGTGTTTATAGATGCCATTGATTTCTTTGTTTAAAAAAACACTTATTGAGCACTTACTATATCTATCTGTGTATGTGTGTAGATACAATCTTTGTCAGCAGGATATGCACAGTATGATAAGCCAGGGTCAGGCCTAGTACCTTGAAACCTTGCATTTGTGTAAGTAAATGTCTTGTATAACCGTGGTGCAGCAAGATATTGTGAACCCAACCTCAGGACCAGGGACAGGATCTTACATGGTTCTTATCCTGGTGCTAAAATTGCATGAAAAGCAGCAAACCCTCACTTCTGGGCTTCCCTGACCTAGAAAATTCCTCCCTCTCTGAAGTCTGCTAAGACTCCTGAATTTTGAGCACTCCCTGTGGGAATCAGGGAGTGTGCCTCACCATTTGCATCATTACGTACCCTTGATTTTGTGTGTAATCTTTTTTTTTTTTTTTTTTTTTTTAACTGAGTTCATCTCTTCTTACAGACTTCTGCTTTCTGGGTTACTTCAATTAATAGCATCCCCAGTCAACTCCTTCCTCACCCCTGCTTCCAATCAGTTATTGTGTTCTGTGACCCTGAGTTGTCTCAAATCTCTCCATTTCTCTCCAACCCACTGCCACTGCCCTACTTCTGGCTGTCATCTTCTTTAGTCTGGGAAACTGCAAGTTCTAATTCCTCTCACTCATCTCCTGCCTCTGGTCTTGGTCCTTACAATCAGTTCTTTTTTTTTTTTTTTTTTTTTAAAGATTCTATTTATTTGAGAGAGAGAGCACATGAGAGGGGGGAGGGTCAGAGGGAGAAGCAGACTCCCTGCCGAGCAGGGAGCCTGATGCGGGACTCGATCCAGGGACTCCAGGATCACGACCTGAGCCGAAGGCAGTCGCTTAACCAACTGAGCCACCCAGGCGCCCACAATCAGTTCTTGAAAACTGATCACCTCGCTTCCCCTTCTTACAACTATTCTCTCTTCAGAATAACTCCTGAAGTCCTTGGCATCGCAGAGCAGAGGATGGCCTTGCATCATGCATGTTCTATGCATCGCCAGCTGGCCGAAGTGCTGGAAAACCAGAGTAAAAGAACCACTCTTGAGTCTGAGTTGCCATTCTTTCTGGTCCTAGAGCCTGGTCTCCCTCCTGTGGTCTGGCTCAATGAAACTGCCTAGAGGGGAAGAATGAGAGGCAGACGTGGCAGCACAATGCAGGAAGTGCCGCCATCAAAGCCAACGCTGAGGGTTCTGTAGGGAGCACAGATAGATGCTCACGGGACGCCTGGGTGTTCAGTTGGTCAAGTGTCTGACTCTTGATCTCAGCTCAGGTCTTGGTCTCAGGGTCGTGAGTGCAAGCCCCTTGTTGGGCTCCGTGCTGGGTGTGGAGCCTACTTAAAAAAAAAAAGAAAGAAAGAAATAGATGCCTGACTATGCATCGAGTGGCAGGGGGAGGTTGAAGGAAATGATGCTTACATTGAATCTTAAGGAATGAGTTGGAGTTTTGCAGGTGGTCAAGGTGAGAGAGGGCCTTCTAGGCTGGGCATGCGGCATGGCAGAGGCGCAGAGGTGGCGGATGGTAAAGGGTTTGATGTCCTGCACATGAATCTGGACATATCCTGACCGAGGAATCACTGGAGGGTTTCAGAATCAGGTTTGTGTGCTGAAAGATGACTTTGGCAACAGAGTGTGGGATGGATTTAGGTGGGGACTGGAGGCAGGAAATCAGCTGAGAGACCACTGCAGGTGTGTAGGCAAGAGATCATGAGGGGGCAGAAATAATACCACTAGCTCACGTTGATTCAAAGCTTATTATGTTCCAGGCACATAGGTTCCCATTTTATCTCACTTTATCCTACCAACCTTCCTATGAAGTGGGGAAAGAGGCAGTTTGGCCAGGATCCCACAGTCAGTAGCAAAACTGAGCTGGAAACCCAGGTAGTAGCCCCAGAGGTCAAGTTCCACGACACAGGGGATGGATTCTTAGGATATTAAATAATTAAGGGATAAGTTCCCATTTTCCTTAGATGAGGCCAACCCATCTTTCCCCGGTTATGGAGGCCATGAGTCAGGCCATCTGGGCTGACAGCTGGGCCAGTTTTGTGTTTCCTCTGAGTTTTGCTTTGCTTTGCTTCTGCCTCGTCACACCGTGCCACTGGATTTGAATTATGAGAGTTTCTGTGTCAGGCTGGTGCCAGCAATATGCGTGACAAATGCACTCTCGAAATTGGAAGGAATGTTCCCTGTGGGCTAAGTATAGGGTACATGTGGCTCATCAGAAGGGCCAAAAATGACAGCACTCAAGATTTCCTGTCACCCTCTGGAAGGCAAAGCAAATGTCTATTTTCCGTGAAGAACTGCGAGAGAAGGAAATGAATTCCCAGCACGGCAGCTTGCCAACGAGGTCAGTTTTAAAGATCAAAATGACAAAAATTGTTGAAGTTTGTATTTCCCCAGATCATTTCTACCTAATAAAGATGTGAGTTAATTTTAGGCTTTAAAATCAAACACACTCGCCCTCTATTAGTGATGACTCTATCATCATGCATCTTTTGCCAAAATAGGCCTATTTCTGCTTCATTGGCAGTTGGCTGAAGCAGAAGCAAAGCAAGCAGGAAACTTGCTCCTCGAGAATCTCTGTAAGTGTCTGAGAAAACTCCAGCATCTCTGGTGTCCTCACGACCCGACTGGTTTGAAGGGCTTTTAAATGTGACAGCATTCCCCAGGGGCCTTGAACCTGCTAGACTCTCTGTGTCTTGCAGCCTAAGTCCTCTGCCCCCACCCACATGAAGTAAGCAAAAATCTTTAAACATTTCAACAAAAATTAGTTAAATTTTTAAAATTTCAAAAAGTTTCATTGGCAGCATTTTCATGGTGTTTAAATCTATAAATCTCAAAGAATCACTTCTTCACTTTTAGTAGGTCTCTGACCAAAGCCACCTCCTCTGAGAGGTCTTCCTGACCATGGAGTACAAATGCCAGTGTTCCTTTGCCCTGCCCACACCATTACCCCCTAACCCAGTTAACCTGTTTAATTTTCTCCATAACACTTATCAGCACCTGATAAGTACATTGTTTTCCATCTATTTCTCCTTACTTACAAAGTTCCATGAGGGCAGGGATGTTAATTTTGTTCACTGATCTAGCCTCAGTATCTAGAACAGTTCTTGGCACATAGTAGATGCTCAACAAATATTTGTGGAATGACTAAATAAGAAGCTCCCAGCTGACTTCTAATTACATTAGTCTCTCACATATTCTGAGTCCACGCTGACCTTTAAGCTGCGTCTGTACTCAAAAGCTTTCATTTCATTCATTCCCTTTCCGGTATGTTCCTGGTTGGTACGTGTTTGCTGTTACAGCACTCCTGACATGTGGCAGAATTTTCTTTGATTCTGAGAATCATTTCTATTGTCAAAGGTTTCAGCCATTAGAATATACAACATGAGCCTTTCCTTATCATTTATAAACTTCTTTTTTTTTTTTTTAAATCTCTACCTTTGTTTCCATTGAAGGATGCTCCTTTCCTTAATAATCTTAGCAAAGCCTTAAAACTCTCCAGGCAAGGGAAACAAAAGCAAAAATAAACTATTGGGCCTTCATTGAAATAAAAAGCTTCTGCATAGTGAAGGAAATAAACAACAAAACTAAAAGGCAGCCTACAGAATGGGAGAAGATATTTGCAAGTGATGTATCTGATAAAGGGTTAGAATCCAAAATCTATAAAGAACTTATAAAACTCAACACCCAAAAAACAAATAATCCAATTAAGAAATGGGCAGAAGACATGGACAGACATTTCTCCAAAGAAGACATCTAGATGGCCAACAGACACAGGAAAAGATGTTCATCACTTACCATCAGGGAAATATGCAAATCAAAACTACACACCTGTCAGAATGGCTAAAATCAACAACACAAGAAACAAGAGGTGTTGGTGAAGATGTGGAGAAAAAGGAACCCTCATGCACTGTTGGTGGGAATACAAACTGGTGCAGCCACTCTAGAAGACAGTATGGAGTTTCCTCAAAAAGTTAAAAATAGAACTGCCTTATGATTTAGCAATCGAGCTACTGGGTATTTAACCCAAAAAATACAAGAACAGTAATTCAAAGGGATACATGCACCCCTGTGTTTATAGCAGCATTATTTACAATAGCCAAAATATGGAAGCAGCCCAAGTGTCCATCAGTTGATGAATGAATAAAGAAGATGTGGTATATATATATACAATGGATTATTATTCAGCCATCAAAAAGAATGACATCTTGCTATTTGCAATAACATGGATTGAGCTATAGAGTATAATGCTAAGTGAAATAAGTCAACCAGAGAAAGGCAAATATAATATGATTTCACTCATATATGGAATTTAAGAAACAAAACAAATGAGCAAAGGGGAAAAAAAGAGAGAGGCAAACCAAGAAACAGACTCTTAACTGTAGAGAACAAACTGGTGGTCACCAGAGGGGAGGTGGGTGGGGGGATGGGTGAAATAGGTGATGGGGATGAAGGAGGGCACTTGTGATAAGCACCGGGTGATGTATGGAAGTGTTGAATCTGTACTGTACACCTGAAACTAAGATAACACTGTACGTTAACTAACTGGAATTTAAGTAAAAACTTAAAAAGCCAAAAACAAAACAAAACAACTATCTGAACATAGCAACGTGCCCTAACAATATGTCAGAGGGCAAAATGACTGTTAATACCACCACGTGCTGGTCAAGTGCATTTTGGCTCCCGAGTTCAGCTTGCTTTGTTTTTTGTGAATGTTTGTACATCACAAGTTCACCAAGAGCAGAGCTTCTCTGCTCCCAGATGTGCAAGGCGTGAACCACTGTCCCTATCACCGGGCCTCCTTAGTGTGCTTCTCTGAGGCCCTGAGAAATCCTGCTTCCTCCCTGTGCTCCTGTCCACCTGTCCAGCTCAAGCTCCTCTCCTCCCGAGGCCTCCCTTACGGCTCCAGCCGACAACACAGAGTCCTCTCGTTCTTTCCTCTGTGCTGACTGGCCTTATCTCCCCAATGAGGCTACGAGCAGCAAGATTCCATGGAAGGAACCCTTGGACTTGGAGTCAGAAGTTCAGCTTTGGGCTGCATATCTGCTTCGTCTTGGGCAGCTACCTCTGAACCTCGGTTCCCCCCCCCAGTAAAATGGTGATCACCATTTGTCCTTTGTCCCTGGACAATGTGACACAATCATCATCATAGGGTTTTTGTGTGTCATACTGTAAAGGAAAAAAACCCATTCTATTATTTTCCTTTATCCTGCATCCAATACTCTGAATACTTCTTTATCCTGGTACTGATTGTGTGGTAGTTTTTCCCACATGAGGCAATTATGCAACATGAGCTGGGTGTCCTACAACTTAATTCTGACACGATCTGCTTTGGAGAAAGCATCAGGTCCTACAGGTTAAGACCCCAGTCTCACAAGACTGTCCTCCCCCCACCTCCCCCGCCCCCCGACCTTGGGTGCCAATTGCAAGCCCAGCTGTTACCTGTGCATCTGACTGGCTGGAAATCAGAGGTTGCCACAACGCTTTCTCAGGTTTGATTAATTTGCTCAATCAGCCCACAGAACCCAGGAAACCAGTTTACTTGCTAGATGACCCTATAAAGGATAGAACTCGGCAGCTGCCAGGTGGAAGCGATTCGAGGGCAGGTCTGTGGGCAGGAGCGTGGAGCTTTCATGCCTGCTCTGGGTGTGCCACCCACCCAGTACCTTGATGTGTTCATCAACACAGAAGCTCTCCCAGCCCTGTCCTGTTGGGTTTTTATGGAGGCTTCCTACACAGGCACAATTGATTCAATCACTGACCATTGGTGATGGAACTCAACCTCTCAGTCCCTCTCCCCTCCCTGGAGGTGGGAGTCGTGGTGGTGGGGCCCAAAGTTCCAACTCTCTAATCACGTGGTTTGTTCCCCTGACACTCAGTCCCCATCCTTAGGGGGCTTTCCAAAAGTCACGTGATTAACATAAACTCAAGTGTGGTTTGAAAGGGACTTGTTACGAGCAACAAAAGACGCCTTGATTGCTCTTATCACTTAGGAAATTCTAAGGGTTTTGGGAGCTCTAGATGGAGACCAAAGTATATATATTTTTATTACAGATCGCAATAGCACAGTGCTGCACCTAGACGAACATGGCCCATACTGAGAACTTGACAGAAACCTCAGCTGAAGGGTGGTGGCAAGTGATGGAGTATATTTTGGCGACAGTTGCAAAATGCAACTCCACTGGGATCGGCTGTGTTTCCTTCTGGGAAGGTCCACATGTGGGCCAGGGTGCTGACAGAGGGGACGACAAAAAGAAGGAAGGTGACTTTTAAAGAGCTGGGCATTCACTCTGTATAAACCTCTTGGTATATTTACATTTCCCAAACCCCTTTGCAGGTTTGGAACATTCAGTCATTCGCTCTTTCATTTATTCATTCACTAAACATCTATTGAGAGCCTGTCACGCCCTGGGCACTGGGGAGACAGAGGGGCATAAGACCTATCCTACATTGCAGCCGGGTGGAGGGGTCTGTGGTGTGAACAAGGCGGGCGCGACAATGGGGACATGTCCAGGGAACGGAGGGGTCACCTGCCCAAACCAGGGGGTTGTGGATTATCCTCAGAGTACTGTTTGCCCGCAGGGTCAGTCGGCATGGCAGGCATGTGACGGCACGTGGTGGTAGGGAAAGAAAGCATCCAATGCAAAGGAATCGGTCCGACTTTATTGTATTCCTGCACCCACATTCCCAGTCACGTCAGGGCTGAGCTGCTGGTTTCTCAGGGGGCACGGGGCATGGATATTGTCTCTGTGACCTAAACTAACTTCTTTAGACCCCTTGTCAGCACACTGCCTTGGAGGAAAAGGCTGAATCAGGGCGCGTACGTAATGAGCCCTGTATTTCATGGCTGTGGCAATGATGCTCAGACGTGGGACGAGCGAGTTGAGTCTGCCTCCAATTATGGGTGACTTGGGTTTTCTAGACTGCCGCTGGGGTAGGCAGGGAAGCTCAAAGCCTCTTAATCAAGGAAGCCCATTTTCCTTTTTCTTTTCTTTCTTAATAACTCAATAAATCTAATAAAATTTTAAATTTAAAATCATATATTATTTAAAGTAAATAATAAAAATGAGCACGGGGTGCCATTGCTTCTAGCTCTCTTAGCAGAGCCAGGAAATACCTGCATATATAATAACCTGTACGTATCCACACAGCTGTATTTCTGTACTTACCCATCTGCATCTATATTAAATAAATATGAGTTTATACTGATGCATTTGACTCTTCTTTTTTTAAAGATTTATTTATTTTTTTTTTTGAGAGAGAGTGAGCACATGGAGGGGGGGAGGGACAGAGGGAGAAGCAGACTCCCTGCTGAGCAGGAAGCCCGACACACAGGGCTGGATCCCAGGACCCTGGGATCATGACCTGAGCTGAAGGCAGACACTTAACCGACTGAGCCACCCAGGCGCCCTTGATGCCCTTGACTCTAATCTAGTACCACATGGGTCATTCTAGCCTTCTCTCCTTGCTTATCTGAAACTTCTTCCTTTACCAGTGAAAAACCTGCCTCCCACAACCCCCCCAACCCCAGGATACACACAGAGCAGATTCATAACTGTTCACTCCTACCTCTCAGAGAAACAACTTTAGAGTACAGTGTTCGTATACAATTCCCTTGGTCTTTAGCTTCACAGTTTCCAGTTAAAGCAACCTTTTCCAAATTTTCTCAAGCTACTTAGGTTAGCTTCATTCCCAGCCCCCTCTCCAACACTCACACCCTACTGTGCATCTCCCTGTGTTAACATTATTTCTGCCCATTTGACTTGGAAGAAATACTGTATGTTGGTTTGTCCATGAGCCTTGAGTCCTGAAGTTTCTCTCAAGTCGGGGTTAGGACTGCAAGAGCATTTCACCAGACGTGGCAGACAGAGGAGTCTTCTAGAAGGTTTCTGCGAAAGGTAAACTCAATTTTTTTTTCACAGATATTTATGATTATAACAGTTTTCCTTGCTTATGTGGAAAATGGGAAAATTTTTATATTCTAGCAAAGTGTAAAGAGTAAAGTGGGAAGAATTTCTGAACTCACTATGGAGAGCTATTTTCTTCTTCCCGGTAATATGTGTATCATATTCTAAAACCACTATTGTACCCTGAAGGAAAAACAATTCTAAATGTCCAGAAGATGAGTTTGAGAAGTGTCAGTCCACCGTGGTCTGGAAAACATCGGTTTCTCCTGAAAGAGGAAGGAATTTTAAAAGCTGAGATGTGCTGGAAGACAGATTGAAGCAGAAATTATAAGCTCCCCTGTTTCCGCCGCTCCTCTGGGCAGCTGTGCGGTGAGATTTTCCCTCCACTTAGACCCGTTCTTCCAGAACCGAGAGCCCTTCCATCCCTTCTTTCTCCAGGCACTTTGCCTTGTCCCTTGGTGGAAATTCAGGAAATAATTGTGGAGCAGCTAAAGACTAGACCTAGGTCAGCCTTGAAAACCTACTTAATTTCAGAGTTATTTTCTATTTGGCAATAAACACTTTTTTTTTTTTTTTTTAAGTGGCTTAATCATGACCATTTCATGCTTGGCCCCACACTTAAAATGTTGGAGGCGCTCTTCCGGCCCTCCAAAGCCCTTCGCGGTGCGCTTTAGCAGAGCCCTGCAGCCTTTATGAGCTGGGCCCCGCCCCAGGGCGGCTCAGGGCCCCCTCCGCCCATTTTATTGGCCCAGATGTTTGTACTTTGGTGTCTTTAACAGCGAGTTCCTTTTACTCACCAAAGGAAGAGCCACAAGAGGGACTTTTGCCAGAGGTGGAACACTTTTCTCCTCCCTTGCTCCAAATCCATCAATTTGCACAGAGCGTGTTTCAACGAGGAACAGCTAATAAAAGTCTTTGCCTTGGCTCCCCCCTCCGCCCCGCCCCCCAGGGAAATAGTACTTGGAGGCTATAGAGCCATTCTATCCGGGGGACCGACGGTCCTAAAGACTTGCCCTTTCTCACCCCAGCTTCCTCACCGGGCGACGAGCTCACAGCGCTGTCAGGGCTGAGGGAGCAAGCGGGGGCAGGCGCAAGTGCTGGGCTCATTGCCCGGCGCGTGGTACATCTCGTGTCTGGGGGTTGTGTGTCTGGATTTGTGGCAGTGGGCCAGTTAAGGGGAAGCTAAGAAGCAGCCTGCCTGCTCGTGACAGCAGCGGGGTCGCCCTGTTCGGTTGAGCAGGTTGCTTCGGCACAAGGCAGCGTCTCCAGGAGATGAGGTGGGGGGCGGGGTGGGGGAAAGTATTGCAACCCGGCCTGCATCCTGCTCGCCTGCTCCCTGGCGTGGGGCTGTGTCCGAGTTTCCCAGAGCTGCTACCAAACCAACAGGCTAGCAGACTACCACCACCTGGATGGCTTAAAGCCACAGAAATTGATCCTCTCACCGTTCTGGAGCTAGAAGTCTGAAATCCAGATGTCAGCTGGGTCTGTCTGGAGGTTCAGAGGGGGAATCTGTTCCATGACTCCCTCCTTCTGATGGTTGCCGGCAATCTTTGGTATTCATTGGTGGCAGCCTAACTTCAATCTCCGCCTCTGTCTTCACAGGCCTTTTCTCCTGTGTGTGGTTTCTTCTCTTCTTATAAGGACACTGGTCATGTTGGGTTTAGGGTTATGGTCCACCCTAGGGTCTACCCTAACTGAGTATGACCACTTCTTAACTATGTCTACAAAGACCCTTCCTTCCTTCCTTCCTTTCTTTCTTTTTCTTCCTTTCTTTCTTCTCTTTCTTTCTTTCTTTTTCTTTCTTTCTTTCTTTCTTTCTTTCTTTCTTTCTTTCTTTCTTTCTTTCTTTCTTTCTTTCTTCTTCCTTCCTTCCTTTCTTTCTTTCTTCCTTCCTTCCTTTCTTTCTTTCTTTTCTTTCTTTCCTTCTTTTTCTTTCTTTCTTAAGATTTTATTTATTTATTTGACAGACGGAGAAAGAGCACAAGCAGGGGGAGCAGGAAAGGGGGAGGGAGAGGCAGGCTCCCCACTAAGCAGGGAGCCTGATGTAGGGCTCCATCCCAGGACCCTGGGATCACTACCTGAGCCGAAGGCAGATGCTTAACCGACTGAGCCACCCAGGCGCTCTACAAAGACCCTATTTCCAAATAAAGCCACATTCTGAGGTTTCTGTTAAACATGAAGTTTTGGGGGGTGGGGGGTGTGATATTCAACCCTTATAGGCTACATCAACTTGGATGAGAAGGTGCCTTTTTAAATTTGCCATTGCCAAGCTGTATCCTCTGCCTTTTTTCTGATGTGTACAAAAGTGCCATTTGAGCTGGCAGGGGTCCTGGACATCTTCTATGGAAGCAATCAACTATGCAGGATCCATTATTTGGCAAGCTTATAAAGCAGAGACCCTGTCTTGATGCCTCTTTGGTAACTGTCATAGCTTGTACGGTAGACTGGGTTCTCAAAGATGTTTGTTGCAATGACAGTAAAGAAACCTGAAAAGAAAATTCTGATTCCAGATACTACAGGAAACCTATTCTTTTTTTCTTTTCTTTTCTTCTCTTTTCTTTCTTTTCTTTTCCTTTTCTCTCCTCTCCTCTTCTTCTCTTCTTTTCTTTTTTCTTTCTTTCTTTCTTTCTTTCTTTCTTTCTTTCTTTCTTTCTTTCTTTCTTTCTTTCTTTCTTTCCTTCTTTCAGCACAAGTGAGTAGTCCTTAACCTGTTTCATCCTATACTTTTCTGCTTCTCTGGTGGTTTGGAAGTCTCTTGGATTCTCATGGGTTAAGTGAGGTAGGTTTTACCTTATCACTGAGTTATGCAGTGTTTCTCAAAGTGCGCTCCATGGGATATTAGCACCATAAAAATGGTTCCAGGGGAAAAGGGTTTTGTGGTCAAAGAAAACTGGGCAACTATGCCTTTGCTATGCTCTTCCTGGAGATTAGCAATATTTTATACTGGCTTTGTAAAGGTTTTGACAAGTCCTGTAGTGAAGAAACCTATTAAACTTTGTTTAATCCAGTGTATCTCAAATTAACTTGACAACAGAGTCCTCTGCACCCCTTATTTTGTGAATGAATAACACCTATGACGATCCATGGAGCGAGTGTCTAAGCAACAAAGTCTGAGAACCACTGGAGTGTGATCAAGAATATAAATGTTGACATCAGGCTCAAATTCAAAACTTAGATTAATTGACTTTGGACAAGTAACTGAACCTCTCTGAGCCTGTTTCCTCATCTCAAGATGGTGTTCTAATGCCACTTGCTTTATAGGATTAATTGAAATAATGTAGATAAAGTGCTTAACACAGAACCTGGGATATAGGAATGAGTATATTAAACACCTCCTGTTAGATGATCATTTGTTATTATTCTATTATTGTATAGCCTTATGACATCTTATATCATTCTTAGAGGTCATTTGGGGGAAATGACAATGTTGATTCTAACAAAGAAGATGAAATTTTCATAACAGTTGTCTTTTTATAAAAATCTACTCTGGAAAGAAAGTTGGGTTTTTTCCCCTCAGCTCCTCAGAACTCTGGGGATTGATATTCACCAATCCAGTTCTTCTTCTTCTCCTTCTTCTTCCCCTTCTTCTTCTTCTTCTTTTAGATCTTTCTGTTTCATTTATTGTTTATCTATTTTATTTTATTTATTATGTTATGTTAGTACCATACAGTACATCATTAGTTTTGATGTAGTGTTCCATGATTCATTGTTTGTGTATAACACCCAGTGCTCCATGCAATACCTGCCTTCCTTTATACCCATCACCGGGCTAACCCCTCTGCTCTGAAACCCTCAGTTTGTTTCCTGTAGTCCATAGTGTCTCATGGTTCGTCTCCCCCACTGATTCCCCCTCTTCATTTTCCCTTCCTTCTCCTAATGTCCTCCCTGCTATTCCTTATGTTCCACAAATAAGTGAAACCATATGATAATTGTCTTTATCTGCTTGACTTATTTCACTTAACATAATCCCCTCCAGTTCCATCCATGTTGATGCAAATGTTGGGTATTCATCCTTTCTGATGGCCGAGTACTAGTCCATTGTAAATCCGGTTATTCCAAACCGAGGAACTCTCCTTCGTGTGCCAGTCAGTTGGGATTTCTTAGGTCAGAAGTCAGTGATGTTCACCTGGAAGAAAAGCCCAAAGTGTCAGATAAAGTTCTGTATTTCAAAAGGCATTTTCTGGTTATTGGCTTACCTCTCTGGTAAGTGTTGGGGTTGGACTAGGAGGGAGACAGCATGAACAGATCAGGGGGAAATGACTTGAACATTCCTGGGTTCTAGAAGCACCAACCTGTCCTCTTCTGACATATGTACCACAGAAGATGTCCCAGAGTTCACTGGCAACTTGGCTAACACAGAGAACAGCTTCTACCACACCGATGCCCAGGAAGATGGAAAGCAAGACCACATTCCAGAGGACGATATGCTCAGGCTCCTGGCAGGTGACCCAGGTGGGCTGGTTGAATAAGTAATTGTCCCTGCAGGATGGAGGAGAACGTTAGCCCAGCCTTGAGAGACAGTAAAGAGAGGGAGCTGCTACCCACAAGCATGTAGAAGCATGAGTCTAACACAGGTGCTTACAAAGCTTACAAAGCTTATGGGTCTTTGTTGCTCTCATCTTCATAAAGACAGCAGATTTATCATTGCCCATCGGTCCAAGTGCTGAACACACCATCTTGCCCTCGATTGGCACAACATCTCAGCATCTCAGCAAGGTGTCGTGGGTACAGACGTAGCCACGCGAGAGAGCATTGGAGAAACAGGAAGTTGTGTGAGACAAGCCATGGGGGCAGATGAGATCTGCTTGGGAGACAACAGAAAATGGGATGAGAAGCAGGCTCTAACTGCCTAACTGCTGCTGTATGGATCTCACGGGCAGTTAGAAGTGGTGAAGAGCTGGGGCTTCAAAGTCCCACCGACCTAGGTCCTAATTCCAGCCCCCTCACTAAGAAGTTTCCCAAATGTTGCCATACATCAGATTCTTTATATGGAAAATGGGGTTGATGATAACATTAATACCATAGCGTGGTTGGAAGGATCAATTAAGGTGTTAGCACAGCGCCTGCCATGTAGTAGGTGATATATTTTAGTTACATTATAATCATTATTGTGGAAAGGGGAGACCCAAGGGGTCTAGAGTAACTGGAGAAGACCTCAGAGGAAAAGCTGGAGTCACTTGGTCTTGAAGGAGCAGTGGCAGAGAGGAGAGCAATGAACTGTAAGAAGAAATAGTGTGTAAGCAAAAATCATAAGGGAAATTTGGAATCAGAGAGTACTGGTTGGACAGAGGGAAATGGAATAGGTTTTCATGCCATATTTCATGGGGCTATGTATTATTTGGTGTCTCTGTCTCTATCTCCGCCTTTACCCATATACCCATATCCATTTCTATATAGTTCCCAGTGAGATCACAGGTTTCTTCAATGTAAAGATGCTGTGGCCTTAAACCCTTTGACAAATGTACAACAAGGGATTGAAGGGCAAAATGGAAGTGGGATGCTTGTTGGAGGCAAAGGGTACCAGATAGGATCCGGAAGCCGGTGATGGCAGTCTAGGTGAAGAGCAGTGGCCAATTCAGATATACTGTTGAGGGAGGTTTGGCAGGACTTGGTGGTGGACTGAACGGGGAAAGTTAGAAAGGGGAAGAATAAAGATGACTCACAGGTTCTAGGTGCCATCTAATGGGCTGGGGATGACCGAGAAAGAAGATTTGTGGGGGAACATCAAGGGTTTTGGACATATTAATACTGAAATGCTGTGAGATGTTCAAGAGGAAATTCCAAGAAGGTAATTAGATATTTGCATTAAGAATTCAGAGGAAAGGGCGCCTGGGTGGCTCAGTCGTTAAGCATCTGCCTTTGGCTCAGGTCATGATCCCAGGGTCCTGGGATCGAGCCCCGCATCGGGCTCCCTGCTCAGCGGGAAGCCTGCTTCTCCCTCTCCCACTCTCCCTGCTTGTGTTCCCTCTCCCACTGTGTCTCTCTCTGTCAAATAAATAAATAAAATCTTTTAAAACAAATGCCAATAGCATTTTTCACAGGCTTCCCGTTTTTTTTTTCTTTCGATTGGGAAGTTTGCTGTGGGAGCCTTTTCCTGCTCTGGGGGCTGAGGAGGTGAAGTTAATAAGGGCGCCGTAGCCCGCTCTTTCCCTTTTCCCTCCTGGTTTTCCACCTCATTTTCTTTCCCCCCAGCAACAATATAAATCAGGTCACATAGCTGAATTCTTAACCCCCAGAGGAGAGGACTGTTCCAAGATCAGAATTGCTGCTACTTCCTGCAGGCCTCATGCAAATTATCAAATGACTGTGTGCCCTGAACTGTTTTATGGCATGAATAAAGCAGATTAAAATTTTCAGGAAAAGCTTGACGAGTATAATGGGCGTGTGTGCTTCCCATTTATTCAATGCACATATTTCTTTAAATGAAGTATTTTCATAAGAACCTCAGATTTTCAAAATCATCCCTAGGCAACTCAGTGCTGGGATGTAGAGCTGATGAGAACCTTCCAGGTAGGAAGATCTAGGCCAGGACCCCTGGCTGCCCTGGTGGCAGGGGTTGGGGGTGGGGGGACTGTGGGCAGCTTTGGGCCTCAGGTCCCTGTACACTTGTATCCTGGAAGGTGGTCCAACACGCTCCCTTTCGTGAGCTTCTTTTTCTAGTTCTGATGACTCTTCTGACATCAGGAATTACTTCTGTTCTTATGTTGGGCCTGTGGGGGACCCAAAATTCCCCTGAGTCAAATGGGAGGACCAGCTGGAGACTGTGTGGTGAGGATACACGTTTGCAGCCAACACGTAGGAACTGTGGGAATCACCTTGGAGGACGTGTGTGCTGAGTTTCTCTGAGCACCTTCTGGGGAGCACAGCTTGGTGCTTAGAGCAAGCCAGGCTCCAAGGTAGGGGTCAGAATGCAGGGATGGCGGCAGGCCAGACTGTCTTGGCTGGATGGCACCTGGTCATGCTTCTCTCCTGCTTTCGACTTCCAGTGGCTACTTTTTCCTCTCTCTGACCTCATTTCCCTCCCTCTCTCCTAAACCTTTGTGACCTGGCTCTAGCTACCCTGGTTTTCTTGTTGATTCTGGAACTCTCTAGCACATTCCCTGTTCAGGGCCATAAAACGTGCCATTCCCTCTGCTTGGAATGCTCTCCCCCCCAGATATCAACATGGCTTATTCTTCACTTGCTTCAAGCAGCTGCTCAAACACCACCTCCTCACATAGCATTTTGCCATCATTTCTTTATTTTCTTCCGAGCCCTCTCCACCTGACATTATGTTATACAGTTGGTGATATTCATGGTCTTTCTCTTCCCCACTAAGCGCTAGGAAAGCAGGAATTTTGTTGGCTTTTTTTTTTTCACTTCTGTGTCCCTCATGCCTAGAACAGTGCTAGCACATAGTAGGTGCTCAAGAAATGCTTGTGGGTGACGTAGTCCAAGGGAAAGAAGCAGCTCGTCAGCATGGCGTACAAGGTCATGCGGAATTTTGCCTTCGTCCGCATTCCAGCACCATTGCCTTCTCGCTGTCACTTAAGCAGCTCTGGCCTTGGTGTGGCAAGATGCTTGCTGTCCACGAATGCGTCTGGCTCACGGATGCTCCCATGCCTTTGTGCAAACCGCTTCCTCTGCCTGGACCGCCTCCCTTCTCTGCCTGGCAAACACCTGCTCATTCTCTATAGTACAGTGCAGACACCTTCTTCTCAGGGATGCCTCTCTTAGTTCCCACAGGTAAATTATTTCCTCTTCTGCAGACCCTGGGCTCCGTTGCAGTGGGGACTCACACCATTGGGCTGAATTATTTGTGTTTGTCCATCTCCCTTGGCCTGAAGGAGCATAGGAACCCCATTTCTGTTGGGTGGGGCAGACCCCCACGCATTGCAGTCCTTCTACTCCCAATCAGGCCCCTGAGTGATCCCAAATCACACCACTGACTAGCCTGAAACTGTCCTCCTCAAGGTCTTGCTGGAAAACAACCACTGGTTACATAAAAAAAAAAAAAAATGGGGGCTCTGTTTCTCAGTCCCTGGAGTACCCAGTTCAGGGTCTGCTTATTCCAGGTGCCCAGGTGTTTAACCACAGAAACCTGCCAGTTCTGGGTTGGCCCGTGGCGCCATGCAACTAGAGAGCTTTTATTCTTGGCATTGGCTTTCTGAGACAACTGTCTTGCTGATGTCGCGAGGCTGCCTTCCGGAGACAATAGGGGGCGGCTGCTGGGGACGTCCCTGCCAAGGAGACGACGTGTCGCTGCACATGTCCTTACACCCGTGGCTGTGACTGACTGCAGGAGGAAGGCAGCCCCCAAAAGGCTGTCTGCCTGGTGGGGGGGGGGCAGTGACTCACGTGGCCCTGTTTCTGTGTCTCATCTGCAAAGCAGCACTGTCTGGGGTAGCCCTTCAGCTGCCTCCCTGTCCTGTTCACCAGGGACGTGTCGGGGAGCAGGTGCCCTGCTGCCATAGCCCCATGCATGCCATCCTTCTCCGTGTCCTGTGTTGCGGGTGCACAGCCGCGGCGGATGGCGAGAAATGGAGAGATAAGAGGCTCTGCACTCAGACGGGTGTTTAAGTCCCATTTCTGCCCCGTGCCGGCTGTGCGGCTGAAGTCACAATGACTTAATCAGCCTGGGCCTCATTTCTTCACCCATCAGGAGGGGAGAGTGATCCCCACTTCGCAGAGTTGCTCTGGGAAGGAAATGAAATCGTATGTTGAAACCCTCGTGCAAATGCCTGTTAAAATTATTGTTAAAGGGCAGAAAGCATGGATCCTGGTTGATCTCCTACAGATCCTTAAATCGTGTTCTGCATGGAGTGGATGCTAAGTAATGGTTGTGCTTCTTACTGTCCGCAGAGTGTCCCCTGTGGCTTTTGAGATCTTGTTCCTCACAGCAGGTCAGCCTCCTGCCCTTTCTTCCCCCTCGTTGGGAGCCCAGCTCCTCACCTGCACTCATTCCTGAGCCCTCTGCAGTCTGGAGCCCTGCCAGCCCCAGGACCGCTCCAGCCACGAACCCCCGGGCACCTTGCCGTGCCCCAGATGCTTGGCCGGGCCCAGCCCCTGTCTCTTCTGCTGCAGTGGGCACTGTGATTCCTCACGCCTTGAAATGTTCTCAGCTTTTCTCACTTGCCTCTTTTCGGCTTCGCCTGAGACTTTCTAGGCGTTCTTCTCAGTCTCCTTCCCATGCTTTCCTCCCTCTTCGTGCATTTTAATTTGCAGCGCAGCTTGGGGTTTTGATCTGGCTTCCTTTCTTCTCTCATTCTGCTCACGAGCCCCGGGTGGACCCTCTGCCCCTGGGGTTCCCCATCGCCTCTCCACAGTTGTTCTCCATCTCGCCTCTCTCCTGGGTTCCAGGCTGCACCAAGCTTCCTCTGGTCCCTCAGGAGATGGGGCACCTCTGCCTCCCTCCCGGCTGCACCCCCGAGGTCCCTGCTCGGAGAATGCCCCCCTGACTCCCCAGGTGCCCGGGCCAGAATGCTGGAGCCACCTGGGACTGCTCCCCCGCCTCACACCCATCAGTCTTCAGACCCTGCCAGCTCAACCTTTCAATATGGCTCCAATGCATCCTCCTCTCTCCAACCCTAGGGCCGCCGCCTTAGCGTGCCTTCGAGCTGGCCTGCGTCAAGGCATAGAACGGACACTGAAGACTGACTGAACACCGAAAGAAGGAAGAAAAGGAAGAAAAGGGGGAAAGGAGAAGAAGGAAAGAGGAGAAAGAGGGACTGAGTCAGGCTCCACTCTGCTTTCCTGAGGACTGGGCAATGTTTTCCCTCTGGGTCACTCTCGCCCAATAAACGTTCTGAGATCCTGCTATTAGGGAACCTAAATTCGCTCCAGCTGCTTGACTTGACTGCCTTCAATAGTTTCTGCATTTGCTCATTTATATCTTGAGAGAAGTAGGGCACGAATGTTCCTATATATCCTGCAGGTGAGGAGAGCGAGGCCGAGGGGAGCTCAGCATTTGCTTGGTGGGGGAGCTGACAAATGTTCCGTGGGAGTAAGCAAGGTGGAGGCGAGGCAGGAGAAGACGCTCAGCTGGTCCTGGTCCATGGAGGAGGTGAGGAGTCGGTAATCTGAGCCAGGAAAGAGGACAGATTGCGTGTTACTGGCTGCCAGGTATGTGCGGGGCGCCCTGTGTATGTTCTCATTTCATGTTCTCCGCACTGAAATGGTGAGATTCTCCTTTTACTGAGGCTCAGGGAGGTCTGTGCTGCCTCTCAGGAAGGGCTCTGAGCTGAGACACAGACAAGCTTTGCCCAGGTATTGCTGATTTAAATGTGCTCTTGGGCAGGAAGGCCCAGCCTCTGCCAGCACGGGGCCGGAGTGGGGGGGGGGGAGGACGGAGGACCACTGCGTCTCCCACTGTGTGGGGAGAAGAAATAGGAAGGGAGATGGTCACTTTTTTCTGAGGGTTCTTTATGCCCCGTGCATGCAACCGTCCATTTGCTGAGCACCTACTCAGTATCTAAAGGTGGTGGGCTAAATCCAGCAGGTTGCCTGTCTTTATAAATAAAGTTTTATTGGAACAACAGCTACACCCACTTGTTTATGTATTGTTTGTGATTGCTTTTGCCCTTTGGCGTCAGAGGTGAATAGTTGAAACAAGAGACCACATGGCCTGCAAAGCTGGAAATATTGACTATCTGGCCTTTTACAGGAAAAGGTTGCCAGCCTCATAATTTTGCCTAGGGAAGCCTTGATGGGAGGTTGAAACCTGATGAACCTGACAAATACTCAGTTATTGTGCTTTTTATAGTGTATCACTCATGCAATTAACAAGCTCATATTAAACTCTAGTCAAAGCCAGCACTTTGCTAGGTAGGCACGCAGAGGGCAAAGGTGAATGAGACGTGGGCTGTGTTCTTGAGGGGCTCACGGCCCAATGGGGGAGCACATAGATGTTTGCAGTACCATGTACTGAGTGTTTATGTGTCGTGTGTTGTGGTGAACAGAGGGAGAGAGCTAGCCATGTTCTGGGGGCCCAGAGAAAGTGGGCCCAAGATGAGATGATTGTT
This sequence comes from Halichoerus grypus, assembly GCF_964656455.1. Lineage (NCBI taxonomy): Eukaryota > Metazoa > Chordata > Mammalia > Carnivora > Phocidae > Halichoerus > Halichoerus grypus. The sequence goes on from NC_135722.1 coordinate 74,189,114, forward strand.
TTGTGACTTGGAGGAGGCAAGGTAGCTTAAGCCTCCTTCTTACCAAGAGTCCAGCTCCAAGAAAGCCGTGGAGAAGCCAGATCAAGTCTGTAATCTTGGCAGGCTCCAGCACCTGCCCACTGGGAAAGTACAGTAGGAGGTTGGTGATGATGGCCATGATGGCCAAGGCCAAGAGCAGCATACCCGTGCACCTGGAGCCCATCTCAGAACACATGGCGAATCCTCCCTGGAAGGGAGAGAGAAAACAACCAATACCAGAAAGCTGCCTAGTCCAGCCATTGCAGAACCAGGAGAGAAAGCACCAGCCTCAGAGCCCCAAGAGCGAGACGCCAAGGCCAGCTCTCCTATTGGTGGATGATGTGGACTGGGGAGCCCTCTCCCCTCTCCGGGCCTCAGGTCCCCACATAAAGAAAGAAAATATCGACCACATAGTTGGTGGTGTGTGGACTAAAGGAAGTATAGTAAATGCAAAAGCATGTGGCTCATAATAGATATTTCAACAGGCTTTCTTTAAAGGACCGGGGGACTGAAGTAATGTTCAGTCCCCGTTCTGGTTCTTTCATCCATTCCCTGGGAGCTCCCCTAATGATCATGAATTAGGACCTGGGTCCAAACCTTGGCTCCCTCACTTAGCAGCTGTGTGACCTTGGGCCAGATCAAGGTCACACATTTTATATCATTTGCCTTAATTTCCTCATTTAGAAAGTGGGACTGACCATAGCACTCACCTTGTAGGACTGTTGACAGGTGAAAATAAGACTATTCAAAAATATCCGCATACAAAGCTCTCAGTGCAGGGCAGCTACCAAATTAAGAACTAAGAGGATCTCAATCCTCTTGGCCTCTCATTTTCTTTACGTGGAAAATTTCCTTCCTCACTCTCTTTGTTAATATCGACCCTGGAAATTTCCGAGAAGCAGGGATGGAGGGATGTGGAAAGAGGGAAAGGTTTTGCATCTTGTTTTGTTCTCTGCACTTGCTGTTCCTGAGCATAAATGAGTTGGAGAAAACTCAGTATCTCATTTGCGGAGTGAAAGCTGCTGGAGAAGCTTGCAACGCTGGTGCTCGGAGGCGTTGCTCGGGGACTCAGGGGCTCTGGACCCCATCTCTGTGACCTGGCGAGGGGTTCCTATTTTGCATTAGGTGGCGCTCTCTTAACACCGCTTTGTGCCCATTTTCATCTCAGATGCATGCTGAGATTGTTAACTGACTCATGAATAGCATCTCATTCACTACCTCGGTCCCCAGACACCTCTGTGGGGTGCCTGATGCCACCACTGGCCCTTCCCACGGGGGCAGCCTGGAGCAATTTGCAGAGCCAGGGCCCTCTCTTTGGGGACAAAACAGAGAACGTCCAGCCTTAGCGTTCTACTCCCCAGAGGAGCCAAAGTTACTAATGAACAATGGCTTAGGCAGGATGAGAATGCTTGGGGTTTTATTTCTTTTTTTTAATAGAATTTTTTAAAAAGATTTTATTTATTTATTTGAGAGAGTGCAGAGCGCGCGCGGGAGAGCACAAGCAGGGCAGGAGAGGCAGAGGGAGAGGGAGAAGCAGGCTCCCCACAGAGCAGGGAGCCCGATGCGGGGCTCGATCCCAGGACCCTGGGATCTGAGCCACCCAGGTGCCCCTTGGGGTGTTATTTCTCTCTGAGATCCAAATTCAGGGCTGTGGAAAGCTGATGCCTGAGTGGGGTGCTGCCTCCAGCACCTCTGTGTGATGAAGGCGATTGAGTCGGCTGACGTCACTCCCCATTATGATCACTAACAGTAGTTACGATGAGAATGTAGTAACGCTTACTGGGAAATAATACTTTACAATAGACGACAGCAACACATACAACTACTGCTACTCGCTCTCGACACATGATGGACACGATTTCATTCGATCCTTGGAACATCCCTGTGGGGTAACCACTCAGTAGCTGCAGGAGGAAACCAGTGCATAGCAGTAAAGATTCCAGGGTCTCCCAGCTGGTAAATAACAGATCTGTTACTCAGCGTAGGTCTGCTCATTTCCACCTGGAGTTATGCCTAGTTAGGACAGCTGAGTAGGCACCAGGAGCACGGCTGAGCCCTCTTACATCCTGTAGAAGGGTACCAAGCCAAAAGCCCCCCGTTTCTCCTCGATGCCTGGATGTCACATCTCTTGATGCAACGAATATGGTTGTGCTAACTCTCCAGGAAAACTGCAGATCTTCTTAAGAGGAAGGGGAGGGTATGGCAGGGGGAGACTGGGGCCACATTTGGAAAGGGGAACCATGCAGCACCCAAGGTGGGCACTTAATAAAACGATAGAAACTGATCATTCTCTTGGGTCCTGGCAGAGAATGTTAAAGGTGCTAAGGACTCCCAGAAATCCAGTGCCTTGATTTCCTAGGAAGCACAGCCCCAGAAAGTAGTAACCGCTTGTTCAAGGTTAGACAGCTACGTAGTTGGAAATAATAGCACAAATAGTTGCCGTCATGTTCACAGGCATTCTCTCACTTCATCTTGCAATAGTCCAGAGACAGACACATCATTATTAGGCCTATTTTACTCAGTTGCTGCTGATCCCTCTGAGGCTCAGAGAAGCTAAGGAACATGTCTGAGGTCACACAGCTTGCAATGGGGCAGCTCTTCTTCCGCGTCTATCCAGTTACCATAGCTTTGGGCCTCACCATGCTTGGCAGGTGGGAAAATCACAATCCCTTGAATTCCTTAATCACAGATTTCATATCAAATCATCTGTCTCATGCTCCCCATATATTCGTATTCATACTTGTCAGACGATTACACCCTAAACTTGGCTTGGACAGCATGGTTGCTGCGTTGAGGCTTTCCACCCCAATCCTGCCCATCCTTAAGCAGAGACACACAGACATACCCATCAACGCAGTAGCTGGTCAGTGGGGGCTTGGGGCACAGGCACCCTGGCCCGGCCAGGCCAGCGGTGGTGAAGGGGGCCTGCAAGCCGTATGGCAGTTCCAGAGAATCTTCTAGCTCAGCCGCTGGAAGTTTCTGGCAGGCTCTGTCTGGATCCTTCCCCCTTTCAGCAGGCATCCACCTCACAGGGCAGTTCGGGCGTCTAACCACAGCCGTCTGATCTTGCCCAAAGTCTTCTCAGTAAGGAGGTCGCTTGTCTCTTTAGAGGCTGAAGCCCTTGCCAGGACCCTCTGAGGCCCCCCAGCACGATGGCACCCTGGGCTCTGAGGAGGCACTGGACTCCCTGCTCCCTGTCTGGCCCCACCTCTCTCCTGCTCCCCCAGGCTGGGCACAGTGGCTCAAGTTCCCCCAGTAAGAGCCAGCACTGCCTCCCCTGCCAAGTGGCCCCCGGCTGCAAAGACACATGTGCTCACCGCGCTCGGCTCCTCTCTCTGGGTCACTCCTGATCACCTCTGAAAAGTTGCCCTGGCGGATGTATTTCCACTCAGCTGCGACCGGAGGAGGGTGTGGGGGATGTGGTTGCTCTGGATGTTGGCAGGCAGGACGGGCCCACTGGCCCTGCGTGTACTTGTGTAGGAAGGCCCAGCTTAGGGACTGGGGGGTCAGAGCATCACCTGGCCATCTTGTCTTCTCAAATATCCCCTGCTCAAGGCCCCGGGGCTGTTGATGGGTCGTACCTCACATAGATGGGCAGGGGGGCCTCCTGGTTGTGCCTCAGCTTCCTGGCTGGACCTGGTCTCTCAGCCCATCAAGGAAGGGAAATGGCTTGTCAAGGGGGCCTTGTCTTCCATCTCCCTCGTCCCTCCTGCCCCTGATGCGGTGATATTAATGTGGCAAGAGACGGACGCAGTGTAACCACTTGGGGGCACCGTGCCAGCAGTCCGGTCATCCAGTCGCCCGGTGGGATGAGCCCCAGGGGCTCTGCTCCAGTTCTCTCCCGGCTTTCCCAGCCAGGCACCCCTGCAGGCTGTGGGAGAATGGCCTCTTTGTCTTTGGCCTTGCTGCCCATGAGAACACACGTCCCTTTAGCAACCTACCAAGTCTTAGATGTCCTATGCAGCCACTACCGACGGGCTGCTAAGCCCCTGAGAAAGTGGAACGAGGGCCCCTCTGGTCAGACTCCTGGCTCTCGAGGCCTAACTACGTCATAATCTGTAACTACAGTGATCGCCAAGGGCTCTTCCGGGCTGTGCCTACGCTCTTTTCTTGGCGAGCCCAGGGGGCTGTCAGTGGGATATTATTTTTTCCTCATTATTCAGATGGGGAAGCAGGATCAGGGAAGATCTGACTTGCCCAAGGTCAGTGCAACCAAGAGAGCGCTCAAGGTTCTCGTTTTTGTGCTCTTTCCACGGCATTGAGATAACCTTCTGATCTTGGGCTGTCCCACCGGAGGAGGTCCTGGGCCTTCACGTGTACTCCACGCTGCTTGTTGCCTGCACAATGTGCCTGGACAGGCTGCCTTCCACAGGGGTGGGGTGGGGTGGGGGGCAACTTTTAATAAAGACGTGGCTTTATTGGGTCCCCAGGTCGGCCTGGTAGAGGTGGCATTCGGCAGATTTTTCTATTCAGTGCTGCCAAATGTCTATACTATTTGATGCCTTTTAACAAGAGCACACTGTTCTTAAAGGATCCAAAATAATGCAACCATCTTCCAAAGCATAGCCTTAACATCATTCCCTGACGAATGCGCTTCTAGGAGCAGACAAGGAGAGATGGGGAAATTTCACTTGAGGTTTGCATAGAGGTAATAAGGTAAAAATGTCAAGCAGGCCAATAAAGAATCTGTGTTATACTTAGATACATATACATACAATAACTCACAGTTTTAAATCAAATTTTCTGATTTATAAAGAGATTTCAGATACATTTCATACAGTAGCCCTGTGAGAGAGGTATTCTTCCACGGAGGAGAAACCTGAGTTTCAGAGAGAATTAAAGAATTGCCCCAAGTCTTCCAATTAATAGATGGAAGATGTGGCACTTGAACCCGGCTTGTATATGCTTGCTCACCTACAATGAGTATTATACACACATTTACTTACATGTTTACATATGTACTTACATGTATTCGTGATTATATGTCAGCATATGAAACTTGAGGCACACTCACAGCTGTTTGACTTGTTAAAACAACATGGGGTGATGTGCTTATCCGGTCTGCCCCTCTCGTGCCCGGAATCCTGGCTGCAGTGGTCTAGTCCGCCCTGTCCAGATATTGATCACACAACTGGAGGGACCTTACAGGGATTGCAGAAAGATCTAGCGGATGTAGGGGCACCTGGGTGGCTCAGTTTGGCTCAAGTCATGATCTCAGGGTCCTGGGATTGAGCCCTGCATCGGGGCTCAGCGGGGAGTCCGCTTCTCCCTCTCCCTCTGTGCTCTCTCTCTCAAATAAATAAATAAAATCATAAAAAACCAGAGATCTAGTGGATGTAATTATTAGTGCAAACACATATATGCATGGCTATAACTGAGTTCTCCATAGTTTTCCTGCCTCTCCAGTCCCATCCCACTAACGAAGCAGCATAATTGCACAGCCAAGGAGGTGATTTCAGCGGGGTCCAGTCTGAGCTTCCTCTCCTCCCAGGCCCTGTTGATCCTCTCCTACATTTTTCATGCTGCTCATGTGCTATGCTGCCGAATAGCACAAAGTGTTTGGACACTAACAACCTTGTTCTGCCCCTTACTAGTGGTATGTGTTTGGGTAAATTACTTCTCCGTTTTCAGTCTCCTTATCTCTAAAATGGGGATCACGATAATAGCAGGACGACCTCATAACTCGTAGGGTTACGGTGAGGACTGCAGGTTCCTAGTACATGCAAATCCTATTTGTCAATAGAGAGGTAGTATTTACAAAACATCTTGTGACAGTGCCTGATGGGGAGTAAATGCTCAGTAAATGCCACCCACTTGTATCATGCAAGGGAGCACTGACTGCCGAGTCCTTAACTGCACTCTCTGAGGACATGTTTATGATCACCATGATCCAGGGCGTTGCCAAGGAGGGGGCTTCCCTCCACTGTGTCCTGAGCGATGCCGGAGTCTGACCACGGCCCCAGGAACAGCCGCTGGTGCTGATGCTCTCTGCAGCTCTTCAGTCTGCATGCTGGCATCTTGGTCACCCTCACTGTCATGTGGGGAGGGGTGGCAAATGCCTCGTGGCAGGAGACAGAGCTTCTTGGTTACGATCCAGATTGGAAATGGCCGCTGCACCATGCAGAGCCATGAATACTGGAACAGCTCCCGAGAAACACGCTAAATACCCTCTTTGCCTGTCTTGGAGACAACCCGAAGAATGCTCCTATTGATGCCATAAAGGGTCACTTTTGGGTGGAAGGATTTAAGGTAAGAGCTATATAGACTCTGGAACCGTATTGGATGATCTCTGATCTCAGTTCTGCCATTCAGTTGCTGAGTGATCAGAGCCAGTTACAAGCCTCTCCATCCCTCAGTTTTCTCATCTGTAAAATGCGAATGATAATAATATTTATTTTACAGGTTGTTTTGAGGATTAAATGAGTTTGTATGTGTAATGTACTTAAAACCATGCCTGGCATAGAATAAACACTATGCAAACACTATGGGATTTATTATTAAACATGCAGAGTTAGCCCCCAGAAGAGTTACGGTTTATGACTCTAGAGGATCTAGTATTTGGTGAGCACCCTATAACCGAGCACTGAGAACTTTATAACTTGCTCTATCTATTAGAAGAGTTCCAGCCTGTGGCAGAAATTGCTATGCAATCACCAAACCCTGTTTCCTTTTTCTCTGGGACAAAGAGCCAGACTACTTTCCCAGCATCCCTTGCAGATAAGTGTGGCCATGTGACTACATTCTGGCCGGTGAGTACAGGCTGCTGTGACATGTGCTACTTCCAGGCTTGGCCCGTAATCATCCTTCATGTGTGATTCTCCATCCTCTTTTTCTCTTGTCTGCTGGCTGGTTGCAGAGATCCTAGGGGATGCTCGAGCCACTAGATGTTTTCAGCTCTATCCTCCACCTCCACCTTCCGAACCAGATGACTCTGGTTCCTGAGCCCTTCCCGGCTGAAATGCTGGGTCCGTAGGATTCACATGTGTTTCCTCTTCCCCAGGCATTTAGAGTCCAGCTTCCTCCCTTCTGATTAACTTAGGTCCCCCACTTGCATTTGCTTTCCATTGTCCCCAAATACATTCACATTTCCCGCTCTGTGATCTTCTCTTTTTATCCTTTTCAATTCTTGTACTGTGTTTTTGGAGGCAGTTTTCAGGAGAGAGCAGAGACAAACACAGGTACCATCCTTCATGATTAAACAACGATTCTATTTGGTCATCTTTAGAATCAACGCTGGAAATACAATATTTAAAATAACTTCACAAAGAGGGATTTTGCTTTTATTAGTTACTGTTTGGGATTTTTAAGCATGAAACTACACATGTATAATTCATCTGCCTTTAATGAACTGGATAATTAATTAAATGGGAGATTAAGAATATACATCTTGTCTTTTCTTTCTTTCTTTTCTTTTTTAAAAGGATGATGGGACTTTCCTTTCCGGGTTTGCCCCATGAACAGCCAGCTTGTGTATTTTCATCACTGACTTGGACTCATGCCGAAGTCGGGCTTTGGGAGGCTGGCTGGCTCCTTTGGCAGGGTGTGGGGGAGGGAACTGAAGATCAGGTGAGCAGTTGAACCACACGAGTGTCACGTTCTCTCACACCTGTGGAGTCTAATGTCCATTTGTAATTTCATGGCTCTTCGGATTCAAGCATGAAAGTCTCATGACCTCAGCCTCTCTACTGAAGTTACTAAGTAGCTTTCATGTATGTCTCAAAACTTTATTTTGGCTCCTTTTCTAATGATCAGTTGAGAGGAATTTGGATTGATCTTTACCTTTTTGGGCTTAGTACTTGTGAAACCAGAAGGTACCACAGGATCTGAGAGTCCAGGTCTGATTCAGGGCTACTGTCTGTCCCTGGAGGGGACTGAGCCGAGCAGGTTTCTGGGTGAACTTGAGGGACTCCTTTGTTACCACATATGACCATTAGAGGGCGCCTCGACCTTGTCAGAGCACAAAGCCCCAGGGAGAAAGGAGGGCTGTGTGAAACGAGCAGCAGAGCCCCGATTCTCTTATTCAGCTGTTCACTTGGCTAATTAAGAAAATATTATGCCTGGGAAGCCGCATGCTTATTTCCTGACGGCTCACGGACAAGTCCATTTAACCCTACAGGGGTTTTTGTGAATCAAAAAGTTAAACTTACTACTAGTAGTAATGATTATATGTATTTATGCTGATTTTGATAACATTAGTTACAACAAATAGAATATTTGCTAATAATAACTTAATTATTGGGGAGCCTGGGTGGCTCAGTTGGTTGAGCATCTGCCTTCCGCTCAAGTCCTAATCCCAGGGTCCTGGGATCGAGCCCCACGGTTGGCTCCCTGCTCCCTGCTCAGCCCGGGGTGGGGTGGTGAGGTGTGTATGTGTCTCTTCCTGCTTCTCCCTCTCCCTCTGCCCCTTGCCCGCTCATGCGTGTGCGCTCTATCTCAAATTAATAAATAAAATCTTAAAAACTTAATTATTAGTGGTAACAAGACCAATCATATGTTTCTAGGGGAGCAGAGAGATGTGGGCGATAGGCTATGTCTAGGGACCCCAGGAGACTTGGAAGTGCCCTGCAGTGAAGACAAGAGGGCACCCCGCCTGAGGAGCTGAGCCTACGCAGGCCCAGTGGGTCTAAGGGAGGGTGGTGGCTGGGCTCCAGCACTCAGCAAAGGCTCTGCGCAGACTGCAGATCTGCTTATTTCTACTTAGCCTCGTCCAGAGGGCATTCCTGAGATTTGCTCTTTACACTTAAAGGAACGGGCCAGGAAGGAGCGAATAGGGCAGCGCAGGGAGGGCACCAAAGAGCTGGGGAAGTCAACAGCCTTTAGGACTGGCCCTGCACACAGAAACCACTGAGTCATATTCTGTCACTTGCCACCTAGTGTTCCTGTTCCAGAAAAAGAGACACTAGGAGCCCATTCCCTTGAATAAAACAAGCAAACAAACAAACACGGGTTTAAAAAAAGTAACTGTTCAAGCCCTTGCTCACCTTACTTTCCCCTAAAATCTGATTTCACTTCCTTTCCTGCTTCTACCTGACAGTGTAACATTGTATGTTTTCTAATGCACGTATTTCTTATGACTCCGGGTGAACTACTGATCAATGAGCACTAGTTCTGTTCTTCCTGGAATTCTCCCTGGCCTCAAGCCTATACCTGAAAACCTATAGGGGGCATTATAGATACTTGCTGGTCTATTTAGTGAATGGTAAGACTCTGGCCATAATTAACTAGGGCTTTCTTCCTCCTCTCTGCCTCTCTTCACCCATCTCTGTGACTTACTCCCTTCTCTCCATGGCTCCACTCCAGAAGAGGGAAAAGATGAAGCCCATAATGAGCCCCACTCACAAGTGTCTTCAGAAACAATCCTCTTCAGGACTTTAAAAAACAGGTTAAAGCTCCCAGAATCCCTTAGGAGGGTCCTGAGGCTCAGCAGTTATCCCCTTAATCCTGAGTTACGGATCCAACCATCAGGTTGGTCATGAGAGCCCTTTGCATCAGTTTTCCCATATGTATAATGGGGTTAATAGCACCCGCCTCCTACCTTCTCCACAGGAACATGGTGAGATAATGTTGTAACATGCACTGCGGCCCTCAGATGAAAGGTACCATATAAATATCAAATGCTATTAAAAACCCTTGACTTATGGAAGCTCATGGAAGCTTCATTGCTTATGGGGTTCCCAGCAAGATGGATGAAAAGACAGGGGGTTGCACCCGAGGACTTCTTGGCGCTAGGGCCTGGCAGCTGCCCATGAGAATTTGAATCTGTACATGAAGCAAGGGCTAAAAAAGTAATTTGGCAGTGATTCCCAAAGGAAACATTAAAATGCTTTAAAATAAAAAAATAAATAAATTTATAAAATAACTGACCTTTGTTAACACATGAAATAGTATAGAACTCTGGTCATAAAAGCCACAGTTCCTTGCCTCCTCCTTTCCTAACTCCTGTCCTTTTCCCTAGGGCAGCCACTTGTCACCTTTTCACTGGTTCTTTTGGTATCACTCCTCATATCTCTAAATAAAAATGTTTAAAGTCCTCTGTTGTGATTGTTCACATTTAGAAATCAGTTGCTGAATTTCTGCCATTGGTCTATTGTGATTTTACCATCCTCCATCCCCCTCCTCGCAACCTTTGGATTTAGCTATATCACTATTCCGCTTCTTTTATCGGTTTCCTTGGAAATTTGTCACAAACTTACCATTCTATATCTTTTTTTAAAATTTAAATTCAATTAACCAATACATGGTACATCATTAGTTTCAGATGTAGTGTTCAGCAATTCATTAGTTGCATATAACACCCAGTGTTCATTACAGCATGTGCCCTCCTTAATGCCCATCACCCAGTTACCCCATCCCCCCTACCACCTCCCCTCCAGCACCCTCAGTTTATTTCCCATAGTTAAGAGTCTCTCATGGTTTTTCTCCTGCTCTGATGACTTCCCATTCAGTTTTCCCTCCCTTCCCTATGGTCCTCTGCACTGTTTCTTATGTTCCACATACGAGTGAAACCATATGATAATTGTCTTTCTCTGATTGACTTATTTCACTTAGCATAATACCGTCCAGTTCCATCCACATCGATGTAAATGGTAGGTATCCATCCTTTCTGATGGCTGAGTAATATTCCACTGTATATATGAACCACATCTTTATCATCTGTTGAAGGATATCTCGGCTCCTTCCACAGTTTGGCTATTGTGGACATTGCTGCTATGAACATTGGGGTGCAGGTGTCCCTTCATTTCACTACATCTGTATCTTTGGGGTAAATGCCCAGTAGTACAATTGCGGGGTCGTAGGGTAGCTCTATTTTTAACTTCTTGAGGAAACTCCATACTGTTTTCCAGAGTGGCTGCACCAATTTGCATTCCCACCAGCAGTGTAGGAGGGTTGCCCTTTCTCCATATCCTTGCCAGTGTTTGTTTCCTGACTTGTTAATTTTAGCCATTCTGACTGGTGTGAGGTGGTATCTCATTGTGGTTTTGATTTGTATTTCCCTGATGCCGAGTGATACAAAGAACTTATCAAACTCAACACCCCAAAAACAAATAATCCAGTCAAGAAATGGGCAGAAAATATAGACACTTCTCCAAAGAAGATATCCAAATGGCCAATAGACATGAAAAAATGCTCCACATTACTTGTTACCATTCTATATCTTGTTCAGCTCTAGAAGCTTGTTGACTCTCACTTTGCAAAACAGGGCCATCCCCATCCCTACCCTGCCCATCAGCTCCCCTTCCTGCCTCCCACCTCCCGACGTCTCTCCGTTGGACTTGCACGGCGTCACGATTGATGATACACACATTCTGTCCTGACACCGTAACTGTACACTGTGCTCCGTCTGTGGGTTTATTTTAAGAGTGGAAGATCATTTTAACTGTTCAGGGCAGAGTCTGATTTTGTACAATGATTATATCTTCTCTCTTGTAGAGCTTTGGGTTTTTCCTGTAAGTCCTTTCTTTTTCTGGCACTGTTTGCTTTTGTTACATCCTTAATTTATTTTTGAATACTTGATCCAAAGAGGCATTCTGTTAAATACCCTGTGTCTGTCCGCCCCCCACCCCCGATGCCCGCTCCTGGGGTTCTGTCCTCTCACGGCCTGCTCTCCACATGCTGCGCAGTCACTACTGTGGGATTTCCTCACTGCTTCCGGGTCTTGGAGCGCATGTCTTCCTTGTTCTTGGCTTGCTCTTTTGCTTTGCTAGGGAATATCCTCAATAGCTTCCCCCCAAAGGCCTATTAAAAATAAATTCTGAGGTTTGAATGCCTAGACGTGTTTTTATTCTGCCCTCAACGTAAGTGATAGATGATTCAGGTAGAGAATTCAAGGTTGAAATTATCCTTTTCCTAAAACTCTGCAATATAACAGCCAGCCTTATAAGAAGAGGAAATTTAGGGGCGCCTGGGTGGCTCGGTCGGTGAAGCATCTGCCTTCAGGTCAGCTCATGATCTCAGGGTCCTGGGATCGAGCCCCATGTCAGGTTCCTTGCTCAGCGGGGAGCCTGCTTCTCCTGAAGGTAGCCATCTGCAAGCCAAGGAGAGAGGCCTCTGAAGAAACCAAATCTGCTGACACCGTGATCTTGGACTTCTGGCCTCTAGAACTGTGAGAAAATACGTTTCAGTTGTCGAAGCCGCCTAGTCTGTGCTGCTTTGTTATGACAGCCCCAGCAGATTAACACACTGGTCAAGTTCAAGCAACAAGTACAGATATAAACAAACTTCAATTGGCTCCTTTTAATAAGGAGAATTTATTGGCCACATAACTAATAGGTGGTAGACTGGCTTTGACCACTGCTAAATTTAGGGGGCCCCACTACATCACCAGATGTGGCTTCTTTCATCTCTCAGCTCCATGTCCTACCTTTCTGCCTCTTTTTGCTGCCCTGGGTGGGGTTGGGTTATATGCTCCATGGTTTAAAATCCAGTGGAAAAGAATCTCCACCTCTTTTTCTGTAGCTTCAGAAAAAGTCTCCTTGTTCTTTGCTGGCCCTTTTGAGTGATGTGTTCTGAGCCAGTTACAGAGACCAGGAAGATGAGATGCTCTGATATCTACTCCGGTGTCCCATACACCCCTTTTGAGTTAGGGGGTGGGGTCATCTCTGTCCCAACTGCATGAGTGAGAATGGGAAAGCGGTGACTGTCTCAGTAGAGTGAGTAAATGTGGGGGAGATAAAAGCTTATATATGCTAGGTTCAACTTTGATTTTTGATTTTAAATGCATCGCATGACATAAATCTAGGGGTTTAAACAGTGGAATAATGGTGAGAAGCAGTCAGGATTTGATCGAAGTAGTATTTAGTGAGCATTGACTGTATTTCTAGAAAGTAAGTGAAGATGAGGACAAAGCACGTTTTTTACGTTCAGTGAGGGTGTGTGCGGCCAGTGATTCTTACAGAGTTTCCATTTGTGGCCAGGTGGTCATCCTAGGGCACTTGTCCATGACCTCTGTCTTTGTAGTGGGATGGGGAGTTACAGCTCCTCTTATTGGTCAGTACTCTGAGGCTCCATGAGAGAGCTCTGGGAAGAGAAATTTATTTCAGATGGCTGAGTAATATTCCATTGTATATATGGACCACATTTTATTTATCCATTCATCTGTTGAAGGGCATCTTGGCTCCTTCCACAGTTTGGCTATTGTGGACATTGCTGCTCTGAACATTGGGGTGCAGGTGCCCCTTCTTTTCACTACATCTGTATCTTTGGGATAAATACCTAGTAGTGCAATTGCTGGGTTGTAGGAAGTCTCTATTTTTAACGTCTTGAGGAACCTGCATATTGTTTTCCAGAGTGGCTGTATCAAAAAGGATGAATACCTACCATTTGCATCGACATGGATGGAACTGGAGGGGCTTATGCTAAGTGAAATAAGTCAAGGAGAGAAAGACTATTATCATATGGTTTCACTCATATGTGGAACATAAGGAATAGCGTGGAGGACCACAGGGGAAGGGAGGGAAAACTGAATGGGAAGAAATCAGAGAGGGAGAAAAACCATGAGAGACTCTAGACTCTGGGAAACAAACAGGGTTACAGAAGGGAAGGGCGTGGGGATGGGGTAATAGGGTGATGGGTACTCGGGAGGGCACGTGATCTGATGAGCACTGGGTGTTACACGCAACTAATGAATCGTTGAACACTACATCAAAAACTAATGATGCACTATATGTTGGCTAACGGAACACAATTAAAAAATAATAAAAAATTTAAAAATTAAAAAAAATTATTTCAGAGAGCTTATCATCACGAGTCCTCCTATCCTTAAAATTTTGCTTCATTCCAATACCCTCTATACCTCAGTACAGGTACCCAGGTGCCTTTCTTTGACTGATGGCCTTCAGGCTGATGTTAGGGTAGAGAAAGTGGAACACTTTCTTGTTGGGAAATCTCCTAAGACTTGGGAACTGAACAGCCTTTACCACTCTCTTCAGAAAATCCATTTCTGGGCTTGTTCCAGGTTCTATTACTGACTCACTGGATAGCCTTTGATCTACAATTCCATAGCTCATTGCCTCAGTTTCCCCATTTAAGAACAAGTCCGACCAGACCTGTTTCTTTCTCTGATATGTAAAGATATATAACTGGAATTTTGCTTTTCTTCCTTTCCTAAACTTATGTCTTCCTACAAGCTGTCCTCATTGCCAACTGATGTCAGTTAGAAGGAAGGTGGTAATAATAATAATAATAATAATAATAATAATAATAATAATAATAAACAACTAACAACAACAGTAATAATAGCTTATAGTGATGGAGTGCTTTTTACATGTCACGTCTCTGTTAAGTGATTGTTTTTAATACTCACAACACTTTGTGGTGAGTGGTCTCACCACATCATCCCCATTTAACATAGAAGGAAACTGAGGTATAGAGAGGCTAATCTGGAGCCATTGTTCTGAACTGTTATACACCACTACTTTCCTGAATAGCATGAAGGAAAAGGCTTAGGGACCAACACCCAGCTTCTGTCCTAGGCTGCCCAAGTTCAGTGGCCGCCTGGGGGACTGAGAAAGAACCGTGGTGGTCATGGATACTGACACTGAGACCACAGGGGAGGAAATCGAGGTGAAGAGATGGAGTGACTTGCTCAAGTCACCTAACAAGACCTTTTTGTCAACAATGATTTCCAAACGCCTTTTGAGCCCATTATCAGAACTCACACGATTGTGAATTAACAAAATGTTCTACTCCTATAACATTGGTTTCCAGTGATAAATAGAAAAGTTGTGGGGCACCTGGGTGGCTCAGTTGGTTGAGCATCTGAGGCTTGATTTCGGCTCAGGTCATGATCTCAGGGTGGTGAGATCGTGTCCCGTGTGGGGCTCCCCGCTCAGCATGGACTCTGCTTCTTCCTCTCCCATCCCCCCACCCCCTGGTTACACATGTGTGCTCTTTCTCTTTCTCTCTCTCTCTCTCTCTCTCTCTCTCAAATAGATAAATAAATACAATCTAAAAAGGAAAGAAAGGTTGTAAGCACTTCCTTCCGATATGGGTACTTTCCATTTCAAGATCTGAATCATACTCTCTCATGGAGCCTCAGAGTACTGACCAGTAAGAGTACAGTACACTTCATTCAACTCAAGTAAAATTCTGCTAGTATGCACATGGGCTCATCACTGTTGTCCCACAGTGTATGCTGTTGATATCATCTGATACAGGAAATTTATCATTAACTCCTGTTTTCTCCGTAAGTATCATACTGTTTTCTGAACTTTGGGGGGTGGTTTTAGAAACTTTGGAAATATATGATTTACTTATTTATTTTTGTCCCAAGGTACACAAGTTTGAGCCATGTCTCTGTAGGTTTTTTCTCTTCTCCAATGACTACATTTACTTCTTTCTTTCTTTCTTTTTCTTCCTTCCTTCCTTCCTTCCTTCCTTCCTTCCTTCCTTCCTTCCTTTCTTTCTTTCTTTTCTTTCTTTCTTTCTTTCTTTCTTTCTTTCTTTTTTTTTTAGATTAACCTCTTTCTTGAAAAACAAGGCCACTGGTCTTTGTTTGAACATGAAACAAGAGCATCTAACGGCTTTGTGCTTGAGATGTTCCCTAATAGACAGGGCAGTGGGCACCAGAGATGAGTGGATTGCCCCATCATCAGATCAACTTTTCAGATCGAAATAGTATTTCACATGGGTAACTTCCGTTTTCCGCTGCTGTGGAAAATCATCACTTTCAGTGATTCACTGGTCCCAGTACAGACTCCTAGTCTATGTAGACTCGCTTCCTTTTTGCTCTTTATATTTATGATTTTATTCTGAAATCTGGTGTTGCTATTATTATTTTAATCATGACTTTGATACTTCAGTGAATCATATTTGAGGCCTCAATCCAATTTTCAAATTGGTAGCAGAGTATAATACCAGAGTTAACATAAAAGCGCCAATTTAGCAAACACGAACAGTAACGTGCAGATGATGTAAAATACTTTAGCTGAGACAAAACACTTTTTGTGGCCACTCTCATCATAGCAATATGTGTCCTTAACTTATCAAAGGCCATTCAAATTAACATCACACCCCTTCACACTTTTATTTTTTTTTAAAGATTTTATTTATTTACTTGAGAGAGAGAGAGAACACAAGCAGGGGGAGGGGGAGCAGCAGAGGGAGAGGGAGAAGCAGGCCTCCCGCTGAGCAGGGAGCCCGCTGCGGGGCTCAATCTCAGGACCCCGAGATCATGACCTGAGCCAAAGGCTGCCGCTTAACCCACTGAGCCACCCAGACGCCCCACCCCTTCACACTTTCTACTTTTCTCTTTAGGCCTTACCCTTCACATTTCCAGTTGTCCACTTCATACCTGACACTTTCTACCTCACGAGTATGATAATTTTTCCATCTGATTTACTCCATTCACCTACTCTCCCTCCCCTCCGTTTTATTGTTGTCATGACTTTCAGTTGTACACATATTATAAACCTATCCATATATTATTACTGTCACTTTAAATTGTCAGTTGTCTTTCTGAGGGAATTTCAAGAAGGAAAAACAAACCATGGTATTTTATATTTACCCGCAGTTTCTGATGTTCTTCTTTTCTTTCTGTAGAATCAAGTTTCTATCTGGTAGTATTTCCCCCAACCTGAGGAATACCCTGTAGCATTCTTTATAGTGTGGGTCAACTGGAGTGTGGGAAATTCTCTCAGCTACCTTTTATCTACAAATGTCTTTGTTTTATCCTCATTTTTAAGATTTATTTATTTGAGAGAGAAAGAGAGTGTGCATGAGCAGGGGGAGGGACAGAGGGAGAAGCAGGCTCCCCGCGGAGCAGGGAGCCCAACGTGGGGCTCGATCCCAGGACCCCGGGATCAGGAGCTGACCCAGAGGCAGACGCTTAACCCACTGAGCCACCCAGGCGCCCCTTGTCCTCGTTTTTGAAGGCGATTTTCACTGTGTGTATATCAGAAGTTGGGAAGGATGTTTTTGGACTGAAAGTTCCATGGAGCTTTTCTTCTAAGGCCGTACTAGCTCAATAATACTGTCGTGCCATTAAAAATGACAAGTCCCAACAGCAAGAACCCGTAAGTTTGAGAGAGCGCCAAGGCTAACAGCTCTGCCTGTACAAATGTCTGCTTTAAGTAAAACCAAGGGGCCTTTACTGTTAAGTGCTCTGCGCAAACGGAGGCTTTGATGAAGGTGTGTCCCTTCCACACATGACATGAAAGGTGACATGGCCAGATGTGGTCTCACACCACATAAAACAAATCCGTAGGAAGAAGTATCAGTACATGAGAACCCTATTCTCTGTCTGTGCGCCTCTCTCCTGAGGGCTTAGGACCGCGCAGGCCGTTCACTCATCAGCACCGACGGGCGCCGCGGCCGGGTTGCGGGGCGCGTGCGGGAGCGGGCGTGCGTCTGTTGCGCGGGGCCGGCGAGCGGGCTGGGGGCCCAAGGCGCGGGCACGCGCGTCCGGAGGAGCGGCAGCTAGGACGCGACTTGAGGGCCCCAGGAATGGGGGCGGGGGCGGGGGCGAGGGGAAATGGGCAGGGCTGGCGTTGCGGTGGGAAATACTTCCGGAAGAGCCGGATTTTTGAGACCCACGTTGAAGGGGTGGAAGCCGTAGGCTGGAGAAGCGGTGAGATTTGAGGGGAGGAGTAGTGGGAGAGCAGCAAAAGCACAAGACCAAAATGGGCTTGGCAAAACCTGCGTCTGGCGAGAGCAGAGGCGGCGCGGGGGGGAGTAGATAAGAGACTGCAGACGTACAGGCTGCGGGGCGGCAGAGGGGGCGGCGTGGGCTGCATGGGACCGGGACGTGGCTGGGGAGTCGTGCCTGCGAACTGAGAGGTTATAATCTGATCTGATCCGGGAGGCACCCTCTGGTGCCACCACGGGAAAAGTGCCCTGTGAAAAACAGAGTTTGAGAAAGGGCTTCCTGGCACAGAGGACGCAGCAAAACTCAGAGCCCCGGGGGGGGGGGGGGGGGTAGGGGGTGCTGGAGCCCAACGAAGAAACTGCAATCATTTCAGAGCAGTGCTGTCCAGCTGAAATAGAAGGCAGGCCACATATAGTACTGTAGATTTCCTAAGGTCACATTGAAAGGGTAGAAAAGAAAACGTGAAGTTAATACAAACACTATACTTTATCCTGAGTGACTGAAAATAGGACATTTCAACATGTAACCAATATACAAATTATCAGTAAACTGTGTAACAGCTTTTTCCTCCTGAGTCTGCACTCCAGTGTGCCTTTACACTTAACGGCACATCTCAATTTAGCTGGTAAATTTTCATTGGAAATATTTGATCTGTACTTAGATTTTATAAACGTTCCAGCTGAAAAGTTGATTTGTTTTTTTTTTTTTTAAAGATTTTATTTATTTATTCATGAGAGAGAGAGAGAGAGAGAGGCAGAGGCAGAGGGAGAAGCAGGCTCCCCGCAGAGGAGTCCCTGAAAAGTTGATTTGTATACCCAAGTTGTTCCAAACATACTTAAATGTTTCCCAGTGACTGAATTGATTATCAGTTATTAAATTAAAAGTTGAAAGTAGGGGCGCCTGGGTGGCTCAGTAGGTTAAGCATCTGCCTTTGGCTCAGGTCATGATCCCAGGGTTCTGGGATGGGGTCCCAGGTCCCTGCTCAGTGGGGAGCCCGCTTCTCCCTCTCCTCCCTATGCTCATGCTATCTCTCTCTCTCTCTCTCTCAAATAAATAAAAAAATAAAATCTTAAAAAAAAAATCCAAGAGCTTGAGTGGGAGTTCCCTTGGAATTGTGCTTACCTTGTTGCACTAAAGAGCAGAGGGGGCAAATCAATTTCTTTGTTCAAAGAGAGAGGATAAAGATGATCCTCTTTGATATACAAATGTTCCATCATCAGTTCCCTGAAGACAGGGACACAAAATTCTGCTCACTTCTCTTTTTATCCTCACTCAGCTCGGGGCCTGATGTATGGTAAGTGCTTGTTAAATATTGACTGACCTAAGGAAACCACACCAACTTAAGTCTCGAATTCTTTTCATCCTTCTAAGGACACAATGCTTTGTTCATATTTGTCTGAATTTACAGTTCCCCTGTGCACCTTCTCATTATCAGCATCTGATCATAGAGAAGGGACACAGAAGCACATCCCTGCCTGCCTCTCAGGGGCTCTGAATTAGAGAACATTGAGCAGAGAGGCAGAAAAGCGGGCTCAGCAGAACTTGATCTGAGAATTTTCTCCTTTTTTTCTTCATTACTAATCCTTCTTCTCTTCCTACCCCTGTTTTTTTCTTCCCTTCTATAAGGATTAATCTCTGAAATGAATGCAAAAAGTTGTTCCACAGTATTAGAAAAATCTGGAGACTTCTTTATTTTTTTTAAGATTTTATTTATTTATTTGACACAGAGAGAGAGAGAGAGAGAGCATAAGCAGGGGGAGGGGCAGAGGGAGAGGGAGAAGCAGACTCCCAGCTGAGCAGGGAGCCCAACTTGGGACTCGGTCTCAGGACCCCGGGATCATGACCAGAGCCGAAGGCAGGCGCTTAACCTACTGAGCCACCCAGGTGCCCCAATCTGGAGACTTCTGATCTCGTGCTATGATTTCTGCAGAGGGCCTTGGTCACTGCTGTGTGAGAGGGCAGTGGTCAGCTCAAGACTCCACAGAAGGTGCCCCTGACTCTCATCTCAGGGAAGAGTGAGTGCATGAGCAGGGAGAGAGAGCGAGAGCATGAGCAGGGGGAGCAGCAGAGGGAGAAGGAGAAGCAGGCTCCCCGCCGAGCAGGGAGATTGACGTGGGGCTTGATCCCAGGACCCTAGGATCATGACCTGAGCCGAAGGCAGCCGCTTAACGACTGAGCCACTAAGGCGCCCCTAAAGATCTTTTTTAAAGTACAGTTCTAGGGGCGCTTGGGTGGCTCAGTCGGTTAGGCGTCTGCCTTCGGCTCAGGTCATGATCCCAGGGTCCTGGGATCGAGCCCCACATCGGGCTCCCTGCTCGGCGGGAAGCCTGCTTCTCCCTCTCCCACTCCCCCTGCTTGTGTTCCTGCTCTCGCTGTCTCTCTTCCTCTGTCAAATAAATAAATAAAATCTTAAAAAAAAAATAAAGTACAGTTCTAGATTTACAGAATAATTGAGCAGATAGTACATACAGTTCCATGGGTCCACCTCCCCCCACCTCCCCCCCAACATATACTTTCCCCTATTCACATCTTCCATTAGTGTGGCAAATTTGTTAAAATTCATAAACCTATATTAAGACATTATTATTCACTAAAGTCCGTAGTTCATAGAACCCACAGGGTTCTCTTGCTGTTGGACACACTGTGGGCTTTGACAAATACATAATGACATGTAGCCACCATCAAAGTATCATACAGAATAGTTTCAACTGCCCTCAAAGATCCCTGTGCTTCACTTATTTAAGAAATCAAAAAGACAATAATGT
This sequence comes from Halichoerus grypus, assembly GCF_964656455.1. NCBI lineage: Eukaryota > Metazoa > Chordata > Mammalia > Carnivora > Phocidae > Halichoerus > Halichoerus grypus. Next base: position 74,209,481 of record NC_135722.1, read on the forward strand.
TTCACGGCATATGAAAATTATGTGAAACTCAAATTGCAAGGTTCATAAATAAAGTTTTATTGGGAAGCAGTCGCACCCATTTGCTTACATACTATCTATGGCTGCTTTGGCTCTAGAGCAGAGCTGAGTAGTTGCGTTGGGGACATCTGGCCTGCAAAGCTGAAAATATTTACTATCTGGCCCTTTACCAGAAAAGCTTGCTGACCACTAATCTAGACAGTAAGTTCTGGAAAGTTTGAATCGTCACCTCTCAGCACGTAGGGAGGGGACGTGAACCTGGTAGGTTTCTCCTCTACCCTGACTGATTTCAGATACAAAACATCCCCTCTGGAACATTAGCAATTATTTCCATAGTCAACTTTCTCCCTGGAATCCCTTCTGCCATTTTGTTATGGGTCTTTATCACTTATGTCTTGATTTTTCTTTTTTAAAGTGAATCTCTGACAAGAGGTGTGCAGTTGATATGTTCACAAGTCACAAAATTGTGGATCAAAGAACTTACTCATTTGTTCATCTATTGTCCTCCCTGTCTCCAACAAACATTTGCTTAGCATTTGCTTTCTGTTGTGTGCAGTCCTGGTTAGTAAAGATTAAAAAAGCAGCCCCAGTCCTTGGGGAGGTCAGAAAGGAGCGCAGATAACAGATAAAGTAACAGCTACAACACAGTGTGGTAAGTGTTATAAAATAAGCTTCAGACACCAATAATAGAATCATAGGCCCAGGAATCCAAGAACCGCCAGTCATTTATTTAACAAATGTTTACTTGGTACATATTAAATACTAAGTACTGTGCTAGGTGTTGGGAATATTATGGTGGGCAAGACAGATCTTAAAGAGCTCTTAGTCTACCTTATATTTATCATAAACATAGGAGGGATTTTTGAGGCCATCTGATGTAATCCTCTTATCTGATGAAAGAATCCTTGTTCCAGCTGTCTTGGGCAAGTGTCACTGATATTAATGTGGTCTACTCCAGTGAGAGGAAACTCATGGATTAATTTGTCTGAGGTTGGACAATGATACACATTGGTTGCTATGCTTTATTTGATTGAAACTGGGCCTCTCAGTAGAAATTATACATTTCAGAGCTGAAAAGTACCTACTAAAATATCTATTCTTTTAAAAATATTATTTTATTTTATTTTTTCATCATGATAACTGTACTCTTAAACCCCCATCACCTATTACACCCATCCTCCACCCACCTCCCCTCTGGTAACCGCTGGTTTGTTAAGAGTCTGTTTCTTGGTTTGTCTCTCTCTCTCTCTCTCTCTCTTTTTTGTCCCTTTGCTCATTTGTTTTGTTTCTTCAGTTCCAGATATGAGTGAAATCATATGGTATTTGTCTTTCTCTGACTTATTTCGCTTAGCATTATACTCTCTAGCTCCATCCATGGGGTTGCAAATGGCAAGATTTCATTCTTTTTATGCTTGAATGATACTTCGTTGTGTATCTATCTACTCCATCTTCATCCATTCATCTATCAAAGGACACTTGCTCTGCTTCCATAGTTTGGCTATTGTAAATAATGTTGCTATAAATGTTGGGGTGCATGTATTCCTTTGAATTACTGTTTTTTGTATCCTTTGGGTAAATACCCTGTAGTGTGATTGCTGGATCATAGGGTAGTTCTATTTTTAACTTTCTGAGGAACTTCCATACTGTCTTCCACAGTGGCTGCACCAGTCTCCCACCCACAGTGCACGAGTGTTCCTTTTTCTCCACATCCTTACCAACGCTTGCTGTTTCTTGTGTTTTTTAGTTTAACCATTCTGACAGGTGTGAGGTGATATCTCGTTGTGGTTTTGACTTGCATTTCCCTGAGGATGAGTGACGTCGAGCAACTTTTCATGTGTCTGTTGGCCATCTGGATGTCTTATTTGGAGAAATGCCTGTTCACGTCTTCTGCTCATTTTTAATTGGATTATTTGGGTACAACTCTAAGTCTTTCAACAGAGGGAATTTAATATAAGGAATTGGTTATAGAAAAGATGAAAGAGCTTAGAAGCTAAGCATGAGAAGGTGAGACAATCCTATGATTAGGAACAGCAGGATGCTGCTCCATCCCTAGGTCCGGCTGGATGACAGAACAAGGGAGCCTTGTCAAAGCGCGATGCTGGAACTCTGTGCTTAGAGTTGGAACCACAGTGGGGACAGCCAGTCAGAGGTGGAACCACAAGGTGAGAGGTCACAGAAGCTGGGGCTCAGAGGAGATGGCCACTGCCAGAAGTGCCACCCAAGGCAAATTGGGAAAGACAGAATTATCTTGGTTTCTGCTCTCGCCTGCCAATGCATCCTACTGGCCTTACCACCCAGAAGCCAGTAGACAAGGGAGTTTGTGAAATGCAGAGAAGGGGTCTGAGAGCGAACAATGGCTGGCTCTGTTACCATTCTTAATACATGTGGCCTGCTTACAAATGGTGCCCATGGAGTGCCCCCGGCCTCAGTGGTGCCACAAAGATAGTTCAACCTTTGCTTGACTGTTTTCTCAATATACCTTTCCTTCCCTTGTCCAGTTACCCTCCTGAGCCAAGAAAGACAAGCCTGGGGAATGCCCGCACACTGGAAAGTCTCCAGAGTACAGGCTAGAATGATGACTGGCCACAGAAGGTATAAAGAAAGCTTTAGCCTGAGCTTTACCACTAAGTCTATTAGCTCAGCAAGCTATTTAAGCATTAGTTGACCCACCAGTAGGATTGGAATTAATAAAGACTCCTTCTGGTTGTAGGAAAGCAATGAGATATTTGTGTAGAGTCTGACACATACTCCATGCTCAGTGCATGATAACTATTATTATTCACTCATTTGTACATTCAGTACCTATCATGTGCCAAAGTCTGTTCTAGGGTAGATGCTATGAATAAAGTGATGACAAACAGACATTTTAGTGAATGTTAATACCTTTTTTTTACTTGAAAAAAAAAAAGAATTTAGATTCACTCTTCTCATCTTGCCTTGTTCACACAGTTTAGTTGAAAGAAACTTATTGACAACTAGTCCAAGCTGATGCCTACTGTCTGGGGGTAGTGATGCGTGTATATGAATATGTTCTGAACCAACAGTCAGACCACAGCATGCCCCTTCCGTTCCCAGAAAATGGTACCTGGAAGTAGCCATGGGCAGACAGGTGATGGGCGAACATTCTTTCATATACTCTACAAACGAGGCTGAGAACTTGCTCCCTTCTACATTGGGGTGGGGTATCTATCCTTTGCTACTCAAAGAGTGGGTCCCACCAATTAGAATCAACAGCAACCTCTGGGAGTTGGTTAGAAATGCAGAATTTCAGGCTCCAGCCTAGCTTTACTGAATCAGAACCTACAATTTAACAAGATCCCCAGGTAGTTTGTATGCACATTAAAGTTTGAGAAGCACTAGTGTAATTCATAAAGTTAATACTTTGCTCAGCTGGTATCACAGGCTTCTATGTGGCACTTCTGAATGTGAGACACGCTGTGTTGTTTCTGGGCTTGGGAAAATCTTTCCAAGTTCCCGTGGAGTGAGCTCACCCTGCTTTACCTCTTAGACAAGCTAAGAAATTGGACAGCTGGAACATGTTCGTGGTATTTCTTTTTTTTTTTTTTTTTATTTCTTTTTTTTTATTTCTTTTTTTTAAAGATTTTATTTATTTATTTGAGAGAGAGAGAATGAGAGACAGAGAGCATGAGAGGGAGGAGGGTACACAGAGGGAGAAGCAGACTCCCTGCCGAGCAGGGAGCCTGATGCGGGACTCGATCCTGGGACTCCAGGATCATGACCTGAGCCGAAGGCAGTCGCTTAACCAACTGAGCCACCCAGGCACCCTGTTCGTGGTATTTCTAACAACAACAGAAAGAGAAGGAAAGAAAGAAAAGAACAGAAGAGAAGAGAAAAGGAAAGGAAAGAAGGAAGGAAGGGAGAGAGAGGGAAAGAAAGAAAGAAAGAGAAAAAGGAAAAAAACAGGAGGAGGAGGAGGAAGAGGATGAAGAAGAGGGAAGGAGAGAGGGAGGGAGACAGGAAGGGAGAAGGGGCAAGTTTACCTAAGTAGAGTAGGCTCTAAGCCAGAAATGCCCAGACTGTCCAGGGCTGGAGCTCACTGGGTAGTTGCTCAGCTCTGAGACCAACCTTTCCTCTAAAGCTAATGTGGGCTCAGGACCCCATGCATAAGCAACCTAAAACTGCCTCTCTCTTGCCGTCAGATTTGGGCAGTGGGCAATGGGCCAACTCTTAATCTCTGAAACAAACTGATTTTAATTCCTTCTGCCCTTCTCTGCCTGCATGGAAATTACTATTTATTCCTAAACCTGAGCTTAAATGCCAACTCTTTCATGATTCCCTGAATCCAAAGCTTAAGCCAGGCCTTCAATACCCTTCTAGAACTGACCTTCCACTGCCAGCCTCCTCCACACCCTCTTATAATCCAGGATGGCCTCTTACCCTGCCTCCTCTTCCCGAGGAGTAAGATGCCAGCTAGATCATCAGGTAAATGGGCCATGCTTCGGTGCCATGGGGAGAGAATAGGAGTGGTTCAGGTGTTTTAACAGAGGCCTTCTGGAATACTTAATGAAGTCCAGTAAGCACTTGGAGGGAGGCTTCTGTCCAGGTAGAGAGAAGCAGTAAGAAGAGAAGCAGAGAACTTGTTGCATATGCTTCTGGAAAGCTGCATTCTCTGCCTGCATGTAGGGCTCTGTCACATGCAAAATTAATTTGGCAAAGATGGGTTCTTTCTTAGCCTGGGTCTCCCCCAGGCAACACAGGGCAATAATACATTTATCCTATAGTTATGTGCATGAAGGGTGAGGAGATCCCTAAAAACTGTAGCTCTCAATCTAGGGATCGGCTGCGGATGAGGCAGCTTTATGTGTATGTGTGTGTGTGGGGGGGTGTTGTCCACACATGTGGGTGTGTATTGCAAATCTTATGGGCTGGAGGGATAGACAAATGGGTTTGTATCTTTTGAGAAAGATTCCTTGGTGTTTCTAGATCATTTACCCTTTGATAACCGCCTTAAATCAGTTTCATTCATTGATTGACTCATTCACTCATACAGCAAACATATTATGATGTACACATACAGAGATTCATAAAATCGTCCCTGCCTTCTAAGTGGTTACAGTCCTGCTTGCTTGGACCTCACGCATTTATGAATGAATCCATTCCTTGCCTGTCCTGCCTCCATCCCAGTCCTACCCTGGGAAGACTTGGCAGCCCCCCTCTCTTGTTTTTAAATTAGGAGACTTTATTTCATTTTTAGCAGTTTTAGGTTTACAGAAAATTGAGCTCAAAGTATAGAAAGTTCCCCTCACTCCCCACCTAGTTTCTCCTATTACTAATACCTGGCACTAGTGGGGTGCATTTGTTACAAGTGATGAGCCAATATCGATACATTGTTACCTAAAATCTAGTTTGCATTAGGGTTCATTCTTGGTGTACATTCTATGGGTTTGGACAAGTGTATAATGACATATATGCCGATTACAGTATCATACAGAATAGTTGTACTGCTCTAAAAATTCCATCTGCAGCCCCTTTTGCTCATCCCTCTTGTTCTTCTTGGGCTCTGCCCCCATGCCTCCCATGCCCAAGCAAGAATAAGGTAAGATTACACTCACTTGGATTGAAATCAAGGTGCAGCATATATTCAAGTTGCCTTGCCCCGCCTGCCCCAGGATTTCGGCTGATTTACCAGCCAGACACCTCTGAATTTTCACCAAACTTGACAGAAAATTCACCCTGCCTACCAAGTAGAAAGATCCAAAAGGAGATGAGAAGAGGCTGTGTCTCTAGGCACAGAAGGTTACAAAGAATCCAGTTGGCTAACAAGGCAATTTAATTTCCCACTGAGCAGCCTCAGGGAATTTCCCAAGAAATGCCAGGATTTTAGAAATGGCTTTTCTTTAATCTCGATGACTCATTCTTCCGGAGCCAGCCCTAGTACTTTAATGGTGCGTTTTGCAGATGTAATTTTAGTGGTGCTACAACGTGTCTAATGAAGTGATAATTTATGGATGCGCACAGTATAACGAGACAGCAGAGGGGGCCAGTTTAGCCAGTGCAGAAGGGAAGCCAAGGAATCAACCCAACCGAGAAGCTGCCCATTTCCCAGGTCCCACTGGCTGCCGCACATTGGCGGCTTGGAGACCTGTGGTTGGTAAGGACCCTGACCATATATTTTATATTTTATCTTTAAAATCATTATTCCAGGAAGGCTGCAGGGCAGTCGGTAGTCATTCCAGTTTGCAAGATATTATCTGAATCTGCTGGCAACAGGTTTGCCTGGGTTGGGAGCTGTGAAGTTCCTCCTTAGGACATTGATCTTTGGAAGACAATAAAAAAGTGAGATTCCTTGTGGTCACCCCAGGTGACAGCCCAGGAGGCCAGGACTGTCCCCAGTAGTCTTCCAAGGGCTCCTGATGCTGCTTCTCGCCTATTCCAGATTCCAGTGAGCTGCCATCTGATCCTGTCTAGGAACCCCTGCCACATGCTGTCCTTGCAGCGGCTACTCCCTCCGTCATGGAACTCTTCATAACCCATTGTCACTGTCTCCTTACCTGTCCTTGACCCTGCTGGACCCTATGCTCCTTATTTCCTCACTGAGGTCTGGATAGCCTGTATAACAATGTCAACAAAGTATACGGGTTAAGTGGTACAAATGAATGAACTGAATGTTCGTGGTGGCTCTTTTTCTCCATGAATGGCATCCCTGTGCTATAAAACAGAAGCCTCAGTGCTATTTGAAATTCTGCCCTCTTCAGCATGTGCTCATTCCATTTGGTCACCAAGTCCTAACAGCGTTAATCCTAAAACATCTCTGGAATCCTTTCCATTTCTTTGTTTCTCCCTAAGTTAAGACTCTGAGCATCTCCTGTCAGGGTTGCCAGAGAACATGCAGACTGCCGAGCTACATTCGAATGTCAGAAAAACAATAACATTTTTTTTAGTATAAGTACATCCTAAAAATTGCACATGACATACTTGTGCCAAAAAATTCATTGCTCACATCAATTTCAAATGTAATTGGGTGGTCCTGTATTCAACATTTTTTTGTTGTTGTGATGAAATTTACATAAGACTTACCCTTTTAGCAATTTTCAAGTATGTAATTCAGTGACGTGAAGTACATTCGCAATATTGTGCAACCATCACAACTTTGCGTTTCCAGAACTTTTTCATCATCCCAAACAGAAACTGTACCCATTGTAAAAGAACCCTCCACCCCCTCCCACATGCCCCAGGAACATCTACAATATCTTATGTCTCTATGAATCTGCCTTTTCTAGGTGCCTTCTATCAGTGGGGTCATAGAATATTTGTCCTTTTGTGTCTGTCTTGCTTCATTTAGCATCATGTTTTCAAGGTTCATCCATGTTGTAACATGTATCAAAATTCCCTTCCTTTTTAAGGCTGAATCTTATTCCACTGTATGTACCACATTTTGTTTATCCATTCATCTGTTGATGGACATTTGGGGTGTTTCACCTTTCGTCTACTGCTGTGGACATTGGAGTATAACTCTCTGTTGAAGTCCCTGCTTTTATTTTTGTTGGAATTCACTAGAAGTAGAATTGCCAGATCATAGGGTAATTCTGTGTTTAGCTTTTTGGTGGACCATTAAACTGTTTCCGCAGCAGCCATATCATTTTATATTCCCACCAGCAGTACACAAGGATTTCGATTTCTCCTCATCTTTGCCAACACTTCTTATTTTCCATGCTTTAAACAATTATGTTTAGAATAGCCATAAGTGCGAAGAAATATCTCATTGTGGTTTTTTCCATTTTATTTTATTATTACTGTTTGAGATCTACTCTCTTAACATGTGCCAGGTGCACGAGACCATATTGTTAGCAACAGATGCCATGTGGTACAGTGGATCTCTAGAAACGTATTCATCTTGCATAACTGAAACTTGATATCCAGTGAATAACATCTCCCCATTTCCCCTCCCCAGGCCCTGGCAACCACCATTCTACTAGGGCAAATATTTTCTTCCGTTCCGTCATTTCCCCCCTCTGCTTCATTGTCATTTTGATTTGCATTTCCCTAATAGCTAGAGATGATGAGCAGCTTTTTACGTGCTTTTTGGCCATTTATATGTCTTGTAGAGAACTGTCTATGCAAGTCCTTTGTCCATTTTTGAATTGGTGTTTTTTGTTATTGTTGTTGAGTTGTAGGAGTTCTTTGTATACTCTGGAAATTCATCCCCGCTACCGTATATCAGATATATGATGTACCAATATTTTCTCCCACTTTATGGGTTGCCTTTTCAGGGGTCCTGTACTCTTACTTGCTAAATCTGGCAATTCTATGTGTGTGAGAATCCATCTACACCAGTGTTTCTCAACTGGGGATGATTTTACCCCACAGGGACATTTGGAAGTGTCTGGAGACATTTTTGGATGTTACAATCAGGGAAGGAGTGCTGCTAACTTCTAGAGCATAGGGGCCTGGGATGCTGCTAAACATCTTACGATGCACAAACAGCCCCCAGTAACAAAACACTATCTAACCCAAGAAGTCATGGTGCCGAAGTTGAGAAACTCTGTACACTGCTGCTTATCAGCTCATCACCCCCCGGGGTACTTAGGAATGGTGGCACCAGTGATGACATGGCTCTTACAGCTTTTCCCGGGGTCCTCTGAGACTTAGTTCTGCTGCTATTGGTAGAGGGGGAGAAACTGCGACAGTGGGAGGAACCAGATCACAGTGAGGAGTGTTTAGAAAAATACCCTGCTCACTTGTTCCATGGAGATATGACAGCCATGAACTTACTTCGTCAGCTCTCAAGGACCTGATCAAGTTTTATGTCTGATATGAAGCATCCCAGACAAAAGAAGTGCAGTAGTCTCCCCTTAATACCTGGGGGGTACGTTCCAGGACCCCCGGTGGATGCCTGAAATCACAAATAGTACCGAACCCCACATATACTGTTTTTTTTTCCTATACATACATACCTATGATAAAGTTTAATTTATAAATTGGGCACAGTAAGAGATTAACAACAGCTAGTAATAAAATAGAACAATTATAACAATATGCTGTAATAACAGTTACGTGAATGTGGTCTCTCTCTCTCAGTATTGCACTGTATTCACCTTTCTTCTTGTGGTGATTTGAGATGAGAGCATGCCTACGTGAGGAGATGAAGTGAGGAGAATGATGTAGGCGCTGTGACCTAGTGGCAGGCTACTATTGACCTTCTCACTACAGTCAGAAGGAGGATCATCTGCTTCCGGACCATGAGCGACCATGGGTAACTGAAACCATGGATTAGAGGGGACTACTGTATTTATTGAGCACCTATCATAGGCACTTCTGTAAACAATTATCTAATTTAATTCTCATATCTAATTTAATGATCTTGGGAAGTAGGTATCTTTTCCCATTTACATACAAATAAATTTTTAGAAAGATTATAACTTTATGTACTTCTTAGATTGGATCACCTTCCCCGCCCCACTTTGTACCCCCATGTGTAGCTTATAGATGGAAGAATAGTAGAAACATAGAAACATAATGAATATTTGTCAAATAGGCAAAAGTTACGTGGAGGAACTAGGGTTTGCCTTTCTAGTTCAAATGTAGGCTTTTTGAGAGCCAGGATTATTTGCTGTAAATTTTTGAATAGTACCTTAAGTACTTAATAGCATACTGCTAAGAACATAATGAGTGTTCTGTAAGTACTCGGTTCTTTGAACTAAAGTGAACTGAGTTCTATTTTTGGAGCAAATTCATCCCTTTGGAACTTGATTGTTTGCCCTGTATGGGCCTTCCATGGATTCACAGAATCTCAGAGCTGACACATAACTTGGAAGTTATCTACTATGGCATCCAGCCCAACGGCAGGAGATCCTCTTTAGCAGTGGTTCTCAAAGTGTGGTCCCCAGATTAGCGACACCAGCAGCACCTGGGAATTTGTTAGAAAAGCAGATTGTTCCCCATCAAAATACCATCCACTTTCTTCAAAGAAATGGAACAAATAATCCTAAAATTTGTATGGAACCAGAAAAGACCCCGCATAGCCAGAGGAATGTTGAAAAAGAAAAGCAAAGCTGGTGGCATCACAATTCCGGACTTCCAGCTCTACTACAAAGCTGTCATCATCAAGACAGTATGGTACTGGCACAAAAACAGACACATAGATCAATGGAACAGAATAGAGAGCCCAGAAATGGACCCTCAACTCTATGGTCAACTAATCTTCGACAAAGCAGGAAAGAATGTCCAATGGAAAAAAGACAGTCTCTTCAACAAATGGTGTTGGGAAAATTGGACAGCCACATGCAGAAGAATGAAACTGGACCATTTCCTTACACCACACACAAAAATAGACTCCAAATGGTTGAAAGACCTCAATGTGAGACAGGAGTCCATCAAAATCCTAAAGGAGAACACAGGCAGCAACCTCTTCGACCTCAGCCGCAGCAACTTCTTCCTAGAAACATCGCCAAAGGCAAGGGAAGCAAGGGCAAAAATGAACTATTGGGACTTCATCAAGATAAAAAGCTTTTGCAAAGCAAAGGAAACAGTCAACAAAACCAAAAGACAACTGACAGAATGGGAGAAGATATTTGCAAATGACATATCAGATAAAGGGCTAGTATCCAAAATCTATAAAGAACTCATCAAACTCAACACCAAAAGAACAAAGAATCCAATCAAGAAATGGGCAGAAGACATGAACAGACATTTCTCCAAAGAAGACATCCAAATGGCCAACAGACACATGAAAAAGTGTTGAATATCGCTCGGCATCAGGGAAATCCAAATCAAAACCTCAATGAGATACCACCTCACACCAGTCAGAATGGCTAAAATTAACAAGTCAGGAAATGACAGATGTTGGCGGGGATGCGGAGAAAGGGGAACCCTCCTACACTGTTGGTGGGAATGCAAGCTGGTGCAGCCACTCTGGAAAACAGTATGGAGGTTCCTCAAAAAGTTGAAAATAGAGCTACCATATGATCCAGCAATTGCACTACTGGGTATTTACCCCAAAGATACAAAAGTAGGGACCCGAAAGGCTACGTGCACCCCGATGTTTATAGCAGCAATGTCCACAATAGCCAAACTGTGGAAAGAGCCAAGATGTCCATCAACAGATGAATGGATAAAGAAGATGTGGTATATATATACAATGGAATATTATGCAGCCATCAAAAGGAATAAGATCTTGCCATTTGCAACGACGTGGATGGAACTGGAGGGTATTATGCTGAGCGAAATAAGTCAAACAGAGAAAGACATGTATCATATGACCTCACTGATATGAGGAATTCTTAATCTCAGGAAACAAACTGAGGGTTGCTGGAGTGGGGGGTGGGGTGGGAGGGATGGGGTGACTGGGTGATGGACACTGGGGAGGGTATGTGTTCTGGTAAGCGCTGTGAATTGTGCAGGACTGTTGAATCTCAGATCTGTACCTCTGAAACAAATAATGCAATATATGTTAAGAAAGAAAAAAAGAAGAAGAAGAATGTAGCAGGAGGGGAAGAATGAAGGGGGGGAAATCAGAGGGGGAGAAGAACCATGAGAGACGATGGACTCTGAAAAACAAACTGAGGGTTCTAGAGGGGAGGGGGTTGGGAGGATGGGTTAGCCTGGTGATGGGTATTGAGGAGGGCACGTTCTGCATGGAGCACTGGGTGTTATGCACAAACAATGAATCATGGAACACTATATCTAAAACTAATGATGTAATGTACGGGGATTAACATAACAATAAAAAAAAAAAAAAAAAAAAAAAAAAAAAAAAAAAGAAAAGCAGATTGTATGGCTCTGCCCTAAACCTGCTGAATCAGAAGCTCTGGGAGAGAGCTGAGTGACCTGTGACAAGCTTCCCAGGTTTCTGATGCAGAGAAAGTTTGAGAACTGCTCGATTGCAGTCTTGGCGGAATGATCTCTTTCTTGGACATGCCCACTAATGAGTTTCACCATATTATCAGATTGTCACTCCATTTTCATATCGTTTTAATTATTAGAAAATTTCTTCTTATTTTGAGCCAAAGTCTGCAGTGATTCCTATACACTGCCTGCTTCTGTATTCTGTAGTTTAACAGAATGAGGAGTAATATACTAAATTTTTCTCTATACAGATAAAGATAGGCATAATTTATGAAATACAAATGGGGCATTAGAGTGATGGGGGTAGGGTGGACAGCAACATCCTGGGTTGCAACTCATCATGGGTGATTTGGAACTTGGCCCAATCCCCTAAGGACTGCCTAGGACCAGATCAAGGCTCCAACATCACAGCCAGGATTAAATTACTGTCTTCATAGACTTTTCTTTCTTCTCTTCCACTTGATTTCAGTGTCTCTAACAAAACAGTAGATGGGGAACTCTCAGGGGGATTTCCCCACCACCTGCCACAAACACGAAGAAACCAACACTTGACCTTACATAAAGGGGAGCCTCAATTTCAAGCAGAGAAACTTGTCTTAATGCTCTTCACCTGTCTTTTGTAGACTCTTGTATTCTAAATGGTGGAAAGAATCTTAGGGGTCATCTAGTACATCTTCTACATGTGAAAATAGAGGCCCAGATTACCAAACTGGCCCTCGATCCTGGGATATGTGGCTCTAATCAGTTTTATTTTCAGGCTATCCCTTACTATCAAGACTTTCAAGACACATCTCCAAAGGCAAGGGAAACAAAAGCAAAAATGAACTTTTGGGACTTCATCAAGATAAAAAGCTTTTGCACAGCAAAGGAAACAGTCAACAAAACTAAGAGGCAACCCATGGAATGGGAAAAGATATTTGCAAATGATATTTCGGATAAAGGGCTGGTATCCAAAATCTATAAAGAACTTATCAAACTGAACAGCCAAAAAGCAAATAATCCAGTCAAGAAATGGGCAGAAGACATGAACAGACACTTCTCCAAAGAAGATATACAGACACATGAAAAAATGTTCAACATCACTCGGCATCAGGGAAATGCAAATTAGAACCACAATGAGATACCACCTCACACCAGTTAGAATGGCTAAAATTAACAAGGCAGGAAACAACAAATGTTGGTGAGGATGTGGAGAAAGGGAACCCTCTTACACTGTTGGTGCGAATGCAAGCTGGTGCAGCCACTTTGGAAAACAGTATGTAACAGTATTTTTTAACTCAAAAAGTTAAAAATAGAGCTACTCTACAACCCAGCAATTGCACTACTAGGTATTTACCCCAAAGATACAGATGTAGTGAAAAGAAGGGGCATCTCCACCCCAGTGTTCATAGCAGCAATGTCCACAATAGCCAAACTGTGGAAGGAGCTGAGATGCCCTTCAACAGAAGAATGGATAAAGAAGATGTGGTCCATATATACAATGGAATATTACTCAGCCATCAGAAAGGATGAATACCCACAATTTGCATTGCCATGGGTGGAACTGGAGGGGATTATGCTAAGTGAAATAAGTCAAGCAGAGAAAGGCAATTATCATATGGTTTCACTTATATGTGGAACGTAAGGAATAGCATAGGGGACCATAAGGGAAGGGAGGGAAAACTGAAGGGGGGGAATAAAAAAACCATGAGAGACTCTTAAGTATGGGAAACAAACTGAGGGTTTCAGAGGGGAGAGGGGTGCGGGGATGGGGTAACCGGGTTAGGGGTATTAAGGAGGGCACGTGTTGTGATGAGCACTGGGTGATATATGCAACTAGTGAATCATTGAACACTACATCAAAAACTAATGATGGACTATATGTTGGCTAACTGAACATAATAAAAAAAAGATTTTCTAAAACAGCTTTCTGGAGGTATTAATTCACACACCACAGGATTCACTCATTTAAAGTGTACTGTTAGAGTTGGATCCAGAGCATGAATAGAAAGTGGACCCCAGAGAGCCCTGAGCAGCACCCCCACCACCAAAGGACTAGTTACACACACCTGGGAGGAGCCACAGTGGCAGAAGCCGGCCCAGTCACCGTGACCACAACCCTGTGCAGTGACAGGGATGCAGGGCAGCTCACAGCCACCGACCGTCAGCACTGCTTGGTGACACCCAGCCCCGCACCACCCACAGTGGCCCAGGGAGTGGGTACCAAGAGCCTCACACTGAGGCACCTGCTGGCAGGGACAAGAATGTCACCGCAAGAAAGGTTGTGGAAACAGTAAAATGGTTCCATGTAAGAAACAGATATATCTGGTTTCATCAACAGGAATGATATCAAGGAAGATGTATTTGTACACCAGACTGCCATAAAGAAGAAGAACCCGGAGAAGTACCTTTGCAGAGACTGTGGGGCTTGATGTCCTCAGAGGAACCAATGCTTCAGGCTGTGTTGGTGCCCCAGAGCAAGGCAGGAACTATGCAGAGGAGCGCATCCTAGCCCTGGTTCAGCATCCTCCCACAAAAGTACCAGAACAGTGAGAGTGGGGAAAGAAGGAGGGGTGGGAGAGTGTTCCCTGAGGCCAGGCCCCACAGCACCCACCCTGCCCAGGCTACTGAGCCCACCTGCCGGTGCGGGGACCCTACCTCTGGCAACCACTGCACTCCACCCCTCCTGCGCAGGGGGAAGGGATGGAGGGTGCTGACAAGCAGGGTGCAGGAGAGCAAGGTAGACCAGTGAGACAGAATAGGGATGGGGGCGGGGGGAGTTACAGACAGTGATTCTCAGGGGTCGTCCATGCCAAAGACCGCCTAGAGAGGACAGCAATGAAGACATGGGGAATCAAGGAGATAAGACCCAATGGCAATAGTGCTGCGCCTTCAAACGTGAGGGCAGACGCCCAGAAAGCCCAAAACCACAAGATGGCAGAGACACCAAAGCAGCCCATCTACCAGCTGAGAATTTGTCCACCCCAGAGAGCAGGGCCGAGTAAATGCTGGCTTGCCTTCTCCACCGGCGTGTTTCCTCCTCCAACCAGAAGAAAGGACTATGACCTTCCAGCAATAAGAAATGAATGAAAGTTTTTGTGCCAGTACCGTACTGTCTTGATGATTACAGCTTTGTAATAGAGCTTGAAGTCTGGAATTGTGATGCCGCCAGGTTTGCTTTTCTTTTTCAACATTCCTCTGGCTATTCGGGGTCTTTTCTGGTTCCATACAAATTTTAGGATTATTTGTTCCATTTCTTTGAAAAAAGTGGATACTATTTTGATAGGGATTGCATTGAATGTGTAGATTGCTCTAGAAATAACAACGAACTCTACAGAAATATAAAAAATTATAAAAGAATATTATGAAAAATTATATGCCAACAAATTGGGCAATCTGGAAGAAATAGATAAATTCCTAGACACATGTAACATCACAGACAGATAGATTAATGGAACAGAATAGAGACCCCAGAAATGGACCCTCAACTGTATGGTCAACTAATCTTCGACAAAGCAGGAAAAAATATCCAATGGAAAAAAGACAGTCTCTTCAATAAATGGTGCTGGGAAAACTGGACAACCACATGCAGAAGAATGAAACTAGACCATTCTCTTACACCATACACAAAGATAAACTCAAAATGGATGAAAGACCTCAATGTGAGACAGGAATCCATCAAAATCCTAGAGGAGAACATAGGCAGTAACCTCTTTGACATTGGCCACAGCAACTTCTTTCAAGACCCGTCTCTAAAGGCAAGGGAAACAAAAGCAAAAATGAACTTTTGGGACTTCATCAAGATAAAAAGCTTTTGCACAGCAAAGGAAACAGTCAACAAAACTAAGAGGCAACCCATGGAATGGGAGAAGATATTTGCAAGTGACATTTCTGATAAAGGGCTGGTATCCAAGATCTATAAAGAACTTCTCAAACTCAGCACCCCAAAACCAGTCAAGAAATGGACAGAAGACATGAACAAACACTTCTCCAAAGAAGACATACAAATGGCTAACAGACACATGAAAAAGTGTTTAACATCACTAGCCATCAGGGAAATACAAATCAAAACCACAATGAGATACCACCTTACACCAGTTAGAATGGCAAAAATTAACAAGACAGGAAATGACAGATGTTGGTGAGGATCCGGAGAAAGGGGAACCCTTTTACACTGTTGGTGGGAATGCAAACTGGTGCAGCCACTCTGGAAAACAGTATGGAGGTTCCTCAAGAAGTTAAAAATAGAACTACTCTATGACCCAGCAATTGCACTACTAGGTATTTACCCCAAAGATACAGATGTAGTGAAAAGAAGGGGCATCTCCACCCCAATGTTCATAGCAGCAATGTCCACAATAGCCAAACTGTGGAAGGAGCCAAGATGCCCTTCAACAGAAGAATGGAAAAGAAGATGTGGTCCATATATACAATGGAATATTACTCAGCCATCAAAAAGATGAATACCCACCATTTGCTTTGACATGGATGGAACTGGAGGGTATTTTGCTAAGTGAAGTAAGTCAAGCAGAGAAAGACAATTATCATATGGTTTCATTCATATGTGGAATATAAGAAATAGCACAGAAGACCATAGGAGAAGGGAGGGAAAACTGAACGGGAAGAAATCAGAGAGGGAGACAAACCATGAGAGACTCTGGACTCCGGGAAACAAACTGAGGGTTACAGAGGGGAGGGTTGTGGGGGGGATGGGGTAACCAGGTGATGGGTATTAAGGAGGGCGTGTTGTGATGAACACTGGGTTGTGCTATACGCAACTAATGAATTGTTGAACACTACATAAAAAAACTAATGATGTACTGTATGCTGGCTAACTGAACATAATAAAAAAAATACCAACATTTTTCACAGAACTAGAACAAACAATCCTAAAATTTGCAGAGAACCACAGAAGACCCCAAATATCCAAAATAATCTTGAAAAAGAAAAGCAAAGCTGGAGGTATCACAATTCCAGATTTCAAGTTATACTACAAAGCTGTAGTAATCAAAACATATGGTACTGGCACAAAAACAGGCACATAGATCAATGGAACAGAATAGAAAACCCAGAAATGAACCCACAACTATATGGTCAATTAATCATCGACGAAGCAGGAAAGAATCTGCAATGGGAAAAAAAGACAGTCTCTTCAACAAATGGTGTTAGGAAAACTGGACAGTTACATGCAAAAGAATGAAACTGGATCACTTTCTTACACCATACACAAAAAATAAATTCAAAATGGGTTAAAGACCTAAATGTGAGACAGGAAACCATCAAAATCCTAGAAGAGAACACAAGCAGTAATCTCTCTGACATCAGCCATAGCAACATTTTTCTAGGTATGTCTCCTGAGGCAAGGGAAACAAAAGCAAAAATAAACTATTGGGACTACATCAAAATTAAAAGCTTCTGCACAGCAAAGGAAACAATCAACAAAACTAAAAGACAACCTACTGAATGGGAGAATATATTTGCAAACTGAAATCTCTGATAAAGGGTTAGTATCCAAAATATATAAAGAACTGATATAACTCAACAGCCCCAAACCAAATAATCTAATTTGAAAATGGGCAGAAGACATGAACAGACATTTTTCCAAAGAAGACCTACAGATGGCCAATAGACACATGAAAAGATGTTCATCACTCATCATAAGGGAAATGCAGATCAAAACCACAATGAGGTATCACTCATACCTGTCAGAATGGTTACAATCAACAACACAAGAAACAACAGGTGTTGGAGAGGATGTGGAGAAATAGGAACCCTTGTACACTATTGGTAGGAGTGCAAACTGGTACAGCCACTGTAGAAAAGAGTATGGCGTTTTCTCAAAAAGTTAATAATAGAGCTACCTTATGATCCAGTAACCACACCACTGGGTATTTACTGAAAGAATACAAAAACACTAATTCAAAGGAATATATGCACCCCAGTGCTTACTGCAGCATTATTTACAATAGCCAAATTATGTAAGCAGCCCGTGTCCATCAATTGATGAATGGAAGAAGAAGATGTGGTATATACTGTGGAATATTACTCAGCCATAAAGAAGAATGAAATTGTGCCTTTTGCAATGACATGGTTGGAGGTAGAGGGTATAATGCTAAGCAAGATAAGCCAGTCAGAGAAGGACAAATACCATATGATTTCACTCGTATGTATGAACTTTAAGAAACTAAACAAATAAGCAAAGGGGAAAAAAGAGAGAGAGAGATGAACTAAGAAACACTCTTAACTATAGAGAACTGATGGCTACCAGAGGGGAGGTGGGTGAGGGGGATGGGTGAAATAGGTGAAGGGGAATAAGAGTACACTTATCATGATGAGCACTGAGTAATGTATAGGCCTGTTGAATCACTATATTTTACACCTGAAACTAATATAACACTGTATGTTAACTCTACTGGAATTAAAATTAAAAACTTAATACAAACAGTAACAGCAACTGAAACCATATAATTTGCAATTTAAAAGATTCATCAGTGCAATAGAACAGAAATTTCAGAAATTCAAAATTGTATAGAACTTTATAACATGCTAGAAACAGTATCACAGCAGGGAAAAGAATCACTATTCAATCTGCTTTGTAGAAATTGGATCTCAGTAGGGAAGAGAATAAACTCGGAGCTATACCATAGGATAGACCTTGAATAAGTCAAAGAATAAACTATTTAAAAACAACCTGTCAAAGGAGCTTGAAGTAAAAAATTAGCATAATTGAATACTATCGAAGACTGTCAAGGGACAGATTGAATGTCAGTATTACTATTGCCTGACTACAAGGGCATTGTTGATGTATGAAATTCTGTGGTAGCCGAAGATGTTGTAAATACATGTTAAAAAGAAAAGGCATAGGGTGAGGGTATTTTATATCGGAAGAAGTGTAAAAATTTTATAGAAATACAAGCCGTGGGGTCCGGTCTGATGCAGCCCTTATTAGTCAGACTGGACCCAGTCCGATTCCAGCAGTTTCCAGACCCAGTCTGGAGAGAGAAACGCTCAAGTGAAGCCGGAAAGCTCGTGAACGTAAAAACTGTGAAGCCAGGATCTTGAGAGGGACTCACCACCTCGAGAGGCGGCGACGGAGCCTCGGGTTCAACAGTTTGGCAGGGGGCGGAGCAAGATGGCGGAGGAGTAGGAGACCTGGATTTCGTCTCCTCTCAGGAATTCAGCTGGATAGGGATCAAACCATTCTGAACACCTACGAACTCAACAGGAGATCGAAGAAAAGAAGAGCAACAACTCTCTGAACGGAAAAGCGACCATTTTCTGGAAGGTAGGACGTGCGGAGAAGTGAATCCGAGGCGTTATTCGGGAGGATAGACGGCGGGGGAGGGGCCTCCGTCGGCCGCTTCTGGCAAGTGATAGAGCCACGGAGCACAAAATCGGAACTTTTAGAAGTCTGCTCCGCTGAGGGACGTCACTCTGGTGGCGAATTGGGGGGTGGGACCCTCGCTGGACAGTGTGGTCTCAGGACCCTCAGGGTCACAGAAAGACCGGGGGTGCCTGAGTGCGGCAGAGCTCCCAGGTATCGGAGCAGGGAAGCCGGCTGCAGAGACGGAGCCCAGGCGCGGGCTCTCAGCTCGGGGTTGTCATAGACCGTGATCCACGGCACAGTCGGGCCACTGCTCCTCCAGCAGGGACCCAACAAGCGGCAGATCCGGGGAGACTCACCTTCTTCCCCCGGGAGGAGAGGTGCGGGAGCGCACCGCGGGGATCTGCTGGGTTTGGAGACTCCACCCGGGGTCGGGTGCCAGATAGAAAGGCGCGGTCACAGGCCGGGTGAGCGCGGAGTGTGGCCGGAGACCGGGGAGACGGGAGTGACTGACTGCTTTTCTCTGGGGGTTCGCTGAGGAGCGGGACCCCGAGTTCTCGGCTCCTCCGGGGTGGAGACTGGGAGGCCGCCATTTTCACTCTCCGCCTCCAAAGCTGTACGGAAAGCTTGCAGGGAACAAAAGCTCCGGAGAGCAAACCCGAGCAGATTACTTAGCCCGGACCGGCAAGGGCGGGGCAATTTTGCCTCCGGCAAAGACATTTGGGAACCACGGCAACAGGCCCCTCCCCCAGAAGATCAGCGAGAACAGCCAGCCAAGACCAAGTTTACCGATCAATGAGAACGGCAGAACTCCAGCGCTAGGGGAATACTGCACATAGAATTCATGGCTTTTTTACCATGATTCTTTAGTCTTTCAAAGTTTTTTTTTTTTTTAACTGTCTTTTTTTCTTTTTTCTTTTTTCTTTTTTTTTTGAATTTTTCTTTTTCCCTTTTTCAACCAACATCTTATCAATCCCTTTTTAAAAAAACAAAAAAACAAAAAAACATTTTTATTTTTCATATTTAAGTCATATTCTATCCCTTCATAGTAGTTACCCGTATTTTTGGCATATATATATAAGTTGTTCTCTCTTTAAAATCTTGAGAGAGTTTCTTCTAACAGATCAAAATATACCCTAAATCTCTAGTGTATGGTTTTTTTCTACTCCCCTGCCTGATCACATTCTCTCCCTTTTTTCTTTTTTTCTTTCTTTTTTTTAATCCTCTTCTTTCTTTTTTCAAACAACTTATCAAATCCTTTTATAAAATTTTTTATAATTTCCATCTTTACAGTCATATTCCATCCCTTCATCATATCAACCCTTATTTTTGTACATATATAAGTTTTTCTTTCTTTAAAATTTTGGGAGGGACTTTCTTTTAACAGACCAAAATACACCCAAAATCTAGTGTGTGGCACTGATCTATAAACCAGCCTGATCATATTTGATCACATTCTGTTTTTGTTTTGTTTTGTTTTGTTCTGCTTTTGTTTGTTTTTATCTTTATCTTTATCTTTTTCTTTTTTCTTTTTTTCTTTCTTTTTCTTTTTTCTCTCTTTCCCTTCCTTTTCCCACTGCTTCAGGTCTTTTCTGATTTGTTTAGAGTATATTTTCTGGGGACGTTGTTACCCTGCTAGCATTTTGTTCTCTCATTAATCTATTCTCCTCTGCACAAAATGACAAGACGGAAAAAATCACCTCAACAAAAAGAACAAGAGGTAGTACCGACTGCCAGGGACCTACTCAATACGGACATTAGTACGATGTCAGATCTAGAGTTCAGAATCATCACTTTAAAGATACTAGCTGGGCTTGAAAAAAGCATGGAAGTTATTAGAGAAACCCTTTCTGGAGAAGTAAAAGAACTAAAATCAAACCAAGTAGAAATCAAAAAGGCTATTAATGAGGTGCAATCAAATATGGGGGCGCTAACTGCTAGGATAAATGAGGCAGAAGAAAGAATCAGTGAGATAGAAGACCAAATGATGGAAAATAAAGAAGCTGAGAAAAAGAGAGATAAACAACTACTGGATCACGAGGGCAGAATTCGAGAGATAAACGATACCATAAGACGAAACAACATTAGAATAATTGGGATCCCAGAAGAAGAAGAAAGAGAGAGAGAGGCAGAAGGTATAATGGAGCAAATTATAGCAGAGAACTTCCCTAATTTGGGGAAGGAAACAGGCATCAAAATCCAGGAAGCACAGAGAACCCCTCTCAAAATCAATAAAAATAGGTCAACACCCCGACATCTAATAGTAAAACTTACGAGTCTCAGAGACAAAGAGAAAATCCTGAAAGCAGCTCGGGAGAAGAGATATGTAACCTACAATGGTAGAAACATTAGATTGGCAACAGACTTATCCACAGAGACCTGGCAGGCCAGAAAGGACTGGCAGGACATATTCAGAGCACTAAATGAGAAAAATATGCAGCCAAGAATACTATATCCAGCTAGGCTGTCATTGAAAATTGAAGGAGAGATAAAAAGCTTCCAGGACAAACAAAAACTAAAGGAATTTGCAAACACGAAACCAGCCCCACAAGAAATATTGAAAGGGGTCCTCTAAGCAAAGAGAGAGCCTAAAAGCAACATAGACCAGAAAGGAACACAGACAATATACAGTAACAGTCACTTTACAGGCAATACAATGGCACTAAATTCCTATCTTTCAATAGTTACCCTGAATGTAAATGGGCTAAATGCCCCAATCAAAAGACACAGGCTATCAGATTGGATTAAAAAACAAGACCCATCGATATGCTGTCTGCAAGAGACTCATTTTAGAACCAAAGACACCCCCAGATTGAAAGTGAGGGGGTGGAAAACCATTTACCATGCTAATGGACACCAAAAGAAAGCTGGGGTGGCAATCCTTCTATCAGAGAAATTAGATTTTAAACGAAAGACTGTAATAAGAGATGAGGAAGGACACTATATCCTACTTAAAGGGTCTATCCAACAAGAAGATCTAACAATTGTAAATATCTATGCCCCTAACATGGGAGCAGCCAATTATATAAGGCAATTAATAACAAAAGCAAAGAAACACATTGACAAGAATACAATAATAGTGGGGGACTTTAACACCCCCCTCACTGAAATGGACAGATCGTCTAAGCAAAAGATCAACAAGGAAATAAAGACTTTAAATGACACACTGGACCAAATGGACTTCACAGACATATTCAGAACATTCCCTCCCAAAGCAACGGAATACACATTCTTCTCTAGTGCCCATGGAACATTCTCCAGAATAGATCACATCCTAGGTCATAAATCAGGTCTCAACCGGTACCAGAAGATTGGGATCATCCCCTGCCTATTTTCAGACCACAATGCTTTGAAACTAGAACTCAATCACAAGAGGAAAGTCGGAAAGAACTCAAATACATGGAGGCTAAAGAGCATCCTACTGAAGAATGAATGGGTCAACCAGGAAATTAAAGAAGAATTAAAAAAATTCATGGAAACCAATGAAAATGAAAACACAACTATTCAAAATCTTTGGGATACAGCAAAGGCAGTCCTAAGAGGAAAGTATATAGCAATACAAGCCTTTCTCAAGAAACAAGAAAGGTCTCAAGTACACAACCTAACCCTACACCTAAAGGAGCTGGAGAAAGAACAGCAAATAAAGCCTAAACCCAGCAGGAGAAGAGAAATAATAAAGATTAGAGCAGAAATCAATGAAATAGAAACCAAAAGAACAGTAGAACAGATCAACGAAACTAGGAGCTGGTTCTTTGAAAGAATTAACAAGATTGATAAGCCCCTGGCCAGACTTATCAAAAAGAAAAGAGAAATGACCCAAATCAACAAAATCATGAATGAAAGAGGAGATATCACAACGAACACCAAAGAAATACAAACAATTATAAGAACATATTATGAGCAACTCTATGCCAGCAAATTAGATAACCTGGAAGTAATGGATGCATTCCTAGAGATGTATCAACTACCAAAACTGAACCAGGAAGAAATAGAAAACCTGAACAGACCTATAACCACTAAGGAAATAGAAGCAGTCATCAAAAATCTCCCAAAACACAAAAGCCCAGGGCCAGATGGCTTCCCAGGGGAATTCTACCAAACATTTCAAGAAGAATTAATACCTATCCTTCTGAAACTGTTCCAAAAAATAGAAATGGAAGGAAAACTTCCAAACTCATTTTATGAGGCCAGCATTACCTTGATCCCAAAACCAGACAAAGACCCCATCAAAAAGGAGAATTACAGACCAATATCCCTGATGAACATGGATGCAAAAATTCTCACCAAAATACTAGCCAATAGGATCCAACAGTACATTAAAAGGATTATTCACCACGACCAAGTCGGATTTATCCCTGGGCTGCAAGGTTGGTTCAACATCCGCAAATCAATCAACGTGATACAATACATTAACAAAAGAAAGAACAAGAATCATATGATCCTCTCAATAGATGCAGAAAAAGCATTTGACAAAGTACAGCATCCTTTCTTGATCAAAACTCTTCAGAGTATAGGCATAGAGGGTACATACCTCAATATCATAAAAGCCATCTATGAAAAACCTACAGCGAATATCATTCTCAATGGGGAAAAACTGAGAGCTTTCCCCCTAAGGTCAGGAACGCGGCAGGGATGTCCACTATCACCACTGCTATTCCACCACATAGTATTGGAAGTCCTAGCCACAGCAATCAGACAGCAAAAAGAAATCAAAGGCATCCAAATTGGCAAAGAAGAAGTCAAACTCTCACTCTTTGCAGATGATATGATACTTTATGTGGAAAACCCAAAAGACTCCGCCCCAAAACTGCTAGAACTCATACAGGAATTCAGTAAAGTGGCAGGATATAAAATCAATGCACAGAAATCAGTGGCATTCCTATACACCAACAAGACAGAAGAAAGAGAAATTAAGGAGTCGATCCCATTTACAATTGCACCCAAAACCATAAGATACCTAGGAATAAATCTAACCAAAGAGGCAAAGGATCTGTACTCAGAAAACTATAAAATACTCATGAAAGAAATTGAGGAAGACACAAAAAAATGGAAAAACATTCCATGCTCATGGATTGGAAGAACAAATATTGTGAAGATGTCAATCCTACCTAGAGCAATCTACACATTCAATGCAATCCCCATCAAAATACCATCCACTTTCTTCAAAGAAATGGAACAAATAATCCTAAAATTTGTATGGAACCAGAAAAGACCCTGCATAGCCAGAGGAATGTTGAAAAAGAAAAGCAAAGCTGGCGGCATCACAATTCCGGACTTCCAGCTCTACTACAAAGCTGTCATCATCGAGACAGTATGGTACTGGCACAAAAACAGACACATAGATCAATGGAACAGAATAGAGAGCCCAGAAATGGACCCTCAACTATATGGTCAACTAATCTTTGACAAAGCAGGAAAGAATGTCCAATGGAAAAAAGACAGTCTCTTCAACAAATGGTGTTGGGAAAATTGGACAGCCACATGCAGAAGAATGAAACTGGACCATTTCCTTACACCACACACAAAAATAGACTCCAAATGGTTGAAAGACCTCAATGTGAGACAGGAGTCCATCAAAATCCTAAAGGAGAACACAGGCAGCAACCTCTTCGACCTCAGGCGCAGCAACTTCTTCCTAGAAACATCGCCAAAGGCAAGGGAAGCAAGGGCAAAAATGAACTCTTGGGACTTCATCAAGATAAAAAGCTTTTGCAAAGCAAAGGAAACAGTCAACAAAACCAAAAGACAACTGACAGAATGGGAGAAGATATTTGCAAATGACATATCAGATAGGGCGCCTGGGTGGCTCAGTTGGTTAAGCAACTGCCTTCGGCTCAGGTCATGATCCTGGAGTCCCGGGATCGAGTCCCACATCGGGCTCCCTGCTCGGCAGGGAGCCTGCTTCTCCCTCTGACCCTCCCCCCTCTCATGCTCTCTGTCTCTCATTCTCTCTCTCAAATAAATAAATAAAATCTTTAAAAAAAAAAAAAATGACATATCAGATAAAGGGCTAGTATCCAAAATCTATAAAGAACTCATCAAACTCAACACCAAAAGAACAAAGAATCCAATCAAGAAATGGGCAGAAGACATGAACAGACATTTTTCCAAAGAAGACATCCAAACAGCCAACAGACACATGAAAAAGTGTTGAATATCGCTCGGCATCAGGGAAATCCAAATCAAAACCTCAATGAGATACCACCTCACACCAGTCAGAATGGCTAAAATTAACAAGTCAGGAAATGACAGATGTTGGCGGGGATGCGGAGAAAGGGGAACCCTCCTACACTGTTGGTGGGAATGCAAGCTGGTGCAGCCACTCTGGAAAACAGTATGGAGGTTCCTCAAAAAGTTGAAAATAGAGCTACCATATGATCCAGCAATTGCACTACTGGGTATTTACCCCAAAGATACAAAAGTAGGGACCCGAAAGGCTACGTGCACCCCGATGTTTATAGCAGCAATGTCCACAATAGCCAAACTGTGGAAAGAGCCAAGATGTCCATCAACAGATGAATGGATAAAGAAGAGGTGGTATATATATACAATGGAATATTATGCAGCCATCAAAAGGAATGAGATCTTGCCATTTGCAACGACGTGGATGGAACTGGAGGGTATTATGCTGCACGAAATAAGTCAAACAGAGAAAGACATGTATCACATGACCTCACTGATATGAGGAATTCTTAATCTCAGGAAACAAACTGAGGGTTGCTGGAGTGGGGGGTGGGGTGGGAGGGATGGGGTGACTGGGTGGTGGACACTGGGGAGGGTATGTGTTCTGGTAAGCGCTGTGAATTGTGCAAGACTGTTGAATCTCAGATCTGTACCTCTGAAACAAATAATGCAATAGATGTTAAGAAAGAAAAAAAGAAGAAGAAGAATGTAGCAGGAGGGGAAGAATGAAGGGGGGGAAATCGGAGGGGGAGAAGAACCATGAGAGACGATGGACTCTGAAAAACAAACTGAGGGTTCTAGAGGGGAGGGGGTGGGAGGATGGGTTAGCCTGGTGATGGGTATTGAGGAGGGCACGTTCTGCATGGAGCACTGGGTGTTATGCACAAACAATGAATCATGGAACACTATATCTAAAACTAATGATGTAATGTATGGGGATTAACATAACAATAAAAAAATTTAAAAAAAAATTTTATAGAAATACACCCTGAGGCACCTGAGTGGCTCAGTCAGTCAAGCGTCAGCGTTCAGCTCAGATCATGATCTCAGAGTCCTGGGATGGAGCCCCAGGTTGGGCTCCCTGCTCAGAGGGGAGTCTGCTTCTCCCTCTCCCTCTGCCCCTCCCGCTGCTCATGCTTGCTCTCTCTCTCAAATAAATAAATAAAATCTTAAAAAAAGAGAAACATATAAGGTTACCATTTGGATTCCACTTTGAATGTAGTAAAAAAGGAATAGATGTTTTGTTGCTGATGGAAAAGAAATAGCACCTTATCATGTGCTAAAACGTCCATCCTTGCTAGTGATTACAAACGGACAAATAAAAACAACTCGGAGATACTATTATACCCCCATTAAAGTAAAAAAATTAGTGATAAAATTCAATGATGACAAGTCTGGGAAGAAATAGTTTCATGAGAAATTATATATTAGCTCAGTCTCTTCAGAGATCTGTGTGGTGATCCCCCTCAAGGGTCGTAAAGGTGTTTATGAGTTTTGACCAAATAACTGTTTGCTGCCACAAGGAAACACTTATTGTTTAATGCTAAAGATGTTTATAACCAAATCAATTATAAAAACATAAAGGGAAATGAATAGACATGTACATAGCTGTTAAAAGTGGCATAAACATGGGTGCCTGGGTGGCTCAGTTGGTTAAGCATCCTACTCTTGATCTCAGCTCAGGTCTTGATCTCAAGGTCGTGTGTTCAAGCCCAGCATTGGGCTCCGTGTGGGGCATGAAACTTACCTAAAAAAGAAAAAAAAAAAAAGGCAAAAGCATGGATGATATAAAGTGAAAGATCAGAATGTGGACTTCTGTTCTCTGTTGACTACTATGGTATAAATCTTTATATGTACATTGATAGATAATAGAATTAGTGTTAGTTCAATTTACAGAGCACTTGCTGGGAGGTATGCTAGGTTCTCGGAGACAGAGGAAAAAAAAGTCATAGAGACCCAGATAAGTGCACAGATATTTTCATCATGGTAAGTGATACCAAAACAAATATAACAGCTAGCGCTTAGGGGGTAATTAATATGTCCCAGGTCCTATTCTAAGCACTTTACGTAAATCTCAAGTAATTATCCCGATAACCCTGTGACGTGGAAACAATTATTACTCATTTTACAGAGAGGAAACCGAGATAAGAGAGGTCAGGTCCTTGCCCAAGGTCATAGAGCTCTGAGAGAGGTCAGCCTAAGGTTGGGCTGGAGCTTCAAGGTGCAGCAGCTAAGCCTCGCTGGGGAGGACCAGAAGTGTTTCCGGAGAGCGTGATACCTGCTCTGAGTCTGGGAGGGCAGGAGGGAGACAGACGGGGCAAGGGCATTCCCAGCAGAGAAACCGGGTGAATAAAGGCAGAGAAGAGAGGCAGTGTGTATCCAGGGAGTGTGGGCAAGGCAGGTTGCTGGAAGGCAAAGTTGCATGGGGAGAGTAGCATGTTTCTGATGTGGATGGCGGTCAGATCAGTAGGGCTTTATGGGCCATGCTGAAAACTTTGGACTTAGTTTGTCAAATTTGACTTTAATGATGGAAGGGAGAAGAACTAGCATTTATTGTTCACTACCATGTGACAAGGGGTTTATGTGCTTGAACAGGGTTATTTCAACAGATTATATTTTCTGTAAAGTTTTCTCTCTGAATAAGAAATAGAGATCACAGGTTATTTTAATCAGGCAAAAGGCTCTGTGACAACCTATCCCATTTCATGTTGAGAAAGGTGCTGCCCGAATTAATGTTACAAAATACTGTTTTAAATGAGAAAGTGATAAGAATAATATCCATGAATTACTTATACTGGATAAAAGCTTCATAAGTATTATATTACTAACCTTAAAGTGACAGAACCAATTAACCAGAAGCCAATTTATTAGAACTACAAATCGTCTTTTTTTAAAGGTATTTTTTCTCTTTATGTTTTTATTAAGTTTTCAATTTTAATTCCAGTATAGTTAACATACCATGTTATATTAGTTTCAGGTGTACGATACAGTGATTCAACACTTCTATACATTACTCAGTGCTCATCATGGTTAAGTGTACTCCTTAATCCCCATCACCTATTTAGAAACACAGATCATCTTGATCTCACCCTGTGATTCCATTTTGAGGAGAAATAAGCAGAAGACAAGAAAACAGTTGATATTAAGATATCTTAGGAGAAAACCAACTTCTGGGTCAAGTCCGAAGGTTGATGAACATTAATTCCAACTCACTGTCTCTACCCTGCGGCATGCACAATGAGGCCTGGCATCCAGAGCAAAGACCACTGACCCTGCAGGATGGCAATTATCAGCTCAGTTCGTTATGCTATACTTAAGAAGGCAGGGAAATTTAACAGACAGTGTAGAATATTTTTTCAAATGAAGGATTCATTCATTTGAACATTGGAACATTTGCATTTAACATTTTGACATTGAAGCAGTTTAACAAAGGCTTACTGTATTATTTACTTTGTATGGGGCCTTTCCAGGAGCTGGGGTTTCCTCCAAAGGAAGGGAGTTGTTGTTTTTTTGTTTGTTTTTTGTTTTAAGATTTATTTATTTATTTGAGAAGAGCAGGAGCGGGGGGGATGGGCAGAGGGGGAGGGAGAATCAGGCTCCCTGCTGAGCAGGGAGCCCGATGGGGGCCTCGATCCCACAACCCTGAGATCACGACCTGATCCGAAGGCAGACGCTTAACCAACTGAGCCACCCAGGTGCCCCGGAAGGGAGTTCTTGAGCTGAGGCTTGAGTTGGTCAGGTAGACAAACAGGAAGGAAATGTACTCCAGATTGGGGGAACTCCCAACCCCAGGTGGAAGGGCCCTGAAGCCCTACTGCGCCCGGTGGGTTTGCAGGCATATAAAGAGTTCTCTGTGGTGGAAGAGGTGTGTGAGACGGTGGGGCTGGTTGGTCCTCAGGGGCCAGATTACCAAGGGCCTTGAAGAAGGTGGAACAGGATGGATCATGATCAGATTCATGTAATCGAAAGCTTAATCTGGAGGCAGAGTGGAGCCACTATGGAGGGGACAAGAGGGGTGGAGATCAGCAAGACAGAAGCCACCTCCAAGCATGACATAATGGCTGTCTCAACTGCAGCTGATGCAGCAAAGAGGAAGGTACCAGAGCTGTTGAGGGAGACAGCAGTGGTGAGTGTGACAGAAGGTGAGAGGAGAGTGGAAGAGGAACCCAGGTTTTTGGCCCAGGCCCCTCGTGATGGTGGTACTTGTAGCTAAGACGAAAGCAGGAGGAGTGGGTGTGGGGGTTGAGATATAAATCCTGGTAACACCGGTCCTCATTTCATACTTTAATCACCACAGGACCAGGGTTATTCCATCCAGTCTTTGGTGATGGAATAGCTCAAGTCAGACCAATCCTTGAGGTAACTGAGGGAGTCATGGGGCCTACCACAACACAAGGCGCTATTTTTCATTTCTAAGAAGCAAAAATGGACCCCATTCAATTCTTTTCCTTTTTAAGAAATAATTATACAACTTTTACATGACCATATGCCTGTTGGAAAAATTCAAGTACTATAATTTTCCTTTGCTAGGTTTATCAGAATAAATTAACAGTCCTCAAACTTTTTGAATTCAGGAATTCTTTATAATCTTAAAAATTATTGAACACCCCCCAAAGCTATAGTTGATGTGGATTATGTCTATTGATATTTACCACATTAGAAATTAAAACTGAGAAATTTAAAAACTGTTGATTAATGTATTTCAAATGAATAACAATACATAAACATAAAACATGTTAAATGTTGATATAAATAATATATTTTTAAATAGAAATAATATATATTGTATGATGACTGACATAACATAATAAAATTTAAAAAATTAAAAAATATATATATATTGATAACATATAGAATATATTTTCCAAACAAATATTTAGTGAGAATAGTGGCATAGTTATACAGTTAGGCTAACCTGTTCAGTGACAGGTTGATATTCTCATATATGCTTCTGCCTTCAATTTGTTGCTATATTACACATCACGCACCTCTGGGAACTTCCATACATATGTGAGAGAAAGAGTTACAAAAGCAAATGATAGTTTTGTTTCATTATGGAAATAGTTTTGACCTCACAGATGCCCCAAAAGGCTCTCAGACCCCAGAGGCTCCTGGACTACACTTTGAGAATCACTGAACTAAGCACAGTAGGGGAGCGTCATAGTCGAAGTATAGTTGGGTTTCACCGAGGTGCTTGGCAGTCTCAGATAGCAGCCACCTCTGCCCACCCAGCTTCTTACTAAATTTAGCTCTGCCTTGGAGCAGCTTTGTGGCGTTACATGAGTCAGGCAGCTTTCTGGGCTTTGGTTGCACTAGAACATCTCCAAGGATTCTTCATGCCCTAAATTACTATGCATTCATAAGCCTCCCTGTAGTAGGTGCTCAGTACATATATTTTGAATAAATGTGTGAAAAATGAATAAAGACAGACTGCTTGATGTTGTCAAAAGGACTTTGCATTGAGTGGAAACTTGTAATAGAATTCAGGGTCACAAACACACATATTTTCGGGCTAGGTGTCCTGAACAGATGAAGTAAACAGATGCAAGACAATGAGGAGTGATGGGATCCACAACGAAGTGGAGGGCTCATATCCTACTTAAAGGAAACAAAATTCAAAGTTTGTATTAGGCACTATTCTAGACCAACCACACACAGGTTGGATTTGGCCTGTGGGCTTTGAGTTCGAACTTTTGAACCAGATGGTCACTTGGGTTCCTTCTGATTTACTGGACCTCTTCCTGGAAGACCAGGTGCCTTCTACCCCCTCTCTTCTTCCTCCCAACCGAAACATATTCATGGGAAAGGATCTAATAAACTCATTCATTGAAGGCAACCTCAACCAGTGAGACCAATATCATGAGACATATTTGCACTTTTACAGTGTTAGTCTTAAGCCAGTATCAGGAAGCTGTGATGCTGGAGGTTGAGCATCAGTGATGAGACCAGAGCAGAGAGCCTTGGCTGTGCTCCAGAATCCATGCTACCTGTGCCTACGTGTCCAAACTTGGGAGATGAAGCACTACCTATAAAGATCTTCTCCACAGAATCACTAGGTGCTTTGATCGTCAGAGGCATTTCTCCTGGGAATCTATGTCCCACGGAGGTCTCAGGTAAGGTAGTCCCCACCTGGAGCCAGGGCCCTCCTTCTAGTAGGAATTCACTTCCTGCAACCACCCACAGGAATCTGCTACAGTTAACCAACATCTTTGATGCCATATATCAGGGTTTCCTGGAGAGCTCTGCTCCTCAGGTGGGATTTTTCAGAAGTGTTGAGATGAGCAGCCTGCTATCTTCCCAGAAAATATGTCGGAAAGTTGATAAATCCCTTTCTGAGTGCCCTGCCCTGCTCCTCTACACTCCATAGGACCAGGTCACCAGGGATGTACTAAGGAGAGCCCTTACTGAGCCAATACTGGAAGAACCATAGAAGGGTAGGTGAAGGTAGAGGGGCTTTTCCATCTCCTAAAAATGGGGGATCTAGAGTCTGGATTGACCTTCAACCAACCAATCCTATACACCATCTTGATTTGCCAAATGCCTTCACACAGATATCACTCTCAAATCCTGGGGCCTCAGACAAAAGAATTCTAAGTCTTTAAGACTTCTTCTTTGGTCACTGATGATTAAGGGAAATGTAGCTTTCTCCACTGGTATAAATCGAGGCTATTACAGTCAAGATTATTACAAAACAAGCCTCAAGGCTCAGGGAGGACCCACCTATTTTAAGAGAGTATTGGATACACGCAAAAAATTCTAGGTCCCACAAAAGAATCCTTAGAGTTTTGTTGCAATGGAATCTGACTGTTCCTGACCACTCAGATAACTGTCAGACCATTGCCTTCTTTGTTTATGAATTGTGCACACACAGGGAGTCTCAAGAACATTTAGAGACTGGGTTTAGAAGTTATGATCACATGCCATGTGTCCAAGTTACAACAGAGCTGGCCATGAAATTTGAGCATGGAGGATAGCAAGGCATGGTGAGGATGTCACAGAGATGGTGCAAAGTAATCCCTGATATGGAAAGAGACAAGGGGTGAATCTTTTCTAGCTCTTTGCTTTGGTTTCTCTCTTTGAATGAACCCCCCTAGAGGGCCTAGAAGTGTCACTGAAGAGATGCTGTGGGAACACCCTATGTCTAGACCACAATGGCCAGATTGTTCCCCTCCCCTCCAAACACACACACACACACACACACACACACACACAGACACACACACACAGAGGAGCTGGGAAGAGGGCCGAACCTAATACTGTCCTGAGACCTGGCAATGGAGCCCCTGCTCTGAGCTCTGGCCCTTAGGAGGTTCCTCGTTTTAGAGAGACTTCCTCAAAGGTGGTTTTCCTCTGGTGTCTGAGACTATCTGAGACTGTCTGTGCCTAGCAGTGCCATCTGGATAGGGTCCCTTGAACCCAGACAGGAACCTACGTGGGCCTTGGTCTGTGGTCTCATCCCACCTCTTTGGGTACTCTCCACCCTCTAGCTTGTGCATTGGGTTGACCAGATGTCTCCATTTGTTCTGGGCTTTAGGACTTGTTCTTATGTGGTTGTCCCAGGGCTCTAGAGCCAGTTCCAGTTCCTGGAGGGGGCCTGTAGGGAAGATTGCTCTTGTTAGCAGGTATGACATTTCTTTTGTGGGATTGTGTAAGGTTGGATGCCAGAAGGGTGCTGACACTCTGCCACACACACCTGAGGAGCAGCCCTGCCTGAACCCATCCATACATCAAAGAGGCATTAGGGAATTGAATCACCTCCCCCACCTGTGTTGGTTTGTGTGGAAAAGGAGGAAGATGGAGGAGTCTGAGGAGAGAGTGAAGGGGAGCCCATTTCCTCTGCTCTTCCTTTTAGTATATCTGTGATTGAAGGCTGGCTCTCTTGACTCTCTAGTACCAGGGTTTGCCTCAGGCCTCTGGGAAGTGAGACATCGACAGGCACTTGCCTAGTGGAGGAGCAAACGAATGCCTAAAAGTGGAAGTTCCCACTGGGCAGGGATGTGGCCCATTAACTCTCCTCACAGAACTCAACCAAAGTGTCTCTTAGATCTGAACCTGGGGTTTTTTTGGTTTGTTTTTTGGGTTTATTTTTTATGACAGCTTCTAGGGGTGGGACCTCAATATGTTCTATTCCACCCTATAAAATATAAGTGTGCTTCAGAACACACTACTGGGCCACCTCCCCAAGCACCTCAGACACCTTCTGAGTGTGGTCCTGACGTTCTCCCACACCATTTTGTACTGAATTTAACTTGAACTTCACTGAACTCAACACAATAGTTAATATTTTAATTAATATTTTTTAAAGATTTATTTATTTATTTTAGAGAGAGAGAGAGAGTGGCAGGGAGAGGCAGAGGGAGAGGGAAAGAGAGGGGATCTCAAGCAGACTCCCCGCTGAGCGGGGAGCTCGATGGGGACTCGATCTCACAACCCTGAGATCATGACCTGAGCTGAAATCAAGAGTCAGATGCTTAACCAACTGAGCCACCCAGGTGCCCCTTTAATTAATATTTTAAAACTTATTTATAATCTGTCTTCCTCACTAGAATATAAACTAATTGAGGCCAAGGATGATGCATGTCTCATTCCCAGTTGACTAGAACAGTTAACAAGGTAGATGCTCAACAAATATTTTCTAATGGTTAAATGAATGATTTTATCACTGGATTTCTGTTTGGTAGACTAATTGCCCATGTGCATTCTATATTCTGCTCCTTTTAAATTCTTAGGTCCTGTTTATGTTTGAAGGAACTTCTTGTGTATTGCTAATGTTTCTTTCCTTGAAATGGTCTGCTGCCCTTGCCTTGCCTTTCCATTCAGTCCAGTCCCACTATCATCTCTCAAGTTTGGTGGTCTGGGGTGCAGGTTTCTGAGACATGCAGACTGGGGAGGGTCTGAATCCTGGCTCTACGATTGTCTGCTTGTGTGACCTTGGGCAAGTTATTTACCTTACCAAACCTTAGTTTCTCTGTCTGAAATACAAGGACAAAAACATCTACTTCATCGAGTATTATGGTATGATACATCTTACTGCTCGGTCAGTGGGCACACTGCCTGATGTGCTGTAAGGGCTACAGCTGTTAATACCGCTTTTTGCTCAGTGCCTAATGCTAACCATTGGTCTGTGTTAACCCCTGACAGTACAGAGATGAACAAGATGCCTTTTAAATCTCCCAGTCCAGACAGAAGTGGCCTGAGCACCAGACCTGGGTGTGAGGGTGAGGCAGGACTGGTTCTCAGGCCTCAGAGCTCGGAGCAGAGGCATGAGTGAAAGATGGAACTGTGGGAGGGGAGAAGTCAAAACCCCAACCCTAAAAGGTGAGTCGATGGCCCTAAAAGGATGGGTGGGGTGAGACTCTCAGAAGAGAGTGTAGAGACAATGGGCCCAGGGGTGGCAGGTGGAGGCTGGAGCAGTCCCTGAGCTGCAGGTTCTTTTAATAAAGCTTCGAGACCTCAGGTGTAGTGTGAGAGAGGTGTTAAGGGCTGGCCAGACACTGTTGCCAAGGCGTTTAGAGCCTAGTAAAGAAAACTGGTGTGTAAGCAAACAATATTATAAACAGGGGTAAGTGTGCACGCAGAGTCTAGAGGAAGCACAGAGGAGGGAGTGATTACTGCCAGGGCATGGGAGGGAAGGTGTGGTGGGTGTGGCAGGAACTAAGGAAGGCTTCAGAGGGGAATAGCCTAGGAGGATTTTGGAGGATGAGAAAGAATTTAAGTGGGGGTGAGGGATGGAGTAGGTGGAGGGTTGGGACCTAAAATGGAGGAATGAAGCAGAATAGTATGTTTGGGTGTTTTCAAGGCTCTGTTATGATTAAGGCTTTATCTGGACTGTCAGGGGTGCATGGATGAGGCTGGAGGGGCATTTTGGGATCCTTTTCAAATGGACAGGTTAGGCTCATGTTTCTTTACTGAGAGCAGGTCCCACTTGGGATGAAGCAGGCCCCCATGATCCCTGAGGCACCCCCTCTCCTGTTCTCAGTCTGGGTGGGCTGGGTAGGAATATTGACTTTGGAGTCTCACAGAACTATGCCTTTTATCAGTTGTGGGGCACTGAGAAAAGCATCTCACCTTTCTAAACTTAGAGTTTCCTCATCTGTAAAACAGGGATAAAAAGTGGTGCACACTTGACAGCGTTGTTGTAATAATCAAATGAGATAATGCACATAAAGGGCTTAGTATTGAAACCAGTACATAACATGCACTTGGTACAGAATGGTCAGCATCATTCATTCACACATGCATTGGTTCACCATTTAACATCAGACATGGGGAACACAGGTATGAACAAGGTTCAGTCCCTGCCCATGAGAAGCCTGTGCTGAGTATTTGTGTGGGAGTAAAGACAAATAAACAGGTGATTACCACACATGTGATGGGTGCTGTGGCGAAGGCGCCCACAGAGTGTTGACGGGAGCACAGATGAAGGGCACACTGGTTGCCATGATGATGATGATCATCATCAGAGCATGGATGAAATGTTGACGAGACATCCCATTACCCAGGAGTCAGATCAAGACCAACCTTGAAAGTCAAGTCAGAGATGTTAGCCTTATCCTGAAGGCCACAGGAGCAACTGCAAAATCTGAAGCAGTGGAGGGACTTTGCACCATCTGCATTCGGGAAGGTCACTCTGGGCCCAGGTAGAATAGTTAGGAAGCTGTAGAAGTCCAGGTGAGAAAGAACGAGGTACCATCAAGGAACTGAGGGTCCTAATGAGGCCCAAGAGCCACGATCTACTGTAGCAGGGGAGTAAGAAGGCCAGACTGATGGGAATTTTCAATCAGAGTCTAGGATATGAAGAATCACTAAGGAATATGTAATGTATCTCCTAAAATGCAAAAGTCTACAGAATGGGATAGCCAACTTCATCATTCACACTGTATTATTGAAAATGACACCTCAACCAAGGCTAGCTAGAATACTATTTCTCCGAATTGGTGTCTCTGACAAAAAGTTTTGTTGTTTGAATATCCTGTACTATGTTTCAGAGAACTATAGTTTGATCCAAGGTTATCTTTCTCTTCTATCAATGCATGACCTCAAATTTACTGTATCTCCACCATGGTGAGTGTATTGAGGAAATAATGGACTGGCCATCTCAAAATGCTGGGTTTCTCTGCTTTATTTGTGTCTGAATTGTGTCCAAGGCAGCTGAAAAGATTCATTAACATTATCACTCACAGATTTCCTAATCAAATGCTAGACACTGTCAATCACATCTTGTATTTTACTGTGGGTTCTCAGAAATGAGTGTTATAGGAACACAGCATTCACTTATACCAGTTTCTTTTCTTTTCTTTAGCTTTTATGTAATTTAGATGCTTGCTGAGCATCTTTATTGTCCGAGGGTAAGGAAGAATTTCAGAGTGTTTTCCAGACACTATTTCATTGTTTTCAGTAAACTCGTCCCCTGACTCTTTCGCCCCTCGGTAACTATACTCTTGGCTTCAGACAGGTTAAATGCACTGATCTGCTCTAGCAACTCTGAATCTCCATGCTTCTTCTATCCTCCTATAAGCCTAGGTTTGAATCAGAAGTTAGGTGATGCCTTCCTCAGGGACTCAATTATATGCATTCAGTATTCCGGGTAGGAAAGTTAACTCTTGTGTTGGATCTGTGCCATTTTTACCTGTTTCTTCTGTCTAAAAAATTGGGGTGGAATATATCCTAATGAAGTTTTTGATACTACATTGAGCCTGTTTGACCTAAAATAATCTGCTTCTCCAGGGTACAAACACAAAGCTATTTGGCGCAAGACATATCCAGATTCCAAGAACTCCTGAAGCCCTGCTTCTTTCGAGGCCAAGTTCAGGTTCACCCTGTGAGTCCTTCCTCTGTAGTAGCTGTTAAAGTGACAAGCTCACACAAAGCACTTCCAAACGTTTATTGAAGAGTAGATTTCAGTTAAAGGGAAATGTGCTATGGCAATTACTCTATAAGTGTCTTGACATAAAAACAAATCAATAAATCAAAGATGTTAAGAGCCTGGTTGTGAAACAGAATACTCAGCATGTATTTTATTAGCTAAGATGGATGATAATTCAAAACTCATGCTACAGAACATCTATAAAGTATAATGTAAAGGAAAAGAACTCTTTTACTTGAGGCTGGTGAGAGTCTGGATGGGACTTTGGGAAAGAGAGCAGAAGATTGGAAATGCCAGTGTTCATCACAGAGATTGAGGGAGTCTCAGAGGGTGTGAGTGGGAAAGAATTAATTTAATATTTATTGCTCACCTACGCTGTGCTGGGGGCCCATGGTAGGCACTTTGTAGACATCTTTTTAAATCTTTTTTTAACATAGACTTCATTTTTTAGAATGGTGGTAGGCAATATTGAGCAGAAGGTACAGAATTTTCCCACACACTCCCTGCCCCCACACATGCTTAGCCTTCCCTAATCATCATCCCCCCCATCCCCACCATCATGGAATAGTTGTTACAACTGATGAACTTACACTGACACATCATCACCCAAAGTCCATAGTTTGCATTAGGGTTCACTTTTGGTGTCGTACATTCTATGGCTTTGGACAAATATAAAATGATGCATATCTACCATTATAGTGTTATACAAAGTAGTTTCACAGCTCTAAAAATCCCCTGTGCTCTGCCTATTCACCCCTGCCTCCTCACTAACCTCTCATAACCCCTGATCTTTTTTTTTTTTATCCCCATAGTTTTGTCTTTTCCAGCAATTCATCTTGTTGGAATCATACAACATGTAGATTTTCAGATTGGCTTCTTTCACTTAGTACTATGCGTTTAAGTTTCCTCCATATATTTTCATTGATTGCTAGCTCATTTCCTTTTAATGCTGAATAATATTCCATTGTTTGGTTGTACCATAGTTTATTTACTCACTAACCTACTGAAGGACATTTTGGTTGCTTCCAAGTTTAACATTCATGTGCAGGTTTTTGTCTGGATGTAAGTTTTCAAGTCATTTAGGTAAATACCTAAGAGCATAATTGCTGTATCATATGGTAAGAGTATTTTTTTTTTTAGTTTTATCAAAGTATAATTGACAAAGTTGTAAGATATGTAATGTGTGCCATATGTTTAGGTTTAAAAAATCCTTTTGAATTTACTGAGATTTGTTTAGTGACCTAACATGTAATCAATTCTGGAGAATGTTCCATTTGTATGTTTAGTTTTGTAAGAAACTGCCAAGCTATCTTCCCAGACTGGCTATATCATTTTGTATACCCGACCAGCAATGAATGAGTATTCCTGTTGCTTCACAGTCAGCATTCTGGTGTAGCCAGCGTTCCAGACTTTGGCCATTGTGTAGTGGTATCTTGTTTTAATTTGCATTTCCCTGATGACATATGATGTGGAGCATCTTTTCATGTGCTTATTTTCCATCTGTATATCTTTTTGAGGAGATGTCTATTAAGGTCTTTTGCTCATTTTTTAAACAGGCTGTTTGTTTTCTTATTGTTGAGTTTTGAAAGTTCTTTGTATATTTTGGATAACAGTCCTTCATCAGATCTGTCTTTTCCAACCATATTTCCCAGTCTGTAGTTTCTGTTCTCATTCACTTGACAGCATCTTTCATAGAGCAGGAATTCTTAATTTTGAGCCCAGCTTAGCAGTTATTTCTTTCATGGATTGTGTCTTTGTGTTGTATTGAAAAGGTCATCAGTAAACCCAAGGTCATCTATATTTGCTCCTGTGTGATCCTTTAAATCTCCTTGACAATCCCTCCATCCCTATTTTACAGAGCCGGGCTTAGAAAGGGTGAGTGATTCTTCAATGCCACTAAGTTAGTAAGTGGTGGGACTGGATTCGAACACAGGTCTGTCCAACCTCAAAACCAAGCCAGGAGGCTCTCTCCTTACTCTATGGTGGCTGCCTCAGAGTGTGATCAGATTGGCTCTCGTCCAAGGTGGGTCAAGGTCTCTGTCCACACTGAGATTCTAGGTCACAGATTAGAGCACAGAGAAAAATGGGTACTCCCTTTGCCTTTTTGACTCAAAGAACTGCTACTGAATTTTATCTTCCTGTGCCTGAAGGATACTCCTCCCGTGTCATTGTCGTTTATCCTTACAAAGGTAGCTCACCGAGGGTGATGACCTCTAGAATTTTGGCTGAACTGGGCAACTGAGCTCCTCATTTTTGCTGGTAGGATTTAAGAGAATTTGGGGGAGATGGTGCATGTCCAAATGGAGAATTAGTGAGGTTTTACAATGTTGTTACAAACTTTACGATGTGAGTTGATTGTTTCATGTAGCCTCATAAAACAAGTCAGAGATGGCGGAGGGTGATTACATCACTCCCCCTGCCCTCCCAACAGAGATGAAGCATTCTTTAGTGCACGAGAGCTTTCCTGATGCCCCACTCAGGCCAGCCCAGTTTTCAGATTTTAATATGTTCTTGTAATAGTTGTGGAGAAAAAATGAGGAAGAAGGGAGGAAACCCATTGGCCCAACTTGTTGCTCTGCCGTTCCTGGCAAAGATGAATGACTAACGTCCCAGCAGAGCACCAAAACGTACAGAAACAGGCCTGCTTGGCTTGGATAGTAAATAAATAAGCCGCTTACACCTTTCTTGGATGGCAGGCCAAAGTTTTGTCGTCACAGCAACTCCCCCCATCGTTTGCTCTGCTTACACAGGTTATCAGCCTCTGTCCCAACCCCAAGCTACCTAAGGAGGAGGAGCCGGGTCTTGCTCACTCCTTATTTATAATTAGCTTCGAGTGAGGGGGAGGGACAGGCAGGGTTGCCTCCTGCTCAGGCTGTTCGCCTGAGTTACATCCACAAATGCCTCGGAAGCAGCAGGCTGACTGCATCGTTCTCTTCACATTCCTGGGTCTGTCTGGGCTGGTTGGCGCAGTGACCAGAACATACCACATTGGGATTGTGGAAGAATACTGGAACTATGTACCCCAAGGGAAGAACGCTGTTAGCGGAGGAAGTTTTTCAGAAGACAAGTGAGTAAAGTTGGGGTTCTCACAGACTCCCAGGCTCACTTTTTTTTTGACTCTGCATGGAGAAAGTTATAGTCCTTGGGATGTTATTGTGGGGGTGACATGATCTAAACCAAGTGGAGGGGCTTTGTGTTTGTTTGGAGAGCCCTCACAAGGGTGGGTATGTAATGTGGAAGAGATATTCTTGGCCCTGCCTATTTCTTGAGCCTTGTCTGTAAAGTGCTATATACACAACCAGGCGTTTTGAATAATGGCTTATTCTATAGAAGGACAATTTTCACTGGGCGCTACTAAGGACTTCCAGGGGGTTCTGGACTCAGTTTGTTAAAAAAATAATGGCAACCCTTAGAATGAGCATTTGAGAATTTTCCAGAATTCTTTACTGTTAAAACACACTATTTTCTTAGTTTTTATTTTTGGAATGAAACATCATCATTGGAGATAAGTATGCTATAAGTAGTTAAGTTTTGTTTTTGTTTTGCAATGTTTAAAAGAGGGGCATTTACAATAGATTTGGCTGGTATTTTAAGAGTTTCCCCAAGTCCTCTTAGAAATGGCTTTTTCACTAGTGAGAGGTTTATTTTAGCTCTGACTCATTCAATCTGAGGGCAATATTCTGGTTCCCGGGCCCATGGCATAGCTGGGTGAGCTGGTGTCAGACTGTTGTATGTCTCTGATTTTTTATTTTTTGCGGAAAATAGCCCTTGCTCTCCCCTTCTCTCCCAGGGTCCAGTGTCTTATATCTCTTATTTGTTCCTTGAAGCTCCCTCTTAAGTCACTTCCCAGCTCCAGAAGCTGTAATGCATACTTTCAATATTGTGGTTCTTAGAACATCTTTTGAGATGTTCTGGCAATTGCTGTTGGATATTCAGATACACTGGCTTCTTTCTGATAGGAAGAACCCAGTTCATTCAACATCCAAGTTCCATTTTCTAAAAACGAAGTTAGTTGCTAACATTCAGGAATACCATGGAGTCTTCCAACATGTCTTTAAGAGCCAGGTCCCCCTGCCCCGGGGGAAGACCAAAGATCTAGTTCGCTGAGATACACAGCTTCCGGGTTTTCTAATAATACAAAGGTGGCATAGTCATGTTTGGTTAAAGAAGGATGAAATTCCTGCCAGCCAGGCTGCCAAGAAAGATTCTTCCTTAAGCTTTGTACCAGGAAACTTAATGTCCAGGGGGCTGTTTCCGAAGAAAGCTCTTGACTTCTTTCAATCTCATATGTGCTGACACATGTGCTCATTGGTTGTGGTAGTCTTTACTGTGATGAATGGATATGGGATTGAGAGGCTACCCTAACTGCCATTGGCTTTCCCTAAAATAGAGCTCTGCTGTCCTCATAAAGGGCTCAATAGAAAATAGTCATTGTGAGCAGCTATTGAACATGAGACTGTTCAAGATGTGTACGCCGAGCATAGTGAGTACAGTCTTTAAGCACAATGAAACGTTGGGCTGCCTTTCCACATGGTTGAGTAAAAAGCTTCGAAGTCTATCTTTCTCCTAAAATGTCAGTGTAGCTGTTTGTGAACATTTATTCTGACCCAGGAGTTCCACCAGAGACTTTCAACTCATTATTGTTTACAGGTGGTATCATTTCCACTTTACAAACCAGTAACTGAGACCCCGAGGTTAAGTACTTGTTGGAGTTTACAGAGTAAAGGCAGCACCAAAGTCACATTTTTTCGCCATGCAACATGTTTCTTGGTAAAGGTGATCCTTTCCCACTGAATTGAACTCAGCTGTGATGGCAGCCAGGGATTCCAGTAAAAAGAACTTTCTAGAAAGTTCCAATTCTTACCAAAGGTAGGTTTAGTCCCAAGGGTCACTCTTCCCAGAGAGACGTTGAAAAGGATCACTGGTGTCAGTAGCCAAACCAGTTACCTGGATTCATTCAAAAACCCAACATACTTTATTTTTTTATTTTTTATTTAAAAACCCAACATACTTTAAATACTCAAATGCTACAAAGCTCTTTCCGCAAAGCTGAGTGCAGGAAGAATTTAGGGGGTCTCTGTTAATTATTTCAGCCAGAAGATGGTGCTTTGAAGAACATACAATAAAGTACTTGAAAATAGTTATGGTGAAAAGGGAAAAAAAAAAAAAAAAAGAATAGGCATGCCTAACATGCAGTTTGGTGTCAGCCTAGAGTAGGATGGTTTAACAGATGCTGTGGTCCTGCTTGAGAGGACTCTTGCCTTTTAGGCACAGCTGGCGTTCTAGATGTCATGCCCACAGTGCCCAAGTCCCCAAGTGTTTCCTTCTAGTGTGTGAAGGGATGGTGTGTGTGCAGGGCTGCCTCCTGACTCTTAGGAGGGGAGCCTGGGTGACATGGCGCATAGTGGCTTTTATTAGCAATCATGTCCGGCAGTGCTACTGGTGTGAGGTGGCTCAGGGCAAGTCCCTAAGAAGGCACATTTGTAGTGGGCTGCTGACTCTTGCTTGAGGAATAGAGGACACATGTCATGATTCACAGGTGTCCCAGTGAAGATGCCACAATTGTGGGACATATGGAGCTCAGTGTGTGTACTCTACTTTGTGCCATTTCCCCAGAGGCAAGGAGTCATCTTGAATAATGTGAACATGCCTCTCACTCAGCCTCCAGCACTTCTGAGGACAGTCTGCTGTTGAAGATATTCAGACCCAGACAAATGCCAGATATTTGGAGAGCCAGGTGCCTAGTATCCCACTAGGAGTGGATAGAGCCTGAAATAGGAATCAGGAGACCTGACTTCTAGTCCTTGCTCCGCCCCCAACTTGCTGTGAAACATTGAATATCTCATATAATCTCTCTGACCATCAATTTCCTTAATTTGTATAACAAGGGAGTTGAAATATAATCCCTAAAGTCGCTTGGGAAGTGTAATTCCAAGGAATCAAAAATAATTTTTGAAACTGAATGAAAACCATCTTACCTGATTCTCCAGTTCTAGAAAGATTTTTACAATGGTGAGAGAGAGATGATTTGCAAATGTTCAGTCTAGGAGTCAGAGTTGGATAAGATCTGAGTGGGGATATGTGACAAATTTTGAAGTATTCCATATTTTTCTTTGCTTATCCATTTTTTTCCCCCTGTTCTTTAAGAGCTATCTCCAATTCTTTATGCAAGAAGCATTTTCCCACAACCCTGGCTTATTCTGATCTGTTTCCTTCCTCACCGTTCATGGAACTTGGTGTCTTCCTTAAGCCTTAGACACAGCATTTTCCTCTCCCCGCATTGCTGTTGGGTGTCTGATGTACACTGGGCCCCTCGGCAGCTGAAAGATAAGCACCATGATGGCAGAGAGACAGGCCCAGAGTATGTTTAATAATCCACTCCCCACCCCTGCCCCGAGCTTTGACGGTGACAATAATCCATGGAGGACTGAGCACAAGGCTATTCATTTGGAATCATTAAAAACTAATCACTTTGTCAATTTAGTTATTCCAGTTGCTTAATCTTTGACTATGGGAATGGCAAAAATGAGGGGAACAGAATGGTGAGTGCCAAAGTTTCTGTGATGTAAAAAAATTTGGAAACCAAAATTAGGCAGTACCAAAAGCCCAATAAATCCTGATTCACAAGGATGGGATAGGAAATAAATTGAGATCATTTTGCCAAGACTCCATAGCAGTCAGATGGTACAATTTAATTTTCCATCTTGGTACCTTTGCTTAATCATAGATTTCAGAAATATAATTGAGACTGTAAGCGCCAATATTTCCTAGAAAGCATAAAATTCAGGAGTTATGTTCTATTTAGGAATATTTTATCCAGATGAATATATTTCCCCCTGCTCCCCATTGGGCCTAATGGGGACACCGGGCTCCTT
This sequence comes from Halichoerus grypus, assembly GCF_964656455.1. Lineage (NCBI taxonomy): Eukaryota > Metazoa > Chordata > Mammalia > Carnivora > Phocidae > Halichoerus > Halichoerus grypus. The sequence goes on from NC_135722.1 coordinate 74,253,531, forward strand.
TGATTTGCCTGGGGATGATGTCAGCATTTGATCCATTCATGCCTGTCCTGTTCTGGCTCATAAAGTGCTTAATTAAGGTGTTCCTGTGCTTCGGTGGTAAAGCCAAGTCTTTAATGGAACCAGAGTGGGGTCACCTTCTATAAAGCTACAATTCTCACCAAAGACCTCATTAAGCAACCAACACACATGCAGGATTTTTCTTCCCAGTGAAATGTGGGGTTTTCACGAGTGCTAACTCACAGGCAGAACCACCCTTGGACATGAGTGAGGCCAACCACTGCACAAACCCCAAGTTTTAGGGTCTGTTAAGGAGTTTACTTAACCACATCACTGTGTCAGCCCAGTTGATGGTAAAGGATTTTGGGTACCCCCTTGAAGCAGGCCCTAGGATGTGCATAAGGGAGAGACCTATATATCTATCTGAAGCCAATTAATTGAAGGGAAGCATGTGGGGGAAGAGAGAGTCTTCTGTAAGCTTTGAAATAAAGGGAAGGTTATCATCTCATTTGGGCTTGATCTTAGAGTGTGACTTTCAGATTTCAACTTCTGTTGGATCAGCAGAAAAATCATGTGTTGGTTCTGAAGCCATATGAATATCTTGGGGCTGCTCTTATTCCCTATATCAGATAGTGATTGATTTGGGCTGCCAGTGGAGAGCAGAATAGAGTGGCTTAACAAATTAAGCTTCTGTATTCTCTTATAAAACAATCCCAGAGGGCGCCTGGGTGGCTCAGTCGTTAAGTGTCTGCCTTTGGCTCAGGTCATGATCCCAGGGTCCTGGGATTGAGTCCCACATGGGCTCCCTCCTCGGGGGGAAGCCCGCTTCTCCCTCTCCCACTCCCGCTGCTTGTGTTCCTGCTCTCGCTATCTCTGTCTCTGTCAAATAAATAAATAAAATCTTAAAAAAAAAAAAATCCCAGAGGTGGGCAGTCCAAGGGTGGTGAGACAGGTGGTATGATAGGATTTTGGGGGCCTTCTATATTTTTGACCCATGATCCTTAGCATGTGACTTCACTCCTCAAGGAAGTTCATGGTCACAGTATGGCTGCTGGAACTCCAGCCCTCATGTCTATGTTCCAAGAAGAAAAGAGGAAGGGAAAAGGTAGAAAGGGTCCAATTCTTGAGGCATTAGCCCATTAGCCCTTTAAAAAGCTCTCATGGAAACCCCACACAACCAATTCTATGTACATCTCACTGGATACTCTAAACCACAAAGCAGCGGGGGGGAGGGGAGCGGTTGGAAATATAGTTTTTTGTTTTGTGATTTGTTTCTGAGTAAAAGCAGGATTTGATTGTTACTAAGAAAGATGGGAACATGAATATTGCAAGGTAGCAGGCAGTCCCTGCCACCTTCCCCTACCTCAGTTCTCCCTGTTTCTCATCCTTCACAAACACCCTCTTAGTCCCCCTTTCCTTTTCCCGCCTCCAGATCGTGGGGTCCCAAGGCCTGGTTAGTGGCATCTGAGAGAACTCACAGACAGTGTAACAGCTAACTCTCCCTGCATCCTCACTCTGTTCCAGGCATTGTCATAAAGGTTTTCCATGCCAAGCAGGGGGGTGACAGAGGTCCTGTCCCTGGTCAGGGGGGCCGGGAGGCCCAAGGTAGGTTTCCCTAGCCAAGTGTAGCCAAGCAGTGGTCTAACAGAGATGCTAAGGCAGCCTGGCTTGCTGGGGAAGTGTGGGGGCTCTTGCATCAACTGACAAGCTTACGATTCTTGTTCTACCAACCGAGTAAGTAATTGAATCTCTCTTTGCCTCAAAATGCTCATCAGTAAAATGAGGATAATGATAGTACTTGCTTTGGGGGTATAGGAGTTTCCTGTGGCTGCCGGAACAAATTACCACAAACTGGGGAGCTTAAAACAACAGAAATTTATTCTCTGCCCGTTCTGGAGGCAGAAGTCTGAAAGGAAGATGTCAGCAGGGCCACACTCCCTTGGAGGCTTTCAGGGGGAATCTGTTTGCTGATTCTTCCAGCTTCTGGTAGAAGCTGCTGGCAATCCTTGGTTGTGGTGGCATCACTCTGGTGTCTGCCTGCATTTTCCTATCACCTTCTCTATGTGTGTCTGATCTTTCTCCTCATCTCAAAATCCTTAACTTAATCACATCTGCAGACTCTTTTTCCAAATAAGGGGATTAGGACTGGGACTTATCGTTGGAAGCCATTATCAGCCCACCCACAGTGGGGATTAGGAGGCTCAGATGAGACAGGATCTGTAAATGTGCTCAAATGCGACGCCTGGCACTGGGTTAACATCTTAACATGCCAGAGATGTTAGTCATCATGATAGCTCACCTATCTTGAGGGGTCTCTGGAGAGCAGGAGCTCTGTGGGAAACAGACAGCAAATGGTCACATTTCCCTCTTTCTAATTAGAGCTTTGCCATAACTCCCACTGACTGAGCACCCCCTCTCCCAGACGCTGTGCATGGGGCTCCACATCATCTCATTTATTCCTCATGATGGCTCTGTCGCAGTCACTGGTTTTCAACCAAGGAAACTGGAGTTCAGAGAAGTTACTTCTGCAAGATCTCACAGCATTAAGTAGGGAAGCTGGGATTCAAGTTCATTCTCTTTTCTCTTTACTGCATACATTTGTTTTTAAGCCACCTGTGTGGGCTCTGAGGGGCTTTCTGTGGACATGAAGTGGGAGAAGGAAGAACTCAAGACTTGAGTGGTGCCAGGGGAACCAGGGCGAGAGACTGTGTAGAGGAACGCATCACTTGGATGGCTCAAAATGTATTAATGTAATTAGGGAGGGCATGACTACATCCAAGTGCAACGTGTAATCACCATCTCCACCCTCCTTTTTGCCAAGTAGCCCCTGCCCCAATCTACTCCTGTTTTCTCAGTGCCCCTTCTCAAGTTCAGGCAACAATGTTGCTCGTCCTTCTGGTGACCAAACGGTCTCACACGTTTGCTCTGACCACACCCTCTGCTGCTGCTCACCTTCACCCCAGCTCCCCTCCCCATACTCAGACCTGCAGGATCCATATGGTGCAGGTGCCGCTTAATGTAGAAAACCGGCTTCTGCTATTTACTCTCTAGTGTGTGGGTTTTGTCTTCCCAGCCAGATGGTAAATCTCTTGAGTGCAGGGACTGACATTCATACATCTTGGCCCCAGTTTCTAGTTTAATGTCCCATATAGTGTAGAGGTTTAACAATTGCTCAGTGGTTGAAGGGATGGGGGAAAAAATCTGACTGAAAGATCCAGGTTGTAGGGGACAGTGGTGCTGGTGAGGTGCACACCCCTTGTGAGCTACCAGCTCCTTGGAATCTGACTTGGAAGCCCATCTCTGCTCTGGTTAGATGATTCTCCTGGGCAGGTTCCTTCTAACAATGGTTAATCTCACCTGCCCTTAGAAGGCATCTTCCTTCATGGTGTTGCCCTTGGCCTTGGCAACGTAAATGTTCTACATCCCCATTCTGTCTTTAAAGCAGTTGCTCATGTGAAGCTTTCCAGCCCAACTGGATATTTTCACAGCATAAAATAGACACCTCCTCAGTTTGAGTCAAAATGTGAGAATGTTGGTTGGGAATGAGCCTGAGGGGTAATGAATGCTCGGTGCCTCAGAGTGAGGCCATCCTGTGGCTACACTATAAATAACTTAAAGCCCACCACCACAGGCATTCCACCGAGTGCTCTCCAGCTATGTCAGAGGCTGCTTTCTGTGGATGCCTTCCTTGAAGTCACTCATTTGTTTTGTTTCTTGGGTAAGGGTTGCATCTTCCAGGACTCATAGGACATGGAGCTTCAGTCCCACTGTTACAAATGTATAATGTGTTCTTAGGAGTGATTTGCTGTGGAGACACTAAAGAGACTGATTTCTCTTACTTTCATCTGTCCCTATCTTTTCCACTTTGGATAGTTCCCATGGTTTCAACTAGTTACTATGTTCTAGTTTCAAGTAGGTACTATGGTTTTTGTTTTGTACTGAGTACTACAGAAAGGTGATTTCCCAATTTGTATATGCATTCAACATTGTGTTAGTTAGACCAGGTCAGGTTGTGCTATAGCAACAAACAACCCCCAGATCTCAGGGGCTTAACACCACAGAGGCATGTTTCTTTCCACTTGGGTTCATAGAGGACCACGTGGCTCCAGGACAACTGTCCTCTTGGGACAACTAGTAAGCCAGGCTGCTGGGATCGTGAGGTTTCACAATCTTCACTGGAGGCTTTCCCTGTAGCAGAGGATATGAGGAGGGGGGTCTTGCAATGGCAATTAAATGTCCTGGCCCAGAAGTGACACATGTCACTTCCACTCACAGCCCACTTGCCAAAATCCCATGGCTCCATCTATCTGCAAAAGCTCTTTGCTCTCCCCTTCTGCTGGGAGTAAAGAATCAGCATGGGTAAGCACTGGACAGCTCTGCCATAAGAATTGTTTGGCGAACTTAGGGAAAATATAGAGGCCACGCCAGAAAGTCTGATTCAGTTGCCCTGAAATGGGGCCTGGGGACCTAAATTTTGGCAAATGTCCCAAATAACTCTGATCCAGTTGATACACAGGTGGGCATTAGGAAGTACTGCTTTAGAAAACCTAATGCCCTCTCGGGGTGACTATTGGCTGTCTCTGTGATAGGACTGACACTCGTCAGGAATGTGCAAAACAAGTCAATATATGTAATTCAATGCTAAAATATGCAGCATATGTAGTAAGTGCTGTGGGAAGTCAACAAATATGTCCCCTCCTTCTGATATGCTCGCCTCTTATTTGGGTGGCTCTGCCAGACAACTCATTATGATAAGGAACTCTTGCTCAGCGTGCATTTGCGTGGTTTATAAACTGCTGGGAGCTCAGAGTACAGCAGTGCAGAGAGTCAGATGTCCATGTTTCCCTGCAGACCCCGTTGGAATGACAGGGCCCTCCCTATGAATAACCTCATTCTAGCTTTTTACCCATCAGGCTGGGTCTAGAGAGGACACCAGTGATTCTGAATCTAATCCTTCCTCTGTTGTTACCTTACTGGGTGGCCCGGCATCAGCTATAAAGCCAGGTAACTCTGCCTACTCTGGGGCTAATTAGCCAGCCTGGGGATGACTCAGTTCTTCCTCTGCTTCTTCCTCCTTCTTCTCCTGAACAGCCTGTTCAATTAGGACTTGTATTCAGCTGCTAGTTAACAGAAGCCTGGAAAACACTGGTTCAAATGTATTGTTTGGCTTATGCAAAAGAAAGTCAGAAGTTGGCAATCTTCAGGGGCCCAGATTCCTTTGGCTTTCCACTTGACCATCCATTCGTAGGGTATGACCCTCTTCCCCCTTCTCTCAAGATGGCTGCTGGAGCTCATCATCATATCTTCATTTCAGGCATGAATAAGGGGAAGAGCAAAAAACTACAAGGGTCTCTGCCAGTTGAGTCCAGAGAAGTACCACCGAATGACACACGCGTACATCTCATTGGCTAGAAGTGTGTCGCATGACCATCCAAGCCTCAAGTGAGGCTAGGAAACAAGAGCTTCCATCACAAAGCCCCAGTGTCAGGCACCCAGACTTTTTATCCCATTCCCTTGCACAGGGAAATGGAGGCTTCTGCCTCACGGAGCAGAAGAGGGCCAACTCTTGCTCCCAGCCAGACACCCACAGGCTCAGTGGATACACAGAGGCAGAGGGCTGAGTGTGCACAAACCTGACTGTGCCCAAGTCCTCAGTCCGGACGTCTGAGAGTGGACTCGTCAAGCTGGAGGTTGAGCAGTGATTCTCTTCCCTCCAACTCAAGCTGCAGGCACTATGCTCCCTCTCAGGGCAACAATGCCCCTGTGGAGGAGAACTTACCCAAACAACACACTTTTGGGGTGGTAGCTATGTTTTCAGAGGGAGAAGCCACACAGAGAAGGCACAAAGAGAAATTTGGCCCCTCAGTTGTCCCTCTTTTCTAAATAAAATGTGAGCTTGTTTTTATTATGAAAGTAAATAAAAGATACACTCCCATGTATGGAAGAGGGTGAGTAAACTTCTCATTCTTTCTGGCTCCTGCCCATGGCCTCAGTCCCATGGCCCAGAAGTTACACCTTTATGGTTTCCGTGGCCAGTTTCCAAATGTTTTCTTTGCATATACATATATATGCGTATTGTTTAAAAAACACAGAAATGGATCACACTTTACATGTGTGACCTGCAATTTGCTTTTTCCATGTAGTTTCTTGGTGATGGTGCCATATTGCCACCTATAGAACCCCCCTCATTCTGTTGTGTGGCTATGGGGTAGGAAGGTGCCAGAATTTATTTACCCAGTCACCAGGTGAGAACATTTTGGTCTTTCCAGGCTTTTGCTGCCAAAAATCATTGTTGTAATACTCCAACCCTTTTGTCAGGATTCCTGTCTTGTGAGTCCCATTATCTGGGTGCTGAATCTGGCAGGTCGGGGAGAAAGAGCTTTGCTGCCTCTGGGAGGACTAGCCCTGTGGTCCTGGCTCCTCTGAGGGGAGCCTCAGCCCATGGTTTTCCCCTTTTTCCTAGGAACCTCCTACCTACTGACTCCACTCCAAGGGCAGGGCAGGGTTGACACATGTGGGTGGCTGGGCAGGCTAGTAATCTGGTGCTCTGGGAAAATAAATAATATTGGGGCTCCTTCAACTGATATTTGGAAAAATATTTGTTCAGCTCTTATTTGGAGGAAAGGCTGAGTGCTGAGAAGAAGGTGGCTTGGTGGTGGCAGTCCTCACTGTCCTCTTGGTCACAAGGAGAAGGAACCCACTCTATAGCTCCCTGGAGCAATCCTTCTTGGAAGGGATTTCAGTGACTACTTGCACACATTCCCTGGGGTCTCCTCCTTCCACCTCCCAAACCCCATCTGAAGCAGATGATTCTTTCCAACCATATATAATACTCACCCCCAGAGAAGTTCTGAAAGTTGCCATTTTCTCCACTCCCAATGTCATTTCCAGTTAATTTTGTCCCCCCAGCAATGCCATCCAGCTCCCCAGTGATGTTGCAATGCCCTTTAGAGCTGAGATCTAGCAGCTCCACCCCTTAATTTGGCTCAGCTGAGGACCCCTGGAAGTTCCCCTGCCTCCAAGGCCAAGGCCAGTGTCTTTAAAAGGGGCTTTATTGCTACAGGTTTGACCATGGCCTGTGACCATATTAGGTGGTCTGGAGTAGGCTGGATGCCCCAGCTGGTTAGAACCAGGAAGTAATGACGTTGTGAAGAAATCACTTTTCAATTTGATTTTAAAACCATGCTCTGTTCTGTTTAAATGCTTTTCTTTTAAATTTTGTCATTCTCTAAGCTTCTGTTTATAAATTACAAAAAGGGAAGGGGGCTGCAAACCCTGTTTGTCAGCAGGTCCCTGGGAGCAAGAGAACAGTCTTTGGAAGGCAGGTCCAGCAAACCAAATCTCATAAGGTCACAGGTTGGATTTCAGAGATGATCACGGGATATTTTCTGGTGTCCACAAGACATCATCAGATATGATGCCTTATGTATTTTGGTTACAAAGGGGACCTGACAGATGAGCATGAGGAGCTCATCCCCTAACTATTGTCGCTATGACAGAACAAGCCGGTGTATGTTCTGCCAGTAGTGATAGTATTATGTCACCTAGGTGTAGAGAAGGCCACACCCAAAGACCCAAAGTATCGCATTAGCTGGCTGCCTGTGCAGAGCAAAGAGAGCAATTACGTACCAAGTATACCTCCAACCCCACATCCACAGGAGACATCGCAAGTGGTTCCTTCTTCCCCCTGACTGAATGCAAACTTGACTTTATTTTTGTCTAAGCAGTCACTACCAACCAGCCCGATCTGGTGCACAAGTTAAAACCTATTTGCCATACCAGGCCTAGAGAATATTCAAAGTCGAGTATGGCAACATACACTTTTCTGCAAATACAGTCTGCAAAATTATCCCAGCTTTAACTTGCCAATCTGGGGGCAAATCCAAGGCTTTTCTTTTTCTTTATTCCAAAGCCACTAAGCACCAACACTTCCAGGCAATTACTCAGCACTACAATAAAAAATATATTTGAAGCATTTTTGTCTTCAATTAGCTCACAAACCAGAGATGTACATATCTTACTGTGACACGTCTTGCAAGTGTGTTATTTGTGCTTGAACTGTGTGTGTACGGAAGGGGAAAGGAGAAAGAGTTTGAACTGACCTGGAAGGGTGCTTGGCAGGTAGAGAATGAGGAATAACACCCAGATGCAGGAAAAGAATGCGTGCAAGTGTTGGAATGCTGGAAGGACACAGTGCGTTCTGGGAAGACTGAGCATGAGGTCTGGTGGAAGGGTGAGGCCGTGGGAGGTAGGCAAAGAGGAAGTGAGGAAATTAGCCTGGAGAGATGCACCAAAGCTGGGCTAGATGCACCAAAGAAGATCACTCCTGCTTTGACTTGAGCCACTGTATCCCTGTCCCCTGCTTGACCCAGTCACCCTCCACTCCATCTGCCTGCACTTCTGTCTTCTGCTCCATGGTGGGCTGCATGCCTGGCCACCTGACACGCTCCTCTCTGGCTCCATCATCCTGAAGAGTCTGCAGGGTGGGCAAAGTTGCCATTCACACTAGAGACTGCTGGGGAGCCTTGTAGTAGGAACTGCTTAGGAGCATGTATCTGAGTCACTGGTATACAAACGTTGCATAATCTCATTGAGGAAATGAGGATGAAGCCCTGAATATATCTTGTCTTTGGCTTTTTGATCTATAGTGCTTTCCCCAAACTTAATGAAGCAAACATAAATCCATTAGTCAATACAGAGGCTCTCAGACCTGGGGTGACTCCATCAACTCCACTGGCGCTTAATCATATACTGATGAATGTCATTACTTAATTTTCCCATTAAGTCATAAATTCTTTTGTATCCCTGTATAGCACATAGCAAAGTGCTGGGAACATGGTGAACACATACTAACTGTTTATTAAATGAAAAAGTGAAGGGGAACGTGTTGAAATGAAAAGGGGCAAATGGACAGCAAGACTTTAGAGTATTCTGTTTGGTTGTAGTTTGGTTGTGGATACGATTTGTGTTTCTTGTCTTGTCACTTAACTCTCTTAGCCTTAGTTTCCTTATCAGTAAATTGAAGGTAATCTTACCAGCTCTCCAGAGGTTACAGGGTTTTGTCCAACACCAAATAAGAAATCATACATGCAAATACTTTATCAACTGTTGAGGTAAGCCATTAGGATTTTCTCTTAATGTCATATAATTATAAAATATTTTCCTTCTTACTTTTAGACTTGCAACCTTATTTCTCGAAAGAGGGCCCAACAGGATAGGTGGTCTTTACAAAAAGGCTGTTTACAGACATTACACAGATGGGACCTATTCCACAGAGATCCCCAAACCTCCCTGGCTTGGATTCCTGGGCCCTATTTTGAGGGCTGAAGTGGGTGATGTGATTGTCATCCATTTGAAGAACTTTGCTTCCCGACCATACTCTTTGCATCCACATGGTGTTTTCTACAACAAAGATTCAGAAGGTAAATATCAATCCTGTATTACTGGTGTCTTGTCTCTATTTTGTAAGTAAGGCAATTGTCAGCTACAGTTAAAGGGATCAAAGAGACAGTGATTACACATGTTCATTTGTCTTTTTCCCCATCTCCTTTTCTCCCTATCTCCGTCTGTTCCTCCTGATAGAGAAAACTTCAACAACACTATCAACCAATTTGCCCTAATTGACTTCTAGAGAACATTCTGTCCAATGACTAAAGAATACACCTTCTTTTCGAAAGCATATGGAACACTCGTCAGGATAGATAGTAGGCTGTGCATAAAATAAATCTAAATAAATTTAAAAGAATGGATAGGATGCAAAGCATATTCTCCAATCACACTGGAATTCAATTTGATATAATCAATGAAAGAAATCTTGCAAATTCTTGCAAACATTTGGAAATAAACAGTACACTTCTAAATAACCCATAGGTCAAAGAAGAAATCACAGGATAAATTGTAAAATATTTTGAATTGAATGAAAATGGAGATAAAACATATCAAAATTTATGGTATATTGCTAAAGAAGTACTTAAAAGGAAATTTAGAGCTTTAGACACGCCGAGAGAGAAGAAAAGTCTCAAACCAATAACATAAGCTTCCACCTTAAGAAACTAGAAAACAGGGGCGGCTGGGTAGCTCAGTTGGTTAAGCGGGCTGCCTTCGGCTCAGGTCATGATCCCAGGGTCCTGGTATTAAGCCCCACATCAGGCTCCCTGCTCAGCTCCCTCTGCCTGCCGCTCTGCCTGTTTGCGCTCTCTCTCTCTGTGTCTCTGTCAAATAAATAAATAAAATCTTAAAAAAAAAAAGAAATTAGAAAACAAAGAGAAAAAAAAGCTAAAGCAAGCAGAAAGAAGGAAATAATAAGGACTAGAGCAGAAATTCGAAGAAGGAGAAAACAGAAAAATAATATAAAATTGATTAAGCCAGCAGTTGGGTCTTTGAAAAAGATTAATAAAATTGAGAAAACTTTATCTAGTCTGATGAAGAGAGAGGGCACAAATTACCAAAGTCAGGAATGAAAGATGGGACATCACTCTGACCATACAAAAATTAAAAGGATAATAAGGGAGGATTATAAACAATTTTATGCCAAAATATTAGATAACTTAAATGAAACTGACAAATTCCTAGAAAGACAAAAATTACCCAAACTGACTTAAGAATAAATAAAAATTTGAACAGACCTATAAAATGTAAAGAAATGGAATTAGCAATTAAAAATCTTCCCTCAAAGAAAAACCCAAGCTCAGACGGTTTCATTTATAAACTCTATCAACTACTAAAATAACAATAATAATAATGCCAATCCTTTACAAAATCTTTCAGGAAATAAAGAGAGGAATACTTCTAAATTCATCCTATGAGGCAAACATCATGAGCCAGTTAAAGACATCACAAGAGAACTACAGATCAATATTCCTCATGAATGTAGACACAAAAATTCTTAACAAAATATTAACAAACTGGCTTCAGCAACATATAAGGAGAACTATACATCATGACCAAATGCAATTTATCCTATGATTGGAAGGTTTGTTTAACACTCAAAAATAAATGAATGTCAGGGTGCCTGGGTGGCTCAGTCAGTTAAGCGTCTAACTCCTGATTTTGGCTCAGGTCATGATCTCAGGGTTGTGAGATCGAGCCCTGGGTCAGGCTCTGTGCTGAGGGTGGAGCCTACTTAAGATTCTCTCACCCTCTCCCTTTGCCCCTCCCCCCTCCCCCACTCATGCGCTCACACTCTCTCTCTCTCTAAAAAAAAATGAATGTACAACATATTAATAGAATAAAGGACAGAAACCACATGATCATCTCAAAAAGTGCAGAAAGGCATTTAACAAAATCTAGTACTTATCAAATTAAACATTTCCAACAAACTAGGAATAGACAGGCACTTCCTCATCCCGATAAAGTTTATCTAAGAAAAACCCACAGCTGACATCATGCTTAATGGGAGGGGGACTGAATGCTTTCTTCATAAGATTGGGAATAAGGCAAGAATGTCTGCTCTCACTGCTATTATTAAATATTATCCTGAAGATTCTAGCCAATGCTAGACAGGTCTGCTAACAATAAACTTGGTCTTTGTTTATCTAGAACATCTTTACTTTACCTTGCTTTTTTGAGGGATAGTTCGCTGGATATGGTATTCTCCTTTTGCACTCCCCCCTTACCCCCTGCAATACTTTAAGTATGTCATCCTATTGTCGTCTCATCTCCAATATTCAGATGGGAAGTCAACGTTAATCATGTCAATGTTCCTGTGTATGTGATGAGTCATTTTTCTCCTGCTTCCAATATTACCTCTTTGCCCTTTTTTCCCTAACAATTTGACGACAATGTGTCTATGTATAGATTCTTTGTATTTATCCTACTTGTGGTTCATTATGCTTCTTTGATGTGTAGATTAATGTTTTTCATCAAATTTGGAAAACTTCTACAAAAAATTTCTACAAACATTTTTTTTCCTGTCCCTTTTTCTTTTTTTTTATCCTTTGGCAGGCTACTTTTACACATGTTAATACACTTGATGTTGACCCACAGGCCTCTGAGGTTCTGTTTATTTTCTTTGATCTTTCTCCCCCCTTCCTTTTTCAGATAGGATAGTTCTATGGATCTATATTCAAGTTCACTGATTATTTTGCCATCTTGAATCTGTTGTCAAGACCTTCTAGTGAATGTTTTATATCATTTATATCATTTATTTATTTATTTCACTTTTCAATGCCAAAACTCCAACTTTGTTCTTTTTATAATTATAAAATTATACCTCCTTGTTGAGATTTTTCCATTTACTGAATCATTTTGTCCTACTTTTTTTTAATTATTTAAACATGGTTTCTTTTAATTGCTTGAACATTTTTATAATAACTGCTTTAAAGTTTTTATCTGCTAAATTTCACATCTAGAGACACTTAGAGATAATTTCTATTGGCTGCTTTTTTTCTCTGAGAATAGGTCACACTTTCTTGTTTCTCTGTATGTCTCATTTTGTTGTTGTCCTTGTTGTTGAAAACTGGAAATTTTTGAGCATATATTGAAGCAACTCTGGATTCAAATCTTTCCCTCATCCAAGGTTATTTTTGCTGTTGGTTTGCTTTTTTATTTAGTAACTTGCCTGGGCTAAATCCATGAAATCTGTCTTCCCTAGGGTATGAGGCCACCAAGGTTTCTGCTCTTTTTTTTTTTTCTTATGTTTATTTTTAAGGCTGGTTTCTAAGGGGTCACCTCTAAATCTGCTTAGCTTTGAAGTCAGCAGATGCTTGGACAGAGGTTGTGCTTAAGCATCAGTAAGTCCTCAATTCTCTGCGGTTGGAATTGTGGGTGGATAGAGAGCCCATTCAAAGTTTAGGTGGTTTTTGTCTGCCTTGGATTTTCATTTTTGCTGGGCCCTTTGCTTCTCCTCTTTGCAAGCACACAGCATTTGAGTCAGCCAGGAGTAGGCAAATAACTGATGTTCAGCAATTTTTCAAGCATAAACTTTGCTGGATGCCTTTATTTGATTTCCAGAGCAATGAAATTGTTGGTTTTCTCAATTTCATTCAATTCTACATTACTTTCAGGGGAGAGGATTTGCTGACCTCCTCACTCTCTTTCGATGAATTTTTCTCTTCGCTACCTTTGCAAGCTTGCTAGTCTGAAAGTCCCTGCTCAGTTCAACTTAGTGTTTACTGTGCACTAGACCCAATGCTGGACACTGGGGCTGCAAAAATGAGTAAATGCATAGTTGTTGCTTCCAAGGTGTTCATCTGGGGAGTGGTAGAGAATGAACACAGAAGAAGTCGGTAGGTGGGATTAACATTGATTAAGCAGTTCCTAATGTGTCAATGCCTGCATGAGAGTCTTACATACCATATCTCACTTAATAGTGGAATTAGCTAGTGCTTTCTTGATCTCCACATGAAATATAGTTAAGTGTTAGGACTATTTAAAAATAAATTCTACTGTTGTTTTTTTTTTTAATTCAGAGAAGCATAAAGAAGGGGTAAATGTCTCACATTCTGATTCCCTACTTATCCACTAAAATGAGCTCAAAACCAAAGATTAAACAAAAACTAATATATGAACTTGGTTAGAAAATTTTAGGGGCGCCTGGGTGGCTCAGTCAGTTAAGCGTCTGCCTTTGGCTCCAGTCATGATCCCAGGGTCCTGGGACTGAGGCCTGTATCAGGCTCCCTGCTCAGCGGGGAGCTTTCTTCTCCCTCTCCCTCTCCCTGCCGCTCCCCTGTTTGTGTTATCTCTCTCTGTCTGTCAAATAAATAAAATCTTTTTTAAAAAAAAGAAAATTTTGGGCACCTGGTGGCTCAGTCAGTTAATCAGCTGCCTTTAGCTCAGGTCATGATCCCAGAGTCCTGGGATCGAGTCCTGCACCGGGCTCCCTGCTCATCGGGGAGCCTGCTTCTCCCTCTGCCTGCTGCTCCCCCTGCTGTACTCTCTCTCTCTCTGTCAAATAAATAAATAAAATCTTTTTTTTAAAAAAAGAAAATTTTAAGGGCGCCTGGGTGGCTCAGTTGGTTAAGCGACTGCCTTCGGCTCAGGTCATGATCCTGGAGTCCCTGGATCGAGTCCCACATCGGGCTCCCTGCTCGGCAGGGAGTCTGCTTCTCCCTCTGACCGTACCCCCTCTCATGTGCTCTCTCTCATTCTCTCTCTCTCAAATAAATAAATAAAATCTTTAAAAAAAAAAAAAAAAAAAGAAAATTTTAAGAGTACAGAGAGGTATAATAAGAGAAGTAAAAATTCTTCTTACTTGTCTCTTACCTGAAAAGCAATCACCTTTAAAAATGATGTACTATATGGTGAAAAACATAATAAAATAAAGATGTCTTACAAATTTTTCTTAGAAAATTTTCCATACATATATTTGTGTGTGTGTGGTTATGTGTATGTATATATTTGTTCATTTGTACAAAAGAGATTATACTGTAATGCTGTTACATATTATCTGTTTTCCATTTTTGCTTCATCTTGGAGATTTTCTCATATTAGCACACAGAGAAAGACCTCCTTTTAACAGTTGTGCAATATCCCTTTGTATGAATGTACCAGTCTAGTACATTGATGATTATTGATGATTGATGATGATTATTTAGGTTGTTTTCATTTGCGGGTTGATACTGGCAATTCTACAACAAGCATTCCAGTTCATGTATTTTGAAAAACATTTTCAAGGATGTTTCTAGGGGAAATTTTTAAAAGTAAAATTGCTGGTTACGTTCATATTCTTTCTCTTTCTTTCTTTCTTTCTTTCTTTCTTTCTTTCTTTCTTTCTTTCTTTCTTTCTTTCTCTCTCTCTCTTTCAATAGGAATTGGCAAAGTGTCCTCCAAAAAATTGCACATTTACTCTTCCACCATTTGTTTATGAGCTGGCCTGTTTCTCCTATAACTTCACCAATCCTCAATATTCTCAAACCTGATGGGGTGAAAACTTGTATATTTTAATTTCTAAAAGCCCACACATTTTATTTTTTTATTTATTTTTATTTTTTTTAAAGATGTTATTTATTTATTTGACAGAGAGCACAAGCCGGGGAGCCGCAGGCAGAGGGAGAGGGAGAAGCAGGCTCCCCGCTAAGCAGGGAGCCCAACGTGGGGCTCGATCCCAGGACCCCGGGATCATGACCTGAGCCGAAGGCAGTCGCTTAACCATCTGAGCCATCCAGGCGCCCCAAAGCCCACACATTTTAGAATACATAAAACCAAATGATTGTTTTAAAAATATTCTTATATGGTTAATGTTACCATTGCTCAAAACCTTTGACAAATCAAAATTCCTTTCTGGGAATAATTTTCAGAACAACTTAATAAGCTACCCCACCCTAAATCACCTTTTACTTTATATTCACAGTATATTTTGGATCCTAAATGATCATCCTCATCTTGAGAGGTGAAACCAAGGTTTTGTTTGGGGACTCAGGCCCTTCCTTTCAATAATAGTGATCAACATTTCCCAATTATAACAAGCAAAAAGAAAACACATAAGTAGAGTGTAAATAAAAGAGTCTCTGGAAAAACTAATATTTGTATTGATTTGTATCATATAATCAAAGCAAAATGAGTGATCTCAGTTGAAGCCTCTAGACAAGTCCACTACCCACCCACCCTTCCCCAGCTACGGAGCCTCAGTCTCTCTGTATATAAATTCAGAAGCTTTCAAGCCATGCATTTTATTCACAGGGCTTTGGTGTGTGGTGTACAGTCATGCCACTCATTCATTATTTTATTCAACAGATACGTACTGAGCACCCACTCTACTAAGCACTGAGGTAGACCTTGCTTATAAAATTATGAGCAAAAAACCCCTATTTTTTGTGGAAATTATAGTCTAACGTGAGAGACAGACATTAATTGAACAATTATATACACAATATTATACATATATAATTAAAACCTTGGGCAAGTACTATGAATGAATAATAACTGATGTTTACTGAAAGCTTACTATATGCCAGATGCTGTGATAAATGTATTGTAGATCTTATGTCATGCAAGCCTCAACAACTCTATGAGATAGGTATGATAACTATCATCCTCTTCCAGATAAGAATCTAAGACTCCTAGAAGAGAAGAAAATTGCCCAAGTTGCAGCTAACAAGCAATGGAGATAGTATTTGATTCCAGGCAGTCTAACTTCAATGGCCCTGAACTTCACCATTGGCTCTACTGCCCTTCTCTCTGTGTGAATGCATTTTAGAAAACTGACCTAGTCCAGGGAGTTCAGGATTGCAGGTTTGTTGAATGGATGGTGAACAAGTGAAAGAATGGAGAATGAACTTGGGGTGTGTCCACATCCATCTCCTCGGCCTCTCACCCTCCAGCCTTCTTCCTAAGGCCATCCAGCTCGTCCTGGTCCTTCCAGACCTCTACCTTCTATCCAGGTAGTTATCAAACTAGTTTTATCAGTGGACTTTCCTTAATTGAAAAATCTTGTGAAATCTTAGTTCACACCCCCTCTGTGGTAGACCCCCCACCTAGCAAAACACCAAATTATGTTTAACACATCACCCTATTTTACTCCCCAGTTGTCCCATGTGCTAATAATTCCGATTCCGGTTGGCTCAACAGAACTGTAGGATCTCTGGAGGAAAGATGAATGTCTTACTCTTCCTTCCTATCTTTCGTGAGAATTCAAACAGGTGTTGAATCTGTAATAAGTGCCTAAGAATTTCATTATTTCTTCTGTTTCTTTCCTTCCTTTTTTTAAGATTTTATTTTATTTATTATTAGAGAGAGAGGGAGAGAGAGAGCACGAGTGGAGGGAAGGGGCAGGGAGGGAAAGAGAGAGGCAGACTCCCCACTGAGCAGGGAGCCTAGTGCAGGAATTGACCCCAAGACCCCAAGATCATGATCTGAGCCAAAGTCAAATGTTTAACCAATTGAGCCACCCAGGCACCCCTCTCCTTTCCTTCTTGAATTCATGTTAAGTGAGGTGGATTCAAATCTTCCTGATTGGAACAAGAGGCCCATCAGAAGGGATCCTTATGAACATTTATTAAGCATCTGGCTTTGTGCAGGATGCTTTCTGTACATTGTGTCAGCTAGTTCTCACATCACTCTGGGGTAAGTATCAACATTCTAGCTTCACTGATAGAAAACCAAGGCATTGAGAATTTAAGTAACATGCCTCAATCCCACAGGAAATAAATTTTAATTCATAGGTGTTTGATTCCAAAGCTCTGGCCCTGTCCACTATAGCATGCGATCTTTGTATATTAACTATTTTTAATCTTTTCTTGGAAGGAGCCCTATACCCAGATGGAACATCTGGAAGGAATAAGAATGATGATATGGTTCCTCCTGGCAATAACTACACCTATATCTGGCCAGTGAGAGAAGAATATGCCCCTGCTCCAGCGGACGCCAACTGTCTGACCTGGGTGTACCATTCGCACATTGACGCGCCTAAGGACATCTGCTCTGGGTTAATTGGCCCCCTGCTGGTATGCAAGGAAGGTAAGGAGCTCTTCCACCCCCCACCAACACACACACACACACACACACACACACACACACACAAGCCTATTCCCAGATGTATTAAAAAGTATGTATAAATTTTGGGCTTTGTTTTGCCTGCCTCCCTTGCTCCATACAAAGGTGCCTTTTCTTCCAAGCTTTCCATAAGATTAGGGAGATTCTTCTAACATAGAAGGCCAGTCTGACACCACAGCAGGGGTAATAATTCAGACTTCTGTCAAGGAACCATCATTAGCATTCTGAAATTTATATACTTTAAAAAAGAAAACAAACCAGGGACATACCATATTGATAGCCATTCATGCCAGCCCATACCACACATAGAGAAGTGAAGAATGTAGCCAAATGGCCAGGCTTGCTTTTGCTTTGATATTTCACCTGCATGATCACTTTTTGTTCCCCATTAATCACGTTAGTGTGTCTGTGCTCTGTCAGTAACACTGGCTCCTTTTAGGAGCAGTTGCTGTGAAGGCTTCTGTTTCATGACTTTTCTCTTCTACGACTCTGTCATTTCCATTAAAATCCTTTGCTGCTTTCATGTTGTGGTTATTCTTGTTCTTATAAGTCTTTGACTGACTTCAAACTTACCTGATACCATTGGCAAGAGGCAAAACTCATCTTGATTTAATTCACTTTGAACTATTTTCCTCCACTCTTTTGGATGTCCCCCGATAGGTGTCCTGAATAAATATTCCGGGACAAGGACAGATGTGGACCGAGAATTCATTATAATGTTTACTCTGGTGGATGAGAATCAAAGCTGGTACCTTGATGAAAATATCAGACATTTCTGCACTGACCCTGATTCAGTTGACAAAAAAGATGCTGTTTTCCAGAGAAGTAACAAAATGCATGGTGAGTGTCTCCCGTGTTATCAAATATATACCAAATGCTTTTTGTGGATCTGATACTATGAGGCGAGGGATGAAAAAACACAGAAATGTCTAACCCGGTTTTCTAGGATTGATAACTCAGTGATAAGAATGGTTAGGAAGTGATATGAAACACAATCCATGTCAGAACATAAAACAATCTGAGAAGAGATGAGGCAATAGATATCAGCTGAATTGTGTATGACAAGCTATGGTATGGAAAGTGGAAGGATTAATGTTATAATCAGGAAAGAATCAAGAGGTGATCCTAGAGAAGGATGGGTTTATATTGACAGGAGAAAGGAGAATGAATTGCCATCACATAACAATTCTGTGGTTTGCAACATTTTGCATTATTCCAGTAACCATTTCCTGAGTGACTGCTAAATTTTAAAAACTATGCTGTATGCTATGTTTAAATACACACTTGTGAATTTGTTATATTTCCCAGGCATTCCTTTTTTGAAAATAATAATTTTTTTTTTTTTTTGAGAGAGAGAATCTTAAGCAGACTCCACGCCCAGCATGGAGCCCAACACAAGGCTCAATGTCACAACCCTGAGACCATGACCTGAGCTAAAATCAAGAGTTGGATGCTTAACCGACTGATCCACCCAGGCACCCCTCCCAGACAATCTTTCAATCAACATTTATTGAGCATTCACTATGTGCCAGATCCATATTTGAAAATAGTGAACTTCTTATAGTTATCTTCTCCATTGAGACAGACCACTTACCCACATCTGTTTTGCAGAATAGTGGCTTAATACAGAATTTTAAGACTTGGGGATTATTAAGTAGACTCATTCTTCTGTTTTCCTAGAGAGTTCTAGTGAACACAAAGAACATCTTCAATGTAAACAAACACCCCATGTCATTCATTGATACATTTCCTTCATATTTGCTTGTCTGTCTCCTAGAATCATCTTAACCAAGGCAGCATCAATGTAGTTAAAAAATCATAGGAGAGAGGGAAGGGGCTGAAGATCATCTGACCTCCCCCATTTTACAGAAGAAGAAACTGAAGTCAAGAGACCATCAATGACTTGCCTAAGGTCAAAGTGATAATTAGGGCCAGAGTTGCCTGAGAGAAGCTAAGAGAGGAGCCCCATAGCAAATAAATGTTAGTTTGGTTGTGTTTGATTCCAAAGTGTGTCGAGGTGTGAGTGTCAGTATACTGACAATTTCCACTGCATCGCACACCCTCTCTGTTCTTTCTAGTGGTATTTCAGTAACCTTGTGTGAGGGGGGTGTTTGGAAAATATTTTAGGAGGGAAGAAGTAAAGGAGGGAAGGTTGGGAGGCAGGGGAAGCAGGGAAAGAAGTGAAGGACAGGATAAACAAAGACCTAAATTCAAAACATTGCTGTGTCCAGTCAACTTTTATCCCTATGCTTTACAAAATGGTGGCAATGCTCTCAAATCTTGCTGAAAACTACTGTGATGGTTTACGACTCAGCTGCCCACAGAATTCCTCTCACTCTTTCAAATGAAAATGTCCAACAAAAAGGAATCAATTACATAAGCAAATATAGACTGTATTTAAAATAAAAATCAGCCTGGGGGCGCCTGGTTGGCTCAGTCGGTAGAGCATGCGAATCTTGATCTCAGGGTTGTAAGTTCGAGCCCCACACTGGGTGTAGAGATGACTTAAAAATAAACTCTTTTGATGGCTGCATAATTTGGTATTCTTAATCTCAGGAAACAAACTGAGGGTTGCTGGAGTGGGGGGTAGTGGGAGGGATGGGGTGGCTGGGTGATAGACACTGGGGAGGGTATGTGCTATGGTGAGCACCCGTGAATTGTGCAAGAGTGTTTAATCACAGATCTGTACCTCTGAAACAAATAATGCAATATATGTTAAGAAAAAGAAAAAAAAGATAGCAGGAGGGGAAGAATGAAGGGGGGGAAATCAGAGGGGGAGACGAACCATGAGAGACGATGGACTCTGAAGAACAAACTGAGGGTTTTAGAGGGTAGGGGGGTGAGAGGATGGGTTAGCCTGGTGATGGGTATTAAAGAGGGCACTTTCTGCATGGAGCACTGGGTGTTATGCACAAACAATGAATCATGGAACACTACATCAAAAACTAATGATGTAATGTATGGTGATTAACATAACAATAAAAAATTTAAAAAAATGAAAAAATAAATAAATAAACTCTTAAAAAAAATAAAAAATAAAAAAATAGGGGCACCTGGGTGGCTCAGTCGGGAAACAACCAACTCTTGGTTTCAGCTCAGGTCATGATCTTATGGTTGTGGGATTGAGCCACTCGTTGGGCTCCACACTCAGCTTGGAGTCTGCTGGATATTCTCTCTTTCTCACTCTCTCTAAAATAAGTAAATAAATAAATAAATAAAATCTTTTAAAAATAAATAAAATCTTTAAAAATAAGTAAATAAAAGTAAAAATCAGCCTGTATGCAGAAGTAGGTGTTTGCAAACAGTCGGTCTTCTTCGAACTAGTAAAGGAGACCTAACCAAGAATAGAAAAACATCAACTTATGGGGCACCTGGGTGGCTCAGTCGGTTAAGCAGCTGCCTTCGGCTCAGGTCATGATCCCGGGGTCCTGGGATTGAGCCCTGCATTGGGTTCCTTGCTCAGTGGAGAGCCTGCTTCTCCCTTTCCCTCTTTCTGCGTGCCGCTCCCCCTGCTTGTGCTCTCTCTCTCACTATCTCTCTGTGTCAAATAAATAAATAAAATCTTAAAAAAAAAAAATCAACTTAAAAAAAAAAAAACAACAAAAACTAGTCCATAGAAGATGCTCAATCAATATAATATTTATTGATAAATTTATTTAAATGTACTAAAATTATTTAGAATCAGTTGTGCTGTCTTAATCATTATTATCTTAGTAACAATTGCTTTTTAATTCAGTTTGGATTTAAGAAGTGATGTTATGACTCTTTAAAACCATGAGTCAAGTTTTCTTCTGCACTTGGTAAAGTCCTGGCTGCCATTCAGATGATTCAAAAGACTAGGTCTCAGACTTCCAGCATAAGCTCAATCAATTAGATGCTGCCCCAGCAAGACCTAGTAACAACTGTTTTTTCTCTCTGCTTTTAAAATAACAGAACTTTAAAGTAACACGTCTCATAGGTCCCTTCTAATCAGCTCCTTTCATTTCCTTCTTGCTGCTCGCTTTGGTTACTTAAATTAAGTAGCTCCTATGTGCCTGCTTTTCTGCTGGGTCCTGATAGCTGTGGAATGGGTGAGATGGGGTTTCTAATGTCAGGGACCAAGAGTCCTGTAGGGAAGTCAGGTATGAAAATGAAGGATTGCAGGGTGATGGGTATTGAGGACGGCACGTGCTGTGATGAGCACTGGGTGTTACACTTAACTAACGAATCATTGAACACTACATCAAAAACTAATTATGTACTATACAGTGGCTAACTGAACATAATAAAAATAAAGAAAGAAAGAAAGAAAGAAAATGAAGGATCGCGAGAGGAAGTGGCTGAGCCATCCTGAAGTCTGAGCAGTGCTCTGTTTACTCCTGACCTCATTATTGTGTTCACACAGCAGCTCCAAGTTTGTTTTCCTGTGTGCTCATCTCCACTTTTATTGAGTGCTTTTCTCTTGAAAAACCTAATACCTTTCACTCTGTTCTGGGACTGTAGTTTATGAAAGGAGTCATGCTTTTCTGCACAAAAACATTATAAGCGATGATCAGCGCTCAATTTTCAGCTGTGCTGGAGTATGTGTTACCCCCTCTACAGGGGACTCTCTTGCACCAGTGTGTTTCTGTTTTTCAGCCCTCAATGGATACCTCTTTGGAAACCTCCCTGAGCCTGAGATGTGTGTTGGTGAATTGGTGTCCTGGCACCTCTATGGGATGGGGAATGAAATAGACATCCATTCCATCTATTTTTATGGCAACACCTTCATCAGCAGAGGACATCGGACTGATGTCATCAACCTGTTCCCAGCCACCTTCCTGACAACAGAAATGGTAGTCGAGAATCCTGGGAAGTGGATGATAACTTGCCAAGTTAGTGATCACCTACAAGGTAAAAAGGACAAGGGCCAGTGTAGCGTGTGGATGTTTCGAGGGGGATGATTATACCACACAGTCAATGATGCTCATTCAGTATCTGCTGTTAGATAGGTTCTTGTATTATATTTAATTAAATATTGGGTATAGAGGAAAATGCACAATGCTCATTTATTTGCCATCCTATCAACAGATATTTATTCATCAACTCCCTATGAAAAAGGTGGGAGGTGAATGAAAGAAATGGTAAGACCTTCAAGGAGCCTGCAGTCTAGTAGCTAGACTTTGTTAGACATTTGCAAATGAATAAAATCTGAGGCAGAAAGATAAATGCTCTTTGTTTGCTATGGTCACTTCTCTGGAAGAAGCAGAGGGACTTCCTGAGGTGTTGGCCCCTAATCTGAGTCTTGAAATATGGGTAGGAATTGAACAGATGAAGAAGGGAAGAAAGGCTTTCCAGGCAGAGGAAGCACCATGAACCAGGAAAAAGACATGTTCTATACAAGCAGCTGTAAATAGAATAATAACATTTTAACACTGGAGAGAAATTTATGGATAATCTGGACCAACCCAACATCTAAGTCTTCCATTTCCTTCTGGATATCTCTTTTAAGGAACTGTAGCAGCCCATTTCATCTCTGGGCTTCTCTGCTAGAATGCTCTTCCTTATATTGAGACAAGGGCCAATGATAGCTGCAAAGTCCTATGATAGGTACATGATGAACATTTTCTTTTTTTACTTAAATGCCTGTTGAATGACTTAGTCTCATCCTTTGGGACCACACAGAATGGGTCTCTCCTCAGCTGGACCATAGGCTTATGCCAGAAGAGTGATAAGAGAGAAATCTACAGAGGCAGAGCCTAGTGGGAGGAGATCTGAAGGGCAAAGCTAAGGAGTCAGGACTGTGTCCGGAAGGCCAAGAGGGTTCTTCCAGATCCTTAGGCACATCAGTGCAGCAATTTAGGAAGATAAGTATGATACCTGTGTGCAGAAAGGATTTGATGGAGAGATTCTGGCCACTGGATGCTAGTTAAGAAACATTGGCAACACTAGAGTTATGACGTAGAAAAGGTCTGGCCTCAAGATGTCCATCAACAGATAAATGGATAAAGAAGATGTGGTATATATATACAATGGAATATTATGCAGCCATCAAAAAGAATGAAATCTTGTCATTTGCAATGACGTGGATAGAACTAGACAGTATTATGCTAAATGAAATAAGTTAATCAGAGAAAGACAAGTGTCATATGATCTCACTGACATGAGGAATTTGAGACACAAGACAGAGGATCATAGGGGAAGGGAGGGAAAAATGAAACAAGATGAAACCAGAGAGGGAGACAAACCATAAGAGACTCTTAATCTCAGGAAACAAACTGAGGGTTGCTGGAGTGGAGGGAGGTAGGAGGGATGAGGTAGCTGGGTGATGGACATTGGGGAGGGTATGTGCTATGGTGATTGCTGTGAATTGTGTAAGACTGATGAATCACAGACCTGCACCTCTGAAACAAATAATACATTATATGTTAAAAAAAAAAAAAAAGAAGAAGAAGAAGAAGAAGATAGTAGGAAGGGAAAAATGAAGGGGCGGAAATCAGAGGGGGAGATGAACCATGAGAGACGATGGACTCCGAGAAACAAACAGAGAGTTTTAGAGGGGAGGGGGGTGGGGGGATGGGTTAGCCTGGTGATGGGTATTAAGGAGGGCACGTATTGAATGGGGCACTGGGTGTTACATGCAAACAATGAATCATGGAACACTACATCAAAAACTAATGCTGTAATGTATGTTGACTAACATAACATAATAAAATAAAATTAAAAAAAAAGAAAAGGTCTGGCCTAAGATGGTGAGAACAAAATAGAAAAAAAAAATGTGTCAATGGAATAGACACAGAAGAAATAATGTGTAATTAAATTTGGATACTGACTCACTACCCACAGTCACCAGCAGGTACAGGGATGCAACTCTCCAGGGCAGCTTTGATAACACATTCTTGTTCCTGTCAACCTTAAGCAGCTAATCTTAACATTAGTCAGCTGGGTTATTTCAATTCAGTTCAATTCAATAAATGTTGAGTGGATCAGTAAATATGTACCAGAAACTGTTCTGGGAAGACAAAGTGATCAAGACAAGATTCCCATTCTTATTTCCCCCCAGTTTTATTGAGGTATAATTGATACATAGGAATTGCATATATTTAAGATGTGCAACTTGATGTGTTGATATATGCATACTTTGAACTCATCACCACACTCAAACTAATTAACATAGCCATGACCTCGCATGTTTAACTGTGTGTATGCGCATGCCCATGCTAAGAACACTTGAGATCTCAAAGAGTACAAAGTTCCAGTTATGCAAGATGAATGAGTTCTGGAGACCTAATGTACAGCATGGTGACTATGGTCAATACTGTAGAATGTACTTGGAATTTCCTAAGAGGGTAGATATTAAGTGTTCTTACTGCAAGATCCCTATTCTTACAGGGTCTCATGCTGTTATATGTAGGAAGAAACTAGTTTTAAAATCAAGGCATTCACAGCTTATTTGAGACTAGTAAGATTGCTAAGCATGGCCAGTGGCTGTGGACATAAGCTGGTGTTTGTACATTACTGAAATATAGCATTTCCAAAATTATCCATACCCTCAGAAAAAAATTATCATAAAAAATTAGAAAATATACTTAATTTTAAAAATCAGTAATTCTGTCTTAGGATAATGGTGTTACGTTTTGAGGAACATTCTCCCTCTATTTTTTAGACCTTTATACATAAGTGCATGTTATTTATAAAATGAAGTGAATCTATTAATACTGCCCTTTATCTGACTTTTCCCACTTATTAATATATCAGAAATATATTTCCATGTCAGTGAATATAAAGCTACTTCGTCATTGTTAATCTTCCCAGTGTCCTTTCAAAGGAGATTATGATTTACCCAACAAATACTCTATTGCATAACACTTGTATTTTCCCCTCATTTTTGGGGGGCTATCATAAACCATACTAAAAAAACTCAGTTTACAGATATGTTACACTTTTGTCTGATATTTCTTTAGGAAAATTCTTAGATTTAGAATTCTTGGGTCAAACAGTTTGATTTTTCTCTTAAAGCTATGGATGGACATGTATTGCCAAATTCTCTTTTACTCCTCACCCTTAGTGTGTGAGAATTCCCCATTCATCTGCCAACACTGAGAACTATTAGTGTTTCTAATCTTTACCAATCTGATAAATGGATAACAGTGTTGCTTGATTACTATTAATATTGAACTGTTTTTTTCATGTGTTTATAGGTCGACGGTATTTAGATAGATTTTGTGAATAATCTATTGATGTCCCTTGCCCATTTTCCATTGGGAGATTTACTTTCTTCTTTCTTCTTTGTCAAATGTATTTATGTATTAATCTTTTGTCCTATGTGTTAAAATATCCCCCTACCCACCACTTATCCTTCACTTTTAACTTCGTTAAGGTCCTGTTTTCTGTACAAAAGTTTTAAATGTTTACAAAGTCAAATCTATCAGTCTTTTCCTGTCTGATTTCTTTTGTGAGCATTTATACCCTGGCTTGTGGTTTTTCTCTGTTCTGCAGCCGGCATGCTGGGACAGTATAATGTTGGTAACTGCAAAGGTGATATTCCTCACCCCAAAATGAAGGGTCAGCAGAGGCGCTACTTTATAGCAGCTGAAAAAGTTCTTTGGGATTATGCTCCTCAAGGCTATAACAAATTCAGTGGTCTTCCCCTAAATGCTTCTGGCAGGTAAGTACTCTTTGCTGGTGTTTCTAAGCTTCTCATAAGGGAGGCATCTGTTAGACCTTTTTCTGGGACCTCACTTGTATCCCCAGCCCTTATCCTATGAGCCTATACTCCATAGATGGCACCACTTAAAGGGTTAACGACACTAAAAGACACCACTTAAAGGGTTCTGAGCCCTGTAACGTACATATTGCTGAGAATTGGCAGGGTATTTATTGTGTCATGATTGGCTGGCTATATCAAAGCACTAAATTCATTCATTCATTCATCAAACATTTCTTGAGCACCTACTGGGTGAAAATTGCAGTGCTAAGTGCCATGAGAAATACTAAGCTCACAGAGACCAGACTAAGGTCTTTGCACATGTGGAAAAGATAGTTTTGAAGAGAGAATAAGACAGGGCTCTCTTTCAATAGACATGAACTGACCAAGGAAATTTACCCTTTCTGGTTCAAGGACAACCTGATATGTTATGCCCCCTCTACCCAGAATATCTTTTTCCTACCTATCCAGCAAAATGTTATTTTTCCTTCAAAATCTAATTCTAATGTCACCTCTTAAGTGAAGCCTCCCCTGACTCCTGAGTCATTGTTAATCATTTTCTCTCCCATAGCATGTAGTATTTTTCAAATTAAATCTAACAATTCACTAAGTGGATGTGGACTCCTGTGACTTGTTATTATGGAATCCTGTGCAATGATATCTGTGAAAGCATTTTGAAATGTGCAGTATGATACCAAGAATGATCATTATTACCCTATGATCCCTTTTATGTTTGAGGGAATGTTTTTAAAATTCTCTTTGTGATGGATAAGATACCCTTCATTTCTTTCATCATAATTTCACTCATTCATTCATTCTTCCATCAAACCAATGCCCTTGAACCTAACCTAAAGAATATGTATGAACCATTTATGAACCTGTTTGAAATCGACACTCTCTATTGACCAGTATTTCTCTATAAACAGAATAATGAGAACTGGCATTGGGAATTTTGTCTTAGAAACCTTCCAGAATTCTGAAGCACCTTTATGAAATATTAAACTATATTTAACTGATATTTAATGTGATATATGGAAACACAACATAAAAACTGACACGAGGGTTGCAGGGAGCTGAAAGGCAGTGTTCCCACCCTCAGGTCAGAAAGAAGCTGTGTGTGCAGGAGAAGAGAAGTAACCTGGCAAGTTACAAGTAAGATTAAGATGAGTTGTCCAGACAAGGGAGTTCTCTGGGCGTTCAGAGAGAGCTAAGACAGCCAGGGAACACTTCTCAGAGGAAATGGGACTTAAGCAGAGTCCTGAAGAATAGTGGAATTTATATAAGTGAATCGTAAGGAGGGAAATTTTAGTTGCAGGGGTTAGTGAGATCAAAGTGATTGGATGGGGGATTTGCACAGGGGAGTGGAGGTTTGCCTAGAGCCATAGGGAGAGGATTGGGTAAACTGGATCTCAACCGCAGATATCCTATAATCCTTTTGAACTTTATCTGATTGGCGGCTGTAAACAGTTGAAGATGTTAGAGCAGGCCGTGGAGATTACCATCTTGGAGATTAACGTTGTAGGAGTGTGTATGCTGAGGGAGAACCCGGAGCGAGCCGAGGCTAGAGGGAGGCTGCGGAGGGTGTAACTAGAGCTCCGTAAAATGCTGCAAACACAAGGTGATGGGGGCAGGTACGGGGCTTGTGGCAGCGGGGAGAAAGGCAAGGAAAAGAGGCAAAAAGGGTACAGAGAAGGAAGGATGAACAAGATAAGGAGATGAGGCAGAGAAAGAAGACAAAGGCAGCCTGTGTGACTGCAGGAGTGGTGGTACCGTTGGCAAAAATAAGGTATCTAGAGATAGTGCTAGTCAAAATTCACATCACTGCAGTTCACAACTTTGGAATTTGGTATTTCATGTATATCGTTTATACGATAACTCTCCATTGACTAAACTATTTGATTAACTAGACACTCCATTCCTTAATCATGCCAGATATCAAAGAGCTTACTAGATGCAGAGACTATTCATATTGACATTAGCAAGAGATAGAGGGATATTTACTCTGCAAAGAAACCAGTTAGCTCTTTACTTTGTAGAACACCATTCTGGGACTGCAATGCTGGTAAGTAAGGAGTTCACCTGTGCTTTCTTCGGTTGCTGGACCTCTGGGGAAGAAAGTAGGTGGCTAAGAGAGAGTGAGCTTGACCACCATCCAGCCCTCTGGAGACTTTCAAGGCTGCCTGACTATTCCGGGGCACTTGGTTGAAGACTGGACCATTTTTCCCAGGGAGATGGGTGGGTGAATGAGCTAAAGAGAATAAAAGGAAGCTCCATAATTAAGGCATCTGGTGGATATGTAGAGATGTGCTCTCAGTCAGGTTCCTATTCTTTACACAGTGACTCCGAGCTCTACTTCACACAAGGGGACAACAGAATTGGAGGAAAATATTGGAAGGCTCAGTATATGGAGTATGTTGATGCAACTTTTACTCGAAGAAAGAGACTCTCTGAGGCAGAAGCCCATCTTGGAATTCTTGGTAGAATAAAACCATCTGTCATGTTTTGAATGGGGGGAGATGCTTTAGTGGGGCATATATGTACATGGAATGACTCTCCTTCTCCTGCATATATTCACTTCCCTCTGCCCCTTTTCATCCTCTTCTCCCTCCTCCTCTTGATATCTTTCAGGCCCCGTCATCAGGGCAGAGGTGGGTGATACCCTGCTAGTCACCTTTGCCAACAAAGCCGACAAAGTCTACAGTATTTTGCCCCATGGCGTGATCTATGACAAGGCCTCTGATGCAGCCCCAAACATAGATGGTGAGTCTCAGGCTGGCCTCTGGGAGGAAAGAGGATGAGGGAACAGAGGACTTAGAACTGGATAGACTTGGTTCAGATGCTGGCCCCTTTTCTTACCAGCCCTGGGAGCTTTGTGAGCTTGTGCCTTACTCTTTCCCTACCAATGTAGATAGTGACACTCTGACTCCTTCAGAAGGAGCTGGAGAGAATTCAGGGCAGGGTCTGCTCCACAGTAAGCACTTAGGAAATGTTCACTCCTTTCCTTTTACCTCAGTAATGTAATAAATCTCAAAGTGAGCTACGTTCATGGTCACCCCCACTTCCCTAAGATGGAGAGCTTTCAACCACAGGTTATAGGGGATTCTGTGGGTAAAGGCTGAGGATAAAATCTGATTTCCAATGTTTGGTTGACATCAAAATCCTGCACTGTCTCTGCTGACAAATATTTATTGATAATCAGTCTCGTGTGTTTACCATCATATATGGCCTCTCCCCATCACAGAGTAGGTGGCAGAGACTCCCTACATGTAAGAAAGGCAGCTTTGGCCCGATAGCTGCAGGAACTACCCTTCCACTCATGATACTACTCTTGGGAACCTCCTAGTCTCCTTGGAAGTCTTCCCCATCATTGCAACAGACATTATGAAAGTCTGGGATACTTCATGCCCAAGGAGGGGCTAGGCCCAGTCCAGAGCAGGCTTTGAAATGATGGGAACAGAGAAGGGAGGAATGGAGGGAGAATTCCCCCTTCCCAGACCCATCATCATCCTCCCTCCTACAGCAACATCTCTTCTACCTATACTTTCTCCTTGGTCAAAATGCTCACAATGGCTGTGTGTGTGTGTGTGTGTGTAGGAAGACAGCCAGTGACAGCCCATATGTCTATATTTTCTATTGTTTATCTTAGCAAACATACTGGGCACGTTATTGCAAAGCTCTGGACAAGGTGCAGAGAGTTTCTGGCCTCAGCCTGGCTGGAGAGACTCAACGTATTCATCGTGTTCATTTGGCAATCTGATGTGTGGGCTGAGTGCCAAGTCTTTGGAATCAGACAGCCCTGAGTTTGAATCCCAGACCTGCCACTTATCAGCTTTGTCATCCTGTGTCATCACTTACCTCCTCTATCTTATGATTATTTGGCTTATTTCCTAGTTCAACCTAGATTTCAAACTCTTTAAAGACAGGGTGCTTGCTCAACTTTTTGGGGTATCCTCCGCAGTGCTGAGTATCATGTATTCTGCATACGAAGGCACTCAGTGAGAGTTTATGGATTTACATTTAATTGTTAGAGAGGCAATTATCACTCTTTTCATATTTGCTAAGCCTAGTATTTGGGTAAGAAATAGTATCTACGAAGACACTAAATGTAATCTCTGGAGAAGATGACCCTTGGATATAAGCTGCTATCTCATACAACAGCGGACAGTGACAGTGACCTCCCTGGTAGGATACCCGAGTGGAAACAACTGTTCTTCTACAAAATACATCATCAGAGAGAGACCCCAGGGCTGGAAGACCCAGTCTGACAAATCTAATGTTCTTGGCTCTTGCTTTGAGAGTAACTGTATCTATTATCTGCCCAGGATTTCTGAAGCCAGGGGCTCATGTGAAGCCAGGTGAAACCTTCACGTACAAGTGGACAGTGCCTGAGAGTGTAAGCCCAACGGCCGGTGATCCCCCCTGTCTGACCTATCTTTACTTCTCAGCGGTGGAGCCCATCCAGGACACCAGTGCTGGTCTTGTGGGGCCCTTGCTAGTCTGTAAGAAGGGTGCTCTCAATGCTGATGGGACACAGGTAGGCCATCCAAGGTCACTAAATTCTCCTCAGGGTTGTATGTGGGAGACAGCAATAATATGGCTAAGGATAAGAGTGTAATAAGGCGTCAGGTATGAAAAGCGGTTTTTCCTCCTTCTTAAAATTGACTTAAGATACAGAATGAGTATCTTACTTTTTGTAAATTTAAGATCTGAATTTAATTTTAAGGTAAATTTAAGATCTGAAAGTTATAGATGCCCACCCAGAAACCCAGGATTTCTGCTTGTTGTGGGTGGAATTTGGTGGGTCCCTGTCCCTGTGCATTGCTTTGATTCTAGAAATCTTTAGGGATCTACATGGACTGTGAATTGGGACCCTTTCTTCTTGGACAAGTTTTCTCAAACTTGGCCACATGTTAGAATCACATAGGGGACCTTTTAAACATCTTTCATTCCAGTGCTCCAGACTGATTCAATCAGAATCTCCAGGTGCTTTCTAATGTGTAGCCGAGGTAGAGAACCATTGTAACTCACCACTGTAAGCTGCAAGTGAATCACTAGGGTCAAGGGCACAAGAAAGCATGTAGATAAATTCTTGCAAGTCCCAACTTGGAGGCTTTGCTGGTTGCATTGACTAGTGTGGCAAAGCATAGCATTTCAAGCTATGTCTACATGATATTAAACACATTGATGAAAGGAGGAAAATCTAATCAATCATTTTGATTTATTTCACCAATCAGAAATAGCAAGGCTATTTATTTACATGGTATATTTTATAATGTTGGCATTGTAAGCACCCACTTCTGGGCTCCAGGGAATTTCTAGGTAAAGGACACAAAGTGTCTTAGTCCACCTCAGATTTTCATTTCTGCACAAAGTTCCAATCCTAGAAATGTCTATTAGAGGCTCAGTGTGTCAGGGCCCTCCAAATGGGCCCTCAATAATGCATGTGTAATAGGACTGAACAGTTACACTGTACCCCAACAGTCATATAAGGCAAAGCAGAATGACATGCCTGTTTTAAAGCTAAAGAAACTGAGGCCCACACTGACCAGATAAATAGAACTATCTGCATTATCTATGCAGCATGGGGTTTTTATTATTTTTACCTAAAGACGTCTCTTTTTGGTAATGACAAACGTGTTTTTTTGTTTTTTTTTTTTTGTTTTATTTGAGAGAGAATGAGAGACAGAGAGCATGAGAGGGAGGAGGGTCAGAGGGAGAAGCAGACTCCCCACTGAGCAGGGAGCCCGATGCGGGACTCGATCCCGGGACTCCAGGATCATGACCTGAGCAGAAGGCAGTCGCTTAACCAACTGAGCCACCCAGGCGCCCCGACAAATGTGTTTTTTTAAAAAAAAAACAAAACCTGGTTTTTCTCAATACACCTTTAAAGGTTTTTAAATTGTTTCATATCTGGTCAAGTTGAGATTTTTAAGAACCTCATTTTTAATTTGTAATAAAAAGTTTACAACTTGATTTTTTCAAAAAAATCAACAAACAGCAAGCACCCGTTAATAAAGGTCTTAAATAATAATAAAAAAAGAAAAGAAAAAAAAAGAATAAAAAAAAAAAAGAAAGAAAGAAACTGAGGCCCAGAGACATTGAGTGATATCCCAAGTAGTAAATACTGAAACTCAGCAGTAACAGAGGGCTTTGAGCTTCCAACTTTGTTTTTCCAATGCACTACCCTGCTTCCTGTAGCTAAATACCTGACCCCAGGAAACTGAGTGCCAGAAAACTTCTGTAAGGTAGTTCTGATTTTGCCCCAATTCATCCAAGTAGCTTGGATGCTTGCTAGAAGCACGTCATAGTATGTGAAGATTGTTGCCTGAGCCAAACACCGCTCATGGTCAGTCCATTTACACGAAGTTCATGAAAAATTAATAGTAACCTGAAATACCCCACACCTGGGACTTGGCTGAGAGAGAAATCCACTTGGCCAGACAGAAAGTTTCTTCAATGCGAAAAGTACTTATGAAACACATACTAACGCAGGCCATCTGTAGGTCAAAGCTTAGGTCTCTTCTCTTCAGGTAGATCGGGAACATGAAAGAGGTATTTGCATCTCTTTCCAGGAAATTCTCCCAGGGGTGAATGGATGTCACAGAATCTAACTAGGTGCTAATAGGCCCTTTGCTAACACCCATGCCTTCTACAATGGCCACTTAATCAGACTCCCTACTTCTACCCTCTGTCTATCCAGCCATCTATGCCTATCTTATTTTGAATAATTACTGAATAGTTTCAGACTTACGCAAAAGTTGCACAAAAAACCACACAAAGAATTCCCATACATCCTTCACCCAGGTTCCCTAAATATAAACATTTTGCCTCATTTGCTTTATTAGCTTTCTCTTCATTTTTCTGTTTTCTTTTTCCTGACCTGTTTGAGGTAGGTTATAGACTTGATGTCTCTTCAGCATGTTTCTGAAAAGTGAGGTCACTCTCTGACATAAATGCAGCATAATTATCCAGGTCAGGAAATTAGTCTTGATACTGTACTATTATCAAATCTGAGCACCCTTGAAAATTTTGCTGTCTTTCCGATGTCCTTCATAGCAAAAGGAAAATATGTTTTGCCTGGTCCAAGCTCTGATCTAGATCATGCATCATCCCCTCTTCATGCCCCTGTTTCTCCTGTGATCTGTTTCTACACAGGGAAGCAAGTGTGACTTTTCTAAAATGTGAATAAGATCAAATCACATCCATGTTAAACACCCTCTAGTGGCTTCCTATCACACTTGGAATAAAAATCTACATTTCTTAGCCCAGCCTTATGTGCCCAGCCTCTGACTCCTTCTTTGATATGTCTCCCACACTCCCTCATGCCTACCTCTGCTCCATCCATATAAGCCTTGCTGTTCCTTGAACAGACCAACATTATCCTTGGCTTAGGGTCTCTTTACTAGGTTCCCTCTGCCTGGAATGCCTTCCCCTGACCTTGCATGGCTGGCTCTTCCTGTCACCTCTTTAGAAAAGCCTTCCCTGATCACCAAGCTAAAGTCATACTCTATCACATCACCTGATTTTCATAGGACATTTTCTTTGTTTATTTTTTATGTTTCTGGTATGTTTCTTCTAACAAGAATATAGGTAGCACAGAGCAGGAAAGTTGTCTGTCTTATCTTCATTTCCCAGAACAATGCCTGGTACACTGCTGACACTCCACCGATATTTATGGTTGAATAAATGAAATACAGGATAAGCACTCCATCTTCAAAATCATATTAAGAAGTTTAGGTAGCAGAAAATGCCACATTACACACACTCAAATATTAAATGTGTGGTCTACAAGTAGACACTAAAAATTTCAGGACAACCTTATTTGCAAAACTCACTTCCCGTATCCACATTTCAACACTCAGAGTTGTGTGATCGATCATGATTCAGACCTCCTGGTTTCCCTGCTGCTATGGGAGCCTAAATCATACTGATGTAAATGCTCTTCACAAAAGAATTTTTTGCTGCGGACACTAGCCATCACTCAGATGCATTCCATGCACAGATGGCAGGATGGATTAATCCAAGTTCTCCAGAGAAAAAGAACCATAAGGATGTATATAGAAATAGAAACGGACTCATTATAAGGACTTGGCTCACATGATTATGGAGGCTGGTAAGGTCCAGGATCTACAGAGAGAGTCGGCAAGCAAGAGACCCAGGAGACACAAAAGTCCAGCAGGCTCAGGACCCAGGAAGACCATATGTTTGAGGTTAAGTGTGAAGGCAGAAAAAAGTCAATGTTCCACTTCAAAGGTGGGAGGAATTCTCTTTTACCTGTGGGAGGGTCAGACTTTTGTTCTATTGAGTCCTTCAACTGATTGGATGTGGCCTACCCACATTGGAGAGAGCAATCTGCTTTACTCCATCTACCAAATTCAAATGTTAATCTCATCCAAAAACATCTTCATAGAAACATCCAGAAAAATGTTTGACCTAATATTTGAGTACTGCAGCTTAGTCAAGTTGACACATAAAATTAACCATCACACAGGGTCCTATCACCTTTCACCTATCACTTTCTAACCTTTTCCTGGGTTAATTTCCCACCCTCATAGACCCAGTTACCTTCCAAATAACTCACAGGTGATGAGGTTCTTCAACTCAATACCTTTCAGCGGTTCCTTCTTGTTTTATGGACAGTTGAAATCATAGCTAATAATCACAATTAACATTGAGTACTTGGGATTTGCCAGATGCTGTGTTGAGTGCTTTACCTATATTATCTAATTTAACCTTCACCAAAAAACAGGAAGTGGTGGCTACTCTTATCCTCCTTTTGCAAATGAGGGAATTAGGGCTTAGAGAGGGTAAATCACTTGCCCCAGTTTCCACAGTGGATAAGTAGAATGACATTAGAATCCCATAATCTTTTAAAGTATACTTGACCTCTTATTTCTCCCCAATTTTTTATATTTTACTTTGAAAAATTTCAAGCCTGCATTGTTCCTTTTCATAGCTCATGATCTTAAACTACTGCCTTCTAAAACACCATGTGATAAAAGCAATAACTGTATATAAGGTATGGTATGAGAATAAAGCAAAGGGTACCCACATCTTTGATGATACATTAGGAAAGCATCACAGAGGTGGGACAGCTAAACTGGCCCTTGAAGTTGGATTAGGGTGGCAGATGTTCAAGTTGAAGGGATGCATGCATGAAAGACAAAGGCCCTCAGAATACAGCAAATTCAGATTGCTGCAAGGAGTTTGACCTCACTTTGGTCAAAGTGCCAGGAGGGAAGGGCCAAGATATGAGCCTGAGCAGGTAGGCAAGGACCAGATCACTCCAAGTTTGGACTGTATTGTCCAGTTTCAGAAGGAGAGAGATGTGATCTGTGGCATTGCTGGGGATCCCTCCGGAGCAGGCAGCAGGGTAAAGGGTGGGTTGGAGGGGAACACATTAGAGATAAGAAGATGGTTGAAGGACAGAAAATATAGTCACCTCTCTGGTTCAGCTTTAAAGAAAAGCATATTTCAGCAATGCGGGATGCTGTGTGGTCAGACATGCTCAAACACATGGATTAGGAATATACACAGTGGGAAGTAATCCATGGTCCCCTCAATTTCAATTTATGTTAACATAATTTAGCAAAGTCTCATGGGTTATATGAATTCATTATTTCACTCAAAAACATGTAGAGTGCCTGCTTTTCCAGGCATTATTTTTTAACTGGGACACAGAGAGGAATCCAAAATGTCCCTACCCTCACAAAGCTACAATGCAGTGGGACATCAATCAAAAACCTAAATGCATAAATAAAATATCATTTCCCATGGAGATAAGTGCTATGAAGAAGAGTATAGTGGGAGGGAGGGAGTGAGTGAGTCTGCAGGTAGGATGGAAGCTGGGTGACTGTTTTAGACAGGGTGGTCTGGGAAGAGCCCTTGAGGAGGTGACATTTGTGCAGAGAACTGAATGGAGTAAGGGAGTGAGCCAAGCAAGACCTGGGAGAAACTTCTAGGCAATGGGAACAGCACATGAAAAGTCCCTGAGGTAGGAGCGAAGCTGGGTGATCATAGAAGAGCAGAAAACCAGGGAGCTGGAGTAAGCAAGGGATGAGGACAAGGAGACAGTCAGAGAGAGAGGCCAGGGCTTGGAGCATAAGAGAGTGACAACCAGCCTGAAAACAGGAGTCCCACAGTGTAGGAAAGCTTGTGAGTAAGGACTTATTTCCTCTGAGCAAGTCCCATGGGGAGAAAGAAGGATGTAATGAGGAAGATGGAATTTTACGGTATAAAATGAATTTATCAGAATCACGGTCAGAATCCTGATTTACAAAATGACCCAGTAAATCCATGGCTGATGTTGGTCCTCATTTACTTTGTGTTAACTTTGAAAGTGAAGTAGAGATAAGAATTCCCTCCAAGCTGTACTTTTTATACATTCCTTTCTTTCTTCTCTGTAGAAAGGAATAGACAAGGAATTTTACCTACTCTTCACAGTCTTTGATGAGAACTTGAGCAGGTATCTTGACGAAAACATTCAGAGGTTTATGTGGCACCCCTTCAGTATTGACAAAGAAGACAAGGATTTTGTGAAGTCCAACCGAATGCATGGTATGAAAAATGACTTTCCCTTCTGTAAGGGAAAGGTGTAATTGCTTTTGAAATGAAAATGTTTCAAATGTTTTAACTATCTTAATTTTGGTTTCTTGGATATTGTTCTTGGTCACACGTAGATTATTTCATGACTTCATCTCAGAATGTATGGTGAAACCTCCCTATCTCCCAGCGATACTGTGAAACTTAATTAATACTTCCAGAATACTTCATCAGCTTGAGATGAAGCAACACAGAATATGAACTAGCAAAGATCACAGTACATTATAAAAGTACAAAATTACTGACAAAATGCCCTCCCTTGGGTTTGTAATCATATCATTAAGCCTGATAATCCAAGTGATCATTAGAGATAAACATTAAACAGCAAAGCATCTCTTATCAAATACATGAAGGACTGTCTAAAGTGCTAATTTGTAAAATGCTACCCATTCCTGTCCCAGATCTTATTTAGAAGGAATTACTTAATTCCCCTTCTCTGTGTCTCTTCTATCAGTTGTAACAGTGGCAAACCACCTTGTAATTGGTGTGACTAACACAAGATTCTCATTTGTCTTGGGCACACTACCTAAGGTGAGAGAATAATGAGTGAGAGCCCAAACTCAAACAACTACTAGAGTGTGCAGTCAACAAAGGGGCCCAAAGCAAGCACTCTAAGAGAACAGGTGCCAGATTTCTCATTTTAGGACCAAGGATAACAACTATGTATTGCCTTTGAAACATTATGGGAAAATAACAAAATAGTCCCTAATCTCCCTTCCCCCAAGGAAGTTCCAAGTGACCCATAGCAGGCAGCTCACAGACTCCTATGGTCCTGGGTGCTCCATGCCAACAGTCTCCTCTTCGACCAATGAAAAGCACAGAGTAACTCATTTTCAATACCATCTTCTACAAAATTTTTGTTATAACTGAATAATGAAATTTGTTTCCAACCTTCCTAGCAGCCAAAAAAAGGGGGGGGGTGGAATAAAGTAGAATGAGGAAACAGCAATTCCTTCATGGAAAAGCTAAGTTGCAAAAGAAATTTATTGTAAGAGAGGCCTGTAAAGAGAAAGCATTAAACCCCTAATGGACCATGTCACATCCAGCCCCACCCTGGTTTGACAATGTGAAATACAATTTCATATATTGGATGTGTAAAATATGCCACCTTTAAAACAAAATGCAAGGAAAGCAATGTATTTTAATTTAAATTTTACATTAATTATAAATTAAATTCTATCTCCAGGCTTGCTTGCATGGAGTAGAGGGAAGAATGATGGCAACAGTACCAAAGAGAAAGTGCCTCACATGGTAGACAGTGCTTTGCATTACACCTATTATATAGTCTATATTCAAAGGTGTTTGTTGATCTCTTTCCCTCAAGGGCATCCCCAGTGGCTTGCGAGCTGTCCTTGGGGGTCTTTTATGACAAAAAAGAAGCGTACCTACAGTAGTTCTTGGGTTAGTCAACAAATATTGACTGAGTTAGGGGACAAGACTACACAAGAAGGCAGAACAGTGTAACTTCTTTACCAGAACTTATCATGGGCTTTGGGTACCTTTATCTGACAAATTACAAAAATCTCTTTAACATTCAGTGGACAAGATTTACATAATTTATTTGCAAAAGCATTATCAAAGATTTTTTTCAGAAAATGCAATGTTCTTCTCAGAAGCCTCCAGGCTTCTTAGACTTTCTACTAATAATCCCAGACATTTGAATAAAATTACCAAGTACCACTGGTTCTGCAGACACAGAAATAAAAAAATGATTTTATCTGATAATGGGATTATAAAGAAGATCATTCATATGTATGATAGTTGTTCTTTCCTACTATGGGCATTATAAGGAGTGGCGCGGGTATAGAATCTTTATCTAAGGGACATCAAACATGAGACATAATTATGTGTGGTCCCCCCCCCCGTCAAACAGTGCTATTCAGTTAATATATTCATCCCTCACAGAGTGGGAATGTGGTTTCTAAATTCTTTTCAAGGCACTGCTCCAGGTAGTCACTATCAGTGGATTGAGGTTGATATAAAAGATTTTCATTTCAGGAGATACAGAAAGTCTCCATTATTTAAATCATCATTATTCAAAGTCCTTTCAGTTATTTTATTGGGGTAGGGAAATAAAAGTTATCAAAAGGCAAAATTATTTACTCAAAGTCTAACCTCTTAAAACTTAGCACCCCTCTCCCCTGCAAGAAAAATCCCTCTCCACTGACCAGACATGCAAATACAATGTCAATCAATTGCAAATCTTTCAAATGGTGCAAGATCCATGAAATCAGTAAAGGGATGTCTGGCAACTTTTGGAATCAAATGCAAATCCATTGGCAGATGAAGATCTAACAAAATGAAATGAATTAACAAACTGAGAAAGAGACACTTAAAAGAGATAACAAGATAAGAACCTCAAAAGAAAATGATTTTTAAATCAAGAGTTCTAGAGCAGGCTTTGAGGAAATTGATGAAGTTCATAGATATTTTTACAGGGATGATGTTCTTCATAATCTGCAAAACTAAAATGTGAATTGCAGGATATAATATTACACTATCAAACAATTTTGTCAGAAAAAAATTATGCCAGAAAACAACCTGATTTATTCCTTATTGATTCTTAGGACTTGTGCCCTTGTGTATATATTGTTAAATATAACATTTTCACAATTTTAGTATATTTTCATTCTTGTTGTTCAGTTTAGTCTCCAGTTTGGATTGATTCACTGTGTGCCTTTTCTCCAGTACTATTTACTCTCTGGTAGTAAGGATCTTCTGTAAACAGTTTGAACTTGAACACTTGAACAGCCCGCCCCCCCACACTGATAATCCTCAACTAAAATGGTGTGTTTTCAGTATCTACAAGATCATAGTGGGCTCTGACTATCTTTTTCCTTTTGTTTAGCTATTAATGGCTTTATGTATGGCAACCAGCCAGGCCTAAGCATGTGCAAAAAGGATAGAGTTTCCTGGCATATGATTGGAATGGGCACTGACACGGATATGCATGGAGTTTATTTTCAAGGGAACACCATCCACCTACGAGGGACTCACCGAGACACCCTAGCCCTGTTTCCCCATACCTCCACAACGGTGTTCATGCAGCCGGACCATGCAGGTAAACTTGGCAGGACCATCTTGGGTGACAAAATTCCTATCTTCAGGCATACATTCTAGAAGAAATTGGTTGGATTTGGGCACTTCAAGGCAAACAGCCTTGGTTACAATCAGACAATCCTAACTACTTTATTCCAAACACAAAGTATAAAGAATAGAGGAGAAGTGGGGCACCTGGGTGTCTCAGTCGTTGGGCATCCGCCTTCGGCTCAGGTCATGATCCCAGGGTCCTGGGATCGAGCCCTGCATCAGGCTCCCTGCTCCGTGGGAAGCCTGCTTCTCCCTCTCCCACTACCCCTGCTTGTTTTCCCTCTGTCACTGTCTCTCTCTGTCAAATAAAAATACAAAATCTTTACAAAAGAGAAGTACCTAGAATGACTCAAAGCAGAAATCAACATCCTCTAAACAACCTTGCCACACAAATCCCAGGAGAGCGCTCTTGATCCATTCCCAGGAATGATTTGGCCCCAGGAAAGAGGATATTTCTTGTTCTCTTTAAGCACCAGCATTTTAGTTGCTGCTCTGAAGCATGTACCAGGCATGGACAGCCCCATAGATGCTTTCGGGTTATGGACATGACCTGGTTTCCATTCTCTAGAGACTGATAGTAGCCTTTTGATAAGTTGTTTGGAGACCTCCCCATTTTCATTCTGTTGGGTACCCTTGGTTTCCCTAGAGGGGAAGTTGCATTGGGTCTGAAGTCCATGGAGGGCCCATTGAAGTGCCAGTACTCATCCCTTCTCTTAGAGATTCCCACACTAATTACATAATCAGGACATTTTTCCAAAAGATAAAGGGCAACACATGCTACCTGTCACATGAAAAATAAAGATAGCAGATGCTATGGGCATTCAAAATATTTCTCCAACCGAACTTTTTCATTAGTCTTTAAAAAAACCAATATGGGGACCTGGGTGACTCTGTTAAGCATCTGACTCTTGATTTCGGCTCAGGTCATGATCTCAGGGTCGTGAGATTGGGCCCTTTTCAGGCTCCCCACTCAGCAGAGAGTCTGCTTGAGATTTTCTCTCCCTCTCCCTCCCTTCCCCCACTTTCTCTCTCTCTCTCAAATAGAATAATAAATAATAATTTATAATATAATAATAATAAATAATAATAAATAAGTCTTAAAAAAAAAAGAAACCAATATGCTACCCAAGATGAGTACTTGCTGACTGTGTGTCCTTTATGAATTGATGTCTACTTCTTTACTTCACATGAGAAGCACAGTTTCAATGCCCCTTAGTGTCATTGGTTAAAAACATATGGCTTGTGCTTCAAAATATTTGTCCAAGAACTGCCTGAAACTAGGAGCTCCACAATCCCTGCCTTATAGACTTTGAGTATTTAACCTTTCTACGTTAGTATAATTGATCAGTTATGAATCATCCAAGCCAAGGGATGCCTTGGGCACAATGATTTTTAAAAATATGCTCTTCAAGACCAAAGATGGGAGAGCAGGGTAATAGCCAGTTTTAATCCATAGAAACCAGCATTCAGAACTACAGCTGGCTGGAATAATTTTAGGGACTTGATTGATTATTCCAGGGCCTTGTGTATTACACATGAGCCCTATAAGGTTCTAAAGAGCTTGTGACAATGTTTTCCAGTTTACGTCTGGTGGTGAGTATAAATCTGTGACTGCCTAATAGCTTGGTCATTTCACCAATTCCTGTTGCATATCTATAGGCCAAAAATAGTGCCCAAAATGTGAGTAGACCCTAGGCTTCAACTCAAATATTTTTTTCTTTGTTCTTGTTTTTTAGCCACTTTATTCAGATATGACTGATAAACAAAACCTATAGCTCTTTAATATATACAAATCAATGAGTGATGTTGAACATCTTTTCAGGTGTCTGTTGGCCATCTATATGTTTTCTTTGGAGAAATGTCTGTTCATATCTTCTGCCCATTCTTTAATTGGATTATTTGTTTTTGGGGTATTGAGTTGTATCTTTTCTTTGTATATTTTAGATACTAACCCTTTATTGGATATGTCATTTGCAAATATCTTCTCCCATTCAGTAGGTTGCCTTTTAGTTTTATTGTTTCCTTCACTGTGCAGAAACTTCTTATTTTGATGTAGTCCCAGTAGTTTATTTTTGTTTATTTCCCTTGCCTCAGGAGACATATCTAGAAAAATGTTGCTATGGCTGATGTCAGAGAGATTACTTACTGCTTGTGCTCTCTTCAAGGATTTTTATGGGTTCAGGTCTCACATTTAGGCCTTTAATGCATTTTGAGTTTATTTTTGTGTATGGTGTAAGAAAGTGGTCAAGTTGCATTCTTTTGCATGTTGCTGTCCAGTTTTCATAACACTATTTGTTGAAGAGACTGTCTTTTTCCCATT
This sequence comes from Halichoerus grypus, assembly GCF_964656455.1. Classification (NCBI taxonomy): domain Eukaryota; kingdom Metazoa; phylum Chordata; class Mammalia; order Carnivora; family Phocidae; genus Halichoerus; species Halichoerus grypus. The sequence continues at coordinate 74,295,635 of NC_135722.1, forward strand.
GCATATTCATTCCTCCTTTGTTGAGGATTGACTGACCATACAATTGTGGGTTTATTTCTGGGTTTTTGCATTCTATTCCTTTGATCTATGTGTCTATTTTTATGCCAGCGCCATACTGTTTAAATTACTACTGCTTTGTAATATAACTTGAAATCGGGAATTGAGATACCGCCAATTTTTTTCTTTTTCAAGATTGCTTTGGCTATTTGAGGTCTTTTGTGGTTTCATATAAATTTTAGATTTGTTTGTACCAGTTCTGTGAAAAATGCTGTTGGTATTTTGATAGAGATTGCTTTAAATCTATAGATTGCTTTGGATGGTATAGACATTTTAACGATATTTGTTCTTCCAACCCATGAGCATGGAATGTCTTTCCATTTCTTTGTGTCATTTTGAATTTCTTTTATCAGTGTTTTATAGTTTTCAGAGTAGAGGTCTTTCACCTCTTTGGTTAAGTTTATTCCTAGATAGTTTATTGTTTTTGGTACATTTGTAAATGGGTTTTTTTTCTTAATTTCCCTTTTGGCTGCTTCATTATTAGTGTATAGGAATGCAACAAATTTCTGTATATTGATTTTGTACCTTGCAACGTTACTGAATTTATTTATCAGTTCAAATAGTTTTTTGGTGGAGTCTTAGGGTTTGCAAATCAAAATTACAATGAGATATGACCTCACACCTGTCAGAATGGCTAAAATAAAAAAACATAAGCAACAATAAATATTGGCAAAAATATGGAGAAAAAGGAACCTTCATGCACTATTGGTGGGAATGCAAACTCTTACAGCCATTGTGGAAAACAGTGTGGTGCGTCCTCAGAAAATTAAAAATAGAATTACCCTAAGATCCAGGAATTACACTATTGGGAATTTACCCCCAAAATACAAAAACACTAATTCAAAGGGGTACATGCACCCCTGTGTTTATAGCAGCATTATTTATAATAGCCAAGATATGGAAGCAGCCCAAATGTGGATAAGGAAGATGTGGTAATATATATAATGGAATATTACTCAGCCATAAAAAAAATGAAATCTTGCCATTTGCAACAACATGGACAGAGCTATAGAGAGTGTAATGCGAAGTGAAATAAGTTAGTCAGAGAAAGACAAATACCATATGATTTCACTCATATGTAGATTTTAAGAAACAAAACAAATGAGCAAAGGAAAAAAGAAAAAAAAGAGAGAGAGAGAGAGACAAACCAAGAAACAGACCCTTAACTATAGAGAACAAACTGATGGTTACCAGAGGGGATGAAAAAAATAAAATGATAGAAAAAAATGAACAGCTATTTATGCATTTAAAAAAGAACAAATTGATGAGTTGGGAGGTAAGTATATGTCTGTGAAGTTATCACCACAATCAAGGCCTTAAACTCCTCTTCATTCTTTTTTTTTTTTTTTTAAAGATTTTATTTATTTTTTTGACAGAGAGAGACATAGTGAGAGACGGAACACAAGCAGGGGGAGTGGGAGAGGGAGAAGCAGGCTTCCCGCAGAGCAGGGAACCCGATGTGGGACTCGATCCCAGGACCCTGGGATCATGACCTGAGCCGAAGGCAGACGCTTAATGACTGAGCCACCCAGGCGCCCAAACTCCTCTTCATTCTTAGAGAAGATAATTCCTTGGCTAGCGAGGAACATGATGAACACGTGAATAACGGGCTGTGTGGCAAATAACACACACAGTGGGAGCTCTTTCCATGTCTGCCTTCAGAGTGTCTTCTGTGTGGTTTCATAAAGACCCTTCCTCGTGAGGGTCCTGCTCAGTGTGGAGGGAGCCGGACAACCCACTGAACCAGTGGGTTTTTCTCATTCTCAAGGGGTAATTTGCAATACTTCGATATGTATAGCATGATAAAAGCTATCACTGGGCATTGTAGATGGTTAATGAGACCAATCCCTGATCACTCACCTCTAAGAACAGCCTCTATGAAAGGAAGGGAAGATTTATTGATCCAGTAATTCCACTGACAGTTAATATCTTTCAATAATTTTGTTTTATATGATTTTACGGTGAGTTCAATTAAGATATATCTACCTGATGCCAATCTAGAAAATTGCATCAGTTTATAAAATTACATAATTCTCAGACATGATTGTTGGCATTATGTAGGGAAATCTAGTTGATTTTCTTTTTCTTTTCACCTGGCATAATGTTGACCTATCACTGGTAATGAGAACCTCCTTTGCTCAAAGGATTAATGAATAATAATAATAATTTAATAATACCTTATGTGTATATTTCACTTTATATAGTTTATGAAATCCTCTAGGGCAAAATACATGATTTCAGAAATGTGCCCTAATTTCAATTTAGAATATTAATCTTACAGGTAATTAGTTCATTTTAAACTGGGCTGGGCTAAGATAATCATACCTATCAGTGATTTTCCAGGAGCAACTCTCTTCTAACAGGTGTGTAAAATAGGGAAGACCCAGAGAAATTATTTCTTGGTAGCAACTTTGCAAGTTTTCATTTTCGATTCCAAAGGAATTTCAGATGGTATTATTTTCCCCTCCTAAGTAAATATATTCACAGTAATTTATTCCCCTTGGAGTCTGGCTGGAAAATATGATATAAAATTGGTATTTAAAAAATCCACCTTACCAATTATTTCTTTGGGAACAAAATGCTGTAGATTGCTAGCAGATCCAAGCCAAAACCAAAACAGTCGAGTTCGGCACACAATGCCAAGTCGTTTCTCTTCCAGGTATTTTCAGGCTGTTTTGTTCCACCATGCACCACTTCGCGAGAGGCATGAGTCAGATATATGAGGTCAGCAGCTGTGGCAACAAGGACCCTTCTGAGCAGCCGTATGGGATGATAAGAACCTTTTACATCGCCGCTGAAGAGGTAGAATGGGATTATGCCCCTAACAAAAACTGGGAGTTCGAAAAGCAGCACTTGGACGCAGGAGGGGAAAGGTACCGCGGGCGAAGCCGCCAAGTCTCTTGGGTGGGATTGCACATGCTCTGTAGATGTTTTTCAAGTGGGGAAACCTAACATTGCCCTGGTTTTGTCTGCACAATTCTGGCGGACAGAGACTGTTACTATGAGCACAAAAGATGAGGCAAGCTCCCCATCTGCACCCTAGGAGGGGAGTCTGAAGTCATTTGGGGGCACGCCGGGCAGGCTCAGTGCATCCCCTGCTCGTGGTGGCCGGTTCCAAGTGTGGCTGTCCCAAGAATGCGTGTGCCTTTGAGCGAGCGCCTAGCGTGAAAGGGTTAGGGAAAGAGGCAGAGCCCAGTGACAGGGGGACTGTGAAGACAAAAGGGTATAGAAGGAGGCAGAGACGGGGTGTGCAGCGAGGTGAGCAGATGGGTAGGTTGAGGACCGCGGGGAAAGAGCATTCATCGGATGGGGAACGGCCTAGGAGCCGGTAGGAGGCATTGCTTTGGTAGAGATCCCCGAATTGAGATGGGCAGACTGGTCTCTCTAGTAGGCCCTGTACCCCGAAAGTTCCCAAGATGGACCCTCCCGTGAGAGTACTGTCAGCCAATGCTAAGCACCAAAGGGTCAGCAGGGCTGGAGCCTGGGAACGCTGGTCCCCCACGCACACTTCCCCTCCCGCCCCTGTGCACTGGGGTAAAGTGAAACAAGGTATAGAGGCATCTGCCTGGAGCTGACCTGTAGACCTCCTCCCCCAAGTTCATACCCTCCACTCAACAACACCTGCTGCTTGGGTAGTCCCTGTCCCCATATACCAACCAGGAGACTCAGTGCAGAGAGTTAAGGCTAACCACTAGTCATGGACACTGGAATTGAACATAGACCTTTTCAAGGACAAATCTGTGTTCTCATCACCAAGCCATGTTAATTTGCATATCTTTGTTCTTCTTTGTTCTGTATTATCAGCTCCCTACGACCCCCCCCCCTCCTCCAATTCTCTCTGGCCACACCACACACAAATCCTCTATACCCAACTCTTCCTGATCTTAACATGTCTTTTTTGTTGTTGTTCTTACTTGTTGGCCTGTTTTGAGGGTTTAAACTCCTGGAAAAGAGAGTAGAACAGCATCACCTTATGGATAAATGAAGAAACAAAATGACTCGTCCCCTTTAAAAAGATTTGCCTCAGGGACAGGATGATTTAAAATTTGTTCCATGACTCACCAACCCATTTATTAAACCAGACATTCCTCTCCTGCAAAACCAGTGCTGCCGATACCAGCTCAAGACTGATGCTGGGGCAGTAGAAAATGAAAAGAAGACTGACCCAGCCTTTTCTAAAATGATGATTTTTACTTAAAGACAGCTAGAACTAAAGAAATAATCGCATAACAATTTTGTTGTATGTATATTCCTAGCCCCTGAGAGTATAAGAAACATAGCCGTCATGATTTTCTTGAAACTCGGTGTAATTTCGGTTTTCCGACCACCAGCTCTCTGGGCCAGCAGGAGGCTCCAGCCTCAGTCTTCTGGGATTGTCTCCCAGGGGACATAGAGAGAGAGAGAGAGAGAGAGAGAGAAAGAGAGAGAGGGTGCTGGCTGTGTTTGCACTCTGCCCTCCGCTCGGGATATTGCCCGTAAATAAACGAAAACAAAGTAAAACAAGAGCCTGTTCACATATTCGAAGTATAACGGATCTGTAGAAAGAAACTCAGTACAGATGGAGATGACCGGGCCCCCTAGAGGCATGTCTGTGGCCCCTCTGCAGCTGGGAGCCCAGGGACAAACGCCCCATCTGCACCGCCACTGTTATGCCTCTGCCTTTTGAGCCAAAGCCTTGGCAGGGAGCACACCTAGTTTTCAAACCACCTGTCAGTGTGGGTTATCCCTGAGACATTTATCATCCCGGTTCACACAGACCCTCTGCCTCACCTTGGGACCCAGATATCTTTCCCTGAAGGCTTTCTCAGAACACACTGAGAAAGCCTCGGGACCCCAGAAAAGCAACCAGTGGGACTCATCAGCGCAATGCCAGGGTTTGTGCAGTGGGAGAGAATTCAAACACCGAGATGAAGTTGCTCTAGGGAAATAAAGCTGTATTCCTAGTACTCCTGAGCTTGTGGACTGATAGGCATTTAATTTCACCAGTGTGGGATTTGAGATAATAACTGCCATGTATTGAGCACCCACCCTGCACCAGGCATTTTGCTAGGGTTTTTACAAACCCTATCTCATAGTGACCCTCACAATGTCCTTGACCCATTTGGTCAGCCTTGGCCCAGAAATTCACCTGACATCCCAGCAAGATGGCGGATGAGCAAGCGCTTACATGGTGTTCAGTATGTGTCTGGAGCAGCCCTTTACAGATCTTAACCCACAGAGTCCTCACACCCATCCTGGGAGGCAGATGAATTGTCATCACCCCACTTTGCAGAATAGGAAAGCTGGCAAACAGTAAAGCGTGGCTCCAGAGGTGTCTGGGTCACTACCACGCATGTTACTAGGACTCTTGGAAAAGGAAAGTCGAAGAAAAATTCTCTTCCCTTGGCAAGCATTGTGGTTTAGGTCGAAGATATACATGCGTTTGTTAAGTACCTACTGTGTGCTAGGCATTGTACCAGGTGCTGACAAAACGGTGCTAACAAGGGCAGGCGAGGTCCTTTCCCACACAGAATTCATGGTTCATGGGGAAGACATTTGACCAAGCATATTGAGCAAGGTCATCACTATGAGAGGGGAAGTGCAGGGCACAGGGGGAGCTCACAGCAGGTGCACATGGCCCCATCTGGGGGAGAGCCGGGGAGAGAGTAGGTGGTCAGGGAAAGCTTCTTGAGGGGAAGTAGTCTTTGTCCTGGGACTTGAGGAATAGGCCAGTTGAAGAGGTGGCAAGGGTGTTTTTGGCCCAGGGGATAACACATGGAAGGCCTGGAGGTGGGGAGGGCACATGGAGTTCAAGAGAGAATATTTAGAATGACCAAAGCGTAGAGAGTGTGGGTGCCAGTATTGGGAAAGGAGACTTGGGAGGTTGGCAGAGGCAGATAGTGAAGGGGTGTGAGGAATTTGGGGAATTGGGAGCCATCAAGAGTTTTCCACCAGGACTCACTTGGTTGAATGTACAGGTTAGGATCATTCTGCCTGTAGCGTAGAGGGTAGAGGGAAGGGAGGAGCATGGGAGGCAGGTAGAATGACCAGGAACAACTCAGTTCATGTAGGTAAGTGATGTAGGTGGCTGAGGTTGGAGTGCAGGTAGTTTAATGGAGGGAAAGGGAAGGCTGTGAGACATACTATATTTTGTAGATAAAACCGATAAGATTTTTTTCCCCATCGTTCGTGATCATCTATCTTGATGATGGATTAAATATATAGTTGATCCTCATTATTTGCAGATTCCATGTTTGTGAATTTGCCTACTTGCTGAAATTTATCTGTAACACCAAAATCAATTTTTGTGGCGCTTCTGTGGTCATTTACAGTGATGCATAAAGCGGCTAAGAATTTGTGTCACCCAATACGCACATTCCCAGCTAGGTCAGACAAACGAGTCATCCCTCTGTCTTCTGTAAACAGACATCCTCTTTGTGGTCTATTTAGTGCTACTTTTGTGTGTGTGTGTGTGTTTTGTTGGTGACTTAGCTGTTTAAAAATAAAAATAATAAATAAATAAATAAATAAATAATAAAATATTTATTTGGCTGCCTAGTGTTCTCAAGTGCAAGAAGACCGTGATGTGCCTTACAGAGGAAGTGTGTATGTTAGATAAGCTTCATTCAGGCATGAGTTACAGTGCTATTGGCCAGAATTCAAAGTAAATGAATCAACAATACGTATTGAATAAGATGTCTTTAAGCAGAAACACACATAAAACAAGGATATTTATTAATCTGTCAATGAAAATACTGTGACCAGAGGTTTGAAGAAACTGGGTTTTTTTTGGAGGGTTGGGGAGGTGGATTTTCCTCTACCCTTCAAATTCTTCTGGCTGGTCTAAGAATTAAATTGACACGAGAGAATCAAATTTACTTACACAGGGATAATCCACATAAACATGAGAGATTCCAAAGACAGTCAGGCAAAATGAGCTATATATGTCATCCTGAACCTAAGGAGAAGGGTGAAGGAGTCTGGGACTTCAAAGAAAAGGAGAGCAATTCATAAGAATATGAAAAAGAGTAAATGTTAGGTAAACAAATGTTGGCTGGGCCACTCCGAAACAATGGGACAGAGAGAAGAATTTTAACAAACAGACATTGCTAAATTCCTCCCTGTCTCCCACCCCTAGTTCATATTATAATGTAGTTACCTATGGTAATAGCCTCTTCTTGGAATGGGTCCTCTACCTAAATACTTTTAGGCAGTTAGAGGGAAGGTCAAAATTTTTTCCTGGATCTTTTAGGTCTTGATTGTTTTCAGCTCAAAATAATCCACAGGCCAAAATGGCACATCTTGGGGCAATTCACTGTGAACACCTACAAAACCTAACCTTGTATTTCCCCTAGGAACAATGGTTCAATATTCATTATTTCAGTGTTTGAGGTGACTTTCTAGAACATGACTCCTGTGAATAACAAGAATCAACTATGCCTATATTTGTATATGAGTAAATGCACAATATACAACCCAGAGTCTTTCTTGAGATCTTTAAAGTGGAAAAGTAGAACAAGGTACAGAAAGATACACGTGAAATCTGAAGGAATTCAGGGTGGTAGAGAGTGAGTGTGCGCATGTGTGCATGCATGTGCATGTGTGTGAGGTTAGTTAGTCCCAAGAAGAAACGTGCTATCTCATGGGAGTTTCTAACTAAGGTTGGTCCCATTCAGCACCCAGCAGGGCTTTGCAATGATGGTCCTCAAGAAGGAAGTCCTGGGCCAGACTGCCTGCCCCCATCAGAACCCCCTGAGGTGCTTTCAAGTGCAGATTCCTGGCCCCACTTCCAGAGAGCCTGGTGCAAAAGTCCAGCTCCACAGGGGGATCCTGAGGGCAGCCAGGTTTGAGAAACACTGCTCCAGAGTACCCCTGAATCACTCAGAAGCACTCAAGGGTTTTCTACCTCCTGATGACTTTAATTTCTGATGCTTCTGCTTTACAGACACGGAGATATATTTATGAACCACACTGAGAACTGGATTGGCTCTCAGTACAGGAAGGTGGTTTACAGAGAATACACCGATGGTGAATTTGTGGAGATCAAGGCCCGACCGCCACGAGAAAAGCATCTGGAACTCCTGGGTATGGTACAGATCACAGCCGTGCACTGCCAGCCCCAAGGGTGGCCTGAGAAGGGACAGCAGGGACAGAGTAGCCTGACAGCATCCATCCAAGTATGACATCTTCCTGTCCTCCCATTGTCAGGGAGCATGCTCTTTCAAAGAATGGTCAACCAGATAACCAGCTAACACACAAACAGCAATCCATATCATCAGGGTTGTCTAACCAACATCTGTTGCCCTCAAGTTCCTTTCCCATCCCTCTGCTGAGCCTGGACATTTTAACTTGGAATGATCTGATGCCTCAGAAGAGCAGGCAGAGTATTTGCATAACTCCTTCAAGGTCCTGGATTCTCCATGCACAGAGCCATAAGAACACACCATAAAAATAATTCAAGCCAAAGAGAAACCCCTTCCATGAGAGAAGCGCTAAGGATGGAAGGGCTGGTTTGAGTTCAGGAGGCCCTGAACTTGGCCTTCTCAGGACCTGCTAGGCCTGTCTGATGTCCTGGGCTGCCTGACGTGGTGATCAGATAAGCTTTTTTGGCTTTCCTTCCCCACTTCCACCTGGGAGTCACCAAACTTGACCCCATCATGAAGATGAGATCTTGAGGCAGAGGGCTAATCTAGATGACTTTCTGAAATCCGTTCCCTTTTTTTTTTTTTCCTGCTCTCATTTTTAAATGCACAAGGTGACTTATATAAATAGTATGACTTTACACGGTGTTTCTTAATATTAAAAAAGGCACCAGGACAGCTAGCTTGATAAATTATTAAATGCCCCACCCATCTTCCCCTTACCCTCACTGTCTATTAACACTGGCATGCAAGCTTGGTTTGTGACACTAAAAGAGTCAGCCCCAGTGGGAACATTCCTTCTTTTGAGCTGTGTCTGTCGAATGAGCTCCAGGAAAAAAGCTCACTGGTCCTACCAACAAGAGTGGGTTGCCCCTCAAAAAGCAACTGAGGGTCTGCTCAGTAAAATGACACAAAGCCATGACTCCATCAGAGGCAAGCCCAGTGGTGCTTCTCCCAGGAGACCATGAGGCCCATCCACTCGTTTTCTGCAGCTTAGGGACAGGCCTGTGCCCCTGAAGTTCCAAAGGGCACAGGACAGGCAACCCTCTGTTCTTTACTGCTGCCGGTGACCTATCAGGCCCCAAATCAGAAGACATTCACTCCTACCAGCACAGCAAGCCATGTGGAATTAAAGTAGTAATGAATGACAAATAATCATTTTAATATATGTATACACATGCACCTATCTGGAACTATATCCAACTTTGCTATTTAAAAGACATGCATTCTTTTCTAGCTTTATCATTAAAAACAAAATAGCATTTTTTCTCAGACACTTCCTGATTCATACTAAATATTTTCTTCCAAAGATAAAAACAGTCCATCAAATTTCAGATTTATTTAGGACTTTAGTGGTCTTCTCAGAAAAGCAACTAAAACCATGGTTTGAATCCGTGAAGAGAGGATGGGTGCCTTCAGAGCCCCTACCATGAGCGTATCTCTCTATGAATGTAGTGGAATGTCGTGAACCCCCAAGGTATCCAAGTACTGAGAAATGGCATTGGACATGCATTAGTAAAATCCCTGTATTGATCATAAATTAGTACATAGATGTTTTAATTTTGTTCTTATCTTTCAAATCCCTTTTATACACAATATTTCATTGGATCTTCATTGTGGTTATTATTATTGATATATCCATTTACCAGATAATGAACAATTTCAGACTTGCCAAAGTTACTTACAGAAGTTACATACAGAACTGGAAGTCACCATATCATGTGGATATGGCTTTTCCTGGAGACTGTGTCTCAGCAGTAGTAAAAATTTAAGCATTTATTGAGTACTTACTGTGTTTCAATGCACTGAAATAAGCACTTTACATACATTATCTTATTTAATTCTTACTATATCCCTATGAGAAAGGTGATATTAAACCCATTTCATAGGGGAGGAAATTGAGTCAGGCAGGTTACTTGACTTACCCAAGGTCTCTCTAATAAGTGAAGGAAGCAGGATTTGAACCCAGGTTGGTCTGATTGCCAAACACTACATGAGTATTTAACATTACATATATTGCCTTCTAAAGGAAGTATGCTAATGGGGAAACTAACCTTTGTTTTATTTTGCTAAAAACTACCTACATATATATTACATCAGTGTTGAAAAGAGCAAAGATAATGCACACAGGCTTGTGTTTTGCCTTTAGGCCCAATGGTTCATGCTGAGGTGGGTGACTCCATACTGATCATATTTAAGAACAAAGCCAAGCGGCCCTACTCCATCTCAGCCCATGGTATTGAAGACATGGAGAGTGGGAAGCAACTCCAAGCATCTGTCACAAAGCCAGGTAAGTTACACAGGAGATCTGCTCCATGCTGATAAGGACCCCAGACTCAACTCTCTTCTGATCTTTTCTGATCTTTGAGGGCTCTTGGAAAGTTCATCTTAATGTCAATATGTTCCAGCCATCACCTAGTCACTCCTAATATGAGATCATCATTCATCCAATGACCAAGTGGTTATGGTGTTTCTAGGGCTCCATTAGGGACCTAAAAGTGCAGTAAGACATAATAATAGCTAATACATATTGAATGTTCATCTTTTGCCATGTGCTATGGTTTATATTTAAAAAAAAAATTCATTTTCCTTACAATAGCCCAACAAGGTAGACACTAACATATGTCGTTGACTCTGATACCATTGATTAGAATATCCATCTTTATTTTTATCTGTTACTAAAAAAGGAAAGAACACATGGCCAATTAAACCTTAGCATGCCACTGATTGAAAGATACATCTTGATTTCAGTTATGTTAAAATGTGAAAAATGCACATCCTATAATTGAGGAAATATGGTATCATTATGTCCATTTAATAGATGACTAAAGAACAGAGGGGTAAAGAACTTGACCAGGTCATACATTAGTAACAGTGGAACCTCAATTTGCTGGAGTTAGAATGTATGCTCTTAGCCATACATTTCTCTCGAGTTGCTTAAAATGAATTTGGAGGAAAAAAAAGACAAACAAGATGAATCATTTCAGTAGTAATGTGGATTAATCATAATGGAATTCTAACTGGCAAAGAGTTTCAAGAATATATCTGGGAGTGTTTATAAAAGTTTCAGAGAAGGAAAATCCATAAAGATTGATTGATTGATTCAGAGCAAATAAAGAAAGGAGTAATTAGGGAAAGCTTTCTAAAAGAGGTGGAACTCCAGTTGGGTTTTAAAATATGCATTGAAGGGAAAGAAGATCTCATAATTTAAAGAGCTTCCTATAACATTTACACAGTTGAAATGTGGTTGTAGTAAATGTCAAGATCCTCTGTGACCTTCAGTTATGAAATAAAGAGCAATCATAGGTATAATTACAGGGGAATTATATTCCATTTTACTTCTTATGTGTGTATATATATATATATATATGTATAATACTAAATACTATAGTAATTGTAATAAAGGTCATATAAACTTTTAAAAATTTAAAGATGCATAGAAGGAAGAAAAGAAAATAATCTAATGCATCACTGGAAAAAGTTAGCAAGGTATTCCTACAAGGATGGGGTTGAGGAAAAGAAATTGTCACTGACCATGATACCAACCTCTCTTGCCACTCCACACCCCACCCCACCCCTAATTCAGAAACCTGTGTTTTGCTGCTTCAAGAAATCTCTCATGAACATTCTAAATGTCTATCTATAGGGAGATACTTAAACACATTTTGGAATATTCCTACAATGAACTATTACACAGCCATTAAATGATGTTTAAGAAGATTTTAATGACATGGGGAAAACTTGTGGTATCATGTTAAGAAAAATACAAGTATGGAACAAAGGTTAAAAAGGAAATAGGCCAAAATGTTAAAAATGGTTGTATCTTCAGGGTAGTATTTTAAGTAATAGTTAGGGTGATGTTCCTTTCTACTTCTTCACATTGTTTGTACTTTCTACATTTTCTGTCTTGGATGTCTCGCTTTTATTAAGAGGGAAATGGTTTTAATTGGGTCAAAAAAGCAATTAAAGTTATTCAGTTTTGGTGGTGAAAAGTAACTCAGGAGGGAGGAAGAAAGGTGCCAATCAGGCATGGGGAAGGGTTCTGACAGGGCTATGGGCCAGCTGGGGTGAGCCCTCACAGGCTGCTGTGCCCTGATGGTGAGGACTGGCAAGGGACATAGCTCTTCTGTGCTGACTGGCCTTCTAAGGGTCCTTGATGGGGTTATGGGGGTAGAGGGAAGAGTGATTAAAATGTGGCAAAGAGCCTTTTTCTCACTGCAACTTGGAGGGGGAGAATCCCCACAAGGGTCTCTGTCTGACAAGGTTGAAAGTCTTGGGAGAGCCCAGAGATTGGGGGTAGGAGCAAGAAAATAATTTTGTGCACAAAATCCAGACAAGTTGGAGAAGAATGGTTAATTCGGGCATGCATGAGATAAGCAAAGAAGTCCCTCTCAAATGTCTTCTTCTCCTTTTCCTTCTTCTTCTTTTTCATGCCACCAACTCAACATGCATGCACTGAGCATCTTCCTTTGTTTAGAGCTGTGCTCCCCACTGGGGTGAATAATGGACCATTCCAACTTTAATAATACCACCCCTTAGCCACTTGCATTGAAGAAGCTAAATATCAGCAGTTTATCTTGCAATTAACAAGGCAGAGGAGCTATAATGAAAGGTAATGGAAACTAGACCTAAGGTTATATTGCTAACCTACTGGTGTATGAGCAAATATGGAGCAGTTACATGCAAGCATTATTTTTGTTTTGTCTTGTGGCTTGCATTCAGCTATAGGCTGTATGTCCTGATAAGGTAGGGATGGAACCTAGACACAGGATGGGACCTAGGATGGGACCACAAGTTTTCCCCATGTCATTAAAATCTTCTTAAACATCATTTAATGGCTGTGTAATAGTTCATTGTAGGGATATTCCAAAATGTGTTTAAGTATCTCCCTATAGATAGACATTTAGAATGTTCATGAGAGATTTCTTGAAGCAGCAAAACACAGGTTTCTGAATTAGGGGTGGGGTGGGGTGTGGAGTGGCAAGAGAGGTTGGTATCATGGGCAGTGACAATTTCTTTTCCTCAACCCCATCCTTGTAGGAATACCTTGCTAGACAGTTCAAAAGGAGAGAGCAATTTAAATGTGGCTTTTATTTGAGACTTTTACAATGTGATTATCTTGCCAATTTATGTGAGTTTATTTGTGACTCCTCCGCAAGGCTCTGGGTCAGCCTCAGGGGATGCATAGATGTGGTGCCTGGCATTCATTTGTTATTAGTATACATACAGATGAACATTTATTGACTGCCTTCAGTGTGAGGCACTAACCTAGGTATTTTATTTTATTTAATCTTCACAGCAATCTGAAAAGTGGGATGACTAACCCACTTTACAAGTAAGGAGACTAAAGGTCAGTGAAGTTAAGTAGTTTGTCAAAAGTTAGATAAATAGGAAATGATAGGGTTGAGATTTGAAACTAAGTCTCTCTGATTCTCTCTGGTTCTAACTATATGTCACTGGTCTGCACATTAGAATCACCTGAGAAACTTAAAAAAAAATACTGATGCCCTAGTCCTAGACTCTAGATACTTTAACTTCATTGGTTTGAGATGAGACCTCAGCAATAAGAGTTTACAAAGCTCCTTGGCGATTCAATCAGAAATCAAGGCTGAGTCCCACAGTAACTCAAGTGTGCTCAAGCCTAACTCTTGGGAGGGAGATATGAAATTTGAGGAGAAAAAACAGTGAGGAATACAATACGTCTTCGTGTCTTGAGTAAACATCAGTTGATAATAGAAAGGTCAAATTAGAAAGAAAACCATAGTCTGGAATGAAAAATATGCCATTTTGCAAATTCAGAAAATCAAGAGGTAAGTTTAATTGGAACACTTCTAATGGATGAGTAATTCTCCCCAGCAATAAACATTAACCGAAATATATCAAGACCTGTTTGTTATTTCTTCAGGTAAAACATCTGAACCAAAGGTAACACTAGTAAATTCTTTCTATTTCTTCTCATTTGTTTCAGGAGAAATAAACACCTACAGGTGGAATGTCCCTAAAAGGTCTGGTCCAGGACCAAATGATCCAAATTGTATTCCGTGGGTTTACTATTCAACAGTAAACTTTGTGAAGGTAAGACTGAGAGAACAACCAAAATGCTTAATGTAATATGGCTTTAAATCGATTATTCAAGTTATCACAACTCTGGTGAGTATATGCGAAGGGTGGAATGGTGAGCAAGGATTTCAAACTATGGCCGTGCATATTTGTTAACATTGTCTCTGCTTGAGTTGAGTGGTATTAAGAAAACAAACTTCAACTGAGTAAATTTTAAAGATTTCATTGGCTTTATTCAACAATTCATGACTTGGGCAGCTTCCCATCTAGCAGATAGAAAGGGTCTCTTAAGAACTGTACAAAATGAAAGACTTGTATAGGCAGAAGGCGGCAAAACAAGGAAGTTACTAGCAAAGAGTGGATTGTGTGTGGCAAGGTCACTTTCCTTTAAGAGACAGCAGGGGTCTGTCAGTCCGATTACCTTACTAGTGCTAGTGATTGACTAGATTAAGATTCTGTTCCTGGGAGAGATTGAAACTGTAATTAACCTAGGAAGTAAGTCTTGGTTTGGTGATGTGGGCTTAGCACAAGTGACTCCATTTTGGACATGTTGTCTTTTTTTTTTTTTTTTAACAATTCCCCGCTTTTGATCAAATTCTCATCTTGACTGAGAGATGTGATCAAAATTTAAGGCATTAACACCTCTCCCAGCTACTGCTCTGAAGCTCTCACGACTTTTGTTGATCCCCTGTGTGGTATTCATAGGTCATGATGCTTATTGTTGAATCTCTGTGGTATTCATAGGTCACAACTTCAGGTTCACATTTCTTAAGTTAGTCATTCTCTTCATTCTTTTTCCAATGTTCCATTCTTAGCAAGATCATTTGCTCATTTAGCAGCTATCAACATGCACTGCAAGCTTTTGAAGGAATACAGTGAACCAGGGAGACTACTGTGATGATCATAAGCAGAATAATCCCCACTTTCTGATGTGCACTTTGGAGCCATGATCCCCAAGGCAAAACAATCAAAATCAAATAAGTCAAAGAAAGACCAGGTTGAAGGAGTCACTTTCTAAAGCCAAGTGGCTTATTCAGTGGTTTTGTGTATTTGAGTTTCAACTTCCCCAGAAATGTTATCGGAGTGCAAGTGGTGTTGGCCCCAGCACCAACACCCCCTTGTTCAGCTAAAAGATAATAAAAGGCTATCTTATGATCCAGAACAACTCTGGCCTTGCAAAGATGGGTACTGCTAGTGAGATCTTTTTGTGATTGGGGCAGATCTGATTCAGATAATCATAAGAATGCAGGGGTGCAAATGTGCTGTGATTTGCATAAGCATTTGTGTTTACCTGAACAAAGTATGGTTATAATTGGAGAAAGGTAAAAACAAGACATGGATATTCTGATGTTAAAAGTTGGACTTTGTGAGACTATGGACTCTGGGAAACGATCTGAGGGTTTTAGAGGGGAGGGGGCCAAGGGGGTTGGTTAGCCCAGTGATGGGTATTAAGGAGGGCACGTACTGCATGGAGCACTAGGTGTTATACAAAAACAATGAATCGTGGATCACTACATCAAAAACTAATGATGTATTGTATGGTGATTAACATAACATAAAAAAAAAGTTGGACTTTGTAAGTGACTCCTAAGTTGTGATGTGGGGGGTCAATTAAGAATAGAAGAAACATTGATGAGAGGGAGGACCACAGGGTCTTTAGCATCACAGACAGGAGTTTTTGATGTCAAATCCAGCAGTCTGAAAGGTTACCCCCCCTTAGCAAGGGCCTGGAAGACATGGATGATGGTGTTATCTTTCCAGACACTGCCAGAGTAAAGGAAAGAAAGAGAAGAAGGCAGGGTTTGATGTTTAGTTAAAGTATGAAGCTTTGATGTGGTATCTTAGGTGGAAGCAGTCTAGCTCAATGTAGGCTATTTCTTTTCCTAGTCAATTTGATTTGGAAATCTCCAAAGTTTGTACAGGACCAGATGACAGGTAGAGCCTTCTTCAGCTCTGAGATGTACTCAAAATTTAGTTTTACAAAAGTGTCAGTGGTCAGAGCACTTGATAAGGCCCTTCCCATGAGTCTCATTCTTATAAAAATATCAGAGTAAAATAATAACTCTCTGTGAATAATAAAAAACTTTAACATTGCCCATGGTTAAAGATCTAATGAGAGTTCATTATCATGGAATTCACAAGGAAATTTGGTTATTTCTGTAACATACAACATTTTAAAATAATAACGAATTATGACTGATAATGTGATATTAGGATATATCAAATTTCTAGGAATTTTATACAATTTCTAGAACATTTATGATATGCATCTATACAAATATAATATAAAGAAGGCTTAATATTACTTCTTATTTCATGTTTCCTGTGTAATTTAACATATCAAATACACTTAATTAGTTTAACATCTCTCTTTTAATAAGGAGAGAGAACAAATCTTTTCCTTTTTTTAAAGATTTATTTATTTATTTGAAAGAGAGAGTGTGCGGGGGGAGGGGCAGAGGGAGAATCCCAAGCAGACTCCTTACTGAGTGTGGAGCCCGATGCAGGGCTGTCTCATGACGTTGAGATCACAACCCAAGCCGAAACCAAGAGTTGGTCACTCAACTAACTGAACCACCCAGGTGCCCCGAGAACAAATCTTTTGAAATGTTCCAGGGACCCTCTTAAAATATCCCAAAGTTGGTTCAAGGCCAAAAAGACTTCATTTAGAAATTGATTTTGGGGAACTTTCTCAAAAATATCAAAAGGTTTAAAAACACTTGGCCAAATAGGATCATAGGTCGCTGTGAAATAATAAGTAGTTATCCATTTAACCATAGTGACAAGACTTCACAAGGCAAATACAGAATGCTAAATAGTTCTAAAAAATCTTAGCTCTTTTAGTAGAGAAGACTCAGTTCTCTTAAGTAATCAAAGACTTGATAAAGACAACATGAAATACAGAAAATTATTTTGGTAAGACAGACTCTGTTTTCTAGGCAGATTACTTAAAAGGTAAAACACACACACACACAACTGTTACTATCTTTTATCAAGAGCAAACCAATAATCCAAGAAAACTTGTCTTTTTAACAGAGAGTAAACCAAATATTAACTTCATACCAGTGTACTTTTTAAAAAAGTATAATTAACATACTATTAGTTATAGGGGTACAACATATTGACTCCACAATTCTATATATCACTCAGTGCTCACCACAATAAGTGTTAGTCACTATCTGTCACCCTACAACATTATTACAATATTATTGACAATATTTCCTATGCTGTATTTTTCATCTCCTAGATTTATTTATTGTATAACTGGAAATTTGTACCTCATAATCTCCTTTATCTATTGCACCCATCCCCCCACCCGCTGCCTCTCTGGCAACTACCAGTTTGTTCTCTGTATTTAAGGGTCTTGGTTTTGTTTGTTTATTTATTCTTTGTTTCTTTCTCTGTTCATTTGTTTTGTTTTTTAGATTTTTTTTTTTTACTTTTCAGAAGTGAAATCATATGGTATTTTAATTTCTCTGTCTGACATATTTGTCTTAGCGTACTACCCTCTAGGTCCATCCATGTTGCCACAAATGCAAGGTCTCACAAATTTTTTTATAGGCTTAGATAGACAGAGAGATAGATCGATATCACTTCTTTATCCATTCATCTATAAATGGACACTTGGGTTGCTTTCATATCTTGACTATCATGAATATGATGCAATAAACACAGGGGTGCATATATCTTTTTGATACCTAGTGGTGGAATTACTGGATCATATGGCATTTCTATTTTTAATTTTGAGGAACCTCCTTACTGTTTTCCACAGTGGCTGCACCAATTTACATTCCCACCAACAGTGCAAGAGGGTTCCTCTTTCTCCACATCCTCACCAACATTTGTTATTTCCTATCTTTTTGATTCTAGCCCTTCTGACAGTTGTAAGGAGATATCTCATTGTGGTTTTGATTTGCCTTTCTCTGATGACTAGTGATTTTGAGCATCTTTTCGTGTGTCTGTAGTCCATCTGTATATCTTCTTTGGAAAAATGTCTACTCAAATCCTCTGTGCATTTTTAAATTTGATTACTTGCTTTACGGTGTTGAGTTGTGTAAGTTCCATGTATAGTTTTAATATTAACCCCTTATTAAAAAATCATTTGCAAATATATTCTCCCATTCAATAGGTTGCCTTTTCATTTTGTTACTGGTTTCATTCGTTGTGCAAAAGCTTTTTATTTTGGTATAATTCCAATTGTTTATTTTTGCTTTTGTTCCCCTTGCCTGAGGAGATATACCTAGAAAAATGTAGCTATGGCTGATGTCAGAGATATTACTGCCTATGCTCTCTTCAAGGATTTTTATGCGTTCAGGTTTCACATTTACGTCTTTAATCCATTTCAGTTAATTGTTGTGTATGGTGTAAGAATGTGTCCCAGTCTCATTCTTTTGCATGTAGCTGTTCAGTTTCCCCAGCACCATTTATAGAAGAGACTATCTTTTCCCCATTGTATATTCTTGCCTCCTTTGTCATAGATTAATTGACCATATAATCATAGGTTTATTTCTAGTCTCTATTCTGTTCTATTGATCTATGTGTCTATTTCTGTGCCAGTATCATACTATTTTGATTACTACAACTTTGTAGTATATCATATCTCGGACTGTGATATCTACAGTTTTGTTCTTTCTCAACATTGCTTTGATAATTTGTAGTCTTTTGTGGTTACATACAGATTTTAGTGTTATTTGTACTAGTTCTGTAAAAAAATGCTGTTGGTATTTTGATAGAGATTGCATTGAATCTGTAGGTTGCTTTGGGTAGTATAGACATTTTAACAATATTTGTTCTTCTAATCCATGAGGATGGAATATCTTTCCACTTGTTTGTGTTGTCCTTGGTTTCTTTCATAAATGTTTTATAGTTTTCAGAGTACAGGTCTTACATGTCTTTGGTTAAGTTTATTCCTAAATATTTTGCTCTTTTTGGTGCAATTGTAAATGGAATTATTTCCTTATTTTCCTTAATTTCTCTTTCTACTACTATTATTAGTGTATAGAAATGCAACAGTTTTCTGTATATTAATTTTGTTCTCTGCAAATTTGCTGAATTCATTTATCAGTTCTAATAGTTCTTTGGTGGCGTCTTCAGGGTTTCCTATATGTAGCATCACGTCATCTGCAAATAGTGACAATTTTATTTCTTCCTTACCAATTTGAATGTCTTTTATTTCTTTTTCTCATCTCATTGCCATGGCCAGGGCTTCTGGTACTATGTTGAATAGAAATGATAAGAGTGGTTTGGTTTGTTTTTTTTTGTATCATTCCTGATGTTAGGTGAAACTCTTCCAGGTTTTCACCATTGAAGATGATGTTATCTGTGGGTTTTTCATATATGGCCTTTATTATGTTTAAATGTGTTCCCTCTAAACTCACTTTGTTGAGAGTTTTTATCATAAATGAATGTTGTATATTATCAAATGCTTTTTCTGCATCTATTGAGATGATCATATGGTTTTTATCCTTTCTCTTATAATATGATGTATCACATTGATTGATTCACAAATATTGAACCACCCTTGCATCCCTGGAATAAATCCCACTTGATTGTGGGAAATGATTTTAACTGTAATGTTGAATTCTGTTTGCTAATATGTTGTTAAGGATTTTTATATCTATGTTCATCAGAGATATTAGCATGTAGTTTTGGGTTTTGCTTTGTTTTGTTTTCATAGCGTCTTTGTCTGGTTTTGGTATCAGGGTAACATACGGATCTTGTCCACTTATGATCCCATGGCAGCCTCAGACAGGCCCCCCAACAGCACAGGGACCAAACCCTGCCCTGTGCATCCATAGCAGGCAAAGCAGATCCTTGCAGTTCACTGCTCTGAAGGCAAACACATTTCTGCCACAACAGTAGAGGGCACAGAACCCACATAGGAGACACCCCTGTATCACCTGGTTCTGGTGACCAGAGGGCAATGTGCTACAGGACCTCTTCTACAAAGGCCACTACTTTCAAGAGTAGGAGATGTGGTTGACCTCCCTAATACATAGAAACAAACACAGAGGGTTAGACAAAATGAAGAGACAGAGGAATATGGGCCAAATGAAAGAATAAGACACAATCACAGCAGAAGAGCTAAATGAAATGGAGATAAGCAATATGCCTAATAAAGAATTCAAACTAATGGTCATAAAGATACTGGACTTAAGAGCAGATGAACTCAACAAACACTTCAACAAAGAGATAGAAAATACAAAAAGGAACCAGTCAGCAATGAAGAATTCAGTAACTGAAATTAAAAAAAAAAATACACTACAGGGAATCAACAGCAGATTACAGGATGCAGAAGAATGGATCAGTGATCTGGAAGACAGGGTAATGGAAAGCAACAAAGCAGAAAAAATTTTAAAAAGAATAAAAAGAATAATAAAAAATGAGGATATGTTAAGGGAACCCAACGACAACATCAAGCATGATACTACTCACATTATAAGGATCCCAGAGAAAAGAGAGAAAGGGGAGCAGAAAACTTAAGTGAAGAAATAATAGCTGAAAACTTCCCAAATCTGGGGAAGAAAACAGACATCCTGAACCAGGAAGCACAGAAGCTCTCTAATAAGATTAACCCAAGGAAGTCCACACCAAGACGCATAATAATTAAAACGGCAAAAAGTAATGATAAAGAGAGGATTTTAAAAGCATCAAGAGGAAAAAAAGAGTTACGTACAGGGGAAACTCCGTAAGGCTGTCAGCTGATTTTTCAGGAGAAACTTTCCAGGCCAGAAGGGAGTGGCATGATATATTCAAAGTGCTAAAAGGAAAAAACCTGCAACTAAGAATACACTACCCAGCAAGGTTATCATTCACAGTAGAAGGAGAGATAAAGTGTTTCCCAGACAAACAAAAGTTAAGAAGTTTATCACCTTAAACCAGCTTTAGAAGAAATGTTGAAGGAAATTCTTTGAATGAAAAGAAAACGCGTAACTAGAAGAAAATTATGAAGGGAAAGAATTTCACAGGTAAAAGCAAACATATAGTACAGGTAGTAGATTAATCACTTATAAAGCCAGTGTGAAGGTTAAAACACAGAAGAAGTAAAATTGATTATATCTACAAAAATTAGTCAAAGGAAACACAAAATAAAAAGATGCAAAATATGAGATCATATACATAATATGTGGAAGAAAGAAATTTAGTGCTTTTAAAATGTTTGAATTTAAGCAACCATCAACAACATAAACTGCTATGCACATAAGATATCATATATAAATCTAATGGTAACCACAAATCAAAAACCTATAATAAATACACAAAAAAATGAAGAGAAAGGAATCCAAAGTTAACATTAAAGAAAGCCATCAAACTACAAGGGAAGAGAGCAAGAGAAGAAAGAATAGAGAAGAACTATAAAACCAACCAGAAAACAATTAACAAAAGGGCAATAAGTACACATCTATCAATAATTACTTAAAATATAAATGTAATAAATGCTCCAATTAAAAGACATAGGATGACTGAATGGATAAAAAACAGACCCATCTATATGCTGCTTACAAGAGATTTCACTTCACACCTAAAGACACATAGAGACTAAAAGCAAAGAGCTAGAAAAACTTACCATGCAAATAGAAGTGAAAAAAAAGGACAGGGTAGCAATACTTATATCAGACATATAGGCTTTAAAAGAAAGAGTGTAGTAAGAGGCAAAGAAGGGCATTACACAATGATAAAGGAAATGATCCAACAAGAGGATAAAATAATTGTAAATATTTTTGCACCCAACATAGAGTACCTAAATAAATAAAGCAACAGACGTAAAAGGAGAAATTGACATAATACAATAATAGTAGGGGGCTCTAGGACCCCACTTACTTAAATGGATATATCATCTAGACAGAAAATCAACAAGGAAATGGTGGCTTTGAACAACACATTAGACCAGATAGAACTAACAGATATGTACAGAACATTTCATCCCCAAACAGCAGAATACACATTCCTTTCAAGTGCACATGGAACATTCTCCAGGAAAGATCACATGTTAGGCCACAAAACATGTCTCAATAAATTTAAGAAGATTAAAATCATATCAAGCATCTTTTCTGACCACAACTATATGAAACTAGAAGTCAAGTGCAAGAAAAAAATCCTGAAAAGAACACAATTGCATGGAAGCTAAACAACACGCTACCAAACAATAAATGGGTCAATCAAGAAGTCAAAGAGGAAATACAAAAAATAAATGGAGACAAATGAAAATGAAGATACAATGGCCCAAAATCTTTGGGATGCAGCCATAGCAGTTTTAAGAGGGAAGTTTATAGCAATACCTCAAGAAGCAAGAAAAATCTCAAATAATCTAGCCTTACACCTAAAGGAGCTAGAAAAAGAAGAACAAAACCCAACACTAGTAGAAAAAAGGAAATAATAAAGACTAGAGTAGAAATAAGTGAAATAGAGACTTAAAAAAATACAATAGAAAAGATCAATGAAACCTGGAGCTGGTTCTTTGAAAAGATTGACAAAATTGATAAACTTTTATCCAGACACATTAAGAAAAAGAGAGAGGACTCAAAATCAGAAATGAAAAAAGAGAAATAACAACTGACACTACAGAAATATACAGGATTATAGGAGAATATTATGAAAAATTATTGGACGAATTGGACAACCTAGAAGAAATGGATAAATTCCTAGAAACATAATCTTCCAAAACTGAAACAGAAAAATAGGAAATTTTAACAGGCCAATTACTGCTAATGCAATTGAATCAGTAATCAAAATACTCCCAACAAACAAAAGTCTGGGATTTCACAGGTGAATTCTATGATACATTTAAATAAGAGTTAATATCTATTCTTCTCAAACTATTCCAAAAATAGAAGAAGAAGGAAAACTTCCAAATTCATTCTACAAGGCCAGCATTACCCATATGTCAGTGTACTTTTGATATTAAAATGCTTTTTTACTTAAATTTATTATAGTCTTAGCCAGCTTGACTCACATAAAATTTCTTTCCCAAGATTCCCTTCTACAAACCTTCTACAACTTCCTTTTTTTACATCCAAATTTTGTCCTTTTTTCCCCCTCTTCCTTATTCTGAAATAATCAGCCTCACTCTAGGACAAAATTACTTTCTTTTCCCTCAACAAAAATGCATCTCCATTTCTCATACCTTCTTTTACCAAAAACACACAGCCTAGTTTCCTTGCAAACAGAGTCATTTCCCTTATTGTTTCTAGTAGCTTGAATATATTGAATTTTTAACCATTAATCACCATAATTTCTAGGGAAAACAGAAAAGTAAACAATTGTTAACTGTCTTTTACATTAGCATTCTGTGATTTGGCAAATTTATAAATACATTTCATAATTTGTAGAAATACATTCTTCCTCATAGTAAATTTTTCAATGTGGCATAAAACTTGTTTATTAATAAACCCAAATATCTTAAGTTTCTTGGTAATAAGAAGTCAAAAAAGTAGGTAAACCCATGTTCAGTAATTAGTGTTTCAGTATTTTATTTTATCTGGAAATGATCTAGATATTAAATTACTATTCATCCTTTCATTTCACTTAGCAAAACTCTAAGGTTTTAAATTATCAAAAAGATGTGGGGACACTATTTAAGTAGACATACCATGAAATACCATTATTGCTGAAAGGTTCACCTAAATACTACCAGCATTTTTCACAGAGTTAAAACAAACAGTCCTAAAATGTGTATGGAACCACAAAAGACCCTGAATATCCAAAGCAATCTTGAAAAAGAAAAACAAAGCTGGAGGTACCACAATTCTGGACTTTGAACTATATTATAAAGCTGTAGTGCTCAAGACAGTATGGTAGTGGCACAAAAACAGACACATAGATCAATGGAACAGAATAAAAAACCCAGAAATGGACCCAAAACTACATGGTCAACTAATCTTTGACAAAAAAGGAAATAATACCCAGTGTAAAAAAGACAGTCTCTTCAACAAATGGTGTTGGGAAAACTGGACAGCCACATGCAGAAGAATGAAACTGGACCACTTTCTTACATCATACACAAAAATAAATTCAAAATGGATGAACCTAAATGTGAAACTGGAACCATCAAAATCCTAGAGAACACAGGCAGCAAACTCTTTGACACCATCTGTAGCAACTTCTTACTAGACGGGTTTCTGGAGGTGAGGAAAACAAAGGCAAAAATGAACTATTGGGGTTTCATCAAGATAAAAAGCTTCTGGGGGTGCCTGGGTGGCTTGGTTGGTTAAACATCTGACTCTTGATCTTGGCTCAGGTCGTGATCTCAGGGTTGTGAGATTGAGTCCCCCATCAGGCTCCACACTTAGGGTGAAATCTGCTTGAGATTCTCTCTCTCCCTCTGCCCCTCCTCCACCCTTTTTAATAAATAAATAAGAAAATAAATAAATAAAATCTTTTTTTTTTTTTTAAGCAAAGGAAACAACAAAACTAAAAGGCAACCTACGGAATGGGAGAAAATGTTTGCAAATTGACGTCTCTGATAAAGGCTTAGTACCCAAAATATGTAAAAATTTACCCAACCCAACACCCAAAACCCAAATAATCCAGTTAAGAAATAGTCAGAAGACATGAACAGACATTCTTCCAAAGAAGACATACAGATGGCCAACAGACACATTAAAAGATACTCAACATCACTCATCATCAGGGAAATACAAGTCAAAACCAGAATGAGATACCACCTCACACCTGTCAGAATGGCTAAAATTAACAACACAGGAAACCACAAATGTTGGCAAGGATGCGGAAAAGGGGTACTCTCTTACACTGTTGGTGGGAATGCAACTGGTACAGTCACTCTGGAAAACAGTATGGAGATTCCTCAAAAAGTTAAAAATAGAACTACCCTATGATCCAGCAATTGCACTAGTGGGTATTTATCTAAAGGATAGATACAGATTCAAAGGGGTACATGCACCCCAATGTTTATAGCATGATCAACAATAGCCAAGCTAGGGAAAGAGCCCAAATGTCCATCGACTGATGAATGAATAAAGAAGATGTGGTATACATACAATGGAATATGCAATATACAGTGGAATATTACTTGGCCATCAAAAAGAATGAAATCTTGTCATTTGTAATGACATGATTGGAGCTAGAGAGTATTATGCTAAGGAAAATAAGTCAGTCAGAGAAAGACAAATACCTATGATTTCACTCATATCTGGAATTTAAGAAACAAAACAGATGAACATAGGGGAAGGGGAAAAAAGAGAGAGAGGGAAGCAAACCATAAGAGACTCTCAACTATAGAGAACAACTGAAGGGTGATGGAGAGGAGCAGAAGAAAGGGCTAAATAGGTGATGGGTATTAAGGAAGGCACTTGTGTTGAGCACTGGGATGTTATATGTAAGTGATGAATCACTGAATTCTGTTCCTGAAATAATATTACACTATATGTTAACTAATTAGAATTTAAATAAAAACTTCAAACATTAAAAAAAAAGTTCACCTAAAAACTCTAATTCCAGTTACATCTATTTAATTCACTTATTTTTAACAATTATGTTTAGAATACTTATGAAAATTTCATCATACAAGTTATTTTTCTCGCTGACAAAATTTTTAGCAGAGGTAATGTGGACTTATTTAACTAATAACCCAGGTAGAATAAAAGTTGTAGGTCTGCATTATTTAATGTTAATAATTCTAAAGACATGTACATTTTAATTAAGCCATCAAACTTAAATTAGCTTTAATACTGAATATTTTTCCAGATCACATGAATCTAAAAAGCAATTGGGTTAGTTTCTATTATATTTTTGAGAATTTTATAAATACTTAATTCATACAAGTACTTAATTTTCTTTAAGTCAATTAAACAGAGCTCTTTTACAAATTCATTTTGGCAACACCATGCCCAGGTAGAAAACATCATACATCTATAACACACATGCACACACACATGGATGCATGTGCATGCACACACACACGCAGATATAAACAGATCTTATAGATTCTGTTCTAAAATTTTGCCATGAATCAAGCACAGTAATACAAAATCCACTAGTTATAAAAGAAGTTAGATCCAAATTGTGTTTCTGGTAGATGGAAGAAGTTAAGGTTACCTATTAAGATGGTCAAAGCTTTTTATTAATATTTTTGGAGAAAACACGATTTTTCATTTGCCCAAGTTCCAAAGAAACTCCCCACCTCCTTGTTTTTCTTCTGGTAAGAATTACCTCCATGAAGTTTGTATATCAAAGAGATGGCTAGATAAGAGTCCCTTGAGAAGACCAGGTAGAATATTTACAATCTCAAAGGCACAGGGAAAGAATGCAAGTTCTTCCAAAAAGACATTTGTTTCCTAAGGCCAGGATTTTTACAATTTTGCGATAAATAGGTGAGGTTTGGGGGATTGGTAAATAGAATAGGTGGATTTTGAGTTGTTTCTGGAGCTGCATTTTTGGTTTTGTCAAGATTTATGAGATGAGGGTAGTTGCTTTAATTCCTCAAAGAATTGGGTTGCAGCCTAAATGATACCAAGTGGCTGATGTACCCACCTAACCTCATTATTTTCAATTTGATTTTTTTAAAAATATAAGTCAGAAAGGATTTCCAGCTAAGATGAAAATCAAGAGATTTCTATGGATTTATAACGGTTTATCTCTGGAATGTTTTAGTAAATCCTTCTACAAATGCTTGAGATGTTTTTCTTTTCCCCTGGATACATAGTTTCATTTTTGCTTAGGGAAGGAGATCTAAAAAAAGTAGATCAGGGTCTGATTATCAGCTTCCAATATGGCCAACTTCTGGCGACAGAACTACTTTAAAAATTTAAATATCTTGTCACTTTTCAGCCAGGAAAATATTTCTGGCAGTATTGAACACCCCTTGTATATAAAAGCAGTCCCTGAAGAGGGTACAAAGGATACTACTTTCCCAAGACCTAAAGTCACACCCAAAGATAGGCAACAGAAAGAAATGGCAACCTGCATGTCCCAGGCAGGAGAAAGCCAAGTCAAATTCTTAGGACATAAAACAAGGCAAGCAAGAAGGCAATAGCTATCCCTGGGAGAGAAATGATCAGTAACCAACAGGTATGAGTT
This sequence comes from Halichoerus grypus, assembly GCF_964656455.1. NCBI lineage: Eukaryota > Metazoa > Chordata > Mammalia > Carnivora > Phocidae > Halichoerus > Halichoerus grypus. The sequence goes on from NC_135722.1 coordinate 74,322,907, forward strand.
TGGAAAGGAAAGGACAACATGAAGTTTTATTTTCTGCTCTTAACTGGACACTACAGAAAGAGATTCAGGAGAGCTGACTCTTGGTAAGAATTCTTACCCTTCTCTGGCTTTTACCAGTTTTCTCAGGATCCCCTCTGCAGGCTCCACAATCTATTAGAATTTGGCAAAGTTTTTCATTCATTTTCATTTTAGTTTCCCCTGGGCTTTTTAAGGAAATAACATAGCAGTTTTCCAGAAAATCCGTTAGAGTCTTATCAACTCTGGGGGGCCCCCACAATGGGGGGCTCTCCTTTGTAGATAGATATGGGGGCATTTGAGTTGATATTGAAAAATTTGCACAAAATCTTTAAGGACAGGATTTTTCCTTATGTCTCAGATGATTACAAATGAGACATCAATTTCTGGGCCGGTGTTTTGATGATGGATCCCTAGGAGGTTGTAATGAAGAAGGCCTAGGTATTGTTTTAGATACTTTTTGCATCTTTAATTTTTCATTAGCCTTTTGCAAGGAAACTTTTAATGAAGTTATTTTGGAATCGTAAAGCCTTTTGGAAGGTTTTACATACCAATTAAAATAGGTATCCCATTCTGTTTGCTTGATTTGGAAACTCTTGTTTGTAAGTGCACTTCTTTAAAAAATGATCTTGTCTCATCGGAATGTTACCCATAATGGCCATTGTAATTCTAGGTTGTCTTTAGTTAGATTTTGCCATTTTAGTAGTATATATAGTTTCTGGGACTGGAGTTCTAAGGCATAAAATAAGCAGATGTGCCAGAAGGTGGCGTGCTCAACTCTTTGGAATTTGAGGATTTTTTTTTTTTTTTTTTTTTTTTTAGCTAAGCTTTGGGTCTCTTGGAGACAAACTAATACCTAAGGGGGATATGCCACTGGGTTGGGGATTATGTGGTGTTTTACAGTGTGCCTTGTTACACGGACATTTTCTTGAGGTTGGTGAGTAACCTGGTGTCAATCTAACCCACTACATGACCAATGTATTCTACCATGGGAGTCTTAGAGTTAAGTAGCAGATGCTCTAACAACTTTTAAGTACTCAACCCATGCCCACCAATTTTGCAGCTTTTGGCTTCCAAGATTCCATTAGCAATAGCCCTTACCGACACAATACAAGTAAAACAAAATTCTGTTTTGGACCCAGTTTTTATGTTGGATTCAGTCTGACTCTAGCCAGTAATGACCAGCAGTTCCCAATGTGGAATTTGGGGACTGAACCAAGAGCTGGAGATTCCAATCAAATGGTGAACTGTGGAAAGCTAATTAGATGGGGAGCTTGATGCAAGGAGAGTGGAGCTCAGAACCAAGAAAAACTTACCCACAGCCCTCAGAAATGGCAAGAAAGAGAATTCAAAGTTCTGCAGGTATCATGCCTGTGTTTCTCATTGTTCCTGAAGCCATCAGGAGTGTTCTTTGTATTCCATCACTGCTACCAATTCTCTTTAAAACAAAGCTCAACTGAGCACATTTTACAATCCTACAGGCTTTATTCAGTAATTCATGAATCAAGCAGCATCCCACCTAGCAGATAGAACAGAGCTCCAAAGAGCTGCACAGAATGAAAGACTTTCATAGGCAGAAGGGGATAGGATAAGGAAGTGAATAGTAAAAAACAGATTGTTTGTGGCCAGGTCACCTTCCTTTAGGGGATGACAGATGTCTAAGAGGCAGATTACCTCATCGGTGATAACCAGGTAACTCCAGATTAAGATTCCACTCCGGGAAGAGGTTGAAACTGTAATTAAGTTAGGTATTAAGTCTCATTTTGGTGACATGGACTTAGCATAAGAGATTCCATTTGGATTCTATTGTCTCTTTGCAAACAGTAGTTGTGACAGAAACAGTATGGCCAACAAAGTAAAAAATATTTACCATCTGGTGCCAGCCCTCAATCTAAAGTATGGGTTAAGGTAGTGAAAAGAAGGGGCACCTGCACCCCCAATGTTCATAGCAGCAATACCCACAATAGCCAAACTGCGGAAGGAGCTGAGATGCCCTTCAACAGATGAATGGATAAAGAAGATGTGGTTCATATATACAATGGAATATTACTCAGCCATCAAAAAGGATGAATACCTACTATTTACATCGACATGGGTGGATTTGGAGGGTATTATGCTAAGTAAAGTAAGTCAATCAGAGAAACAAAATTATCATATCGTTTCACTCATATGTGGAATATAAGAAATAGCACAGAGGATCATAGGGGAAGGGAGGGAAAACTGAATGAGAAGAAATCAGAAGGGGAGACAAACCAGGAGAGACTATTGACTCTGGGAAACAAACTGAGCGTTCTGGAAGGGGAGGTGGGTGGGAAGATGGGGTAACTTGGTGATGGGCACTAAAGAGGGTATGTGATGTGATTAGCACTGGGTGTTATATGCAACTGATGAATCATTGAACACTACATCAAAACTAATGATGTACTATATATTGGCTAATTGAATTTAAATTAAAAAATAAATAAAAACGTAAAAAAAATAAAGTATGGGTTAAAAAAAAACAAATAAAATCCCAATGTTTCAGTTACCAAATTTAGAACTTACAAGATAGCAGGAAGCAGGGGCTCCTGGGTGGCTCAGTCGTTAAGCGTCTGCCTTCGGCTCAGGTCATGATCCCAGGGTCCTGGGATCGAGCCCCGCATTGGGCTCTCTGCTTGGCGGGAAGCCTGCTTCACCCTCTTCCATTCCCCCCTGCTTGTGTTCCCTCTCTCGCTGTCTCTCTCTCTGTCAAAATAAATAAAATCTTTAAAAAAAAAAAAAGATAGGAAGCAAAAGAGGATATGTAAATAGATAATCATAAAATAAAAATATATTTCAATGTAATTTATATCATGGTTTTTGATGTGTGAAATCTATCATTTTTAAAGGCATTACCGTTGCTATCTGGACTCAGGAAAGAAAGCACACTCCAAACATAATAACTGAAACTACAAACTATTTGACTAAAAAATAAACTAACTTTACTTAGCAATTAAACATTCAATATTGAATTCAAGTCAGATATGTGTATATAAAACAACTAGTCTCTAATTATATGTCATAAATCAAAATCCAAACTAAAATCATATTGGATATATAATGTAAGCATTGCCCATTATTTTAAAAAAAGGTGAAGGATTATCTAACCTTCCTCTTAAATATTAGATGCTATATTAACATCCTTGAGTTGTATTGGGCAGTGCAAGAGTTCAGGAGAGAAATACAAGACACTTGAAAAAATAAAATTACATATTGGAATTATGGGAAACCCGCATTTGTTTATTCCTTTGTGCATCCCAATAAATATTTATTGAGCACGTATGATATGCAAATGACCCTACCAAGTTCTATGAGGGATGCAAATATTCTCATCTTGAAGGAATTTATCATCTTTGGGGAAAATAATACATGTGCACACCCGTAATTATAATACAACTCAGAATCTGGTGAGTTCAGTAGGAGTACAGGGCTATATAGGGGGCATTAGAAAGAGAGTCTGAGAGAACGTTATGAGCAAAGCTGAAAATAGGAAAATAGAAGGTGCATTTGGGAAATGTTGAACATCATACTGGCTACCATATAAGGTACAAAAGGAAAGCAGTTTGGGGGAACTTAAGCTAGAAAAATCCATTGTGGGGAGCATATGAGGGGCTTAAGGACCCGTTGAGGATTTGTATTTATCCAGCAGGAATATCACTGGAAAGTCACCGAAGACTGCTAGATATGGGAATGATGAGATTGATGTGATGGTGGTCAAAAGGATAGGCTGGAAGTGAGGTGAGCCAGAGACCAGAGAGGAGCCAATTTCTAGTCCAGGGTAAGGCATTATGATCCTATGCTAGAAGCATGGCAGATGGAATGGAAAGAAAGTCATAGAATGGAGAGGCATTGTGAAGGGAAAAGAAATGTAAGATTTGACAGCAAACAAGATGGGACAAAGTGAGGAAGAAGGAAGAATTAAACACTGAAATCTTTTTCTGACCTAAATGACAGGAAATAACATAGTGCTATCAACAGAATTAGAGAGTTCTGGAGAAGGAAATGTTTTGAGGGAAATAATAAAATCCACTTTTAAAAATGCTCAGCAGGTTGGGCGCCTGGGTGGCTCAGTTGGTTAAGCGACTGCCTTCGGCTCAGGTCATGATCCTGGAGTCCTGGGATCGAGTCCCGCATCGGGCTCCCTGCTCTGCAGGGAGTCTGCTCCTCCCTCTGACCCTCCCCCCTCTCATGTGCTCTCTCTCTCATTCTCTCTCTGTCAAATAAATAAATAAAATCTTTAAAAAAATAAATAAAAAAATAAAAAATAAAAATGCTCAGTAGGTTGAATTATTGCAGAAAGCACATCCAGGTGGAATATCTAAATAGACAGTTGGAAATGTGGGAGTTTTCCTTCAAAAGAAAGCTTAGGGCTGAACAATTTGACATGGAGGTCATCGACGGTCCCATATCATTTTCCAGTTACCCATAAAAAGTAGAATATAAGCACCTGTATATAGTTATATAGTCTCATTTGAAAAGCAAACGGGAAAATAGAAATAGGCATTCATTTATTCAATGAATATTTATTGAGCATCTTCTATGTACTAGTCACTGAACTGTGCTCTGGAGACTCAGTGATGAGGGAGGGACACCGATTCAGCCCTCATAGAGGTTGCTGTAGCTCATTTTTAGGAACACTCCTACATCTTCAGGGCTTCTTAATAATTATTTTGTGGTAGGGGCCTGGGTGGCACAGTTGGTTAAGTGGCCAACTCTTGGTTTCCACTCAGGTTGTGATCTCAGGGTTGTGAGATCGAGCCCCACATGGGGCTCCATGCTCAGCATGGAGTCTGCTTGAGATTCTCTCTCTCCCTCTCCCTCTGCCCCACCCTTCACAAATAAATAAATGAATCTTAAAAGAATAATTGTTTTGTGGTCAACAGTCTTTTCACAATGACTTTCTTACAAGCACTTAGTCTTTATTGTTAAATTATTTAAAGGCTCCTCTAATTCAGTTTATTTTTCTTTCAGGATACATATAGCGGTTTGATGGGTCCTCTGATTATTTGCAGAGAAGGATTGTTGAATGAGAAGGGAAGAAGAAGCGATGTTGATTATGAATTCGTTCTCTTGTTTTTGGTATTTAATGAGAATGAATCCTGGTATCTGGATGACAATATAAAGAAGTATCTCAATAAAGATCCACGACATTTTAAGCACACTGACGACTTTGAAGAGAGCAACAAAATGCATGGTATAAGACCCATGTTGATATAAGCTCATAGAAATTCCTATGACTGTAGGAGGTCCCCAGCCTCCTTCTCTGAACCCTTCCCCATTCCCAGGGGCACCTGCACTAAAGAAAGTCCTCTAAAACTTTCCTTCAGAGGGAATGAGCTAAGCTATTGGTTGGCTGCCAGCAAGGTCCAGTGCAACTTTGGATCAATTGTTTAGGGAGCTCTATCTCTGAAGCCTGGGATCCCTAAACTATAAGACTGTAAAGTAATTCTTAAAAAATGAATGATCACTTATGGGTATATTTCTATAAGAATACATCCATAACCTCTAGCTAATCAAATTTAAGGGTTTGGTTTAACTGATGCTGGGACATGAAATACCATCACCAAATTTCTGTTTTAATGTGTCTGTGTTATTTATTTAATTCTATAGAATTTAAGGTAGTTTTTTTTTTTTTTTAAGTGGGAGTAATATGTTCTAATTGACACACCCGTACTCTCTCACCAAGATCTACTTCTGACCAAAATATACAAAAAGATAGGCCTTGCCCAAGGTCACAAATTTAAGTATTGCTAACATTGATTAGAATAGGTAGGCTGATTTCTGATTCAGCTACTCTTTCCTCTACAATTTTGCTTCCCCCATACTTCCCTTAGTACGCTCTCTATTTTTAATAAATGTAACTCATTTGGTTGTGGTACAATGCACAGAATAAAAAGTTAGTAGAAAGCAGGGTGAGAGTCCCCATCAGGTCAAACCAGCTTGAGTTTGCTTTGGTCATTGTAATAGCATGGGCTCAGCCCGTGTGAAACTTTTATTCTTTTGGCAATTCAGCCTGCTTAGGAACTTGCCCGAAACTAGTTCTCAAAAAGCAAAGTATTAAGGGAATAGCTTCTGATTCATTCAGTTTTGACTTATATGACCTTGATTCTCTGTGCTTTAGTTCACTCATCTATATAGAATGATATAAATAATGGCTGCTTCAAAAATGAGCCTGTAACCCACTCCATAAAGAGAATGTGCCAAACCAGCAAGCAGACAAACAACACACACTGCTACCCAAGATGTAGTTAAAAAAACAAAAACAAAAACAAAACAACTGTGACTTCTCTTTTCTGGCTTTCTTTTATAAGGATTTCTTAGTAACTTGGATTTTGGGTCTAGAAAGGTAGGGACATTGGTGTGAGTAAGATGGTTACATGTTTATAAGGTAGATGAAAATATTGGTAACCTAAAGATCTTGAACCATTTCTAAAACCCGATTGAGTAATGATCACTAATCAAAGGCTATTTTCTTTTCACCCTCTTAGCTATCAATGGAAAGATTTTTGGGAATCTCCATGGCCTTATCATGAATGAGGATACGATGACAAACTGGTATCTGTTGGGAATGGGAAGTGAAGTGGACATACATACCATCCATTATCATGCTGAGAGCTTTCTTTTCAAAGTAAGTATTAGAATATGCTTTAGCCATCAGGGAAATTCAAATCAAAACCACATTGAGATACCACCTTACACCAGTTAGGATGGCAAAAATTGACAAGGCAAGAAACAACAAATGTTGGAGAGGTTGCGGAGAAAGGGGAACCCTCTTACACTGTTGGTGGGAATGCAAGTTGGTACAGCCACTTTGGAAAACAGTGTGGAGGTGTCTCAAAAAATTAAAAATAGAGCTACCCTATGACCCAGGAATTGCACTACTGGGTATTTACCCCAAAGATACAGATGTAGTGAAAGGAAGGGCCATATGCACCCCAGTGTTCATAGCAGCAATGTCCGCAATAACCAAACTGTGGAAAGAGCCGAGATGCCCTTCAACAGATGAATGGATAAAGAAGATGTGGTCCATATATACAATGGAATATTACTCAGCCATCAAAATGATGAATACCCAGCTTTTGCATCAACATGGATGGGACTGGAGGAGATTATGCTAAGTGAAATAAGCAGAGAAAGTCAATTATCATATGGTTTCACTTATTTGTGGAACATAAGGAATAACATGGAGGACATTAGGAGAAGGAAGGGAAAAATGAAGGGGTAGGGAATTAGAGAGGGAGATGAACCATGAGAGTCTATGGACTCTGAGAAACAAACTGAGAGTTCTAGAGGGGAGGGGGTGGGGGGATGGGTTAGCCTGGTGATGGGTATTAAAGAGGGCACGTATTGTGTGGAGCACTGGGTGTTACACACAAACAATGAATCATGGAACACTACATCAAAAACTAATGATGTATTGTATGGTGACTAACATAACATAATAATAAAAAAAGGAATATGCTTTGGGGAAGATTTTTTGAGCTAAAAGATTCAATGTATGTTCACTGTGAACAAAGATGGCTTGTGAGGTTCATATTAGAAAACAGAACAGAATAATGTGATTATACCCTTCTCCTGGTAGATCTTTCTTAATATATATATATAGTTGTGCTTGTGAGAAACTCTCCAAGCCTCAGATGAGAGTTTTCTCATCAGTTGTATGGGGATAATTTTTATCACTCTGGATTATGCTGTTAATACTGTATATGAAAGCACCTGTAGTAGTTTGTTTCTTTTCCTTAACCTTCCCCTTTTCTTTTACTTTCCTTCTAGTTCCTTTCTTTTCTATGTCATTAGCTAACAGAATGGCCCTATCCAGTAAAGGAGATACTTCAAGCTCTGGCTTGGGCTCCAAAACTTATCTTGCTTTTTTTTTTTTTTTGCCCTACTGAGCTGGGCTGGGTTTTTTCTTGTTTTTTGGTTTTTTTTGCCCTACTGAGCTGGGCTGGACCATGTGTGGCCTTCTGCCTGTCTAGCATCAAGCTGTTCCATCTCGGTGGCACTGCCTATATGGAATCAACCTGGGGAGCTGTTTAAGAAACAGACTGCCAGGCCCCCCCCTGGTCCTGAGGAATCAGAATCCCAGGGATAAGGTCTAAATAGGCCATCGTCCGGGGCGCCGAGGTGGCTCAGTTAATTAAGTGTTTGACTTCAGCTCAGGTCATGATCTTGGAGTTCTGGGATCAAGCCCTTGCTTCGGGCTCTGTGCTCAGCAGGAAGTCTGCTTCTCCCTCCCCTTCTCCCTCTGCAGCTCCCCCTGCTCATGCTCTCTCTCCCTCTCAAATAAATAAATCAAATCTTTAAAAATAAATAAATAAATAAATAGGCCATCATCCCAAGTGCTTAGTGAAGTCTATAAGGAAATGTAAGAATAGAAAAGAATAATCACATCTAATCTGTGGAAGTAGCTGCATTGGTCCTTTTTCATTATACAGCAATAAATAGTAACTTTAATAAAATGCCTAATATTTCCCCTCTGTATATTTATTTAACATAGTTTAAGACACCAAGTACTAGCCTACAATGACTACAGTTTTACATATTAAATGGCTATGCTGCTTTTCAGAACTTGGCTTTTTCAACTCACATCTTTAAAAATATATTAAAAATTTATAAAATTTAATAAAACTATAAAAATCATTCTATACACCTATACAATTATTTTGTATACATATTATATAAACTTTAAAAATTAAAGTACAGTTGATATTGAGTAAAATTCCCTCTGTTTAGTGTACAGTTCTGTTTTGGGAAGCACACACAATAGTGTAATCAATATTGATTAACATCCCCATCACCCCCTCAAATGTCCTTGTTGCGCTTTCTAGAGTCAGCTACTTCCTCATGCTTAACCTGTGGCAGCCATTGATATATTTTCTGTCTCTATAGTTTTGCCTTTCCTGAAATGTCATATAAATGGAATCATACCATCTACAGCATTTTGAAACTGGCTTGTTTCACTTAGTGTAGGCATTTGAATTGCATCCATCTTGTGTGTATCAGTACTTTGTTTCATTCTATTGTTGAGTAGTATTCCAGTGTATGAATATACTGCAGTTTGTTAATCCATTTTCCCATTGAGGGGCATTTGCGTTCTTTCTGGGTTTTGGTTATTACAAATAAAGTCATTGTAAATATCGGTATACATATTTTCCTGTGAACATAATTTTTCTTTTCCCTTGAGAAAATACCTAGGAGTTGGATTGCCAGACCATGTGATAAGTGTATGCTTAACTTCATAATAAACTGCCAAGGTATTTTCCACAGAGGCAGTACCCTTTTGCATTCCCACCAGAAAGGCATGAGAACATCACCTGTTCCACACCCATATCAACAGTTGGTATCTTCCATTTTTATTTTATTGTTTCTTTGCCATCCTATTAAGTATGTACTGGTAGCTCATTGTTTTTTATTTACATTTTCCGAATGGCTAATGATACTGAGTATCTTTTCATGTGCTTATTTACCATCTGCCATCTGTAAATCTTGGGTGAAGTGTCCAGATTTTATGCCCATTTTTAAATTTTGTTGTTCATTTCTGTATTGTTGAGTTTGAGGGCTTTCTGCATACAAATACTTTACCAGCTACATGATTGCAAATATTTGCTCCCAGTCTGTGGCTTATCTTTTTCTTTCCTTAATGTTATCTTTCAAAGAACAGAAAAATCTTCATTCAGATGAAGTACAGTTTGTCGTTTTTTCTTTTATGCATCATGCTTTTGGTGTCATATCTGAGAAATCTTTGCCTAACTCAAGGTTACAAGGATTTTCTTCAAGCTGTTTTATAGTTCTAGGTGTTCTATTTAGGCATCTGATCCATTTTAACTTTCATATATGGTTCAGGGTTTATTTTTTGCATATGGATGCAGTCATTCCATCACCATTCATTGAAAAGTCTACCCTTTCTCCCACCGTGTCAAAATCATATTGATCATATATATGTGGGTTCATTTCTGGGATGTCTGTTCTGTTACAGTGATCTATGTATGTGTCCTTTCTTGAATACTATCCTGTCTTGACTACTTTAGTGTGATAGTAAGTCTTTAAATCTCATGGTGATTGTTTTAGCTATTCTAGATCTTTGCCTTGCCATATAAATTTTAGAAATAAATTGATTTCTTGTTGACTTCTATTAAGAAATCCTGCTAGGATTTTGATTGAAGTTGCTTTGAATCTGTATATTGGTTTGAGGATAATTGATATCTTAACAATATTAAGTCTTCCAACTCATGAACATGGTATATCTCTCTATATATTTAGATTTGCTTTGATTTCTTTCATCAGTGTTTTGTACTTTCAGCGTACAGATCTTTTTTAAAATTTTATTTTATTTAAATTCAATTAGCCAATATATAGTACATCAATAGTTTTTGGTGTAGTGTTCAAGAATCATTAGTTGCGTATAACACCCAGTGCTGATCACATCATGTGCCCTCCTTAATGCCCATCACCCACTTACCACATCCCCCCCACCTACCTCCCTTTCCACGCCCCTCAGTTTGTTTCCTGGAATCAAGAGTCTCTCATGGTTTGTCTCCCTTTCTGATTTCTTCCCATTCAGTTTTCCCTCCCTTCCCCTATGATCCTCTGCACTATTTCTTATATTCTACATATGAGTGAAACCATATGATAATTGTGTTTCTCTGATTGACTTATTTCACTTAGCATAATACCCTCCAGTTCCATCCATGTCGATGTAAGTGGTAGGTATTCATCCTTTCTGATGGCTGAGTAATATTCCATTGTATATATGAACCACATCTTCTTTATCCATTCATCTGTTGAAGGATATCTCAGCTCCTTCCACAGTTTGGCTATTGTGGATATTGCTGCTATGAACATTGGGGTGCAGGTGCCCCTTCTTTTCACTACATCTGTATCTATGGGTAAATGTCCAGTAGTGCAAATGCTGGGTCATAGGGTAGCTCTACTTTTAACTTCTTGAGGAAACTCGATACTGTTTCTTGAGGAACGTTGATACTATTTTCCAAGCTTGCATTCCCACCAACAGTGTAAGAGGGTTTCCCTTTCTCCACATCCTTGCCAACATTTGTTGTTCCCTGTCTTGTTAATTTCAGCCATTCTAACTGGTGTGAGGTGGTATCTCAATGTGGTTTTGATTTGTATTTCCCTGATGATAAGTGATGTAACATTTTTTCATGTGTCTGTTGGCCATTTGTATGTCTTCTTTGGAGAAGTGTCTGTTCATGTCTTCTACCCATTTCTTGACTGGATTCTTTGTTTTTTGGGTGTTGAGTTTGAGAAGTTCTTTATAGATCTTGGATACCAGCCCTTTATCTGTTATGTCATTTGCAAATATCTTCTCCCATTCTGTTGGTTGCCTTTTAGTTTTGTTGACTGTTTCCTTTGCTGTGCAGAAGTTTTTATCTTGATGAAGTCCCAGTAGTTCATTTTTGCTTTTGTGTCCCTTGCCTTTAGAGACGTGTCTTGCAAGAAGTTGCTGCAGTTGAGGTCAAAGAGGTTACTGCCTGTGTTCTCCTCTAGGATTTTGATGGATTCCTGTCTCACATTTAGGTCTTTCATCCATTTTGAGTTTATCTTTGTATATGGTATAAGAGAATGGTCCAGCCTCATTCTTCTGCATGTGGCTGTCCAATTTTCCCAGCACCATTTATTGAAGGGACTGACTGTCTTTTTTCCACTGGATATTCTTTCCTGCTTTGTCGAATATTAGTTGACCATAGAGTTAAGGGTCAATTTCTGGGCTCTCTATTCTGTTCCACTGATCTATGTGTCTATTTTTGTGCCAGTACCATGCTGTCTTGATGATCACAGCTTTGTAATACAGCTTGAAGTCAGGCATTGTGTGGGCCCCCAGCTTTGGTTTTCTTTTTCAACATTCCCCTGGCTATTCAGGGTCTTTTCTGGTTCCATACAAATTTTAAGATTGTTTGTTCCAGCTCTGTGAAAAATGTCGATGGTATTTTGATAGGGGTTGCATTGAATGTGTAGATTGCTCTGGGTAGCATAGATGTCTTAATGATGTTTGTTCTTCCAATCCATGGGCATAGAATGTTTTTCCATCTCAGCATACAGATCTTGCATATATTTTGTTGGATTATTACCTAAGTAATATCATAGGTTTTGGTGATAGTGTAAGTTGTATTGTCTTTATTTCAATTTCTATTGTTCATTGCCAATATATACAAATATAATTGATTTTTGTATAATTGATCTTGTATCCGACAACTATGCTAAATAGTTCTAGTAGCCTTTTTGTAGATTTTGGGGTGATGATTTCCTACAATGACAGTCTTCTGTGAATTGAGATGGTTTTATTTTTTTTATTCCATCTGTATGCCTCTTATTTCTTTTCTTGCCTTATTATACTGGCTAGGACCTCTAGTATTTGTTGTATCTGAATGGTGAAAGGGAATATCCTTGCCTTAGTCTTAGGGGGAAGTACTCAGTTATTCATAACTGAATATAAAGTTAGCTGTAGGTTTTTTGTAGTTCCTATTAATAAGTGGAAGAAGTTTCTTTCTATTCTTGGTTTGCTGATGGTTTTTATCATGAACAGATGTTAAATTCTATCAAATGCTTTTTCTGAATCTATTGAGATGATCACATTTTTCTTCTTTAGTTTGTTGATGACTTTTTTTTTTTTTAGTGTATTGGTGATTTACATAGATTGATTTTCAGATATTGAACCAATTTTCAGTCTCAGGATAAATCATACTCTGTCACAATGCATTATCCTTTTTATATATTGCTGGATTCAATTTGCTAGTATTTTTTTAAGGATTTTACATTTATGTTCATGAAGAATATTAGTTGTAGCTTTCTCTTCCCATAAAGTATTAGGGTAATGCATAGGTAAATTATTAGGGTATCAGGGTAATGCTGACCTCATAAAATGAGTTGGAAGTGGTCTGTTCTCTTCTATTTTCTGGTAGGGTTTGTTTAGTATTGGTATTATTTCTTCTTTAAATGTTGGTAGAATTTGCCAATGAAGCCATCTGGACCTGGAGTTTTAATTTATTGGAAAGTCGGAAAGTCTTAATATAATTCCAGTTTCTTTAATAGATAATCTGAATAGTGATCTTAGGAAGTTTTCATCTTAAGGAATTTGTCCATACGATCTAAGTTTTAGAATTCACAGTTATTCATAATATTCCTTTATTATCCTTTTCAATGTCTATAAGGTCTCAGTGATGTCCCCTCTTTCATTCCTAATATTTGTAACTTGTGTCTTTTTTTTTTCCCCTTGGTCAGTTTGTCTAAGGGTTTGTATTAGTTATTTATTGTTTTATAACAAATTACTCCAAAACTTAGTGGCCTAAAACAACAAACACTAACTCACGGTTTTTCTGGGTCAGAAATCTGGGGGTAGTTTTGCTAGTTGGTTCTGACTCAGCATTTCTCATGAGGCTATAATTAAGATGTCAGCTGGACCTGCAGTCATTAGGTTTGACTGGGACTGGAGAATCCACATCCAAACTCACTCAAAGGGCTATTAACTGAAAGCTTCAGTTCTTCACCACATGGGTATGGCGTGGGAGCTGACTTCCCCCAGGGTGAGTGATCCAAGAGAAGAGAGCAAGAGAGAATCTAAGTCTTTTGGAAGTAGAATGCCATCACTTCTGCCATATGCTATTGGTCTCATAGACCAACTCTCATACAATGTGGAAAGGGACTACAAAGGTTATGAATAGCAGGAGGCAGGGATTATTGGGGGCCATTGCGGAGGATGGTTACCACAAGGTTTATCAATCTTATTGACCTGTTCAAAGAACCAGCTTCTGTTTTCTTTGATTTATCTCTATTATTTTTCTACTCTCAGTTTTATTGATTTCTGCTCTTATTTTTATTACCTTCTTTCTGCAGATAGATAAGTCTTACCGAGAAGACGTGTATGATCTTTTTCCTGGGACATTCCAAACCATTGAGCTGTTTGCAGATCACCCAGGGACATGGCTGTTACACTGTCATGTGTCTGACCACATCCATGCTGGCATGGAGACAACCTACACAGTCCTTCGGAACATAGGTACTGTTTTCTGTCAGCGATGATGGGTGATAGCACCAGGCTTCCCATAGGCCCTGAAAATAGAGGGCTCAAGAGCCCCCAAGGGCTCAGAGTCAAGTAAGAGAGGCAGACATATAAATAGTAACTATAATAGAATATGATACATGCCAACATAGAGTGCAGAGTACAGGGCTCAGTGGCAGCAGTAGGAGGTAATGGTTAACAGTGTGGGGATATGAGCAAACATTCTAGAGGCTCTAATGCTTCAGATGGATCTTAATGGGTTAGCAGAAGCTTGAAAGGTAGATGGGGTAAGGATAGCATGTGTATGGGTATGAAGTAGAACAGTGAGAATTTAAGAAAGACCTGCAGATACAAATGGGATAAAGTCCTCATTGGTAAAATGATGTAACCCTTGAAATAACTCATGTCATGAAAAGAATCTACTTCTGTTGTTTATAAAAAAAATCAACTTGTCATCTTTGTCCAGACAACAGGATCCCTTACTCCACCAAGTCTCCATCTGGAGGAGCGTCCCGTCCAGCCACAGTGCCCTCCAATGGTAACGATACTCTCCCCGAATCCCGCATGTGAATGGTCAGCGTTCACTCCCTAGGAAAAGGCAGAGGACTGACACCTCACTTTTCTTTTCACAGAAGAACCTGGCAAAGAGCAGCTCTATTTCTTTGGCAAGAATCTGGGTCCTAGGGGAGCCAAAGCAGCCTTGGTCATCCTCTTCATCATTGGACTCCTCCTCCTGATCTCCACGGTGATTCTCTCCATCAGACTGCAGTCTGCAAGGAAGCCGGTTGCATACCGGGAAGTCCAGTCCTGCGCACTCCCCACGGATGCTCTGTGAACCAGCTGGTCTTCCTCAGCAAGGAAACTGGACAAGGCATCGTTCATCAAGAAAGGTTTACATTATATCCTGGATCAGGCTCTGATCCTTCAGAACACAACCAAAGCAATTTGCTTTTACTTATTTATTTTTTAATGGGCTGTGAATAATCCTCAGGTATAAAATACAGAAAGAAGAACAGGTGTGTCTGAGAAAACACAGTCTGTTCTCTGAATGAATTTGCTGAGGTGGGGAAACCCTCTGAAAGATATCTTTATTTTCCTTTTTTTTTTTTTTTTTTTTTTTGTAATTCTTAGATTAGACGGTGCTTCCTCAGCTAACTCTCCAAGTTTCCAGATGGACGACTTTGAGAGTTATACCGCCTCAGACACCTAACTGGAATGGCTCTGATTTTTCAACACTGTTATGTAAGATGTTTCCCTTAGTCGTTCCAGGGAAAATAACTTTCTGAGGAGTTCATGGAAATGTCTAAATCAGTATCTGCTGATAGAATTTGACCAAATGAAGTTTTCGGAGCTTTAGCCAGCTCCCCTGGCCTTTTCCACTTTAATATAAATAGCCTGTGCCCTGTTTGCTACAGAAGGCGAAGTTACCAGCATAAAAAAAAATTCCTGCTGTTTTTATGCAAACCAGTAGAGATACTTTAATGTTTACAACTCACTTCATGTTCTGTGTTTTTACAATGTTTCCATGGCAACGTTGTTTCCCCCCCGCCCCAAAATCATCTAGAGAATTTGTATTTGTATTTTAGAACGTGGAGGGCCGGAAGCTATAAAAGAGCAGGATAGGTTCTCCCATTGTGAGGCAGAGACTCCCTAAAAGTTTAGTGGGAGCTCCTGTGTGAGGGAAGCTTTGAAGAAGGCGAATCTGGACTTGAGCCTTGAGTCTGATTTTTCATTCACCTAGCAGGATCTTTCCAAGTCTGCATCTTCTAGGAAATAAGGACTTCATTCCCTCACTTTGCTCATCATGTGAGCAACACCAGGAAGAATTCATCAGTGCAGCTGACTGGTGGGGAGAAGAGATCTCACAAAATTCTTGATTCCATGCCTCTTAAAGACAGCCCTTTGTGGGAGGAAGGGAAAAAAAAAAGAGAGAGAGAAAAGGCTAGAAAAGAGAGAGTCCCAGTGGCAAGTTTTAAATCATTAAATCGGCTTTGAAAACATGCATTACAGTTTTCAATTCTCAAATGTAAAAATAAAGGCAATCCACACTCTCTGTATACATGCCTAAACATTAGGTTAAGATTGATAAAAGCAACTTTGCTTATTACTAGACTGAGAAATTGCCCTTAACTCAGGGCAAGATGCCCTGCGATGCCAATGTCAATGCCAGATGAGTGATATCAGTACATCTGCCTTGGCAGATCATTTGGATGTCCAGATGAACAAGTAGGACCTAAAAAAATAACTCCGGTGGAGGGATCTTTCATACTTTCTCATCTTCATCTTGGTGAGGGGAAATGGGTAATCTGATAGCAGTTATAGTATTACATAAACCTGGATGCGAATGCTAATAGTTCTGTTCTTAGTTTGCTTGAATGTCATATCAGTGTACCCAAAGGATTTTGAATTCCAGCCTGCTAACCACTGATAATGTGATTTTGTAGTATGTGCTCTACGGTTTTCATACATGTGTAGGCTGTATAATTTCATAATAATAATTATGATAAATGCCTTATTTATAACTCACCTAGACAACAAATTATTTAGTTTTTTCCTTTTCTCTTAGTCTATTTTTTTAATGAAAACGAAACCATAAAGTAGTTTGATTACACCATTTCTCTTTTTAATAAAGTTTCACAGATTATAAGATGGCTATTTGCATTTTTTTCACTATTACCCTATCACTAGACCTAGGGCGGGGGGTTGGTGAAAGGAGAATTGTCTTTTAGATATTTAGCAACTATCCTAGTTATACCTGCTACAGGAAATGAAACAAAATAACAATACGTCTCCCAAAGAATAGGACTCTCCTCAAACATTATTTCCTCAAATGTACCATACTTCTTTCTCTGCCTCAGTCCTTTGAGAAAATCAATTACAATTAGATACATCTCCTGTTACAATGGAAGAAGTGTCCCTGCTCCTAGCAGAGCAGTCTCTTACTTGGCTCTGGACTAACCCTTCTTGCTCTCTCAAGGACTTCATTCCCTCAGTGTTCAGCTTTGTCTAGTGCATGAAGTCATCAGCAGCACCCACCATTAAAAAACAAACAAACAAACAGAGGGCTGTGGTCCTTAACTTCATAACCCTCTCTAACCCAGTTTCTCTGTTCCCTTCAGAGCAGAACTTCTTGTCTGTACCACCTCACCTCATGAATTCCTCACCCCATTCCAGTGACTTCCAGTCCAGTGTGCCTTGCTCCCACCTCCCAGTCTGCTGTTGTCAAAATCAACAACCATGATGCCATTTCCAGGGGCTTCTTCCCCATCTTGATCTCACTCAACCTATTCACAATTGACAGCTCCTTCCTTCAAAACACCTCGCAGTCCCTTAGCTCTTCAGCATGACCCCTTGCCAGCCTTCCTTCTTCGGTTGTTCTTCCTTCTCAGTCTCTTGCTAGTTCCTTCTCTCCCATCTAACTTAAGTGTTGGCATGCCTCAGAGCTTGACACTGGGCCCTCTTCTCTCTGTTGCCTTCTGGGGTAGGCTGAATAATGTCCCCAAAGATTTTGTGTCCTTATCCCTGAACCTGTGTTACTTCTTTATATGGCAAAAAGGACTTTGCAAGTATGATTAAGTGAAGGATCCTGAGACGGACTACTCAGGTTGTCCATAAATAAAAGTCACAGTGCCCTTCTAAAAGAGAGGCAGAGGGAGGTTTGACTACAGAAAAAGGCCATGTGACAACTGAAGTAGGACACTATGCCATGGCTTTGGAGATGGAGGAAGGGGCCACAAGCCAGGGAATGCTGCTCTAAAACCTGGAAAAGGCAAGGGAACAGATTTTCCCCCAGAGCCTCCAGAGGGAGCTTGACCCTGTGGGCATCTTGTATTCCATTAAACATGATTTTGGATTTAAGAGTTCCAGAACTGGTAGAGAATACACGGGAGCCATCAAGTTTGTGGTCATTTTTTTACAGCCCTCTTCATACCTTACTTCATCTATTTCACTTTTAATTATATCCAAACTCCTTACGTTGGTCTCGGGCCCAGCCTGAGTTGGCCCATGCCCACCTCTCCTCATCTCCAACTCTTCTTTTCTCTAGTTTGGATCAGTTCTTGTGTCCTGCTAGTTCTTTTCTGCCTCAGGACCTTTGCACATGCTGCTTTCTATGCCTGGAGTACTCTTCCTCTCCAGCACTCTCATCCCCCTTCCTACCTTTCCTAGCTCATCTGTGAGCTCACCAGACTGCCCTCTGTTATTTCCTATCTTCACTGTTTTCCTTTGTAGCACTTATCACAAGACATGACCATTTTATCCTTCTGTTGGTTTGATTTTCTTCTGCCTCTTTGACTGCAATATAGGCTTCATGGAAGCAAAGACCCCTGACCTTTTTTTGTTCATCGCTGCATCCCCAGCACAGACCACAGTGCAGATATATAATAGTTGCTCAGCAAATATTACTTGAATGAATGTGTAAGCAGAATAGACAGTGTAGTGGGCTGGACTATTCTGACTTCGACTATTTCAGTTGCAAAAAGTCTCATATTCAAATGTCAAATGTCAAGGGTCTGAAACAAACAACAGATTCTGGGACAGTGGCTGTGAGGTCCACAGCTGCTTTGGCTTCCTTCTAATAAATGACACTGGGCAGGGAGGACATGGGAGGAGCATGTATTATTCAATCCCTAAATGCACTTTACAATTAGGAAAAAAAGGTCATCAAAAGTAAGGAAAGTCTAAGAAACTGTCACAGCTAAGAGGAGCTAAGGAGACATGATACCTAAACACAATGTGGCATCCTAGATGGGATCCTAGAACAGAAAACAAAAGGATACGACGTAAACATTAAGAAGATATGAATAAGCTAGATTTTAATATTAATGAAATTATGTATTAATGTATTAATATTAATGTAATCTGATCAACCATCAGATTTTGTATATTTAGGAGAGAGAAGCAAGTGAATTTGGAAATTGGTTATGGCAGCTGGGAGAAATGGAAGCGTTAAAGATGGTGCTGGAGGCTTCTGGCTTGGCTATATGAGTGGATGGTGGTGCACTCAGCCAGATAGGGAAGACTGGAGTTCAGCTGGAGAGGAAGATGACTGCAGGCCTGGCCATTATGAGTCCGAAGTCCTGTGAGCCATTCCAGTGCAGAGCTGTGTAAACTGTCGGATGAGTGTTCAGAGGTCAAGGTCTGAGGGACTCGAGGGCAGACGGAGGAGGCTAGCCTGCGCCCGTCCAGGTACAAAGGGCAGAGAAGGCAGCCCAGCCCAAGGAGCCCTCCTGTTTAAAGGTCCTGTCAGCCGCAAACGTGGCCGGCTGGAGCATCTCCTCCTGTTTCTCATGCTCCACTTCCTGTAAGTGGCTCAGAAGCAGCTGTCTGCAGCCCCCAATCCCACCCACCCGCGGACAGCCCGGGGCCGGCTCCCGCACCAAGCCTCGGCCGGCTGGGAAGACCGAGGAAAAGCGCGGATCCGGCCAGCGATAACTGAAGTGTGAGAACCTGGCGCACGCAGGGCTCCCCACAGCCCTCGCGCCTCCACTCACGCAAGCTCCTGGAAGAGTCCACAGTCCCCTCTTCTACACCATTCGAATGGCTTTTATGGCAGCCGTTGCCCTTTGAAGCGTTCGCGGCTCCTTTTAAGCCGATTCCGCCCTATAGAACTGTTGGGAGTGGGGCGTGAATGGGGACCCTTCTGTCTACACGGTGAGAGGTCGCTTTCGGAAATGATTTCAAAAATCCCGGTCGAGGAACGGGGGTGGCTGAGGCCGAGGGGGGGCGCGAGTATTGCCGAGGTACCGCTCGGTGGGAAGGTCCCCCTGCCGAGGTGGATCCCGGGGTCCCTGCACGCTGCCGCGCCCACCCCGCCCGCGTCAGCGCGGTTTCCGGCAACTCCACGCGCCCGGGTTCTCGCGCTCGCCCAGGGTTCCGGAAGAGCGCGGCCGGGCGTGCGGAGCGCGCGGGCGGGCCGGGGGGGCGGCTTCGGGGCCCGGGGCGGGGCGGAGGGGTCGCGGGAGCGCCTGGTTCTCGCGCCTGCGGACGCGCGCGAGGCGGGGGAACGCCGGGCGGCGCGCGCAGCCCGGGGACCTGTACGGGGCGAGCGCGCGGGGGCGGGCCTGCGCCCAGCCGGCGGCGGACGAGCGAGCGCGAGAGCTCCTGCGCCCGGGCGCACGGCGGGAGCGGCGGCGGTGCTGTGGCTCGCCGGGAGCCGGGAACCCCGACACACAAAGGCTGGTGGGATGCGTGAGCAACCCGGGAGCCGGGAAAGGGAAAGCGAAAGCCGCGGGCGCGGCAGGTGACGGCGAAGGCGCCGCGCAGTCCTCCCGACGCCGGCGGTACCCGGGCCTGCCTTCCTGGGCCTGTCGGGCCGAACTCGGCGCGCCGCAGCCATGGCTATCGCCCACCTGGCCACCGAGTACGTGTTCTCGGACTTCTTGCTGAAGGAGCCCTCGGAGCCCAAGTTCAAGGGGCTGCGGCTGGAGCTGGCCGTGGATAAGATGGTTACGTGCATCGCCGTGGGTCTGCCCCTGCTGCTCATCTCGCTGGCCTTCGCGCAGGAAATCTCGATCGGTAAGGCCGGGCCGGAGGGGCGGGGTGGGGCCGGCAGGCGTGAGCCGGCGTTATTCGAGGTGCCCGGGTCTGGTGGGAAGTGATTTTACTGCGCGCCCCTGGAAGCCCACTCGGCTGCGATGGGCGTGAACGTTGGGAAGAAAGGGAGCCCCGGTTTTATGGCCTGAAGTATTCTTTGCCCACGTGGTTCATTTTATACCCCTGTGGATCCTGCCTGCATCCCTACTGCTCAGTTCTTCTGTCTGCTCCCCACGGATCCTGAGTGTGGCGTGGCATTTGTGTCCACCTCTTAGGACCGGCGCCCTTGCCATCAGATTTGTCGAAAACAGTGGTCTCCTATTCCCTTCCCCTCACCCCTACATTTGTGTAATTACCTACAGAGAAGTTCCTGAGTGGCTGAATGGAGGATTGAAGAAAAGTACTCCCTGAAATGTGTTCTCCCTTCATCACCTTACATTGAGTTGATACTGACTGAGACTAGTTCTGCGGGGTTGTGAATGATGGGAAATGACTGCACTTGGCGGGCATTAGAGGGATACCAGAATCCTCCACCTGGACAGCCTTGTTATGAATGTGGGATGAACAAGTCCCCGTCATGTAGACTAGTGTTTACTCATAATAACGCTTCCAATGTGCGAAAGTGTTTGGGGCAGGATCACGTGGCTAATAAGACTCTGGGCTTCCTCATCAGCCGTTCTGACTTACAACACAGGAGAGGATGCTTATGAGTCAAGAGGACAGCTAGAGACTGTTCACTAGGGGAGAAGAGAGGCCGGTGGGGCTGGACCTTGGGGAAAGCTTTTATGAGAAACTGTGCTGGCCCTGAGCCCTGGAGCACGGGTGGGATTTGGATAAGCAGAGGTGAGACCTTTGCTAAGATTTTGAGATCGCAGAGAATGTTACATGTTCCTGGAAGGAGAGAGAGAGTGACCGTCCCCTGTTGAGGCAGGAGAGTTAGTCACAGTTCTTGGGATATGAGCATGAATATGGGTCCAGTCCGTTAGAACAGAGTACAGACTTGATGGTTTTAAAAGTGCAAAGTTATTGTTTGAGCAGAGGATGGACCATTACTTAATAAACCTGATGGTAGCATGGAGGGTCTAGGGTCAAGGAGGGGAATTGGAGCTAGGGAGGCCAGATGCCAGACGATGGGGCATTAACTGAGGTCTTGTGCATACCTGGGGGCCAAGACTTGAAGGGAAAGGATGGGAGATGATTTCTAAGAGATCAAGGAACAGTAAGGGGCACCTGGGTACCTAGTTCTTAATAGGTCATGAAGGGCAGATATTGACCAGAGTTGTTGTTGGAAAGGCTGCAGACCTGAGTGACTGGAAAATGGTGGTGCACTCAGAGGGGAGGAGCAGAGGGAGAAGGAGAGAGAAACTCAAGCAGACTCCCCACTGAGCGCAGAGCCCAGTGTGGGGCTCGATCTCATGACCCTGAGATCACCACCTGAGCTGAAATCAAGAGTCGGAGGCCTGAGCCACCCAAGCGCCCTGAGAATGGTGGTATTCTTGATGGGAATAGTGAAGTTGCAGGAGGAGTTGGTTAGAAAAGGGTTATGGTGAGCTTGATTTTGTGATCTACAGCACTAAGTTGTTCAACTTGGCAGGAAGTTGCCAAATTCATTGTGGAAAATAAGTGATCAGTTTTTTCGTCTTTGGGCAGGCAGAGTCATGGGGTTTCATTCGGCCTTCCAGATGGCCAGGAGTTGGGACTTCCAGTAGAAAGGAAAACCACCAAGTAGCTTGGGTCCTGGAGAGTCTCCCCCGTCAGCAGATGTTCCTTGAGTACCAGCTGTGGGCTGGAGCCAGTGCTAGGCACCATGGCCCAGGAATAAATGAGGCATGGTCCCCGTCATGGAGAAGCAGCAGTCTTGGGCATCTGATGCCAGGAGGAGGGAGTTGGTTACCCTCCGTGATCAAACTTAATGTCTACCCCGCATAGTAGAGGGATTCTGGAGGCAGAAGCACTCTCGACACATTCAAGTTGATGGGCTGCTGGAGAGGCATTTGGTTGGCATTGGGAATGGGTTTATCCAGCAGGAGTCTGAGCTTATGCTATGTGCAGAGAGCACTGCTGTGCGTTGAGTGGGACATGAAAGGAGTTTGAGGCATGGTCTTCTTCCCGCCCTGCGAGAGTTTACCACCCATCTGGGCACTAGGACAGATGCGCTGACAGGTGACATTCAGCAGCATGTGGTTCAGTGACAGGACAGTGTCAAGCTCTGAGCACCCAGCAGGTAAAGGTTGGCAGGGACTTGGGTGATGCTGTGGAGCAGACTCCCCTTCTTCTCAAGTGCTTCAGACTTCTGAGGGGAGGGCAGGCATGTGGGATGACCCAGCTGCACTGGGGAAGACCTGTCAGGTTGAGTACTCATTAGATAATGCCAGAAAGAAAGATATTAGGGAGGAGAAGAGAGGTACATAAATTAATGCATGGAGTCAGTACAATGGAGTCATGTCAGGGAGCATTAAATTTTGTGCAGTTTCAGCTTTTGTGTGAAAGCAAGAACAAGCCGAGCGATTAAGGAGAATAACAATGGAGAGAGAGAGTGATTTAAATGGAGCGCACCCACCACTTCAATCAGGAGCACTGCCCCTGAAAGAGGGTGAGATGGGCCTGCACACTTAAAATGTGGCTTCATCCTCCCTCTCGTAAGTACGCCCCACCTTGCTGGTGCCTGGCATATTCTTTCATGGTTGTACTTTGCACATTGCATTATAACTTGTTCATGTGGCCCCCTTACTTACGAGATACTTCTTCCATTGATCACTAGAAGCTGGTGTCTTGTACGGCACGTGGAAGCCCCTCTATAAGGTTTGCTGAGTGAATGAAAGGTGACAGGTTTTGGCATCATCAGACGTCTGTTGAGCCCAGCATGCATGATGCTGTTCTTGGCAGTGGGGCAGCGGGACACTTGTAAGACGTAGACCCTGCCCCTTGGAAGGTGGTTGAGCAGAGAAGAGGGTCATAACCTCCTCACACAGGATTCATGGAATCTGGGCGAGGTCAGAGGTGTGCAGCCGGGTGCAATAGAAAGCAGAGGGAGGGGTTGCTTCTGACTCGGGATAACAGCCCCGGGCTCAGGGCAGGGAAGGTTTGAAACCGAACTCTGAAAAAGGGTTCCAGATGTATGGAGCAGTGCGAGCCCAAGCAGGGAGGCATGGGATGCTGTGTGGCTGTGGGAGCTTTAGGGGCAGACACAGTCAGGAGAAGGGGGAAAGTGGGAGTCAGGTCAGTCCAGAGGGGCAGATAGGGAAAAGAGGGTGCAGTAAATCTCACTGCTTTCCCTTTGGTGTTGGTGGGTGTATATACAATGTGAAAATCACCTTTAATGGCTACAGATACCAATTTTCCTCTCTTCTTCTTACATTGATAACCTGGTATACATAAAAATTTGTTGATCGTGATATGAAATCCTCTTAAGCCTAAAATACATTTTGTTTTCCAGTTTCTGAAAACTCAGTTTTCCATGAACTAGTATTCTATAAAATAGGATCCAAGTTGTAACTGGGTGACAATTTTTGCTTTAAGGAAACATTTTCTTTTAAAGAAAATGTTCTCCTAAATCTGAAATTTTGCACAGACTTCTTAGAATTAAAAAAGTATACGTGTACGGAAGCAGAGTGGAAGATTGGAGAATGTCCTCATGATAAAACCTATTGGGCTTTAGAGTAAAGGCTTCTCCTTAGTCTTTGGCCCATTTTCTCACCAGTTCAGCCCACTGGGCTTGTCTTAGAAAAGAGGGACAGATTCTGCCCAGGCCACAGAGACCTGCCAGTGGGGCAGTGAAGGACCGTTATTTGGGCCCTCCTGGGTGCTGGCATGGGGGGGGCGCTGCAGGCAAAGTCCGCGCACAGAGATTCTCAGATATGGCCCGGCATGGTGGGCGCTGGTGTGGGGCTCCTGGCACTGGGGGGCATTGCTGCGGGGCTGGGGAGCAAAAAGGGAGCTCTGCCTTGCTGTCTGCCCACAGGTTATGGGTCATTGTAGAAGTGACAAGGTGCAGAAGAACAGAGAAGGGCTGGTGCCCCCGGTCAAGGTCAAGGGAAGTCTGGTAGCCTGTGTAGCAGCCTGGGACAGGGACTGCTTATTGATCCTGACGGCCCTGTGATGGGGAGAATTACAAGCAGAAACAGTCTGGAGGGAGTTGCTAGGGGACTTTCTTAACCCCCGAGTTTTTGCTGGGAGCATTTGGAAGGCTTTTGGAAAGTGAGCTGACTTGAACTGATGTAAGAATTAAAATATGCACCTGGCCTGGGGAGGCCTGATACTTCTACTCAGCCTGCCTAGAACACTCCAGGCCCGGCTCCCCAGAGGGCAAGTTAGGTATGGAGAAGAAAACAACAACCCAATTTTGCATTAACTGGCACACAGCAGAAGTTTCAGTGTCATCATGACTGGGCCGGGAAGACTGGGATGGGGGCCAGAGAAGGGGAACTGATGCTCTGTTTTCCCAGCCCTCCCTTTTTCTCTCCCCTTGCCTCGTCTCATGCCTTGTGCACAAAAAGTGCTCAGTAAAAATATGGTGAAGGAAATGCTGGAGCACATTAAGGACTCTCTGGAGTCCTCCCTTGGACTGTGGCTGGGGAGCAGGGGCATTGCGGGAATGGGAAGCATGGAATAAGGGAAGCCAGGTCCAGATGCTAAGGTCAGGCCAAAGGTTGCAGTCTCCAGCTCCCACCCAGTGTCTGGAATTCACCAGCTGGAGGCAAGGGGTTCCGGGTACGGAGAGGGAGACTTCCCAGTCGCCGGGCTGCCTGTGTCATTTAAGAACACAAGTCATGTCCAGTCATGGATTCCTTCCTGACGCCTGTCCCCGATAATAGCATTCACGGAGACAGGTCATCATGGGAGGGAGCCAAGTTGCCCCACTTGACTTAAAAGGGCAGGCTATATTCCAAGTACCTCAGATTCCCTTTTGCAGTGTTTTGTGGCGAGGAGGGAGCTGTGTTTGTAGTGTTGAAGGGCTCTACTATGGAGGGCGGATGAATGTCATTCCCTGTGGCTCACCAGCGTGGGAGCTGCAGGGGGACAAAGTTCTGTGCCACGGAAGGACCCTCATTCGAATACCTGCCCCCAGAGAGAGATTAGGAACTAGGTGGGTGGCAACTCCGTGTCGAATACAAGCATAAGTAGGGGCGCCTGGGTGGCTGAGTCAGTTAAGCTCAGGGTTGTGAGTTCAAGCCCCACATCGGGCTCCACACGGGGGGGTGGAGCCTACTTAAAAAACAAACAAACAAAAAGAATACAAGCGTTAGTAGACTGGCCGGCCTTTAAGATCTGAGATTTTAAGAGGGTTTGTCTAAACTATTGAATAAATAGATGCCCTCAGTGTGCTACCTTTCAACATGAGTGGGATTCATGTTCTTGGAGTCTTCTGACAGGGTCTGCCGTGCCCTTGGCTCAGGGCTGTACAGGGCCTGATGCTGAGGGAATCCTCCTGAGGGACGGCTTTGCTTCTCCCGTGCCCTGACCTGGCATGTCAGGAGGCCCTGGAGAGGAGAGCCCTGTCTCCTGCCAGGATGCTTCTTGCCCTGAGCCGGGGTGGCTGGACCGGATGAGCAGCGGGGCAGCCGGTGGACCCCTGGGAAAGGGTGTTTCAGCTGCCCCGGGAGCCTTCGCTCCCTGCTGCCCCCCACCCCAGTGAGCACCCACAGTTCTGGGCAGAGGGATTTGGTCCCTCCGGGTTAGCTCCGCTCCACAGCTAGTTTTACAGGGCATGTGTTAGCCTCTCCCCCCTCCTCCCTGCAGAGCCAAAGGACAGGTGACAACTGCAGCTGCTTCCAATCCTATTAGCATAGGGTCCCCCTTGTGTTTCCTGCGCTCGGGAGAGGCTGCTGATGGGTACAATTTTTCTGGGTTAATTTTTGTGGGTTTTTTTTTTTCTTTTTTACTCTTGTATTTTTTTTAATTCTTTTTTTAAAGATTTTATTATTTATTTGAGAGAGAGAGGGATAGAGCACAAGCAGGGGGAGCAGCACAGAGAGAGGGAGAAGCAGGCTCCCCGCTGAGCAGGGAGCCCGATGCGGGGCTCGATCCCAGGACCCTGGGATCGTGACCTGAGCCGAAGGCAGACGCTTAACCGACTTAGCCACCCAGGCACCCCCTCTTGTATTTTTATTGTACAAATAGTACCTACATACATTCTGATGATAAATGATGCATAAGCCTCCTTCATCACGTGCTAGAGGTAACCACCATGGATGCTTGGTACAGCCTTAAAGTCCTCTTTCTCTCATTAGTACACCATGTGTACACGTTCTTTTAAAAACAAATTGAGTCATACGCAGTGGTTTGCTTTTTCCCACTGAGGATGTTTTGGAGAGCATTCCATGTTAGTATGTAGGCATTACTTCACTGTTTTTTTAATTGAAGTATAATTAACTTACAGTGTTTATTAGTCTTGGGTGTACACTGTAACGTTCAGCACTTCCATACATTACTCACCCCTTCACCCATCCCCTCACCCACCTCCCCTCTGGCAACCACCAGT
This sequence comes from Halichoerus grypus, assembly GCF_964656455.1. Taxonomy (NCBI): domain Eukaryota; kingdom Metazoa; phylum Chordata; class Mammalia; order Carnivora; family Phocidae; genus Halichoerus; species Halichoerus grypus. Next base: position 74,349,969 of record NC_135722.1, read on the forward strand.
TTGTTCCCTGTATTTAAGCGTGTATTTTGTGTGTTTGTCCCTTCTTTTTTTTGTTTCTTAAATTCCACATATGAATGAAATTGTAGGGTATTTGTCTTTCTTTGGCTCCATCCATGTTCTTGCGGAGCATAGTATGTTCTCACCATAATTCATCTAAGCACTCTCTCAGTGATGCGTGTTTAGGTTCTTTCAAACTTTCTACTATTACACACAAGGCTTGTTTGTACAGAAGTCTTTGTAAGTGCTCCCCTCCTCTCAGCATTGAAAGGAAAGAAGAAACCAGTATCAGTTTCCAGGATGAAATCATTTTCCAGGATAGTTTTGCATTCCTGAGTTCTTACTGCAAGTAAGTACAAAAAAAAAAAAAAAAGCCACCTTGTATACCCTCCTCCACCAACTCCCTCTAAATGTTACTATAAGAAGATTGGAAGAGACATTTTGATGTGCTTTCAGTTTTAAGAAAGATTAGCCTCTTCCCAGAAGAAAATTACAATATTCAAACAATACAAAATTACAACAACTCCTGAAGTATTCTCATAACACACTGTAAGTTTCCTTCCTAGCTCCCACCATAAGTTGCAGTTACATAATTATTTCTATAAATATTTGTTGAATACTGTCTCCCCACCACACTGTAAGTTCATTGAGGGCAGGAACCATCTTTCCTCTATCTGGTTGACTACTCTATCCATAGTTTCCAACATAAAATTTGATACACAGTAGGCATTCAACAGAGTGTGTGAATGAACAGAATGATCAGTGATGTCAGTAGGATTGGATCTGGAGTGTTAGTTATTATATTGTCTGTAAGATGGAATTTTATGTTAAAAAAATTGTCAAAAATATTTGGAAACTCTGTATAGTGTCATCGGAACTGATTAGGATAACAATAACAGAGCAAGGAATATGAATTGAGAGAAGGTAAGCAAACATTTAATAATGATGAGATCAATTTTTAAAATAACTAGAACTTGGGGCACCTGGGTAACTCAGTTGGTTAAGTGTCTGCCTCCGGCTCAGGTCATGATCCCAGGGTCCTGGAATCGAGTCCCGCATCAGGCTCCCTGCTCAGTGGGGAGCCTGCTTCTCCCTCTGCCTCTGCCTGCCGCTCCCCCTGCTTGTGCACATACTCGCTCTCTCTCTCTGCCAAATAAATAAATAAAATCTTTAAAAAGATAAATAAAATAACTAGAACTTGCCCAAGCAGCATTTAGTCTGTTTCTTTTTTTTTTTAATTTTTTTATTTGAGTAGAGTTGACATACAATGTTATATTAGTTTCAAGTGTACAACATAGTGATTCACCATCTCTATACGTTACACTTTGCCCACCTCAAGTGTATGTCACTATACAATGCAATTACGGTATCATTGACTATATTCTCTATGCTGTACCTTCTCTTCCCATGACTTACTCATTCCATAAATGGAACCCCTGTCTCCCATTCCCCTTCACCCATTTTACCACTCCCCCCCAGACCTCTGGCAATAATCAGTTTTCTGTATTTATAGATGTGGTTCTGCTTTTTGTTTGTTTGTTTATTCATTTGTTTTGTTTTTTGGATTTCACATCTGAGTGAAAGCATGTGATATTTGTCTTTCTTGGTCCGACTTATTTCACTTAGCATAATACCCTCCAGGTCCATCTATGTTGTCATAAGTGGCAAGATCACTTCCTTTTTTATGGCTGCATAATATTCCACTGTGGGGGGTGTGTGTGTGTGTGTGTGTGTGTGTGTGTGTGTGTGTGTGTGTGTACACATACCACATTTTTATCCATTCATCTGTTGGTGGACACTTAGGTTGCTTCCATATCTTAGCTATTATAAATAATGCTGCAGTAAACATAGGGGTGCATATATCTTTTCAAATTAGTGTTTTTGTTTTCTTTGGGCAAATGCTCAGTAGTGGAATTATTGGATCATGTGGTATTTATATTTCTAGTTTTTGGAGGAACTTCCATACTGTTTCCCATAGTGACTGTATCCGTTTTACAATGGGGAAAAGACAGTGTCTTCAGTAAATGGTGCTGGGAAAACTGGACAGCTACATGCAAAAGAGTGAAACTGAACCAATTTCTAACTACACAAAAATAAACTCAAAATGGATTAAAGACCTAAATGTGAGACCTGAAATCATAAAAATCCTTGAACAGAACATAGGCAGTGATTTCTTTGACATCAGCCATAGCAACATTTTTCTAGATCTGTCTCTTGAGGCAAGGGAAATAAAAGCAAAAATAAACTATTGGGATTACATCAAAATAAGAAGTTTTTACACATCCAAGGAAACCATCAACAAAACAAAAAGGCAGCGTGCTGAATGGGAGAAGATATCTGCAAATGATATATCTGATAAGGGGTTAATATCCAAAATATATAAAGAATTTATATAAGTCAACACCCCTCAAAAAGAACAGTCTGATTAAAAATGGACAGAAGACATGAACAGACATTTCTTCAAAGAAGACATCCAGGTGGCCAACAGACACATGAAAAGATGCTCAACATTACTCAGCACTGGGGAAGTGCAAATCAAAACCACAATGAAATATTACCTTGTACCTGTCAGAATGGCTAAAATAAAAATAAATAAATAAATAAAAATAACAAGTTGGCAAGGATGTGGAGAAAAAGGAAGCCTCGTGTGCTGTTGGTGGGAAGGCGTCTTTTCTGTTTTGTTTCAGCCCACGCTGTTCCCTGACTTGAAGAGCCCTAGTAAATTAGAAGACCCGTGTTTATTTACTACCCCCTTTCCTGTGTCTCCCCACCCCCGCCCCAAGAAAAAAAAGAAAGGAAAATGAAAATAAGGAAGAAAGTCTATTCTTTCATAATAGATGGAATTTCCACTAGCAAAAACTGAAAGTACGTCTTGGAACCTTTGCAGATTCTAAGTTTGGATTAGCAACATCCTTTTAAAAAACCCCGTAAGCACCGCATTTCCTCCGCAGATTGTTTTCCTTGGATTGCTTTCTGCTCAAACCCCTGAGGCAGTGAGTTTGGTCCAGAGTGGAGAAGGGGAGGGAGTTTGGGAGCATCATGTCCGCTGCGCCCTGGCTGAGCAAGGGGGGCAGTGTGGGGACATAGGTGGCCGGTCGGGGTGGGGGGGGGGGGAGGACCTAGACAGAGCCTGTAGAGTACTGAGGCAAGCCTGGCTCTCTGTGGGATACAGGTGTGTGTTGGGGAAAGGGGTTTTTCATTCTCACATATTTATTCATCCTCTCTGAAGCTTGTGCTCCTTTATCTCTGAATTTGTGTGTTTTTATCTGATGATAAGGTAGGGCTTAGTGTCGCAAACATGGAAAATACGGAAGAGAAAATAGCAGTAATTCCACCACCAGAGATAGCCACTCTTATATCTTGGTGTATTTTCCCCCAAGGCTTTTCATATATACATACCTGACAGCTTCTACTTCTTACAAAAAAAATCAAACACGAAATCGGGGCCATCTTACCATATTCTTTAACTTGCTTTTTGTTGGCTACAAAACTGAATGTTGATTAGGAATATCAAAATTTAACCCTTTCACAATGTTTTTGCTAATATAAACAGCATTGTGGGGGAATACCCCTGAACAGAGCCCTCTTCCCTATGAAGATTTCAGTATTTCAACAAATTGTATAAGTCTAATCACGAGGCCGGGGTGTGCAGACATTTTCAGGACTCTGGTGTGGCAGGCCGCCCTCCAGGACTGTCCCTGCACCGCCATCAGCAGCTAGGAGAGGCCCGCCTCGCCTGTCAGCAGCACGTCCTGATTGTCCTTGACAGTTCAGTAGATGGATAAAGGTCCACCATCATTTCAGGTCACATTTATTCAGGTATGGCGTTGAACGGTTTTCCATATGTACTTTCACCTTCTATATAATTCTGTGAATTGTTCATGTCCTTTGCTTGTCTTTCAGAGGGCATGTTGGGTCCTCAGTGGATTTTATTAACAGCTAACATAGTTTCAGATATTTGGGGGCTGTCCTTTATGGCAGATACCTTCCTTTTCAGTTGTCAGTTACCTTTGAATTGTGACTATGGTTACTTTTGATGAGCAGAAGTTATTTTAAGTTGTCAAAACTGTCTATCTTTTCATTTTTTATTTCTTCAGTTCCATTATGATCAGACCATTGTAGCTCCTCCTTATGACAGTTAAATATCTATCTAGTTTTTTTTTTCCTAATTACCTTTGATGATTTTATTTAACATTTACCTCTTCAGTCTGCTTTGGTCTTTTGATGGTGTAAGTCAAGACTCTAGCTGGTAATTCCTCCATTGTTCTTTATTGAGGTACCTGTTCCTTACCCATTGGTCTCTGGTGATTTCTTTATTATATACTTTTTTTTTTTTAAAGATTTTATTTATTTGACAGAGAGAGAGAGAAGGGCAGGGGGAGAGGGAGAAACAGGCTCTCCGCAGAGCAGAGAGCCCGATGCGGGACTCGATCCCAGGACCCTGAGATCACGACCTGAGCCAAAGGCAGACGCTTAACCGACTGAGCCACCCAGGCGCCCCCTTTATTATAAACTCTTATGTGAGTGAGCCTGTTTTAGGGCTCTCTGTATTGTTACCAGACCATCCTGTTACTGCTTCATCCTGACTTGTTTCTAGATGCAAGGAGATACCTGGGTATCAGGAAATACTGGCACCATGAACAAGGAAACCAAAGCATAGCCCAGCAGTTGAAGCGTCCCACTTGCCTGGCGCAGGTTGTTGCAGATAAATCCCTCATGGTGTAGAGAATATTTAGAATGCTACTGAATTAGAGGAAGAGGATCATTACCAACAGATCCTTATTGGGAACTTGTCACGTTCTCAACTCTGGACACTTTTCTTTTTGATAGTTACGAGAACCAGTACATGGTTACATTTTGGGGTGTTATTAAGGCTACTTAACCTTCTGTGTTTTGATCACTGCTATGACTACTGTCTTTGTGATTACAGGAAGTTGTAACTGATTATGAGTGGGTTCTGAGAGGAATTACAACTTCCAGATTGGTTTGGAAAGTGGTGAATATTCCAGGAGGAAGGATGAATAGGCTATACGTTGCCTCAGTGCCTTGGCTGATAGGACAGGCTGAGGCCAGTGAGACTCCTGAGATGTTTCCCACACCAACCAGCCCAGGTCTGTCCCACCCCCTGCTGCTAGTGTGGTAGTGGAGGGAGCTTCCTCCATACGAAATTCTAATATGCCACACGTCTCTATATCTGTATTTGTGTGTCTGTGTTCGCATTCAGGCAGTAAGAGAAAATTAAAGCCCTGCCCTTTTTTGGACACACCTACTTTTGGTCTCTTCCCCAGAGGTAACTACCGTTACTGTTAGTGTTTTAGGCTGCTCTGTGTTCCTGTAGAAAAACAGGATTTTATTTGTATTTTATTATTATTAAATTTTTAGCAAAATATTATGCCTTGTATTAATAGCTTATAATTTGCTCATTTATCTGCAGGGTGTCCTGGAGATATTTTTCATGTCGGCGCATGTAGGTCTGCCTCATTCTTTTTAGGTGTGGCATAATTTTCCACAGTACGACTATGCCCCAGTTCATTGAACCATTCTGTTAAGGGTCGTGTACATTCATTCTGCATTTTCCTACTGTACGCGGTGGTTCAGTCAGCGTCCTTGGACGTGCTTCCTCACGCAAAATGTGTTTCTCTAGATCAGTGGTTCTTAAACTTTTTGGTCTTGCGGCCCCTTTACACTTCACACTCTTAAATTCTGTTGGAGATTTCAAAGAACTTTTGTTTGTGGGTTGTATCTATCAGTATTTATCATGTTAAAAATTAAAACTGAGAAAATTTAAAGACAATTTAAAATAAGTCAACATATATATATATTTAAAAACAACTTCAAAAACAAGAATTTTGTAAGAAGAGTGGCGTTGTTTTCCACTTTTACCAAATCTCCTTAATGTCTGACTTAATAAAAGACCACTGACTCTCACATCTGCTTTTCATTCATCATGTGGCAATATCCCATGTCAGTAGCCTCTAGAAACTCCTCTGTATAAACTCGTAAGAATGAGAATAAGGAGGCAAACAAAACCTAGTATTATTGTGAAAACAGGCTTAACATCACGACCTTCCTGAAAGATTCTCAGGTTCCAGACCACACTTGGAGAACCGTTGCTCTGGGGTCAAACTGGAGGGTGGAATTGGAAGTTAGAGGGTCACAAGGTGTGCACATTCCAAATGTAAAAGGTACTTCCAGGTGCTCTCCAGAATATTAGCTCACACTCTTACCAGTGATAGAGGGGAGCGGGCCTGTCCCCACTGCTTTACTCATGCTTGATATTTTCAGGGTTTTCTATTTGCTCTTCTCATTGAAACGGTATCTCACTGTTGCCGTTTGTAGTTCCCTATTGCACTGGGGTTTCACAAGACGTGGTTCTGGGCTCTGGCCGTAACACTTAGCGGTGTTCTAGGGACTGCTCATTCTTTCCAGCCTACCTACTCATGCTTTTGGCCTGGGGTATTTGATCTTAGGGAGACTGTGAGGTGTCAGCTGGTCATCATTGCCTTAAGAAATCTCCCCCAAGCCCAGTCTATCTTAACTATTTCTTTTTGTTTTAAGCTGAAAGTTAAAAAAAAAAAAAGTCATTTCCCTCTGTTCCCTGTTTAACTTTGGTCAAGGAGCAAAACTAGCAGAGTTTACAGTTTACAGTTCTTTTGGGAACTGTAAAGATGTCTTTCAGAAAGTCTTTCTTTTAAATGTTAAATCTGCTGCACATTTGATGATCATGTGTAAGGGTTCCTGGAGAGACATTCTGTTCCCTCGTTTGGGGAGTCTCACCTTTCCTTAAACCAGCTTTTCTTTGCAAAACAGGAAATGACGCCTATTAAGTGAGATAATACATGGAAGGAGGCCTGGAAGCTTGTTTGTGTTTAGTACATGCTGGTTGGCGCCGAAGCTGGCTTACGTTACACTTCTGCAATCTGGAGGTGTTTGCGAAATTGTGATGAACCATAAGCCGGCACAGCCAAGGTGAGAGGCCTCGCGCTTCTCCCCAGCTCTCACTCATGCTCAGGCGCTACTGAGACGGGTGCGGGAGGCTCAGCCCCAGAGGAGTGACTCACTAGCCTCCTGTCCCTGCCCCAGGCTCCCTTTGAGGAAGGAGAGTCTGATGATACTGAAATTCTTCTTCTCAATAAGGTATCATTCCTTTTAAGTCTCTCTAAACTCTCTAAGCCTTTATGCTTTCGGTTTTCTTTGTCACACCCAGTGGACTGAATACCCGAATGGGAAAATGGTGCACTGTAAAGAACCACAGGAACACCCTTATGGCTTCACGGCAAGGGGCGGCTGTGTGGAACATGTGTGCCCAGAAGGCATCTGGCCCCAAGAGCCAGTGTCAGCCCTTGTAACATGAGGACAGTGGACTAAAATTAGTTCTCAGATGCCCTCCAGGCCCCTGCTCATTCGGGCGCTGTGGTTCATGCCCCACCTTACAGTCATTACTCTTTTTCACCTCTCATCCCCTTTAATTCCTGTTCTCATCCCTTGGGCATTTCACTGGGCACTGCCCTGTTGTGCACCAGGAGCTCTGGGTGAGCAAGGCTGGCAGCTCGCAGCCTGGCCGGGGACATGGCTTCCCGGGGATTGCCGCCTCCTGGCTGTGAGAAGTGTTCTGGAACAAGTTTCCCCGGTGGGGAGCCTCAGCCAGTGGGGGACATCGGGGACGGCTTTATGAGAAGCGGCCCTGGGCTGAGTTATCCCTCAGCCTGGGCGAAGCCTCTTAGGGGAGAGCGGACTGGTTTCTTGGGGAAAGAGAACAGGGTCAGCGTTACTGGGGCCTGCGGAACAGGGGGAGGAGTGAACGGTGTCAATGCAAGAGGAGGCCAGCCCAGTACAGGAGCTCCTGTGGCGTTTGGATCGTCGCGTTTATCCAGAGCGGCCGGAGGGCTTTTAGCTACACGCGACATAATCCAGTAGGCATTTTAAAACCTCACCCCAGGTACGCCGTGAGATGGATTGGAGTTGTGGAGACACCAGTTAGGGGTGACTGCAGTTAACTTCGGCCCGATGGTCTCTGTGCCGTTGGAGGCCGGGGACCGTTGCAGGTGTCCTGGACTCCGCCGTGGTACTTTGTATGGGACAGAGAGCTTACCACAGTTTGGGGGGGCCACTGCCGGGCACTCTGTGAGCACCGGGGGGCTCGCCTGCCTCTCCTGCGATGCTGGAGCCAGTCTGGGGAGGCCCCAAGCTGGTCCTGTGCAGCAGCTCTGCTCTGCAGCTCCGTGGTCGCTTGGGAAGCCTAGCCTGGCTGGCATGGGGCGGTGAGGAAGGAGCGGCCCAGAGCCAGTGTGGAAGCCCGGTCCTGGGTGAGGCCAGCGGTCGGCGCTCATCACCTGGCCGAGCAGGAAGGCCTGTGTGCTGTGGGCCCGTGGGACACTGCAGCTGTGGGCGGGCGCCGAAGGGAGATGCCGCTTACCTCTGCGCTTAATGTCTGCCTTCCTCTGCTGCCTTTAGGACCAGGATTAACAGCTCCTGTGTGCATATACACGTGTACGTGTTTACCTTTTGTAATGAAGGCTTTACTGTTTTAGAGCATTTTTAGCTTCACGGCAAAACGGAGGGGCAGTACGGAGATCTGCTAGATACCCCCTGCCCTTGCACATGCACGGCCTTCCCCATCATCAACATCTCCCACAAGAGTCGTACATCCTGTGGGCTTGGGAAAAATGTGAATGACATGTGTCCGTCATTATGGTATCGTGCAGAATATTTTCACTGCCCTAAAAATCCTCTGTGCTCTGCTTATTCAAGCCCTCTCCCCATACCCCCAGCAACCACTGATGGTTTTACTGTCTCTGTAGTTTTGCCTTTTCCACCGAGTCGTGGAGTTGGAGCCTTTTCCCGTTGGCTTCTTGCACTTAGTCATATACATTTACATTAAGGTTCTTCTGTGCCTTTTCACGGCTTGCTGACTCACTGCCTCTTAGTGCTGGGGATCCTGTTGTCTGTGTGCCACACTTCATCCATTTCCCTGCTGAAGGACATCTTGGTTGCTTCCAGGTTTTGCCGATTATAAGTAAAGCTGCTAAATAGCCACGTGCAGTTTTTGTGCAGACGTGAGTTTTCAAGTCCTTTGGGCAAATACTAAGGAGCACAATTGCTGGATCATGCGGTAAAGGTATGTTTAATTTTGTAAGAAACTGCCTTCCAAGTGTCTGCATGTGTTTGCATTCCCAGTCTCAGTGAACAAGCGTTTTTGTTGCTCCCCATCCTTGCCAACATTTGGTATTGTCAGCGCTCCAGATTTTGGCCATTCTAGTAGGCGGGTACTGGTTTTAATTTGCACGTCTCTGATGACATATGTGGAGACCCTTTTCATACACTCATTTTCTATCAGCATATCTTCTTTAGTGAGGTGCCTGTTAAGGTTTTTGGCCCGTTTTTAATTGAGTTGTTTCCTTACTGTTGGGTTTTAAGGGTTCCTTGTGGATTTTGAATAACAGCCCTGTACTGCATGAAGCCACCACAGACCCCACACCGCCTGTGTGCTAGTCCTCTGAGCACAGTGTTTGCTGAGCGGCAGTCCTGCCGGACAGTTACATGTTGTTCACTTTTGAAAGACTGTGGGATAGTGGTTAAGATGTGAGTTTTGGGGGCACTGGGTGGCTCAGTTGGTTAAGTGTCTGCCTTCGGCTCAGGTCATGGTCCCAGGGTCCTGGGATCGAGCCCCATGTCAGGCTCCCTGCTCGGCAGGGAGTCTGCTTCTCCCTCTCCCTCTGCCCCTCTCCCCACTCATGCTGTCACTATCGCTCTCTCTCTCAAAGAGATGAAGGAAATCTTAAAAAAAAAAAAAAAAAAAGGATGTGAGTTTTGGAGCCAGACTGCCTGCATTTACCCTGGCGGGTGACACATCCACTGTGAGACCTCAGGCAAGTTACATAATTTCTCTGTCCCACAGTGTCCTCCTCAGTGATGTGGGTAATAATGGAGCTCATCTCACGGGGCATAGAGGATGAAATGGATCAGCACAGTGAGCACCGGACTGACATCTGGGACAGGGCGGGCGCTCGGGGCAGATTGGCTGCTAACCATACCCCGACACGGATGACCCCGATGGATGAGGCGTTGAGGTCCGCAGAGGTCAGATAACCAGCCTAGGGGCCCGAGGAGCCCGGCTGGAAAGCAGCTCTGATTCCAAAGCCCGTGTGCTCGGCCCTTCACCCATCTTGTGAGCAAGGAGCAGCGGACAGGGAGTGGGGCAGGCTCGCACCCCAGCACCGAAGCTGCTCGCTTATGCTGGGGCATGGGCTCTGCTGCTGTGGGGTCGCCCTCCCCACCGCTTGCATTCCTGCTGGGGGGGGAGGGAGGCCGTCTGCTCCATTACGGTCATGGCCAGCCCCTTCCAGCCCGGCACTTCGGCCTGTGCAGGTCATCAGGACCACGGCTGTGTGGAGGACAGCCCCAAGGACATTAGAACACAGCTCCCGCACCGCACCCTGCCGAGCCCTCCCTGCCAGCACCACAGAATCAAGTCTGCAAGGATGTCCTTTCCCCGATGTCCAGCTGGGCTCTCTATTCAGGCACAGTGAATAGAGAGCCCTTCATAATGAGCTGCGAGCTCCAGACTCGAGTGTTTGCTTGTGCTGGTTCCCCAGCCTGGGTCCCCCTCCCTTCACATAGGAACACCCGGCTTGGCCTAACCGTTACCCTTATGTAGTTTGTTCTGTCTCTTATGCTTAGCGTTCATGGTCTTGGCCTCCTCCACTGTGCTGTAAGCTCTTCGAGGACGGGGACCGTGTCTGATCTTGGAATCCCCCGTGTCCCACATGGCACCAGGTACGCAGTAGATGCCCAGTGAATCCGTGCTGGGTTGGGCTCCACACCCGTGAGTTCTGCGTACCTTAGGGAGAGCACCTGTGCTCTGTTGCCCGGTAACAGATACCGGAAGAACAGAGCACTCGGGGAGGGCAGGGGTCCGTGGCTCTCTCTGATACGCTGCTGGCACAAAGGCCCCGAGCCATTAAATGCCCAGCTCGGATGAACTTGAATGTCCCTTTTCTTTTTTAAGGTTTCTTAAGAAAAGAGCGTTTGCCCTGAAACCAGTGTTGGTCTACTTAGAATGTCTTTGTATTTGCAAAGAAGTCTCATGACCAGTTATCTAAATAATGGTAACAGTTGTTGTAAGTTCTTTTCATTTTATTGGAGTCACCAATCTCTGATTCATTCCCGGATTGAGACACTCAAGGCCTTCTCCTACACAATAGGGTTCCTTTGTTGCCAGAACCCCAAAAGCTAGCTTTTAAAAGCCATCACTGAGGGAGAGGAGGATGCAAAAGGACTTAACAAAGTTGGGTCTAGTCTCAGGCTGTGGCCCCATTAAATCTAAGATCCCAGTTATCCACGGCAGACTTGCAGGGTGCAGGTGTTCGAGAGCCGTAGAAGATAAGACCAAGAAGTAAACCAGTCAGTACAGGGGACATTCAGATCATTCCAAGTGCGCTGAAGAAAGTAACACAGGATGTGACAGAGGAACATGTGTCTCTGTATCTGCAGGGCTTACCGTGGAGCCTGATGCACAGAAATAAAAACAGGAGAAATAATCAACAGGAGTTGATTGGCGCTGTGGCAGGCCCTTCCTTTGGTCTTTATAGGAGTTCTCTGAGGTTTTGCAGATGAGAAAAATCAGGTGCACAGAGGTTAAGGGACTTAGTAAAGGAGAAAACCCAGTGGCTCTTTGGTATAATGAGATCTTTGTAAAAGCAATATTCAGGAATAAAGAATCTAGAACTCTTTTTATAGATGTGCCTTTCCCTATCTAATTGGACCTCCACATGGTTCCACACAGATCAGGCCTCTGTGTCAGTGAAGACTGGCTAGACGGTAATTTTCTTCCAACCCTTTTATACTTAAAAGTGTCTAGGAAATGGCCCCTGGGCCTTCAAGGGTCTGCTTATTTGACATTTTTCTTAAGCTGCCCTCATGCCCCTGACCTCCTTCTTGGGGCAGCATCCATTTCTCGTGCTCATTTTGAAACGCTGCCTCGTTTCCCCGCCGCGCTCTCACAGTGCAGAAATCAAGACCACATTTCCTCTGGTGGAGGTGGGGCTGGTCTGGCTTTGCCACCAGAACTTGATCCTGGCCCTCACATGTCCAATTCCCGCTGTGGCCTTTGTGATGACACAGTGTCCGTATCTGGCCCTGTCCTTCCATGCATCCAGCCTCCATCCCTGCTGAGCGAATGGCCGCAGGCTCCTTTCCTCCACCTCACCAACAGTCTTCCTGCTCTGCACAAAACAGCAGTAGGTGCTCTGGGGTCAGTCTTCACACCCCAGCCGTTGGCCACCGGGGGCTGCTCTTGTTGGCCCTGTGGTTTTTTTTTTTAATTTTTTATTGTTATGTTAATCACCATACATTACATCACCAGTTTTAGATGTAGCGTTCCACGATTCATTGTTTGTGCGTAACACCCAGTGCTCCATGCAGAACGTGCCCTCCTCAATACCCATCACCAGGCTAACCCATCCTCCCACCCCCCTCCCCTCTAGAACCCTCAGTTTGTTTTTCAGAGTCCATCGTCTCTCATGGTTCGTCTCCCCCTCCTATTTCCCCCCCTTCATTCTTCCCCTCCTGCTATCTTCTTCTTCTTTTTTTTTTTCTTAACATATATTGCATTATTTGTTTCAGAGGTACAGATCTGAGATTCAACCGTCTTGCACAATTCACAGCGCTTACCAGAGCACATACCCTCCCCAGTGTCTATCACCCAGTCATCCCATCCCTCCCACCCCCCACCACTCCAGCAATCCTCGGTTTGTTTCCTGAGATTAAGAATTCCTCATATCAGTGAGGTCATATGATACATGTCTTTCTCTGTTTGACTTATTTCGCTCAGCATAATACCCTCCAGTTCCATCCACGTCGTTGCAAATGGCAAGATCTCATTTCTTTTGATGGCTGCATAATATTCCATTGTATATATATACCACATTTTCTTTATCCATTCATCTGTTGATGGACATCTTGGCTCTTTCCACAGTTTGACTATTGTGGACATTGCTGCTATAAACATTGGGGTGCACGTACCCCTTCGGATCTCTACATTTGTATCTTTGGGGTAAATACCCAGCAGTGCAATTGCTGGATCATATGGTAGCTCTATTTTCAACTTTTTGAGGAACCTCCATACTGTTTTCCAGAGTGGCTGCACCAGCTTGCATTTCCACCAACAGTGTAGGAAGGTTCCCCTTTCTCCGCATCCCCGCCAACATCTGTCATTTCCTGACTTAATTTTAGCCATTCTGACTGGTGTGAGGTGGTATCTCATTGAGGTTTTGATTTGGATTTCCCTGATGCCGAGCGATGTTGAGCACTTTTTCATGTGTCTGTTGGCCATTTGGATGTCTTTGGAAAAATGTCTGTTCATGTCTTCTGCCCATTTCTTGATTGGATTCTTTGTTCTTTGGATGTTGAGTTTGATAAGTTCTTTATAGATTTTGGATACTAGCCCTTTATCTGATATGTCATTTGCAAATATCTTCTCCCATTCTGTCAGTTGTCTTTTGGTTTTGTTGACTGTTTCCTTTGCTTTGCAAAAGCTTTTTATCTTGATGAAGTCCCAGTAGTTCATTTTTGCCCTTGCTTCCCTTGCCTTTGGCGATGTTTCTAGGAAGAAGTTGCTGTGGCTGAGGTCGAAGAGGTTGCTGCCTGTGGTCTCCTTTAGGATTTTGATGGACTCCTGTCTCACATTTAGGTCTTACAACCATTTTGAGTGTATTTTTGTGTGTGGTGTAAGGAAATGGTCCAGTTTCATTCTTCTGCATGTGGCTGTCCAATTTTCCCAACACCGTTTGTTGAAGAGACTGTCTTTTTTCCATTGGACGTTCTTTCCTGCTTTGTCAAAGATGAGTTGATCATAGAGTTGAGGGTCCATTTCTGGGCTCTCTATTCTGTTCCATTGATCTGTCTGTCTGTTTTTGTGCCACTACCATACTGTCTTGATGATGACAGCTTTGTAATAGAGCTGGAAGTCCAGAATTGTGATGCCACCAGCTTTGCTTTTCTTTTTCAACATTCCTCTGGCTTATTCGGGGTCTTTTCTGGTTCCATACAAATTTTAGGATTATTTGTTCCATTTCTTTGAAAAAAGTGGATGGTATTTTGATGGGGATTGCATTGAATGTGTAGATTGCTCTAGGTAGGATTGACATCTTCACAATATTTTTTCTTCCAATCCATGAGCATGGAACGTTTTTCCATTCCTTTGTGTCTTCCTCAATTTCTTTCATGAGTATTTTATAGTTTTCTGAGTACAGATCCTTTGCCTCTTTGGTTAGATTTATTCCTAGGTATCTTATGGTTTTGGGTGCAGTTGTAAATGGGATCGACTCCTTAATTTCTCTTTCTTCTGTCTTGTTGTTGGTGTGTAGGAATGCCACTGACTTCTGTGCATTGATTTTATATCCTGCCACTTTACTGAATTCCTGTATGAGTTCTAGCAGTTTTGGGGTGGAGTCTTTGGGGTTTTCCACATAAAGTATCATATCATCTGCAAAGAGTGAGAGTTTGACTTCTTCTTTGCCGATTTGGATGCCTTTGATTTCTTTTTGTTGTCTGATTGCTGTGGCTAGGACTTCTAATACTATGTTGAATAGCAGTGGTGATAGTGGACATCCCTGCCGTGTTCCTGACCTAGGGGGAAAGCTCTCAGTTTTTCCCCATTGAGAATGATATTCGCTGTAGGTTTTTCATAGATGGCTTTTATGATATTGAGGTATGTACCCTCTGTGCCTGTACTCTGAAGAGTTTTGATCAAGAAAGGATGCTGTACTTTGTCAAATGCTTTTTCTGCATCTATTGAGAGGATCATATGATTCTTGTTCTTTCTTTTATTAATGTATTGTATCACATTGATTGATTTGCGGATGTTGAACCAACCTTGCAGCCCAGGGATAAATCCCACTTGGTCGTGGTGAATAATCCTTTTAATGTACTGTTGGATCCTATTGGCTAGTATTTTGGTGAGAATTTTTGCATCCATGTTCATCAGGGATATTGGTCTGTAATTCTCCTTTTTGATGGGGTCTTTGTCTGGTTTTGGGATCGAGGTAATGGTGGCCTCATAAAATGAGTTTGGACGTTTTCCTTCCATTTCTATTTTTTGGAACAGCTTCAGAAGAATAGGTATTAATTCTTCTTTAAATGTTTGGTAGAATTCCCCTGGGAAGCCATCTGGCCCTGGGCTTCTGTTTTTTGGGAGATTTTTGATGACTGTTTCAATTTCCTTAGTGGTTATAGGTCTGTTCAGGTTTTCTATTTCTTCCTGGTTCAGTTTTGGTAGTTGATACATCTCTAGGAATGCATCCATTTCTTCCAGGTTATCTAATTTGCTGGCATAGAGTTGCTCATAATATATTCTTATAATTGTTTGTATTTCTTTGGTGTTGGTTGTGATCTCTCCTCTTTCATTCATGATTTTGTTGATTTGGGTCATTTCTCTTTTCTTTTTGATAAGTCTGGCCAGGGGTTTATCAATCTTGTTAATTCTTTCAAAGAACCAGCTCCTAGTTTCATTGATGTGTTCTACTGTTCTTTTAGTTTCTATTTCGTTGATTTCTGCTCTGATCTGTATTATTTCTCTTCTCCTGCTGGGTTTAGGCTTTATTTGCTGTTCTTTCTCCAGCTCCTTTAGGTGTAGGGTTAGGTTGTGTATTTGAGACCTTTCTTGTTTCTTGAGAAAGGCTTGTATTGCTATATACTTTCCTCTTAAGACTGCTTTGCTGCATCCCAAAGATTTTGAACAGTTCTGTTTTCATTTTCATTGGTTTCCACGAATTTTTTTAATTCTTCTTTAATTTCCTGGTTGACCCATTCATTCTTTAGTAGGATGCTCTTTAGCCTCCATGTATTTGAGTTCTTTCCGACTTTCCTCTTGTGATTGAGTTCTAGTTTCAAAGCATTGCGGTCTGAAAATAGGCAGGGAATGATCCCAATCTTTTGGTACCGGTTGAGACCTGATTTATGACCTAGGATGTGATCGATTCTGGAGAATGTTCCATGGGCACTAGAGAGGAATGTATATTCCGTTCCTTTGGGATGGAATGTTCTGAATATGTCTCTGAAGTCCATTTGGTCCAGTGTGTCATTTAAAGTCTTTATTTCCTTGTTGATCTTTTGCTTAGACGATCTGTCCATTTCAGTGAGGGGGGTGTTAAAGTCCCCCACTATTATTGTATTGTTGTCAATGTGTTTCTTTGCTTTTGTTATTAATTGCCTTATATAATTGGCTGCTCCCATGTTAGGGACATAGATATTTACAATTGTTAGATCTTCTTGTTGGATAGACCCTTTAAGTAGGATATAGTGTCCTTCTTCATCTCTTATTACAGTCTTTGGTTTAAAATCTAATTTGTCTGATATAAGGATTGCCACCCCAGCTTTCTTTTGGTATCCATTAGCATGGTAAATGGTTTTCCACCCCCTCACTTTCAATGTGGGGGTGTCTTTGGGTCTAAAATGAGTCTCTTGGAGACAGCATATCGATGGGTCTTGTTTTTTAATCTAATCTGATAAAGCCTGTGTCTTTTGATTGGGGCATTTAGCCCATTTACATTCAGGGTAACTATTGAAAGATATGAATTTAGTGCCATTGTATTGCCTGTAAGGTGACTGTTACTGTATATTGTCTGTGTTCCTTTCTGGTCTCTGTTACTTTTAGGCTCTCTCTTTGCTTAGAGGACCCCTTTCAATATTTCTTGTAGGGCTGGTTTCGTGTTTGCAAATTCCTTTAGTTTTTGTTTGTCCTGGAAGCTTTTTATCTCTCCTTCTATTTTCAATGACAGCCTAGCTGGATATAGTATTCTTGGCTGCATATTTTTCTCATTTAGTGCTCTGAATCTATCATGCCAGTCCTTTCTGGCCCGCCAGGTCTCTGTGGATAGGTCTGTTGCCAATCTAATGTTTCTGCCATTGTAGGTTACATATCTCTTCTCCCGAGCTGCTTTCAGGATTTTCTCTTTGTCTCTGAGACTCGTAAGTTTTACTATTAGATGTCGGGGTGTTGACCTATTTTTATTGATTTTGAGAGGGGTTCTTTGTGCTTCCTGGGTTTTGATGCCTGTTTCCTTCCCCAAATTAGAGAGGTTCTCTGCTATAATTTGCTCCAGTATACCTTTGGCTCCTCTCTCTCTTTCTTCTTCTTCTGGGATTCCAATTATTCTAATGTTGTTTCATCTTATGGTATCGCTTATCTCTCGAATTCTGCCCTCGTGATCCAGTAGTTGTTCATCTCTCTTTTTCTCAGCTTCTTTATTTTCCATCATTTGATCTTCTATATCACTGATTCTTTCTTCTGCCTCATTTATCCTAGCAGTTAGCGGCCCCATATTTGATTGCACCTCATTAATAGCCTTTTTGATTTCGACTTGGTTAGATTTTAGTTCTTTTACTTCTCCAGAAAGGGTTTCTCTAATAACTTCCATGCTTTTTTCAAGCCCAGCTAGTATCTTTAAAGTGATGATTCTGAACTCTAGATCCGACATTGTACTAATGTCCGTATTGAGTAGGTCCTTGGCAGTCGGTACTACCTCTTGTTCTTTTTGTTGAGGTGATTTTTTCCATCTTGTCATTTTGTCCAGAGGAGAATAGATGAATGAGAGAACAAAATTCTAACAGGGTAACAACGTCCCCAAAAGTATACTCTAAACAAATCAGAAAAGACCTGAAGCAGTGGGAAAAGAAAGGGAAAGAGAGAAAAAAGAAAAAGAAAAAGAAAAAAAAAGATAAAGAAAAAGATAAAGATAAAAACAAACAAAAACAGAACAAAACAAAAAAAACCAGAATATGATCAAATATGATCAGGCTGGTACATAGATCAGTGCCACACACTAGATTTTGGGTGTATTTTGGTCTGTTAGAAGAAAGTGCCTCCCAAAATTTTAAAGAAAGAAAAACTTATATATGTACAAAAATAAGGGTTGATATGATGAAGGGATGGAATATGACTGTAAAGGTGGAAATTATAAAAAACTTTATAAAAGAAATTGATAAGTTGAAAAAAGAAAGAAGAGGACTTAAAAAAAAAAAGAAAAAGAAAGGGAGAGAATGTGATCAGGCAGGGGAGTAGAAAAAAACCATACACTAGAGATTTAGGGTATATTTTGATCTGTTAGAAGAAACTCTCTCAAAATTTTAAAGAGAGAACAACTTATATATATATATGCCAAAAATACGGGTAACTACTATGAAGGGATAGAATATGACTCTAAAAATGAAAAATAAGAATGTTTTTTAAAAAAGGGATTGATAAGATGTTGGTTGACAAAGGGAAAAAAACATTCAAAAAAAAAAAGTTAAAAAAAAAAATTAACTTTGAAAGACTACAGAATCATGGTAAAAAAAGCCATGGATTGTATGTGCAGTATTCCCCTAGCGCTGGAGTTCTGCCGTTCTCATTGATCGGTAAACTTGGTCTTGGCTGGCTGTTCTTGCTGATCCTCTGGGGGAGGGGCCTGTTGCCGTGGTTCCCAAATGTCTTTGCCGGAGGCGGAATTGCCCCACCCTTGCCGGTCTGGGCTAAGTAATCTGCTCGGGTTTGCTCTCGGGAGCTTTTGTTCCCTGCAAGCTTTCCGTACAGCTTTGGAGGCAGAGAGTGAAGATGGCGGCCTCCCAGTCTCCGCCCCGGAGGAGCCTAGAACTCGGGGCCCCACTCCTCAGTGAGACCCCAGAGAAAAGCAGTCACTCCCGTCTCCCCGGTCTCCGGCCGCACTCCGTGCTCACCCGGCCTGTGACCGAGCGTTTCTATCTCTGGCACCCGACCCCGTGTGGAGTCTCCAAACCCAGCAGATCCCTGCAGTGCGCTCCCGCGCCCCTCATCCCCCGGGAGGAAAGGGAGTCTCCCTGGATCTGCCGCTTGTTGGGTCCCTGCTGGAGGAGCAGTGGCCCGACTGTGCCGCGGATCACAGTTTATAGCAACCCCGAGCTGAGAGCCCACGCGTCGGCTCCGTCTCCGCAGCCGGCTTCCCCGCTCCGATACCTGGGAGCTCTGCCGCACTCAGGCACTCCCGGTCTTTCTGTGACCCCGAGGGTCCTGAGACCACACTGTCCCGCGAGGTTTCCACCCCCCACTTAGCCACCGGAGTGACGTCCCTCAGCGGAGCAGACTTCTAAAAGTTCCGATTTTGTGCTCCGCGGCTCTATCACTTGTCAGAAGCGGCCAGCGGTGGCCCCTCCCCCGCCGTCTATCCTCCCGAATATCGCCTCGGATTCACTTCTCCACACGTCCTACCTTCCAGAAAGTGGTCGCTTTTCTGTTCAGAGAGTTGTTGCTATTATTTTCTTCGATCTCCTGTTGAGTTTGTAGGTGTTCAGAATGGTTTGATCCCTATCCAGCTGAATTCCTGAGAGGAGACGAAATCCAGGTCTCCTACTCCTCCGCCATCTTGCGCCGCCTGGCCCTGTGGTTTTTTTTTTTTTTTTTTTTTAAAGATTTTATTTATTTATTTGACAGAGAGAGACACAGCGAGAGAGGGAACACAAGCAGCGGGAGTGGGAGAGGGAGAAGCAGGCTTCCCGCGGAGCAGGGAGCCCGATGTGGGGCTCAATCCCAGGACCCTGGGATCATGACCTGAGCCGAAGGCAGACGCTTAATGACTGAGCCACCCAGGCACCCCGGTTTTTTTAATACACTTTCTCATGAACTTGGAGCTCAGGCCCAGGCTGCTGGGGAGATTGAGGCTGGCCCTTCCCTGCTTCCCCTTGTGTCGTTGGCTGGCCTGGTATTGCACCTGTTCTCTCCACTCCCCATGCCTCCACCCTCTCTCCTTCCTGCTCCCTCGTTTGCAGGCTCCCATCATGCTGGGGAAGGAGTAGGGCCACACACGTGGGCTTGTGTTGCCCCTATACCAAGTATTAGCTGTCTGACTTGGGAAGTTACTCTTAGCCTTATTTCTGCATCGGACAAATGGGACTAAATGATAACTAGCCCATAGGCTCTTTTATTGGATTGAACAAGAGCTTCTAATTCCTATTTGATCACAGTATTTAATAAATGATTCCTGTTCTCCTTTAGTAGGCGATTCTGTGATGGAAAGGAGCTTATATGTGATCAGCACACAGGGGAATACCAGTGTAACAGGGAGTCACATCGGTTCTTAATGCCTTGGCGTGTACATGATGCCCATTTGCCCCAGGCTCTTCCTCCTGGCTCCATTGGCCATGTGCCGTGTTTTCAGAGTGCTGTCAGGCAGTTCTCTCTGGTCTTTGTGCATTTTGCTTTTTATTCTTGTGTACATAACTCAGCAGCCTTCCTTATATATCCTGTCATCACACCTAGTGTGTTTTTATCGGGATTGTTGCTGTTTGGTTAGTGCTCTAGGTACAGATTTTGTGTGATTTTGCAGAGCACTAATATTCTTTTTTAACACATCGATAGCATTATAGCAGAGACGTTTGTGTTGATTTCTTTTTCTGCCTTCCATCTAGCCTTTTACATTGCTCTTCATTTCACAGACCCAATGCCTTTGGCCGGGACCAGGCTGGGCCCTGGAGGTAATAGCAGAAGAGACTTGAGGCCGATGCGTGCTGTGACTGTTTTTTCATACTGTCTCCTAGACTCCTGACCAGTGTCTGCTTCTGTTCTTGACCCTGGATGGGCAGTTTTGGACACAGCATCCAGAGTAAACCTCTTAAAAGGAAAATCAGAAGATATGTTTGCTTTAAAAATTCTGCAATTATTCAGTGTGAATTTTAGGATTGAGAAAATGAGTATATTTTGGTATATTTGGAATCTAGGGGGTCTCACTGTAAAAGATAGAAGACACAAATACGGACTGGGGGAAGGCCAGGGGTGTTAAATTGGAATCTGAATGTTCAGTATAAACTCTGTTTCACACACACACACACACACACACACGCACACATACATACACAAACAGATGGGTTTCCTCGCCATGTCTGCTGAAGGCAGCTAGGAGCAGTGAGCCCATCTTGCATCCATATCCTGGGTTTAGGAATTGTATTACCTACTAAAAGGAACCAAGGGCTCCTCCCTGAAGACACGGCCAGTGGCAGGGCTGGGGCAGGGAAAGTACAAGAGGAGCCCAGAACACCCGTGCCACAAAGTGCAGAGTGCTCAGAAACCACGGGCATGGCGCGGGTCGGAAACGGTTTGTGCATCAAAATGAATAAGAGCAACAGATGACAAAATATTGAAAAACATAAGACTGTATAAGCACGTCTTAGTACTAAAAAACATAAATTGGGGGAAGGGGAAGTTCCTCTTTCCAGTACAATGCTGACTAACACACGCAGAGGGAAGGATGAAGTTGGAAACCCTTCATTTGCACCCACCATGGAAGTGTCTGATTCACCACCGGGTAAAAGCTTGCTGGGGAACCGAATACTTCCACAGTCCGAGATCTCCACACAGACAACTTCTGTCTCAGGGAGAAAGAGCCCTGAGAGCAGCTCGAGCAAGTAGCTGTCGTATGTGACATCACTGGCCCTGGAGGAAACCGATGCTAGGTGTCTCCCCAGGTGTCCTGCAGAGGACCCGCGCCCTCCTGGGGGAGTCCTGCCTGTCATGCAGAAGCTGGTCGGAGCACGGACAATCAGATGGACAGAAATCAGGGGAGCCTCACACAGAACCCGTAGGGGCTGCAGATGACAGAGAAAGGTTGTGGAACGCTTCCAGATGAGGTGAAAAGGTGACTAAAGACACGTGACATCTGAATGCATAGCGTCTGGTGCAGGACTGGAGCCCGATTGGAGGGGGGAGAATTGCTCTAAAGGAGAGTTGGGAAAATCCGAATACCAATAGCAGTATTGCATCTTTAAAGCTTTTATTTATTTTTTTGACACAGAGAGTGAGCACACAGGCAGGGGGAGTGGCAGGCAGAGGGAGAGGGAGAAGCAGGCTCCCCACTGAGCAGGGAGCCCGATGTGGGGCTCGATCCCAGGACCCTGGAATCATGACCTGAGCTGAAGGCAGACGCTTAACCGACTGAGCCACCCAGGGACCCCAGTATTGCATCTTTAAAAAAAAAAATCAATAATTGCTCTGGGTCATATAGGAATGTTTTGTTCTTAAAAGATACACACTTCTGAGAGGAAGGGTCATAACCGCTGCAACTTACTCACAAGCAGTTCAAGAAGAAAAAGAGATGTATGTATTAGGTATACATGTATAGAGAGAACATGTGGCAGAATGTTGACAGTGGATGAGTATTTGTGATTTCACTGTAATGTTCTTTTTTTTATGCTGATACTGTATTTTATGGTGTTTACAGATTTTATGTAATTTTTCCAGTTGTACTGAGCTATACCTGACCTATAACATTGTATAAATTTAAGGTACACCACATAATGATTTCACAGATGTATGTATTGTAAAATAATTACCACAGTAAGTTTAGTTAACACCCATCACCCCACATAGTCTTCTTTCTTGTGATGAGAACTTTTAAGATCTATTTGCTATTAGCAGCTTTTAAGTATATAATACAGTATTGTAGTTTTAACTATAGTCACTGTGCTATATATTACATCCCCAGGACTTATTTATCTTATAGCCAGAAGTTTGTACCCTTTGACAACCTTCACCCATTTCATGTACCCCACCCCCATGTTCTAGCTCTGGCAACTACCAAACTGTTCTCTGTTTCTAGTTTACTAGATAAAACATCTAAGTGAGATCATACAGTATTTGTCTTTCTCTGTCCGACTTATGTCACTTACCAGAATGCCCTCAAGTTCCATCCATGTGAAACATGGCAGAAATTCCTTCCTTTTTATGGCTGAACATCATTGTAAAATTCCTGTAATTTCTCTGTAGGTCTGAAAAAAAATCAAAATAAAATGCTTAATTTAAAAAAAGGAGGGTGTCTGTTATATTATTTTCTATAATTTTCTGTATATTTGAGTTAATTAATCTCAGATGTTAAAATTTTTAAAAATAAAATAACATTTACATATACTAAGTACTATTTTGCCTCTTTCCTAGGACATTGAGTTCTTTTTGTGCCTTTTTTGCCCTGGTACCCAGGTCACAAATTTTATTCACTGGATAGTCATCAGGTTTTACGCCAGGTTTATACAAGCTGTTCTTTCCTGTGGTGTAGACTTTCTGGGTTCTCCACCACAGGAAAGAAACCGCTCAGACCACTACTTAGTTCTCCAGTCTTTTCTTCTGGGTGTAATCTGGCCCCATGGTTCCGTGCAGCTGGGGTCTGAGACCAGCTTCCTTTTCTCCTGCTGCTGCTGCACTTAGCAAGCTGGATTCTGTTATGCTGTTTATGCCATCAGTGCTGGACTGAATGAAAGCAGCCTTGTAGGTTCCGTCCGTCTGAGGCTCACCAGCTTGGTCGTGTGTTCCCTTTGTGCGGTCTAGGGGTCACCCAGCCTGGCCCACAGGTTGGTAGGTACCGGCTATTCTTCCGGTCCATTTAGTGAGGGCGTCGTGCACCGATGGGGCCTCTGTCTAATTGGTCCCGAGGGGGAAAACCATTCATTCTGGTCTGTACTGCAGGGATGGGTAGTGAAGTACCTCGGGACTCGGAACTCATTTACAAGACGGCACTTGATTATGCCTGTCTTAGCTGATGTTAGCCCTGGTTGGGTTCTCTTTAAAAGCCCGGTTTGGGGCATGCCTGGGTGGCTCAGTCGGTTAAGCATCCGACTCTTGATTTTGGCTCAGGTCATGGTCTTGGGGTCATGAGCGCGAGCCCCATGTCAGGCTCTTCACTGGGCATGGGGCCTGCTTGGGATTCTCTCTCTCCCTCTCCCTCTGCCTCTCCCGCCCACCTCCCTCTCTTTAAAAAAAAAAAAAAAAAAAAAAAAAAGGTCGGTTTGGGGTGTGGAAAACAGAGACCTGGTGAATTAATTTGGTTTAAGGGAAAACTGTTGTTTCAATTCAGTGCCACCCCCCCCCTTTTTTTTGGTCAGTGTGGGCTGTAGACATTCTTACATTTTCACACTGGTTTGAAACATATATGTGCCTTGGGGTCAGTGCCTGCAAATGAAGGTGCTAGTAGACCATTTGGGACTTCCAGAATGTACGTATTTGCTGTGTCTGAAGCTAGAGATGGCTTTGGGTTGATGTCTCCTGGAGAAGCAAAAGGGGAGGAATTTGGTTCTTTTTAAGAAAGAGATGCTATTCTTAGATTCTTGCAGTCTTACTGTATTTTATCATGCTTGGGAGCTGTGGGTATTTTGCAGGAAATGACCCTCTGGGGCAGGTCCTTTGGCTCATCCAAGTCTTATATTGGAGTGAAAGATACTTTAAACAGAGTCAGACCTGATTTCGTTCTTGTGCTTGTTTACTGTTCTGTGTTTATTTTTAAGAGCTGACCACTACCCATCTCTTTCTTTCCACACATTGACGGTCCTCTTTCTGTGATTATTCTCACTGAACTCAAGAGTTTATAATAGTTCTCAGGGTTTTTTGGCAACCTTAAAATCTAGCCAGAACATTCAAATTCAGTGCTTTATAGGTTGTGTTATGATCTACCTGGATCCCCATATCTGCATGTGTATACATGTGAGTTGTGTGTGTGTATAATTTACATTAAAGTGAATTAGAACTCATTTTTCGTTTGCAAAATAGAAACATTTCGCGAATTTTTAAAATGCTATATAGATACTAAGGATTATAATTCATTTAATCATTATTACACTCTTTTTTTTTTTTGTGCCTCCCAGAATAAGCACCCCAGGATTTACTGTTACCCTCACAGAAACTCCTGGCCGCTTCCTTCTCATTCTACCATCTCTGACCCACTTTCTGCCATAGCCAGTGCTTTTTGTCTCCTCTTTCTTGTATTTGGAAGGTAAAGATGGAGACTTGGGTAGAGATCCCAGCCCCGCAACCCACTAGCCACGAGATCCCAGTGCCTCACTTTGCTCCTCGGTAAGAGCGGGGTAGAAGTGCACAGCAAGGGGTCGTTGCCTTTGCCCGCCTTCCGCTGCCCCTTTAGTCACTTCAGTGTGTTGGTTCCTTCAGCTTAGAATCTTCCATTCCAAAGTTCCTCGAAGGTCCTCCTAGCCAGTTAACTAGATCTTTCTGTTTCTGTTTTTATTTTGTTAAACCTGAGGTTTGTATGAGTTTCCTTAACTTGTCAGGAGGCCTGCTTCCGATGCTATCCGACAGTCGCCCGTGGCGTGAAGCCGCAGAGGCGGATGGCTCGCCCGTGGCATGAAGCCGCGGGGCCGGTGCGGGGAGCTCGCCCGTGGCGCGAAGCCACAGGGCCGGACAGCTAACCCCACCCCGTGCAGCGCCCAGGGAGGGTGGATGTGTCTGGCCGTCAGAAGTGGGCCTGCGGCTTGCGCAGAACTCAGGCCTCCTAAGCAGCTGGAGGTTAGTAACGCATAAAAATGAACAGAAAGCCATGAAAAGAGAGAAAGGCAGTAGGAAAATGAGGCCAGAGCAGGCGCAGCTGGTGTTGGTGCTGGGAGAAGGGGCTGGCGGCCGGCCTGCCCTCCCCGCTCCGGTCCCCGCTCAGGCGGCTCTGCTCTCGAGTTCTCCACCAGCTGCTTCGGCCGCGGCTGCGGGCGCAGGGGTAAGCTGGGCCGAGGGCCACCAGGGCTGCCACACCGGGGCCTGTGTGACCTGCCCCTGGACTCCAGGCTAGGGCCGGAGGGCGAATGGACAGGGGGATGTCTGTGGCGTGGGTCCCTCACTTAGCAGGTGTCGTGCACGTTCACGGGGCACGTGAGCACACATTCCCTCCCCGCGATCTTTCACCGCATCTGGCCGGACGCATACATGTAAAGCCCACAGCTCCCTCTGCGCTCTCAGCAAGTCCAAAGGTATGCTTCTTTGTTGTTCCCGGTGTAAATCTGAAACTCGTTTCTTGCTTTCTGTACAGTGTGAAGGCAGTTCATGTCTCACTAAAGCTACTCCCCAGAAATCAGAGCGCTCATCCGGCCATCACCCGGCACTGCCGAGCGGAGCGGGAGGAGTGTGGGAGGTGCCTGCGGGTTGGCTGCGGGATCGCTGCGGGTCGGCTGCGGGTCAGCTGCAGGTCGGCTGCGGGATCGCTGCGGGATAGATGCGGGTCGGCTGCGGGATCACTGTGGGATAAATGCGGGTCGGCTGCGGAATCACTGCGGGATAGATGTGGGTCGGCTGCGGGCTCCATTTGCTCAACTGTCCAGTGGGGCGGTGCTGTCTTACGGGGATGCTTGATTGAGACAGTACTTATGACAGTTGTCCGAACTGTTGAAAGCTGCAGAGGGGTGTCGCTTGTTTGATACAGGGTGCTGTGTGAGGTTGAGAGAGCCAGAAAGACAGTGTGTGTCTGTGTGTATACGTGTGTCCGTCCTGCTGGCCGAGAGCTGAGATACGACTGGAGGACATAAGACACATGTGCATGTTTATACAGTCTGGTCAGAGGTGATTATCTGCATGTCTCTGATGGCTTTAAAGTGCTTGGGTCGCTCCGTGGGGGGAAGCTTCATGGACAGGGTCACATCTGAGCTGGGCTTTGAAAGATGGCCCATGGCAGTGGACAGTGTGGATGGGGCATTAACTTAACAAACAAGTACAGAACGAGGGCCCCCCGTGCAGAGGGACTAGTGTGAGGAAAGGCACAGATTTTAGGAACAAATCAGGCCTGTGCAAGCCACAGCAATAATTGGGTTGGATTGGAGCATCGGTTTGGATTTGTACCCTGGGCAGGGGGAACCAGCAAAAAAATGTTGAGCCAAGAGAGTGTGAAGACCAGAACTGGGCTTTTAGGATGAATAATCTGGCAAACAGTTTAAAACAGGAAGAGGGAGAACCTGGAAGCTTTCTGTACTGGAGACCGCTAGGAAAATATGCAAAGCACCTTACTTATTTCCCAATATCATTTTGAAGACTAAATGAGATAGAGGTGGTGGAAGTATGTTTGGAGAGGTGAGTCAGGATGGCCCAGGTCTCGAGCGTCCTAGGCTCCGGCAACAGCTGAGCACCTGCCAGGTGTGCCTGGAAGCCAGGCTGGGCTAGTCCCCGCCGGTGGAGGTGCAGCGCTGCACAGCCCAGCTCACGGCGGCCCCCGCACCCTCTTGCTCTGCCCTTCTCCACTCCCACCAGTTTGGCTCCTGCTGCTTCCTGGCTCTGGACTAACTTGGTTTCTCATTTCTGGCCTGGAAGTACCTCTTGGGGCTTGATCTGTTTCCTTTCCTGGATTTGTCCTTGACTCTTCCCAGGAAGCTCTGCCCCTCCTGGTCACTTGGAGGGACCCCTTGCTCAAACCACCTCCTTTCTGACAGACCCTGGCTCCTGGGACCTCCCCAGTGTGCCCTCGCTGCAGCGACTGGCCTAGAGAGGAGTGTTTTAAGAGACTGAGGGATCAAAATTCTGCCGTTACCAGTTACTAGCTTGGGTAGGGGTTACTTTGTGCTTTGGTTTCATCCAGGGTAAAAGGAAGAGAAGATCTCATTTTCTCCCTCTCTCTCTGATTTAGCTGTGAGGTTGAAATGAGGCAATGAGTTAAGGGCTGCTTAGTGTTCCGTGAATATTGGTTGTCTGTTGTCTTTTCTTCTGACCTTCCATTCCAGATGAAGAACATTTACTTTTGAGCTCAGCGCTGCCCCAGTTTCCATCTCTCTAGACTCAATTATATTTTCTTTTTTCCTCTTTTGCAAAAGCTTTGGTGTAAAAAGTTTAGTTATTTATGCTCTGGCACTTCCCACCAGTGCCTTGGGGGAGGTTTTGGAGGTCCCAAGACAGGACTTGGCAGCACATTTTCCTATAGAAAGAATGTTATGATGTGTTGGCCTAAAGGATATACAGGCCAGACAGATTTTCATGAAATCCTACTAGCGCTGTCCATTTTCGTGAGAACGCACTTGGATACTCTTCTCTGGGCCAGTCACCCATCCATGTCTAACCCCGGGCCTGTTTCTCCCTCCTGTGTGTCTGTGGCTGTGCTCAGTAAGCCTGGGTGGGTGGGACCGCCTGGGCAGCATTTAGCAAAGTCATGCTAACGCAAGAGCTTTGTGAAGTTAGCCCGGTGGCTCGGTGCTGTTCTGATTAGCCTATTTTTATAAAATGCAAGAACTCAAGTTTAATGGGATACGAGAATTGAGAGGTCCTGGAAATCCATGACCTACCCCCAACTCATGTTTAAGCCATTCCTAGATGGCAAGAACTTACCCTATTATCGGACATTTTCAGATGGCATGTGACTTTTCATAGCCATCTCCTCTAAGGGCTCTTGCCGAGAAGTCTTTTCTTGATGTCCGCGGGCATAGAAGTCTCCGATGGGGGGGGGGTGCTCTGGGCCCGTTGTACCTCCTCCACCACAAGAATCTGCTCCCTGGACAACATCCCCGTTACTGCCCTGTCCTGCCACAAGTATAAATCCCACCTCCTCCCCAGAGGGAGCTGACCCTTTGGGGCTTTTTCTGTCCCAGAGGCTAGGGAAGTCCACCTGAGTGCCTTCCTGCCATCCCTTTCCCCTCTGTCTAGGGTGGGCATGCCCCCACTCTCCCAAGCAATCACAGCACCTGCTAGTTACTTCATACAGAAGAATGTAGTACTTACTGAGCGACTACTGGGAACCAGGCAGTGTACTGAGAACGCAGACGGGGACGCCAGTGTCCGCTTGGAGAGCCTTGGCTTCGGAAGGTGGAGTGACCTGAGGTCACCCAGCTGTGAGTGGCAGGGTTGGGTTTGAATAGAACCAGCACCAGAGCCCAAGCCCTTAGCATCTGTCTGGCCGCGCGGGGTACAGAAGACGGCGTGGCTGCTCTGGGCCTGAGCCGCAGGTCCCCTGCACCTGCCGAGCTCACGCTCCCGCGCGCCTCCCCCTGGCCCACCCCGCACCCGTCCCCCCGTCTGCGGGTCTGCACGCTCCTGCTTGGCCTGTGCTTTCACCCATGCCGCCTTTTTTCTTGGAGGAGACAGAAAACTGCTGATTTGCCATCCGGTGACTTACCACCAGATGTTCCTTTGGCCTTCCCCTCATCAGGCTCAAAGTTCTGACTTCTCTGTTCTTTTTTTTAAAGATTTTATTTATTTATTTGACAGAGAGCGAGAGAGGGAACACAAGCAGGGGAAGTGGGAGAGGGAGAAGCAGGCTTTCTGCCGAGCAGGGAACCTGACACGGGGCTCCATCCCAGGACCCTGGGACCATGACCTGAGCCGAAGGCAGACGCTTAACTGACTGAGCCACCCAGGCGCCCCCTGACTTCTCTGTTCTGAAGGACTCCTCCTCTAGTCCAGATTTCTGATCGACCCTCCTTCCCCCTGCCCCTGCCCTGTAACCCCTCCCTCCTCTCAGTCCTCACCCACATTCAAGCAGCCCTGTTCATGTCTCCCTGCGACGCTTTGGGCCCTGGTTCTTTTCCTGCCGTTTTTTCTCTTTATGGTGGTTTCACTTCTTTCCAGAGCTTTCCCCAGCTGAGCCCAAGCTGCCAGCGTCGGCCGAAAGTCTCTCCAATAGCCTAAATACGAACCTGGGCGCTGGGTTTTAGCTCTGACCTACGCCTGGTGTGGTGCTCCATGACTTCACTGACACGGGAGGGAGGTCTGGGGGGCTGCGGGGGCGGGTCCGGACCCCGCACTCGCATTTATTTGGCACTGTCTGTTTTTGCTTCTCAGGTACCCAGATAAGCTGTTTCTCCCCAAGTTCCTTCTCCTGGCGGCAGGCTGCCTTCGTGGATTCATACTGTTGGGCTGCCGTTCAGCAGGCCTCCTTGCAGGGCGATGCCGGACGCCTTCCGCTGTGTCTGCATAAGGTAACCGGGGACGCTTGCGAATCTCACCTGTCCGCTCTGTAGATGTGGGAACGGGAGCCCAGAGACCGTGGCCAGCCCGCAGCGCGGGCACGCGGGTCATAAAGAGACCTCAGACATGACTTGGTCCAGCACCTTCGCTAGCCGCTGAGGAAGCTGAGGCACTCTTTGGATTTTAGCTCCGTACCAGGGGGCGCCTCTTGTGTCTTAGTCCCCTTCCCACCCATACTGCCCAGCAGCGTCTGGCGCAGAGTAGGCTCCCGGTGCGTTTTGGATGCCCGGGTGGGCAGTGTTAGACGGGGGCAGAGCTAGTACTCAAACCTAGCTTTGGCCGCTGCCTTTTCAGTGCTCACAGGGTCCCTTGGGAACAGTAAGGGCCAGCATACACTTCCATTTCTTCTAGACAGTGTGTTGCTAGAACATCAGGAAGCCTGGTGATGACTCTCTCTGGGGGTGTTGGCTGCAACCCAGCCCGGGACAGATTCCTTTGCTTTCTGCTGGGGCCAGATACTGTGGAGGCACACGACGAGGGCAACGCCCGTGTCCGACAGAGGAGAGGTGCAGACAGTCAGGAGCTCCGCGTCAGGGGAGTGGTGGAGGTGGAGGTGCGGAGAGGATGGGCAGTGGGGAACTTGAGCCGGAGTTGGCCAGCTTTGTGCAGGAGAACGTTCTCTGTGTAATGAAGTGGCTCCAGTAGGTTTTCTCTGTGCACAGAGAAGTAGGACTGTGTCAGCCTGTTATTATTTTCAATCACTGGTTCTTTTGTCCATCATGAAAACAAATAGAAGATTTGTGTTTCTTCTGCTTTTCATTGAGGAAAGCATGCTATTTTATTTTCTGAAGAGCCAAAGGCTGAAGTTTGACTGTCTCCAGCCTTGACCTATTGTTGAACACACATCCTTCTTTCTAAAAAAGAACAGTTTAAGTCCTTTGCTATGACTCAGGCCTCTTCTCCAGTTTATTTTTTGCATGCCATCAGGCACAGTGATGCCCTACAATGACTTCAGGGTTGGGCTTTTCTCTTCGACATTTAGCCTTAGCGTCCATTGGGTCCCCGTCAACTCTGCATGTCTCAGTAGCCAGGCCAACCAGTAATGCTATGAATGGCCATAGTTCCAGAAGCTGAACAGCCTTGTTTGTGAGTCAAAATCCATGCTGTTACAGCTTATGTGCCTTTGTCACGATGCTCTTAGGAGAAGGGAGGTTGTAACTGGTCGCCGGGCTGGGCATTAACGGAGCCACAGAAGAAGAATGTATAATCTGGCTCGCCCAGTATAAGAGCTGGCAGGGACGGTAGAGATTGTGAAACTTTTAGAGAAGGAAGAAACTCAAGGTTTTTGCTGCAGTGTAAGGTGAAGGGCACCTAGAGAGAGCAAGCTGGGGAGCAGGACTAGTTGCTGGCTCTAAGACTAGAGTCAGGTCCCTGGCTGTCCAGTCCCCCTGCACTAGAGAAGGAGAGACCATGTGGAGCAGTGGGGGCAGCCAAGCCTTCAGTCTCCAGTGTCAGTGAGAGACTGGGGAGCTCTCTTTCTGGTGGTGGCAGTCCAGCTTATTTGGATGGAAGTTTGGCTGAGAGATCTTTCCAGATTCATAGGGCTGGGGACAGAAATTAGAGTTGGGACCAGCTAAGTTGGAAGGACCCTGGTCAACACCCCTGGCTTGAAAGTCTGTTCCTGGGGAGTAAGGGATGATCCTAAATGAGACCAGCCCTCATGGGGACTAGAGTCCTGGTTTGAATCATTTCAGTACTGATGGAATGAGGAGATAGGGGGATGGTCAGCATCTCTAGTCTGCCTGCCAGCCAGCAGCAGGAATAAATCTTCTCCAGAGGCAGGTAACTTCACCCAGAGCCTCAAATTCTTGTCCAGTTTTTCATGTGTAACTTCAGGAGTCGATAAAAAAATAACCAGTGTACAAGAAAACCGAGTCTTCCTTTGGGTGGTGTTGTGTGTTGAATTGTATCCCTTAAAAGACGTATTGATGTCCTAACACCTGTACCCTCGAATGGGACCTTTTGTGGAACTAGGGTTGTTGCAGGTGGAACTAGTTACCAGAGTAGGGGTGGGCCCCTAATCCACTGTGACTGGTGTCTTCATAACAGAGGCGTTGTTGGCCCGGCCAGACTCTGTGATCGTAGCTGCTTTGTTTCCACACCGATTTCTTCTTCCGGTGTTTTGTTTAATTGTGATAAAGTACACACCACCTAAAACTTACCTTCCTAGCCGTTCTCAGGTGTGCAGTTGAGCGGCGTTAAGTACATTCACACAGTTGTGCGACCATTGCCAAGATCCGTCTGACCTTTCTCGCCTTCCCAAACTGAAACTCTGTACCCGTCAGACACTGACTCCGTGTTTCCCGGCCCCCACTGTCCCGTTGTCTGTCTTCTGTCCACCCTCCCAGGGCCCTCCTGCAGCTGCATTCCTATGGGATGTGTCCTTTTACATCTGGCTTATTTCACTCCGCTTAATGTTTTCAGGTTTTGCTCACGTCGTCGCATGATCAGAATTCCCTCCCTTTTTAAAGCTGAGTCATACTCTGTCTCGTGTGTTGACTGCGTCTTGTGTGTCCATGCATCTCTCCGTGGGCCCTGGGCGGCTTCTGCCTCACGGCTCTCGCGGTGAATGCTGCCGCGAACACGGGAGGATGGGGATCTGTGCAAGGCCCTGCCTGCAGGTCTTGTGGGCCTATACCTGGACGTGGGGCTGCCGGTTTCCTTCTCAACAGAGTTCTTCCTGATGGTTTTCTTCTGGCCTCTCCACATTCCGTGGACTCACGATTGCCGAGCTGGCACGGGCCCTCAGTCTGCTCTCCGAGGACTTTGCCCCCCTCTCCGTGTGTCCTCCACTCCCGTGGCCGCCGCGCTCTGAGTTCGTCATTACCTGGAACTACAGTAGGGCACCCCACTCCCCACCACCACCTCCTGCCCTCTGAGGCCCTCCCCGCCACTTTCAGAGAAAATGGAAGCTCTGACGTGAGAACAGCCCCAGCCGTTTCCTTCCCTTCCGAGAAATGGAAGAGGCCCCCACCTCCTGACCGATGGCTGGACCCCTGTGTTCCGGACCCCCGTGCCCCTGGTTGCAGACAGACTGCATCCCCGTCTTTGTCGTCTGCATCCTCAGCCTTCCCTTCCCGCGGGCTCCCTCCTCATGCACGTTTGGGCACGTCTGTCCCCCCCCCCCCCCCCCGAGCGCTCTCCCCACATCCCCAGCAACTCCTCTGCTGCTGCGTAAACGCTTGCCTCTCCCCCGGGCGGGGGGCTTACCCCACTCGACTTCTCTCAGCCGTGCAGTCCTGTGGGCCATGCCCTCATTCTGCAGAAGCGCTCTGGACTCCTGGGGCAGGTTCTCCTTGGTGAACTCCTCCTTTGCCCATCACTGAGAAGTTGGGGTTCCTCCGGGGCTCTGTCCTAGGCCCCTCCCTTTCTCACGCCACCCCTCTCCCTGGATCACCTCACCAGGCATCTGTCTTGGCTTCCTCCTCTCTGCCATTAGCACCTGGGTCTTCGTCTGCAACCCCCACCCCTCCTGAGCTCCAGATCCGACCCCCAGCTGCGCCCTGAGCTCGTGCACCCAAAGGCCTAGCGCGTGCCTCCAGCACATGTTCCCTGCCCGGCCCCGCTGTGCCCACCACTGTCTGCCCTATTCCCTCAGCCAGAAATCTGAGGGTCACTTTGCTGTTGTCTCCCTGCTCCATCGTGTCAGCCTCCCAGCCCAGCGGTCATGCTTTCCCACGGGCTCTTGTGTCCCGGGGTCCCCGGCCCCGCCCGTGCCGTTTCTCTCCCGGACTCCTGCCGTGCACTCTCCTGCTGCCCTCGCTCGTACTCCCCCTTTGCCCCTTCCCACTAACTGTACCCGCTCTTTTTCTTGCCTGACTGTCCTTTCCCTAAACAGAACCCTCCAATGTCCCTACACAATGTCTAGATTTTTTTTTTTTTTTTAAAGATTTTATTTATTCATATGAGACAGAGATACAGAGAGAGAGCGAGAGCATGAGCAGGGGAGAGGCAGAGGGAGAGGGAGAAGCAGGCTCCCCGCCGAGCCAGGAGCCAGACGTGGGGCTCGATCCCAGGACCCTGGGATCATGACCTGAGCCGAAGGCAGACGCTTAACCATTTGAGCCACCCAGGCGCCCCAATGTCTAGATTTCTTTTAGAACTCAAGCTATTTTGGCTACCACGGTTCTCCCTCCCACTGGCCCCTGCGAACCCCCCCACCCCAGCCTCACCGCCAGGCCATCCCCACCACCCCTGGGCCCCAGGGACCCTGACTTCCTGTAGTTCTCACGTGTCTTGGCTGTCTCACACACACCTGCCTTTGAATAACCTTCCCTGATGGCCCCTCCCCTCTAATCCGCCGACCTCCTAATGTGCTGTTCTGGTCTCAGCTTAAATGTCCAGTCCACCTGGAAGCTTCCTCTGAACCTCTAGACTGAGGGTTGTTGCCAAGTCTAATCGCTTTCGGGGCCAGGCGGGGTCAACACGAAGTAAGACCCTGAGGCCGCTGTGTGGACAGTAGACCGCACAACCTGCCTCCAGGCAGTCAGATCCCAAAAATGGGGTGCTGGCTGAGCAAAACATCAGCTGCACCGCACACTGGTCTCTCTTGTCTGTTCCCAGAGCAGCCTGTGCTGTTCCTAGAGCAACCATGGGAGGTGGCAGATCCTCGCCTTAATTCTGTTGAAGTGATTCTTTATTTCTAAGCCTACAGGTTCCCTGCAGGAAGAGCCCACACCCGTGTCTCATGCAGCAGCGTGCCCCTGGGGCAGTGGAAGTGGGGGGAATGAAGCAATTCGTATGTCCTGCTCAGATCCAGGGTGAGGGCGTTAGGGGCACAGGGTTGATGGGAATGCTTCTCAACTTAGTTCTGACGCCAGGCTTAAACCCAGGAGGCCCAAACTTCCCCCAAAGAAATTACTCACTGGAATATTTAAGTGTATGTCAGTGTGAAGTTTGTGGGCCTGGCATAATCAATGCTGTGATTTCTTCCCAGCTACTTTTTCACGTCTCCCTCCCTCTTCCTCCTCCACTTACTTCTGGTGGCCTCCAGTAGCGCCAAGGAACGGTTTTCGTGGAAATGTGTGTGCACTCAGGGGGACCGGCAGGTGGTGCTCTAGGACTCTTTGATAATGGGCATTTTTTTTTTTTTTTTTTTTTGAGTGTTCTGTTCTTTGTTTAAGTTCATTAGGCAGCTGCTAGGCATGATTTTTATGTTCTGAAACAGGAAAGCAAGATTTTGACTGAAAAAAAAAAAAGCCACAGAACAAGAAAATAAAATTAACAGAATGGACAAATCTTTAAGTGGATTCACTGAAACTTAGTTTGGAGGGATCCTCTGAGACTCCCAGACCAGAGGTTTCCAAACCTTAGCATTACCCTGGGTGGGAGGTGGAGGGGGCAGTTTGTGAAACTTCAGGATCCTGAGGGCCAGGAATCTGGTTTTCTTCAGCCCTCCAGGAGATGCTGATTCTGCTGGCTCGCCTTGGGCTCCCCTGTGGGCACCGCTCATCCAGACCCGTGTTTTGCAAACTCTTTGTGCCCCTAAGTCATCTGGGACCCTGTGGAGACGTAGACTCAGGTTCAGTAGGCCTGATGGGGCCTGCATTCTTCCCAGCAGTTGCCCTGGTGATCCTGAAGTTGCTGCTCTGTGGACCACTCTCTGGGAAACAAGGATACAGACCAAGGGACTGACAAACTCTAACGTACATGCTCCAGCCAAATCCAGCCCCTCCATCACCTATTTCTGTGAAGAGTTTTAGTGTGGCCATGCCCATTCCTTTACACGTTCCCTGCGTCTGCTCTCACGTCTGGCTCACAGACATTTACTGTCTGGCCCTTGGCAGGAAAAAGTTTGCCTGCCCCGATGGAGAATTCTAAAGGCCTCCCAGATGATTCATTGAAAGGGAACTCCCTGCCTCCCAGAACAGTTCGTTCCATTTTCATACAGATCTTTAGGAGCATTTGTCCTTGCTTCCTCATGACTTGGTTCTGATTCTGCTGTCAGGAGTCTCTTTCTGCTTCCACACACAAATGCTCTGCTTACCATCCTCTCTTCCCTAGGTCTCTCCTCGTGCCAGGACCCTCCCCGAATGTCATGAGTCATGAAGCCTGGAGATAGGTATCGGGTGTCTTCCTTGAGTGCAGAGTAGAATGGAGTACCTACCTTTCTTCTCTGTCCTCTGTAAGCTGCTCCTGGATGCACTAGCCTTTCTGCGTAGCCCTACACTCGAGACTTCCGAAATTTGGGATTATCTTCAAAGTGATTACTGTCTGAACAAGACGCGGCCAAGAGCAGACATCTTCCATGTGTCTTTTTATACCACTTCCCCGATGCAGTTTGTTCTTGGTTTACCTGCTTCCTGAGTTCAGACCATTACTTCCCATCTCTTCCAGCGTTCTCTTTTTGCCCGACCCTCAGGTCAGGATCCCGTGTCCCTCCCTGCCCCTCTTGGCCCCTCCTACACATTCTCCTTGGATGAGCCCAGCCATTCTTGGCTTCGACCATCTCTGTGTGCTACAAAATCCTGAATCGTAAGGTCAGCCAGATTTTTCCCCTTTATTTTCAGCTGCCTACTGCACATCTCCACTAGGATTTGAGTTCTTGAGTATGGGTATCTTACATTCACAAGCTCTCATCTCCTCGGGTCCACCTCCCACCTCACTCCCCTCTGCTTGGAATCCGTTCCTTCTTGTTTCTTTAGCTCAACTAATGATACTACCACCCACACCCTTGCATAAGCTAGAAACCCAGAATTAGCCTCTGTTCTTCCCTTTTCCATCCGT
The DNA here is from genome assembly GCF_964656455.1 of Halichoerus grypus. Taxonomy (NCBI): domain Eukaryota; kingdom Metazoa; phylum Chordata; class Mammalia; order Carnivora; family Phocidae; genus Halichoerus; species Halichoerus grypus. Next base: position 74,386,399 of record NC_135722.1, read on the forward strand.
TAATTCCAAGTGGGCAGCGTCTGCTCCTCGCGCTCTGTGGCTCTTACATCCGTCTCCCCCCCCCACCTGCTGCTGCCTCAGCCCAGCGCATAGCGTCCTAACCTCCTGCCTTGTCTCTCTCTTTTCCACTGGGTTCCCTTCTCCACGGCTGCAGTAATCTCTCTCAAATTAATTGTCATCACGCCCTGCACCAGGGGCTTCCCATCGCCTATAACGTGGGAAGCTGAGGACGTCATAAATTAGTTCCTGCTTACGCTTCGTAGGGGTTCCTAGGGTTGCTGTAGCAAATTACCACCCGCTCCGTGGCTTGGCACAACAGAAATTTATTTGCTCATATTTCTGGAGGCCAGGGTTTGGAAATGAAGGTGTCAGCACGGTGGGTTCCTTCCTGGGGGCTCAGAGGGAGAACTCTGTGCCTCTCTTCTCGTTTCTGGTGGTGGCTGGCAGGCTGTGGTGTATTTCCAAACGAGGTCACGTTCTAAGGTTCTGGGCGTGAGTTTTGGCGGGGAGACACCATTCAACCTAGCACATCCTTCCAACCTCAGCTCTTACTACGTCCTCACCGTGGGCTCGCTCGTTTGCTTTGGTGCCCTGGATGTGTAGGAATTCACTGGGCAGAAAAAGAGAGAGAATTCCATGCAGAGGAAAGTGTGCATCCGAAGGGCCACAGAAAAGGTGAAATTTGAGTGGAGTCTTAATGTACGGATAGCATTCTTGTATGTTCTTGTTGCCTCACTGTACTTGAAGACCTAGTTCAGATGTCACCTCTGTTGTAAAGCCTTCCCTGACCTTCCGAGGGACATTTCTCGTTGCTCAGTACTTAAGTACCTACGTATTTAGTGGCCATCACTTTAACGTTTTGCTTATTTAATTATTAGCTGGTATTCCCACCTGGTCCTGCTCCCAGGCCTGATGGGTTTTTTGTTTGTTTTTAAGATTTTAGTTTTTTAAGTAATCTCCATTCCCCATGTGGCGCTCAAACTCATAACCCCGAGATCAAGCGTGGCACACTCCACTGTCTGAGCCAGCCAGGTGCCCCCAGCCCAGATGTTTTTAAATGGATTTACCCATCTGCATTTAATGCCATAGGCCGTGACCACATACATTTCAGGGGAGGAGCTGTACAGTCCTAAATTGAACCCATCTTCACCTTCCACGAGGTAGAGGGGATTTGAATGCAGGGGATTTGAATGTGGAGGGAGGTTGTACCAGAGCCCCTCCAGGCTTCCTTCCTTCTGGAAGTTCTGTTGTTCTACAACCCCTTCCAGAAACAACACAAACTTTTAAGGCAAACAGACTGGAAATTGTGCTGCCGTTTGGTTCTACTTTGCTTTGAGGAGCTTCGCTGTCACGGGAAGAACTCAGTGCTGACATGAACCGCATAACAGGAGTGTGCGGCCGTGGCTTTGAGAGATGCCGAGTGTCTCAGACCTCGTTTGGAGCAGACAGAGCTCATGAACAAAGCCATTCCCATCCCTAAAGCTCGGCAATTTCCCCATGCTCCTTACGCAGACAAAAGGATTTTAAAGACTATAATGATTTTTTGGATTCCTATTTCAATTGAATTGATTTTAGTACCACCTTGTTACAGAGTCACTGAAAGTCACATTTTCATTTTTGATGAAAAAGAAACAAAAGGCTTAACTGTGGAGAAAACCAAGAAATGGGGCATTATTCAACTGCATTCCTTACAGAGGTGATCAAGGTATGAGGATATCTGAGGAGAAAGCAAACACCCAATGTGTAATAGCTTTAAACACTCATTTTTCCAATTACAATGAGCTGTAGCTGATCTATTCATTGGTACTAATTATTGCACCACATAGGCCTGTTGGAAAAAGTGCCACAGACTGTAAACAGTCACTTTTTAATCCAGAAGAACAGTTTGAGGTAAAATTCTATTAATTCAAATAGCTTTGAAACAAAAGTGGCTTGTAAAGGTATCCCACAGCCCCAGATTAGAAATAGCGTTCTCCCTGTAGTTCCCCAAGAAAATGCCTGGCTCTCTTAGAGGGTTCTGGAAGGAGCACAGACTCTGTCTCACACGGTTACATTTTTGTGCTAACAGGCACAAAAAACAGGTGCTTCTCGCTGTAGCCAACTATGAACGGCGTAGCCAGAATTCGTCGGATCACAGCCTGCTGTGCGTGTCGTGGTGCAGCAGGCCTCTGCAAGTCGGGCTAATGGTTTTGAGAAAGCCCATCCCAGGCCAGAGCCCCAGATGGAGGAGGCAGTATCGGTGAGGGGGTTTTTATGCATCTCTAACTAAAATTTAACATTGAAAAATACATACCATGCAGGCAACTATCCCTAATGATGTCAGTGGCATCTGTGATTTTGCCAGAGACCTTCACCACTTCAAAGTTGGTGTTAGACCATGTGTCAGATCCTAATAAATGTGTTAATAAGCACATACAGATTTGTTTTGTAATGTAATAACTCTCTCAATTATCATCCACTTCTTTTGTGAACTTTTAGGTATTATTTTACACATTTAAAGATACTATTCTTGGGGCACCTGGCTGGCTTGGTCAGTGGAGCGTGCGACTCTTGATCTCGGGGTTGTGAGTTCATGCCCCACGTTGGCTATAGAGATTACTTAAAATCTTTAGGAAAAATACTATTCTTCATGAAAAACAAGGAAAGACCTGAGAAACTATCACAGAACCAAGGAGACGAGGGAGACATGACAACTCAATTGACAGATAGACCCTGAATTGGATCTTTGAGCAGAAAGAAGACAACACTGGGACCACTGGAGAAACCCAAGTGCAAGTCTGAAATTGAGTTAATGATGGCTTCTTGGTCTTGACAAGTGGACCATGGGAATGTAAAGTGTTAACAGTGGGAACACCAGATGTGTGTCATTCGAGAACACTCTGTATGATCTCTGCAACTTTTCTGTACATCTGACTGGATGGCGAGAAGCCCAGTGTTGGGTCTGCTGCCCACTCCCAGAGATGTGTGGGGTGGGAGTTCTGTGTCCTCTCGAGACCCTCACTGCTACAACTCTGAGGAAATGGGAGAGACCAATCCAAAGATGGGGAGAAGTTCTCCAGAGAAGTAAAAATAATTTATGGGGTATTGTGGTGGAAAAGGCATGGCTCTGGGTTCAGAGAGGGCAGGCTTCATATTGTCCCCCGCTCCAGCTTTGTGCTCTGTGGCCAGAGGACGCTCTGGGCATCCTCTTCCCCTTTGTGAAGGGAAGCCATTAATAAAGGCCTTAGCAGGGTCACTGTGAGGACTAGAGGTAGGATGTGTCCATGAGGCAGCCCTTCCGTTGGTTGTAGCCTGGTGCTGTAGTGCCTTTTTCACGCCAGGCCCCATGCTAAACAGTTTGCACACATTATCCCACTTAATCTGCACGATACCTCTATTACATGACCATTTCATAGATCGGGAACCTGAGAGTCAGAGGCTCAGTGACGTCAGCACCCAAGGACACGAAGCCGAACTTAAATTCACATCCATGCTAACTGTAGCTCATGGTCTTCCTCTGCCTTCTCTTAAGGTTTAGCCTTTCCCGATGGCCCGGCAGCCCTGGTTACTGGGCGCTCTTTGCTTTCCCTGACTCCGGAATCCCCTCGGGTTTGTTTTGCACGTACATCCACATCCAGATGCTCTCCGCGGGGCTGTGGCCCATGGCGGTTGGCTCTTCTGGGCCTGAGGTCGCTCAGCTGTACGGTGAGGGTGTCAGGCAGTCCTCCGGTCTGTCCCGGCATGGACGGTCCATTCTGCATTCTATGAAGTTTAACTGCTTAGGCCAGCTGTTTGATGGTGTGATTACTGGATCACTGAAGCCACAATTTTTCTCATTTGTTTTGGGTGAGGTTGGCATTTCTGTGTCATTTTCCCCAGATTGTAGTGAAAGGGGAAAGAAAAGAGCTCTAACATTAGTGACCTCCTAAAACCACGGCATTGAAAACTAACCCCCCAACCAGAGAGACCACCGTGACATTTACCTGTTCCTTAATTGGGATTTTATTAAGGGATTACACTAAAGGACATGGAAGTCATTTTATTTTTTTGTTTCCTTCTGTGATTAGGGAGGAGATGCTGTGTGTCAGTCACCACATAGTTGCCAGTTATTTCAAATTAAGGAGGATTAAAAAAAAAAAAGATAGTGATGGTTACGTACCTGGGCAGGTGAGTTTAGCCTTAAGTAGTTATGAGGTAATGAGCCCGATTTCCGTCCTTGACGTGGGCATGCACATTGGTCTCAAAACGAGAAAACGGAGAGCAGCACTTGGACCCTTAGGGTCCTGAGGTGAGGGGTCTGTGGATCCCCTGATTGGCTGTCTTGTTTTTCAGTTTTTCCCCTACATCCTGCTGCTGGTGGCCATCCTCCTGTACCTGCCCTCCCTGTTCTGGCGTTTTGCAGCTACTCCTCATCTTTGCTCAGATTTGAAGTTTATCATGGAAGAACTTGACAAGGTTTACAACCGCTCAATTCAAGCCGCAAAGAGCATGTATGATGATCAGGACATGAGAGATGGTGCCGGCCCCGTTTCGGGGCTTCCTGAGAACATGGGGCAAAGGTAACTCAGCCCCCGGCAGGTATCTTGGCAGGCTTTGGGGTATGAGGTCTCAGCCCTCCTCCTGCCCATCTGGGCCTGGGTCCCACTATAGTAGGTGGTGGTGGGGGCTGTCATCCACCTGCAGACATCTGTGGGAGCCAGGAAGGCCTGCTGTCCCCCAGTCTCATCCCACCTGCCTGCCCCAGCACCTGTCCTCACATCCAGACGCTTTGCCTTGTTGAGGGGAGTGCCACTGTCTCGTGTTCTGAAAGGCAGGTAGGTGTAGCTGGGGTGACAGGTGACGGCACCAGCTGCTCGCTGGCTGGGACCTACTGCGTAACGGAGAAGCGCAGAGGGTTATGGGGCTGCTGAGCTTGGAGAACTGGCGAGAGAGAAGTGGGGAATGAGTAGGCAGCACCTTGTCTTTTTCACATTCTTCCTCTGGTTCCTGTTCTCAACAAGGGTAATCCTATTAATAGCTCTCATTTTTAAAATAACCTATCCCAGAGACTGTGTTTTCTCTGGGTACCTTATCTCAGCCCTCACCACGTCATTACAACTAACTGCCTTGATTTCCTGCCTCCCTCTTCCCCCATAAAAACACTGTCCTCCAGCTTTCAGAGGGAGGGCTGGGACCCCAGCCAGGCCCGTGTGCCCTAAGTCTGAGCCCCGAACCCACGGAGCCATCTGCCTCCCGTGCCTCGCCTGGAGGAGGCACATGCGTTCAAGTTGGGCCAGAAAGTCTTCTTTATTCTGCATACCTGAGAAAATTGCAGATTTAAAAACAGTAGAATAAGAATGGTCCACGTGTAGCATTTACTAGGTGCCAGGCATTCTAAGAATTTACAAATATAACTCATTTAACCAACCAGACCTTCTTTAAAATACTAAGAGGGTGAGTGTTCTGTTGTAGTTTTTCTTCTTCTTTTTTTAAACCCGATTTTATTCCCTGATACACCAGTGAAGTTAGAGGTAAAGTAGGGAGGGAGGAAGGGCGTTTGAGATTTTTAGCGTGATACTGTTCTGTGCGTTTACGTCTTTGATATTTGATCTTCGTAAGGGTTTAAATTTTTTTTTATTCCCTTGTTGTTGTTGTTGTTGTTGTTTATAGTTTGTGGGAGATCTCTGAAAGCCACTTCAAGTACCCGATTGTGGAGCAGTACTTGAAGACCAAGAAGAACTGTAAGAACTTAATCATCAAGTACATCAGCTGCCGGTTGCTGACGCTCAGCATCATACTGTCCGCGTGCGCCTACCTGGGCTATTACTTTAGCCTCTCGTCGCTGTCTGACGAGTTTGTCTGCAACATCAAGTCCGGGATCCTGAGAAATGACAGCAGCATCCCCGATCGCTTTCAGTGCAAGCTCATCGCCGTCGGCATCTTCCAGTTGCTCAGCCTCATCAACCTCGTGGTTTATGTGCTGCTGGCCCCCGTGGTCATCTACACGCTCTTCGTTCCCCACCGACAGAAGACAGACGTTCTCAGGGTGTATGAGATCCTGCCCACTTTCGATGTCCTGCATTTCAAGTCGGAGGGGTACAACGACCTGAGTCTTTACAACCTCTTCTTGGAGGAGAATGTAAGTGAGCTCAAGTCCTACAGGTGTCTGAAGGTACTGGAGAATATTAAAAGCAGCGGCCAGGGCATCAACCCAATGCTCCTCCTGACTCACCTTGGCACGATCAAGATGGATGTCATGGATGGCAAGAGACCGGAGCCTGTGGAAATGACGTCAGAGGAGCCGGGGGACCCGATGACGGAGCTCAAAGGTAGGGTGAGCTCTCGGGGCAGAGGCTGAGGAGGCCCATGGAGTGCCTTTGTGGCCGTCCTTCACCAGTGAGCGACAGTCTTGCCCCTGCCCCTCATCAGGAAACCATTTTCCTGTGCGGTCTTAGGTGAAACCCCTCAGTACTGGGAGACCGAGGGGAAGAATGGGTGCTGCCCCTGATCTCCAGAGGAACGTGTGCTTTCTCCCGACTGTCCTCTCTTCCTGGTCATTCTCTCGAGGTCTCTGCCCCAAGCATCCCTCCTTGCTGTCATTCTCGCGTATGCTTGTCCATTCTGTGGGCTTTGTCCCCATACCTCTGGGCCTCTTGCCCGTTGTTCTCCATCTCTTTCAAAAGAGACAAATTCGTTGATTTAACCATAGCCCTGACCTAACTTCACTGTGCCCTGAAATGTGGCTAAGAAGCAAACCCTGGTAAGGCAAAGAACACAAGATTGATAGAAGAGTAGGTAGTTCATGCTGTCGGTTCCTGCTCTGTGACTTTTGTCATAAATACTTGTTTTCTGTTTTGACAGATTCGAATGAACCCAGTGAAATTAAAGTAAATAACGGAGAGACGAATGCTCGACAGAGACTTCTGGATTCTTCCTGCTGATGACTTTTTTTCCCCTTGAACATGAGATCCGTGACTTCTGTGACATGGGATTGGTATCGGCTGTCAGGTTCCCAGCCGGTCCGCAGCAGACGGTTCTCAGTAGAGCTACTGAGCATGCCTTGTTGAGTCCCCAGTGGAAATGACGGTCCACAGAATGTCGTAGGAGAATGGTTCATGAACTCCTGATGAGCGGCACCATGGAGATGAGTCAACCCCAGCAACTGTACATGTGTGAGTCCTCATCACATGGAGGTGGGAAGGCTCATCAAAGCAAGAGTCTTAGCCCTGTTTGCCTCAGAGAAGCACCTTTCTGGAGAGATGCTGCAGTGAGACTCGGAGCTACCAGCAAGGACTTTGGTAGGCTTTTTGTATTTGTTGTGTGAAATAATAATAAACCTGTCAGGATACAATTGTAACATGAATCTCCTATGTGCCCTTAATGGCTGTTGCATGAGAAAACCATTCACTGACCAGCGGGGTACCTGCTGCTGGCCGTGGCCTCCACTGGGGACAGTGAGGCTCCTGTCCCCGCAGGCTCTGCACACCCGGCTGCTCGTCACCGAAATTGCGGCGCCGGCTCTGCTCTGGAGGGCTGCGGGCCCCCGCACTGCTCCGCCTGGAATCGTGGTGAGCAAGGCAGGGTCCCGGGGACATTTACTTGCAACTTCTGTACAGGAAACAGTGCTTCTCACAGAGCCCAGTGGGGAAATCCGGACATACAGAACAGGCTATTTCAGTCCGTTTTCCAAGGGGTTCTCTGCAGGTCCTTCCTCTGTGATCAAAAGACTCGAAACAGGATGTTAAACAAATGAACAGAACACAGAATGCTTTAAAAAAAAAAGGGGGGGGGACATTTTGCTTCTTATGATCAGAACGTATAAATGACATCTGCCATATGGTGTGCTTGGAACCAGACCAGCTTAGCGGTTTATTTAATTTATATTTAAGCACATCTTTTAAAAATTCATTTTAATTTAGAATCCTGTGATGTCAGAACTGAGGCCATTTGGGAAGGATGTTCTAGCATTGATGGAGAATTATAGGATAAACGTTACAGATGGATATATAACACTCAAGCATTTAAGGCCAGTTCAGAGTATATAAAAACCTTTCCCAGTTCTAACCATGGAAATAGGTCCAAACTATGTTTACATTTTATACAAAACCCTTTAAAATTCTGTCCGTGGATCTCCCTGTTTTTATTCTTAGGAAGTTAACACATTACTAAAGTGAGTAATCCTCAGGAACCTCGAAGTTTACATTTGGCTCCTAGGGAGAGTTGTTTACCTAACCTAATTACTGTTTGAAAAACAAAATTTATATAAGCTGCTCAGAATATTCTGAGAATATTCTACTCTCTTTTCAGAATATTCACAGAAGCGGATTTTAGTTGCGCTTCTGTGATGGTGTCTGAGATGGAAAGCTGATGATAAGTCTTAAGAATGCAATCAGTGCTTTAAATTATTTTTATTACATGATATTTATTACCGTTGAATTAGTGTGACTTAGAAATGGTAGGAACCTAAATACTCCATTTTCCTTCATTTTTATATCGCCATATCCAAGCGTTCTACACTGGTTTCTTTTTATAATTTAAAAAGATTTCTGAGAGCTTTTTCTATGATACACTTTTTTTCCCCAAAAAGCTTCATCTTCTTTATAGGCAGCCCCTAATTTGTACTTTGAAGTGGTAAAATAGATCCATTACTTTAGGAAACCAGCAACTCCCTCAGCCCTGTTACATGTAATCCTTTTATCAGAGTTGGTATAGTTGGAGTCCTTGACCCTTCTTCTTCTTCCCTGTTGCTACACTGAGCTCCAGTAGGTTCTGGGATGTCCCGGGCCCATCATGCTCGTCATGCTCGTCACTGACTGTTGGATATGACGAATAAGGCTGGTCCCCATCTTTGAGGAGTTTAGAACCTAGTCACAGGCAGCAAAGGCAGAGGCAGGTACAAAGAAGAGTAGCCACAATAAAGGCCCTTCCAGAAACTCCCAGCAGCTGCTCTGTGTTATTGGGAGACACCATATTGTTTTCCTCTCTCCAGAGCTTCTGTAGCTGGTGGTCTTGAGAGTCTAGTTGTAGTTTTTCCCAGAGGCTCTTTAGCCACCAGTCCTCCAGTGTGAAGCTGGGACAAAACAATAGCAGAGTGGTTTTGCCCAGGAAGGGCTCCGCTGGCCTTCTGCACCTTCCCTGGCAGGCGGGGCGGGGGCAAGCCTGCGGCGGACGTGGAGCTGCCCGTGGGGTTGGCCGTGAATGACTGTCGTGGAGCTAAGAGGCTGAGGCGGATGCCCGGCCCTACATTCCGGCATGGGGAGAAAGTGTCACCAGGAAAGTGAACTCCTCCATCCCCTGGGAGTTGCTGGCTTGCAGGACGACTTTCAAGGCTTCCATTTCCTGAGGGTAAAGAGTCATCCAGTGCTTTCTACAAAGGGACAGACAAATCCTGACTGAGGACCCCAGGGCTACTGACTTTGTTTCCGGCTCGAGTCTTCCTAGAAAACCACCGGCTGGGACTGGACCCGATCATCCTGAAAGCAGCGTCCGACCACCTGTTTGCTTTTACCACAGGACAGGCAGAGACGTCCAGTGTGGACCTTCTTCAGACTTCTGGGAAGTTAGAAACCCTCCCCTGCGATGCACACACAGCATGAAATGCACCATCAGGGCCCGTCCTGGTGCGCACTCCCGGGGCTGGAGTCCAGGCCGCCCGGCGCACAGCGGAGGCCCCTCGGCCCTCGCAGGGAGCGGCCACTTCCGGCAGTGTCTCCGCGCTGTGTTCACGTAGTGAGATCGTGTTTGCACGCTTTCCAATGTGCTGTACCTTCTGAGGAGTGGAGCTCATTGTCCAGAGTCGGGCTGAACAAGCCAGTTACGAGAGTGGGTAGGTGGCAGCATCCTGGAGCGACCCTGCCGCCGCCACTGACCCCGTTCAGCCTCTCCGAACACCTGCGCAATGCTTTGTCCTACTTGGTGGTTGTGCTGTGAAAACACTAGCAGCTTCCGGCTGCGTGGCAGGTCTCGTTGCATGTTCGTGTTCCGTTTGTGGAAGCCGAGCGTCTGTCCTATCCGAGAATGAGCCAAGGTGGGGCGGCAGGGCAGACGCTCCCACGGGCGGAGTGTTGCACGCTTTTTCAGATGTGTTCGTGTTGGTGTCTTGTGCTTATTGTCCGTCCCGGGTCAATAGACTGTGTACGAGACGGGAGTTTTTAACCTGCTGTACTGTAAGCTAGCCCAGCAGCTGGCGAGTAGTAGGCATTCTGTAAATACTTGCTGAGCACACGAACACGCTGTTAGGAGAAGTCTAGTTTGTTGGCAACTGTGATCGGATTTGAAAAGGCACACGGTCTTGTGCAGGAAAGGAGAGGGCAGACTCCCTCGGCCCCCTGGTGGAGAGAGGAAGATTTGTGTCAATGACGAGGTCTCTGCGGAAAAGTAGTGGCAGTTCTTAGCTGCTGCTTGTGGCCCCTCTCCAAGTTCAGGACAAGTTCAGTGTTGCCCTGCAGTGATTAGCGAAATTGAAGTTTTGAAGCTCCTGATCTCAGTCACTTCCCAGAACAACCTCTTGAAAAGGAACATTGATTGAAATGTGCAATTAGCGCTAATTGGGGTTTCATATGAGGGCATGGACATGAAATGGCCCTTCTGGGCAGTTGTTGGCTGGGGCCCTGTTTTTCACAAGTACTGTGAAACCGTGAAAAAGGGCTGGCGAAAATGATAGTGTGTCACTGTGGAACGTAGTAGATGTTAATTCACCGTTGGTTTGTTCGGCCTGCTTGAAATGTATTGTTTTGGGGGGGTTTTCTTCTTAGCTGTAAAAATACTCTGTCACTTAAAGCATGCAGTTTGATCAGTGATTGTTCTTCGAGTTCTTGAAAGTTGTTAAGAGTTTCTCATGCCATGTGTGCTTTCCCCTGCCCCCAGAGGAGGAAAATCCTTGTAGAATTCGACAGTGTCACAAATGTTCCCTACAAAAGCAGACGCCATCCGTTCCTCTCTAACAAGTTGGCTTTTTAAAAGCACTGTAATTACAGTCTCACGGAGTTCTGTAGAGTGGTGCTCTAGGCGTACTTTAAGTTCTTTTTAATGACTAAACATCTTCAAAACTTTTAAAGAAAAATACACGTGTTCTTTTCTGCTGTGTCATTCGCTAAGAATGATCGATTTCTGTTCCACACAGATCAAAGGATGACAGCGTATCGGTGTTAGAAAATGATCCTTAAAAAAAGCACAAGAATCTTGAAAGCTCTGCGGTTTGGTGGTCCTCGCTAGGACATTTTAGATTCCCATGTAAGTCACTTGTCCAAGTTCTGCATTCTGATCAAGCTGCCTTCCCCTTAAGGAGGGATCCAAGGCTACCCATGTCTGTAGTGAAGGCGGAAACAATGTTTTCGTTCTGCAGTGTTGCACCCACCTCAATAAAACTTCTCTCAGTAACAAAAAATGTGTCTTGTGATATTTCTTGCCTTCTCTTCAGGGAGGGTGTCACGGGAGATGAGTCCTAAAATGTCATGAGACTCAGGGCTCCTTCCTCTCTGCTGGATACATCAAATTCAGTAGGCGTCATGGTACTTAACACCCACCTGGCAGGAACCAAAGGAAGAAAGTCCTTGATGAAGGGCCCACAGCTTCTGTAATTTTCAAAGCCGAGATCGCATGCTTTCTGATTGGGGATTTAACACAATTTGCTGCTGTAGGGATAAATCCGGGCCCTCCAAAGCAGTAGTACCATGCCTGGCTTAAAGTGAGCCGCCAGCGCCGGCGGCAGCCCTCCTCACCTCCTCGTGCTCCCCAGCCACCCCCCAGGGTGGCACCGTGGGGAACCTTGGAAGCTGCACTTGGTTCCCGTGGTTCCAGAACAAGTCTCCACAACCTTAACACCTTAAAGCAACACACCTTTATCATCTCATGGTTTTCGGGGTCAGGGGTCTGCACGCGGCTGAGCTGGGTCCTCTGCGCAGGGTCTGACAAGGCTGCAGCCAAGGCGTGGACAGGCTGCATCCTCCTCCGGAGGCTCAGCTGGGGAAGGAGCCACTTCCGAGCCTGCTCAGGTTGCCGGCAGGACTTACTTCCTTCTGTTCTGACTGCCTGACTGCTTCTCACCAACTGTTGGCTGGAGGCCGCCCATCCCTGCCATGTGGGTTCCTCCAGTGTGACTGCTCTTGTCATCAAGCCCATAAGGGTTGTCTCTCACCTCGGGGAGGGCCCAGCCCTTCTTGGAAGAGTTTATACCTGCTTACATCATGCCACTCAGGATATTCCCCCTTCGGATAGACTCAGAATCAGCTGCTTTGGGAGCTTGATTACATCTGTGGAGTTGCTTCAGCTTTGCCGTATTCTGTCACCCAGAGGCAGGTCACAGGTCCCACCCACACTCGGGAGGAGATGCTGCAGGGCATGAACAGCAGGGGAATCGGGGGGCCACCTAAGGAAGTTACCCTAAATCCCAGCCTCTCTTCTGAGCTCATAGTATAACCTCCTCAACGTCCTTCTGAGGCCTCGTTCCACTCCTAATCCTATCTTACAGGCTCTGGTCACTTTTTTCCTGAATTCCTCTTACAGTCTGACTGTATCTCACCATCTTCTACATTTCTGTCAGGACTTTTGAGAATATAGATGTGATCCTGCCAACCCTCCCTACCTCACCCCCACCATTTTAAAGCCCTTGGGACTCTTCATGGATTTGGGCCTAAAGAACAGACTTGTGGTTTCTGCTACAAAAGGGCCCACCTCCTGCCCACTTCTGCAGGCTCGTCCTGTACCCCTGTGCCGCCCGTCTCAGATGCAGCCCCGTGCACTGCTCCTTAACCGCCCCTCTCCTCTCTCAGGCTCTCTTCCCTTCTATTCAAAAGTCAGCTCTGTGTTGGTGAGAATGTAAAATCGTGCAGCCACTGTGGAAAACGGTATGTCAAGGCCTCAAAAAGTTAAGCATAGGATTACCACCTGACCCAGCAATTCCACTCCGGGGTACATATTTGTCAACTCAGGCTGCCATAATGAAATACCAGAGGCTGGTGGCTTACACAACAGAATTGTTTTCTTACAAGAAGGGAGACTCTTTCTAGAGGCTAGAAGTCCAAGGTAGAGGTTCCAGCCAATTCAGTGTCTAGTGAGAACTCTCTTCCTGGCTTGCAGACAGCTGCCTTCGTATTCTGTCCACACATGCCTTTCCTTGGTGCATGTGGTGGTTGGGGGTAAGGGTAGGGGTTTCTCTCTTCCTTTTTTTTTTTTTTTTAAGATTTTGTTTATTTTAGAGAGAGAGAGAAAGAGTGGGGGGAGAAGCAGAGGGAGAGAGAATCCTAAGCAGATTCCATGCTGAGCACAGAGCCTGATGTGGGGCTTGATCCCAGGACCCTGAGATCATGATATGAGCCGAAATCAAGAGCTGGACACTCAACTGACTGCGCCATGCAGGCGCCCTCACTTTCTCTCCTTATAAAGCTTCTGGTCCTATGCTGATAGGACCCCACCACCCCACCCTTATGACCTCATTTAATTATCTCCTCAAGACCTCATCTCCAAATATCATCACCTTGGGGGTTAGGGCTTCAACCTATGAATGGGTGGGGTGGGGGGGAGGCAGGCAGAGGAGAACTATTCAGTCCGTGCATTAAAAGCGCAGCACATTAAGATAGACAACTGATGTCAGCCTTCTGTGACCATCTCAAGGGACCTCAAGGAGAAACCCAAAACAAGAAGAACCAGAAAACCACTTAAGCAGAGGCAGGTAGGCAAATTTCTGAAAACTCAGATATGATAGAAACAATGTTTTAAGACAACCAAAGGGTCTCTCACATGTCTATGTAGAGATCAGTAAACCTTAATTTTTATAACCAAATTATACCTTGTGACGTGCAATTATACCTTGAGAGAACTGTTTACAAGTACGTGTATCCCTTCCCTCTTTGCATATGATCCCCAGTTTGCTAACAAACTTCAGAGCAGTCCTTCAGAACAGTCTGGAGTACTGTCTCTCGGGCTATTACCCTTAGAAAACAAGTTGACTTTTTTTTTTCTTTTTTTGCAGTCAACAAGTCCAAAACAGGGCATGCACCTCAGAGAACTGAAAGTAGGGTCTTCAAGAGGTATTTGTACATCCATGTTTATAGCATCATTATTCACAATAGCCAAAAGGTGGAAGCAACCAAAATGTCCGTCAGCGGATGAACAGATGGAGGAAATGTACATACACCGTCCTGACAAAAGGAAGAAAGTTCTGACACAGGCTGCAGCGTGGATGAACCTTGAGGATGTCATGCTCAGTGAGATGAGTCAATCACAAAAACTACCTATGATTCCATTTATGTGAGGTCCCTGGAGAAGGGCCATTCACAGAAATAAAGTAGAATGGGGCTTGCCAGGGGCTGGAGAGAGGGGAGAATAGAGTGTTGTTGTTGAAAGGGTACAGAGTTCAGTTTTGCAAAATGAAAAGAGTTCTGGAGATTGGTCACCCAGCAGCGTGAACGTCCTTATCACTACGGAACTGTACACTTAAGCCTGGTTAAGGTGGTGAGTGTTAGGTTACATGCACTTTACCACCATAAGGAAATGCTCGAGATCGGCTGCAGGCAGCTCTCCGCAACCTCCCCTCCCCTTCCCCGGGCTCAAATGACCACCCCCGCCCCCCCACCCCCCCCGGCTCCCACCGCAAGGGCACCTTCCTGTCCCTGATTCCGGCACCTGGCCCACAGCCTAGTGCTTTTTTCTACCCTCGTAGCCCCGTGATGTCTCCTGAGAATGCCTCGTGTGGACGGGAGCATCCGGTGAGAAGGAACGCTCCCCCACCCCATCATCCTCCTCATCGGGCTCCACCCCCCTCCCTCCAGTTTGCCCGCTTCTCCCACTTCAGTGACTGAGAGCTTAACTGGGGCCTTTCTGAAACTCTTCTAAGGAGTTCCCTGGTGGGCGGTTTCTCCATCTGTGCCCATGCCAATTTACATCCGAGTAGCGTCGGTTCATCTCCAGCAGCTCTGACAGACACCACCTTCTGGGACTCCTCGGCATTCTGTTGACTGGCAACGCTGATGGCATTGTAGTTAAGAGGAGAACCATGACACCTTTTCTAGTCACAGTTTGGAAGAGGCTTGGTCTGTGATGCTTCCACTCCCCCCACTACACTGCCAACCCGGACCCCCACCACACCCCCCCACCATCCCCCACCACCCCCATCACCACCCAGGGGTGAGGACAGGGGGAGGCGGGAGAGGCTGGGCTGGAGCCTGCTGACTTGGGCCGGCAGCTCTGTGCCCTTTCTGACAAAACTGAATTACAGTGACTAAATAGCAGAATGGAGAATTTGATTCAAATCCTACCTCTTCTTCCCCCTTCAAATAACATCAGTGTTCCGGGTTCCCCTACTTGAAAGTGAGATGAAAAAAGAGAAGGAGCAGGTACATGGTCCTTTGGGGTACACTAGAGACTGCAGACCCCTCAGGGAAAGGAGAAGCAAGTCAAATCCAGTGAATGGACGAAAATCAAAATACATTTTCCAAGAGCCCTGTTTGATTGTTTCAGTTTGGCTTTTCAGACGCAAGGAAAAGAAAAACCAGAGAAACTAAAACGCTATCAAAAATCACTTCCACATCCCAGAACTGTGATTCCAGGACCCTCAGGAAGCAGAATCCAAGCTTCCATGGAAACTTCAGGAATGTAAAAGGGAAAGTTCTGATGGTAATTTCAGAGTTAAAGATTTTAACATTCATCTCTTTTGCTCATTTTGAATATAAAAACTGCTTCAAAGGAAGCATTGTTGAGCACAGAGGCCTTTGAGGCTCTTTACCATCTCTTAAAGTACTTGATAAGTAATATCACCCTTGAGGTAGGGAAGCTCATTTAAGAAAAAAGAAATTACCCCAAACTATGGCTGCTGCAAAAGGGAGCAGAAAAAAGAGTAAGTATTATAATAAGCATGGCCTGGACAGGCTGTCCAATAGAATAAGATGAGAGCTGATGAGGAGAACAAAGGCAAGAGAAATGTAGATAAAATTAAATTTCCTTACAACTTGCAGCCCATTGAAAACACCTGAGGCCGGCAGAATATGACATTCCTCCAGGAACTCACAACTGCCTTAATGTGAATGCTTTGCCAGAGGCAAAAGGCAACTTAGCTTGACATTAGCCTGACCTCCAGGATCCTGTAAGTCTTCTTTAACATGTGAAAACCCTTTAGAAACTTCCTTTATCTCTACCCCCCAAGATATATGTTAGCAATCATCCTTCAAACATAAGGCCCACTGATAGACATTGGGAGGGTCTCACAACTAACGGGTTGCTAGCCAGTAGTAAATAACCTTATTCTAACAACAGCTAGCCCCCCAAGGTCCTAGAAGCCTTGCTTCCAAATTTCTTAGACCCTTACACTATCCCTAACCCCAGCAAACTAAAAAGTTAGAATCAGTCAGTGTTCACAATCCCAGCACCAGCTCTTTCTGCCCACAGGTCCTGTCCCCGGGCTAGAATAAAAACCTTTTTGTGCAGAAAACTTGGACCATTTGCTCCCTATATCACATCAAGAGCCACATAAGTAATTTAGAATTTTCTAGTAGCCACATAAAAAAGTAAAAGGAGACACATGAAATTAATGTTCATAATTATTTTAACCCAATATATCAAAAATATAATTTCAATATAGCATATAAAAAATATTGAGAAGTACATTTTTTTGTACTAACTCTGAAATACCAGCATGTATTTTACACTTATAGCACATCTCAGGTCAGACTAGCCTCATTTAAAGTGCTCCAGTGATCACGTGTGGCCAGTGGCTACCATATTGAACGGGGTAGGTCACAACAGAATGCTTTGCCCATGTCTGCTCCCACCTAAAGGCATGTACTTTAATGTGCTTGTATCTTTGCTGGGGTTCTCTTGAAGCCTAGCTCCCTTCTGAAAGAATATGCGTCCCTCTCATCAGAAGGGTGGGATGTTTCACCCTTCTGCTACCTTGAAACTCAACAAGTCTGTGAGTACCTACCACCTGCCCACAAAGAGATGTACATTAAATACCTCCCTTTGAAGCAGTTTTAATCTGGAGTAAGAGTTTGTGGCTGCTTCCCCAACCACATGCTCTCTTGCCTTCACTGTTGTTTTGTTTGTTACTACTTGTCCTTGTTCTCCTCACATGGGCCGTAGGCTCTGTTTAATTCAGGCGTCTTATCTTAGGGCCTTCACAGTAAACCTTCCCACCCCAACCTCTGTCTAGCAAGTGCCAAGCACAGCAAGATGAAGTGAGATGGAATTTTCCGGGAGAAAGTTTAAGTGTGTGGATGAAGTGTTTTCTTCCTCTGAGAAAAATCAAACTGCAGGTGCTCAGGGTCATTCTTTCTCCTCCAACCAAAGCCTTGGTGAAGGTGGGCAAAGAAGTGTAATAATAGCTCATGGTAGATGCCCTCCAAAAAGGCTTGCTCACCAGTGAGCTGGCTAAGTCTTAGACTCTCACCACCCAGGTGGAAAAACATGAATACTTCACATGTTCCCCTCACAGGATGAGGTACTGAAACTCTAAAGAGAGACCTTTGAAGCTAGGAGTGGAGGATGGCATGCGCTGGCTTCTGGCAGCTCCCTTTCCACACCCAAGTCCCTGTGGTAGAGAGAGAAGCTCACAGCTCTGGGGTCAGAGTGTTGTTGAAAACTGACCTCCGTGCTTCAGAGCCAAAATATAACTCAAAGAGAATTTGGAATAAAGAAGAATAGCTTTATTGCTTTGCCAGGCAAAGGAGGCTGCAGCAGGCTAAGGTCTT
Source organism: Halichoerus grypus (assembly GCF_964656455.1). NCBI lineage: Eukaryota > Metazoa > Chordata > Mammalia > Carnivora > Phocidae > Halichoerus > Halichoerus grypus. The sequence continues at coordinate 74,404,038 of NC_135722.1, forward strand.
CAAAACTGCAACTCTGCCCTGAGGAAGGAGCTGGGAGATTTTTATAGGGAAATACAGGATCTAGTTGTCTTCAACAGGAACTGTGTACCTCCTGTCAGCCTCTTTTGTCACAATTTCCAAGTGATACCAGATCCCTGAAACAAAAGGCTAAGAAGGGAGGAGGGAAGGTTTGGGGAAGAGAGGAAAAGGTTACTTAGTATAAAACCGAGCTTCGCTAAAGCATTAGTGTAGCCATTTTGATTTTTGTTCAACTTTATACTTTTAAGCAGTTTCAAGAGGAGAAGTAAATCAAATTCTTATTTCCTGCCTAGTGCTATATGACCTCCATGAGACTCAGATCTCTCATCTGTAGAATAGGATAATAATATAGGCTGGATCATGAGTAGAGGATTCGAGACATCATCAAAACCATAAAGTGAAACAATATTAGAATAATTGGAGTCCCAGAGGAAGAGGAAAGGGGGGGGGGGGGGCAGAAGGTTTATTTGAACAAATTATAGCCGAGAACTTCCCTAATCTGGGGAAGGAAACAGGTATTCAAGTCCAGGAGGCACAAAGAACCCACCTCAAAATCAATAAAAATAGGTCAACACCCTGACATATAATAGCGAAGCTTGCAAATTTCAGAGATAAAGAGAAAATCCTGAAAGCAGCTGGGGACAAGAGGTCCTTAACCTATAATGGTAGAAACATAAGGCTGGCAGCAGACCTGCCCAAAGATAGATGGCAGGCCAGAAAGGACTGGCATGATATATTCAAGGTGTTAATGAGAAAAATACTCAGCCAAGAATACTTTATCCAACAAGGCTGTTATACAGAATAGGAAGAAAAATAAAGAGTTTCTAGGACAAACAGAAACTAAAAGAATTTGTGATCAATAAACCAGCCCTGCAAGAAGTATTAAAGGGGATCCTTTAAGCGAAGAGAGAGCCCAAAAGTAACAAAGACCAGAAGGGAACAGAGACAATATACAGAAACAGTGATTTCACAGGTAATACAATGGCAGTAAATTCATATCTTTCAACAGTTACTCTGAATGTAAATGGGCTAAATGCTCCAATCAAAAGACACAGAATACCAGATTGGATAAAAAAAAAATAAGACCTGGGCGCCTGGGTGGCTCAGTCGTTAAGCATTTGCCTTTGGCTCAGGTCATGATCCCAGGGTCCTGGGATCGAGCCCCTCATCTGGCTCCCTGCTCAGCGGGAAGTCTGCTTCTCCCTCTCCCACTCCCCCTGCTTGTGTTCCCTCTCTCGCTGTGTCTCTCTCTGTCAAATAAATAAATAAATAAAATCTTTAAAAAAAAAAAAAAAAGACCCATCAATATGCTATCTACAAGAGACTCATTTTAGACCCAAAGACACTTCCAGATTGAAAGTGAGGGGGTGGAGACAATTTACCATGCTAATGGACATCAAAAGAAAGCTGGGTAGCAATCCTTATATCAGACAAATTAGATTTTAAACCAAAGACTGTAATAAGAGATGAGGAAGGACATTATATCATAATTAAAGGGCCTATCCAACAAGAAGTTCTAACAATTATAAATATTTATGCACCTAACTTGGGAGCAGCCAATTATATGAACCAATTTATAACAGCATTAAAGAAACACATTGAAAATAATACAATAATAGTAGGGGACTTTAACACCCCACTCACAGCAATGGATAGTTCATCTAAACAGAAGATCAACAAAGAAACAAGAGCTTTGAATGACACACTGAACCAGATGGACCTCAGAGATATATTCAGAGCATTCCATCCTAAAGCAACAGAATACACATTCTTCTTGAGTGCACATGGAACATTCTCCAGAATACACCACATATTGGGTCATAAATCAGATCTCAACTGGTAGCAAAAGATCGGGATTTTCCCCTGGATATTCTCAGACCACAATGCTTTAAAACTTGAACTCAATCACAAGAGAAAATTTGGAAGGAACACAAATAAGTGGAGGTTAAAGAGCATCCTACTAAAGAATGAATGGGTCAACCGGGAAATTAAAGAAGAATTTTAAAAATTCATAGAAGCAAATGAAAATGAAAACAGTTCAGAACCTCTGCGATGCAGCAAAGGCAGTCCTAAGAGGGAAATATATAGCAATACAAACCTTTCTCAAGAAACAAGAAAAGTCTCAAATACACAACATAACCTTACACCTAAAGGAGCTGGAGAAAGAACAGCAAATAAAGCCTAAATCCAGCAGGAGAAGAGAAATAATAAAGATTAGAGCAGAAATCAATGAAATAGAAACAAAAAGAACAGTGGAACAAATCAACGAAACTAGGAGCTGGTTCTTTGAAAGAATTAACAAGATTGATAAGCCCCTGGCCAGACTTATCAAAAAGAAAAGAGAAAGGATCCAAATAAGCAAATTCATAAATGAAAGAGGAGAGATCACAACCAACACCAAAGAAATACAAACAATTATAAGAACATATTATTAGCAACTATATGCTAACAAATTAGGCACTCTGGAATAAACAGATGCATTCCTAGAAACATATACACTACTAAAACAGGAAGAAATAGGAAACCTGAACAGACCCATAACCAACAAAGAAACTGAACCAGTAATCAAAAATCTCCTAACAAACAAGAGCCCAGGGACAGATGGCTTCCCAGGGGAATTCTACCAAACATTTAAAGAATTAATACCTATTCTTCTGAAGCTGTTTCAAAAACTAGAAATGGAAGGAAAACTTCCAAAGTCATTCTATGAGGTCAGCATTACCTTGATCTCAAAACCTGACAAAGACCCCATCAAAAAGAATTACAAACCAATATCCCTGATGAACATGGATGCAAAAATTCTCACCAAGATACTAGCCAATAGGATCCAACAGTACATTAAAAGGATTAATCACCACAACCAAGTGGCATTTACTCTTGGGCTGCAAAGGTGGTTTAACATCCACATATTAATCAGTGTGATACACCACATTAATAAAAGAAAGGACAAGAACCACATGATCCTTTCAATTGATGCAGAAAAAGCATTTGACAAAACTCTTCACAGTGTAGGGATAGAGGGAACATACCTCAATATCATAAAAGTCACATACAAAAATCCCACAGCAAATGTCATTCTCAACAGGGAAAAACAGAGCTTTTCCCTGAAGGTCAGGAATATGACAGGGATGTCCACTCTCACCACTGTTGTTCAACATAGTACTGGAAGTCCTAGCCTCAGCAATCAGATAACAAAAAGAAATAAAAGGCATCCAAATCAGCAAAGAAGAAGTCAAACTCTCATTCTTCGCAGATGACATGATACTCTATGGGGAAAACCCAAAAGACTCCACCCCAAAATTGCTAGAACTCATAAAAGAATGCAGCAAAGTGGCAGGATATAAAGTCAATACACAGAAATCAGTTGCATTTCTATACACTAACAATGAGACAGAAGAAAGAGAAATTAAGGAATTGATCCCAAACCATAAGATACCTAGGAATAAACCTAACTGAAGATGCAAAGGATCTGTACTCAGAAAACTACAGAACACTTATAAAAGAAATTGAGGAAGACACAAAGAAATGGAAAAACATTCCATGCTCATGGATTGGAAGAACAAATATTGTTAAAACATCTATGCTACCCAGAGCAATCTATACTTTCAATGCAATCCCTATCAAAATACCACCAAGATTTTTCACAGAGCTGGAACAAATAATCCTAAAATTTGTATGGAACCAGAAAAGACCCTGAATAGCCAGGGAATGTTGAAAAAGAAAACCAAAGCTGGTGGCATCACAATTCCAGACTTCAAGTCCTATTACAAAGCTGTAATCATCAAGACAGTATGGTACTGGCACAAAAACAGACACGTAGATCAATGAAACAGGATAGAGAACTCAGAAATGGATCCTCAGTTCTATGGTCAATGAATCTTCGACAAAGCAGGAAAGAATATCCAATGGAAAAAAGACAGTCTCTTCAATAAATGGTGCTGGGAAAATTGGACAGCCACAGGCAGAAGAATGAGACTGGACCATTTCCTTATACCACACACAAAAATAGACGCAAAATGGATGAAAGACCTCAATGTGAGACAAGAATCCATCAAAATCCTAGAGGAGAACACAGGCAGCAACCTCTTCGACCTCGGCCACAGCAACTTCTTGCTAGACATGTCTCCAAAGGCAAGGGAAACAAAAGTAAAAATGAACTATTGGGACTTCATCAAGATAAAAAGCTTTTGCACAGCAAAGGAAACAGTCAACAAAACCAAAAGGAAACCGACAGAATGGGAAGAGATATTTGCAAATGACATATCAGATAAGGGCTGGTATCCAAGATCTATAAAGAACTTCTCAAACTCAACACTCAAAAAACAAATAGTCCAGTCAAGAAATGGGCAGAAGACATGAACAGACATTTCTCCAAAGAAGACATACAAATGGCCAACAGACACATGAAAAAAATGCTCCAGATCACTTGGCATCAGGAAAATACAAATCAAAACCACAATGAGATACCACCTCACACCAGTCAGAATGGCTAAAATTAACAAGTCAGGAAACAACAGATGTTGGCAAGAATGCGGAGAAAGGGGAGCCCACTTACACTGTTGGTGGGAATGCAAGCTGGTGCTGCCACTCTGGAAAACAGTATGGAGGTTCCTCAGAAAGTTAAAAATAGAACTGCCCTATGACCCAGCTATTGTACTACTGGGTATTTACCCCAAAGATAAAAATGGAGTGATCCTTAGGGGCACCTGCACCCCAATGTTTATAGCAGCAATGTCCACAATAGCCAAACTATGGAAAGAGCCCAGATGTCCATCAACAGATGAATGGATAAAGAAGATGTGGTGTATATATATATATGTATATATATATATATATATATACACATTATATATATATATATAATGGAATATTACTCAGGCATCAAAAAATGAAATCTTACCATTTGCAACAATGTGGATGGAACTAGAGGGTATTATGCTAAGCAAAATAAGTCAATCAGAGAAAGCCAATTACCATATGATCTCACCCATATGTGGAATTTAAGAAACAAAACAGAGGATCATAGGGGGAGGGAGGGAAAAATAAAATAAGACAAAATCAGAGAGGGAGACAAATCATGAGAGACTCTTAACTCTAGGAAACAAACTGAGGGTTGCTGGAGGGGAAGGGGGTGGGGGGATGGGGTAACTGGGTGATGGGCATTAAGGAGGGCACGTGATGGAATGAGCGCTGGGTATTGTATGCAACTGATGAATCACTGGGCTCTACCTCTGAAACTAATAACACCCTATATATTAATTGAATTTAAATAAATTTTTTTTATTTTTTTTTAAAAAGATACAGAACTGTTTTATAACTACAAAAATTTATTTTTTTTTAAAAAGATACAGAACTGTTTTATAACTACAAAAGAACTCCATGCCCCTTTATAGTCAGGCCCCCACCTACGCCTTCCCAATCCCTAGCAACCACTAATTCAGTCTCCATCTCTATAATTTTGTCTTTTCTAGAATGCTGTATAAGTAGAATCATACAGCATATCACCCTTTGAAAGGGCCTTTTTTTTTTTCACTCAGCAAAATGCCCTGGAGGTCCATTCAAGTTGCTGCATGTATCAATAGTTTGTTCTTTTTACTGATGGAGAATATTCCATACAAGCTTATTTGGAGGATCCTACAGAAAAACACAAAGGCAAGTCACGAGCACCGTGGTCAGTAAACATTAGTTTCCTGGCGAACGTTCCTGGCAGCTGATGCTGAGCTCTTGCTGAAGATGAACACCAGCCTGGGGCAGCGATTCCCACGGCCCATGAATTCACCCTCTGGCTCAGTTTGTCTTTCTGTTGAAAAGAGCCCTGTGGTCAGAGCTCATCGGGTCTACCCCTCCCTTGTAGAATGAAGGATGGTGAGGCCCAGAGAGGGGTGGCCAAGTATAAGCCCCTAGGTCAGTACTCCCTTCCCAGGGCTCTTTCTACTGTACTGGGCCTGCTTCCAAGCCTGCCGCCTATGGCAGCTGGTTAATCCCCCGCTGGGCCGGGGGCAGTCTGTGTGCAGCACTGTCAGCTGGGAAATTGGGCTCCTCACCAAGCCAGTGAGTCACCCCTGAACACTGATTGAGTTGGCCCAGGGAGCCAAAGATGATGTGTTTTTCCCTAGATACAAAGCTCCAGGGAGGAGACTTCACGACTTCAAACTCAGCTCAGCTGCAAGATGAGGTTGGCATTCATTCATTCAACAAAGGCTTTTCAACCTCCTACTGTGACCGATGGCAGATATAAAGTTGAACAAACCAGTGGGCCCTGGGCTTCATGGAGTTTCCTGGGTATGTTGGTGGCCAAAGGGCGGGGGAGGCTGAGAAGGACTAAGGCTTTGTTTCCATCCATCAGTGCGCTGCCCCTAGCCGTGTGCTCGGTCTGAGGCTCAGACTAACCAGCCTCCGAGGTCTAATGTCTGTGCTTCTGGGATCATACTGTCCCACACTAGATCCTTAGACCCCAGACAGAAGAAGGAATTAGTATTTGTTGAGCACCTGCATGCCAGGCATTTAAAAATACACATTAGCTCACTACATCTTCACAAGCTCATGAGAATGTTCCCTTTGTTTTGGGATGAGGGACCTAATCAAGGGGTTATGGGAATGGGTGCTTCAGAAAAGCTGCCAGGGGGCACCTGGGTGGCTCAGATGGTTAAGCGTCTGCCTTCGGCTCAGGTCATGATCCCGGGGTCCTGGGATCGAGCCCCACATCGGGCTCCTGGCTCAGCCGGGAGTCTGCTTCTCCCTCTCCCTCTACCTCTCCCACTGCTCATGCTCTCTGTATCTCTGTGTCTCAAATGAATAAATAAAATCTTTAAAAAAAAAAAAAAAAAAGCTGCCAGACTTCTGTCTGACCTCTGTATGACCCTGGTCCCTGATTCTGCTGGTCCTTGGTCTCCTCATTTATAATATCTATATCAGCATGGCGTTTTTGGTGAGGATCAAAGTACATCGTCTAAATAAAGACCCTAGATGTTGTGCCAGCACAGAGAAAACACTTAATTCTTGTTAAAAAAAAAAAAAAAAAAGTCTAACAGCATTTTCTTTGTTCACAAAGTAAACCACATTTGAATACTAGAAAAGCCCAAACTCTTGGAGCAGAATGAAAGGCAGCTTAGCATCCTGGAAAAGCTCAATTTGAGCTCTGATCAGAAAATCTGGCTTGGCGCCTTAGCTCTAACACTTACAAGAGGTGACTGTGTGAAAGTCACTTAAAATGTTTTTCCTCTTACCAGAGTCCCCCTTTCAGGGCTGTTGTGAAAATTCAATGAAATGAGGCACCTGGCACTGAATAGGAGCTCGACAAATAGTAGCTGCGAATCTTACCTCAAATAGAAACCCACTCACAACAGCTGAGGACAAGGGAAACTGCAGTGTCTTCATAGAACCCAATGCCAGACATTTGGCTGGGAAAGTATCTGGAAAGGTCATTGCTAAGACAGGAAAACCTTCACCTTTTCCAAGAGCAGCTGTTCACCCTGCCCTTAATCCCCCGGGGTTGGGGCAGCAGAGAGCAAGGATCAGGAAGGTAGCTTGGGGCTTTCCAGAACAACTGAGGAGCGTCCCTGACTCAGCGAGCGCCTGAAGATGAGCCAGATGGGCCCTGTGGGCATGAACCTGTGAGCATTTGCAGCGGAGGCTGGAGAAGTTTCCCAGGACCCCCAGCCCCCGGGGGCCTTGTGCTGACAGAGATGAGGGTCGCACATCAGGGCCCCTGTTCCTGCCGGGTGGGTGGGTGGGCGCTGTGCACCGTTCCTGGCCTCAGGGTGGGAGGAGTGAGGCCCCAGGCGGGACCCTGATCCTGTTGCTCTCCCCATTTCTTCCTTTTGGATTACCCCTCTCCCCCCGTCCCCCAGGGCCTTGCTCTGCCCACTTATTGGTTTTAGGATGGAATCATTCAGGAAGAGGAAGAGTGTCATATTTTTCTAACACATACATTTTTCTAGCAACCTTGACGTTTTAGTCAAGCAGTACTCACTTGAGAGGCATTGTTTTTGGGGTGGATTTAAAGAGGGTTAAGGGGGGGTTGTAAGGCTGGCAGGCTGGCTCCTAGTATGGTTTTGCTGCATGATTTCAGGGCTCCTCAACCTTCTTACAACTCCATATTCGACTGAAAAATGGGGATAGTATCACCCACCTCAGAAGCCCCTTGTGAGGCTTAACTGAGGGAAGACATGGAAAGAGCTTCCGTGCCCGGCACCACTGAAGTCTGTTAGCTCTCCTTCCTCGAGTCAAATCCCCTGTGTTTGCCACACAATATACCCTCAGACAGTCATCTTTTACTACCTTTTCAGGCTCCTGGTGGTGGTCTCACAATGAGAATCTATCCCATTTACTGACTCTGAAAGGAGGCTGGTGAATTTAGGCTTCTGAGGATTCTAGAATCCACACCCAAAGGAGTCTGGTCTTATCCTCTTAGACCCTCAGTTTCCTCATCTGTAAAATGGGGGTGAGCACAGAATTATTAAGAAGACCCATCAAATAATGTACATAAAGCACAGAGGCTCGTGGAAACCCACACCCTATGGCAGATGTTATTGTTTCCAATGTTGTGGTTAAGTCAGAGAACACAGGAAGTGCTTGGGCCAGAGGATGCTCAGTATAAATTAGCCATTCCTATCATTACCAGTATTATGCATAGAGCATGACATCCTGAAGAAACCAACTTTCTATTGGAGTATGCCCAAATCCCATACCCAAAACAGAATTATTGTTTCCATGGATAGCTTCATGTGCATTTTTTCCTTGTACGCAATTGAAGCTACTCAGGAGATAGAGTGTTTGCCTCAAAGCTCATTGTCGATTCCAGCAGATTTCATTTGGATGAACTGCTTGGCTTCAGAAAAAGAGACCTGGATTGCAGCCAGGCACCCCCTGTGCACAGTTAACTGAGCCTATTAAAACAGTCAACTACTAAAATTTAATGCAAAAGTTCTGCTGAGCTTCACCCAGAGTTTTATAGGGCTCTGAAGTCCAAACTGCCCATAGAAATCCCTTTTTGTGACCCAAATGTGACCCATCGAAAGGATGTGATGAAGATAAAATTCAGGCAGTTCTGAACCAGAGCCAGGGGAGACTGGGAGACCATAGCCAAGTTATGTCTCGGCTTTATAAGACATATGTAGCCATAAAATGAACATAACATCCAGAAACAATCTTGCCAGAAGTCAGAAATTTTCTGCAGGGGAACAAAAAAGGGAAGTTGTTGGGCAAGAGAAGACATCTTAAATCTCTTTTGTTGTCAGAATCACCATGTTGCCGCAGGCCAGGTCCCAGGCTCCCTCGCGCGGTCCCAGGCTCCCTCGCGCGTGGAGCAGAGCAGGTAGAGACTGACGGTTTGCCCCATCCGTAGTCTTTGCAACAGTTTTGAATTGGACAGTTAAATAACATAACTATGTGTCCATTCACTCATCAACAAATATGTATTACCACTAAATGCCTTCCTTCTTGGGACGCCTGGGTGGTTCAGTCGTTAAGTGTCTGCCTTCGGCTCAGGTCATGATCTCAGGGTTCTGGGATCGAGCCCCGCATTGGGCTCCCTGCTCGGTGGGGAGCCTGCTTCTCCCTCTCCCACTCCCCCTGCTTGTGCTCTCTCTCTCTGACAAATAAATAAAATCTTTAAAAAAAAATAAAATAAATGCCTTCCTTCTTGAAATGTCACAACCCTGTCTCCCATTCCCATATGGTGACACCTTCCTCTTCCATTCTTCTTGTAACTCCTTATTTTCTGCCTCAGAAATCCACAGCAAGCACTGTGGGATAATTTACACAATATCCAGGACCTGCGTGGTGGGCTATGCGTGTTTTTACATCTTTATTTCCTTTTATGCAATGTGATAAATGAGTATTATAGAGAGCCCAAACTGAAGACCTGAATTTGGAGGTTTGGTGATGGCATGCTGAATACAATTTCAGAGCTCGAAGTTTGGATCCTCCTTATATACGTTAAACCAATATTAGACACACTGCTCCTTCAACTACCCTTACCTCAGCTTTTCTCCCCTACTGCCCGATGAGCTCTTTTGATTCTCTGTATATCCCTTGTCTGCCTGGAGTGATTAAGGAGGGCAGGTGATGTCATGAGCACTGGGTATTGTAGAAGACTGATGAATCACGGACCTCTACCTCTGAAACTAATAATACGTTATATGTAAGTTAATTGAATTTAAATAAAAAAATAAAAAATAAATTTTAAAAAAGAGAGAGAGAATGGGAAACTGTGAACAGTTGAACCGGTGGTTCTCACAGCGTAATCCCTGGATCAGCAACAGCAATAGCACCAGGCAGCTGGTAGAAATGCAAACCCTTGGTCCCCACCCCAGACCTACTGAATCAGAAACTCTGGGGGTGGGGCCAGCTATCTTCACCAACTGTTTGAACAACCAGATGATCCTGAAGCTTGGAACAGCTGGATCAAGCCATTGCATAGAATGGAAGGCACCAACTTTTGGTGATAAATTAAGCACCTCTATAAAGTATCTGTTTAGCCCAGGCTAAGCTAAGGATTCCCTGGGAGCACTCCCAGCAGGTGACTGCAGGCTTTGTCCTGCCTTCTCACTTTTCAGGAGATCCCAGAAAAGGGCATTCCTTACCAGGAGAAAATAGCAGTCTTGTTGTCCACATTCTCACCCCTCCCACTTTCCAGTGTCCTTGGGGACGTCAACATCAGTGCCCTCTGTGTGTGCCGCTTCAGTGTTTCTGTATCTACAGGGAAACGGAAATGTTTCTTCCCACAAAAAGATTAGGATACGTTTCATATTAAGAGTGAAGTCTTTTAAAAATCTGCTTGGACATACTGCATTATCAGGTCATGAAAAATTGAGCGGGAAGGAACAAGACCCCTTTGTTTATGGATATAGAGCAGAGGCAAGGTTAAATGGACCCCCACCTGTGTCTTTGCAGGGGGTCCACCATATCCTGGGAGGAGGGAGCCCTTAAAGTTCAGTCCCGGTCAGCCCCTGACATAGCCCGACTTGTCTAACTTTCTCTTCCACGTGATTTCAGAAGCAAAACCAGGGCAGGGGCAGGGCCTGGAGGTTGAGTCGGCCTGACTGCAGCCACTGGAGAGGCCACGGAAGCGGCAAGCCAGGAAGTGAGGCAGAGTCTCCTCCAGGCAGCAAACGAAGCCTGCTGCCAAATAAATGCCAGCAGCATGAAACCATAGGGGTTGTTTATCTCTTTTTTTGCTTTCAACATAAAAATAACCACAATTTTTAAATGTCAAAAGAGAGAGAGAAACAAATGTATCATTTCAAAAGCCTAACCTAATGGCTACTGTAGGTTTTTGCATGAGCTTTTCAGAGCCATTTGCGCTCTGTGCTGAAGTATGCCTCGCGTTTTGCAGGGTGGTCTTCTCTCTTAACCTTGATGCATTTTCTCCAGGTTGTTGCCAGGCCAATCCTGCAATCTAACCAGAAGACTGCCCTAGAATCATGGAATATCTGAATGATATAGGACTCTGGAGATCATCTTCTCAAGAAATTCTTAGCTAGTTCTTCAGAGATGGGCTTCAGGCTCTTAGTGTCACTCCTGAAATTATTTGCAGAATTCTACCAGCAGCATGTACATCTTTCTTTCTTTCTTTCTCTTTTTTTTTAAGATTTTATTTATTTATTTATTTGTCAGATCGAGAGAGAGAGCACAAGCAGGGGGAGAAGCAGGCAGAGGGAGAAGCAGGTTCCCTGCTGAGCAGGGAGCCCGATGCGGGACTTGATCCCAGGACCCTGAGATCATGACCTGAGCCGAAGGCAGATGCTTAACTGGCTGAGCCACTCAGGCGTCCCCATGTACATCTTTCTAGGGATAACTGATATCTCTGTTTTTCATATGATCTTCCAAGAAGTTTAAACCCCCCAAATGGTATCCATTCTTTCTACAAGGGCCACTGTGTACAGCCCTTCAGGCTGTTCCTTACACAATTCTCGGGGTTGGGGGTGGGGAGTCATAGACTATAACACCCTGTAGAAGTGTGCAATGCACAACTGTATGCCCATGGATGATGGGCCTGCATTCTATTCTATACTCATTTTATGGTTAGCACCAAAGAGCTGAGAAGTGATTTGCCCTTTCCCTGCTTCCATAGCTCTTTGCTTATATTTCCCTCATCACTTAGATTATATTTAAATGACATTAGGAGGTACGTCTAATTCTCGAATTCAGTATTAAGAAATCCACTGTTGCACCTATTGTCATATTTCCAGTGTCAGTTTTATTACTAACAAAACCAGTATTTTATTCTCCCCGAATCCAACTCCTTTCTATTTTTCAGTTGGTTCCCAAACTCAGGTAGACAAGAGGAATGCTATTTATTGTCCCCTAAATCTTTTTTTCTAAGATTTTATTTATTTATTTGACAGAGAGAGACACAGCGAGAGAGGGAACACAAGCAGGGGGAGTGGGAGAGGGAGAGGGAGAAGTAGGCTCCCCGCTGAGCAAGGAGCCCGATGTGGGGCTCCATCCCAGGACCCTGGAATCATGACCTGAGTCGAAGGCAGACGCTTAACAACTGAGCCACCCAGGCACCCCTTTTGTCCCCTAAATCTTAAGGATGTTCATGATAAGCCGAGCAACAATTCATGAATAAAAGAAGTATAAAATTATCTGTACAAGGCAGTAAGGACTAAGGACCTAATGAAAAATTAATTCCTTCTCTAATTCTAGCTGCTAGAAATAGTTTCCTTAAGGGTATTTTCATACTTTGTTATTTCTCTATTTAGAAGCCTCAACTCCCCCTTCTATTAAATGTTGCAAGGGCTTCTATTAATTTTATCAATCAATAGCTGATGCTTACAGTTCTAAAAACACAATTACGTTAGTTCATGTCTCAACAGGAAGAATAGGTGTCCTCTTCATTTTACACAAAGAGAAAAAAAATCAGACTAGGGAGATGGAGTGACTAGACTTTGTGAATGGCACAGCTGGGACTCAAATAAGGTGCGTCTGACCTGAAATTCATTACCCTCAGGCCCCATGCCAGGCAGTGTCGCAGAGAATACAAATGATCAACAGCAGGTTCTTTTCTAGGTAAACAGAGGATTGTGCTTCCCTGCTCCCTTAGAGTTGGACATGATTGTTTATATTGGCTAGATATGGCCAATAAAATGAGAAAAGGGATTTGCGTCACTTTTGCTCCAAAGCATTTAATTCTTGGTGGTCACCTCATCAGCTCTCCTTATTTCCTTGTTACAACTTCTAACACACAGAAGCAAGTTTTGATATGGAGGTGCTGCAAGGTCAAAGTGGCCCAGAATGATGAGACAAATGGAAGACATTTACTCTGGTGAGCCACCTGGTCCTGCAGCTGACTTTGCTAGGGCAAGAACCTAACTTTCACTGTAGGCAGACAAGATCTGGGGACTGTTTGTTATCACAGCATAATCTAGCCCCATCCTAATTAATACTGACAGACTCTATATGGGACTGGGCTTCTCTCCCTTACAGCTCAGACTGGTGCTCTGAGAGGCCCAGGAAGTCATGCCCAACTGTACTTCCCTCCTCAAATTCAGCAATCTCCTTGGTACCTGGAGCCTTTAGTTACCACATTTTAAACCATGAATATGGCAGGAGATAAGGCCCAGAGGAGGAGAGTTGGGAAGGGGCAGATTCCTGCATGGCTGAGGGCAGAGATTGCCCCAGGTGTAGTACATGCTGTGGACTGGGTCCTGTATGAATTTCCCATGACTGATTGCAATGGCCTAATGAGATGAGGTCAAGATCATGATTCCAAGACCAGAAAGATAGGAAAAGATCTATGTAGCAGAGATCAGGGTCAGGTTAGAGAGAAGGGTCAACCTGGCAGGGAGCTGATTCAGCACCACAGACAGATCCCATGAGCCTATTCTACTGATTATTTTTCCTGGGTAGCTCAGTCTTCTCCAGTTATCCCTCCTTTGAAGTATCCTTGTAGGTACCAAATGCCCAGTGCCTCCCAAGTAAGAGCTTGTCGTGCCATAGGCCAGGGACCATATCCTCATTCATTCAACGTGGTGCTCCCAACTTATTTTTCTCCATTTTACGTCATGCATGAAAATATTTACCTGGCATTCTGGGATAAAAGCCTGGGGCTGCTTCTGGCTAGAGGTGACAAACCTGTGAGCTCCAGCTATTCTAGGCCCTCTCTGATGGGTGGAAGGGGATCAATATCCCAGCACACTTGTAATATGCTCATAGGAAGTTCTGACCCAGTGATCCTTACCCTCCACTTCTCAGGGGCTTGGCTAGATCTTGTAGATGACCTTTAGGCCAAGCTAGGTCTGGGTCCTCCATCACTTAATTCTGGCTCCTCTGGATGCTCTTCCCAAATCTTACTATGCTTGTAGCCAGGCCAGAGGTCCAGAAGACCAAGGCAAAGCACCTGGGACTTTCCACTCCCTTCTACACTCCCTTATTCATTTGGCAAATACTGAGCACCCGCCATGTGCCAGGCTTATACTAGCCTCTGGGAATACAGTGCGGAATAAGATGAATATGGTCCTGCCCTTCCATAGCTGACAGTCCATTAGGGGAACCCAATGATTAACCAGCACTTATAAGAAAGTCTAATTAGTATTATGATGGGTACGTACACAGATGCTATGGATTGCCTAGCTGAGAAAACTAACTTGGAGGATGGGTGAGCTCAGGGAAAACTTTTGAATACTTTTAGTCCCCTTTTGAACTTTTCCTTAATATGTATCTAACTATATGTAACTGTGGGGATTTAGGGGGTGGCATGTAGTATGAATTTTCCAGGACCTTAAATTCCACAAATATTTTCCAGGCACTGTGTGGGATGTTTGCCCTTACATTATGTCATGACAACCCTGAGAGGCAGGGTGTTCTATTTTCTCAGTTTCTGTGCAGCTCAGAGAGGCCTCACAGCTAGTTTGCAATGGACTCACATGCTGGGCTCTTTCCTGTGCTACACTGAGCCTATGGGAGCCCCACTCACCCTTTGTTCTGCTCCTGAGAACACACACCTCTGAATTCTGAGAGCTTGGGTCCTCCTGCCCTTGAAGTCTTCCGTGTAGAAGCAGTATCCAAGTTAGCTACAATTTCCTCAAGATGTTTGGCTGCTTCAGAGAAGTGTTCAGTGCACACAGGAACAGCAATAGGGCCGCTCTCATGGCCCCTCTATGTTAGAAGGTGGCAAATGTCCCTGCATCCCTCACCAAGGCTTTCCTTTCTGCCAGGTGGAAGTGTCCTTGTGGAACAGAATGGCGACCCTCCAATCCTCACATTACTCCAGCCAGAGGCCCAGATAATGGCAGAGTGAAATCCCCAGACACACCCCTGTCCTGTCCTATTGTGGAAGAGATGTGGCTCTTCCTTATTGGGATTTTTACTTCATACTTGACGGTTCTAGCTATATTCTTGCCAGAGTTGCCCATCTTCCTCTATGTTTAAAAATGAGGTAACTGCTTGCCTCTTTTCTTATGGGTTTCTGAGGCAATGCTTCTCAAAATAAAGTCAGAGATCACTTATGCCCAGAGGAGCACCCATGGATAGACTCTACTAGTTTTACTGCATATAATGTTAAAAAGTCTGGGCTTTCCTCCAAGGAAGAACTTTAATCTTCTTTTTCTTCTCGCCTCAGGTAAACACTACTTCAGGCCTTTGCTCCCACTGTTCTCTATCACTGATGCCTTCTCTCTTGCTGATTGCCTGGCCAACATTAGCAAGTTTTCCAAATCTCTTTTCCACCTCCTTCATGAGCCCTTCCTGACCACACTCCTCTGCGAGGAACTGATCTTCTCACTTTGTGCCTCTACTGTGTGCCGCAAACACATCTATTGTGGCATCCATGATGTCCTGTCACAGCTCATCCTTCACAGGGTACAGGATGGCCGCTCAGCAAATACTTGTTGAATGAGCTTTGGGTGTTACTGTGGAAAGAGCCCTGAAGCCAGAAGGCCTGGGCTTTGGTAAGTGTGTGAGTTTGGCTAAGTCACTGCACGGCCCTAAACCTTGTTTTTCTCTCTAAAATGCACAAGTTGGAATCTATCAGGTCTAAGGCAACTTCCTGCTCTAAATTTCTATTTAGAAGGCAAAATGGAAGGAACACTGTGATGGTCTTTTGAAGTGTTGACTTGGCTAGTCTACAGTTCCTACTTACTCAAACACTAACCAAAGTACTGCTGTGAAGGTATATTTTAGCTGTGATTAAGGTCTATAATCAGTTGATTATCCTAGATAATATGAGTGGGCCTGGTTCGATCAGTTGAAAGGCCTTAAGAACAGAGCTGAGGCTTCCTTGAAAAAGAAATTTTGCCTGTGGACTCCAGCATCAGCTCATGCCTGAGAATGCCACCCTGCCTTTTCTGACGGCCTACCCTACACATTTCCTACTTGCCTACATAGTCCTCACAGTTATTTAGACTAATTCCTTGCAATAAACCTCTTCTTACATATCTCTGATTGGTTCTGTTTCTCTGGTTGAACCCCAGTAAAACCCCTCTCATGGCCCCTCTATGTTAGAAGGTGGCAAATGCCCCCGTATCCCTGACCAAGGCTTTCCTTTCTGCCAGGTGGCAGTGTCCTTGTGGAACAGAATGGTGACCCTCCAATCCTCACATTACTCCAGACAGAGGCCCAGACAATGGCAGAGTGAAATCCCCAGACACACCCCTGTCCTGTCCTATTGTGGAAGAGATGTGGCTCTACTAACTACTCATTAGTTGTGTGATCTTAGGAAAGCTACTGAATGACTCATTTATCTATAAAATAAGGGGAATAACTACTTCATAATTAATAATAAAAACTATTCTTATTTATGTATTTTGGAGCACTACAATTTTTGGTGTTTCCTATGTATCAGTTTATATGACAAGCACTTAACATATGTGATCTCATTTAATTATCTTTAAACCCTTATATTATTAAATGACATAATGCATGTAAATAATGATAAACATAGCCATGCCTGGTACACTGAAGATGCTTAATAAGAGTTGATTCTGACTTTTCCTTTCCTTAATGTACATGATATTTCTAAATGATAAGCTGTCATAAGGTAAATCCATTCTTTGTATCCATTTGAATGAGACTTTACAGTGATGGGGCAGGGGAAAGGATGGGGGGACAGATCTGAATGGGGCAATTTGTATATTAAAAAAAGCACTCTGTAATTTTATGGGATTTTGGTTTTCTTTACCCCACTGGTCTGTACCATTAAAAAGTTCTGGAAACAATGGTTTAGACCGTGTACGTGACTTAACGAAAACAAGCTATGAGATTAGAAGACAATTAGCTTAGTTTACCCACAGTCATCTCCTGTTTGGTTTGCAGATACACCCCTCTGAACATTAAATTGCCTTGGAATTCCAGTACCTTCTGTGTGGGGATTTATGAAGATGGTCCATATGAAGCAGAGAGGAAGAGGAGCTACCCCTCACTCCATGGAAAAAGTGACCAGAAATGTCATGAAGTCAAATTAGAAAATATCTGTTCTCTGGGTTAATCATACATTTGTTTCACACTCTGTAAATCAGATTAAAAAGCACTGCAGATGAAACACTAACTGAAAGCACAGGGCTGGACTAGGATTTGTGAGGGTATAGTATAGAGACATAGAAGTCCCTACATGCCAGTAAGAAGTTTACTTAATTCTAGAAACTCAATGCCATTTAATAGACTCAACTTCACTTAGTCATGATGATCTAGTCATTGAGCAGATTCAGGCCTACCCACCACCTCATCTTCATGCTCAAGCACAGAGGAAGAGGAGGAAGCCAAGGCAGTAGTAAATGGGGGGTTTGTGAATGCGGGTAGAAGGTGCTTAGATACATAGTCTGGGAAGGTAGTGCCTGGAATAAGGGGTGGATTGATAAGTAGGGGCATGGGAGGAATTGTGTAAGCACAGAAGCAAAGGATTAGACAGTCAACCCTGGATGCAAGTTTCCATGCTAAGTTCCAGTTTCCATTTCGACTTGGCTCTTCCCCAGGTCTACAACCCCTTATAATTGGCCTTACTGATGTCCATCCATCAGTATGCAGCCTCTCTTGTGCCGCTTTTCCAAGCCAGTCCTGACTGATGTAGGAATATATTTTCAAATTGTTTACTACAGAAAACAAACATACAGAAGTAGAGAGAATAATATGATGGATGCATGGACCCATTCCCCAGCTTCAACAATTTTCAACTCATGGCCGATCTTGTTTCATTTATACTCCCACGTACTTCTTTCTCATTCCATGAATAATTTTGAAGGAAATTCCAGACAACATATAATTTCATTCATAAATATTTCAGTATGTATCTCTAAAAGAAAAGGACTCTAAAAAAATAATATATTTATCACACCTATATATTCATCATAATTCCTTATTCTATCAATGAATCATCTTTTTGTTAATTTAGTGTTCTTGTTTGAACTAAGTTCCAACTAAGACCCATTCATGTCATTTCGTTTTATATCTTAGAAGTCTCTCTGACCCAGAAATACCCGCCACCTCTTTTTTTCTTCCCCTTGCAATTACTTGTTGAAGAGAACAGGCTGCTTGTCCTGTAGAGTTTCCCACAGTGTTGATCTTACTGATTGCATCTGTATGGCATCATTTAACAGGTTTCCCTGCCCTCTGTATTTCCTGTAAATTGGCAGTTATGTCTAGGGACTTAATCAGATTCACATCTGATTTTTTTGGCAAGACATCTTTTAGGGGGTGTTGGGTACTTCCTCTAGGAGTTGTATAAGGTTTGGTCATCTCTCTCTCTATGTGTCAGCAGTTGTTGCTGATCATTGCCAAGATCCATTAATTAATGATTGCAAACAGTGATTCTCTAGGTTTTTCTTTCCTTTGTTACTTATATAGAAACTTCCCTTCATTGACCATTTGTTATCCATGGAAAAGACAGGAAAAATGTCATTTCTTTTATTTGCTAATTTTCAAATGAGTTGGTTTTAGAGCATTCTTCAAAGATGATCAATAAATTTTTCTTGGCATCATTATATAATAAAAACATGGATTTAAACCTATTTAATGTGTTTCAATCCATTGTAGTTAATATCCTTATTGTTGCTCAAATTGTCCCATCTTTGGCCAGCATTAGTCTCTTCAAGTTACTTCCTGAATTCTTTTCACAAGGGCTTACTGGTTTTCAATAGATATCTTACATTCCAGTATGACATGATGTTCTAAACTCCACTTGTGCATTTTTCTGCCTCAGATATGGAAACTGCCATTTTTGCAAGGAGCCCTGGTTTCTATTAGTGAGAAATGGTATTTGGAGACCACAATCTGAGTACGAGGGTACTCAGTTCCTATTGATGGACATTTGGTTCCTTCTAGTCTTGTAGTACAGGAATGTTCCTCTGCTTCACGTGTGGAACATAGCATTAGTTCCCCCGTACAGCCATTGAAACAATATGGTTTTCCTACTTTTCCTTTTCTGCCACTCATTCACTCTACAGAATATCAGTAAGTACCTAATGTTTAAGAAGCGAAATAGCGGGGCACCTGGGTGGCTCAATCAGTTAAGCGGCT
The DNA here is from genome assembly GCF_964656455.1 of Halichoerus grypus. Classification (NCBI taxonomy): domain Eukaryota; kingdom Metazoa; phylum Chordata; class Mammalia; order Carnivora; family Phocidae; genus Halichoerus; species Halichoerus grypus. Next base: position 74,423,511 of record NC_135722.1, read on the forward strand.
GCCTTTGGCTAAGGTAATGATTCCAGGATCCTGGAGTTGAGCCCTTCATCAGGCTCCCTGCTCAGCAGGGAGTCTGCTTCTCCCTCTCCCTCTGCCTCTTCCCTCTGCTCATGCTCTCTCTCTCGTAAATAAATAAATAAATAAATAAATAAATCTATCCTTTTTTTTTTTTTTTTTTAAAGAAGCAAAATAGCATAGCTGTTAAGAAGTCATATTCTGGAACCAGTCTTCCTGGTTTTAGATCTTAGCTCTGTTATTCACTAGTTCTCTGGCCTCTATACCTCAATTTTCTAATCCCTAAAAGAGTGGTGATAATAACAGTACTTACCTAATGGCATTATTTTTGAATGAGTTAATATACATAAAGAATTTTTACAATATCTGGTACATAACAGGTATAAATACTTTCCATTATTAATATTTTCAATGGGCGTTATACATGTGTAACCATATATATTTCAGCATGTAGCAGGCAATAGAAATTCAGCTCAGACTAACTTAACAAAAAAGTAGGACTTACTGAATTACAAAGCTTGCAGTGGTCATAGGGAGGTGACAGAATCAAGGGATGAAGTGTAAGAGCTAGAAACTGCAGTCAAGGACTCAAGGATCCTCCCTCTACACATCACTGCTCAATTCTCCTTGTCTTGGCCTCACTCTTTTTCCTGCAGATAGGTTTACGTGGTATCAGGGAATTTGGCTGCTGCAGCCCAAAAGCAATGTTCTTTCAGCTCAGAATCCAAGAAAAATGGTTATCCTGTTCCTTCCAATTCAGAGAATTTAATGAAGGACTCTGATGATTGACTTTGAATCATGTGCTCATCCTTGGACTAATCCATGGCTTTGAAGGAGTATCAAATTATGGTTTTCCCTGTCTGGGTCACATGCCCATCCCTCTGAATGGGGGAAATCATTATAAGTTAAAGTCTACCAGTACCACATGGAGTAAGGAAGACATTTCCAAAGGAAAGAACACCCCCTTAATGGAAGAAGAGAGAAATGAAAGCATGCTGGGAAGATAAAAAATAATAGCTTCCAGAGAAGACTACAGAGAAAATAAAACATGGTTCCCACTTTCAAGGAACTTGTATTCTAGTTGGAGAACAGGCATAATAGATAAATGAATTACACCATTACTGAGCAGCTATGCTATGTCAGGTACCACATGGTGGGGGTCCAGGAAGGAGTAAGAGACTCCCTCATTCTCAGCTGCTGGACCCATAGAAGTACCTTAAAAAAAAAAAAAAGATTTATTTATTTGACAGAGAGAGAGAACGTGCACGAGCAGGGGGAGTGGGAGAGGGAGAGAGAGAATCCTAAGCAGATGCCCCACTGAGCAGTAAGCTGGAGGTGGAGCTTGATCTCATGACCCTGAGATCATGGTGTGAGTCAAAATCAAGAGTTGGATGCTTAAGCGACTGAGCTACCCAAGAGCCCTCATAGAGGTATCTTGCTTTCCCTGTGGTGTTCCTGAATGTCTTACGATCACTCTGATATTTGAAATGCAGCAGGCAAATTAGGGGCAGAGATTTCATGCCAGACTGCAAAGGAATAAAATACAGGCTCTCGTTTCTAATTTTGAAAGGAGTTTGTCCGGACAGTCTTTCTTCTTCTCTTTTTTAATCTTTTAATTACATCATAGAAGTCACATTTATAGGTACTGGGGCTAGAACTTCAACATAACTTTTGGAGGACAGTCAACTCATAATAAGCTTCATCTCATTTTCAAAAGGTTTGAGGTAACTTACAAAAATGAATGAAACTTGAATGGCCCAAGCCTCTCATCAGCTTGATAGTATGAGGAGGTCACACTCACACCAGCATTCATCTCTTAACTACAGTGGCAGCCCCTCTCTACTTGTTTATGGAGAACTTCCAAAACAAAACCAAACAACAACAAACCTAAAGCTCTTTTTTAGAGATCTCCACATCAGGGAAGAGGACCATATTCTCACCCCTGAGCCACATCTTACCACCTGTGTGGCTGGTGACTCCCTGAGAGTTCTCTCCACTGGTAGGCTCCCTGCCTTCCTATTGCCAAAGCTGCACTGTGGTTTGTGGCCATGGCAAGGATTTAGGTCTTTGTCCTCCCTCTGGTTGCCCTTTGTCACCTTACTGCCCCATTTTACAAAGTCTGTCCTGAGCCAATCCCTGCAGCCTGGGGCCCTGAGTATTCTCACAGAGGCTTCTGTTTAGGCTGGGACCAGACCATACCACTATCTCCTGGGCATCATTTCTGACTGTCTTCCCAAGCCGCAGGACACACAGGTCTCCCATCCTTTGTGTCCCCTTTCTCCTCAAACCACACAGAAATGCAAAAGCCCTTTCTATCAGTTTATGAAATTAGATCCCCAAAGAGCCCAGAACAAATCTGTAAGAGCCTTAACAAACAACCAGACTTTGAACCTGGGTTTGAGCTTACTCCAAAGGCGGGAGCCCCAAATCATCTGCTTCATATGCAAACCCATCTTTCCAAAATAAATAAAGAAATCTGAGAAAAAGGAAAATAATGTAGATTTAGTACAAAGAAATAAACATAAGGCCAGAAGAAAAAATATATACATAGAAGCAGACATTGTTAAGTTCTACAGCTGAGCTTTGCAGTGGCTAAAGTGAAGAGAGAAAAAGAATCAGGAGGGGAGGAGCAAGATGGCAGAGGAGTAGGAGACCTACATTTCGTCTGATCCCAGGAATTCAGCTAGATAGGGATCAAACCACTCTGAACACTTACAAACTCAACAGGAGATCGAAGAAAAGAATAGCAGCAACTATCTGAACAGAGAAGCGACAACTTTCTGGAAGGTCTCTTCAGATTTGTTTAGTGTATATTTTTCTGGGGTCGTTGCTACCCTGTTAGCATTTTGTTCTCTCATTCATCTATTCTCCTCTGGACAAAATGACAAGACAGAAAAAAATCACCTCAAAAAACAGAACAAGAGGCAGTACCGACTGCCAGGGACCTAATCAGTACAGACATTAGTAAGATGTTGGAACTAGAGTTCAGAATGATGATTTTAAAGATACTAGCTGGGCTTGAAAAAAGCATGGAAGATATTAGAGAAACCCTTTCTGGAGAAATAAAAGAACTAAAATCTAACCAAGTCGAAATCAAAAAGGCTATTAATGAGGTGCAATAAAAAATGGAGGCTCTAACTGCTAGGATAAATGAGGCAGAAGAAAGAATTAGTGACATAGAAGACCAAATGATGGAAAATAAAGAAGCTGAGAAAAAGAGAGCTAAACAACTACTGGATCACGAGGGCAGAATTCGAGAGATAAGTGATACCATAAGATGAAACAATATTAGAATAATTGGGATCCCAGAAGAAGAAGAAAGAGAGAGGGGGGCAGAAGGTGTATTGGAGCAAATTATAGCAGAGAACTTCCCTAATTTGGGGAAGAAAACAGGCATCAAAATCCAGGAGGCACAGAGAACCCCTCTCAAAATCAATAAAAATAGGTCAACACCCCGACACCTAAGAGTAAAACTTACGAGTCTCAGAGACAAAGAGAAAATCCTGAAAGCAGCTCGGGACAAGAGATCTGTAACCTACAATGGTAGAAACATTAGATTGACAACAGACCTATCCCCAGAGACCTGGCAGGCCAGAAAAGACTGGCAGGATATATTCAGAGCACTAAATGAGAAAAATATGCAGCCAAGAATACTATATCCAGCTAGGCTGTCATTGAAAATAGAAGGAGAGATAAAAAGCTTCCAGGACAAACAAAAACTAAAGGAATTTGCAAACACGAAACCATCCCTACAAGAAATATTGAAAGGGATCCTCTAAGCAAAGAGAGAGCCTAAAAGTAACATAGACCAGAAAGGAACAGAGACAATATACAGTAACAGTCACCTTACAGGCAATACAATGGCACTAAATTCATATCTTTCAATAGTTACCCTGAATGTAAATGGGCTCAATGCCCCAATCAAAAGACACAGGCTATCAGAGTGGATAAAAAAACAAGACCCATCGATATGCTGTCTGCAAGAGACTCATTTTAGACCCAAAGACACCCCCAGATTGAAAGTGAGGGGGTGGAAAACCATTTACCATGCTAATGGACACCAAAAGAAAGCTGGGGTGGCAATCCTTATATCAGACAAATTAGATTTTAAACCAAAGACTGTAATAAGAGATGAAGAAGGACACTATATCCTACTTAAAGGGTCTATCCAACAAGAAGATCTAACAATTGTAAATATCTATGCCCCTAACATGGGAGCAGCCAATTATAGAAGCCAATTAATAACAAAAGCAAAGAAATACATTGACAACAATACAATAATAGTAGGGGACTTTAACATCCCCCTCACTGAAATGGACAGATCATCTAAGCAAAAGATCAACAAGGAAATAAAGACTTTAAATAACACACTGGACCAAATGGACTTCACAGATATATTCAGAACGTTCCATCCCAAAGCAACAGAATACACATTCTTCTCTAGTGCCCATGGAACATTCTCCAGAATAGATCACATCCTAGGTCACAAATCAGGTATCAACTGGTACGAAAAGATTGGGATCATTCCCTGCCTATTTTCAGACCACAGTGCTTTCAAACTAGAACTCAATCACAAGAGGAAAGTCGGAAAGAACTCAAATACATGGAGGCTAAAGAGCATCCTACTAAAGAATGAATGGGTCAACCAGGAAATTAAAGAAGAATTTAAAAAATTCATGGAAACAAATGAAAATGAAAACACAACTGTTCAAAATCTTTGGGATGCAGCAAAGGCAGTCTTAAGAGGAAAGTATAGAGCAATACAAGCCTTTCTCAAGAAACAAGAAAAGTCTCAAATACATAACCTAACCCTACACCTAAAGGAGGTGGAGAAAGAACAGCAAATAAAGCCTAAACCCAGCAGGAGAAGAGAAATAATAAAGATCAGAGCAGAAATCAATGAAATAGAAACTAAAAGAACAGTAGAACAGATCAATGAAACTAGGAGCTGGTTCTTTGAAAGAATTAATAAGACTGATAAACTCCTGGCCAGACTTATCAAAAAGAAAAGAGAAACGATCCAAATAAATAAAATCATGAATGAAAGAGGAGAGATCACAACCAATACCAAAGAAATACGAACAATTTTAAGAACATATTATGAGCAACTCTATGCCAGCAAATTAGATAACCTGGAAGAAATGGATGCATTCCTAGAGATGTATAAACCACCAAAACTGAACCAGGAAGAAATAGAAAACCTGAACAGACCTATAACCACTAAGGAAATTGAAGCAGTCATCAAAAATCTCCCAACAAACAAGAGCCCAGGGCCAGATGGCTTCCCAAGGGAATTCTACCAAACATTTAAAGAAGAATTAATACCTATTCTTCTGAAGCTGTTCCAAAAAATAGAAATGGAAGGAAAACTTCCAAACTCGTTTTATGAGGCCAGCATTACCTTGATCCCAAAACCAGACAAAGACCCCATCAAAAAGGAGAATTACAGACCAATATCCCTGATGAATATGGATGCAAAAATTCTCACCAAAATATTAGCCAATAGGATCCAACAGGACATTAAAAGGATTATTCACCACGACCAAGTCGGATTTATCCCTGGGCTGCAAGGTTGGTTCAACATCCGCAAATCAATCAACGTGATACAATACATTAACAAAAGAAAGAACAAGAATCATATGATCCTCTCAATAGATGCAGAAAAAGCATTTGACAAAGTATAGCATCCTTTCTTGATCAAAACTCTTCAGAGTATAGGGATAGAAGGTACATACCTCAATATCATAAAAGCCATCTATGAAAAACCCACAGCAAATATCATTCTCAATGGGGAAAAACTGAGAGCTTTCCTCCTAAGGTCAGGAACATGGCAGGGATGTCCACTATCACCACTGCTACTCAACATAGTACTAGAAGTCCTAGCCACAGCAATCAGACAACAAAAAGAAATAAAAGGCATCCGAACTGGCAAAGAAGAAGTCAAACTCTCACTCTTTGCAGATGATATGATATTTTATGTGGAAAACCCAAAAGACTCCACCCCCAAAACTGCTAGAACTCATACAGGAATTCAGTAAAGTGGCAGGATATAAAATCAATGCACAGAAATCAGTGGCATTCCTATACACCAACAAGACAGAAGAAAGAGAAATTAAGGAGTCGATCCCATTTACAATTGCACCCAAAACCATAAGATACCTAGGAATAAATCTAACCAAAGAGGCAAAGAATCTGTACTCAGAAAACTATAAAATACTCATGAAAGAAATTGAGGAAGACACAAAGAAATGGAAAAACGTTCCATGCTCATGGATTGGAAGAACAAATATTGTGAAAATGTCAATGCTACCTAGAGCAATCTACACATTCAATGCAATCCCCATCAAAATACCATCTACTTTCTTCAAAGAAATGGAACAAATAATCCTAAAATTTGTATGGAACCAGAAAAGACCCCAAATAGCCAGAGGAATGTTGAAAAAGAAAAGCAAAGCTGGTGGCATCACAATTCCGGACTTCAAGCTCTATTACAAAGCTGTCATCATCAAGACAGTATGGTAGTGGCACAAAAACAGACACATAGATCAATGGAACAGAATAGAGAGCCCAGAAATGGACCCTCAACTCTATGGTCAACTCATCTTTGACAAAGCAGGAAAGAATGTCCAATGGAAAAAAGACAGTCTCTTCAACAAACGGTGTTGGGAAAATTGGACAGCTACATGCAGAAGAATGAAACTGGACCATTTCCTTACACCACACACAAAAATAGACTCCAAATGGTTGACAGGAGTCCATCAAAATCCTAAAGGAGAACACAGGCAGAAACCTCTTCAACCTCAGCCACAACTTCCTCCTAGAAACATCACCAAAGGCAAGGGAAGCAAGGGCAAAAATGAACTACTGGGACTTCATCAAGATAAAAAGCTTTTGCACAGTAAAAGAAATAGTCACCAAAACAAAAGACAACCGACAGAATGGGAGAAGATATTTGCAAATGACATATCAGATAAAGGGCTAGTATCCAAAATCTATAAAGAACTTATCAAACTCAACACCCAAAGAACAAATGATCCAATCAAGAATTGGCGGAAGACATGAACAGACATTTTTCCAAAGAAGACATCCAAATGGCCAATAGACACATGAAAAACTGTTCAACATCGCTCAGCATCAGGGAAATCCAAATCAAAACCTCAATGAGATACCACCTCACACCAGTCAGAATGGCTAAAATTAACAAGTCAGGAAATGACAGATGTTGGCAGGGATGCGGAGAAAGGGGAACCCTCCTACACTGTTGGTGGGAATGCAAGCTGGTGCAGCCACTCTGGATAACAGTATGGAGGTTCCTCAAGAAGTTGAAAATAGAGCTACCATATGACCCAGCAATTGCACTACTGGGTATTTACCCCAAAGATACAAATGTAAGGATCTGAAGGGGTACATGCACCCCGATGTTTATAGCAGCAATGTCCACAATAGCCAAACTATGGAAAGAGCCAAGATGTCCATTGACAGATGAATGGATAAAGAAGATGTGGTATATATATACAATGGATTATTATGCAGCCATCAAAAGGAATGAAATCTTGCCATTTGCAACAACGTGGATGGAACTGGAGGGTATTATGCTGAGCGAAATAAGTCAATCAGTGAAAGACATGTATCATATGATCTCACTGATATGAGGAATTCTTAATCTCAGGAAACAAACTGAGGGTTGCTGGAGTGGTGGGGGGTGGGAGGGATGGGGTGGCTGGGTGATAGATATTGGGGAGGGTATGTGCTATAGTGAGCACTGTGAACTGTGTAAGACTGTTGAATCACAGACCTGTACCTCTGAAACAAATAATACATTATATGTTTAAAAAAAGAAGAAGATAGTAGGAAGGGAAAAATGAAGGGGGGAAATCGGAGGGGGAGATGAACCATGAGAGACTATGGACTCTGAGAAACAGACTGAGGGTTCTAGAGGGGAGGGGGGTGGGAGGATGGGTTAGCCTGGTGATGGGTATTAAAGAGGGCACATACTGCATGGAGCACTGGGTGTTATACGCAAACAATGAATCATGGAACACTACATCAAAAACTAATGATGTAATGTATGGTGATTAACATAACATAATCAAATTAAAATAAAAGAAAATAATAAAATAAAAGGAAATAAAAGAAAAAGAATCAGCAAGAAGATTCAGACTGTTATTGAAAGAAAACAAAGCCAATAGTTCAGGACGAGTGAGGCTTGGGGTGGCATGGTACTCTGGCTTCTTTATTTCAGTTAACTTTGAATTTTTGGTTTGTTGCTTTGTCATATCCTTTCCCTTTCCTCCTGGGACACAGCTAGCCCATTTTCCCCATCTCCATTGCAGTCAGGTGTGGCCATGTGACCAAGCTCTAACCAAGGAGATAAATATGGCCAGAAATGCCGTGTGTCATTTCTGGGCAGACTCCGATAAGAAGTAGGTGTATCTCTCCTATAATTTCTGTTCCCATCTACCAGTTGAATGGGAAAAACTCTGACCCCCACAAGGAGAGTGGAACACAAGCTGGAAAGAGGCTGGGTCCCAGAACGCTGATGTGGAAGGCTGCTGGGCCATGTCACTCACCACAGACTGCTCCTTAGGGAGAGATAACCCCTTATTGTTAAGCCACCAAGCCACCGAGACTGCGGTGTTCATCTGTTTGAGCAGTTGGTGTCACCGTAACTAAAATAGGTGGGATAACACTGGCCTCCCTTGTCTTGAACCTCTCTTCCACCCACTTTCCCTGATGCACCAACACACGTTCCAAAATTTCGTCTGCAACCTCTCCAAGCACAGTGGAAAATATTCTATCGGGGAGGGCTCGATGCCACTTAGATGAATTCTGAGCTCTCCTATGATCTTTTTTTTCTCTTGGATCTCTAGACACTCCAGCTAATATGACCCCGGCCTTTCCAATCTGACAACTCTCCATTCTTCTTGACAGAAGAGACTGAACGGAGGTGGAATTTGGGAAGTTCTGCCTTCTCTCTGAACTGGCAATACCGCAACACCTGAGAGTTGTGGTTTCCTTTGAAGACAAACAACAAAGCAAACGTCCCTCCTGCTGAGTGACAGAACAGGCTGCCCATGTGGCACACGGTCCAGAACAGCGGGTCCTCACCGTCTGCTCAGAAGAGCCAGGGGGAATGAAGGAGGAGAGGGGGTCAAGCCCAGCCAGTCATGTCTTTCACAGATTAAATTAAGCACTGGCCTGGCAGGAGGACCAGAGTCATGCTGATCAGGCTGCTGGAGTCCTGAGTGTCACACCATGAGTACTCTGAATGACTCAGGTACTATTGTTTTCTGGTAGGTCATGTTGACATAACACTCTCATGGTAATTGGCCTTGTAAAACTTACTGGTCAAAATGTTCATTTCCTGAGCAGAGCTCGCAATTAGTAGCCAGTCCACGAGGCCAATCACTCAGTACTTCACACATCAAAACTTGAAGAATTCGGAGTCTCATGGTCACTTTGGGCACTTGCTGAAAGCTAGAGGAAGTCCGGGTCTGGATGTCATCATGCCTAGGTTTCAACGGATCCAACACTAGCCACCACTTATGGGGTACTTACTATGTTCCAGATCATTCTGGGCATTTTGTGTGCATCATTTCAAACATCTCCTTTGAAACAGGATATAATTTGCACATCCAAATATTTTATAGATAACCTCATTTTACAGATCAAAGACATTGAAGCCCTGCCCACTGTCCGCACAATTGTATGCTAGTCCCTCCTGGAAACAGATGAGGACTCTGATTTTGTGGAGGTTAAAATTTCTTTAAGGAAGTGAAACTTTCCAGAAATAATTTGAGAATCATATACAATAGCATACAGAGCTAGGGGATGCTTTACTCTGCTCAAAGCTAGATGGAGACTGAGCGTCCCGACTAGAGAAAGGGGGTTGGGGGTGAGAGTCGTGTCTGCCTGAGGTAAGACCAGGACTACAGGGCACAATCAGCTCAGCCGCCATGTTTCTGGATGGACAAACACCAGTTGCTGAGTGGGAGTTCAGCCACCACTGAGGTGCAGTTGAGGAGGCGCAGTGACACCAGCTTGGGACAGAAGACACAAGGTACTCAGGAAGAAGCTTGGGATAGCCTGGTTTTTTTGTTGGGCAGCTGTCCCTGAGATGCCCTCAGAGCAGTGACCCTTCATTTTGTCCGCACCTAAAGGATGTTCAGGAAAGCTTTTACCAAATACTGATGTCTGGGCCAGGATCTCTTTCCTCACTTCCTTGAAGGCAACTAAAAACTTGAATATCCAAATGGACAATGGCCAAACCATATGTTGAAATAGGACTCTGACCCACAAACTGCAGGGACCAGCCTGCGAAGCCAAACCAGTCTGTAGGAACCAGTCAACCAAAGCAAACCGCTGTAGCAACAGGCCCCAGGTGGTCAGGATTTGATCAATAACTGATAGTTTCCCTAACTTTTGTCCTCACTTCCAACTTAGGATCACCTAGAGAAAGCCAAATATTTTCCCCTCACCAATTACACAGGATGCTCTGCTTCTGGTCATCCCACCTCCAGCATCCCTATGCAAACAACCTCCAACTGGCACACACCTGAGGCCTTCCCTTTCTTCTTACTATAAAGCTTTTCTGCTCCTTTGCCTGCCTTTGAGTCTCTGCCAAAATGCAAGTGATGGTGGCTGACTCCATTGTTAGAGCAAACTCTGAATAAATAGCCTTTACTTGTTCTCATGTGGGCGGTCTTTGTTTCTTTCCACATAACCAAGCATGGATGAAAGAACATGAATTAAAAATCAGACTGAATGATTCCATTTATATGAAGTCCACCAACAGGCAGAAAGAATCCGTGGTGATAGAAATAAGAAAGCAGGTGGAGGGGTGTGTGGGTGTGTGTGTGGGGGGAGTCGGGTGAATGACTGGAAGGCGTCATTGGGACACTTTCTATGGGATGGAAATGTTCTATACCTTGAGTGATGGTTACATGGTGTATACAGTTGTCAAAACTCATTGACTTAAATCCTGAAGATTTACAGTGCATTAAACTGTGATAACTTTATACCTGTGGCAGGCAGCCTCTAAGATGGTCCTCAATTCCTGGTATTCCCACCCTTGTGCGATGCCCTGCCCTGGTGTGTGGGCCAAACCTAAGGACTGACTCCCCACAAATTGATACAACACAAGTGATGGTTCATCACTACTGAGGTTACATTGAGAAGATCGTGGCTTTCAGGAGACTGTTTTTCTCTTGCTCTTACTCTGGGAGAGGCTGACTGCTCTGCTGTGAACTTACCCTCTGGAGAGGGCAATGTGGCAAGGAACTGAGGCTTCTGACCCATAGCCAGGAAGGACCTGGGGCCTGGCCACAGCTAACGAACTTGAAAATGGAATCCCTCCCTGGTCAGCCTTGATGTTACCTTGATTGCAGCCTTGTAAAAGGCCCTGAATCAGAACCACCCATCTACACTGTGCCTGGATGCCTCCACCACAGAAATGGTGAGATCATAAATATTGATCATTTTAAGCTGCTAAGTTTTGGGGTGAGTTGTTATACAGCAGTAGATTACGAATACACAGATGGAATCTGTTCTATATCAAGTTAAAAAAAAAAACAAATCACTTGTGAAAAAGAAAATGAGGCACAGTACCTGGTAATACATATGCCTCTGTTCTTTTCCTAGCCCAGGGGATCTGCTGTGCCCACCATGATCTGCTCAGTTGCCTACCCCAACTCTTTTCCTGGAAAACCTTCTTCTAGAAGAGCAATTTCACGATGTAAAATTAAGTAGGACATGCAGACACATTCATGGAAGACCTTGTCTGAGGCATGGGGAGAGAGATTTTTCACATTCTGTCACAGGAACATTCCTAGTTCTGAGGTGCACATGGAATTCAAACATGCTGATACCCAGAAGGGTTCACGGAGAGAGGGAGAGAGGTGGGAGAAGGGGCGATCTCTTCCCTCAGATGGATGGTCTTTACCATGCAGTTCCTCCTCACATCTTCCCCTCTCTTAGCTGGTAAGGAGAGCGAGAGATCCTCCTTGGCCAGGATTGCCAATTTGTTGGGGGCATAGTGGAGGGAGTGTGGACTCTGGAAGCACACAGACCTGAAGTCAGGTCCACCTTTATGAGCTGGGTGAGCTTTAGTTCACTTAAGAAGCTCAGGACATGTCACCCCAAGATATGCCACTTGGTATAGTGATTACTTTGAGCTGAAGGCACTTGAGAAACAGCAAATGCAGAGAGAGACTTTCTCTGTACACCCTTCTCTGCCTAAAGACAGAGCCTTCAAAAGGAACTCAGTGGTCATAAATCCCCTTCCTTGGGTTCCATCAACCAGAGAAGATGGACTCCTATCACAGGGAAGGAGACAAGAAGTGGACACCACACCCACGCAAACTTTGTTACAAACTATCATCTCTCCCATCTATTTTTCTAAGGGCCCATTCATCTTTTCTAAAAATCATTTACTCTCCCCTAAGTTGCTACACCCCCCCTTCACTTCCCCTATTAAGATGGCACATAAGTTCTGGAAATCTCACCACGTCTGGGGGTATTCACTTTTTTGTGAGTGCACATATTAAAAATGAATAATTGTGTATACCTTTTCTCTGGAAAGGGCAAAACCAGAGGGGCAGAAGACAGATCGGAGGCAAGGGGTGGGAGGAGAGGAGGAGCACAAAGCGGCACAAGAGAATTTGGGGGGGCGGTGACAGAAGTGTTCTAGATCTTGTTTATAGTGGTGGCTGCATGCCTGTGTCAAAATTCACAGATTTGTACATAAATGTGATGAATTTTACTGTATGTAAATTATACCTCAATACACCTGCTTTGAAAAATAGGGGGTAGGAAAAGGCACAGACACAATAATTGTCTTGCTCTAGCCCACTGGGGCAGCTGCCCGGGGTCACAGCCTTTAAGACTGGCCACTGACTCCTCCCTGCTTTGGGGAATTTGTCATTTGGGGGCACACAGACTCAGCCCTGGGAAGAGGAGGATCAGGGCCACTCAGAATCAGCATGACCTTCTGTTCCTGTTGAAACAACGATCACGCACTGTCCTCTACCTTGGGTTCCCATCAACTAACAGGGGAACATTATCATCTGTCATGAGCATCTATACAAATTCATGTATGTTTTTTACTCCAAGCCAGCAAGTAGGATGTTGACACAACCATGAAGCAGTGCCTACAAATCAAACATATATGTAATATGTCAGCTGCTAGCGAACTGATGAATTCGCCCTCCTTTGCACCAGCAAGATCAAGAGCTGGGATGTGAGGTTTTATTCAATTCAGAAAGTGAGAAATAAATCAAATATGGCAACGGTGCCTGTTAATCTCCTTGAAGTTTCCACAAGGATGGGGCCAGCAGGAAGCCTTCATGTCTATGGAAACTACAAAAGGCAATTTGGACAAAAGGAAATGAAACCAGGGCCAGGAAGTGACTGGCTACATTCTGAGCAAGACTGAGCTCCAACACTGGTCAGTTGAAAGGTAGCTTTAGAGCTCAGAAGGCAAAGCCTTGGGTTACCCAGCCCTGAAAAAAGTTATCTTGCAGCCTGGGGGGCTGGGAGGAAGCCTGGATGTCCAGCTTCTCTAGGCTGCAGGGATTCCAACCAGCAAGGTTCATATGGGTGGGGCAAGGCAAAAGCACAGGGCGGAGAAAATAGGGAGGGGAAGAATATGTCCACCAGGAAGAAGTTCCTGACACCCCCTAAGTGGGATGGCACCTCTCCTCTGCAGGCCCAGAGGTGTCCTGCACTTGTCTCCACTCTACCAAGGATTAGCTATTGTAATAGGCTGCTTGCTTGCTGTCTCCACCACTAGATTCCTCATTAAGGGTAAGGGTGTATTTAACTCATTATTTCATTAACAGCTTCTAGCTCAGTGCCTGGAGCTTATGACAACAGCTACTACAACAGGAACAGCTAACACTTCTATGATAACAACAACTAACACACATTGCCCTCAGAGTGTGTCACGTGTGCTCTCAATTCTTAACGTCTGTTAACTTTTTAAAATTTTAAGTGTTAATATTATATCCATTTTAGAGATAAGGAAACTGAGGCACAGAGAAGTTTAAGACGCTTGTCCTAGGCCGCACTGCTGGTAAATGGCAGAACTGGGCTGTTTGCTCCAGACTCTATTTTCGGCCCTAGACTAATGTGCTCAGCAAAGATCTGTTGACTGAACAAGCCAGGGCCCTGTCCTTGTCCTCTTCTCTGGGACTCTCTTTCTCCAGGGCCTCATCTGTCTCTTCAGTCCCAGCTATTACATTTCAGCAGGTGACTCCTAGGTCCGTATCTGCAGCCCAAGCTCTCTCTTCAGTGTACTGCCAATCGATAAAGACATCTCTGCCTTTCAAGTGCTTATGGTTTAATCAAGAGACAGATACATAATCAAATACCAGTAAATCATTCATTCTGCCAGTGCCACCCCATCTCTCTCCCTGCTCTCTTTTTACGTGTGCGTGCGCACACATGAATCCCCAAAGTCCATACCCTACTGCCTTCTCCTTGGCAGGGTATAACTGACCAGAAGGGGCATGTCCTGCAATTAACCTACTGAACAGCAGAGTCAGTTACTCAAATACCTTTCTCTGTTTCTAACACCAGTCCCTCAGCACACAGAGCAACTAGTAGGTAGCAGTATTTGCCCTTGGCGCAAAACCTGAGAAGACCTGCTGTACCAGGAAGAGTCTGCGTGGAGAGACCAGGGTTCTCAGTGTGGGAGCTTGCTGCCCACCTCAGAGTGAACCTATTCATCTGTAAGGGTGGAGATAAGGGTGAGGGGTGATCCTGCCTGTCTTCTTCCCACAAACAGTCATTCACTCGACGTACTCTGTACAGTACACAGAGCTCACAGCCAGCCCTCTCACTTGGGAACATATGTGTTGGAGAAATGGCAGAACCTCTGCCAGCATCTCTATTAACTGACCTAGTCTTTCATAAATACAAAAGGAAATCCAGGATCACAGTCTTTCTGAGGAAAATCAATAGGTTAAAAGACAAGGACCAACATGAGAAAACAAAACAAGAAACTCATTCAAAACAAATTCTAAAAAGGAAAAGAAAATCTGACCTTAGAGGAAACAGACTATTCAGGGAAAGAAGGAAAATTTAAAACAGTCTTTATTAAAATGCTCAGATATTTGAGAAGCTATTACATCAATGGAACATGAATCAGCTGCTAATATATAGGACATTGAGAAAATAATTGATTGGAAATTAAAAATGTGATTTCTGTAATATAAATTTAATAGTAGGGCTGGATGATAAAATTAAGGAAATTGTCAAGAACATGGAACAAAAGAAAAAGGATATAAAACATGAGAGAAAAGACATGAAGCGCCTGGGATCAAGCCTTTCTCCCTCTGCCTCTCTTCTCCTCTCATGCTCATGTTCTCTCTCTCTAATAAATAAATAAGATCTTTATAAAAAAAAACCCAATATGGATTAGAGGCGTGTCTACAACAACAGAAAGAATTAGCCCATGGATACAATGAAAACATATTAGATGACAACTATACAGCGAGTTTATAAAACAATTGGCCCAAACTAGAATTTGAAGTCAAAGGACTCCAAGATGATGATCTCCAAGAAAAAAATGGATTTCGCTCAACAGATAGTATTAAAAACCTGGAAATATCTTGTAACTTAATTTTAAAAAGGCACTTATTTCTCTCAACAAGAAAAACAAAAGAATTAGAAACTCCAGGAAAAACAAGCAAATGTGAGAAGAATCCCAGTGCAAAGATGAAGCAAACTTTAAATGGCGTAGTTTTGAGCAATGGTGGAACTTGAGAGAATTCATTTGCTCCATAGGCTTGTATATTCTTTGAACTCCACAGGATTAGCAACATATAATTTAATTAGTATTTGGGTCTGCAATAATTGAAAAATATATAACTATAATATTGGTGGTGATATCTTATTTTTTAGAGTCAATCTGTAGACAGAACATGATATATAATTATAGGTACAGAGAAGAATTCAAATGGTATAACCTGGTAAAAATGATATTCTGTAATTGACAAAAGAAACAGTAGATGTTGCATTGGCTCTGATGTGCCCATTCCCCCCGCAATGGTCATCTCAAGTCTATTGAGCTGGAAGTACATATTGGAGTATATTGTTTAGTTCAGTCTATAATTACGTATTACATGCCCTCCACATGCCCCTCATTGCTCTGGGTCTTGAGAGACAATGCTGAACACGTCTACAATGCTGAACATGTCTACAATGCTGAACACATCTACAATGCTGAACATGTCTACAATGCTGAACATGACAGGCAGCCCTCATGGGGCTCACGGGCTAATGTGCATGAGAGTGCAAGTGACCGAAATTCATCCTCTTTGACAGCAGGGAAATAGTGGAAGACTAATCTACAATTATGGTAATAACCAGAACAAAAAATAAAGTTAGAAATGGTTAAAAGCACTTGCCTCTAAAAAGTAAGACTGGTCAGTGAGGCAGCAGAATTTAAGAAAACAGTTTTTTGCTTGACTCACTTTGCACTACTTTGAACTCTTCTAAGTAGAGAGGGTTATTTTAATAATAATTTAAAAAACCTGTAATAATGCTTTTTCTAACCAACACAATCGGGGTGGCTTACACTAAGCCTAAATGCTGCACAAAAGACCTGATGTCAGGGCTTTATGATCCCAAATTTTGTGCAAAGAATGTGAAATGGTGCAGCTGGGAGCCATTTGCCTCAATATACATTGAGAAGATTTTGGTCCTATAATTGTACATCTGGATATTTTAATACTGGCATGATATAAAATAAGCCTCTAGAAATATACCGTGTTGCCCTTTCTGATTTATTGCTATAAGTTGACTTTTAATTTTTTAAAGCAGTATATATATATATATTTTATATAAATAAATTTATATATAAATTGAAAAAAAAATAAAATATATATATATATATTTTAAAAAGCACTGTGAAAAACTGTTTAAGAAAGTACATGTCTATATAAAAAAACATGTATTTGGGTAGTTCAACCTCTCTTACAGCACATATCTAATAGTATGTTGGAATCTAACCATCGTGGGCAAAAATGACCCCTGAAGAGGTGTGTCCAGGGGTCCGTTTTTTCTGACCCCTTCCAATCCCTCTCATCATTCTCCCCCAAACTACCTGCAGCCGGGTCCTCCATACCTCTAGGACTCGGGGAGCAGGAATGGTCGTGGAGGAGGATGGTGGTCAGAAGGTGGTCCATTTCAGGATGGGGTGAAGTGAGAGAGAAGGAGGGGCACTGGGACAGGCCAGCTCTGGTCTCGGATAGACTCTGGGGACGTTCAATTTGAGGTGAGCAGTGAGGGGCAGAGCAGAACGGATCTGCTCCAAAGGCAGGAAGAGGGTGTGGGGGCGCTGGGAGAGCTGGTGTGGTTTAGAGAAGTAGACAGAGTGGCTCCAAAGGGAATGGCAGGAGGGACAGCAAGAGGCAGGAGTGTGGTGAAGGAAAAGGGAGGGCAACACAGCCAAAGCCTTGTGGTGAGAGAGATGCACTGCAGTGATCGTAGCAGGCATTGCTCAGGAAAGGGTGGGCGTCACAGGCCTGCCTGAGAGGACATGTGGTATGTCTTGAGGGGATTCAACTGCATGGTCCAGAAACCAAGCCCACCTCAGAGACTCGGTGACATAGAATGGAGATTCTGTTTAATGAACTCAGAGCCATAAAGAATCCTATCAATGAAGCATGAAACCCACTCGAGGATTACCCCTAACCTCGGCTGTGCTCAGCTGCATCTCTGTTTGTGGCCTACTTCCTGCCAACCTCTGCTCTCATCCTTAGAGCGGATGTACTCACGCAGTCATTTCTCCCGCCACCCCCAGTCTGTCCTGAGACAGAGGTCTGGGTCACAGCTCCTGGGTACTGAAGAAATGCAGAGGGAAAATGAGTCTGTGCCCGACTATCCGAATCAGAACCATAGTGATTTCAGAAAAAGGAGCTGCCTCCACTGGCCCACGTTTTCAGAACTCCCCTTCTTAACCCTGCCATTTCGGGTGGTGACGGCTGCCAAGCACTGTTAATCCTAGACCTGTCATCAATCCGCTCCTCTGAAGAACTCAAACACAAAGAACCATGAACCATTCTTGCCTTCTCTCTGCTGTGTGGGAAGAAAGAGGCCTGTTTCCTTCCACCCTGAGCTTTCTGAGAGTCAGAGTAGCATGCCATGGGCTTTGGAAGCAGATTGAACAAGGCTTGAGTTCCAACTTCAACATTTTTTAGCTGTGCAGCCTGAAAATTTTCTTAACTCATTTGAGTTTTAATGTTTAAAAATTAACAACTCGGGGCGCCTGGGTGGCTCAGTTGGTTAAGCGTCTGCCTTCGGCTCAGGTCAGGATCCCGGGGTCCTGGGATCGAGCCCCGCATCGGGCTCCTCGCTCTGCGGGAAGCCTGCTTCTCCTTCTCCCTCTCCCTCTGCTGTTCCCCCTGCTTGTGTTCCCTCTCTCTGTCAAATAAATAAATAAAATCTTAAAAAAAAAAAAATTAACAACTCAATAATTACCTCATTGTGTTATAGTGAGAATTAAATGAGATATTATGCATAAAGTACCTAATTCAGAGTCTGGCACATTGTACAGAAATGTACTCATCTTTGTTCCCCCTTGCCTAGACATAGTTGGTGTTGAAAGTATCCTTGCCCTCATTTCCTGGTAGAAAACTCTGGGACTGCAGGATCTGGCTGCCTCTCATACCCCTCAGGCAGGCCCACACTTCCTTGTCACTACCTGCACATTCTAGGATATGATTTTCAGGCATATTCTCCCTTCTTTCTGTTTATATGATAAGCATGCTGCAAGCAAGTGGCAGTCTCTGGCTCTTGTCACATCTGCCTTGAGTTGCCACGCTCCCTGACTGTGCACGGGGTATAGCTGGATGTCCAATTCCCACCAGTCAGCATTAAGGCTGGGTCTCAATCCTGGACTAGCTCCCCAGGATTGTTCCAGGCCCCCTCACCAACCCAGCAGAGCTGGTACACCAAAACCTCAATCCCAGATTTTCCCTCTCTGGCCTCACCCCATGTTGGCACCTATCTCCTTCAGCAGCTGGAAGAACTTCCCAGATGTGAGAGCAAATAAGTCTGCAGGATGGTTCTTGCCTCTAACTGGAGATCAGCATCCCAGATTCAGAAAGACCTGGGCTCCAGATATAGCAAAGGCTCTGAGTAGCCTGCCTTTTCCTCTTTTCTTCTCTGCGCTTGTGTTATTCTATTTTTTAGAGTTCCCAGCAATGGAGAAACATACTTTTTATTAACTACACTGACAATTTCAACATAACATAGCGGTTGAGAAGATAGGATTTAAATTTGGATAGAACTAGATTTGAATTTTGCACCACAATTTACCAGCTCTATGACTTTGAGCTGGTTACTTTAATCTATCTTCTCATCCAGAAATGAAAATGATAGTATCCACAGAACACATTTTTTATCATTTGGTTGCAAGTAAAGAAATCAGACTCAGTGGCTTAAACAAAAAGGAATATAGTTTCTCTCACTTAAGAGCTCTGGAAGTGGTGACTAATTGTGTTGTTTCAGTACCTCAATAATATGTCCTTGATTCTTTTGGCCTTTATGTCATCCTTATTGCCTCATGCTCGTAAAATGGCTGCTGTGGCTCCAGATACCACATTTATATTCAAGGTACCTATATCTTTCCTTTTAACAGGAAAATAGGGGATTGGAAAAGATGGTGGAGGAGTAGGGGACCCTATTCCAACCAGTCCCCGGAATTGAGCTGGATATCTACCAGACCACTCTGAACACCCATGAAATCAGCCTGGGATGTAAGAAGATGGATCTGGATCTCTACAGAGTATTGCAGGTGGTTGGTTTCAAGGTCGGAAGCAGGGAGCCGTTATTCCGCGGGCAGATATTGGAGGATAAATGGAAGGGGGAGGGAGCAGAGCCGTTGGGATCCTACACCTCTGGTGAGCGATAACCTCCTGCACTGGGGACCAGGCACAGACTCACAGACCAGTAGCAGCAGGAAAAGGACTTTAGGGCAGCCCCCCGGAGGGAAACTGGAGTGGCGGGGCCACGCATGCGAACTGGGGGTGGCTGGTAGTTTTAGAAGCACAAAGGGCAGAGACATGCCCCGACATGGAAGCAAGGACTGGGTTGCTGCTGAGGGGCGCACAACCCAGGACGCTGCAGTTTATAGCAGCACAGACAGAAATGGAGATAGCGTGGCCTGGAGAGCTCACTGAAGAACAGACTGGGATCTCTCTCTCTGAGGCAGAGGGTTGGAAATGGTCTCTTCTGCTCTGACTCTTGGAAGAGACATGGAAACCCACCAGGGAAAGCCGCCAGAGAACAAAAGTCCCAAAAAACTGGTTTTCACTGAGCCCATCTCCCACCACAGGGGGCAGGGCAACTCTGCCCAAACAGGGTTGCCTGAGTAACAGCACGGCAGGCCCCTCCCCCCAGAAGACAGTCCAGCAACCCTAAGGTCTCCATAAAACAGGTGCATCTTGCTTGGGTTGTGGTCAATAATTTGGACTCTATACATTCCCTCAACCACCCATCAACAGAATGACTAGGAGGAGGAACCCCCAAAATAGGAAAGACTCAGAGACTATGACTTATGCGACAGATTTACAAATAGATACAGATATAACCAAGATGTCGGAGATGGAATTCAGGCTAGCAATTGTGAAGACAATAGCTAGAATGGAGAAATCAATTAATGGCAACATAGAGTCTCTAAGGGCAGAAATGAAAGCTGACTTGGCAGAATTTAAAAATGCTATCAATGAGATTCAATCTAATCTAGATAATCTAACAGCTAGGGTAAGGTTAGGGTAAGAACAAATTAGGGATCTAGAAGACCAATTAATAGACAAGAAGGAAAAAGTGGAGGCCAGGGAAAAACAACTCAAAATCCATGAAAATAGAATCAGAGAAATAAGTGACACCATGAAATGTTCCAATGTCAGAATTATTGGAATCCCTGAGGGGGTGGAGAGAGAGAGAGAGGACTAGAAGATATATTTGAGCAAACTATAGCTGAGAACTTTCCTAATCCGAGGAATGAAACAAACATTCATGTCCTAGAGGCAGAGAGGACCCCTCCCAAGATCAAGGAAAACAGGCCAATGCCCCGGCATGTAATAGTAAAACTCGCAAATCTTAGAACCAAGGAAACCATCTTAAGGGCAGTTAGGGGGAAGAGATTCCTTATGTACAGAGTGAGGAACATCAGAATAACGTCAGACCTATCCACAGAGACATGGCAAGCCAGAAAGGCCTGGCAAGACATATTCAGGGTACTAAACGAGAAGAACATGCAGCCAAGAATACTTTATCTGGCAAGGTTGTCATTTAGAATGGATGGAGAGATGCAGAGCTTCCAGGACTGGCAGAAACTGAAAGAATATGTGACCATTAAGCTGGCCCTGCAAGAAATATTAAGGGGGGTTCTATAAAAGGAAAAAGACCCCAAGAGTGATATAGAACAGAAATTTACAGGGATAATCTATAAAAACAACGTCTTCACAGGCAACATGATGACAATAAATTCATATCTTTCAATAATCACTCTCAACGTGAATGGCCTAAATGCTCCCATAAAACAGCACAGGGTTGCAGATTGGATAAAAAGACAGGACCCATCCATATGCTGTCTACAAGAGACTCATTTTGAACCTAAAGATACATCCAGACTGAAAGTGAAGGGATGGAGAGCCATCTTCCATGCCAACGGACCTCAAAAGAAAGCTGGGGTAGCAATTCTTATATCAGACAAATTAGATTTTAAACTAAAGACTGTAGTTAGAGACACAGAAGGACATTATATCATTCTTAAAGGGTCTATCCAATAAGAACATCTAACAATTGTAAATATACGCCCCCAACATGGGAGCAGCCATCTACATAAGCCAACTGTTAACCAAAATAAAGAGTCATATTGATAAATATGCGTTAATTGTAGGAGTCCTCAATACTCCACTCTCAGCAATGGACAGATCATCTAAGCAGAAAATCAACAAAGAAACAAGAGCTTTGAATGACACACTGGACCAGATGGACCTCATAGATATATACAGAACATTCCACCCTAAAACAACAGAATACTCATTCTTCTCAAGCGCACATGGAACTTTCTCCAGAATAGACCACATACTGGGTCACAAATCAGGTCTCAACTGATACGAAAAGATTGAGATTATTCCCTGCATATTCTCAGACCATAATGCTTTAAAACTGGAACTCAATCACAAGAAAAAATTTGGAAGAAATTAAAACACTAGGAAGCTAAAGACCACTCTGCTCAAGAATGTTTGGGTCAACAGGAAATCAAAGAACTTAAACAATTCATGGAAACCAATGAGAATGAAAACACATCGGTCCAAACCTATGAGATACTGCAAAGGTGATCCTAAGGGGGAAATACATAGCCATCCAAGCCTCACTCAAAAAAAAAAAAAGAGAAAAATCCCAAATTCACCAACTAACGGTACACCTTAAAGAACTACAGAAAAAGCAACAAACGATGCCTAAGCCACGCATTAGAAGAGAAATAATTAAGATTAGAGCAGAGATCAATGAATTAGAAACCAGAAACACAGTAGATCAGATCAATGAAACTAGAAACTGGTTCTTTGAAAGAATGAATAAGATCAATAAACCACTGACCAGACTTATCCAAAAGAAAAGAGAAAGGACCCAAATTAATAAAATTATGAATGAAAGGGGAGAGATCAGGACTAACACTAAGGAAATAGAAAGGATTATTAGAAGTTATTATCAACAACTATATGCCAATAAATTGAGCAACCTGGATGAAATGGATGCCTTCCTGGAAACCTATAAACTCCCAAGACTGAAACAGGAAGAAATTGACAACCTGAATAGGCCAATAACCAGTCACGAGATTGAAGTGGTGATCAAAAACCTCCCAAAAAACAAGAGTCCAGGGCTTGATGGATTCCCTGGGGAATTCTATCAAACATTCAAAGAAGAAATAATACCTCTTCTCCTGAAGCTGTTACAAAAAATAGAAACAGAAGGAAAGCTTCCAGACTCATTCTATGAGGCCAGCATTACCTTAATCCCCAAACCAGGCAAAGACCCCACCAAAAAGGAGAATTTCTGACTGATATCCCTGATGAATATGGATTCCAAAATCCTCAACAAAATCCTAGCTAATAGGATCCAACAATACATTAAAAGGATCATCCACCACGACCAAGTGGGATTTATCCCCGGGATGCAAGGGTGATTCAACATTCGCAAATCAATGTCATAGAACACATTAATAAGAGGAGGGAGAAGAACCATATGGTCCTCTTAATTGATGCAGAAAAGCATTTGACGAAATACAGCATCCTTTCCTGATTAAAACTCTTCAGAGTATAGGGATAGAGGGAACATTCCTCAAGTTCATAAAATCCATCTATGAAAAACCCACAGTGAATATCATCCTCAATGGGGAAAAACTGAGAACCTTTCCCTTAAGATCAGGAAAACAACAAGGATGCCCACTCTCACCACTATTGTTCAACATAGTACTAGAAGTCCTAGCAACAGCAATCAGACAACAAAAAGAAATAAAAGGTATTCAAATTGGCAAAGAAGAAGTCAAACTCTCTCTCTTCACAGATGACATGATACTTTATGTGGAAAATCCAAAAGACTCCACCCCAAATTACTAGAACTCATACAGCAATTCAGTAATGTGGCAGGATACAAAATCAATGCACAGAAATCAGTTGCTTTCTTATACACTAACAATGCAACTGTAGAAAGAGAAATTAGGGAAACAATTCCATTTACAATAGCACCAAAAACCATAAGATACCTCAGAATAAACCTAACCAAAGAGGTAAAGGATCTGTACTCTAGGAACTACAGAACACTCATGAAGGAAATTGAAAAAGACACAAAAAGATTGAAAAAACATTCCATGCTCATGGATCAGAAGAATAAACATTGTTAAAATGTCTATGCTACCCAGAGCAATCTATACCTTCAATGCCACCCTGATCAAAATTCCAATGACATTTTTCAAAGTGCTGGAACAAACAATCCTAAGGTTTGTATGGAATCAGAAAAGACCCCGAATAGCCAAGGAACTGTTGAAAAAGAAAAACAAAGTTGGGGGCATCACGTTGCCTAATTTCAAGCTATATTACAAAGCAGTGATCACCAAGACAGCATGGTACTGGCACAAAAACAGACATATAGACCAATGGAACAGAATAGAGAGCCCAGATACGGACCCTCAACTCTATGGTCAAATAATCTTTGACAAAGCAGGAAAAAATATGCAATGGAAAAAAAGTCTCTTCAATAAATGGTGCTGGGAAAATTGGACAGCTATATACAGAAGAATGAAACTTGACCATTCTCTAACACCATACACAAACATAAACTCAAAATGGATGAAAGACCTCAATGTGAGACAGGAATCCATCAAAATACTAGAAGAGAACATAGGCAGTAACCTCTCTGACATCAGCCACAGCAACTTCTTTCAAGATACATCTCCAAAGGCTAGTGAAACAAAAGCAAAAATGAACTTTTGGGACTTCATCAAGATAAAAAGCTTCTGCACAGCAAAGGAAACAGTCAACAAAACAAAGAGGCAACCAACAGAATGGGAGAACATTTGCAAATGACACTACAGATAAAGGGCTGGTATCCAAGATCTATAAAGAACTTCTCAAACTCAACACCCAAAAAACAAATAAGCCAAAAAGTGGGCAGAAGATATGAAAAGACACTTCTCTGAAGAAGACATACAAATGGCTAACAGACACATGAAAAAGTGTTCATCATCATTAGCCATCAGGGAAATTCAAATCAAAACCACATTGAGATACCACCTCACACCACTTAGAATGGCAAAAATGGACAGGGAAAGAAACAACAAATGTTGGAGAGGTTGTGGAGAAAGGGGAACCCTCTTACACTGTTGGTGGGAATGCAAGTTGGTACAGCCACTTTGGAAAACAGTGTGGAGGTGCCTCAAAAAATTAAAAATAGAGCTACCCTATGACCCAGCAATTGCACTACTGGGTATTTACCCCAAAGATACAGATGCAGTGAAAAGAAGGGCCATATGCACCCCAGTGTTCATAGCCACAATGTCCACAATAGCCAAACTGTGGAAAGAGCCGAGATGCCCTTCAAGAGATGAATGGGTAAAGAAGATGTGGTCCATATATACAATAGAGTATTAGTCAGCCATCAGAAAGGATGAATACCCAACTTTTACATCAACATGGATGGGACTGGAGGAGATTATGCTAAGTGAAATAAGTCAAGCAGAGAAAGTCAATTATATAGTTTCACTTATTTGTGGAACATAAGGAATAGCATGGAGGACATTAGGAGAAGGAAGGGAAAAATGAAGGGGGGGAATTGGAGGGAGAGACAAACCATGAGAAACTATGGACTCTGAGAAACAAACTGAGGGTTTTAGAGGAGAGAGGAGTGGGGGGATGGGTTAGCCCGGTGATGGGTATTAAGGAGGGCACGTACTTCATGGAGCACTGGGTGTTATATGAAAACAATGAATCGTGGATCACTACATCAAAAACTAATGATGTATTGTATGGTGACTAACATAACATAATAAAATAAAATTTAAAAAAAAGCAGGAAAATAGGCCTCCCGGTAGTCCTTGTATTGGACTTTTCTTTAGGGGCTAGTAGCCAGAACTCAGACATATGGCAACTCTGTGAGGTCCAATACTATCTCCAGGTAGATAGTAATAGAGTTGAGTTGAACTGTTGGACACCCAGTTGGTGTCCCCAGAGAATTGGTGGTGGTGTGGATAACCACCCCACCCCCCACATTAGAATTGAGTCTGAGAACCATTTTACCAAGTAAGAGGGAGGTATGGCTAAAGGGGAGGGAACCAGTGAAGTTTGATTTGACACAGGGCTATAGTATTAAATTTAACAATATTTGTAAAGTGCTTGGCACAGGGCCAGACTTATAAATGGTGTTTAAAAAATTACAGCCATTATTAACAATAAAATATAAATTGCCAAAGTTGGTTGGTCATGCCCTATATGTAATTAAATATAGTACTTAGAAAATGATAAAACTGATAGCAGAACTCAGCTGTACAGATTTCTGAGTGTCCCCCAGCCCTACCAGCTTTGAAATCTTGCTCTCTTTCATTCTTTCAGGCATAAATACTAAGTACCAACTTTGCATCAAGTACAAGGCCAGGTACAAGCAATAGGCCTTCTCCCTGACTCCAAGGGGTTCCCAGGTCTCAGAAATTTAATTTCCATGCCTTTTGTGCTCATGTTCCCCCTGCTGGAACCTCAGGCCCAAGCTCCTGCAGACCCATGGATCTGCCCTTTTTACCCAAAGACGGAAACCACGAGAATGGTTTTAACTTGGAGAAGGGCAGCACCGTAAATTGTGCCAAATCCACAACTTCCTTTTTGGATTTTGAGATCCCCTGAACATAAACGCGAATGACGCCGACCATCCAAAGAGCTAGCAGGGAACTCTTCACAAAGCCCATACTTCTCAGGGGTACCAAACAAGAGCTTCCCCGGATTCTGTCAACTCTTCATTACTGAATTCAAACGTTTGCCAAACATGGGCTATCCCTAAGCAGACCTTCTGTGCTGGACCCCAAGAACACTTAACAGGGCCCGTTCCAAAGCACATTCTCATTTTCATCACCAAAGAGGTCCTCAAGGCAGACCTCAATTATCCTCAATTAATAAAGGTGTTAGGACCCACAAAGTGGCTGTGCATGGTGCCGGGCCCTGTGCTAGGCACTTTGTACACATCCTCTCACTTAATCTGCATGTGCTTCCAGATAGGCACTATTATCTCTAGTTTACAGACGAACGATCCAAGGCCCAGAAACGTAATTTATCTAAGGTCACACAGAGCTGATGGCAAAGCCACTGCTGAAACCCGAGCCTCCAATTTCTAATCCCAAATATCCCAAATACTGCCTCCTGGGCCATGAGGTCCCTCACTACATGCACTCTCTGGGATAAGTTTTCTAAAGAAAGTTGGTATTACTGAAGCTATGTGTGTGGATTTCAATCGCCTATATTTTCTATAATTGCATTTATAGAAATTACAAAATTGCATTAAGTGCTTTACTTGTTCTACAATTATATTTTTCTTTCCCTTCCTGTACCTCACCACCATCATTACCATTTTGCACTCCTTTTTGCCACAGGAGAAGAAGCTCCTGGAGAGAGCGTTAGAACAAGTTTGACAACACAACTGCAGAGAATCACTGAAGGGCTGTTAGCATTAGTCCCAAGGGCTGACCACCTCATCTCAACTGTCTCTACAGTAAGAGACCCTCTAAGTACCAAAGACACATCGGGAAGAATATTGTGGAGAGAGAGGTCAGAATAAGGATGGAAACTGCCAATAGGTTGAAAAATGGCTGAGAGTCAGAACCCTAAATCTGGTAAATATTAAGAGGAAGTGAAACAAAACACATCCTGAAATGGAGATGGGGCAGACCTATTTCCCTTTACCTTGTTCCTGAGGCAGAGATTACAGAACAGGAGCATGACCTCCCTTTGAGCCTGGGAGGGTTAGAGGGGCCTGTGCCACATGGAGAGAGGGAAGGCAACAAATTCACTGTGTCCTATGCTCAACCGAACTGTTGCTACCTACTTGGTCTGACCAAATTCCAAGCACAGCCTCCTTCCCCTTCCAGTGCATTAGGAAACAGAAGGCAAGTTCCTATACCAGGTCACCCCTGAAAGATTTCTGAAATTATACCCTGCACTGTCTCATCCCATGGTACTTTATGTCAATGCCATGTCAGAAAACCGGTGCCTACCTTAGGGTCAACACAGAACAGAAATATCCAGCAGATAGGCTAACACTCCATAACCTTATATGGACATTCTATCATGAAATTTGAATCCAAGAGTTCTTGCAAAAAAACTCCTGAATGTCCCAGTGTTCCTGTGACTGTCCTCTAGTCTTTCTGGAAAGCAGGGCCACGTGGTGCCATCTTTGTTTCTTGTCAGGACAATCTCAGGACCTGCTGATAACATCAGCTTTCTCTATGACAGCCAGGTGGGTTCCTGCTGTTTCCTCCTGGAGAAGGGAAGTGAAGGGGCAGACCTATGAAGCACAGAGGATCTGGGACAGAATCACAAAGCCCAGAAAGCACAGCCACAAGCTGAGAATCCTCTTTTTGGTGGGCGTGGGAGGAAGGAGGGGACAGTGTACCATGACTACCCATATTCTTAATTTGAAAGAGACTAAAATAAGTAGACCTATGTGTCTGGGTGAAGTATGATAAACTGAGTGTCAAAGACTGTGAAAAGGAACATGACTCTGGTTCATTCCATTATCCATGATTCACTTATGCAGTGATTCACTTCTCATTCATTCATTTATTTGCTCATTCCATAATCATGATTGTGTACCTGCTATAGCCCTAGAAAGAAGGCAGGGAAAGACCCAAGGATATGAATACAATCCCCCTGCTTTATGGTGAGAGCTAAATGAATCCATGAAGGGTTCACCTTCTAGATGCTCTTTCCTCTTTTTCTCTCTCTTACCCACACCCTGCAAAGGTCTGATTTCTTATAATTTGCCCGAGCTTTCCTCATCCACTCTCCAGAGCTCTGGAAATGCTATCTAGAGCACCATTTAAACAAAAATGATGAAAATGATAATAATAGGCAACACTTATTGAGAGCTTTTTGTATGTCAAACAATGTTCCAAACATTTTAAATAATCTTATTTATACATCATAAGAGTATGATGAGCTAGGTACTATTAATATGCTTATTTTTCAGATAAGAAAGCCGAGGCATAAAGAAATTAAGCAACTTACGCACTGTCACCCCACAGATATGAGGGAGAACTGGGATTTGGATGCACGCAGTCTTGCTCCAAAGCCTCCGCTCTTAGCCATTACACTATCTGTGTAATGGATGAAGTGTTTGGCCTTTGAGAAAATTTAAAGCATATACAGTTTTCTTTGCTGACTTGAATGATATGGTTTTAAACATGCTATAGCAGTGGGAGTGGAAACTACTGGAAGCCTCTTCAGTAATAAACCCAGTCATTAATAGCCACTCTTGAAGCCAGGCTGTGTTTAGTCCTCCACCAGGGAAGAAACACATTTTGCTGAGAATAAGTCAAAGTCACACAGCTAATAAACCATGGGGCCAGGGTTCAAACCTGTGCCTAGCATGTGGTTTTCAATAAATATTTATTGGGCAATGAATAAATAAATGCATAAATAAAATGAAAAAACATGCAAGCAGGCAGGCAGGCGGGGCTGTGTAGCCCAAAAGTTCATGCTCTATCCTCTGTACTGGTG
The DNA here is from genome assembly GCF_964656455.1 of Halichoerus grypus. Lineage (NCBI taxonomy): Eukaryota > Metazoa > Chordata > Mammalia > Carnivora > Phocidae > Halichoerus > Halichoerus grypus. Next base: position 74,452,796 of record NC_135722.1, read on the forward strand.
GTTTTAAATTGTGTGCCACAAAGCCCTCAGGTAATATGAGGAGGGATAATGTGGAATAGCTACCTGCAAGAGTGGAACTCCAGGCGTCCTATCCCTGCTCCAACAAGAGCATCTCTGCTTCCATATGTGTTAGGTATTGGAGGACAGGTGTCACCAAAATTAGTGGAGCAGCGAGCTCCAAGTATCTATCCCTCCACTGAAGAAAACATTAAGCTGGCAAAAACATTCAGAATCAGGAATGTAAAAAAAAAAAAAAGACTTGCAACAACAAGGGGAATGCTTAATGAAGCAGCAGCTGCTAAATTTTAGTAAGAGCATGTGGCATTTTTCTTACCCACCTACCATGCCCCATTCCCTAACTTGGCCAGTGGCCATGGTGATGATGACTCACATTCTTGGTAGTGCAGCTTGCTAATGCCAGAGGGGCAATTCAAACTTTGTTATCAAAGAACTGTCAGGTGGTTCCCTAAATGAGTGGCTCAGAGGCTGCCTTTGTTTTGATCTTCTTGGAATTTTCTCAGGGATAGAATGGTCTTCTGGACAGCATTTGTCAAAGGATTTAAAAGCATTATACTAGCGACAGTCACCTGGGGTAGGGATGGAGAATGGAAAAAGCAACTGACAGACCAAAAAGCTTGGGAAAGAGGAGTCTAAGGAGGAAGATGGCTCCCGGGTATGCCAGGGAGTCTGGAGGCCCATGTGCATGCCCAAGTCTGAATTCATACTCAGAAAAAGCCTGAGGTGATCCTATGCTTATACCTCTGGTTGATCTTTGGGCTCCATGTAACAGGAGGTAAAGGTTAAGACAGTTGTAGATGGTCTGACTAAGCACTGAGGGCTCTAGTTCAGAAACAATCTACAAAGACTGCAAATACCATAAAGTATTTTCTGTTTTGTTTTCTTTTTGGCAATCGCTTCTCGGCCTTTTGGCTACAATCAAGTGTTTTCTTCTTGGCTCCAGGGCATTTAAAGAAATATCTCTCAGGTCACTGCCAGAGAATGGAAGGCATGAGCACACATGACAAGAAATACACTGTGCAAAATCATTTGGAAAAGTCACTAAATAAGTGGATGATTGCAGCTCACAATAAGCAACAACAGCAAATCATGGAAAGGGGGGAGAATATGATTTCTAGAGTTATCACATTATAATATTTAAAGTGTCAGATTTTCAACAAAAAATTAGGAGCATGCCAAGAAACAGAAAACTGGCCAATTCACAGGAAAAAGAAAATAAATTGACAGAAACTGTCCTTGAGGAAGCCCAGATACTACAGTTACCAGACAGACTTTAAACAACTGTCTTAAACATGCTCAAAGAACTAAAGGAAACCAGAGGAATGATATCTTAACAAATAGAGAGTATCAATCAACAATAAAAGGAACCAAATAAAAATTCTGGAGTGGAAAAGTACAAGAGCTAAAATGAAAAATTCACTAGAGGGGTTCAACAGAAGATCTGACAGGCAAAACAATCAGTAACTTGGAGATAGTTCTATTAAAATTATCCAGTCTGAAGAGAAGAAAAAAGTGAACAGAGCTGAAGGGACATGTGGAACATCATCAAATGTACCAACATACACATTATGAGAATCTCAGAAAGGAGAGGAAAGAGAGAAAGAGGCAGAAAAAATATTTGAAGAAATAATGTCCCCAAAGTCCCAAATTTGATGAAAGACATGAATCTACACCTCCAAAAAGTTCAATGAACTCCAGTAAGATAAATTCAAAGGTATCCACACTGAGATACATTGTAATTAAATTGTCAAAAGACAAAGACAATCTTGAAAGCAGCAACAGAGAAGCAACTAGTCAGGTACAAGTGATCCTCAATATAATATCAACTTATTTCTCATCAAAAACCATGGAAGCCAGAGGACAGTGGGGTGACATATTTAAAGTACTGAGAAAAAAAAAACTCTCTCAACCAGTAAGTCTATACCTGGAAAAAGTATCCTCCAAAATGAAAGAGAAATTAAGATATTCACAGATAAACAAGAGCGGAGGGATTTTATTGCTAGTTGGCCTGCCTTACAGGGTATACTAAAGGGAGTCTTTTAGGATGAAATGAAAAAACACCAGACAGTAACTCAAAACCATGTAAAGAAATAACATCACTAAAGGTAACTACATAGGCAAATATGAAAACCAGTATTATTGTATTTTTTTGGCTTGTAATTCCTCTTTCTTTTCCTATATGATTTAGAATAAGAATGCATAGGGACTCCTGGGTGGCTCAGTTGGTTAAGTGGCTGCCTTCAGCTCAGATCATGATCTCCAAGGTCCTGGGATCGAGCCCCATGTCAGGCTCCCTGCTCAGCAGGGAGTCTGCTTCTCCCTCTGCCCCTCCCCACACCTGCTCTTGCTCACTCGCTCTCACTCTCTCTCATTTATATAAATAAAATCTTTAAAAAGATAAAATAAAAAATAAAATATGAATGCATAAAACAATAATTATAAATTTATGTTAACAGGCACCAATGCATAAAGATGTAATTTGTGACAAAAACAACATAAAGAGGGGTGTGGAGCTATACAGGAGCAGACTTTTTGTATGCTATTAAAGTTAAGTTGGTTTCAGGGGCGCCTGGGTGGCTCAGTCGTTAAGCGTCTGCCTTCGGCTCAGGTCATGATCCCAGGGTCCTGGGATCAAGCCCCGCATCGGGCTCCCTGCTCGGCGGGAAGCCTGCTTCTCCCTCTCCCGCTCCCCCTGCTTGTGTTCCCTCTCGCGCTGTGTCTCTGTCAAATAAATAAATAAAATCTTAAAAAAAAAAAAAAGTTAAGTTGGTTTCAATTCAAACTACATTGTTAGAACTTTAGGATGTTAATTGTAATCCCCAGGGTAATCACTTAGAAAATAACTTGAAAAAAATAAAAATTTTTAAAAAATTTTTAAAAAGCACTTAAAAATATACAAAAAAGAAATGAGAGGAAATCAAAATGGCACACAAGAAATGAAAGAAGAATTGAGAGATTCTCAGGCTTATTCTGCCAAAAGATGCAAGAATTGTTTTTCACTGGAATCTGACATGTAACCTATGGGCAAAATGAGGCTCCTCTGAAGAGAAATTAGCCCACACAAGACTTTTACAAAATGTGATATATATACGAAACATTATCTAAGTAACATGCATGGCCCAGGAACTTGATATGGTCTGAGCACCTTCCCCACTGTTGCTGCTGTAAAACCAATGCCTAGTGCCACACAGCAGCCCAGGATTCCCCTAAGTGTGATCAGCAAAACCCTCATACCATCATGCTGATGGTTATAAAACACACTAGAGCTGCTGTGGTCAAATATGTTTGGAAACGCTGGGTTAAGAGGAGTTTGGAAATGCTGGGTTAAGAGGAGTTCGAGAAATGTCTTTACTGGAGGACTCCTTGAAGTCTGTAATATATCATGCATATACACTGAGTCCTCAGGAGGTGGTGATAGCATGACTATTTCCCCAATTTTTGGTTCATGGAAAGAATCTGTCATTTTGGAGACTGGAGCTTCAGGGAACATACATTAGGAAACGGTGCAGGAAAGAGTTAAACATAATATGGAGGTTTTCTAGACCCCACGTTCTCCATGACAGTAGAAAGGAGTGATGGTATTTAGGGTTGCTGCGTAATAACCTGAGTGACACCCATGGCCCAGTGCCCTAACAGGCATGCAGTACTTTGCAGATTTTATTATAAGATTTTAAGTGCCAAGGAATAATTCAACAGACCTTTTTTTCCCCTGTTTAATGTAATACAGGAAAACACAGACTTTTAAGCTAGATAGAACTACACTCAAATCCTTATTTATTCCTTCCATTACTCATGGACTTTATTAAGTTCTACAAAACATCCTCATAACAACATCTAGATTAGTGCTCCTGAATAACAGGGGATACTAACCTAGACAAGCGGACATACGAAACTGACAATTACAGTCTACTCTTGTCAACTTGGCACCTGTACAGCTCTTAAACCATACTTAATCTCCAAGTAAGGACAATAAAGTCATACTTCCACAAGATACAATTATCCCATAAACAACCAGAAATATGCTAATCCATTCCCCAGAAGAGGATTCAGATCCTTGGGTGATATTCACTCTTATCCTTTGATATCCTGTAACTTAAATACTGTGACATAAAGTTAACTACTACTAATACATCTTATATTAGAGGGTAAGGAGAGAAGACCTCAAACAACTTGTATAACCTGTCTGAGGTCATCTGTAAAATGGGTTTATAATACTTATGCAGGGTTATTTGCTCATTCATCAGCAGTCATTTGTATCAATCAATACAAACTATATAGTATACAGTGTTGAAACGGACACATCTTTGCCCCTGACTACCATATAAGGCAATGAGATGAGGTCTATCAAGAGTGTGCCATGTGGCCTAGAACAAAGTAATGCTTGAGAAGCCTCAGTTGACTTCCCCTTCCTCCTAGGATGGGGAAGCCACAGGTCTCAGAATAACCAGTGGTAGCTTGTGTCTCTTCACTCTACCCAAAGGGACCATTCATCCTGCAGTAGAAAGTCCAGAAAATTTCTTCTGAATCCAAAGAAGCCACCATGCCAGAGACATAGAGAAGATAGAGATATTTCTACATTTCTGTGGATGTGTGCAGTGCTTTGTCTTTACGGACAATACAGTAAGATGACTCAGTGGTTCCTCTTAAACGCCAGTATCCATAGCAACCAGATATTCCAAAAGCTTTGGTAAATAAACAACAGAATCATCAACTCAAGTGTGAGCAGACACTTAGCAAATTAAAATCTAGTTTTGTAAACTGAAGTAATTGAATATTCACAACCATTAACATTTTCCAGAGAATTAAGTCTTAAGTAAACATAATACATTCAAGAGCTTCACACAGGGTTATATTATAGTGTTTATAAAAGAGGTCATGGAAGAATCACAAAATTCACTTTTCTAGAAATGGCAACTGCTTAATCATTGCATTACCAGAAGGCAATTTACCCACAGTTTCTTGCAAAATTGATTTTTCCCATCTCCATCTTTTCATCTGTAGGTACAAGGGCCTATGGAGTCAAATATTTGCCAGTTTAAAATGATTTGCTTTCTACCACTTTCTTTCTATAAACAACAAAACACATTATGGACCTTCCAACCCTTCTGTGCATTTTCTCAGGCATTTTCAATATAAGATCAAGACCAAGACATAAAGACAAAAACAAATCTAGAAAGATATTTCATAAATCAAAGAAAATATACAACTGACCCAATTCCATTTTTGAACTTGAAATTGTGTACATGTCCAAGAGAAAAAGAATTCACCAACCACATTTGCCAAGCCTCATGGTTATCAGAGCTGTGGGGAGTCAAGAAGATGAGCAAGAAGAGACCTTCCAAGCACAGGTCATTCAGTAATAAGTGAGAGGTGAATGAGGGACAGAAAAACAATTAAAAAAAAAAAAAAAGGTGGAAATCCACAAGCTTGTATACCACATACACATCACTCTTATCACTCTGACCATACACAAAAACTAGTTTTTGGGGAAAATGGGTTGATCTCTAGAGTTCCTAGAATTTGTCCTGGTATGCTTCTTAGTAAAAAATGAATCATAGGAGAGAATCCTTCTTACCAAAAAAATCACTTGTTCATTCAACAAACACCTACTGAGTGTCTACCGTGTACCAGAGACAGACGCGGTCTCTACCAGTCCAGGAGCTTTCAGACCAGTAGGGAAAATGTGAGTCAGCAGGCTATTCCACGATAGTGTGGCATCATGGTAGAGGTCACCCATGGGCTGTGACAGCACCAGGAGGGACACCTAACTTAGACTTGGGCTCCCTTGAATGTGGACCACTCCAAATTGAGACCTAAAAAATAAAGTGTCTGTTAAGGGAAGTACTAAGAGCGTTGAGGGAAGGGGCAAGGTCCCAAGTGAAAGGGAACAGCATGTGTGAAGATCTGAGGCAAAAGTGACCACAGAATGTTGAAAGTATTAAAGTTGGTTCAGTTTAGCTGGGGTTCTGGACCCTGTCTCTTTCTCTCACAGGTGGGATAGGATGATGGTTACAATTTTAAGACTAACACCAGCATTGGCTCACATCCCATAGACGGTGGGAGGGGGAAATGGAGGGGGGGCACAATGGTGCTAAACATGCTCTAAACAGCCATGCCTGGACGGGGCCACTAAACCATATGTATTATAACCATGTCAATTTGTTCCAGTGTAAAAGATCCTCTGAAAGGACCTGCTGATAGGTTTGGGCCTTTCCAAACAAATTTTCAATTTTAAATATACTAGGCAGGCGTGCTGGAACGTTCAAGGGATGGGTGCTGGAAATTGGACCATGAAGAAAGAGCACTGTCCACGGGCTCAGAAAGACTGGGTTCTGCATGTAGGCGCAGGCCCCTGTGCGTTGTCGGGATGTGGCACATACCACTCACTCATTTATTCAGACATTTAAAGGCTTGTATATGGACCATTAACTAGGGGCTAGCAGCAGCAGGATAAGATAAAGTCCTCACCCTCAGGGAGCTCAGAATCTACATGGGGAGGCAAGCAAATATGCAGAAGATTATACCACCTTGTGATCAATGCAATACTAAAAAGAAGTACAGAAAGCCATGTGAGTCCACAGAAGGGACCCGAACCCAAGGAGGGGCAAAGGTAGCCTGCCTAGAGATGACGATGCTTGAGGGGAGCCCCAGAGGATGAGAACTCGAGTGAAGACTCAGGGAAAGACATTCGTGGCAGATGGAGCTGTGGGTGCGAAGGTACAGAGCAGTGGCAAATTCAGACAGCAGCAAGCATGTCAGTACGGCAAGTGTATAGCGTGAGGATGGGGAGGGGACGAAGAGGAGTTTCCAGAGTAACCAAGTGCCAGGCCATGAAGAATTCTGCATGTCATGTTAAAGTGTTTGTACGACGTGGGGGAGAAAAAAAAGAGGCCATGACCTGGATGACTAGAAGAATAAAGGTCCCATTAACCAACGTAGAAAAGCAGATTGAATGGGGAGCGAACAGCTGGGTCATATTGAATGTAAGGTGCCTGTTGGAAATCCAAGTAAAATACTACTGGAGATAGATCAACACACACACACACACACTCACACACACACACACACACACACATCGGCCATTCTACAGGTCAGGACTGGAGAAAGATTTAGAAATTATCTGCATATAGGAGATCATGCACAGTGTAGAAAGAAAAGAGGCCCAAGGACAGAGTTCAAAAAAACACTTAAATGGCAGATGGAGGAAATGGAGCCTACCAAGGAGACAGAGAAGGAACAAGTCAAGATGTTGGAGGGAAACCAGGACAGAGTGGAGCCCTGGGAATCAAGGAAAAGGTGAATTTCAAGAAGGCTGGAGGGATTACCTTGGTCAAAGGCAGCCAAAAGGTCAAGTATGATACAGAATGACCCTTCCCATTGCGTAGAACAATTTGGAGGTTGCTAGTGAATTTGGCAAGAGTGGGTTCTATGGGATGGTGAGTACAAGCTGAATACCAGTGGTTGATAAATGAATGTGAGGTGACACATGGAACCACAATGAACATACACAGGTCTTTCAGGAAGCAAGGCTGGGAAGAGAGAGAGACAGGTTTGTAGCTGGGGCAAAACTCGGAGTCAAGAGATATTTGCGGGGAGGGATGTTGGGAGGACTGAAAGAGAAAATGGGCTGATCTCAGCTGCACATTGTCAAACTGCCTGCAAACCTCAGTCACTTATTAACACGGTCTCCCGGACACCCAGCAGTAGCCTGGTTTGAGTGTCACAGTGAGACATGGCAACGGGGAAACTGTGTTGAAGAGAGAAGAATCTAGCAGCCTGAGAAGAAAAATAAGTAGGAAACTAAAGACACTTGTTCTTTGTGGCATACCTTCTCTGGTTTTCAGCTCATCTCTTTCCCGTAGGACCTTGATGTTTTTCTCTCTCTCTACCTGCTTAGACTCTCTTCAACACCTGACAGGCTTCCCACTCATTTCCTTTGTTATGATGAGACTGAAAAAGTGGTCTCTTCAAGGGGTAATGAAAGCCCCAGCATTTACACACTGAAATCTCACAGAAATCACCAGAAACTGAGATGATCCCCTGTGAAAAAGTCTGAGGGTTAGGGAGAAAATTGAAGGGTGAGGGAAGGCGGAGCGGAGAAGGAGGGGAGAGAGAGGAGGAGGGTGAGGAGAGAGGACAGGGAACAGAAAATGAGAGGTTCTTTCTAACTCCAGGGGGGGGAGCATAGGTGAGGGTGGAATAAAGGGGGGAGAGGATGGGGAGGGGCAAGGAGAGGGAATAAGTCAGGTTAAACTGGGGAAGCATGTGAATTAAAACAGTGTGTATAAGAAATGCAGTTTTAGGGGCGCTTGGGTGGCTCAGTCAGTTAAGCATCCTGCTCTTGGTTTCGGCTCAGGCTGTGATCTCAGGGTCGTGAGACTGAGCCCCGGGTCAGGAGCTGCACTCAGTGGGGGGTCTGCTGGAGTTTCTCTCCCTCTGCTTCTCCCCGTGCACTTGTGCGCAAGGGCCTGCGCTCTCTCTCTCTCTCTAATAAATAAATAAATCTTAAAAAAAAAAAAAAGAAATGCGCTTTTATTCTACTCAGGTATTTTCTGCTCACTTACCCCACAAACACGTGCTGGCTGGCCACTCTGGGCCAGGCACCGTGTTTGGTGCGTGAGCAGTACTGTGCCTGCCCCGAGCTGAAGCAGCCATTCACAAGGACGGGCGGTAAATCCCACAGCAGGGGCCAGCGTAAGACCCTGAGAGAACAACTCACCAATCCTGGGCGGGTGGGGGGGGGCACAAAAGTTCCCTAAGAAGCCATCCGTCCTCTGAGCTGACGGGTCAGGAGGAGGTAGCAGCCACAGAGCGTGCGCTCGGAGAGAACCGCCGGGCAGAGTGAGGGCACAGGGCAGTCACGGTGTCAGCATGAGGAGCGCCTGCGGACAGACACACAACAGATTAGCAGGGAAAGTAAACAGCGACCTAATGAAACAGGGTCCTTGCGATAGGTTAAGGATTTGGGACTTATGTTAAGCCCAGAAGGCTTTTTAAAAAAACATGGGAGTATCCTAACCACCTTTACCTTTTAAAAAGATCATTCCAAAGGGAGGGGGGAAACACCTGCAGGCAAATATTGAACTTGGTTAATGGTAAGGATGCACAGATTAGGAGGAAGTATACTGAGGTCTGTGATTTACTTGGAAATGCATGACGGAAAAGAAGCCTGGTGGGTAACTAGAAGGCTGGAAGGCTGGCTAGATGTGGGACAACGAAAATACAGTAAAATGGTAATGGTAAACCGAAGTGGTGGGGATAGGGGGCTCATTGTAAAATTCTCTCAACTTTCCTTATGTTTGAAAATGTTCATAATAAAATACGGGGAAATTTAGATCATTCTGGCTGCTTGGAGAACGTTCTAGGAAGGGACACAGGAGCCAGTGAGGAGGTGGTTGCAGTAATTGAGGCAAGAGGTAGTCATGGCCCCCGAAACTGGGGAGAAACAGGAAGAGAAGAATTTGAATTCCAGAGCCATTTCGGAAGTTACATCAACGGTTTGGTGAGGGAACAGCTGTGGAGGGAAGGCAGGCTAGGGATAAACAACACACCTACCAATCAAGAGTTGAGCAAGGATGGCCAATAGATTTTGGGGTGAAAAGAAGGACTCATAAGAGCCATGAAGAACTCTGAGTCACCGGTGTGCCCTTCAACTGGCCTCTGACTTCAGGTCCTCACCAGGAGATTCCTGGCACGAATTCTTTGCCTTCCCGGTCTGCTCTGGAACTCGTGGGGAACTCAGTGGGCTGTGGCAACTTGGCACCCCTCGAGCAGAGCAGGGGGGACAGCCGGAGAGTGGCTACTTCCCTGCAGGGGCTGGGCTGCTCCCGCCCCCCCGCCTCCAGCCCTCCCCTCAGCCCTCCCCGAGCGCCACTGCAGCTCTGCTCTTGTCAATTTAAGTGCTCTGTTTTCTCAGAACAAAAGTTGTTTGGGGTCAGCTGCTTCAAATGGCTTCTTCATCCTCAGCCAGCTTTAATTTATCAGCTTTCAGCTGCAAACCAGATTTCTCGGGAGGACTCAATCACAATAAAGCAAAAATGAGTTTTCCTCAGGGCTGCAAACTGCCTCTCAGCTGGAGCAGATGTTGGCCTGATGGTTCTGGGAGAGGCAGCCTCCGGGGTCCCTCCCCAGGGTCCCTCCCTCCCCGGAGTCCCTCCCTCCCCAGCACCTGCGCAGATTGTAATTTCAGCTCATTTCCTACAAGCCTTGCGCTGGAGACTGTTAGCAAGCCCCTCCTCGACCTTCTTCCCAAACGTCCTGTTTTCCATTTCCATAATTACTTCTGGGCCTCAGTGCTGGAGGCTTCTCCTTGTCACGCCCAGGGCCTTGGGAGGCTTAGGCGCCTCGGGAGTGTTTGTGAGGACTTGAGCAGGGCGGGCAGGCCACATCCACGGGGATGCGCCTGGCCACAGAAATGCAGTGACTGTTTGGCATCGGACCCTAAAAGGGGGACTCCCAACTCTGCTTAAGGACATGGGAGCCTGGCGGCACCTGCGTGGCTCAGTCGGTTAAGCGGCTGCCTTCAGCTCAGGTCATGATCCCAGGGTCCTGGGATCGAGCCCCACATCGGGCTCCCTGCTCAGCGGGAAGCCTGCTTTTCCCTCTGCCCCTGCTCCCACTCAGTCTCTCTCTCTCTCTCAAATAAATCTTTAAAAATTAAAGAAAAAAAAGGACATGGGAGGCTGGGCCAATAATCATCACTGCTCCCAAATAAAGCTAGACACACATGCCTCCCGGCAACCGTCTGATTCTGGCCTTTGACTTTCTGAAAAACAGACCTCACTTGAGACCCAGACAGCATCTACCCCTTCAGTCTTGGAGGGAACCCACTCAGGTAGCCCTTAGGCATCAGATATGAAGCTCTGCCCCTCCCCCAGCTGAGCCTCAGGCTCCCCACAGTGAAATCGGGGAGGGCGTTCAGGCTGGGGGTCATTTCTAGGGGTGAGTCAGACCATGGAGCGCAGGCTGGGTCCTTCGTGGCGCTCAGCCCGCCGCGGTGGTGACCACGGGGCGGAGAACTCCATTTTCCGGCATGATGACTAACTCACGTCTGCACATCAGCTACGTAGCTGAGCAACCCAGAGTGGGCTTTGTGTGCTTCAAGTATAAAAATGCTCTTATTGTTCTAATTTCCTAGGTATTGGTAACACTTCAGTCACTTTGGCTGCTTGTCCCTTGGAGAGGGGACTTGTTTTAGGAAACAGGCAAGGAGAGGGGCTCCTTTTCCAGCGTTTTCATCATCTTTGGGCCTCTCCCAAGAGTCCTGTTCGAGTGTCCCAGCCTCTCCTGGTTGAGAAGGACTTTCTTGTGAACATGATCACTGCCGAGGACACTTGCAGAATATTTCACGGGACAGGGGCCTCTGCATGCTCAGGGAGATCGTTTTGTGGGCTGTGGGGGGGACTGTTTTGGTTTTGTTGGTTTGGGCTTTGGTCACACATTTAAATTCTTGGGTCTCCAAGGCCCTGCTTTATCTCTGGGCCACGGTGTCTGTTCCCCAGCAGGAACCTTAGCTCCTGTGCGCTGACAGAGGTCGCTGTCACTCGAGCCACCAGGTGGTGCATCCCAGGCGTCTGAGCCGAGGAAGGGGCAGGTGGAGAGGCAGGCAGACCGGGGCAGGGACCCAGAGACAAAGGCTTCACAGGATAAAGGAAAAGAATTAAGCCAAAAGACTTACTTTGTGCCAGGCACGATGCCAAGTCCTTTCTGTGAATTTTCTCTTTCATTTCTTTCCCCCAGCCATCCCTGTTATGAAACAGCCCTTTATACTATAAAGAGGCCAACTTGGAGAGTGGGCCACGTTCTCCAGGTCATCCAGCTGGCCCGGGGCAGAGCAAAGGGCAGAAGTCAGCCGCTGACCAGAGCTCAGGATCCTTCCCGCTCCCGGGTCTCTGCTTCTCTGAGGAAGTGGAAGCCTCCAGCTCCAGCCACAGGAGGCCCCTCCACCTGGGTGAGATGGATGCCCTTGAACTGGCGCCACCTGGAGCTCTGTGCCCGCACCTGGGCGGCTGGGGAGTGGAGGGGGCGATAAATGGGCAAGATGGCAGCCTCCCATCTCTGGAAGTGGGAGGGAGCGGCTCCTGCTTTGAAAGTAAGTATTCGAAAAGCACTAGAAGGGGCAGCATCTTTCCTCTGTTCCCCTGTTACAGCAGCTTCTTTAAAGATACCGGATGGCCGCAGCTGGGCCTGACACGGGAGTGGGGGCAGCTGCACGTTTGGGCTTGAGGGTGGGCTTGGAAGGTGGGGCCGTGGTCTCCATCCCCAGCACACTGGCCGCTCTAAACTCAGGTGAGGCCAGGGGTTTTCAGTTTCACTGAGATGGGCCACGGGGGCCTTCCTGCAAGGCCCGGGGGACTGTGGGAGCCAGGGGCTCCTGGGGGCGTGAAGGCCGAGGGAGCCCTGTTTCCCAAGGCATTGGGCACTGGACACAGGGTGCTCTTCTGCCTTTCTTCTTTTTAGTCTCTCGTTCCCCTCCCTCGCGTTAACAGTACTACCCAGAACCGAGTGGGAAACACAGCGCTCAACAAGCAGCAAGGGGAAAGCAAGCCAGGCTCCGCGCTCCCGCCTGAGGAGCGGGCTGTGGGTGTGCAAGGCTGGCCCAGCTGACTCTGTGTGGGCACGCTCCCCCTGGGCTCTGCGTCCCGCGGCTCGCGCTCGGAGGGTCGGAGCGTCGGAGATGGGTTGGGGCTGCTGGAAGCAGAGCTACTGCTCCCTGGGGAGGACCAGCTGCTTGGGGTGGGGGGCTGCATGGATGCCTCAGGGGGGCTGCCATCAGGGCTGGCCTTCGATGGCATAAGGATGCACCTGTCCCACCACCCCATCCCACCGTGTCCTCTGCGCCCTGTAGAATCTGGTTACGGAGCATTTGCTCTGTTACTCATCCAAGATCTCTGGATGATCTCTGGAAGATCTCTGGATCTCTGGAAGTGCTCTGACTTCCCAGCCCACATGTCAGGGGGCTGGAAAGTCTGCCTCCCAGGGGGATGCTCCAGGATAAGTTCCCAGGCTGGAGCCATTCCACGCTGACCCTCCCTCACCTTAGGGCTGGTCTCTTCCTGGGAGTCTATTTTTGGGGGTGGGTGTCAGAATGCTAAGGCGTGTTCCACCTGCCCTGACATTTTATGATGCCACCTCTGATAGAGGTCCTACAAGCAGCCAGAGGGTCATGGTCACTTGAGAGAGCCCTGAAACCCATCCTCACTCCTTGGGATGGCGGAGGGCATGGAGTGCCTATCCCATCTATCGCACAGGCAGGCGGGGCTCCTGTCTGCAGTCGGCCATGGAACGGTGGTGGCAGCTCCTGTTAGGGCTATGGACAGTCACGCCGCCCACCTGGGCTGGGGACGAGCTGCTCAATGTCTGCATGAACACCAAACACCACAAGCGAGAGCCTGGCCCAGAAGACAAGCTCTACGAGGAGGTACGGAGGCCGGACCTTGCCTGGGGGTGGGAGTGAGGCTGCTTTGGCAGATCAGGGAAGGGACACAAATTCCACGACAGTTTCTGAGCCACCATCAACCCTGACTCATGTGGTTCCTTACATTGGCACTGAGGCCAAGGCCACTGGAGGGACACTGTGGCCTTTTGAGATCATAGCCATTGAGTGCTTCAAAGTTCCCATCTCTGAGCTGCCCAGCCTGGGGGAACAGGGGCAGATGGTGATCCCAGAGGCCCAGCCCTGGTTCAGCATAGATGCAAACAAGGTCCTCCTCCTCTAGCCTTCTTCCTACCAATAGGCACTGGGGAGACCTAGGATTTAGGCAACCCCTCCCCAAGCCCTAAAGGCAGTTGACGGGGGTGGGGGGGGTGGGGGGGGGTGGGGGGGTGGGCACGGGGGAGGCAGGGAGGGGTTGTGGAGCTGGCCTTTCCCTGTGAGCGCTTCTTAGTGCTCCACATCCCCCTGGGGTTCGTGGGGCTCCTCTGCCACCCCCCGGGAGCTGAGACCCTGAAAACCTGTTTCTAGAGGACTGCAGCAGCCTGTGGTGGGGAGATCAGCATGCAGGGCCCTTTGGCTGGGGATTCTGACACATTCTCAGCATTTCTTCTATATGAGTATGATCGGCTTGAAGCCATCCCACTTGCCCAGGTCCTCCTCCGTCTCCTGCATCTTAGCCAACCCCATGCCTTTTCCTTCTTCATCGGCCTTCAGTGCCTCCCCTGGCAAGACAACGCCTGCTGCACGGCGGGCACCAGCTGGGAAGCCCACCTGGACGTGTCCCTGCTCTACAACTTCAGCTTGCTCCACTGTGGGGTGATGATGCCAGGCTGCGAGAAGCACTTCCTCCAGGCCGTCTGCTTCTACGAGTGCTCCCCGAACCTGGGGCCTTGGATCCGGAAGGTCAGAAGGCTGGGCTGGGGAGGCGGGAGGCATGTCCGCGCAGTGCCCTGTTACTAAGGGCCTGAGCCCCGCGATGCTGGCAGGAGCAGGCTGCGCTGTCCCCCTACAGACAAGAGCAGAGTCAGAGGCCGGGTTGGGGAAAAGGTCAGAGAGGAAGCCACCTCGGGCCCTGCAGAACAGCGTAGCGGGCAAGAGATGAGGACTGTAGGATGAGGGACTACTGCAATCCCATTCTTCTGGATGCAGGAAGCTGTGTAGCCTGGGCCAAACAATTGAGCCTCTGAGCCTCCTTGTTCTCCTGGGTAAAGCAATGCTTACAGACTCCATAAGAGAATCTATTCAGAGGGTACCTGGCACAAGTACCCTCGTCGCTACTGACGACCTTCAAATGATTGCTATTAGCATTCTTGTCTCCTGCCATGCCTGTACCCAGATGGACTCGGGCGGGCCAGGAGAGCGAATTCTGGATGCGCCCCTGTGCCAGGAGGACTGTGAGCAGTGGTGGGAAGACTGCCGTACATCTTACACTTGCAAATCCAACTGGCATGGCAGCTGGGACCACAGTGGGGGTGAGTGGTGCTCGGCAGGGACCCCACCTGGAGGCAAGCGCAAGCTCCCTCTGCTCCCCGAGGGCAAAGGACGGGGAGGTAAGGGTGTGCCTCCATCCCCCCTACAGGAAAGAACCACTGCCCTGCAAGGGCCGTCTGCCGCCCTTTCCCCCATTACTTCCCCACCCCGGCTGACCTGTGTGAGAAGATTTGGAGCCGCTCCTTCAAGGCGAGCCCCGAGCACCGGGGCAGCGGACAGTGCCTGCAGAAGTGGTTTGAGCCTGCTCAGTGCAACCCCAATGTGGCTGTGGCCCGCCTCTTTGCCAGCACGGCCCTGTCCTGGGAAGGCTCCTACATGCTCATGGCCTTCTCCCTGCTCCTGTCATTCCTATCCCAAAGCCCCTTCTTCTCCCACCCGCAGTCCTGTGCTCCCCCAGCTGTGGGTCAGGCTGGGCCACGGCAGCCCCCTTTCTTGGGTCCTTCAAATGGAGCAGCACGGGCTGGGGGGTGGGGAAGACACTGAGGCTGCAGATGCTGGTCCCCGAGCCGTGAGCATTCAGTTCAAGGCCTCCACCCCACCCTCCTCTGCTCTGTTCTGCCTTCCTCTGCCTGGAAGGCAGCCAGGGGCTGGGAGCGCCAACGTGACCTGCCCCCTTCCACCTTTATGGCCAGTGGGACTCTGATGTGGGACTCCAGGCCCTTCTCATCCAGTGCATGCCCACCTCCTTCCGTGGCAGAGCTGGTGGTCACAGCCCTGGCCTCCCTTCCCACGATGGTGCCTCCAATAAAACAGCAGTTGACCTTTCCCCTCTGTGTGACCCCCTCTGTCCTAGCTCTATGGTCAGGGAGTCAGGCTGCACAAAGAGGGAGCCAGTCCACCGGCCGCACTGAAGTCTCGAAGTTGGTTGCCACTTTTAACTCATAACAATTAGCTTCTTCACATGTGCCAGGACCTCTCATTACATCCTCACAACACCTCCTGGTGGGAAGACTTTCAACACCGCCTCCCCCCCTCCATAAGCGGTACGCCATACAGAAGACCCAAAGGCAGGGTAAGGACCACCCAGACCATCGGTTTTATTTTGGATACAAGACTGAAGCCCCTCAACTGCTTTAGGCATTTCCAGTTCTTTTTTTTTTTTTTTTTTTTTTTTTGAGAGAGCACAAGCAGCGGCCGGTGGGGCAGGGGTGGTGGGCAGAAGGAGAGGGAGAAGCAGACTCCCCGCTGAGCAGGGAGCCTGATGTGGGGGTTTGATCCCAAGACTCTGGGATCATGACCCAGGACAGATGCTTAACGGACTGAGCCACCCAGGCGCCCCATTTCCTGTTCTTTTAACCCCAGAATCACAACACACAGCTCTGGAATTCTGGAAGCCAAGCTCTAATCCGGTTTTACCACTTTCTATATGACTTTTGGCAAGTCCATTGGCCTTCATTTAAGACTGTCTATGCTTCCCTCTCCCCTGAGAGGAACGAGGGAGTTGGACTCCATGATTTTAACTTACAAAAAGAAAAAGGAAAAAGCCAATGCCATTGTTTGTTGGGATATAGTCTGTGCTTCTCAGGCAGTCCCACACCCTAAAGAACAAGACAGAAGTCAGAACTGAACTCGAGAAGGGGCACTGGGGCAGCCTTCACATCCCTTCTGTAAGTAGACTGGGAGCCGACCCACCCACTCAGAACCATCCAGAGCCTGAAGCCCAGCAGCTTCTCAGCATAGATGGTGCCGTCCCTACAACCTTTTCGTTGACAAAGAGGGTTTCTAATATGTCAGCACCTGAGGTAGTTGGCTTTTCCAACAGTTACTCATTCTCACCAGACATCAGTAAGCCTTGCTTATAATTAAACTCTATCTCCATTCCTCCCATGCTTACCCTGAATGTGCTCCTTCACTGAACAGATCCTGTCACAGGGAGGGCACTCGAGTTCTAAAACCAGTGAGGACAGACCTCCTAACTGAGGTGCTCAGAGTCTGGAGTAGGACACGGACACTAGCAGTGGAGACAAAGCACTTGGCTTTTGGGGAGCCTGAAAGAATAGGGACTGGGCTGGGGGTCCTCACAAAGGGAGTGATGCCTGAGTCCACTGAAGAAAGGTCTCTTCATTAGGCACACACACACACAAAAAATGCTAAACAAAAACCAGCCAGTCCCTAAAGCATGAACTATCTGAAGCAGGAACTTCACCTGCTCTTAAGTGAATCAATAAATTATGGCTTCAAAAATACATATAGTTAAAATTTCTTAAGAATTAAGGACTTGGAGTGTCTGAGGATATGTGTGTGGTAATAAAGCTGAGAGTTGAATGACTTTTAAAAAGTATTTTTAGGGGCCCCTGGGTGGCTCGGTCAGTTAAGCGACTGCCTTCAGCTCAGGTCATGATCTCAGGGTCCTGGGATCAAGCCCAACATCAGGCTCCCTGTTCAGCAGGGAACCTTCTTCTCCCTCTCCCTCTGCTGCTCCTCCTACTTGTGCTCTCTCGCTCTCTCTCTGTCAAATAAATAAAAATAAAATCTTAAATATTTTTAGGTATTTTTACCTAAACATAATCAAAGTAAGGTTAAAATTGAGTTAGCCCAAACAAGACTAGTTCTGAGAGCTTTAGTGACTGCTACTCTTTATTGATCATTTACTCTGTGTCTGGGGCTCTGCTAAGCTCCTAACATGCGTTAGCTGATCTGATCCTTCCAAAAGCTTTGAGAGTCACTCTTAAACACCCATCTTTCAAGTTAAGACAGACATATGTGGGTTTGAAACCAGGTAGGTCAGACCCCACAGTCCCAGCTCATGAGGCTTACACAGAACACCTTGGCAAGTGGGACTGGGGCAAATGTAAGGAGTGAAGGGAGAGGGGGCAGGCTTACAGCAAGTGATGGTCAGGAAAGAGAGACTAAGCTTTCTCCCTGTTTGTGGTTAGAGGAGTGACAGTTTTCGGTAGTGGAATAGAATTGTTTAGATTTGCAGTTAAATGATTTGTTTTAAGCAGAGAGATCCATGCATATGACTATAACACATAGGTAAAATGACCTCTAGCACAGAATGACAGAGCCCCAGCCAGTCAGCCCCTTGGTTCCAGAGGTACTCACTTTGAACCATTTCTGGATTTAGCTATGAAAAAGTTACAAAAGGTGGCTTATCTTTTCTGCCACACAGACTACCTTTTTGCTCTCTGTTCTGTTAGTTTCTTAACTTAATCTTCCAATCTTTTTAATTTTGGCAATCCACTTTTAATTTCCAGGAGATTTTACAACCTGTTTTTGGTTTTATGGATGTAATATCTTCTCAAATCTCACTGAGGGGGCGCCTGGGTGGCTCAGTCGGTTAAGCGGCTGCCTTCGGCTCAGGTCATGATCCTGGGGTCCTGGGATCAAGCTCCACGTCCGGCTCCCTGTTCAGCAGAGAGCCTGCTTCTCCCTCTCCCTCTGCCTGCCACTCTGCCTACTTGTGCTCTCTCTTTCTCTGTCAAACAAATAAATAAAATCTTTAAAAAAAAAAAAAAAATCTCACTGAGAATCTAATTAGAATTTTTTAAAGTCTTTTTTTCTACAGGAGGGGAAGAATGAAGGGGGGAATCGGAGGGGGAGACGAACCATGAGAGACGATGGACTCTGAGAAACAAACTGAGGGTTCTAGAGGGGAGGGGGTGGGAGGATGCGTTAGCCTGGTGATGGGTATTAAAGAGGGCACGTTCTGCATGGAGCACTGGGTGTTATGCACAAATAATGAATCATGGAACACTACATCTAAAACTAATGATGTAATGTATGGTGACTAATATAACAATAAAAAAATTAAAAAAAAAAAAGTCTTTTTTTCTAGTGTCTGAATGACCTATTTCTTCCAAGGGCAATCTGTTCTCTTTACCTTCATCTTCCCCTGTGTGCCGCTAGTTTTCTCTGTGTCTGGTTTCCTTGGCTGTGTATCCACATTTAAGAATGATGAGCTGGGTTGAGTCTTCTAGCTAGCTGGTCCAAGGGTCCTGGGTTGTATCTGTGGCTCTTTCCCCTGACTAGCAAAGCTGAGGGGGAGTTCTGGGTATATGGGGGAAGGCTCGTGGGCTAGAAGGCTGCTCCTGAGGGTGGAAGTAAATGAGAACAAGCAAAGGCTATTTGGTCAGAGCTTCCTGTAACAAGGAAGTCAGCCACCATCACTTGAGTTTTGAAAGAGACTCAAAAGCAGGCAGAGAGAAAGCTTTGAAGTGGGAAGCTTCAGGTATGCCCTAATTGAGGCTGTTGGCATGGGGAAGCCGTAGGCAGGCTAACTAGAAGAGGGGCATCCTATGTGATTGATTAGAAATGTGTATTTGGCTTTCTCTGGTTGATCCTCAGTTGGAAGCAGGGATAAAAATTAGGGAAGCTGTCAGTCATTAATCAAGTCCTGGCTGTTTGGGGCCGATTGTTAAAGGGGTAATTGTTTGGCTTCCTGGGCTTGTTGTTAAAATAGTGGTCTAATCTCTTGTAAATCTGGTTTAGATAGCAGGTTGGCTTTCTGGGCTGATTACTGCAGATAATGGATTAAAACTATTTTTATATACATCCAGCCATCGTCCATTTGTACGTGCAGTCTCGCGAGACCGAGTTGGCAGGAGCTATATGGACAGCAGACCCCTCAAATACTGGCATAAAGATGGTTCTCTTTGGGATGCCACACCATAAATTTCACCATACTTGAAACTTCAGCACTATCTAGGAATTGACTTTTTGGAGAAGAAATCATCTGGGGGTTAAAGTTGGGTTACCTGAGCTCCAGATTTGGGTAGAGGACATGGGAGTGAGCATGTATAGACTTCTTCTCTCTGCCCCTCATGCCTGCCAGCGCTGAGCCCAGAGCCTCTCAGAGGTTCTGCATGGAAGATGAGCTCCTCCTTCCACTGCAGCTGCCTCTTCCACTTCTAGCCACCCCTGTTCCCTTTGGTGCACTTCCATATGCTATCTTCTAAATATTTATTGAAATCTCTTGTTCACTGGTAGTTTCCTTCACACTCTTTCGTAAAGGAACATTGAGAAACAAATATTTTAGTGAGATCCCAGTAATTCATTCTACCTTCTGTAACCAGAAACTGCAGGTTTAAAAAAAGATCTCGTTGTATAAAGAAAAGATTACAAGGGGGCCAAACTGGAGACAAAGAGGCTGAGGACAATGTGTAGGATGAAATGTACAGGAGGGGAATGACATAAGAAATGCAGATGGTAGGAACTAGGCATTAAGTTAGACTACAGGAGAGACAGTGAACCAGAACATGGCAGATTCAGGAACTATTAGAAAGATAGAACCTATGGAAATTTGGACCATACTTTTGTACACAGTGCCCCAAAATACATATAAGATGAAATGTTGGGGAGAGAGAACAATCACAAAGGAAACAACAGCCTTGGATAACTCAATTCTGATGCTCCCGTTGGTAAGAGGTATTTTCCCTAGCCTAGATTGTACGAGGCAGGTCTTGGGTAGAGGACACTCCTTCTACTGGAGGCAACCCATTCACTTTCCCACTATGGGAACATCAAATCCTATTCAAGTCCTTTCTCAGAGAATTCTGGGAAGCTCTGGGTAGCAGGTGAAAAACAAAAACATGCATGCTTCCCTTGCTTTAAGATTCCTTTTTGAGTAATTTTCCTCAGTAAGACTTCATATCAAAGTGGGTAAGTCACTGCAGCCTGGCATGCATGCACTGGGATCTTGTTCCCAGACCAGCCTCTCCTGCCAGAAAAAGGAATGCTGAGCACCCACCCCTTCCATTCCTCCTCCACCATGTCCCTGTCCACTCCTTTTCCCAACCCATCCCCACTGACCCCCTCCACAAAAATGACAACTTCCTTAGGTATTTCCTGTTGTCCCATTGGTTTTGTTTGGGAAGGGGGATGGAACACACCAATTTGGAGATGATTCTGGTGTCCAAGGCAGGTGTCTTTCATACCGGATCACATTCCCCAGCTCCAGGCATTGAGACAGCTTGAGTGTCCTGTGTCTTCTTGCATTTCAAAGGGGCAGTATTCCTGCCAACAAAACCAATCACTTGTTTTCATTGTCCATCTTTCCTTCTGTTCTCACATCCATCCTCAGAATTTACCCTCCCAAGAACCAGAAACTACGTTTAGTAGTGCTTTTGCTACAAATGAACTAAACAGAAAAGTCTGGAGGAAGAGCAAGGACTTCCCAGGAAGGAGAGGCTGATCATAGGCTTGGAGATACTAGTCAGATGTCAGCATAGAACTATCTATCAAACAATTGGCTTGGGGTACATAAGAGAGGTCAGAGCTAGGGATAAGAATTTTGGAATCACCTCTCTGGAAGTGTTATTTGAAGCTGTGGAAGTAGACATGTTTTCTAAGAAAAATGTAGAGAGAAAAACCAAAAGCTTGTGGAGAATCCCTAACTTATGGTTTGGAGAGGACAGGGAAAATGGAGCTAGTCAAGATGCAGGAAATCAGAGGCTAAGGGTAGAAGAGAAATGAAAAGAACTGTATCTCAGAGGGATAGCATCAAACCCTGAGTTGCCATCCATATATTAATTCATAAAAAACTACTGAGTTATAACTCTGTGCTAGACACTGTGTTGGTCCTGGGGACTGAGGGACTGAGTATACAATGAACAATGACTAGACTGTATATAAAAATAGGACTCTTTCCCATAACCAATAACAATCAGCCCCAGAAGTCAGCTACTTCCTGCAGGAACCAGTCCAAGAAGTCAAACTACTATCCATAACAACCAGTTCAGGAAGCCAAATAATAACCCCTCTAACAATCAGCCTCCAATGGCCAGGACTTGATTAATTACTGACAATTTCTCTTTTGTTGGCCCCTGTTTCCAACTTAGGACCAATTGGAAAAAGCCAAATATGCATCCATAACAAATCTCATGCAATGCCTCATTTCTGCTTAATCACCTAAGCTTCCCCATGCTAACAGCATCAAATCAGGGCATACTCAAATCCTTCTCTTTTTTCCATTCTTCTGCCTGCCTTTGAGTCTCTGCCAAAATTCAAGTGATGGTGACTGACACCCTTGCAAATTAGTCTTTGCTTGTACTCATTTGGTTGGTCTTCATTTACTTTCACAGATAAAATAATGAGTGAGGCAAACCTGATTCCCGTCCTCAGGGAACCTATATAGTAATGAGGAATACAGTAAAAATATGAGTAAGCAATAAGAAATAAATAAATACAAATGAGACAATTGTTTAGAAGGAACCATATAAGGGACACAGAGAGGACTGGGGGAGGTGGCTAATTTGGATGAGAGAGATCTTTTAAAGGAGGAGGAAGCTTAGGGAACATTTTTGAGGACTGAGGGGTATGTTTGTAGGACAAATGAGGTTTGTAGGATAAAAGGATTACTGGAGATAAAGTAAGAGAGCTGAAGAGTTGAGGGAATGAGTTCAAGGAGGTGTGGGTGATCCATGGCATAAACACAAAGATTGATCTTGGCGAGGAAGGGGGACACTTCTTTTCATTGAGACAGAAGGAGAAGGGAGAAAATATGAAAAAGTGATTTCAAATTAAAATGCTTCAAATATAAACCACTGACTAATTAACATTAAGACTTTGAGACCTGCTGGGAGTTTAGATATCCAGACCACTGGGCCAGAGGGAGTGTTCTGACCAAAGCATTGAGCCTGGACTGCTGCTCCTCAACCAGCTTTCCAAATTCACACCCCAGGCAGTTAGTCTATCTTAGCCATATGGTTAGTGTAAATTTTCCAGAGGATTAATATCTACCCAAGGGTGAGATTCAAAAAACTGAAACAGGATTATTTTCACGGTCAGGACATTTTATGAATAGAGTGGCTAAGAGTTAGTGCCACCAATGAAAAATCAAAAAATTTAAATTCATCCTGGCCTTTCCCAAGCTCCGCATGTATCTGCAGAGACAGGGGCTATATTCCTGTTCCCAGAACAGCCTCTGATTGTGAAGCTGCTGGTCTCGGGTCCTTTGATTCCTGCTTCACAGAGGAAAAATCTAGAACTTAACAGGTTCTGATTACTTTGAATCAAAGGTGAGCTTTGGAAGGAAGGAGTAGTTTTCCCTGGAGTGGATCCTGGCACCTTAGCAGAGAGCTCCAAAAAGCCAGATCACAGATGGGAACAATGAGGAAGGGCCCATTTCTCATCAATGGCTAGGTTTAGAGTTTATCCTCCATAGACATAAGCCAAATATGGGTGTGGTTTTTTTTTGCTCTCCAAGAGCATCAAAATAGCCATACCAAAACATTAAATAATATATGTTGCTATGTTTTCATTATTAAGTAAGAGATATAACATCACCCAGTTCTCAACCCATTTCCTAGCCTTGGTCCCTCCAGGGAGATTCAGAGGTGGGGTGGAAATGTTTGTCTTGCACGTGACTTAAATTTTAAAAGTAACTGACAAATTGATGGTGTGTGAAAGTAATGAGGGAGATGGAAATTTGGGTGAATATTTTTATAATTTTGGTGAGAAGAACTTTCACAAGCCACGAGCTACAAAATAAAGGATTAATAAATACTTTTATTTTTAAAAGGCACAATAGAAAGGAAAAGGAACGGGATTTTTAAAAACATTGTAAACAAAGGTAAAAGACAAATGAAAAATAGAGGGAAATATCTACAACACACACACACATATACATAGATGTTAATATTTTTAATACAAGAGTTTTAAAAAATCAATATAGGGGCGCCTGTGTGGCTGAGTTGGTTAAGTCACTGACTCTTGATTTCGACTCAGGTTGTGATCTCAGGGTCGTGAGATCGAGCCCCACACTCATCACAGAGTCTGCTTGAAATCCTCTCCCTCTGCTCCTCTCCCTGCTCATGCACTCTCTCTCGCTTCTCTCAAATAAATAAATCTTTTTAAAAAATCAATATAAAATATGACCACTCCAATTGAAATATGGGCAAATGATTTGTATAAGTAATTCATTTAGAATAAAATCTAAACTCCTTACTTTGACCTTACAGATTCCACGGATCTGCCACTGCCTACTTCTCTGACCTCAGCTCCTAAGACTTTCTCTCCTGCTTACTGTTTGTTCTCTAGTCACATGGAATTTCTTCTAGTCCTCAAACAGACTAAACTCCTTCCTGCCTCAGAACAGTTGCACTTGCTGTTTCCTATTCCTCTGATGTCTTTGCCCCATATCTTCGCATATCTAGGTCTTTCTCATAAGTGGGTATTAGTTCAAATGTCACATCTTCAGAGAAGCCTTCTGCAATTACCCAATATATACTTCATCATATTATCTTATTTTTTTTTTTTTTGTATAGCTTGTATCACCATCTGAAACTGTGTGTGTGTGTGTGTGTGCTTTCCTTTTCCCACTCCCACTTGAAGGCAAGCTCCCTGCGAAGAGAGCCCCCTATCTCTTGTTTGTTGCACTATCCTTACCATATAGAATGTTTCCTGGCTCATAGCAGGAGATAAAATGACTAAACAAATTAATGAAGAAAAATAAGACCACATGATCAATTAACATGAATAAAGGTTTGATTCCATAGGTAATCAAAGAATGCAAATTAAAACAATAAGAACTTTTAAAAACCATTTAGATTGACAATAATGAAAAAGAATATCAAATTGTCTACTAGTGGGAATGTAAGCTGGTTGATATTTTATGAAAGATAAATTGGTAAAATGCATCAAAATTTAAATTTTCAAATCTTTTGAGCCACAAGTCTATGTTTATGAAGAGTCCTAAGAAAAGGTCACTTCTGCTTCAAACCCAAATGATAAACCCTTTAGATAGATCCAAGAAGCTCAATGAATCTCCAGCACAAGAAACATGAATATAACACCAAAACAAATCATAACTAAGTTGCTCAAAATCTTGAATAAAGAGAAAATCTTAAAAGCAGCCAGAGAAATAAAAGATTAAATATATTCAGAGGAACAAAATTAAGGGTGACAGCATATTTCTTATGGTAAACAATGCAAGTGAGATGATAGTGGAGCAACATCTTCAAAATGCTGAAAGAAAACTGTCAACCTATAATTCTATACCTGGAAAAGTATCTGTTTGGGGCTACTAGCTCAGAATGTCACTGTATTTGGAGATAGGGCTTTTAAGAGGTAATTAAGATAAAATAAGGTCATATGTGTGGGCCTTAATCCAATATGATTGGTGTCCTTATAATAAGAGATTAAGACACAGATGCACTCTGAGAAATAACCACAAGGACATAGTGAGAAGGCAGCCATCTACAAGCCTAAGAGAGAGGCTTCAGAAGAAACCTAACCTGTGAATACCTTGGTCTTGAACTTCCAGCCTCCAGAACTCAGGGGAAATAAATTTCTGTTGTTTAAGAAACCCAGTCTGGGTATTTTGTTATGGCAGCCCTAGAAAACTACTATGATATATTTTTAAAATAAAGACAAAATACTTTTTTAAAAAATATTTTTTAGAAAATCTGAAAGTAGTCATTGCTAGCAGACCCACACAGTAAGAAATGTTAAATAGGCAGGAAAAAATGATAGATCAAAATACAGATCTATACAAAGGAGTGAGGAACATTGGAAAGATTAACTACATGAGTAGATATGTAAAAGCTTTAAAAATTATTTAAATCTCCTTAGAATATTATATTATGTGGTGGGGGAGAAATGGCAGCATGTTATTGTAAGGTTCTTATATCATAGTGAAGTGGTATAATATGACTTTACTGGTTCTGGACCCAATTTCAATGTGTATGTGTGGAGTTTTCCCCATATCACCAAGAACTTCTCCAACACCAGCTGGATGTCCTACAATTTAACTCAATTTAACTCAATTTAACTCAATTCTGACACTGTCTACATGGAGAAAATGTCAGATCCCACAGGTAAAGTGGGATCCTATAAGACTGCCCCCTAACACACACACACACACACACACACACACACACACACACACACACTTCAGATGCCATTCACAAGCCCAGGTTATCACCTGCATGTCTATTCAACTGGCCATAGATTGGAGGTTCTCCCTCCTTCATTTCAATTAATTTGCTAGAGTGGCTCACAGAATTCAGATAAATATTTACTTATCAGATTACCAGTTCGTTATAAAAGGATATAACTTAGGAATAGCCAGATGGAAGAGATGAAATAGGTAAGGTATGGGGAAGGGGTGAAGAGTTTCCATGCCCTTCCCAGGCACACCACTCTCCCTGAATATCTACATGTTCACCAACCTGGAAACTCTCCAATCCGTCTTTTTTTTTTTTTTTTTTTTTAACAGAGGTTTCATAACATAGGCATGATTGATTGGAATCATTGGCCATTGGCAACTTAATTCAAACGCCAGCCTCTCTCCACTCCGTGGAGGTAGGGAGGTAAAACTGAAAGTTCTAACCATCTAATCATATGGATGACTCCACTGGCAACCAGCCCTTATTCTTAGATGATTTAGGGGCTTTCCAAAAGTCAACCTCATTAACATAGCAAAAAACACCTTTATCACTCTCACTACTTAGGAAATTCTAAGGGTTTTAGAAGCTCTGTGCCAGAAATAGGGGTGAGGTCAACTATACATTTTTTACTGAAAAATCACAACATCACAGACTTGAAGGTAAGCTGGAATAAGTTAAATATATATATATTATATAGACACTAAAACAACCACTAAAAACACAAAAATAGTTATAGTTATTTACAAATAAATAAAAATGGTATCATAAAAATAATCCAAAATAAAGGCACACAAAGATAAAAAACAAACAGTACAGATGGGAGAAACACAAAACAGGAAGATGAGAGACTTAAATCTCATCATATCACTAATCACATTAAATATAAATGATCAAACACTCCAATTGAAAGGTAGAGATTTTCAGCTTTGATTTAAAAAAAGAGAAAGAGGAAGACCTAACCATATCTTGCATATAAGAAATGCACTTTAAATGTAAACACACAAATAAATAAAGAGATATATCATGTTAATACCATGCAAAAGAAATCTGTATTGACTTAATGTCTGTATTAATATCAAAGTAAATTTCACAGCAGAGTATTACCAGTGACAAAGGAGTTAATTTTATAATGATAACGGGTTAATCCAACAGGAGGACATAACAACCCATACAAATGCTTGTATACAGAATGACAGAGCTATAAAATACATTAAGCAAAAGCTGATAGAATTGCAAGAAGTAGACAAATTCATAACCCTAGTCAAAGATATCAATCCCCATCTCAATAATTATTACAACATGTAGACAGAAAATGAATAAAGATATAGAAGATTTGAATAAAACAATAAACCAACTTGACCTAATTGACATTTTTAGAACACTCCACCCAAGAACAGAAGAATATCTATTTTTCAAGTGTATATGGTATATTTATCAATTTAGACTATATTCTGGGCCACAGGACAAGTCTCAATACATATATATATATATATTTTTTTTTAAAGATTTTATTTATTTGACAGAGAGAGTCACGGCAAGAGAGGGAACACAAGCAGGGGGAGGGGGAGAGGGAGAAGCAGGCTTCCCGCGGAGCAGGGAGCCCGATGTGGGGCTCGATCCCAGGACCCTGGGATCATGACCTGAGCCAAAGGCAGACACTCAACGACTGAGCCACCCAGGCGCCCCAAGTCTCAATATATTTAAAAGGATTAAAGTAAAAGCAGGCTTATTCTTAGACCACAATAGAATTAAATTGGTAATCAATAAAAATATGACCTCTGGAAAAATCCCAAATGTTAGGAAACTAACTGGTGCATTTTAAATAATGGATCAAAGAAGAAATCAAAAGGTAAATTAGATATTATTTTAAACTGAATGAAAATAAAAACACAACATACTAAAAATTCATAAGATGCTGGTAAGGCCATACCTAGTGGGATAGTCATAATGCCAAATGTCTGTATTAGAAAAGAATAAAAGTCTCAAATCAATGACTTCAGCTTCCACTTTAAGAAATATTTTTTTTATTTTATTATATTTTTAGAGATTTTATTTCTTTTTTAGAGAGTGTGTGTGTGTGAGCAGGGGGAGGGGCAGAGGGAGAGAGAGAATCCCAAGCAGACTCCATGCTGAGCATGGAGCCCTACACGGGGCTTGATCTCATGACCCTGAGATCAGGACCTGAGCCAAAATCAAGAGTTGGTCACTTAACCAAGTGAGCCACCCAGGCACCCCAAGAAACTATTTTTTTAAGATCGAATTGAACTCAAAGTAAGCAGAAAGAAGGATATAAAAAGGGCAGAGTAGAGATCAATGAAATAGAAAAGAGAAAAATAATAGAGAAAATCAATGAAATAAAAAGCTGGTTCTTTCAGATGATCAATAAAATTGATAACTCTCTAGCTAGATTGTTAAGGAAAAAAAGAAAGAAGACACAAATTGCCAATATCGGGAATGAGCAAAGTAACATCATTCTAGAGTCTACAGATATTAAAAGGATAATAAAGGAATACTCTAAACAACCTTATGGTAATAAGTTCAACAACTTACATGAAATGAACAAATTCCTTGAAAGACACAAACTATCAAGAAGACACAAAACTTGAGAAGAAATAGATAATCTGAATAGTCCTATATCTATTAAAGAAATAAATTTGTAGTTAAAATAAACTTGTAGTTTAAATGCCCATAAAGAAAACTCTAGGTCCAAAAGGCTTGGCTGATGAATCATACCAAACTTTTAGAGAAGAAGTCATACCAACTCTACACAAACTCTTTCAGGATTTAAAGAAGAAGGAATATTTTCAAATATATCCATTTTGACCTAATAATATATTATGTATAATTTTAATCAATACCCTTTCATTAACACATAACTAGCACCTGGACATAACAGCTCTGAAGAAAAAACAAAGTTGACTTTGGGGGTGCATGAGTGGCTCAGTCTGTTAAGTGTCTGCCTTCGGCTCAGGTCATGATCTCAGGTCCTGGGATTGTGCCCCACATCGGGCTCCCTGCTCAGCGGAGAATCTGCTTCTCCTTCTCCCTCTTCCCCTCACCCCGCTTGTTCTCTCTCTCTCTCTCTCAAATAAATAAATGAAATCTTAAAAAAAGGAAAAGTTGACTTTGATGAAGGAGAAAGACGTTAGAGGAGATCCCAGGCAAAGCCCTCTGCTATAAAGAAGGAGAGAAGAGGATGCTTATAAGGGAGAGTCACTTTCTCCAGATGCTCTCAACAACCCAGGGACAAGAAATACTGTCTATGTTTCATTGAGGTTGTACCAATATTTCCAGAGCATTGCTAGAGGAAAGGTTGTAGCTAATAGCAATGTTTCATTCTACATCAGCACCTACCACCATTTACTGAGGATCACCCATATGCTGGCTTTTTTGCTGGAAATCTCTACAAGTAATATTTCTTCCTATCCTTACAACCACCTTCTATTTTAGGAACATCATCAAGTACAGTACACCCCTGCCCAGATTTTGAGTTTTTTCATCAGTCAGGAGAGGCACAAGATGAGATAAGGAAAGGCAAAAAAAACATGAGAAGAATCAGGTTAGATTTACCCAATGATGTAACCCATGTGGCAAGTTTCTCCTTTCTTTCGTCCACAAATGATGTCTCTAATCACCTTCCAGGAAGGAAAAACAGGCAGCAGGGAGGGGCAGGGGGCAGGGACAGAATCTACCTTATTCGGTCTCCAAATGGGCCGTTGTTCTCAGGGCATATCCTCATCACTTTGTGCTCTGTAATGAAGTTGTTTCCTCAGCCTAATAGATGAGCTCTACTGATCATTTTTTCTGTTTTCCCACCTTCCTTTCATTGAATTCTGGTGAAAAGTTATGCCAACCCTTACTGCTGAGGCCACATAGGGTTGGAGAGAAGTGATGAAAAAAATCAATTGTCTTGTCCCTGATCCAGCTTCAGTTCTCTGAACAAAAGAATAAAGCCTATTGTCCAGAGCTTAAAAAGATATGCCATTTTCTAAATTTTCCTTCTCTTTTTGTCTCATAGTCCTCTCTCTTTTGTGCCTCAAACACCTCTGTCTGACTCTCCCTTCAGAATAATCAATCCCTAGTACCCTTGTTGGGCATTAGAATTCCATAATTACAAGCGTTTGGTGACTGCCAATGGCTTTATCTGATTTAGCAGAACTTTTGAGTGAACTCCGGTCTTACCATCTTCTGGCTCTGCTAGGAAGTAAGGGAGTGGGAGAGGGAGTTTTGGGGCAGTGGAATGTTGGAAGGATAGAAGAATGGGGCGTGGGGGGAGGGTGATTTTTCCAATCTGAGTTAAAGCAATTTTTCCCCCAAATGCATTTGAAATGAAACATTTTACCACCATGAGGAGTCATATCCTTCTTCAGACTTTCCTATCCCCAGGATGGGAAATTAGAGAAGTTCAAATTCCTTCTTTAGGCCTATTTCTTAGAAAACTGTAACACAAGCTATGGATAGAGAGTGCCCCTTTCCACCCTGGTTACAGTCCACAACTTTCTCCACTGTCTGACAATTAGGGCTCCATAACTTCATTCTGAACCCATGTTTCTCTTTTGAACACTGGAGTGAGGAAGAAAGGGGAGTTTTGGTTCACTTCACCAATGCCACCCCTCAATTTGGATAAATTAAAGGCTCCAATCAACAAGCAATTAATCACAAGATAACCTACAGTGAATGCCATCATATAGAGTGGAGAAGAAAGAAGATAACTGGCTATTGGCCACCTGGGTTACTACTCCTACTGTTTCTGCTGAAACATCTAGAACAGCTTGGCCCTACAGATTGGAGGCAGTGGAATACATGTAAGCAGAGGAGCAGGGTACATGGAAATAAATGAAGATTACCTAAAGAGAACAAACAGAGGCCATTTATTCAGAGTTTGCTATAACAAGGGAGTCAGCTACCATCATTTGTCATTTGGTAGAGATTCAAAGGCAAGCAGGAAGCTTTACAGTAAAAAAAATTAAAAAGGTATGCTTCAGGCATGCTCTGATTGGAGTTTGTTAGGATAGGGAAGGTGGAGGCCAGATAATTAGAAGTGGATATAATTGATTTGGAAAGCATATTTGGTTTTTTAAGCTTGGTCCTGAGTTGAAAATAGGGGCAAAAAATCAAGAAGCTGGCAAGATCTGTTGGAAGATGGAGGAGTAGGAGGACCCTAAGCTTGCCTTGTCCCATGATACTAGATAACATTCACATCAGTGTAAATAACCCAGAAAATGACCCAAAGACTGGCAGAAGAAACTACACAATTAAAGGTAGAGAAGAGGCCACATTGAAGAAGGTAGGAAGAGAGAAGACATGATCTGGTAGGAAGGATGAAGATGTGATCTGGCCATCCATGGTGGGGATGGAACTGGTGGTGCAGAGAAGGGTGAAAAACAGACTTTCACACCAGGGAGGCCACTAATGAACAGGGAACAGGGAGGATGAATCCTCATAACATTTGCCTTTGAAAGCGAGAGGCACCAAATTTCATGAGTTCTTACAACCAGTGGGACTTAAAGCCTGGAATTTAAAAATCAGTACTCAGCTCTGGGAGAGCCTGGAGGGCATTAGGAAGTAGAATCCCTGCCCTTAAAGAGATAGCATGATAGCCCTTGCAGATACAGTGTAGAACTAACACTTTCAAAAATGCCAGGGGTAGACAGGGAGGGAGAGTGATTTGCCATCTCAGAGCATGGCCTGGGAGAGAAGGATCAGGGGGAGAGTACTACAGGAACAAAGGGGCTAGCAGGCACCATTTCCCTCCCCACCCCCAGCATAAACAATGGCCACCTGTGGGTACCAGCACTGCCCCAACACTCATTACCTAACTTGCTTACACCAAGCCCTGACCCCTATACTTTGGTGGATTCACCCTTCCCAGTCAAGATGGCCTTAGTCCCAGTGCTGTGGGCCCCCTCCCCCAGAAGACTGGTGCAAACCCTGCCAATACAACATCTTCTCGCCTGCGTGTTTTGTGGGACCTCAATTCTGGCAGCAGTGGGGGCAGGTCTCATTTCACAGGCAGACCACCACATACCTTGTTCAAATGCACCCCCCCTCCCCCCCGCTGGTGACCAAACACTGCCCATAATAGGCATAGAGGGCCTCTGCAGAAACTGGACTGAATGAAAAAAAGAGGCCAAGCCTCAACAGCAGAGAACACACACACATTCCCTGAAGCAGCAGGCTCTGGGGAACAGGGGACACCACTGCAGGGCACTACATGAACCTCTTCTTCATAAGGCTATTATTGTTAAGAGCAAGAGAGGGGCACCTGGGTGGCTCAGTCATTAAGCGTCTGCCTTAGGCTCAGGTCATGATCCCAGGGTCCTGGGATCAAGCCCCGCATGGGGCTCCCTGCTCTCCAGGAAGCCTGCTTCTCCCTCTCCCACTCCCCCTGCTTGTGTTCCCTCTCTCACTGTGTCTCTCTCTGTCAAATAAATAAATAAAATCTTAATAAAAAAAAAAAAAGAGCAGGAGAAGTGGCTGACTTTCCTAACAGAGAGAAAGAGACACAGAAATCAGACAAAATGAGGAAACAGAGAAATATCTCCCAGATGAAGAACAGGACCAAACCACAGCAGGAGACCAAGCCAAATGGGTATAAGTAATATGTCTGACAGAAATTTTAAAGTAATGATCATAAAGATACTCACTGGACTTGAGAAAAGAGGGGAGGATATCAGTGAGACACTTAACACAGAGATAGAAAAGAACCATTCAGAGATCAAGAACACAATAAATGAAATTAAAAATACTCTAGATTGAATAAATAGGCTAGATGAAGCAGAGGGACAAATTAACGACCTGGAAGACAGAGTAAAGGAAAGTAACCAAGCTGAGCAAAGGAGGGAGAAGAAAATTACGCAAATTGAGAATAGTTTTAGGAAACTCAGTGACTCCATCAAGCATAATACATTCGCATTACAGCGGTCTCAGAAGAAGAAGAGAGAGAAAAGGGGGCAGAAAATTTATTTGAAGAAATAACAGCTGAGGGGCGCCTGGGTGGCTCAGTCGTTAAGCGTCTGCCTTCAGCTCGGGCCATGATCCCAGGGTCCTGGGATCGAGCCCCACATCAGGCTCCCTGCTCAGCGGGAAGCCTGCTTCTCCCTCTCCCACTCCCCCTGCTTGTGTTCCCTTTCTCACTGTCTCTCTCTCTGTCAAATAAATAAACAAAATCTTAAAAAAAAAAAAAAAAGAAAGAAAGAACAGCTGAAAACTTCTCTAATCTGGGTAAGGAAACAGATATCCAGATCCAGGAGGCACAGAGATCTTCCCAAAAATTCAACACAAAGATGTCCACACCAAGACACATAGTAATCAAAATGGCAAGTAGTGATAAAGAAAAAAAATTTAAAAAGCATCAAGAGAAAAGATAGTTATATACAAAGGAAACCCCATAAGGCTATCAGCAGATTTTTCAGCAGTAAGTTTGCAGGCCAGTGGCAGGATATATTCGAAGTGCTGAAAGGGAAAAATCTGCAGCCAAGAATACTCTATCCAGTAAGGCTATCATTCAGAATAGAAAGAGAGATAAAGAGTTTCTCAGACAAAGAAAAATTAAAGGAGTTCATGACTACTAAACCAACCCTACAAGAAATACTAAAGGGGACTTTTTGAATGGAAAGGAAAAACCATAAGTGAGAGTATGAAAGGTTTAAAAAAAACACAAAAGCAGTAAAAAATGAGTATTTCTGTAAAAATCAGTCAAGGGATTCAAAAAATAAAAGGATGTAAAATATGACACCATACACCTAAAATGGGGTGGGGGGGGAAGAAGGAAAGAATGGATTTATACTTAAGTGACCATCAACTTAATATAGACTGATATATGCAGAAGATGTTATATACAAACTGAATGGTAACCACAAATCAAAAACCAGTAACAGATATGCAAAGAATAAAGAGAAAGGGGTTGGAGTATATCACTAAAGAAAGCCAACAAACCGTGAAAAAGAGAAAGAGAAGAAAGGATCAGAGAAAATCTATAGAAAGAATCATAAAACAAGTAACAAAATGACAATAAATACATATCTATCAATAATTACTTTGGACATAAATGGACTAAATTCTCCAATCAAAAGACATAGGGTAAAGAAATGGATAAAAAAACAAGATCCATCTATATGCTGTCTACAAGAGACTCATTCAGACCAAAAGACACCTTCAGATTGAAAGTGAGGGAATGGAAAAACATTTATCATGCAAATGGATGTCAAAAGAACCTGGATTAGCAATACTTATATTGGACAAAATAGACTTTAAAACAAAGACTATAACAAGAGACAAAGACTATATAATAATAAAGGGGACAGGGGCGCCTGGGTGGTTCAGTTGGTTAAGTGACTGCCTTCAGCTTGGGTCTTGATCTCAGGGTCCTGGGATTGAGCCCCACATGGGGCTCCCTGCTCAGGTTTTTATCCTTTCTCTTATTGATGTTTTCTTTCTGTGGTATCTTTATCTGGTTTTGGTATCAGGGTCATACTAGCTTCATAGAATAAATTTGGAAGTTCTGAGCAAGACTCATCAAAAAAAAAAAAAAAATAGGGCACCTGGGTGGCTCAGTCGTTCAGCGTCTGCCTTTGGCTCAGGTCATGATCCCAGGGTCCTGGGATCGAGTCCCATATCGGGCTCCCTCCTCGGCGGGAAGCCTGCTTCTCCCTCTCCCACTCCCGCTGCTTGTGTTCCTGCTCTCACTATCTCTGTCTCTGTCAAATAAATAAATAAAATCTTTAAAAAAAAATAGAGAAAGAACCCAAATAAACAAAATCACTAATGAAAGAAAAGAAATAACAACCAACACCATAAAAATACAAACAACTGTAACAAATATGAAAACCTCTGCCAACAAATTGGACAAGTTAGAAGAAATGTATAAATTCCTAGAAACAAATGACCTACCAAAACTAAAGTAGGAATATATAAAAAATTTGAACAAACCAATTACCAGCAATGAGATTGAATCAGTAATCAAAAAACTCCCAACAAAGAAGTCTGGGACCAGACAGCTTCACAGGCAAATTCTACCTCACATTTAAAAAAGAGTTAATACTTATTCTCAAACTTTTCCAAAAAATACAAGAGGGAGGAAAACTTCCAAATTTATTCTATGAAGCTAGTATGACCCTGATACCAAAACCAGATAAAGATACCACAGAAAAGAAAACATCAATAAGAGAAAGGATAAAAACCATACGATCATTTCAATAGTTGCAGAAAAAGCATTTGAAAAAGTACAACATCCATTCATGATTAAAAAAAAAAACCCTCAACAAAGTAGGTCTAGAGGGAACCTACCTCAGCTAATAAAGGCCATATGTGAAAAACCAATAGCCAACATCATACTCAATGGTGAAAAACAGAGTTTTTCCCCTAAGGTCAGGAACAAGACAAGGATGTCCACTCTCACCACTTTTCTTCAACATAATACCGGAACTCCTAGCCACAGCAATCAGACAACATAAAGAAATAAAAGGCATCCAAACTGGTAAAGAAGCAAAACTCTTACTAATTTGCATACAACATAATACTATATATAGAAAACCCTAAGGACTCCATCAAAAGACTAAAAAACTACTAGAACTGATAAGTAAGTTCGTAAAGTTGCAGGATACAAAATCAATGTACTTCTGTACATCTGTTGAATTCCTATACACTAATAATGAGGCAGCAGAAAGAGAAATTTTAAAAAATCCCCTTTACAATTGCACCAGAAACAATAATCTAGGAATAAACTTAGTCAAAGAGATGAAAGACCTGTATTCTGAAAACTATAAAACACTGATGAAAGAAATTCAAGATGATGCAAAGAAATGGAAAGACATTCCATGTTCATGGATTGGAAGAATAAATATTGTTAAAATATCTATACCACCCAATGCAATCTACAGATTTAATGCAATCTCTATCAAAATACTGACAGCAGAACTAGAACAAACAATCCTAAATTTGTATAAAACAACAAAAGACCTCATATAGCCAAAGAAAAGGAGTTTTCTTTTATAAAGCAGAGTATACAAGGCTAGAAAGAACCCATGTTGTGCAATGGGATGAAAGGAGCTAGTATATGCATGATTGTGTAGCAGTTCACAGAATGTCTTACCCCGAGGCCAGCCTCTTTTCCAAAAGGACCATTAAGGAAAGGCTATATGCCGGCTGAAGCTAAGGGTGGGCCAAAGTTCAGGGGCCTGAGAGAACCGAATATTTAGTCCCTAGCATCCCCATTCTGTAGTCATCTTAAGATCAACTGGGGAAAGATCCACTGCCAAGTCTATTCACGACTATTCCGCTCACATGGTTGTTGGCAGTATTCAGTTTTTTGAGGCTTATTGGACTGAGGTCCTCAGCTCCTCACTGGCTGTTGGTTAGAGGCCTTCACCGCCTTACTATTATTTATAAATAATTCCTAGACTGCAGGCTGAGTGACCCACTCACTTTTGCCAGTTCCTGGGCCTTCTGTTTTTTTTATCTGTAAAAACTGAGACTGGAGAAGTGAACACTGTGTTGCGTTTACAGAATCTTAGATTTTCTGATTCTCAGGTGACCACAAACTGCTGGAAATCAGCCAAGCAAAGTCTCAAATCCATCTCAGAGAAGGAAACTTTCTCAACAATGGTACTTATCAGGCCCTTCTCATTGTAACAGAATCTTCTGCAACATTCTACCAAGGCCACCCCTCCTCTGATCCCACCACAAATAGAGCTCCCTCCTGCCCCATAACAAACCCTTCTGATACTGCTTGAGGAGTTTCTTATCTCCTTTCCACAGTATTCAAGAACTGCTTGACATTCAAATAACTTCTTTGCTTCTCCAACCATTCCCAACTTCCTGGCACCTACCATAGTGTTTTAAATTCAACCTATCCAACAAGGAAGCCATTTCCTATAAAGAAGGCCATAAGACACTATAAATTAGAGGAAATGCAGGCTGTAACAAAGGAAGATAATCCCATAACTACTTAAAGAGCTGCTTGGCCTTGTGGAGAATGACTCACACAATCTGCAAAGCACTTCTTAGAATGCAGAAGTGGAAAGTAAGCTTATTCTAAACCCTTTTGTTTTTTAGAGCCGTAAAAATCTATTGTGTTAGGAAATAGACTTCTATAAAGATTAACCCTCAGCTTCTACATCAGTAGAGACAAACCTTGTTTCATTGTGCTTCGCAGATAAATTGCCTTTCTTACAGATTGAAGGTGTGTAGTGACCCTGTGTCAAGCAAGTTTGTCGGTACCATTTTTTCCAACAGCATTTTCTTAGTTTGTGTCTCTGGGTCACATTTTGGTAATTCTCATAATATTCCAAACTTTTTCATTATTATATTTGGCATGGTGATCTGTGATCAGTGATCTTGGATGTATTGTAATTATTTGGGGGCACCACGAAACTTGCCCACATAAGACAGTGAACTTAATTGACAAATGTGTGTGTTTTGCTTACACCCCATCTCTCCTCTCTCCTCAGGCTTCCCTATTCCCTGAGACACAACAATATTGATTTAGACCAGTTAATAACCCTACAATGGTCTCTAACTGTTTAAGTGAAAGGAAGAGTCAATCGATACAGCAAATTTCACTGTTGTCTTACTTTAAGAAATTGCCACAGCCACCCCAGCCTTCAGCAACCACCACCCTGATTGGTCAGCAGCCATCAGCATGAAGGCAAGATCTGTCCCCAGCCAAAAGATTACAACTCACTGAAAGCTCAGATGATTTTTAGCATTTTACAGCAACAAAGGTATTTTTAAATTAAGGAATGTACATTGTTTTTTTTAGACATAATGTTATTATTGCACACTAACTAGACTACAGTATAGTGTCAACATACTGTTTATATGCACCAGGAAACCAAAAAATGTGTTCGACTGACCTTATTGTAATATTTGCTTTTTTGTGGTGGTCTGGAGCCAAACCTGCAATATCTCCAAGGGATGCCTGTACACAGTAATGAATGCATTGTTGTCTCCGTTGTGCGAATGAGATTACCAAGTCTGGGAGCACACTCAAGGTTACAGAGCCCGTAAGTGGCAGGATGGTTTACAAACCAGCCTGACTCCAAAAAGCGTGGGGCCCATGCACCCTGAGTAGTTCTCTCCCCCCACCCCCCACCCACGCAATGCGGTGTCTTCCTGGGAGGCATGACGATATTTAACAATTATTGTGCAACTTACATAGTGCTTTGTACATTATCAATCTTCAGTAAGTATTTAGAATTCTAGACCTATGGAAACCTACCAGTTGGAAATGGTTTCAAGTGCATGTAACAGAAAATCCAAGTAATGGGGATTCAGTTAAATAGGGCCTTGTTTTGGTCACATAACAATGTTTTGCTCACCTGGAGGTAGATGGCTGGCTTAGGTTCAGCAGTTTAGGACAGCATCTCTGGAATGCTCTTGAACTTTCAGAATGGGTGTTTGGGTAGCCAACAGGCAGTGTTGGACACAAGCCTTTACAGGGCATCTGGTCCCAAACCTTCATGTTACAGGTGAGGGACTGCAGCACACAGAAGTTAACCGACTTGCCCAAGATCTCACAGCTAAGTGGCCAAGCTCAGGTTTAAACCCAGATTCCCTAAACCATGGCCTCTTCTGCTTCTAAGAATTGATTCTTCTGGGATCCTGCTATCTACTAGAACTAACCTGATAGTGGATTTTGAATTGGTCTTTGATCACCCATATCCTCACCAGATTAATAGATTTACTTATAACCTAACCTGAGATTTCAATGACTCATTCCCAAGCAGTGGTCATAATGGTGGAAATTACAGTTCCTGTGTCCTGCAGAGTGAGGAGAGGTGGTTTGGAGGCCAGGGTTGGCAGTGTCTCCTCAGTCATATAGAAAAATGGTGACTCATTCAGGATGTCCATCTACTGAACTTCTGTTCAACCTTCTAAATCCAAGGGTGCTATGATAAAGAATTTGTCTCATCTAAGTCCAGGGTTCCTGGCATGGAGCTCCCAAAGCCCTTGGAATTCCCTGATTGATAGCAATGTTTTATTATGCTACTGAAGTGACTCATGGTGGGCCCCTGGATAGCTTCAAGCTGGGGCTGATCACCATAAAGTCCAACTACATGATTAGGGTTTGGAACTTTGGGCCAGCCTAACCTCTGGGGAAGGGATGGGGGCTGGAGATGGAGTTCAATCACATGCCAATGATGTAATCAACCATGACTATATAATAAAACCTAAATGAAAACTCTGGACACCAAAGTTCAGTGGAGCTTCCTTGTTGAATACACTGCTATGCCAGAAGGGTGATACACCCCTACTTCATGGGGAGAGGACACAGAAGCCCTACATCCCTCCCATACCTCACCCTATGTGTATCCTTTATATTAAAACTGCAATCACAAATATAGTGTCTTCACTGGGTTCTAGTGAATTATCCCACCTGAGGGAGCCTGGGAACCCCTCTGAAACCAGATGGTCAGAAGTGTGGGTGGCCTGGAGACCCCTGGAATTTGTGGCTGATGAGGGCCATCTGATGGAGGAGTCTGCCCTGAACCTGCAGGATCTGCGCTCACTCTGGGTAGTTAGTGTCAGAACTGAATTGTAGTGTGCCCCGTTGGTGTTGGACAAGTTGGGGTGGAAATGGAATACCAACTCAGATTCACCCCCTCCTGGATTCCCCTCCCTTTCCAGATAGGAGGACAGCCAACCCTCCCTCTCCTGTGCTACCTTAAAATACACTGTATTTATCACACTACATAATGATATATTTATATCCTTGTTAATGTCCTCCAACTAGATCATTAGCTCCTAAAAGAAAAAGATTATACTTTATTAATTTTACTTCTGTTTCTTTTTTTTGTAAGATTTTATTTATTTATTTGGAAAAGAGAGTGAGTGAGAGAGAGAGAGAGCACAAGCTGGGGGGAGAGGCAGAGCAAGAGGGAGAAGCAGACTTCCCACTGAGCAGGGAGCCCAACATGGGGCTCAATCCCAGGACCTTAGGATCATGACTCGAGCTGAAGGCAGACACTTAACTGACTGAGCCACCCAGGTGCCCATTACATGTGTTTCCATTGTGCTTGGCAAATATGAGTGCTCAGTCCACTTTTAATGAGCTAATGGATAAATGGATGAGTGTGTGACTCCCTCTATTCAGCACCCCCATCTCTCTGCCCTTGTTTTGTTCCTCATGCTGTCCTGCTTCACTCTTTCTTGCACAGACCAGGATAATTGTTCCACAGAAGCACCACTTTATCATAGCTGCTCTTTGTTTTCTGCTGAAGAACAGAGGCTGCCTGCCACACAGGAGTTTAATTTGTTTGTGTCTCAGGCACCTGGGTGGTTCAGTCAGTTAAGCGTCTGCCTTCAGCTCAGGTCATGATCCCAGGGGCCTGTGATCAAGTCCAGTGTCGGGCTCCCTGCTCCATAGGGAGTCTGCTTCTCTCTCTGCCCCTTCCCTCACCCATTCTCTCTCTCTCTCTCTCAAATAAATAAATAAATAAAATATTTTTAAAAATGTGTTTGTGTCTCTGAGCCCTGTGCCCAAATGACAAGTGATTGGCCGGACATGGCTAGCTGAAGAGCTGATGGGTTCACAGGTTCTGAGCATTTCTCAGGCACTGTTCCCTGCTCAATCTCCACCCTCACCCCCCTGAAAATGGAATGGTGTTGTTTATAATGATATCAGGTACTGGAAGAAGTAGATGCCACCAATGAAACATCTGGAGCACAATAAGAAATAATTAAATAATTATATCCTAATCTCACCAAGACCCCCTCACCCCACCTTGACTGCTCTTCTGCTCCCTTGCCATGTTTGACTTGGCCCGTGCCTCTCTATGAAGCTCCAAGACTCCTCAATCCACATCTGAGAAAGCAGGACACCAGCCGAGGGATTCCTCAATCTCTTCCACACCCGTGTGCGTGTATCTAGCATTAGCCCCTTCAAGGCTTAGGGAGAGAAGCATGGGTTGGGAGAATTCTTGCTCTTCTCTCTCCCCTTCTCCATTTTCCCAGCACCACAGGGGCTTTCTCCTTCCTTTTCCTATGTGACAGGAGCTCCCTTTTGTGTCATTTCTTCCTTCTTCCTTGCTTTGTGGGCTTCTTTCTTCTAGGTGATGTTTACAATCCCCTTCTCTGAAGTCTTACGGCCAAATCTTAATGTCTTTATATAAATATCTTTAAATAAATAAAGATTTTATTTATTTATTTGAGAAAGAGAGAGAGAGAGAGAAAGAACAAATGGGGGAGGGGCAGAGGGAGAGGGAGAAGCAGAGTCCCTGCTCAGCAGGGAGCCTGATGGGGGGCTTAATCCCAGGACCCCAGGATCATGACCTGAGCCGAAGGCAGATGCTTAACGGACTGAGCCACCCAGGCGCCCCTCAAATTTTAATGTCTTAAGGGTCTTTGAGGATGAAAAGGAAAATCTCTAAAAGGA
Organism: Halichoerus grypus; assembly: GCF_964656455.1. NCBI lineage: Eukaryota > Metazoa > Chordata > Mammalia > Carnivora > Phocidae > Halichoerus > Halichoerus grypus. The sequence goes on from NC_135722.1 coordinate 74,493,945, forward strand.
GAAATACAGAAGTCTTTGTAAAATATTATCTGTGTTACATAGACATCTAACCAACATTTATTCCTAGTTACTCTGTGCTGGGCACTCAAGAGAAGTCTAATCGAAAGGTGAGACATAATTTCCTCCCTCAGACAGTTAATGGGAGAGACAGACAAGCAAAGAAGCAATTGTAATCCAAAGAGCTTGAGGAAGACCAGAGTTCTGAGCTTTCACAGAAGAGGGACTCCTAACCCAGATTTTGGGGTCATGAGGCAAGGGGCACGATTCTGAGCTGATTCTTGAAAGACATAGAAGGTAAAGAAAAAACCTTTGGTAAATAAGGGATAAAAGCAGGAGCATCTGCCTGTGCAGAGGTCCAGAACATTAAGGAACTTCAAGTCAGTAGTTCAACTTAGCAGGAGCTGAGGCAGGAATAAAGGGAAGAGGTGAGACTCTGTGAACAGGTAGGGTTTTGTAGGCAATGAGGGCCGGTAAAGTGTCTCAGTTAGGAGATGACAGGCTTGGCTTTGGGCTACTTTCACCCATGGCATGAAGAATTAATTGGATGGGATAAGACCAGCACTTGGAGGCCAGTTTGGAGAATTGGGTTACCCAGGGGGAGGCCCCATCCTATTCCAAGCTCTAGTTGAGCATATGAGCTCATGCACTGATAACTGATCATTTACGTGTTTACTGAGGTATTTGCTTTTGTAGAAAGAACCCCCAAGCTAGAGGAGTAATTACTATAAATGAGATCCTATGAAATTCTAATGTAGCCAACACACAACAGCATGCATAAACATGTCCACAAGTGTTACAAAAAGAGCTCCATTCCTTTCTTGTTTGGTCAACCCAGTGGGTTTGACTGCTCAGGATGAGGTTCTTGAGAAAGGGAGAGAAAGATGTTTTTTCTTCTAATGTGGGAGCAACTTTATCAAAAGAGATGGGGGCTCTTCAATGTGGTTTTAAGAGCCAAGCTAATGTTGAGACAGGCAGTGTCCATCCATGCCCAAGGCAGCCTCACAACAGAATCGACATCCTTTGGTGCCCCCAGTGTGCTCCAAGGCAATGGCCTTCAAGCACATTTAGGGCAGATGCCCTCTAAACAAATCAATCACAAACCAAAACAAAAGCCTCAAGAATGGGAACAAATAAAGATGCAGAATGGGAAGAATAAAATCATACAAGTTCATTGTTAAGATTAAGTGAGTGAATAAAAAGTCCTGGCGGCATAGTACCCACCAGACTCTTTGTTCCATCAATGTTAATTCATTTAGCCTTCCTTTCTGAGCTATGTAGGGAATCTTATAGATGATAACCAGAGTTGCCATTTATCGAACATTTATGGAACATTTATTGAATTGCAAAAGAATAAACACTTTACATGCATTATTTCATCCTTACAACTGCCCCACTTTACAGATAATGAAATCAAGGCCCAGAGAAGTTAATTGAGTTGCCCAAAAGCACACATGGGTGAGACGGACTTAAGCCCGTTTGTCTAACCCTAGCAGAGCTGAGGCATTAACCACTACACCCTCCTGTCCCTCCTGGCTTCAGAGTCACAAGATGAGACAAATGCCCAGCAAAGGACTCTTCACTGAGCCCTACTTCCAAAACAAGCACCTCTGAGGAAAGAGATTTCTCAGCCTTCCTGAGAAAACGATTCCATGTCCTAAAGCCTCATATTCACTGCTCAGAGAACTCTCCTCTGTCAAAACCTAATGGCTTCTTGCTGTAATTTCAACTCATTGCTTCTTCTTTAGTTTAGTTGGCAAGGCTTAGAATAAAATGAAATTGAAGTGTTATTTCAAAATACTTGTGTCTCCATCCTTCATAAAAAATGGCTCCATCTTTTTTTGGACTTGTTGGCAACAGTGATTTATTTCTTACTTTCAAGATCATGCTCTAGCTAGTAAAAATAAAATGGTGGGTTTTTTTTTTGGCTGGTGGGGGGTGGGGTTAGCAAAAATAAAAATTATTCATTGCCAAGGGAATGAAGCTTGAAAATCATTTTTCTTTGAAGAGAATTTGGAAAAAAAAAAAAAAAGAAAAATGAATGCTCTCTAAGCTATGGTTTTCTTCTTCTTTGTACTTTTTAAAGTAAGTGCTATGCTTTTTTTCTCACGCTGAGGTATGAGGGCAACTTCACATCCTACATATGCTCAGATTAGTCTATTTCTAGCCCCATATAGTTCTAATGACAAATATTCACCAAACAACATATACTGAACTTTCATTATTTTACCTGAAAAAGAAGAAAAAACAAGCTGTTCAGGTCTCCCTCTCACAGGACAGCAGATCCTTGACATTTTCGAAGGAGTGTTCCCAAGATTTTGGCAAACTCCTAGGAATGCCTTTTGTGAGAATGTTTAGACCGGCACCTAACTGCCCTTTAAGTTAGTTTAGTCAAAAGTCACTTGTCTCCTATATATAACCACACAATCTAAGTTAATTAAGTTTTTATTTTTCATTCAAGTTTTATCTTCCACCTAATAAAAAATTAAGGCTGACTCGACACTCACCGAAAATTCCATAAAATCCACTTTACCTTTGCCCCCCCCTTTTTTTTTAGAGAGAGAGAGTGCACAAGTGGGGAGGGGAGGAGCAGAGAGAGAGGGAAAGAGAGAATCCCAAGGAGACCCCACACTTAGCATGGAGCCTGATGCAGGGCTCAACCTCACGACCAGAGATCATGACCTGAGCTGAAATCTAGAGATGGATGCCTAACCAACTGAGCCACCCAGGTGCCCCCAATTTACCTTTTTTGTGTGGATTGGTCCTGTTTACATTAAAGACTTGAGTCCTTCCTAAAGCATCCCTCCTTAAAGTAGCCTGAACTTCTAATCTCCGGACAGTCACAACTATTTTCTCTTGGAAGTAAGTGTAAGAAGCTATTTTGGTCATTTTTCAAGATAAGTAATCAAATTAAGTGGTATAAATGTAACAGAACAAGAAAGGGATGTTTAAGCAAATCATTAATAATAATACTTATTATGGACTGAATTGTGTCCTCCCAAATTCATATGTTGAAGTCCTAATCCCCAATGTGACTAGATGGAGATAGGGCCTTTGGGGAGGTAATTCAGGTTAAATGAGTCATAAGGGTGGGACCCCAATCCAATAGGTCTGGTATGTTTATAAGAAGAGGATGAGACACCAGAGAGCATCCTCACTCTCTTCCCCTCACCCTTAGCTTGAGCATACAAAAGAAAGGACACAGAAGGACACAGTGGGAAGGGGGCTATCTGCAAGCCAGGAGGTGAGGTTTCACTAGAACCTTGGTGACACCTCGGCCTTGGACTTATAGCCTCCAGAACTGTCAGAAAATAAACTTCTGCTGTTTAATGCACCCAGTCTGTGGTATTTATTACGGCAGCCCTAGCAGACTCACACAATACCACTCGATGGAATTAAAATGATTATTTAAGCAACAAAAGGAGGAAGCAGTGAGGGTCTGGGAAAGAGTCCAGGAGAAGTGAGGAAGTGCGGACTTGTAAGTGAGCTGATTACTCGTGTCTTATGACAGGGAATCAATAGATAGTGGAGCAAATTGATAATCAAAAAAGGGGAATTTTGAATACATTATTTAAAGTTATAGAGGTGAACCATTGAAGAATGCTTCCGCTTCAGTTAATAGAAAATCTGCATATTGTGGATTGAAGAAATAGTTGTTTTTTTCTCCCCATCCCTCATAACAAGCAGTGCAGGGGTAAGTAGCTACGAGATTAGTTCAGAAATACCCATTGACAGGGCCAACATCACCGCAATTCTCCTGGCCTTCTCTTCACGATCAGAAGTTAGATGTTGCAGCTCCAGCCATTAAGACCTCATTCCAGACAGGATTAGGAAGTGAGGGAGAAGGGATAGCACCAGCAGACTAACTTATATTTTTGGCGAGAACTGTAACATGGTCACCTTTAGCTGAAAGAAAGAAGGGGCTTAGGAATGGGTATTGCATTAACCTTACCTACCTGTCTGTCACCAGAAGGGTTAAAAGTAGTGTCCTCTAATGTGTGAGGCCATGGGTAGGTGGTCAGAGACTTTTGTTTCTATTTTGATCTTTTTCATGTTCAATCATTTTTTAAAACTTTAAAATTTTGAAAGCTTTGAAGGATGAAAAGAAATCATGCCTCAGGTTTGTAAATTACTACATGTCATGGACACCTTGGGGTGTGATCGTTGAAGCCACAAATTTAAAACAGGGACTGCCAAGAATCTGCTTGGTATGATGTTTCCTGGGGTAGCCCAAGGAGGTTCCAAATTCATTTAGCGCCTCTGAGAGTCTCATAGCTAGGTATTAAAGGCAGCCTCTTTGAGCTATCTACTCCAGGCCTTCATCATGGCTACTAGATAATTTTTGGCAAGACCCACAACCACATAGAATAGTGGTCAAAAGCATGACCAGTGGAATTAGAAAGATTCGGGTCTAACACCCACTATACACTTCTTGCCAGTTGTGAAATTGGACAAATCACTTCAGCCTCACTTTTCTGAGTCTGTTTCCTTGCTTATAAAATAGAGATAGTAACACTTCCTAGCACAGTTTACAGTGAGAATTCACTACTGTTTTGCTTGCACTTAGAATGCCTGAATCAATAAATATTTATTGAATACTGCCTGAACCTTTTCATTTACAATTTCCCTAAGAATTTGTCATAAGGTCTGAAATGGGCACATTATGTTTGGTTTATGGTGACTCTAAAGTAAGCTTGCAACTTTCAATGGACTAAATTGCATACTAAATTGCATTTCTCAATTAGTTAATGCATAATAAATAGAAGCTGGATTTAAAACATACTTTAAGAAATTCTTATGCAAAGTGAATTATTGAACTTTTTGTTGAAAATGTGCGCCTTGGGGTGCCTGGGTGGCTCAGTTGGTTAAGCGACTGCCTTTGGCTCAGGTCATGATCCTGGAGTCCCGGGATCGAGTGCCGCATCGGGCTCCCTGATCGGCGGGGAGTCTGCTTCTCCCTCTGACCCTCCTCTCCCTCTCATGCTCTCTGTCTCTCATTCTCTCTCTCTCAAATAAATAAATAAAATCTTAAAAAAAAAAAAAAGAAAATGTGTGCCTGGGTTCATGCAGGATGCTGTCTGCCGACTACAAACGCCTAGCAATGTTGTTCAAAACTAAAAAATGGAAAAATCCAAATTCTATAAACAAGGAGTAAACTGAAAGTTAAACTGGTAAGTAGGAGTTGATATCAGAACTGCCCATAAGACTATCAGGATTGACTATACATTTTAGATGCTGAGGTTATACTGGGGTCAGGGCTGGAATTTCCTGCCTGAAGATGGAAGCCTATGAGTGGTTGTGTTCTCAGACTAAATCGTGTAAGTGGAACTAGGGTATGGAGTAGCCAGGGGAAATGATCTGGAAACTTCCCACTCCTCCTGGGCCAAGGGTGGAAAATAGAGTTACCCACAAGAAACTGGAAATCTAAGCCAGTTCTATGCTTGGATGTGGCCCCAAACTCGTGGGTTTGGAAAGCCCAAGCTGAAAACAACCTTACAAACTCATTCAGAGTGGTAATAACAGAAAATCTAGGTCGGATTAATCTTTTTGTATTAACAACTAAAAATCTGGAAAAATATTTTAAAGCAACTTTACAAAGGCATTGGAGAGGGACAAAAAGCAGGTAGAAATGGGGATGAGCCCACTCTTGAAATACAATGGCAACTGGTGTGATTTGGGAGTCAGAGGCTTTTGTCTACAGAAATTACTTAATAATGCATGAAGCTCAGGGTGGCAGAAAGCCAGAATCTTCCTCCTTGAAATAGCCCAAGACAAAGTTCAGGGCTTGCGGAGTGACTAGAAAGTTATGGGTAGAAATTGTGGAGGATAAGGAGCTGCAGAAGGAGTGAAACACAAAATCTTAATATAAACTGAGCCAAAATCCTTGGCAGAGCACTAAACCATGCATGTGTTGGGGAAGCCCTGCAAAGCCCAGCTGATAAGCAGCAGGTGGACATTGAGGGAATTGAGAAGAGATTATTTTCTGCTGGCCACCATAGGGGATATCAAGGTTACTGCCTGCTAGATCAAAATAAGAGAAACAAAACCCTTCAGAGAAACATCCGGAATATGTTCAACATACCGTCGTAATATTCATAATTCAATCAATTAAACAAATCACTAAACATGCAAAGAAACAGAAATATGTGACCCATTCTCGAAAGAAAAATCAGGCAATAGAAACTAATTCTGAGATGACCTAGAAGTTGTACTCAGCAGACAAGAAACTTATTTAAAACAGCCACTATTGGAATTATTCAAATATTTTACAGGAAAATATACTCATTGTGAATGAACAGAGTGATAATCTCAGCAAAGAAATAAAAATTATAAAAAATAATCGAATAGGGGAAGGATGGTACTTCTGTAATGGTGGCATAAAAAGTTCAGGCAATTGCTTTTGAAGATAAAAGTTATAAAATGGGACAAAATTATTTAAAACAATTTCTATTCTGTGAAAGATAATGTCAAGAGAATGAGAAGACAAGCCACAGACTGGGAGAAAATATTTGAAAAAGACACATCTGACAAAGAATTGTTACAAAAAAAACTCTTAAAATGTAGTAATAAGAAAAGAAACAACCCCATGGAAAAATAGGCCAAAGACCTTAACAGACACCTCACCAAAGAAGATATACAGGTGGCAAATAAGCATATGAAAAGATGCTTCATCTTGTCAACAGGGAAATGCAGTCAAACAACAATGAGTTACCACTACACACTTATTAGAATAGTCAAATGTGGAACCAATTAAAAATTTTAAAGCTGAAAAATACAACATCTAAAGTCCATGCCCAATACTTCAATTCACTATGGTAGAAGAAAATCTAGTTAGTATAATAAGACAAGAAAATGATATGAGTCATGTATATTACAAAGAAGTAAAGCTGTCTTTATTTGTAAATGACATGATCATATACATAGACAATCATAAAGAATCTATTAAAAAAAAAGTCTACTAGAATGAATTACTGAGTTAGCATTGTTGCAGGATAAGAGTTCGATATAAAAAGAAATGTTTTCTGTATCTTGGATCAACAGAAAGGAATGAGAATTCCAGAAGTGATGGCCTAACAAATGCCCTTAGGGCCCGACAGAGGTAGGGAACTTTAATAAAACATAAAATTAGATGGAAAAAACGCTTCAGCAAAACTTTGTATAATAATGGAAAGAAGAGGTTCCAGCTTCTCCCAGAAAGAAAAATCACGCTTCTCACTGATAAAATGGCTTTGAGTGGATAAGGACTAAAAACGTATCCAGTATTTCTGAGGCACAGAGCTAGGTAACCCTTCCTTTGAAGTGACTATGCCTGGGTTGACTACCTGTACTCTTTCAACGGCTCTGCAGACACTTCCCAAGGGCCCTATCATGCTTTAAATTCCATGCCTGGAATGCTTTAAAATTTTGCATATTCCATAACTTGCAACTAGCAATCTTTATGTGGCCCAGGTTCTGGCAGACATAGTCACAGAAGTAAGCTATGTGAAGGTGACTTCAGTAGACCTGGGTAGACCAGTGATCCGGGTAAAGGTCAGACTGTTCTTCTTGGGAGCACTGAGCTTGAGGCATTTGGTTGATTTGTGGCAGCTGTAGCAGAGATTCTACAATGCGGGGTGGTGAATGACGGTCAGTTGTATCAGTGGGTTTCTTCTAGCATTGTCCCATGGACTAATTGAGCATTTCTCTTGGCTGCTGTGCTTCCGCTTTTAAAACATCCCAACTGGGGCGCCTGGGTGGCTCAGTCGTTAAGCATCTGCCTTTGGCTCAGGTCATAGTCCCTGGGTCCTGGGATCGAGTCCCACATCGGGCTCCCTGCTCCGCAGGGAGTCTGCTTCTCCCTCCCCCACTCCCCCTGCTTGTGTTCCTGCTCTCGCTGTGTCTCTGTCAAATAAATAAATAAAATCTTTAAAAAAAAAAAAATAAAACATCCCAACTAGGTTCCCTAGTGTTCCTGAAAATCTTCTCTCTCTGATATCCTGTAAAAATTGCACTTAGATTTAAACTAGCTAGAGTGGGTTCTGTTTTCTGTAACAAAGGACATTGATTAATAAGGAATTTGTTCCAGAACTGGTGGCAGGCTATAGACTTTCAAAGAAATGGGGATCTGGAATTAATTATCTTATTTCATAGGGTTTGAAGGCAGTGGGGATTGGGTTAGCATTACAGGATGAGGCACAGGTGTTCTAGAGCATGTTTGGGCTGAGCAGTCACTTAAATGATCCACCATGGTCACTTGGAATGAAATGCATATTGAAAGCAAAGCTTTGCTGGCGACAGCAATTGACCATTATCATGGACATAAGAAATATCTGAGTTGTGGGGACCTGGGTGGCTCAGTTGGTTAAGCATCCGACTCCTGATTTTGGCTCAGGTCATGATCTTGTCGTGAGATCGAGCCTTGCGTCGGACTCTGCACTCAGCATGGAGTCTGCTTCAGATTCTCCCTCCCCACCCCCTGCTTCTCCCCCTGCTCATGCTCTCTCTCTCAAACAAATAAATAAATAAATAAAATCTTTTAAAAAAAGGAAATATATATGAGTTGTAATTTGGGATGGATGCTTCTAACTAAGTTATAATAGTTTTAAAAAGAAAATGATAGCCTGAGAATTTTACATCAGAGAATGAAGGATATTCTACGATTGTCCTGAAAGACTTTCCTGTATCTCAAAACTGCAGAGCCAATGTAGCTAATATAGTGGTTAATCAGACATAGTGGGCTGAAAAATTACAACAGAGGTTTAATTCAAAGCCTCACTTGGTCTCTAACGTGAGTTAAGGCATTTATAGGGGAAGTATGGCACCCTGAAAATTGGAATGGGAATATTTGTGGGTATTCAGATGACTCCAATAACCCCACATTTCACTGAGCCTTTCTTGCTGAAGAAGTAGTTACTCCTCTCCATTGGATGAGGCCAGCCCACCCTGATTACAGACCTACAGTAACTCATCAAAGAACACCCGATATAAAATGTCAAGCCTCTTCAAGTTCCACTGCTAATGCTAAGGCCCAGGGTGCCGTAAGCGGCCATTTACAACAACAAACCCAGAGGAGATATTACACACCAAATAACTGTATGATTTAAATAATTGAATTATATAAACATGGAGGTAACATATGTGCGAATGGATTATCAGAGTGCTAGAACAGGGAGGAAAGAATAAAAATGTAAATTAGACTGAATTTATCAAATTGAGAAAACACACCAGAGATTCTGGAATCAGTGGGTTAAGTTTGGGCTGCTGAGAATAGCTTTTTGTTTTTGATATGCAGTTTACATTCTTTTTTAAAAATTGTGGTTAAGGGCTGCCTGGGTGGCTCAGTCTGTTAAGCGTCTGCCTTCAGCTCAGGTCATGATCTTATGATCCCAGGGTCCTGGGATCGAGTCCTGCATCGGACTCCTTGCTCAGCCGGGAGCCTGCTTCTCCCTCTGCCTGCCCCTCCCCCTGCTTGTGCACGTGCGCATGCACGCATGCTCTCTCTCTTTCTCTCTTTTTGTCAAATAATAAATAAAATCTTTCAGAAAAAAGAAAGAAAATTTTAAAAATTGTCATTAAAATGCATATAAAATTTACATGTATGTTATAATGATATTCTAAAATATATTATATTATATTTATTTATTTATAAATATAAATATTTATCATCGTAACCATTTTTTAAAATAAAATAAGACCAAAAAAAAGAGCACATGGTTCTTTTTTTTTGTTCTATTTACCACGGTAAGTGATGTTTACCATCTTAATCATTTTTAAGTGTACAGTTCAGTAGTGTTAAATAAATTTATATTGTTGTGCAACTAATCTCCAGAACTCTTCATCTTGCAGAACCCCAAACTCTATACCCATTAAATAATTCCATATTCTTTCCTCCCCCAGTCCCTGGAAACCACCATTTTACTTTCTGTTTCTGTGTATTTGACTACTCTAGGGACCTCATAGAAGTAAAATCATACACTATTTGTGTTTTTGTTACTGGCTAATTTCACAGAGCATAATGTCCTCAAGGTTCATCCATGTTGTTGCATGTGTCAGAATTTCCTTCCTTTTTAAGGCTGAATAATATTCCGGTGTGTGTATATATACCATATTTTGTTTATCCATTCATAGACTGAGGGACACTTGAGTTGCTTCCACCTTCTAGCTTGTGAATAATGCTGCTATGAAGTTGGGGGTACAAATATCTCTTCAAGACTCTACTTTCAAATCCTTTGGGTTTACAACCAAAAGTGGAATCTCTGAATCATATGGCAATTCTATTTTTAATTTTTTTGAGGAATTCTCATACTATTTTCCCTAGTAGCTGTTCCCTTTTATATTTCCATCAACCATGTATAAAAGTTCCAATTTCCCCACATTCTCTCCAAATTGATTATTTTCTGGTTTTTTGATACTAGCCATTCTAATGTGTAGTATCTCACTGTGACTTAGATTTGCATCTCCCTAATGATTTCTGATGTTGAGCATCTTTTCATATGTTTCTTGGTATATTTTCTCTGGAGTAATGTCTATGCTAATCCTTCGTCCATTTTTTAAAAAGATTTTATTTATTTACTTGCGAAAGAGAGCGAAAGAGAGCACAAGCAGAGGTACTGGCAGAGGGAGAGGGAGAAGCAGGCTCCCGATGAACAGGGAGCCCAACCCATGCCTTAATCCCAGGACACTGGGATCATGACCTGAGCAGAAGGCAGAAGCTTAACTGACTGAGCCACCCAGGCACCTCTCCTTTGCCCATTTTTAATTGGATTGTTTTGTTGTTGTTGAATTGTAGGAGTTCTTTATATATTCTATTAGCTCCTCATCAGATATTTGATTTGCAATTATTTTCTCCCATTGCATAGGTTGCATTTTCACTCTGTTGATTGTTTCCCTTGATGCACGGAAGTTTTAAATTTTGATGTAGTCAGATTTATCTATTTTTACTTTTGTTGCCTATGCTGTTGCTGTCCTATCTAAGAAATCATTGTGAAATCAAATGTCATGAAGACTTTTTTCCCTATGTTTTTTTCTAAGAGTTTCATAGTTTTAGCTCTTATATTTAGGTCTTTGATCCATTTTGCATTGATTTTTGTATACAGTATGAGGTGAGGGTCCAACTTCATTCTTTTGCATATGGATATCCAATTCACCTAACATCATTTATTAAAAAGTCTCCTTTCCAGGGCGCCTGGGTGGCTCAGTCGGTTAAGCGACTGCCTTCGGCTCAGGTCATGATCTCGGTGTCCTGGGATCGAGCCCCGCATTGGGCTCCCTGCTCGGCGGGAAGCCTGCTTCTCCCTTTCCCACTCCCCCTGCTTGTGTTCCCTCTCTTGCTTTCTCTCTGTCAAACAAATAAATAAAATCTTTAAAAAAAAAAAAAGTCTCCTTTCCCCCATTGGTCTTTGCACCCTGGTTGAAAATCATTTGACCTTATACATGAGGGTTTATTTCTGGGCTTTCTATTCTATTCCATTGGTCTCTAGAGCTGTCTTTTTGCCAGTTATCACACTGTTTTGATCACCATAACTTTATAATAAGTTTTGAAATCAGGAAGTGTGAAATGAAACCTCCAACTTTATTCTTCTTTTTTCAAGATTATTTTAGCTATTTGGGGCCTTGAGAATGATTTTAACTAATTTAATAAGCAATAATAATTTTATAATTAATTTAATGATCTGCTAGGTTTCTATTGTCTCTGGGCTCAGTACTGGTCTATGCCAAATGAGCTTGAAATGTCATAAATTCCTTTATAAGTTAGGAGAAGTAATGCAAAGACTTTGAGAAATAGGAATAGTGCAGTGGATTTATTAGGTATGACCCATGCATTCACCCTTAAATATGTCCTCTGAGAGGGCCCAGACCTTTCCAAGGCATAGAGAAACACACCAGTGAGAGAAATGCAGACATATGTGAAAGTGCTAGAGTGGATCTTTTCCATGCATGAAAAATGAATGTGAAGAGGCTGTCTTTGAAATGGACTTCCTAATATGAGTGAGGTTGATGGGACTGGATTCTGGGATGGCAGAAGCCAAGTAGTAGTACTCATCTCTAGGGGCACAGAGGGTATGGTTACTATGACAATCAGCAGGGTCAGCTCATTAATCAATTATTTGTCCTACAGGAACTTCATAGTGACTAAATTATCACAGGGACCTTGAATGAATAGAAGGACATTCTACTAAGGTACTACTTGATTTGTAAAACAAAACAAAACAAAAAAACCCATAGGTCTGGCAAATGGAGACCTAACTTTAGCTATCACATTTGAAATTCAGAGCCCCTCATTTAATTTCCATACCCAAGTTGGTTTACAGATCATGGACCCCTTGAATAAAGAAAAGACTATGACAGTATCACAGTAAGTGCTATAGTTCTCCCAATCAGCTTCTCCAAATGGGCTTATGGAATGACCAATTTGGGGATAACTGGACTGGCTTTTTGTTCACACCAATTCTTAGAGATGAAAAAAGTCATTGTGATCCATAGGTGAGAGTGAGGTCTTGTAGAGGTCAAGTGATAAATGGAATTTTGGCTTTTGTCCCACTCATATGGGGTCCATGGATTTATTCTGTGGCTAATTCCTGAGTTTCTAAGTGTAGAGTTGGAATACTTAGCAACCAACAGAATCTACACATGAGGTCAGTTATAGTAGTATCAAATGGAAGCCCCTGGAAGCTCCTCCTCCCAGTGAAAATACAAGCCAAAAGCAATGTCATCTCTCTGAAGGAATCACAGAGGTTTGTGCCAATATTAAATACTTCAGGTGCAGAGGTAATGATTCTTACTAAAGCCATTCAACTCACCTGCTTGACCTCTACCTAAAATAGATCATCAGGTCACATACATAGGACTAGGAATCAAAAAAGCATCCAATTTCTCAGCAGACATGCTGGAAAGTAGATGAGCAACGCTAGTAGGCAGAATAATGGCCTCCCACCTCCTGATTCCCAGAACCTATGAATATGCTCAGGCAAAGGAGAATTAAGGTTGTAGATGGAATTTTGGTTGCTAGTCACTGATTTTAAAATAGGAAGATTATCCTGGATTATTCAGGTGGACACAATGTAATCACAAAGGTTCACAAATTACATCCTTGTAATCACCTTTGAAAAGTGGAGTGGATAGGCAGAAGAAGAGAGAAGGAAATGTGACTTTAGAAGGTCAGGGAGATACCATGTTGCTGGCTTTTAACATGGATGAAGCAGTCCATGATCTAAGGAATGTGGGGGGGTTCTCTAGAAGCTGGAAAAGACATGGAAATGGATCCAACCCAGAGCCTACAGAAAGAAATGCAACCCTGAAGACACCTTAATTTTAGCCCTAGGAGACCTGTGTCAGATTCTGACCTACCTACAGAAATGTAAAATAATAAATTTGTGCTGTTTAAGCCACTAAGACTGTGGGAATTTGTTATGGCAGCAGTAGAAAACTAATAGAAATGTTTTCAAAATTCAGTTAGTTTCTATGTACCTTTTCTTGGGCAACTGCTAGAGAATGTGGTCTTCTAAAATAAAGGAGTAAATTTAAAAAAAGAGGAAAACAGGTATCTAGGAAACTGCAAGACCTAGCCACTGGGTAGAGGAGAACGGGGATCCTGGAAAAGCAGGTGTTCTGCAGACAGAAAGATCTGCCAGCCCAGGGAGGAGCAGCTGACAGCCCAGGAGGTGTGGGGGAGGGGTGATGGCAGACACTCTATGTGCGTGGGCAGGTCACAAACGGGTTTTTAACTCTTCCGAAAAATTGGGGAGGAATTAGTGATAGTGACATAGAAAACTAAGCCAGAAACAAAGAGGAAGTTTTAACTCCAGAAGAGCAAGGTTGTTTGTAAAAACAGAAATATAATTGTTATACCCTACTCGTCTTGGAAGTGAACTCTATTTGCATGTTTTAATAATACAGATATAGAAGTAACTTGATTGGAAGGATACAGGGAAGAAAAATAAAGGCTTAGACCTCTAGATCTCCATTTTTATTGGTTTACTGTTTGTTTGTTTGTAGACTACAGAGGCACAGAACTGAATTAATCATAATCCTTGGTTTATGCCTCACTCTTAATGTTGCCCCAAACAAAAACTAGAACCTTGACAATTATTTATAACCCCATCACCCTAACCCCTTCTCCTCCATCTCAAGTAACCAATATCCTAAATCCTGTGTTCATGATTCCTTTGCCTTCCTCACATTTAATCTGAGCACTTTCAATCCATGACCAGACTGAGGATAAGGTTCCTGCTAGACTAGAAACAGGAGGAGAGAAGGAGCTAGTAACATCAACCGCTTCGTACCCATAAGGCAGCAAATAGCTTATTCTCAGCAAGAGAGGCTACAAAGTCTCAGAAAGGAGAGTGAACTCAGGGCTTTCTCACATTAAATATCATTAGAATATTTTTTTAAGTGCCATCCAGCACTGCACATACCTTATTTGTTCCCTCTTTAGCTACTCCTTGAAATGAGAGAGAATGGCGGGGGCGGGTACACAGAGATGCCAAAGCAAGATGCTAATGACCTGAACTCAGCACTATGAGCATCTTCTACCACCTACAGGCAACACTCTAAGACAAGCTGTTTCCCCAGTCGATGTTCCCCTGCCATCTTCCAGATTTGCCTTTGGCCCCCAACACTCTGGCATGCCTCCTATTATCCTAGAGCCTGTACCTTGGACAGCAGCACAGAGGCCCTGAGGCCTGCATGTCACACCAGTTTGGAGCAGTAAGGGTTTAGCTGAGTTCTGCCTGTGCCATCTGAGGACCCCGAGGCCCAGGCTGGCTAAAAGACAACTGTTTGCCTTGGCAACCTACCATGGTCAGTCAAGCAGGGCACCAGCAATCTGGAAGTCACTTACGGTCTGTTTGGAAGATGTTTCTAACCAGAATTGAGTTCTACTGTATTAGAGCCATGGACTCATTGGCCACGGGGTCTACCTAGTCATGCATTTCCCAAAACGTGTAACTCAAGCACTTATTTTTAGGACGGTTAACAGGTTTTACCCCAAAAGTGTCTCACAGTCAAGGAAATTTGTAGAACGTTGAATTAAAAACAAATCAAGATTCTTTCTCTACATGCCTTCTCAAAATCTAATTTCCAAGAAGGTAGCATTTCCCCAGTTTTGCTGTGTGCTCTATAGCTGAGCCTCAGTCTCCTCAACTGCAATGTAGAAATGATAATACCCACCCTGGAGGATTGCTGCGAGGGTGAATGAGATCATGAGCTGAGAAGCATTTAGCATAGCATCCCTCATATTAGGTGTCAGCAAATCTTACTACCCTTCTCCTTTTCCTATGCCTTTCATTTTTCTTTCAAGTCTTCCCCTAGGCTCTGTAAATTACACCTATATACAACCTTCTATAAAATTATGTGACACTGATTTCCTGGGCCCTGGGTGGCATCAGAGTAACTATGTATACCACAAAGGCCCCTATCCAGCTTACCTGGTAGGACAAGGGGACCCCAGGCCCAATGGGGCAGAAATCCTGGCCAATGTGTGAATGTGGCATCCAGTGCACACTGTGGGTGGGGAATCCAATCCCGAGGCTCCAGTGGCAGCTCTGTCTCCTCCCAAATCACCAAGGACTCACGGGTAGAGTCCTGGGTCCTCACAAAAGAGGGGGCATGGCAGCCAGCTCAATGAAAGAAGAACTAGACTGAGATCAGAGCTTTCCAGCTGGCCATTTACCCTAGCCAAAGCATGTTTGCGCTTCCTCAGTTGTAACACGCAGGTGTGTGGACAGATGGTCTTCATGTTCTCTTTGTGATCCACATGGACCCCCATTTTAAAGGCTACAAACTGTGGTTTAATCAGAAGTCCAAGAAGCATAGTCCATGCATCCAAAATATATTTTATTGAGACTGGAGCATTGATAGTAGAGTACTCATTATGACAGACTGGAAAGACTCAAGTTTAATAACTTTCACATTCACAAATACGAATTGCTTTTGGCTCTGAGGCACACAGAGAACAAGGGGAATGGGGAAGACAAGGTACTGACAGGAGACCTAGACCTAATGGGCCATCTGTGGGTCTTCCCCTGCAGAGAAGGGTCTCCTCTGACTTGGTAGTATTTCTAGATGTCCTCAGCAAGGAAAAGCTTCACTTTTCCCATGATTCCAGAGCAGGACAAATTATTTGTAGTCCTCCTGTCTGTTCTCTGTCTGGTTCAAAGAATTTCCATGGCAGCATTAAGATGAAACAATTAGCTACTTCTTGACACCACAGAGACAGTAGGCACAGGCCTGGAAGCCATTTGGCCTGAAAAATCCATCTTGGGATCCCTATGGGCTTAGAAGCCTCTCTGTCCCATGAAAGTCAAACATTTCAAACATTCTCATAAATAGAATAGGATAATGAACCCCCATGGTTCATTATAGGAAAGCAGATGATATGACCAAGTTCAGTTTCAATGAATAGTCAAGAGATCTAAGTGAACCTTGGACAAAGCCCTTCTCCCCAAACCTCAGTCTTCCACTCAGCTCCATATCCATGTTTGCTTTCAAGATCTATCTGGTGCTAGAAAGAAACCCAAAACCAGTGTGAGATTGGCAACTGTTTAGGGTGGGTGAATTAAGTTCTATTCTGCCTATGTCTCCTGGGTGACACAGTGAGTCACTCAGGACCAGACGGAAGGTGATGAAAACACTCAGTCTCTGGAATGAGATTTCTCTGGCATGTTGAGTCCTTAAGGACTATGATGATGTCATAGGTTTCTGAAGGTGACATGTGAGCTGGGTGATGTTGACAAGTAAGTCGTCTTTGGGGAACTGGCGTGAAGAAGCCTTATTATTCAGACAACACAGAGAAGTGGCCTGTCTAGACAGCTTGGGGGGATTTGAAGTGTCTAAGTGCAATTATTTCCAGCATGTTGGAGAGCCTGCTCCATCATCTCCTGTAAGGCAAGGCAACGTTTTACCACCACTTGTTCCATGTGAGTGCAGGAGAGAAGGAATTATGCCTCCTGGATGAGTTTTGTTCCCCGGCTCCTCATGATGGCTGCCATCGGAGAAGAGATACTTCATCCAGACCCTTCCTACCACTGGTTATGAGATGAGGGCAGTCTGTTGGCTCCATGAAAGCCTTCTCCTTGGGTTCCTCTCCCACCTCTTCTTTCAACTCTTCGGTGTACACTACTCCTGGGAGAAGTGCTCAGAAGTTCTCTGTTATGCCCTGTTTCTTGCTTATCTCTACGTGGAAAAGTGTAATTCAGAATGGAAGGAAGAGTGTGCACACACACGCATGCAAAGGAAAAAGTTGCAAATAAATCCACAGTGTATTAACAAAACTCATCACCATTGGTGACAGAAGGGGGTGATTTTTGTTTTCTTCTTTGTGCTTTTCTAAATTTTCCCAAGTTTTAATAATAATTCTTCTTTAAGAGAACTCAATAATTCCTCTTTGTTTTAAGGGAATTGAATTGGTCCTTTCTTGTCATCTATCTAGCCAGCCGCCACACTGTTGTGATTCATCCTGGCCCAGGACATCAGAAAGTGAGGCAAAAAACCCCCTCTGTGTCAGCTGTGGCTCACTCACCTTTCACTGGCCAATGAATCTTGTTCAAGTGGAGTTTGGCGCATCTGGGTCAGCCACACCCCCAGGATGACTCAGGTGTCCTTTATGAATGTTTGGTGGCAGGGAGGGTTGTTAGGCAGAGGGCTGACTCAGCCCTCATGCGGGCTGAAGCTGTCCTGGTTTCTCTGGCTCAGGGAACCAGGGTGATATGCCTCGCAGCATTTCTTAGACAGGAATTCATAAACATGTGTCTAATTGGTAGTTGTCTTTTAGTTTTCACATCAAATGGGGTAGGAGGCTAGACAGCATTTCCTAGGAAATCACGGGTCCCATGGCTTCTGTAGGACCTTGTTTCAAGCACTGTGAAGGTCATGTGTGAGAGGACAGGCTTTTTTCCAGGTTCTGTCCTCAGGCCCTTTCCCAACCTTGGCTGGAGACAGCCCTCCCCCTGCCTCTCACCGCCCAACCCCCGGCCCCCCTCTAACTCACTGCCACAATGGGCTCCACAGAACACAGGTCTGTCTTCCCAGGCTGGAATTGGGAGGAGGCCAGGAGGTTGTTGGCTAGTGGAGCCCTCCGGCCATTGCTCTTCTCTGTCCAGGCCACCCTGAAGGAAGGAACTGGGGAGGGTGGCCTTTCCTCCTGGGGCTTGGGCAGCCTTTGGCACATGCTCAGCAATGCCTTCAGCTCAACCCTGAAGTTCTCGTTGAGCCAGCAGTAGATGAAGGGGTTGTAGCAAGTGCTGCTCATGGCAAACCAGTGGAAGGCGAAGTAGAGGGCATTGTTGGTGTGGATGACCTTGCTGGACAGGAGGAGGACATAGCAGTTGAGGGGGAACCAGCAGAGGGCAAAGAGGACCACCACCAGCATCAGCATCTTGATGGTCTTCTTCTTCTTACGCCGTAGGGCCAGGTACTGTTCTGTGGTCACATCCCCGATTGTGTTGCACAACCACAGCTTCTTGGCCACTCGGGCGTAGGCCACGGAGATGATGAGGAGGGGGAGGATGTAAAGCAGGATGAAGGTGGCCAAGTCCAGGTACTTCCAGAAGAGGTCAGCTGGCTCAGGGAAGTCTGGCAGGCACAGGGAGCGGACAATGTCCTCACTGGTGGCAGGGGAGAGAGGGAGAGAGAGAGAGAGAGAGAAACAGAGAGAGGCAGAGAGAGAGAAAGAAAGAGGAGGGTGTGCCATTAGTGTGGAAAGGCCTCATCCCAAGAAGCACTGGCCTTTCTCCCCATTGGGCACATCCCTTAGAGCGCTTTTGCTATAGAGTAATTATTTGATACATTTCTGGCTCCCCACTAGGTTGGGAGTTCTATAAAGATAAGGAAAACACCTGCTCTCTCTGTGTCCTCTTAACCTTACATTATTCTTGGCCTATAACAGAGACCTGGTAAATATTTGTTCAATGAATGAGTGTCAACACTGATATTCCTAGCCTTAGAACTAACTCAACCTGAGAGCACAATGTGCTCAGGAAATCTTGGAATTCCTCATGTTACTACCTACTCCCATTCCAGAGGGGTATTAAGGAGTGGGGCAAAGAAATGATGGGTCTTAAGAATGTGAGTGGGAAAGCCTAAACTAACATACCTTCAGCCATTCATATAACAAGTATTTATTTTCTATGGAATGCACCTGGTTCCTCTTTGAGGAAGCCCTAGAGCTGGTGTGTTAAGACTCTGCAGATTATGACCTGCTGAATGAGGAGGCCTGAGTCCCCAGGCAGGGTTGGCAAGTACCTCCCTTGGCATCCAAGCTCCCACTTTGGGGA
Organism: Halichoerus grypus; assembly: GCF_964656455.1. Lineage (NCBI taxonomy): Eukaryota > Metazoa > Chordata > Mammalia > Carnivora > Phocidae > Halichoerus > Halichoerus grypus. Next base: position 74,513,192 of record NC_135722.1, read on the forward strand.
AGTGAAAACCCTAGGGCCATTTTGATGGAAGGCGCAGTTTCAATACACTCACACAAAGGAAACAAAGTCCCAAGATTTATTACTTACAAATCCCAGAATGGAGGCACAAGGAGCTGGGGGAAGGACAGTCCTCTGTCCCGGGTCATGAGTAAGCAGGAGACAGAGAGCAGGGTTGCAAGCACCTCTTGCATGGAAGGTGGTTGGGGCGGTGGTCACTAATTTTTCACAGCCTCAACTCTGAGTGGTCCTTTTAAAAGGTGACCCGGGAAAAACAAGGCAGGAACTTGTGGTGGGAATCCTAACCCCGTGTCCTAATCTAAATGTCCAGACTGTGGGTGTGAATGGGGTTGTCATATTATAAAACATCTGAGCAGCAACTCAAAATGGCTGTTTTCTCCTCACACCATGTGGCTTGTTGCTCTTGTCATATGTGCTGGTGGCCATCACTACTGAAAGAGGGAGAATTCTCTTTGCTTTTGTTAACAGGAGAAAAAAAACCCAGCTCCCCACGTGTGAAGGCAGATGGGAGTCTGAGTGCTAGGGGAATTAGATATGTGATTCATTTCAATATTGTAGAATCTGGGGAGGGAGCCCTATAAATTACAGCTCACCCTTGAGCAACATCGAGGTTAGGGGTACTGACCCCTGCACAGCTGAAAACCCATGGATGACTTTTGATTCCCCCCAAATTTAACTACCAGTCACCTACTAGTCACCGGAAGCCATACTGAAAACCTGAATGGTTGATTAACACATATTTTGTATATGTATTATATACTTGTATTCTTCCAATAAAGTAAGGAAAAAAGAATGTTATTAAAATCAGAAGGACGAGAAAATACATTTACAGTGCGGGGCTGTATTAACTGCAAAAATCCACATAGAAGTCGACCCACACCATTCAAATGAGTGTTGTTCAAGGGTCAACGGTAGCTGTAACCGGCCTTCAGAGCTTAGTCTCCTGACCCTGCCCGTGTCACAGAAATGCGTGTTTTTAAGTGCACGGTTCAGGACGAGCAGTACACGGCTACTGTGGGACACACCAGCACTGCCCCCCCTCGGTCCCCTCAAATCCCCTTCACTGATCTGGAGTGCCAGGCCTCCAGCCCCCCCGCCAACCCTGCGATCTTGTAGGTGCCTCGCTTCAGGGGTCACTGGAATCATTTCCTACAGATCCCCTAAGAGCCAAAAGGGGCTGGGAGTTTCCATTTTCCCCAGGGAAGCCTGGAATATGAAAGCCCTGCTCCCTTGCCTCAAGGCTGCACAAACTCTATGTTATCTTTGCTCTAGAGCCCCCCCTGCAACTGGCTGTAGCTACCCGACATCCCTCCAACCCCTGAACTGCACCTTCCCTTGGACCCCCATCCCCTTGCTATCCTGCGTCCCCGCTCCCTCAGCCATGACCCCGAGGAGCACTTCCTTAAAATCACAAAGCACGATATGTATCCCAGGGTCTGTTTCTAAGGAACCTCATCGAAAACAACCGTGAACTGATGAAAATCACTCGAAGCTCATTCGTTCATCCATTCATTTATTCAGTAAGTAAGTAATTATGTACTCAGGGCTTGTTATGTGGAGACAGTAAGTTAGGTGCTCGGGGACACCAAGGTAGCAGAATCAGAAATGGCGCCAACTCTCCCCGGCCTCATAGTCTAGCTGGGGAGAGCACCTTCGATGAACTAGTAGTACACACAAGTGTTTAAATTTAAAAAAACATGAAGTGCTTTGAAAGACATTCTCGTTCTGTGAGAGCATATGACAAAGAAGCCTGAAAGGGAGGTAGGGGAAAGTGGAGCTTCGTGCCTCGGACACACAGACACGGGCATGTTCCGTTTGCAGGCCGGGCGACGGAATTTGAACATCGCCACTTTAGACAAGGCCTGCGCGATTTTGAATCTCGGTCTGGGTGACCGTGTAAGTACATGTTCCCGGTGAAAGCTGCTGCTCACTCCTGCCTTGACCTTGCAGACAAACTGGGTGGAGGACAAGCAGGGAGCTAAAGTGGTTGAGAGGAAAAGCGGAAAAAGAGCGGAAGGAATGTGGCAGATAGGCCTTGGGGCTCAGGGGCAAGAGGACGGGAGAGGGACGGAGGGAACAGCCGGGTGCAGCGGGCACTGGGTAACTCGGAGGCAGAGGGGGCTCCGACTTCCCTCCATCAAGGGCCTAGGAGGCCCCAGGCTACTCCTTACTAGTCAACTCACCTGTACTTGAAGGTAAATAATTTCTGGCAGATGGCGTGTGGGAGCGAAAAGAACGTGGCCATGGTCCAGATAACTGTGATGTAGATGACGCCTTTCGTGATGGAGATCCGGGGTTTTAACGGATGCATGATGACCTGGAAAACAAGCAAGGTGTGCATCACTGGCTGAAGCAGTTCAGAAGCAGATGGAATCCCGACAGAAGCGGCTCCTGTGTGGCAGTAAGCAGGTGGGTCCTATTTATAAAGAGGCATCCTTCATTCAGGATGAAGCCCCTGGGCTGCCCCACCCCCACAGCCCCCCTCCAGGGTGTCCTCTGGACTCAGAGGCCTCTTGCAGCTTATATGTGGCAGAACCAGGGGCCAGTGAGGGGACGGGGCAGGGGTGGAGTAGGAGGTCTGCCTGCATGACACCCACAAGGCCAGCAGAGGGACAAACCATGGTTGGCCTCCATCTTGGGATCTGATCGGGCCCCACCTCCCATGATTCTGGACCCCTTAGGTTATGGAGAGCTCTGAGAGGGTCTGAGGTGACAAACATGGAGAGGAGACTCTCCCCACCTGTCATGGGAAGTTAAACTGACATTTATCTGGGGAGTCACAACACTGGTGATACAATTCTTTGTTTATTTAAATTATTGCATTTATTGCTAAAATTGCAGTGGGGTCCGGTTTTCCCATGTCCCTAGTAAAGCCCGTGTTGCAGGCTTTGGGCTGAAAAGCATCCCGGAATTGCTACAGTATGACAATCCATTCTCCTAAAAAGTTTAAATCAAGACTTGGGAATTTCATGGCATCCTCATTTTAAGACTAGGGACATTATTTCTTGATGAAGGCATCCTGAGACAGGTGAATCCAAGGTCAGGGGGAGAGGTCATAAAGAGCTGCCACCACTTGAGGATGTCATCCCAGGACACAGTGGACATTCTGGCTGTGTCAACCCAAATTTTTCTCCAGTTTTTTTCTAGGTTTAATGGGAGGAAGTGACTAGGCTTTAGAAGCTGCTTAGCACATCCCCCTTCTGGATTTTGTCATCTTTGCCCCTCACGCTCTCTCGTTGTTCAGGTTGCTGAAGGAAGTGAGAGCCTGGATCAGAGGCCCGGACATCACTCAAAGATTTCACTGGCTTTGGGACAAGGCCCCATTTTGGGGGTTTATGTCACAGCAACGGGGTCAATGTGGGCAAGACTTATCCCCTTGTTCCTCAGACCAACCCACCTTTGGCCCAAGGGTCAACTGTCACTTAGCTATGTTAAACGGGGGTAAGCATGGGCCAGGTAAAGGCAACTCAGAGTCCCTCTTGTTGAATTAGGGAAGAAGGTTAAGAAAAGGCAGAAAAATATTTGTATGCCACCTTTTCAGACTTTGCCCAAAGCATCTGCAATATAAATGCCAAAATGATGGCATTTCAGGGCTAAAGAAATCTCATAGTTTGCCAAGCCCAATTCTCTACCAGATGATGAATGTCCTCTAAAACATCCTTATCAAGTGTCATACAGCCCTTGCTTAAAAATGGCCAGTGAAATGAAACTCATTACCTCCCCAGGCAGCTTTGATCTGTTAGAAAATTCTTTCTCATACTGAGTTGCATCTTTGAATCTGCATCTTTGAAGCCTCCTCTCCCTCGGTCTTTGTTCGCACCTCTTGGAGCTACTCAGAATAAATCCTACCCTCTCTTTGTCCTGGTGGTCCTTATGATATTGGCCTTGTAGATGCCTCTGAGCCTTCTCAGAATAGGGGGGTCTAGTGATCAGCGCAGAGGCTTGAAGCCAGACAGACCTCAGTGCTAATCCTAGCTTCATCATTCACCAGGCAGGTGATCTTGGGAAAGCTACCCATGCACCTTCCTTAGCTTCCACTCCTTGATTCAGCACGGACCTAAGGATGCAACATGGATTTACTGGGTTAGCATGTGCGAGGTACTTGTCATGGAGCCACCCTCCTCCAGGATAGGCACCTCCAGGCCCTTTTGGTTTCCTTTACCATATCCACCCATGTGCGTCTGATGGGGCAGGACAGTGAGGAGGGCCTTCCTGCCCTACCCTGAGGCCTACTCCTGCCACCTGGACACCCTAGCTTATCTTCCTCCACAACAACTGGGACCAGGGAATATCCATCTCCCTTGTCTCTGCCCTGCAATGATTTGCCAATCTCTTTTCATGTGTGACTTTCAGGTTTGCTTTTCAACCCCCAAAACAAGCTCATTAATTTCTGAGGCACAAAATGGAAGCAATGAGCCTTTGTTGGCAGGCGAGAATTCTACCACTGAACCACCAATGCAACGAGCCTTTGTTGGAACAACAAACTGGGAATAATCATTTTTTGTAGTACTTAGCACACATGTTTTAAAATGCCTAGTCTAAGTGCTCATACTGGTCAATAAGAAGACAAATATACTTATTGAAAAAGGTGCTAAAACACTGTCGTGAGGGGCCCTGCAGTTCCCTGAGAAGCAAAGCCAGAGGGGGAAGGACAGGGTGTTGGAGGTAAGTGCCCTCACCTGGTGGCGGTCAACAGCAATGGCTGTCAGCGTCAGTGCTGAGACGTGCAGCGAGCAGTACTGGGCAAAGCGGCTGACATGGCACATGCCCTTCCCGAACACCCATGTGCTGTTCACAAAGCGGACCTGGAAACCAGCCCACAGAGGTCAGAAGACAAACAGGCCTTGACTCTGACACCCACCCCTTGTGGCCTCTGAGGAGCATCCCTCAGGAGGCTTCTTCCAGCCCCTCCCTTCTTCCATTCTACATTACTCAACTGTGGGTCACACATGATTTTCTCTGGCATGACTGATTTTCAATCACTCGATTCAACAAAACCTGATCATATCACTGGGGCTAAGCCCTCTTAGGTGCCAGGAGAGCGTGGGAATCCATGGGCTTTGGACTTGGACTTGCAGCCTCTACTAGTTTCTAGCTGTGTGACCTTGGGTGAGGTATAAAATCTCTCTGAACCTCAGTTTCCTTATTTGCAAAACGAGGCTTAAAAATCTCTACCTTGTAGGCTTATTGTAAGGATTAGGTTTTAAAAAGTCTATAAAGGGTAGAATTCCATGTCTGGCAGATTGGTAGAAAGGTATTATCAGAAATAAATAGTAGCTATTTTTCTGGTAACAATAAAACCCATTCTTAGCCCACATGAGTTCAGACTTAATGGGAGAGACACATCTGAAAAATCACAACACAGCGTGGGGGCTGTGTTCTCTAATGTTGACTAAGCAAACCTTGCAATTTCATCTGGGAAGGGGACTGAGGAGCCTGGAGAGGGGTGGGCAGGGCAGGGAGAAGACAAGCTCCAGGACTGCGTGGGGCCCTAGGAGCAGGCCTAGGCCTCATCCCACATCACCCATGGCTGCCTGCTCACTCCCTCAGCGCTCGAGCCGCTCCTGAGTGATGCCCCATGCCCAAGAAAGATCAAGCGCTGATTCCGAAGGAGTCTGGGGAGTGGACTCAGGTATCTCAGGATGCAAGAAGGGAAGTATTCAGTGCCCTACAGAAGGCCAGGACAGAGGCATCAGGGTCACAAGGCAGGGTGGGAGGGGGCTGAGATAGAGAGGAAAAATGATACAGAAAGAAACCAAGCAAGTCAGTTGGACAGAAAGAATATCATGTAGTGATTTATAGCAGAGTATTTGCCTCTTACGACTGTCACCTGGGGCAAGGCTCTTAGGCTTACAAGCTTCACTGTCCTTGTGGGTAAAATGGGCTAACCGTTGTTAGGAAAATCAAACAAGAGATAACACGTGAAAAGAAGGTAGACCAGTGCTTTGTACAGAGGAAGCACTTAACACGATTAACTACCCTCGTTCTGACACATGAGATACCTGAGATGAGCTTTAAGGAGTAAGTAGCCTTCGTACCCGTGGCAGTACGAACAAAGGGCTTGGCACTGAGTCAGAAATCCCAGGCCCTGTTTGAGGAATAAGCAGTGGGATGGTTTAGCGGGAGTGTGTGGAAGAGAGTCATGAGGGACGACGAGTGTGGCCAGATGATGACACTAGGACAGCAGACTGTAGCTTTACTCTCTGGGTTGGCAGGTAGCAGCCCTATGAGGCTTCTGAGCAGTCCATTAACTGCTGGGGTTGGCAGGTAGCAGCCCTATGAGGCTTCTGAGCAGTCCATTAACATTATGGAGCTAGACATCTTTAGCAACTCCTACTTCTCACCTCCCACATTCAATACAGTACAGAGCCAACCAG